>NC_135232.1:459849907-461121907 GCF_051348905.1 Ranitomeya variabilis | reverse complement strand
TCTTGTGTGTGGAATTGAAAGTGAAAGTAACAGCAGATCTCTCTCAGAAACCAGATTTATCCTATTCTCATGTTGAATGCTGAATGTTCTTAGTTCTTAATAAATGAACATTATCCGTTGAAAGTTGGGGACATCACGCTGATTAACCCGCTGCTACCAGACTTTAAGGGCTTGACTTTTGGCATATAGTCCAACAGTCAAGTTCAAAATCTGAACCCAGAAAACATTGTAAAGCATAAGAGCAAATAATGTTAGACATCTATGGAGATATGCTTGAATACAGTTCACTTTGCAAAATCTCATGTAGCAGGTTTTTGAACAGCAGGGAAATGTGTGTCAAAAATGCAGGTTGTGAACATGCCAGACAACTATGCCTTCAGTTACCTAGGTATTCTTTAGTTTGTCCTAACATGACAAAACCAATTTTACCATAAATGCAAAAAACCATAAAATGCTGGCAGCAACACACAAGGCATTTTTGAACAATTATAAACATGCATGCTTCAGGCAAAAAGAATCAATCAAACACAGGGAACATACTGGAAAGTAGTAAGAATCTTGTAAAGTGTATATGATAAGGTCCATGTAAATATAAATATTAAGAACACATAAGCCCAATGGTTAGGATGTTAAGACATGGACCCTAACATATATAATTCACAATATGATTTTTTGGCATATTTTTCACATAAATTTCGGTTTAAGACAACAAGGAACACCTATGGGGAAACTTACCAAACTTTGCCTGCTTGGCGGGTGAATATGTGGACCAACCACGTCTGGGGTACAGCTGCGCAGCTACAGCAAACCAAGCCCGTTCAATGGCCAGCCTGTCATGGTATCCTTCACAGCGTGTGTCCCACAGTTGAGGATGTTGCTCCACCAAAGTTATTAGTCGCTCTGTGTCCACCCGAGGAGGCATAATATTAGGCTGTCAGCAGAGTCTGAAGATGCCAGCACTGTGATAAGTTCACAACTTCACCTCAGAGGCTAAAATGAAGTCTAGACTGATGTTTAGCTTTGTCCCAATCAATGTCTAGACACCTGTCTGGTAATTGCTCCAATTGCTTCAAATGTTAACCCTAAAATTTGGCAAACGCACACGGACCGCACACGGACGGCACACGGACGTCATCCGTGTGCGGTACGTGTTTACACGCACCCATTGACTTTAATGGGTCCGTGTGAGGTCCGTGTGATCCGTGCGCTCCCACGAACACTGACATGTCTCCGTGTTTGGCACACGGACACACGGTCCGCAAAAAATCAATGACATCTGCACAGAAGCATTGATTTTAATGTGTCTACGTGTGTCAGTGTCTCCGGTACGTGAGGAAACTGTCACCTCACGTACCGGAGCCACTGACGTGTGAAACCGGCCTAAAGCTGAGCTTCTACCTTCTGCCTCTTATTAACTGCTTTTTTTGAAAAAAATTGGCCACCAGCTACAAAAACTTTCTCCTGCAAGTAGTTAACTGAAAGGTTTTTTTCCATTGAAAACACAGATATGGCATCCACCGAGTGTTGTCCTGTCGCGTCTTCTTTATATTATTGCCAAGAAGCTGCAACTGAATAAAGCTGAGCTTCTACCTTCTGCCTCTTATTAACTGCTTTTTTTGAAAAAAAATTGGCCACCAGCTACAAAAACTTTCTCCTGCAAGTAGTTAACTGAAAGGTTTTTTTCCATTGAAAACACAGATATGGCATCCACCGAGTGTTGTCCTGTCACGTCTTCTTTATATTATTGCCAAGAAGCTGCAACTGAATAAAGCTGAGCTTCTACCTTCTGCCTCTTATTAACTGCTTTTTTTGAAAAAAATTGGCCACCAGCTACAAAAACTTTCTCCTGCAAGTAGTTAACTGAAAGGTTTTTTTCCATTGAAAACACAGATATGGCATCCACCGAGTGTTGTCCTGTCGCGTCTTCTTTATATTATTGCCAAGAAGCTGCAACTGAATAAAGCTGAGCTTCTACCTTCTGCCTCTTATTAACTGCTTTTTTTGAAAAAAAATTGGCCACCAGCTACAAAAACTTTCTCCTGCAAGTAGTTAACTGAAAGGTTTTTTTCCATTGAAAACACAGATATGGCATCCACCGAGTGTTGTCCTGTCACGTCTTCTTTATATTATTGCCAAGAAGCTGCAACTGAATAAAGCTGAGCTTCTACCTTCTGCCTCTTATTAACTGCTTTTTTTGAAAAAATTGGCCACCAGCTACAAAAACTTTCTCCTGCAAGTAGTTAACTGAAAGGTTTTTTTCCATTGAAAACACAGGTATGGCATCCACCGAGTGTTGTCCTGTCGCGTCTTCTTTATATTATTGCCAAGAAGCTGCAACTGAATAAAGCTGAGCTTCTACCTTCTGCCTCTTATTAACTGCTTTTTTTGAAAAAAATTGGCCACCAGCTACAAAAACTTTCTCCTGCAAGTAGTTAACTGAAAGGTTTTTTTCCATTGAAAACACAGATATGGCATCCACCGAGTGTTGTCCTGTCGCGTCTTCTTTATATTATTGCCAAGAAGCTGCAACTGAGTAAAGCTGAGCTTCTACCTTCTGCCTCTTATTAACTGCTTTTTTTGAAAAAATTGGCCACCAGCTACAAAAACTTTCTCCTGCAAGTAGTTAACTGAAAGGTTTTTTTCCATTGAAAACACAGGTATGGCATCCACCGAGTGTTGTCCTGTCGCGTCTTCTTTATATTATTGCCAAGAAGCTGCAACTGAATAAAGCTGAGCTTCTACCTTCTGCCTCTTATTAACTGCTTTTTTTGAAAAAAATTGGCCACCAGCTACAAAAACTTTCTCCTGCAAGTAGTTAACTGAAAGGTTTTTTTCCATTGAAAACACAGATATGGCATCCACCGAGTGTTGTCCTGTCGCGTCTTCTTTATATTATTGCCAAGAAGCTGCAACTGAATAAAGCTGAGCTTCTACCTTCTGCCTCTTATTAACTGCTCTTTTTGAAAAAAATTGGCCACCAGCTACAAAAACTTTCTCCTGCAAGTAGTTAACTGAAAGGTTTTTTTCCATTGAAAACACAGATATGGCATCCACCGAGTGTTGTCCTGTCGCGTCTTCTTTATATTATTGCCAAGAAGCTGCAACTGAATAAAGCTGAGCTTCTACCTTCTGCCTCTTATTAACTGCTTTTTTTGAAAAAAATTGGCCACCAGCTACAAAAACTTTCTCCTGCAAGCAGTTAACTGAAAGGTTTTTTTCCATTGAAAACACAGATATGGCATCCACCGAGTGTTGTCCTGTCGCGTCTTCTTTATATTATTGCCAAGAAGCTGCAACTGAATAAAGCTGAGCTTCTACCTTCTGCCTCTTATTAACTGCTTTTTTTGAAAAAAATTGGCCACCAGCTACAAAAACTTTCTCCTGCAAGTAGTTAACTGAAAGGTTTTTTTCCATTGAAAACACAGATATGGCATCCACCGAGTGTTGTCCTGTCGCGTCTTCTTTATATTATTGCCAAGAAGCTGCAACTGAATAAAGCTGAGCTTCTACCTTCTGCCTCTTATTAACTGCTTTTTTTGAAAAAAATTGGCCACCAGCTACAAAAACTTTCTCCTGCAAGTAGTTAACTGAAAGGTTTTTTTCCATTGAAAACACAGATATGGCATCCACCGAGTGTTGTCCTGTCGCGTCTTCTTTATATTATTGCCAAGAAGCTGCAACTGAATAAAGCTGAGCTTCTACCTTCTGCCTCTTATTAACTGCTTTTTTTGAAAAAAATTGGCCACCAGCTACAAAAACTTTCTCCTGCAAGTAGTTAACTGAAAGGTTTTTTTCCATTGAAAACACAGATATGGCATCCACCGAGTGTTGTCCTGTCGCGTCTTCTTTATATTATTGCCAAGAAGCTGCAACTGAATAAGGCCGGCCTCACACTAGCGAGTTTTACGGACGTAAGAGCGCAGAAATTACGTCCGTAAAACTCGCAAAATAAACGGCACAATTATTCTCAATGGGGCTGCTCCTATTAGCCGTATATTACGGTTCAGTATTATACGGCTTTCTACGGCCGTAGAAAATCGCAGCATGCTGCGTTTGTCAGCGTATTGCGCAAAAAAATCGCTAATGAAAGTCTATGGGGGCGAGAAAAATACGGATTCCACACGGACCTGCAGTGTGACTTGCGAGAAATACGCATCGCTGTTAGTGAAAAGTCGGTAATTCAATTGCCGGCTTTTCATTTCTCCTGCACAAACCCGACAGGATATGAGACATGGTTTACATACAGTAAACCATCTCATATCCCCTTTTTTTTTGCATATTCCACACTACTAATGTTAGTAGTGTGTATGTGCAAAATTTCAGCGCTGTAGCTGCTGAAATAAAGGGTTAAATGGCGGAAAAAATTGGCGTGGGCTCCCGCGCAATTTTCTCCGCCAGAATGGTAAAGCCAGTGACTGAGGGCAGATATTAATAGCCAGGAGAGGGTCCATGGTTATTGGCCCCCCCGTGGCTAAAAACATCTGCCCCCAGCCACCCCAGAAAAGGCACATCTGGAAGATGCGCCTATTCTGGCACTTGGCCACTCTCTTCCCACTCCCTGTAGCGGTGGGATATGGGGTAATGAAGGGTTAATGCCACCTTGCTATTGGAAGGTGACATTAAGCCAGATTAATAATGGAGAGGCGTCAATTATGACACCTATCCATTATTAATCCAATTGTTGGTAAGGGTTAAAAAACACACACACACATGATTTAAAAGTAGTTTAATGAAATAAACACAGCGGTTGTTGTAATAATTTATTGTTCTCTCAGTCCATCAGGAACACCCTCGCTTGGAAAAATAATAAACGCACAAGATACATACCTTCTGGTGAACCGTCTCGTCCCACGAAGTAATCCATCTGAAGGGGTTAACTAATATTACAGGCACGAGCCCTGCTAAATGCAGCGGTGCTCCGTGCCTGTAATCCCCCGGGTGCTGAAAGGAAAGCAGGATCTGTACTTACATTGAGTCGCGGTGAGGCGCCCTCTGGTGGATGTTCTCATGAACTGCAGCCTGGGAACTTTTTCCCATGCTCCAGGTCATATGAGGACATCCACCAGGGGGCGCATCACCGCGACTGAAGGAAATGTAGGTCAATGACCTACATTTCATTCATTAGCCGGGGATTACAGGCACGGAGCACAGCTGCATTTGCAGGGCTCCTGCCTGTAATATTAGTTAACCCCTTCAGATGGATTACTTCGTGGGACGTGACGGTTCAGCTGAGGGTATGTATCTTGTGCGTTTATTATTTTTCCAAGCGAGGGTGTTCCTGATGGATTGAGAGAACAATAAATTATTAC
This sequence comes from Ranitomeya variabilis, assembly GCF_051348905.1. NCBI lineage: Eukaryota > Metazoa > Chordata > Amphibia > Anura > Dendrobatidae > Ranitomeya > Ranitomeya variabilis. Next base: position 461,116,598 of record NC_135232.1, on the reverse strand, counting down.
AACAACCGCTGTGTTTATTTCATTAAACTACTTTTTAATCATGTGTGTGTGTGTTTTTTAACCCTTACCAACAATTGGATTAATAATGGATAGGTGACATAATTGACGCCTCTCCATTATTAATCTGGCTTAATGTCACCTTCCAATAGCAAGGTGGCATTAACCCTTCATTACCCCATATCCCACCGCTACACGGGAGTGGGAAGAGAGTGGCCAAGTGCCAGAATAGGCGCATCTTCCAGATGTGCCTTTTCTGGGGTGGCTGGGGGCAGATGTTTTTAGCCACGGGGGGCCAATAACCATGGACCCTCTCCTGGCTATTAATATCTGCCCTCAGTCACTGGCTTTACCATTCTGGCGGAGAAAATTGCGCGGGAGCCCACGCCAATTTTTTCCGCCATTTAACCCTTTATTTCAGCAGCTACAGCGCTGAAATTTTGCAAATACACACTAATAACATTAGTAGTGTGGAATATGCAAAAAAAAGGGGATATGAGATGGTTTACTGTATGTAATCATGTCTCATATCCTGTCGGGTTTGGGAAGGAGAAATGAGAAGCCGGCAATTGAATTACCGGCTTTTCACAGATATCGCGCTGAATGAAATCTAAATACAGAATATATATATATGTGTCTCAATGACATATATATATATATATATATATATATATACTGTATATATGTTTTCCCTAACATTTGAGCACATAAATCCATTAGATGTCGGTTTTGCAAGCCTGCGAGAAAATATCGCAGTACGGATGCCATACGGATTACATACGGAGGATGCCATGCGCAAAATACGCTGACACACCCTGCCTACGGATCAATATTTTGGGAACATTTCTCCGTATTATGGCCGTAGTACGGATGTATAATACATGGCGTATTGTCTTACGCCAAGTGTGAGGCCGGCCTAAAGCTGAGCTTCTACCTTCTGCCTCTTATTAACTGCTTTTTTTGAAAAAAATTGGCCACCAGCTACAAAAACTTTCTCCTGCAAGTAGTTAACTGAAAGGTTTTTTTCTATTGAAAACACAGATATGGCATCCACCGAGTGTTGTCCTGTCGCGTCTTCTTTATATTATTGCCAAGAAGCTGCAACTGAATAAAGCTGAGCTTCTACCTTCGGCCTCTTATTAACTGCTTTTTTTGAAAAAAATTGGCCACCAGCTACAAAAACTTTCTCCTGCAAGTAGTTAACTGAAAGGTTTTTTTCCATTGAAAACACAGATATGGCATCCACCGAGTGTTGTCCTGTCGCGTCTTCTTTATATTATTGCCAAGAAGCTGCAACTGAATAAAGCTGAGCTTCTACCTTCTGCCTCTTATTAACTGCTTTTTTTGAAAAAAATTGGCCACCAGCTACAAAAACTTTCTCCTGCAAGTAGTTAACTGAAAGGTTTTTTTCCATTGAAAACACAGATATGGCATCCACCGAGTGTTGTCCTGTCGCGTCTTCTTTATATTATTGCCAAGAAGCTGCAACTGAATAAAGCTGAGCTTCTACCTTCTGCCTCTTATTAACTGCTTTTTTTGAAAAAAATTGGCCACCAGCTACAAAAACTTTCTCCTGCAAGTAGTTAACTGAAAGGTTTTTTTCCATTGAAAACACAGATATGGCATCCACCGAGTGTTGTCCTGTCGCGTCTTCTTTATATTATTGCCATGAAGCTGCAACTGAATAAAGCTGAGCTTCTACCTTCTGCCTCTTATTAACTGCTTTTTTTGAAAAAATTGGCCACCAGCTACAAAAACTTTCTCCTGCAAGTAGTTAACTGAAAGGTTTTTTTCCATTGAAAACACAGGTATGGCATCCACCGAGTGTTGTCCTGTCGCGTCTTCTTTATATTATTGCCAAGAAGCTGCAACTGAATAAAGCTGAGCTTCTACCTTCGGCCTCTTATTAACTGCTTTTTTTAAAAAAAAATTGGCCACCAGCTACAAAAACTTTCTCCTGCAAGTAGTTAACTGAAAGGTTTTTTTCCATTGAAAACACAGATATGGCATCCACCGAGTGTTGTCCTGTCGCGTCTTCTTTATATTATTGCCAAGAAGCTGCAACTGAATAAAGCTGAGCTTCTACCTTCTGGCTCTTATTAACTGCTTTTTTTGAAAAAAATTGGCCACCAGCTACAAAAACTTTCTCCTGCAAGTAGTTAACTGAAAGGTTTTTTTCCATTGAAAACACAGATATGGCATCCACCGAGTGTTGTCCTGTCGCGTCTTCTTTATATTATTGCCAAGAAGCTGCAACTGAATAAAGCTGAGCTTCTACCTTCTGCCTCTTATTAACTGCTTTTTTTGAAAAAAATTGGCCACCAGCTACAAAAACTTTCTCCTGCAAGTAGTTAACTGAAAGGTTTTTTTCCATTGAAAACACAGATATGGCATCCACCGAGTGTTGTCCTGTCGCGTCTTCTTTATATTATTGCCAAGAAGCTGCAACTGAATAAAGCTGAGCTTCTACCTTCTGCCTCTTATTAACTGCTTGTTTTGAAAAAAATTGGCCACCAGCTACAAAAACTTTCTCCTGCAAGTAGTTAACTGAAAGGTTTTTTTCCATTGAAAACACAGATATGGCATCCACCGAGTGTTGTCCTGTCGCGTCTTCTTTATATTTTTGCCAAGAAGCTGCAACTGAATAAAGCTGAGCTTCTACCTTCTGCCTCTTATTAACTGCTTTTTTTGAAAAAATTGGCCACCAGCTACAAAAACTTTCTCCTGCAAGTAGTTAACTGAAAGGTTTTTTTCCATTGAAAACACAGGTATGGCATCCACCGAGTGTTGTCCTGTCGCGTCTTCTTTATATTATTGCCAAGAAGCTGCAACTGAATAAAGCTGAGCTTCTACCTTCGGCCTCTTATTAACTGCTTTTTTTAAAAAAAAATTGGCCACCAGCTACAAAAACTTTCTCCTGCAAGTAGTTAACTGAAAGGTTTTTTTCCATTGAAAACACAGATATGGCATCCACCGAGTGTTGTCCTGTCGCGTCTTCTTTATATTATTGCCAAGAAGCTGCAACTGAATAAGGCCGGCCTCACACTAGCGAGTTTTACGGACGTAAGAGCGCAGAAATTACGTCCGTAAAACTCGCAAAATAAACGGCACAATTATTCTCAATGGGGCTGCTCCTATTAGCCGTATATTACGGTTCAGTATTATACGGCTTTCTACGGCCGTAGAAAATCGCAGCATGCTGCGTTTGTCAGCGTATTGCGCAAAAAAATCGCTAATGAAAGTCTATGGGGGCGAGAAAAATACGGATTCCACACAGACCTGCAGTGTGACTTGCGAGAAATACGCATCGCTGTTAGTGAAAAGTCGGTAATTCAATTGCCGGCTTTTCATTTCTCCTGCACAAACCCGACAGGATATGAGACATGGTTTACATACAGTAAACCATCTCATATCCCCTTTTTTTTTGCATATTCCACACTACTAATGTTAGTAGTGTGTATGTGCAAAATTTCAGCGCTGTAGCTGCTGAAATAAAGGGTTAAATGGCGGAAAAAATTGGCGTGGGCTCCCGCGCAATTTTCTCCGCCAGAATGGTAAAGCCAGTGACTGAGGGCAGATATTAATAGCCAGGAGAGGGTCCATGGTTATTGGCCCCCCCGTGGCTAAAAACATCTGCCCCCAGCCACCCCAGAAAAGGCACATCTGGAAGATGCGCCTATTCTGGCACTTGGCCACTCTCTTCCCACTCCCTGTAGCGGTGGGATATGGGGTAATGAAGGGTTAATGCCACCTTGCTATTGGAAGGTGACATTAAGCCAGATTAATAATGGAGAGGCGTCAATTATGACACCTATCCATTATTAATCCAATTGTTGGTAAGGGTTAAAAAACACACACACACATGATTTAAAAGTAGTTTAATGAAATAAACACAGCGGTTGTTGTAATAATTTATTGTTCTCTCAGTCCATCAGGAACACCCTCGCTTGGAAAAATAATAAACGCACAAGATACATACCTTCTGGTGAACCGTCTCGTCCCACGAAGTAATCCATCTGAAGGGGTTAACTAATATTACAGGCACGAGCCCTGCTAAATGCAGCGGTGCTCCGTGCCTGTAATCCCCCAGGTGCTGAAAGGAAAGCAGGATCTGTACTTACATTGAGTCGCGGTGAGGCGCCCTCTGGTGGATGTTCTCATGAACTGCAGCCTGGGAACTTTTTCCCATGCTCCAGGTCATATGAGGACATCCACCAGGGGGCGCATCACCGCGACTGAAGGAAATGTAGGTCAATGACCTACATTTCATTCATTAGCCGGGGATTACAGGCACGGAGCACAGCTGCATTTGCAGGGCTCCTGCCTGTAATATTAGTTAACCCCTTCAGATGGATTACTTTGTGGGACGTGACGGTTCAGCTGAGGGTATGTATCTTGTGCGTTTATTATTTTTCCAAGCGAGGGTGTTCCTGATGGATTGAGAGAACAATAAATTATTACAACAACCGCTGTGTTTATTTCATTAAACTACTTTTTAATCATGTGTGTGTGTGTTTTTTAACCCTTACCAACAATTGGATTAATAATGGATAGGTGACATAATTGACGCCTCTCCATTATTAATCTGGCTTAATGTCACCTTCCAATAGCAAGGTGGCATTAACCCTTCATTACCCCATATCCCACCGCTACACGGGAGTGGGAAGAGAGTGGCCAAGTGCCAGAATAGGCGCATCTTCCAGATGTGCCTTTTCTGGGGTGGCTGGGGGCAGATGTTTTTAGCCACGGGGGGCCAATAACCATGGACCCTCTCCTGGCTATTAATATCTGCCCTCAGTCACTGGCTTTACCATTCTGGCGGAGAAAATTGCGCGGGAGCCCACGCCAATTTTTTCCGCCATTTAACCCTTTATTTCAGCAGCTACAGCGCTGAAATTTTGCACATACACACTAATAACATTAGTAGTGTGGAATATGCAAAAAAAAAGGGGATATGAGATGGTTTACTGTATGTAATCATGTCTCATATCCTGTCGGGTTTGGGAAGGAGAAATGAGAAGCCGGCAATTGAATTACCGGCTTTTCACAGATATCGCGCTGAATGAAATCTAAATACAGAATATATATATATGTGTCTCAATGACATATATATATATATATATATATATATATATATATATACTGTATATATGTTTTCCCTAACATTTGAGCACATAAATCCATTAGATGTCGGTTTTGCAAGCCTGCGAGAAAATATCGCAGTACGGATGCCATACGGATTACATACGGAGGATGCCATGCGCAAAATACGCTGACACACCCTGCCTACGGATCAATATTTTGGGAACATTTCTCCGTATTACGGCCGTAGTACGGATGTATAATACATGGCGTATTGTCTTACGCCAAGTGTGAGGCCGGCCTAAAGCTGAGCTTCTACCTTCTGCCTCTTATTAACTGCTTTTTTTGAAAAAAATTGGCCACCAGCTACAAAAACTTTCTCCTGCAAGTAGTTAACTGAAAGGTTTTTTTCTATTGAAAACACAGATATGGCATCCACCGAGTGTTGTCCTGTCGCGTCTTCTTTATATTATTGCCAAGAAGCTGCAACTGAATAAAGCTGAGCTTCTACCTTCGGCCTCTTATTAACTGCTTTTTTTGAAAAAAATTGGCCACCAGCTACAAAAACTTTCTCCTGCAAGTAGTTAACTGAAAGGTTTTTTTCCATTGAAAACACAGATATGGCATCCACCGAGTGTTGTCCTGTCGCGTCTTCTTTATATTATTGCCAAGAAGCTGCAACTGAATAAAGCTGAGCTTCTACCTTCTGCCTCTTATTAACTGCTTTTTTTGAAAAAAATTGGCCACCAGCTACAAAAACTTTCTCCTGCAAGTAGTTAACTGAAAGGTTTTTTTCCATTGAAAACACAGATATGGCATCCACCGAGTGTTGTCCTGTCGCGTCTTCTTTATATTATTGCCAAGAAGCTGCAACTGAATAAAGCTGAGCTTCTACCTTCTGCCTCTTATTAACTGCTTTTTTTGAAAAAAATTGGCCACCAGCTACAAAAACTTTCTCCTGCAAGTAGTTAACTGAAAGGTTTTTTTCCATTGAAAACACAGATATGGCATCCACCGAGTGTTGTCCTGTCGCGTCTTCTTTATATTATTGCCATGAAGCTGCAACTGAATAAAGCTGAGCTTCTACCTTCTGCCTCTTATTAACTGCTTTTTTTGAAAAAATTGGCCACCAGCTACAAAAACTTTCTCCTGCAAGTAGTTAACTGAAAGGTTTTTTTCCATTGAAAACACAGGTATGGCATCCACCGAGTGTTGTCCTGTCGCGTCTTCTTTATATTATTGCCAAGAAGCTGCAACTGAATAAAGCTGAGCTTCTACCTTCGGCCTCTTATTAACTGCTTTTTTTAAAAAAAAATTGGCCACCAGCTACAAAAACTTTCTCCTGCAAGTAGTTAACTGAAAGGTTTTTTTCCATTGAAAACACAGATATGGCATCCACCGAGTGTTGTCCTGTCGCGTCTTCTTTATATTATTGCCAAGAAGCTGCAACTGAATAAAGCTGAGCTTCTACCTTCTGCCTCTTATTAACTGCTTTTTTTGAAAAAAATTGGCCACCAGCTACAAAAACTTTCTCCTGCAAGTAGTTAACTGAAAGGTTTTTTTCCATTGAAAACACAGATATGGCATCCACCGAGTGTTGTCCTGTCGCGTCTTCTTTATATTATTGCCAAGAAGCTGCAACTGAATAAAGCTGAGCTTCTACCTTCTGCCTCTTATTAACTGCTTTTTTTGAAAAAAATTGGCCACCAGCTACAAAAACTTTCTCCTGCAAGTAGTTAACTGAAAGGTTTTTTTCCATTGAAAACACAGATATGGCATCCACCGAGTGTTGTCCTGTCGCGTCTTCTTTATATTATTGCCAAGAAGCTGCAACTGAATAAAGCTGAGCTTCTACCTTCTGCCTCTTATTAACTGCTTGTTTTGAAAAAAATTGGCCACCAGCTACAAAAACTTTCTCCTGCAAGTAGTTAACTGAAAGGTTTTTTTCCATTGAAAACACAGATATGGCATCCACCGAGTGTTGTCCTGTCGCGTCTTCTTTATATTTTTGCCAAGAAGCTGCAACTGAATAAAGCTGAGCTTCTACCTTCTGCCTCTTATTAACTGCTTTTTTTGAAAAAATTGGCCACCAGCTACAAAAACTTTCTCCTGCAAGTAGTTAACTGAAAGGTTTTTTTCCATTGAAAACACAGGTATGGCATCCACCGAGTGTTGTCCTGTCGCGTCTTCTTTATATTATTGCCAAGAAGCTGCAACTGAATAAAGCTGAGCTTCTACCTTCGGCCTCTTATTAACTGCTTTTTTTTAAAAAAAATTGGCCACCAGCTACAAAAACTTTCTCCTGCAAGTAGTTAACTGAAAGGTTTTTTTCCATTGAAAACACAGATATGGCATCCACCGAGTGTTGTCCTGTCGCGTCTTCTTTATATTATTGCCAAGAAGCTGCAACTGAATAAGGCCGGCCTCACACTAGCGAGTTTTACGTACGTAAGAGCGCAGAAATTACGTCCGTAAAACTCGCAAAATAAACGGCACAATTATTCTCAATGGGGCTGCTCCTATTAGCCGTATATTACGGTTCAGTATTATACGGCTTTCTACGGCCGTAGAAAATCGCAGCATGCTGCGTTTGTCAGCGTATTGCGCAAAAAAATCGCTAATGAAAGTCTATGGGGGCGAGAAAAATACGGATTCCACACGGACCTGCAGTGTGACTTGCGAGAAATACGCATCGCTGTTAGTGAAAAGTCGGTAATTCAATTGCCGGCTTTTCATTTCTCCTGCACAAACCCGACAGGATATGAGACATGGTTTACATACAGTAAACCATCTCATATCCCGTTTTTTTTTGCATATTCCACACTACTAATGTTAGTAGTGTGTATGTGCAAAATTTCAGCGCTGTAGCTGCTGAAATAAAGGGTTAAATGGCGGAAAAAATTGGCGTGGGCTCCCGCGCAATTTTCTCCGCCAGAATGGTAAAGCCAGTGACTGAGGGCAGATATTAATAGCCAGGAGAGGGTCCATGGTTATTGGCCCCCCCGTGGCTAAAAACATCTGCCCCCAGCCACCCCAGAAAAGGCACATCTGGAAGATGCGCCTATTCTGGCACTTGGCCACTCTCTTCCCACTCCCTGTAGCGGTGGGATATGGGGTAATGAAGGGTTAATGCCACCTTGCTATTGGAAGGTGACATTAAGCCAGATTAATAATGGAGAGGCGTCAATTATGACACCTATCCATTATTAATCCAATTGTTGGTAAGGGTTAAAAAACACACACACACATGATTTAAAAGTAGTTTAATGAAATAAACACAGCGGTTGTTGTAATAATTTATTGTTCTCTCAGTCCATCAGGAACACCCTCGCTTGGAAAAATAATAAACGCACAAGATACATACCTTCTGGTGAACCGTCTCGTCCCACGAAGTAATCCATCTGAAGGGGTTAACTAATATTACAGGCACGAGCCCTGCTAAATGCAGCGGTGCTCCGTGCCTGTAATCCCCCGGGTGCTGAAAGGAAAGCAGGATCTGTACTTACATTGAGTCGCGGTGAGGCGCCCTCTGGTGGATGTTCTCATGAACTGCAGCCTGGGAACTTTTTCCCATGCTCCAGGTCATATGAGGACATCCACCAGGGGGCGCATCACCGCGACTGAAGGAAATGTAGGTCAATGACCTACATTTCATTCATTAGCCGGGGATTACAGGCACGGAGCACAGCTGCATTTGCAGGGCTCCTGCCTGTAATATTAGTTAACCCCTTCAGATGGATTACTTCGTGGGACGTGACGGTTCAGCTGAGGGTATGTATCTTGTGCGTTTATTATTTTTCCAAGCGAGGGTGTTCCTGATGGATTGAGAGAACAATAAATTATTACAACAACCGCTGTGTTTATTTCATTAAACTACTTTTTAATCATGTGTGTGTGTGTTTTTTAACCCTTACCAACAATTGGATTAATAATGGATAGGTGACATAATTGACGCCTCTCCATTATTAATCTGGCTTAATGTCACCTTCCAATAGCAAGGTGGCATTAACCCTTCATTACCCCATATCCCACCGCTACACGGGAGTGGGAAGAGAGTGGCCAAGTGCCAGAATAGGCGCATCTTCCAGATGTGCCTTTTCTGGGGTGGCTGGGGGCAGATGTTTTTAGCCACGGGGGGGCCAATAACCATGGACCCTCTCCTGGCTATTAATATCTGCCCTCAGTCACTGGCTTTACCATTCTGGCGGAGAAAATTGCGCGGGAGCCCACGCCAATTTTTTCCGCCATTTAACCCTTTATTTCAGCAGCTACAGCGCTGAAATTTTGCACATACACACTACTAACATTAGTAGTGTGGAATATGCAAAAAAAAAGGGGATATGAGATGGTTTACTGTATGTAATCATGTCTCATATCCTGTCGGGTTTGGGAAGGAGAAATGAGAAGCCGGCAATTGAATTACCGGCTTTTCACAGATATCGCGCTGAATGAAATCTAAATACAGAATATATATATATGTGTCTCAATGACATATATATATATATATATATATATATATATATACTGTATATATGTTTTCCCTAACATTTGAGCACATAAATCCATTAGATGTCGGTTTTGCAAGCCTGCGAGAAAATATCGCAGTACGGATGCCATACGGATTACATACGGAGGATGCCATGCGCAAAATACGCTGACACACCCTGCCTACGGATCAATATTTTGGGAACATTTCTCCGTATTACGGCCGTAGTACGGATGTATAATACGTGGCGTATTGTCTTACGCCAAGTGTGAGGCCGGCCTAAAGCTGAGCTTCTACCTTCTGCCTCTTATTAACTGCTTTTTTTGAAAAAAATTGGCCACCAGCTACAAAAACTTTCTCCTGCAAGTAGTTAACTGAAAGGTTTTTTTCTATTGAAAACACAGATATGGCATCCACCGAGTGTTGTCCTGTCGCGTCTTCTTTATATTATTGCCAAGAAGCTGCAACTGAATAAAGCTGAGCTTCTACCTTCGGCCTCTTATTAACTGCTTTTTTTGAAAAAAATTGGCCACCAGCTACAAAAACTTTCTCCTGCAAGTAGTTAACTGAAAGGTTTTTTTCCATTGAAAACACAGATATGGCATCCACCGAGTGTTGTCCTGTCGCGTCTTCTTTATATTATTGCCAAGAAGCTGCAACTGAATAAAGCTGAGCTTCTACCTTCTGCCTCTTATTAACTGCTTTTTTTGAAAAAAATTGGCCACCAGCTACAAAAACTTTCTCCTGCAAGTAGTTAACTGAAAGGTTTTTTTCCATTGAAAACACAGATATGGCATCCACCGAGTGTTGTCCTGTCGCGTCTTCTTTATATTATTGCCAAGAAGCTGCAACTGAATAAAGCTGAGCTTCTACCTTCTGCCTCTTATTAACTGCTTTTTTTGAAAAAAATTGGCCACCAGCTACAAAAACTTTCTCCTGCAAGTAGTTAACTGAAAGGTTTTTTTCCATTGAAAACACAGATATGGCATCCACCGAGTGTTGTCCTGTCGCGTCTTCTTTATATTATTGCCATGAAGCTGCAACTGAATAAAGCTGAGCTTCTACCTTCTGCCTCTTATTAACTGCTTTTTTTGAAAAAATTGGCCACCAGCTACAAAAACTTTCTCCTGCAAGTAGTTAACTGAAAGGTTTTTTTCCACTGAAAACACAGGTATGGCATCCACCGAGTGTTGTCCTGTCGCGTCTTCTTTATATTATTGCCAAGAAGCTGCAACTGAATAAAGCTGAGCTTCTACCTTCGGCCTCTTATTAACTGCTTTTTTTTAAAAAAAATTGGCCACCAGCTACAAAAACTTTCTCCTGCAAGTAGTTAACTGAAAGGTTTTTTTCCATTGAAAACACAGATATGGCATCCACCGAGTGTTGTCCTGTCGCGTCTTCTTTATATTATTGCCAAGAAGCTGCAACTGAATAAAGCTGAGCTTCTACCTTCTGCCTCTTATTAACTGCTTTTTTTGAAAAAAATTGGCCACCAGCTACAAAAACTTTCTCCTGCAAGTAGTTAACTGAAAGGTTTTTTTCTATTGAAAACACAGATATGGCATCCACCGAGTGTTGTCCTGTCGCGTCTTCTTTATATTATTGCCAAGAAGCTGCAACTGAATAAAGCTGAGCTTCTACCTTCGGCCTCTTATTAACTGCTTTTTTTGAAAAAAATTGGCCACCAGCTACAAAAACTTTCTCCTGCAAGTAGTTAACTGAAAGGTTTTTTTCCATTGAAAACACAGATATGGCATCCACCGAGTGTTGTCCTGTCGCGTCTTCTTTATATTATTGCCAAGAAGCTGCAACTGAATAAAGCTGAGCTTCTACCTTCTGCCTCTTATTAACTGCTTTTTTTGAAAAAAATTGGCCACCAGCTACAAAAACTTTCTCCTGCAAGTAGTTAACTGAAAGGTTTTTTTCCATTGAAAACACAGATATGGCATCCACCGAGTGTTGTCCTGTCGCGTCTTCTTTATATTATTGCCAAGAAGCTGCAACTGAATAAAGCTGAGCTTCTACCTTCTGCCTCTTATTAACTGCTTTTTTTGAAAAAAATTGGCCACCAGCTACAAAAACTTTCTCCTGCAAGTAGTTAACTGAAAGGTTTTTTTCCATTGAAAACACAGATATGGCATCCACCGAGTGTTGTCCTGTCGCGTCTTCTTTATATTATTGCCAAGAAGCTGCAACTGAATAAAGCTGAGCTTCTACCTTCCGCCTCTTATTAACTGCTGTTTTTTTTAAAAATTGGCTGTTCCGGCCTACTAAAGGTGTCTGCCCCTGCCTGGTGTTGCCCTCAACTGAATAAAGCTGAGCTTCAACCTTCTGTTCCAAAATAACGATTTTTAAAAATGAAATTGGCTGTTCCGGCCTACTAAAGGTGTCTGCCCCTGCCTGGTGTTGTCCTCAACTGAATAAAGCTGAGCTTCAACCTTCTGTTCCAAATGACGATTTTTAAAAATGAAATTGGCTGTTCCGGCTTACTAAAGGTGTCTGCCCCTGCCTGGTGTTGTCCTCAACTGAATAAAGCTGAGCTTCAACCTTCTTTCCCAAAATAACGATTTTTAAAAATGAAATTGGCTGTTCCGGCCTACTAAAGGTGTCTGCCCCTGCCTGGTGTTGTCCTCAACTGAATAAAGCTGAGCTTCAACCTTCTGTTCCAAATGACGATTTTTAAAAATGAAATTGGCTGTTCCGGCCTACTAAAGGTGTCTGCCCCTGCCTGGTGTTGTCCTCAACTGAATAAAGCTGAGCTTCAACCTTCTGTTCCAAATTACGATTTTTAAAAATGAAATTGGCTGTTCCGGCCCAGTAACGGTGTCTGCCCCTGCCTGGTGTTGTCCTCAACTGAACAAAGCTGAGCTTCCACATTCTGGCTTTCGGCCTATACTATCAGATATTAAACTGCATTTGGCCTACTAGTGTGATTAGGCCCTTGAAACAGTGTCTGCTGCTCTTGGGTTTGCTACTCCACTGAACAAAGCAATGCCACCTGTTTAGTCCTGTTACCAATTTTGAACTGCATTTAGCCTACTTTATTCTTTGGCCCTATATCTGTTTCCTCCTCATCCTGCCCATTGTCCAGCCACTGCTAGACGAGTCTGCTGGTACATTGACCTAGACCACTACATTCCCCTTGTACTCTACACAGCCAGAATCTGACCCTGCTGAAAGTAAGGTTCCCCTTCCCGCATGTTATACCACCTTACACAGGGAAAAGAGGAAGGTGCAGATGAAAGTGCAGGTTCCTTCATCAGGTGGGGGGGGCATACTCGTTGGCAACGTCACTGGCACAGGGCCCCTCAGAGTACGCAAAAGTGTCGCTGCTGGTGGGAGGCGCCCCCGCCATGCAAACACACCGCCGTACTTTGAGGGGCCCTGTGCCAGTGCCAATGCGAACGAGTGGGCCCCCCGTGCTTGCTCAGGATCACAGCATTTGCAACGTTGAAATATTTACCTCTCCCTGCAACACCGCTGTGACGTAGTCCGCATTTCCTGGGCCCACGAAAAACTTGAGCCAGCCCTACTCCCCCCACAACTTTTGCCAAATGACCCCCAATTTCCTATGCCCAACTATTATTATAAAGTTAATTAAGATTGACAAGCTTCAGAAACAAGAATGGATGTTTTTGGCATTAAAATGGGCACTGTAGGTGTTTTCCTGGCCTCCACTCACTGCCGACTATGCTTCCCCATTGACTTGCATTGGGTTTCGCGTTTCGGTCGATCCCCGACTTTTAGCGATAATCGGCCGACTGCACTCGACTCGACTCTGGACAAAGTCGGGTTTCACAAAACCCGACTCGATCTTAAAAAAATGAAAGTCGCTCAACTCTACTTCCCATCTCTTGACCCCAACCATTTCCTCCATAGTTAACAGGATTGATTTATGTCCTGTAGGTCTGATATATTCGATTTCAAGTGACCGTCTTGTTGACCCACCCCTGGAAAGAAATGACTTAATTTGCAACCACCTATAGGGCGTCTCAGATAGCCACCAGTCCCTAACCGATTCCAGAAGGGCAGCTTAATAGTAGGCATGTATGTTGGGGATAACCATACCACCTATCCTGTAGGGATATTGCAAAATTTTTACTGCTACACTAGGGGGATTGTTAGCCCATACAAATCTCCCCACCAAATTATTAATTTTACAAATATACTTGGGGGGGGACAACACCGGCAGACATTTAAATAAGTAGATTATTTTGGGTAGAAAGACCATTTTAAAGGATTGAATCCTTCCAACCCATGAAAGGATCAATTTAGAGTATCTCATCAATTTTCTCTTTCTCGAGAGAGAGTGCTAAGTAAAGGGATTACATTAGATTGAATCAGAAGACAGGAAGCTGACACATATATCCCTAAATAAGGAATACTTTCCTCGGCCCACTGAAAAGGTAACGTAGCTGTTAATTTTTCCCTCAAGTCAGTCGGGACTCCAATTGAAAGGATTAACGACTTGGACGAGTTAAGTTTATAATAAGAGACGGAGGAAAATTTTATCAAAGTGGACATTATAGCCGGGAGAGATTGCTCAATATTCGTGCAGGCGATAATAACATTGTCTGCATATAGACCAATTACATGGTTAGAGTCCCCCACCTTAATGCCTGACACCCCCAGGTCACTCCTGATTGCATTCGCCAGGGGTTCCATAACCAGAATAAAAATTACAGGAGAAAGAGGACACCCCTGATGGGTTCCATTAGAAATAGAGAACCCCTCCGACCTAAAGCCTGAAGAAAAAATTTTAGAGTTTGGGTTTGAGTAGAGAGAAAGAATAGCTGAGTATAAAGGCCCCTCAATCCCAAACTTACCCAACACCCCCTTCAGGTAGCCCCAGTGCACCCTGCCAAATGCCTTCTCCACGTCTAGTGACAGGAGTACACTGGAGGTCCTCGAAAGCTCCGCCATCCCCACAACGTCCACCATTCGTCTAGTACCATCCCTAGCCTGGTGGCTGGGGACAAATCCCACCTGATCTGCAGAGATTAGCCCAGGAAGGACTGTGTTTAGTCTGATAGCTATCAATTTGGCATATAATTTCAAATCGCAGTTCAGTAATGAAATTGGTCTGAAATTGCCAGGAGTATCAGCTGGCTTGCCAGGCTTTGGGAGGGTCACTATAGTGGCCTCAAGATTGGAGGGAGCAATTGACTGAGCTCCTTGCCAGAAGTTAAATGTCCTAAGCAAAAAGGGGGCAAGCACCTGTTACAAGGTCCTATAATATTCGTTAGGTAGGCCATCAGGACCCAGCTCCGAATTAGATTTACTAAGACGGATTACCTGATATATTTCTGCAATATTAATGGGCAAATTAAGGTTATTAAGTTGTGAAGGGGAAACCTGGGGAAGGTTAACACTATCTATGAATTCTTGAATATGTGAGGGGGTAGGTTGTGGCGTTGAGGGATCATCTTTTAAGTTATATAGTGACTTATAATAGTTAGCGAAGGAATTTACAATTTATATGGGGTTCCTGATGATGGAATCATTGGGACCTTTCAGAAATTCTATTTTAAATTTGATTTGTTGTTTCTTCACTCGTCTAGCTAAAAGTCTGGTAGCTCTGTTCCCCATCGCATAGAAGGATAGTTTTGCTTTTTTAAGATCACGTTTAGTGTTGAGCATTCCGATACCGCAAGTATCGGGTATCGGCCGATACTTGCGGGTATCGGAATTCCGATACCGAGATCCGATACTTTTGTGGTATTGGGTATCGGTATCGAAACAACATTAATGTGTAAAAGAAAGAATTAAAATAAAAAATATTGCTATACTCACCTCTCCGACGCAGCCTGGACCTCACCGAGGGAACCGGCAGCGTTCTTTGCTTAAAATGCGCGCGTTTACTTCCTTCCATGACGTCACGGCTTCTGATTGGTCGCGTGCCGCCCATGTGGCCGCGACGCGACCAATCACAGCAAGCCGTGACGTAATTTTCAGGTCCTCAATGCCTAATTCTAGGCATTGATGATTTTAAAATTGCGTTCCGGCTTGTGAATGGTCGCGTCGCGGTCACATGGGCGACGCGACCAATCACAAGCCGTGACGGCACGGGAGGCAGGAAACGCGTGCATTTTAAAATTACGTCACGGCTTGTGATTGGTTGCGTGCCGCCCATGTGACCGCGACGCGACCAATCACAGCAAGCCGTGACGTAATTTCAGGTCCTGAATGCCTAACTCTGCCTAACTTTACATTCAACGAGAGGAATTAAATACTCATGTAAAAAATCTAAAGCACATCAGCTTAACTTCTGTTGCAATCTCCTGTCCAACAGGAAGGGAACAAGGGCAGAAAGGAAAGGGAACACAAAAACACAACAAGTTCAACCAGGGCCTCATAAGCCATGGTTGGATGACATGCTCCAGGTTCATGAACATGCAAGGGGGTTATACTATCTTAACTCAGAATTGGAAAGTACAGCACAGGACCTATACGCTTAAGATCAAGCCTTATACCAGTCAGGAGAGAGATTTTTCCATGAATGGCCCAGCCCAGGCTTCATCATTGAAGGGACTTGGGGAGCAATTAGGTTACATTCTTTCATTAGTTTCTCCAGCTGCAAAGGAGAGTGGCATATGTGCAGTCTCCCATCGTGGGTGACCACCATTTTAACCGGAAATCCCCACTGGTACGGAATATTGTTTTCACGGAGGATCCTAGACAGCGCCGCAAATTCACCCCTTTTGGCCAAGGTAGCAGCAGTCAAATCTGGGAAGATTTTAAGGTTGTGGAAAGGGTCTGGAGGTGGATGATCCTGCTTGAATTTCATCATGAATGATTCCTTAGCTGGAAAAAAATGAATCCTTGGCAAAGTATCACGTGGGAGAGCTGGGTCTGTATTTTTGGGCTTTTGGCCCCAATGGATCCTGTCCACAATAAGATCCCTAGTATCCCAGTTAGGCAGCTCCCACTTTAGCAACTTTTGAAAGTAATCATGCAGATCTTTGTCATCAATGGCTTCAAGTATACCCCTGATTTTAAAATTATTATGCCTTGCTCTGTCCTCTTGATCACAGAGTTTGCTATTCAGGCGAAAGACCTCTTCCTATAGTGCTGCATTAGCATCTATGAGTACATTGTGTGATTCTGCAAACTGCACCATTTTAGCTTCTATGTGTGAGGTTCACTCCCCCAGCTCCTGAATATCTCCGTTAATGTGATTTACCATGTCCCTCAAGTCCTCTTGTAAGGGTACCGTCACACAGTCACACTTTGATCGCTACGACAGCACGATCCGTGACGTCGCAGCGATCGTATGAGTATCGCTCCAGCGTCGTAGACTGCAGTCACACGTTGCAATCACGGCGCTGGAGCGATGCCGAAGTCCCCGGGTAACCAGGGTAAACATCGGGTAACTAAGCGCAGGGCCGCGCTTAGTAACCCGATGTTTACCCTGGTTACCAGCGTAAAAGTAAAAAAAAAACAAACAGTACATACTTACATTCCGGTGTCTGTCCTCCGGCGTCTCAGCTTCTCTGCACTGTGTAAGCACAGCGGCCGGAAAGCACAGCGGTGACGTCTGACGTCAGACGTCACCGCTGTGCTCGCTTTCTGGCTGGCCGCCGCTCACAGTGCAGAGAAGCTGAGACGCCGGAGGACGGACACCGGAATGTGAGTATGTACTGTTTGTTTTTTTTTACTTTTACGCTGGTAACCACGGTAAATATCGGGTTACTAAGCGCGGCCCTGCGCTTAGTTACCCGATGTTTACCCTGGTTACAAGCGAACACATCGCTGGATCGCTGTCACACACAACGATCCAGCGATGTCAGCGGGAGATCCAGCGACGAAAGAAAGTTCCATACGATCTGCTACGACGTACGATTCTCAGCAGGATCCCTGATCACTGCTGCGTGTCAGACACAGCGATATCGTATGGATATCGCTGGAACGTCACGGATCGTATGGTCATAGCGATCAAAGTGTGACTGTGTGACGGTACCCTAAGGATGCTCTTAGTGAAGATAGCAATCTCTGCATTGTTTGTTTTGTGAGGGGTATGTCAGAAGAGTCTCCCTTCTGTGAAGATTCACAGCCTGAGGAGCTAGAGGTGTATGAGGCAGCTGCAGAGGACGGCAGGGCCTTTTTACTGGAGGGAGAAGCTGGTTTGTCCCTCAGATAAAACTCAGTAAGTTTACCTGGCACAGCCGATTTGCGGGGTTTCCCCTTGGGCATGACTGGCACGAGGTACTCACACAGATCTGGGTGGGTAAACAAGTTGATACGAAGCCATGTAGAGCCGGTTTATGGTCCTGTGCTGTGGAGCACCTGGATCAAGCAGCCATCTCCATAGGCTGGCAGGTCAAACCCCTGAACACATCCTTGAGGTGTAAAAATGGTGAGTAGTCCTATCACCCAACTCTTAGAACTACTAAAAAAACAACCCTGTCATGGCCAATTAACACCTCAGCACATAACATGCTGAGAGAAACTTCTGGGAATCACATCACTTAAGATAGCAATCTTGGTGGTACATGTCTCCCCTCACAAACATAACCAGTGACCCAGTTATATCTCCCCCCTCTGTCCAAAGTTGGAGGTTTTGGCACCTTCAAGCATCAAATAGTGAATTCTGGAGTGGGCATCAGAGTTACCGTGTAACTTACCGGGCTTATGATCTACGAGGAAACTAAAGCCCAGGAGGCCTAAGAACCACCTAGTCACCCAGGCGTTCTTACCTTTCTTTTCCCTTAACTATCTCCAAGGTGCATGGTCTGACACTAGTTTCAACCTATGACCTAGTAGGTAGTACTTCAGCGTATTCACGTCCCATTTGATGGCTTATCCCTCTTTCTTGACAATGTCATAGTTTTTCTCTCCGGAAGAGAGCATCCAACTCAGATACACCATTTATTTATTGAGACAGTATGGCTTCCAACCCAACTTCTGAATCATATGTCTGGACCATGAATTCTTTATTAAAGTCCAGTACAACCAGGACTGGCTGTTTATATAGGGACAGCTTCTGCTCCTGGAGTGCTATTTCTGTTTCAGCCTTCCATTTGGCCATCGTCGATTTGATGCCTTTAAGAAGATCAATCAGTGGTGCAGCAGTTATGGCAAAATGGCTGGTAAAATCCAACTATTCCAAGAAATGCTCTCTCCTTCTTCTTGGAAAGTGATTGTGCTCACTTCTGGATTGCCTTAAACTTGTTTACCTGTGACATTTCGCTTCTCCCGAAGATGCAGCTTAAGTACTTGGTCTCTTACTTCTCTATGGCACATTTTTTTGGATTTATGGTAAACCTTAAAGCATCCATAATCGCCTGCACCTTTGGTAGATGACTACATCAGTCTGGGCTGAAGACTACAATGTCATTGAGGTAGGCAGCGGCATGCCTTTTATGTGGAGCTATGACCCGATCCATGGCCCTCTTGAAGGTGGCTGGGGTACCTTGCAACCCAAAAGGCAATCTTGTATATTTAAAACACCTATCTGGTGTCGAGAAGGCCATCTTCTCCTTGGCACCCAGGGAAATTGAGATCTGCCAGTAGCCCTTCGTCAGGTCGAGGTTGGAAATGTATATCGGTGAGTTAGACGATGCGTGGCATCAGGCACACATCAAATTTGGATAAACCCGCATTTGGACTCATCTATCACGTCAAGGTCTTGCATTCTCTTCATCTCATTTGAGATTACCTCACGGCATGCTTCGGCAATCCTAAATGGCTTAAAATTCACCCTTACATGTGGCTCTGTCAGGACGTCATGCTCTACCACCTGTGTACACCCGGCAACTCCGAGAACAGGTCATGGTTCCACTGCAGCAGTTCTCGACACTGTTGTTTCTGGGCTCCCAGGCAAGGAGCTTCCAGCAGTTCCCGATGTCACCACGGCTTGAATAATTCATGTGGTAATCTTGGTGAGGCTTCCTTTGTCCTGACTGATGGACCTTGTAATTAACCTCACCCAGTTTTTCCACTGCCTTGTTCGGGCCCTGCCACTTAGCCAGGAACTTGCTCTCGATCATGGGGATAAGCACCAGTACACGTTCCGCAGGCTGAAACTGCCTCTGCCTCGCTTGATCAGTTATACACAATTGCCTGTGCTTCCTGTGCATAGAGGAGATGCACTTTCATGAAAGGCATTACTTTCGACATTCTCTCCTGCATCTGCGTGATGTGCTCTATGATGCTCCGGTGAGGCATGACCTCGGATCCATAGGTTTCTTTTGTGATATCCAGGAGTCCTTGCAGATGTTGACCATACAGGAGCTCGAATGGAGAGAAACCAGTGGAGGCTTGGGGAACTTCCTTGAAAGAGCAGAAGTGGAAGCAGATGGTCCCAGTCTCAACCATCATTCTCAATTACCTTCTTGAGCATAGCTTTTAAGGTCTTATCGAAGCACTCCACTAGGCCGTCAGTCTGTGGTTGGTAGGTGGATGTTTAGGGTTGAGCGAAACGGGTCGATCATTTTCAAAAGTCGCCGACTTTTGGCTAAGTCGGCGTCTCATGAAACCCGATCCGACCCCTGTGCTTGTCGGCCATGCGGTACGCGACTTTCGCGCCAAAGTCGCGTTTCAATGACGCGAAAAGCGCCATTTCTCAGCCAATGAAGGTGAACGCAGAGTGTGGGCAGCGTGATGACATAGATCCTGGTCCCCACCATCTTAGAGAAGGGCATTGCAGTGATTGGCTTGCTGTCTGCGGCGTCACAGGGGCTATAAAGGGGCGTTCCCGCCGACCGCCATCTTACTGCTGCTGATCTGAGCTTAGGGACAGGTTGCTGCCGCTTCGTCAGAAGCAGGGAGAGCGTTAGGCAGGGTCCACTAACCACCAAACCGCTTGTGCTGCAGCGATTTCCACTGTCCAACACCACCTTCGGTGTGCAGGGACTGTGGAAGCTATTTTTTTTTTTTTTTCCCCTCAGCGCTGTAGCTCATTGGGCTGCCCTAGAAGGCTCCGTGATAGCTGTATTGCTGTGTGTACGCCACTGTGGAAACCAACTGCTTTTTTCAAAGCACATATCCTCTTGTTCCTTCCTTTCTGCACAGCTATCTTTTTTGTTTGTCCACACTTTTTATTTAATTTGTGCATCAGTCCACTCCTATTGCTGCCTGCCATACCTGGCTTAGATTACTGCAGGGAGATAGTAATTGTAGGACAGTCCCTGTTTTTTTTTTGTTTTTTTTGTGGGAGATTAAGATTGGCATTTCTGCTACAGTGCCATCCCTGTGTGTGCCATCTCTCACTGAGTGGGCCATAGAAAGCCTATTTATTTTTTCCGTGATTTGTGTTCTAAATTCTACCTCAACACAAAAACACTACATCAATCAGTGGGAGAAAAATATTGGCCTCAGTCAGGGCTTGTGTGCCACTGCTGTGTGTGCTATCTCTCATTCAGTGGGCTATAGAAAGCCTATTTATTTTTTTTATTTTTTTAATATTATTTGGTTTCTAAAGTCTCCCTGAAAAAAAAAAAAAAACCTAAAAAAACAGTGGGAGAGTAATATTGCCCTTTCAGCTTGTGTGCCAGTCTTGACTCCTGGGTGTGCCACCTCTCTCTAATTGTGGGCCATAGAAAGCCTATTTATTTTTTCCGTGATTTGTGTTCTAAATTCTACCTCAACACAAAAACACTACATCAATCAGTGGGAGAAAAATATTGGCCTCAGTCAGGGCTTGTGTGCCACTGCTGTGTGTGCTATCTCTCATTCAGTGGGCTATAGAAAGCCTATTTATTTATTTATTTTTTTTCTTATTATTTGGTTTCTAAAGTCTCCCTGAAAAAAAAAAAAAACATAAAAAAACAGTGGGAGAGTAATATTGCCCTTTCAGCTTGTGTGCCAGTCTTGACTCCTGGGTGTGCCACCTCTCTCCCTCTCATTCAGTGGGCCATAGAAAGCCTATTTATTTTTTTTTTTAAATATTATTGGGTTTCTAAAGTCTCCCTTAAAAAACAAAAAAACATAAAAAAACAGTGGGAGAGTAATATTGCCCTTTCAGCTTGTGTGCCAGTCTTGACTCCTGGGTGTGCCACCTCTCTCTCTCATTCAGTGGGCCATAGAAAGGCTATTTTTTTTTTTGGTTTTTTTAATATTATTTGGTTTCTAAAGTCTCCCTGAAATAAAAAAAAAACTTAAAAAAACAGTGGGAGAGTAATATTGCCCTTTCAGCTTGTGCGCCAGTCTTGACTCCTGGGTGTGCCACCTCTCTCTCTCTAATTGTGGGCCATAGAAAGCCTTTTTTTTTTTTTTTTTATATTATTTGGTTTCTAAAGTCTCCCTGAGAAAAAAAAAAAAATAAATTAGGTGGGAGATTAATATTGACATTAGTGCTTGAGTGACAGTCCTGCGTGTGTGTCATCTCTGTGATTTTGTGCCACAGAAAACAGAGTGTGTAACATTGTGCCTGATTTTCCTTGTGGTCTCACCAACCTGTTAAGGGATATTGAAATCATACTGAAGTTATAGCTCACCGTGTAAGTTGTTTGACAGCAACAAATAAAGTTACTTTGGTTAAGATTTTAAAACAATGAGGAAGTCTGGTGCAAGAGGTCGTCGTGGGCGTTCATTGTCAGCTGGTAATGATGGTAGTGGTAGTGGAGCATCAGGTGGTCGTGGGGATAAAAATATTCCACCTAAGTCTGGAGCTGTGGAGCCAGTTTCGTCGTCAGGCTACACAAGGCCTCGAACGCTCTCTTTTCTGGGAGTAGGAAAACCGCTTTTAAAGGCGGAGCAGCAACAGCAAGTTTTGGCTTACATTGCAGACTCAGCCTCTAGCTCTTTTGCCTCCTCTTCCGAAACTGGTAAATGTAAAAGCAGCGCGTCGCTTGTGGATGTTCACGGTCAGGGACAAGTCGCTTCCTTGTCCTCCTCAGCAAAAACTACAACAAGAGAGAAGGATGCAGCAGGCGACACAACGGGTCACTCCATGGAGCTCTTTACACATACCGTCCCTGGCTTAGAAAGTGAAACATTTAACAGGCCATGCCCATTACAAGTATATTCTGACATGGAGTGCACTGATGCACAGCCACAGCCAGAGTACTATGCTGCTCCTTTGACTCAGACCACCACATTGCCCTCTCAGGGTACAGATCCACAATCAGACCCTGATGAGACTATGTTGCCCCGCCACGAACGCTATACCACCGACCGACACAGTGACACAGACGAAGTTGCACACGAGCTCGAAGAGGAGGTAATAGATGACCCAGTTATTGACCCCGATTGGCAGCCATTGGGGGAACAGGGTGCAGGCGGCAGTAGTTCAGAAGCGGAGGTGGAGGAGGGGCCGCAGCAGGCATCAACATCGCAACAGGTTCCATCTGCCGGGCCCGTATCTGGCCCAAAACGCGTGTCAAAGCCAAAACCTGTTGGAGCACAGCGTTGCCATCCGGTTAAAGCTCAGTCTGCAATCCCTGAAAAGGGATCCGAGTCTAGGAAGAGTGCAGTCTGGCATTTTTTTAAACAACATCCAACTGATCAGCGCAAAGTCATCTGTCAAAAATGTTCAACTAGCTTAAGCAGAGGTCAGAATCTGAAAAGTCTAAATACTAGTTGCATGCATAGACACTTAACCACCATGCATTTTCAAGCCTGGACTAACTACCAAACGTCCCTCAAGGTTGTAGCACCCTCGGCCAATGAAGCTAGTCAGCAACGCAACATCCCTTCCGTCACTGTAAGGCCACCATTTTCCGCACCACCGGCAGTATCTGTGCAGGTTTCTTTGCCAGCCAAAAGCAGTCAGGGTCAGGGAATCACCAGTTTTGTAGGAGGAAATATTGCATCTAGGGCACCGGCGGAAACAATACCGTCTCCAACCGTCTCTCAGTCTGCCATGTACACCGGCACACCCGAAAGTTCCACGATCTCCAGCTCTCCAGTCCAGCTCACCCTACATGAGACTCTGGTTAGAAAAAGGAAGTACTTATCCTCGCATCCGCGTACACAGTGTTTTAACGCCCACATAGCTAGACTAATCTCGTTAGAGATGATGCCCTACCGGTTAGTTGAAAGCGAAGCTTTCAAAGCCCTGATGGAGTACGCTGAACCATGATACGAGCTACCCAGTCGACACTTTTTTTCCAGAAAAGCCATCCCAGCCCTGCACCAGCATGTTAAACAGCGCATCGTCCATGCACTCAGGCAATCTGTGAGTACAAAGGTGCACCTGACTACAGATGCATGGACCAGTAGGCATGGCCAGGGACGTTATGTGTCCATCACGGCACACTGGGTGAATGTGGTGGATGCAGGGTCCACAGGCGACATCAATTTAGGGACAGTTGTGCCTAGCCCACGGTCTAGGAAACAGTTGGCTGTAGGCGTTCGCACCCCCTCCTCCTCCTCCTCCTCGTCCTCCTGCAGAAGCTACAGCTCTTCCACAGAACGCAGTCTGCCAACCACTCCATCGGCAGATGACACTGTTGCACACCAGTTGTCCCATTATGGGCCAGCTACTGCCAAGCGTCAGCAGGCTGTATTGGCTATGAAGTGCTTGGGCGACAACAGACACACCACGGAAGTTCTGTCCGAGTTCTTGCAACAAGAAACGCAGTCGTGGCTGGGCACAGTAGATCTTGAGGCAGGCAAGGTAGTGAGTGATAACGGAAGGAATTTCATGGCTGCCATCTCCCTTTCCCAACTGAAACACATTCCTTGCCTGGCTCACACCTTAAACCTGGTGCTGCAGTGCTTATTGAAAACTTATCCTGGGTTCTCCGACCTGCTCCTCAAAGTGCGTGCACTTTGCTCACATATCCGACGTTCGCCTGTACACGCCAGCCGTATGCAGACCTATCAGCGGTCTTTGAACCTTCCCCAGCATCGCCTAATCATAGACGTTGCAACAAGGTGGAACTCAACACTGCACATGCTTCAGAGACTGTGCGAACAGAGGCGTGCTGTTATTTATTTGTGGGAGGATACACGGGCAGGCAGTAGGATGGCAGACATGGAGTTGTCAGGTGTGCAGTGGTCTAAGATACAAGACATGTGTCAAGTCCTTCAGTGTTTTGAGGAATGCACACGGCTGGTTAGTGCAGACAACGCCGTAATAAGCATGAGCATCCCCCTAATGCGTCTGCTGATGCAAAGTTTGACGCACATAAAGGAGCAGGTGTCTGCACCAGAGGAAGAGGAAAGCCTTGATGACAGTCAGCCATTGTCTGGTCAGGGCAGTGTACAGGACGAGGTAGCGGGCAAAGAGGATGTGGAGGACGAGGAGGATGATGGGGATGAGTATATTTTTAATGCCGAACCTTTCCCGGGGGCACAGGAAATTGGTTGCGTGTCACGGCCGGGTTCTGGTTTTTTGAGGGACACAAGTGACGTAGATTTGCCTGCAACTGCCCCTCAACCAATCACAACCGGAGATTTGACAACTGGAACTTTGGCCCACATGGCGGATTATGCCTTACGTATCCTAAAAAGGGACACACGCATTACGAAAATGATGAACGATGACGATTACTGGTTGGCCTGCCTCCTTGATCCACGCTATAAAGGCAAATTGCAAAATATTATGCCACATGAGAACTTGGAACTAATATTAGCAACCAAACAATCAACTCTTGTTGACCGTTTGCTTCAGGCATTCCCAGCACACAGCGCACGTGATCGTTCTCACACGAGCTCCAGGGGGCAGCAGACTAGGAGTGTTAGGGGTGCACACATCAGAAGTGGCGTTGGACAGAGGGGTTTTCTGACCAGGTTGTGGAGTGATTTTGCTATGACCGCAGACAGGACAGGTACTGCTGCATCAATTGAAAGTGACAGGAGACAACATTTGTCCAGTATGGTTACTAACTATTTTTCATCCCTTATCGATGTTCTCCCTCAACCGTCATTCCCATTTGATTACTGGGCCTCCAAATTAGACACCTGGCCAGAATTGGCAGAATATGCATTGCAGGAGCTTGCTTGCCCGGCAGCAAGTGTCCTATCAGAAAGAGTATTCAGTGCTGCAGGTTCAATATTAACCGAAAAAAGGACTCGTCTGGCTACCCAAAATGTTGACGATCTAACATTCATTAAAATGAACCACAACTGGATTTCGAAATCTTTTGCCCCACCTTGCCCGGCCGACACCTAGCTTTCCTATGAAAAGCTCTTGCCTGTGAATTACTTTTCTAATGTCTAATTTGCTGCAGCTGATTGTACAGCATACGACATGTTTACACCTCCCTAAATGGCAAAACTCCCCACACGGGGCCGTGGTATCGCGACTTGGCGCAAGCACCCGTGAGACTGCTGTTTGTCTGAAGAGGTGGGTGTGCTCGCTTTTGGTTGACGGCATTGCTACTGGGTCCCTCATAGTACAATGTAGTGTCTCTGGCGGTGGTGGTGCGCACCCAACGTCAGACACACCGTTGTAACATGAGGGGCCCTGGGGCGGTCCCGCCGGCCTCAAGAGAGTTCCCCCCTACCCCAGCTCAAAATGTGCTCTACCACGTGCAAAATTATGTCGCACAGCTCCACCAATCTTTAGTCTATTCGCTGACATCATTCAATGTCTGGCACTGACAATACAAATTTGTAGACATCTATGATGCAACTTAAAGTAGTCTGTGTCTGTGTCCTATATTGGCACCATTAAATAGTTACTGCCAAATTACTATGTCAGAAACTCAGCAGATGAGCCCACCCCTGTACCTAAGTATGCCACCTTTTTTTTTGTTTTGGTTGTTTTGCGAGACATTAACATCTATTTATATTTTGGGAGTACTGGGACAGACACTCCTTGCACTACTCCTCCACTCACCACCAAGCTGCCCGTGTATCCATGTAACCGCTGTAAAACTGCCATGAGCCTATTGTTTGTTATTTTAGGCCTTTGAAGCCTGTCTGCGGTCCCTCCTTCCACTAGTCCTCCACTGACCAGACCACTGCTGCCCGTGTACCCCTGGAACCAATTATAAAGTGCCTACAGCCAGCCCATTTTTTTATGTTAGGCCTTTGAAGCCTGTCTGCGGTCCCTCCTTCCACTAGTCCTCCACTGGCCAGACCACTGCTGCCCGTGTACCCCTGGAACCAATTATAAAGTGCCTACAGCCAGCCCATTTTTTTATGTTAGGCCTTTGAAGCCTGTCTGCGGTCCCTCCTTCCACTAGTCCTCCACTGGCCAGACCACTGCTGCCCGTGTACCCCTGGAACCAATTATAAAGTGCCTACAGCCAGCCCATTTTTTTATGTTAGGCCTTTGAAGCCTGTCTGCGGTCCCTCCTTCCACTAGTCCTCCACTGGCCAGACCACTGCTGCCCGTGTACCCCTGGAACCAATTATAAAGTGCCTACAGCCAGCCCATTTTTTATGTTAGGCCTTTGAAGCCTGTCTGCGGTCCCTCCTTCCACTAGTCCTCCACTGACCAGACCACTGCTGCCCGTGTACCCCTGGAACCAATTATAAAGTGCCTACAGCCAGCCCATTTTTTTATGTTAGGCCTTTGAAGCCTGTCTGCGGTCCCTCCTTCCACTAGTCCTCCACTGGCCAGACCACTGCTGCCCGTGTACCCCTGGAACCAATTATAAAGTGCCTACAGCCAGCCCATTTTTTTATTTTAGGCCTTTGAAGCCTGTCTGCGGTCCCTCCTTCCACTAGTCCTCCACTGACCAGACCACTGCTGCCCGTGTACCCCTGGAACCAATTATAAAGTGCCTACAGCCAGCCCATTTTTTTATGTTAGGCCTTTGAAGCCTGTCTGCGGTCCCTCCTTCCACTAGTCCTCCACTGGCCAGACCACTGCTGCCCGTGTACCCCTGGAACCAATTATAAAGTGCCTACAGCCAGCCCATTTTTTTATGTTAGGCCTTTGAAGCCTGTCTGCGGTCCCTCCTTCCACTAGTCCTCCACTGACCAGACCACTGCTGCCCGTGTACCCCTGGAACCAATTATAAAGTGCCTACAGCCAGCCCATTTTTTTATGTTAGGCCTTTGAAGCCTGTCTGCGGTCCCTCCTTCCACTAGTCCTCCACTGGCCAGACCACTGCTGCCCGTGTACCCCTGGAACCAATTATAAAGTGCCTACAGCCAGCCCATTTTTTTATGTTAGGCCTTTGAAGCCTGTCTGCGGTCCCTCCTTCCACTAGTCCTCCACTGGCCAGACCACTGCTGCCCGTGTACCCCTGGAACCAATTATAAAGTGCCTACAGCCAGCCCATTTTTTTATGTTAGGCCTTTGAAGCCTGTCTGCGGTCCCTCCTTCCACTAGTCCTCCACTGGCCAGACCACTGCTGCCCGTGTACCCCTGGAACCAATTATAAAGTGCCTACAGCCAGCCCATTTTTTTATGTTAGGCCTTTGAAGCCTGTCTGCGGTCCCTCCTTCCGCTAGTCCTCCACTGACCAGACCACTGCTGCCCGTGTACCCCTGGAACCAATTATAAAGTGCCTACAGCCAGCCCATTTTTTTATGTTAGGCCTTTGAAGCCTGTCTGCGGTCCCTCCTTCCACTAGTCCTCCACTGGCCAGACCACTGCTGCCCGTGTACCCCTGGAACCAATTATAAAGTGCCTACAGCCAGCCCATTTTTTTATGTTAGGCCTTTGAAGCCTGTCTGCGGTCCCTCCTTCCACTAGTCCTCCACTGGCCAGACCACTGCTGCCCGTGTACCCCTGGAACCAATTATAAAGTGCCTACAGCCAGCCCATTTTTTTATGTTAGGCCTTTGAAGCCTGTCTGCGGTCCCTCCTTCCACTAGTCCTCCACTGGCCAGACCACTGCTGCCCGTGTACCCCTGGAACCAATTATAAAGTGCCTACAGCCAGCCCATTTTTTTATGTTAGGCCTTTGAAGCCTGTCTGCGGTCCCTCCTTCCACTAGTCCTCCACTGGCCAGACCACTGCTGCCCGTGTACCCCTGGAACCAATTATAAAGTGCCTACAGCCAGCCCATTTTTTTATGTTAGGCCTTTGAAGCCTGTCTGCGGTCCCTCCTTCCACTAGTCCTCCACTGACCAGACCACTGCTGCCCGTGTACCCCTGGAACCAATTATAAAGTGCCTACAGCCAGCCCATTTTCTTATGTTAGGCCTTTGAAGCCTGTCTGCGGTCCCTACTTTAAATACTCCTCCACTCACCACCAAGCTGCCTGCCCGTGTATCCATGTAACCGCTGTAAAACTGCCATGAGCCTATTGTTTGTTATGTTAGGCCTTTGATAGCCTGTCTGCGGTCCCTACTTTAAATACTCCTCCACTCACCACCAAGCTGCCTGCCCGTCTATCCATGTAACCGCTGTAAAACTGCCATGAGCCTATTGTTTGTTATGTTAGGCCTTTGATAGCCTGTCTGCGGTCCTTAATTTAAATACTCCTCCACTCACCACCTAGCTGCCTGTGTATCCATGTAACCGATGTAAAACTGCCATGACTGCCTACTGTTTGTTATTTTAGGCCTTTGATAGCCTGTCTGCGGCCCCTACTTGCAATACTCCTCCACTGACCACAATGCTGCCTGGAGTGCCTGCCTGTGTATCCATGTAACCGATGTAAAACTGCCATGACTGCCTACTGTTTGTTATTTTAGGCCTTTGATAGCCTGTCTGCGGCCCCTACTTGCAATACTCCTCCACTGACCACAATGCTGCCTGGAGTGCCTGCCTGTGTATCCATGTAACCGATGTAAAACTGCCATGACTGCCTACTGTTTGTTATTTTAGGCCTTTGATAGCCTGTCTGCGGCCCCTACTTGCAATACTCCTCCACTGACCACAATGCTGCCTGGAGTGCCTGCCTGTGTATCCATGTAACCGATGTAAAACTGCCATGACTGCCTACTGTTTGTTATTTTAGGCCTTTGATAGCCTGTCTGCGGCCCCTACTTGCAATACTCCTCCACTGACCACAATGCTGCCTGGAGTGCCTGCCTGTGTATCCATGTAACCGATGTAAAACTGCCATGACTGCCTACTGTTTGTTATTTTAGGCCTTTGATAGCCTGTCTGCGGCCCCTACTTGCAATACTCCTCCACTGACCACAATGCTGCCTGGAGTGCCTGCCTGTGTATCCATGTAACCGATGTAAAACTGCCATGACTGCCTACTGTTTGTTATTTTAGGCCTTTGATAGCCTGTCTGCGGCCCCTACTTGCAATACTCCTCCACTGACCACAATGCTGCCTGGAGTGCCTGCCTGTGTATCCATGTAACCGATGTAAAACTGCCATGAGTGCCTACTGTTTGGTATTTTAGGCCTTTGATAGCCTGTCTGCAGCCCCTACTTGCAATACTCCTCCACTGACCACACCAATGCTGCCCGTGTACCCCTGGAACCTATTTAAAAGTTCATAGAGCCTAGTTATATATTTTATTTACTATTAATAAGGCCATGATGGACTACGCTGTACCACGCTACAAGCTAACCAGTCGACACTTCTTTTGCGAGAAAAGCCATCCCAACCCTCCACCAGCATGTAGAAGACCGCATTGTCCATGCACTCTGGCAATCTGTGAGTACAAAGGTGCACCTGACAACAGACGCATGGACCTGTAGGCATGGCCACGGAAGATTACGTGTCCATTACGGCGCAATGGGTTAATGTGGTGGATGCATGGTCCACAGGGGATAGCCTACTAAGTCTGTCTGCAGTCCCTAATTCAAATTGTCCTCCACTGTCTAAATTGGAGCTTCCACCTTCTGGCTTTCGGCCTATAGTATCAGAAATTAAACTGCATTTGGCCTTCAACTTTGGTTAGGGC
Organism: Ranitomeya variabilis; assembly: GCF_051348905.1. Classification (NCBI taxonomy): domain Eukaryota; kingdom Metazoa; phylum Chordata; class Amphibia; order Anura; family Dendrobatidae; genus Ranitomeya; species Ranitomeya variabilis. The sequence goes on along the minus strand of NC_135232.1, from coordinate 461,086,373 downwards.
CTACTAACGGCTTCTGCCCCTCCCTGGTGTTGCCCTCAACTAAATAAAGCTGAGCTTCAACCTTCTGCTCCAAATTACCATTTTAAAAAATGCAATAGGCTTTTCCGGCCTACTAAAGGTGTCTGTCTGTGTGCCCCTGCCTGGTGTTGTCCTCAACTAAATAAAGCTGAGCTTCAACCTTCTGCTCCAAATTACCATTTTAAAAAATGCAATAGGCTTTTCCGGCCTACTAAAGGTGTCTGTCTGTGTTCCCCTGCCTGGTGTTGTCCTCAACTAAATAAAGCTGAGCTTCAACCTTCTGCTCCAAATTACCATTTTAAAAAATGCAATAGGCTTTTCCGGCCTACTAAAGGTGTCTGTCTGTGTTCCCCTGCCTGGTGTTGTCCTCAACTAAATAAAGCTGAGCTTCAACCTTCTGCTCCAAATTACCATTTTAAAAAATGCAATAGGCTTTTCCGGCCTACTAAAGGTGTCTGTCTGTGTGCCCCTGCCTGGTGTTGCCCTCAACTAAATAAAGCTGAGCTTCAACCTTCTGCTCCAAATTACCATTTTAAAAAATGCAATAGGCTTTTCCGGCCTACTAAAGGTGTCTGTCTGTGTGCCCCTGCCTGGTGTTGTCCTCAACTAAATAAAGCTGAGCTTCAACCTTCTGCTCCAAATTACCATTTTAAAAAATGCAATAGGCTTTTCCGGCCTACTAAAGGTGTCTGTCTGTGTGCCCCTGCCTGGTGTTGCCCTCAACTAAATAAAGCTGAGCTTCAACCTTCTGCTCCAAATTACCATTTTAAAAAATGCAATAGGCTTTTCCGGCCTACTAAAGGTGTCTGTCTGTGTGCCCCTGCCTGGTGTTGTCCTCAACTAAATAAAGCTGAGCTTCAACCTTCTGCTCCAAATTACCATTTTAAAAAATGCAATAGGCTTTTCCGGCCTACTAAAGGTGTCTGTCTGTGTGCCCCTGCCTGGTGTTGCCCTCAACTAAATAAAGCTGAGCTTCAACCTTCTGCTCCAAATTACCATTTTAAAAAATGCAATAGGCTTTTCCGGCCTACTAAAGGTGTCTGTCTGTGTGCCCCTGCCTGGTGTTGTCCTCAACTAAATAAAGCTGAGCTTCAACCTTCTGCTCCAAATTACCATTTTAAAAAATGCAATAGGCTTTTCCGGCCTACTAAAGGTGTCTGTCTGTGTGCCCCTGCCTGGTGTTGTCCTCAACTAAATAAAGCTGAGCTTCAACCTTCTGCTCCAAATTACCATTTTAAAAAATGCAATAGGCTTTTCCGGCCTACTAAAGGTGTCTGTCTGTGTGCCCCTGCCTGGTGTTGCCCTCAACTAAATAAAGCTGAGCTTCAACCTTCTGCTCCAAATTACCATTTTAAAAAATGCAATAGGCTTTTCCGGCCTACTAAAGGTGTCTGTCTGTGTGCCCCTGCCTGGTGTTGTCCTCAACTAAATAAAGCTGAGCTTCAACCTTCTGCTCCAAATTACCATTTTAAAAAATGCAATAGGCTTTTCCGGCCTACTAAAGGTGTCTGTCTGTGTGCCCCTGCCTGGTGTTGCCCTCAACTAAATAAAGCTGAGCTTCAACCTTCTGCTCCAAATTACCATTTTAAAAAATGCAATAGGCTTTTCCGGCCTACTAAAGGTGTCTGTCTGTGTGCCCCTGCCTGGTGTTGTCCTCAACTAAATAAAGCTGAGCTTCAACCTTCTGCTCCAAATTACCATTTTAAAAAATGCAATAGGCTTTTCCGGCCTACTAAAGGTGTCTGTCTGTGTTCCCCTGCCTGGTGTTGTCCTCAACTAAATAAAGCTGAGCTTCAACCTTCTGCTCCAAATTACCATTTTAAAAAATGCAATAGGCTTTTCCGGCCTACTAAAGGTGTCTGTCTGTGTTCCCCTGCCTGGTGTTGTCCTCAACTAAATAAAGCTGAGCTTCAACCTTCTGCTCCAAATTACCATTTTAAAAAATGCAATAGGCTTTTCCGGCCTACTAAAGGTGTCTGTCTGTGTGCCCCTGCCTGGTGTTGCCCTCAACTAAATAAAGCTGAGCTTCAACCTTCTGCTCCAAATTACCATTTTAAAAAATGCAATAGGCTTTTCCGGCCTACTAAAGGTGTCTGTCTGTGTGCCCCTGCCTGGTGTTGTCCTCAACTAAATAAAGCTGAGCTTCAACCTTCTGCTCCAAATTACCATTTTAAAAAATGCAATAGGCTTTTCCGGCCTACTAAAGGTGTCTGTCTGTGTGCCCCTGCCTGGTGTTGTCCTCAACTAAATAAAGCTGAGCTTCAACCTTCCGGCTCTCATTAAGTGGTTTTTAAAAAAAAAAATGGTGGTTAGGGCCTACTAACGGCTTCTGCCCCTCCCTGGTGTTGCCCTCAACTAAATAAAGCTGAGCTTCAACCTTCTGCTCCAAATTACCATTTTAAAAAATGCAATAGGCTTTTCCGGCCTACTAAAGGTGTCTGTCTGTGTGCCCCTGCCTGGTGTTGTCCTCAACTAAATAAAGCTGAGCTTCAACCTTCTGCTCCAAATTACCATTTTAAAAAATGCAATAGGCTTTTCCGGCCTACTAAAGGTGTCTGTCTCTGTGCCCCTGCCTGGTGTTGCCCTCAACTAAATAAAGCTGAGCTTCAACCTTCTGCTCCAAATTACCATTTTAAAAAATGCAATAGGCTTTTCCGGCCTACTAAAGGTGTCTGTCTGTGTGCCCCTGCCTGGTGTTGTCCTCAACTAAATAAAGCTGAGCTTCAACCTTCTGCTCCAAATTACCATTTTAAAAAATGCAATAGGCTTTTCCGGCCTACTAAAGGTGTCTGTCTGTGTGCCCCTGCCTGGTGTTGTCCTCAACTAAATAAAGCTGAGCTTCAACCTTCCGGCTCTCATTAAGTGGTTTTTAAAAAAAAAAATGGTGGTTAGGGCCTACTAACGGCTTCTGCCCCTCCCTGGTGTTGTCCTCAACTGAACAAAGCTGAGCTTCCACATTCTGGCTTTCGCCCTATACTATCAGATATTAAACTGCATTTGGCCTACTAGTGTGGTTAGGCCCTTGAAACAGTGTCTGCTGCTCTTGGGTTTGCTACTCCACTGAACAAAGCAATGCCGCCTGTTTAGTCCTGTTACCAATTTTGAACTGCATTTAGCCTACTTTATTCTTTGGCCCTATATCTGTTTCCTCCTCATCCTGCCCATTGCCCAGCCACTGCTAAATGAGTCTGCTGGTACATTGACCTAGACCACTACATTCCCCTTGTACTCTACACAGCCAGAATCTGACCCTGCTGAAAGTAAGGTTCCCCTTCCCGCATGTTATACCACCTTACACAGGGACAAAGAGGAAGGTGCAGATGATAGTGCAGGTTCCTTCATCAGGTGGGGGGGCATACTCGTTGGCGACGTCACTGGCACAGGGCCCCTCAGAGTACGCAAAAGTGTCGCTGCTGGTGGGAGGCGCCCCCGCCATGCAAACACACCGCCATACTTTGAGGGGCCCTGTGCCAGTGCCAATGCGAACGAGTGGGCCCCCCCCTGCTTGCTCAGGATCACAGCACTTGCAACGTTTAAATACTTACCTTTCCCTGCAACACCGCCGTGACGTAGTCCGCATTTCCTGGGCCCACGAAAAACTTGAGCCAGCCCTACTCCCCCCACAACTTTCCCCCAATTCCCTATGCCCAACTATTATTATACAGTTAATTAAGATTGGCAAGCTTCAGAAACAAGAATGGATGTTTTTGGCATTAAAATGGGCACTGTAGGTGTTTTCCTGGCCTCCACTCACTGCCGACTATGCTTCCCCATTGACTTGCATTGGGTTTCGTGTTTCGGTCGATCCCCGACTTTTAGCGATAATCGGCCGACTGCACTCGACTCGACTCTGGACAAAATCGGGTTTCCCAAAACCCTACTCGATCTTAAAAAAATGAAAGTCGCTCAACCCTATGGATGTTCATAGCTGGCAATCAGGAAGACATTACGCTGCTCCTTCATCCCCTTGCTCATGAAGGAAGTCCCTTGGTCCATCAAGATCTCCTTTGGCAGGTTGGTCCTAGGAAAAATATCTTCAAGCTCTCGGGCCACACACTTGGCCGCTGAGTTCCTTAGGGGTACAGCCTCTAGGTAACAGGTAGCATAGTCCACAACCATCTTAGTGTCCCCTGATGTCTGATGTCCCCATGCAGACTTAACTGATGGAGTGACTAAGTTATCACAATTTTATCAAATGGGACCTCTACAACAGTTAGCGGGACTAGTAGGCTTCGAAAGTAGGAAGAGGGAGCAGTTACCTGGAAGGTGGGGCAAGACCTACAATAATTTAGGATCTCCTGGTAGCATCCAGGGCAATAGAATCTCCGCATTATCCTCTCCAGAATTTTGTCTACACCCAGATGTCCCCCCACATGCGAATAGGCCATGTTTTGGACGGGCGCCACCCGACTCGGCACACTGATGCCATTGCACAGCTCTGTGACATTTCTTATTGAATGGAAAGAGTGCTTGTCTAGGCCTGTGTGGACATTATAATGAATTAGAAGCCTGCATTGTAGATACTGGTGCTGAAGCTGAGCCATTATACTAACAGCCCTTTTAAGGGCTAATCATTTGCAGCACATACAATCTGCATTTAGTCTAGGGAGGAAGAGAGAGTTGCAGGAGCAGGAAAAATTGACAGACTCCAGTTTGTAAACAGGTATTAGGCCTGTGCAGTCCGTTGGCAAATATATAAATGCATTTTTTTTTGTGGGTGTTGGAAAAATTTAGTATATTTTGATCCATCAAGTATTACTTGCTTTGAGGTCATTTTTTGTGTTATACACTCACCGGCCACTTTATTAGGTACACCATGCTAGTAACGGGTTGGACCCCCTTTTGCCTTCAGAACTGCCTCAATTCTTCGTGGCATAGATTCAACAAGGTGCTGGGAGCATTCCTCAGAGATTTTGGTCCATATTGACATGATGGCATCACACAGTTGCCGCAGATTTGTCGGCTGCACATCCCAAAGATGCTCCATACAAGGCAGGATGGATCCATGCTTTCATGTTGTTTACGCCAAATTCTGACCCTACCATCCGAATGTCGCAGCAGAAATCGAGACTCATCAGACCAAGCAACGTTTTTCCAATCTTCTACTGTCCAATTTCGATGAGCTTGTACAAATTGTAGCCTCAGTTTCCTGTTCTTAGCTGAAAGGAGTGGTACCCGGTGTGGTCTTCTGCTGCTGTAGCCCATCTGCCTCAAAGTTCGACGCACTGTGCGTTCAGAGATGCTCTTAGGCCTACCTTGGTTGTAACGGGTGGCGATTTGAGTCACTGTTGCCTTTCTCAGCTCGAACCAGTCTGCCCATTCTCCTCTGACCTCTGGCATCAACAAGGCATTTCCGCCCACAGAACTGCCGCTCACTGGATTTTTTTTCTTTTTCGGACCATTCTCTGTAAACCCTAGAGATGGTTGTGCGTGAAAATCCCAGTAGATCAGCAGTTTCTGAAATACTCAGACCAGCCCTTCTGGCACCAACAACCATGCCACGTTCAAAGGCACTCAAATCACCTTTCTTCCCCATACTGATGCTCGGTTTGAACTGCAGGAGATTGTCTTGACCATGTCTACATGCCTAAATGCACTGAGTTGCCGCCATGTGATTGGCTGATTAGAAATTAAGTGTTAACAAGAAGTTGGACAGGTGTACCTAATAAAGTGGCCAGTGAGTGTATATCACATTAAAATATTGTTGAAACATTTTTCTGGGCTACATTTCTCAGTCACTATTCTGTAGTGTGGAGTAAATTCCTGTGATCTCTAAAAGTGAACAAAGCTTTTAAAAATTTAGCAGGCTTCCATTTCTCCAACATAGAATAGTATGTGGTCTGTGAACATATAGTTTTATGTAGACTGTATACATTTTTGTGATCTCTAAAAGTGAACAAAAGCATTTAAAAATATTGCAGGCTTAAATACTCTCGGATATACAATTTTATGTGGTCTGTGAATATTTCTGTGATCTCTAAAAGTGAACAAAAGCTTTTCAAAATGTTGTAGGTGTTCATTTGTCAGACATACAGTGTTGCTTGGTCTGTGAATATTTCTGTGATCTATAAAAATGAAAAAAGCTTTTAAACATTTTGTAGGTTTCCATTTCTCTGAATTACAGTGTTGGGTGACCTGTGAACATTTTTGGTTCTCTAAAAGGGAACAAAAGCTTTTAAAAATTGTGTAGACTTTCATTTCTCAGACAAAGGCCGGAGTCACATTAGAGAGGAATACGGAAGAGTGCTATGCGAGAAAAAATTGCATAGCACTCGGACCACTGTTAATCTATGGGGCAGCTCCCATCACTGTATTTTTTCTCAGCCATATTATACATGCGAGTGTAATCACAGCATGCTGCGATTTGCACCGTATATCAGCCGAAACTTGCCAATGCAAGTCTATGGGTGCGAGAAAAATTTGCACACCACCAAGGACCATCATGTGTGATTTGCGAGAAATACGCACCGGAGTCCTTTGAAAAGCTGACAATTCAGTGCAGTTTACAGTAAAATCACACTGACAGCTTACAATAGAATAGATAGAATAGATATATACACATAGCATAGATGTATATATACAGTATATGTATGTCAGTGACACACACATATATATCTTTATATTTCATAGAGAGATAGATAGCAGCGTAGCCGATAATTAATTTGTCGCTTTCTGTAAAATCATTGCAGCGCCTGACAGGATAGGAGGCATGGTTTACATACAGTAAACCCATGCAGAACAGTTAGATTTATATATGTCAGTGTCTAATACTGTTAGTAGTATGTGTGTGTAAAATTTGGGACCTGTATGTATTTATTAGCAGAATTTATTCACGGAAAAAACAGGCATGGGCTCCCGCACAATTTTCTGCACCAGAGAGGGAAAGCCAGTGACTGAGGGCAGATATTAATAGCCTAGAGAGGGACCATGGTTATTGCTTCCCCCTGGCTAAAAACATCTGCCCCCAACCTCCCCAGAAAAGGTGCATCTGTAAGATGCGCCAATTCTGGCACTTAGCCTCTCTCTTCCTACTGCCCTGTAGTGGTGACATATGGGGTAATAAGGGGTTAATGTCACCTTTGTATTGTACGGTGACATTAAGCCTGGCTTAGTAATGGAGAGTTGTCAATAAGACACCTATCCATTACTAATCCTAAAGTTTGTAAAGGGCTAAATAAACACACACATGCAGAATAAAGTATTTTAATAAAATGAAAGACCACACAGTTTCGCCATCTTTATCCTTCTGCTAATCCAAACAATGCCCTCGATCTCCTGTAATAAATAAAAAAATAAAAAAACAACAATATACCCATACCTGTCCAGTAGGGTTGAGCGAAACGGGTCGGCCATTTTCAGAAGTCGCCGACTTTTGGCAAAGTCGGGTTTCATGAAACCCGACCCGACCCCTGTGTGGGGTCGGCCATGAGGTCGGCGATCTTCTGAATCTGGTATCGGAATTCCGATACCGAGTTACGATATGTTTGCGATATCGGAAATCGATATCGGAATCCACATTTAAGTGTAAAATAAAGAATTAAAATAAAAAATATTGATATACTCACCTCTCCGGAGGCCCCTGGACATCGCCGCTGGTAACCGGCAGCCTTCTTTGCTTAAAATGAGCGCGTTTACGGCCTTCCATGATGTCACGGCTTCTGATTGGTCGCGTGCCACTCATGTGACCGCCACGCGACCAATCACAAGCCGTGACGTAATTCTCAGGTCCTAAATTCCTCATTCTAGGAATTTAGGACCTGAGAATTACGTCACGGCTTGTGATTGGTCGCGTGAGCGGTCACATGGGCGGCCGCGACCAATCACAAGCCGTGACGTCATCTAAGGCCCTTCACGCGCTCATTCTTAAGAAGGAAGGCTGCCGGAAAGAAGCAGGGCGCGTCCAAGGGTGAGTATATACCTAATAGGAATATACTCACCCTCGGCTTCTTTCCGGCAGCCTTCGTTCCTAAGAATGAGCGCGTTCAGGGCCTTAGATGACGTCACGGCTTGTGATTGGTCGCGGCCGCCCATGTGACCGCCACGCGACCAATCACAAGCCGTGACGTAATTCTCAGGTCCTAATTTCCTAGAATTAGGAATTTAGGACCTGAGAATTACGTCACGGCTTGTGATTGGTCGCGTGGCGGTCACATGAGCGGCACGCGATCAATCAGAAGCTGTGACGTCATGGAAGGCCCTGAACGCGCTCATTTTAAGCAAAGAAGGCTGCCGGTTACCAGCGGTAAGGTCCAGGCTGCGTCGGAGAGGTGAGTATATCAATATTTTTTATTTTAATTCTTTATTTTACACATTAATATGGATCCCAGGGCCTGAATGAGAGTTTCCTCTCCTTCAGACCCTGGGAACCATAGTATCCCATTGCACTGCATTGGGTTTCGTGTTTCGGCCGACCCCGACCCCGAGTTTTTTATAGGATCGGCCGATTTCACTCGACCCGACTTTTGAGAAAGTCGGGTTTTGTGAAACCCGACCCGATCCTATAAAAATAAGTCGCTCAACCCTACTGTCTAGCATTCAGTTTGTCCCACGCCGTAATCCATATCTGGGGGTTAAATAGCTTACAACCAGGAGCGATGCTAATGCTACCACCCTGGCTGTAAACCACTGAGGAATGAATGAGAAGCTGCTGGCGGCAGCATCAGTGAAGTCAGCGCAGCCTCCCAGCCTGACCTGCGATGAACTCGGCAGCATGGGAAAATGAACTGTCATTTCCAGACTTTCGTCATACAGGCGTGTGCAATGGAAAGTACGTTGACACCTCATATGTGGGAGAAAAGGATTGTTTGTGTGCATGGCAGGGCTCGGAAGAGAAGGAGCCCTGTTTGACTTTTTCACCCACCAGATGGAGACCCAACTGCAAGTCTCCACATTTCAAAAAATTGTTTGTAATATCAGCAGCAGTAAGAAAAGCAGGCACAGATGTCACAACTGCAATAATGCAAAATCAATGAATGACACTAAAAACTACACCATCGCCTAGTCTTCCCAGTCTGCAACTGGGGTGAAAAAATCATTAGAGATCCATGACTTGTTCATTTTGATGAAAGTTAGGTGGTATACACTTTCAGGGGACAGCCGTCTGTGCTTATCCATCAGGACACCACCAGCAGTGCTAAAGACATGTTCTGAGAGAATGGTGGCTGCCAGTCATGACAAAACCTTCAGCCATTCACAACTTGTCAGACTTTTACTCTGCTCAGCTGGTGCACAGGATGCTCTAAAAACTGTGTGAAATGGCTCACAGAAATTGCTTATGCCACTTACACTGCTGCTGCTGCTGCTAATGTTTTTGCGATGACAACTTGACATTCCCAGGGTTGGACATCTAGAACTGCAATGCACACTGTGTGCCTCACTGTTGTCTTGGGGAAAACCACTCTTAAGGTTGTCTACAAGTGTGTTTCGATACTCCACTATGCGTGGGTCCCTTTCTAGGGGGGAAGCATCTGGCTAAATTTACTCTTGAACCATGGATCAAACAAAGTGGCAACCTAGTAGTCAGCAATTCATCTTCTAGACTGTTGAGCGTCCATCACTTCTTCCTCCTCAACCTCATCCATTTATTCCTTGGCTTCTGCACCTTCATTAACAGTTTGTCTGGTACCTGGTGCTGAGCATGGTCTTATATAGACCTGATGATGCTACGTGGCGGTCACTCACAGTAATGCCACAACTAAGATAGCTATGGCATTACAGTGACTGGCAGGCAATGTCCACATGCTCATTGCCTATCTAGGAAGTGCCAAACATGCAGGCAGGGACTCAATCTCTCGCTGCAACATTCAAAAACTACTTGCCAAGTAAAGAGCATCCAGAGCACCATGATGCTCAAGCGAGTAGCGAGTAACGATGAGCATGGTCACTCATCACTACATACATCCATACTTACCTAATTGGCTCTAATTCACAAAGCGCAATTGCACATAGGAACTTTATTTGACGTATGCATATTGATACATATACCATTCTCGTGTCAAATGTGTTTCTCTTTGCCCACAACAACTAGACTTACGCAACCGCTGTTCTTGTTGGCATCAATCTAAAAGAACAGATCTAATTTGGCTTGCACTGCATCTGTGCAGCTCATACTATGTGATCAGATCCTACACGCATGCGCAATGATACTTTAACCCCTTAACCCCCAAGGGTGGTTTGCACGTTAATGACTGGGCCAATTTTTATAATTCTGACCACTGTCCTATTATGAGGTTATAACTCTAGAACGCTTCAACCGATCCAGATGATTCTGACCTTGTTTTCTCGTGACATACTGTACTTCATGACAGTGGTAACATTTCTTTGATATTACCTGCATTTATCTGTGAAAAAAACGGAAATTTGGCCAAAAATACGCAATTTTCCAACTTTGAATTTTTATACAATTAAATCAGAGATATGTCACACAAAATACTTAATAATTAACATTTCCCACAAGTCTTCTTTACATCAGCACAATTTTGGAACCAACATTTTTTTTGTTAGGGAGTTACAAGGGTTAAAATTTGACCAGCAATTTCTCATTTTTACAACACCATTTTCTTTAGGGACCACAACTCATTTGAAGTCATTTATAGGGGTCGATATGATAGAAAATACCCAATGTGACACCATTCTAAAACCTGCACCCCTCAAGGTGCACAAAACCACATTCAAGAAGTTTATTAACCCTTCAGGTGTTTCACAGAAATTTTGGAATGTTTAAATAAAAATTAACATTTAACTTTTTTACACAAAAAATTTACTTCAGCTCCAATTTGTTTTATTTTCCCAAGGGTAACAGGAGAAAATGGACCCAAAAAGTTGTTGTACAATTTGTCCTGAGTATGCCAATACCCCATATGTGGGGCTAAACCACTGTTTGGGCGCATGGCAGAGCTCGGAAGCGAAGGAGCGCCATTTGACTTTTCAATGCAAAATGGACCGGAATTGAGATGGGACGCCATGTTGCATTTGGAGAGCTCCTGATGTGCCTAAACATTGAAACCCCCCACAAGTGACACCATTTTGGAAAGTAGACCCACTAAGGAACTTATCTAGATGTGTGGTGAGCACTTTGACCCATTAAGTGATTCACAGAAGTTTATAATGCAGAGCCGTAAAAATAAAAAAACATATTTTTTCACAAAAATGATATTTTTGCCCCCAATTTTTTTTTCCCAAGGGTAAGAGAAGAAATCGGACTCTAAAAGTTGTTGTACAATTTGTCTTGAGTATGCTGATACCCCATATGTGGGGGTAAACCAATGTTTGGGCACAAGGGAGAGCTCGGAAGGGAAGGAGTGCCGTTTGACTTTTTAATGCAAAATTGACTGGAATTGAGATGGGATGCCATGTTGCATTTGGAGAGCCCCGATGTGCCGAAACATTGAAACCCACACAAGTGACACCAACTTGGAAAGTAGACCCCCTAGGGAACTTATCTAGATGTGTGGTGAGCACTTTGACCCACCAAGTGCTTCACAGAAGTTTATAACGCAGAGCCGTAAAAATAAAAAATCATATTTTTTCACAAAAATGATTTTTTTCGCCCACAATTTTTTATTTTCCCAAGAGTAAGAGAAGAAGTTTGACCGAAAAAGTTGTTGTACAATTTGTCCTGAATACGCTGATATCTCATATGTGGGGAGGACCACTGTTTGGGCGCATGGGAGAGCTTGGAAGAGGAGGAGCGCCATTTGGAATGCAGACAGATGGAAAGGTCTGCAGGTGTCACATTGCATTTGCAGAGCCCCTAATGTACCTAAACCATAGAAACCCCACAAGTGACCACATATTGGAAACTAGACACCTCAAGGAACTTATCTAGATGTGTTGTGAGAACTTTGAACCCCCAAGTGTTTCACTACAGTTTATAACGCAGAGCCGTGAAAATAAAAAATCTTTTTTTTCCACGAAAATTATTTTTTAGCCCCCAGTTTTGTATTTTCCCATGGGTAACAGGAGAAATTGGACCCCAAAATTTGTTGTCCAATGTGTCCTGAGTACGCTGATACCCCATATGTTGGGGTAAACCCCTGTTTGGGTGCACGGGAGAGCTCGGAAGGGAAGGAGCACTGTTTTACTTTTTCAATGCAGAATTGGCTGGAATTGAGATCGGACGCCATGTCGTGCTTGGAGAACCCCTGATGTGCCTAAACAGTGGAAACCCCCAATTATAACTGAAACCCTAATCCAAACACACCCCTAACCCTAATCTCAACGGTAACCCTAACCACACCCCTAACCCTGACACACCCCTAATCCCAGCCCTATTCCCAACCGTAAATGTAATCCAAACCCTAACCCTAACTTTAGCCCCAACCCTAACTTTAGCCCCAACCCTAACCCTAACTTTAGCCCCAACCCTAACTGTAGTCCTAACCCTAGCCCCAACCCTAACCCTAGCCCTAGCCCTAACTCTAACCCTAGCCCTAACCCTAGCCCTAACCCTATCCCTAGCCCTAACCCTAACCCTAGCCCTAACCCTAACCCTAGCCCTAACCCTAGCCTTAACCCTAATGGGAAAATGGAAATAAATACATTTTTTAAATTTTTTAATTTTTCCCTAACTAAGGGGGTGATGAAGGGGGTTTGATTTACTATTTATAGCGGGTTTTCTAGCGGATTTTTGATTGGCAGCCGTCACACACTAAAAGACACTTTTTATTGCAAAAAATGTTTTTTGCGTTACCACATTTTGAGAGCTATACTTTTTCCATATTTTGGTCCACAGAGTCATGTGAGGTCTTGTTTTTTTTTTTTTATTGGTAACATTTTCGGGCATATTACATTTTTTGATCGCTTTTTATTCCGATTTTTGTGAGGCAGAATGACAAAAAAACAGCTATTCATGAATTTCTTTTGGGGGGGGGGCGTTTATACCGTTCCACGTTTGGTAAAATGGATAAAGCAGTTTCATTTTTCGGGTCAGTACGATTACAGTGATAACTCATTTATATTTTTTTATGTTTTGGCTCTTTTATACGATAAAAACTATTTTATAGAACAAATAATTATATTTGCCTCGCTTTATTCTGAGGACTATAACTTTTTTATTTTTTCGCTGATGATGCTGTATGGCTAATTTTTTGCCAGACAAGATGATGTTTTCAGCGGTACCATGGTTATTTATTCCATCTTTTTGATTGCGTGCTATTTCACTTTTTGTTCAGTGGTATGATAATAAAGCGTTGTTTTTTGCCTCGTTTTTTTTTTTTTTTTTATGGTGTTCACTAAAGGGGTTAACTAGTGGGACAGTTTTATAGGTCGGGTCGTTACGGACGCGGCAATACTAAATATGTGTACTTTTATTGTTTTGTTTTTTTATTTAGATAAAGGAATGTATTTATTGGAACAATATATTTTTTTTAATTATTATTTATTTAGGATTTTTTTTTTTTTTACTTTTTTTTTACTTGGCCCCAGGGGGGGGCATCACAGTAAAGTGACAGATCGCTGGGCTGACACTTTGCTGTGCACTGTGCCAGATCAGCGATCTGACGTGCACTGCCACATGTATTATATGGAAACGACCAGTCCATCCAATCCTGCACAAGGTGTCCAGACAAACTGGTTGCAACGCATAGGCCGAGCAGAAGAGAGGTGGATGATTACTAAATAAAAATGAATAAAAACAATTAAAAATAAAGAAAACGCCTAAAGGTGCATATACACAGTGGGAACCATATAAAACATAATACAGTATGGGCCCAAAAGAGAGAGGACACGCTCATATAAAAGGAACAAAGCTGATAGTCTCATTTAACCCTTTGGGCTGGACAGTGTCCAAAGCCCAGATCCACCTTGTCTCACAGCGTGCCAATTTCTGACTAAGGTTCCCCCCACGGATCCCGGGAATAATCATATCAATTCCCCTGACCCTTAGGAGGGAACTGTCACAATCATGATACATTTTAAAATGACGTGGTATAGTCCTGAGCATGGCTACATCACCAACATGGCCGGCCGCCGCCTGAATCCCCAAGACATGCTCGCGCACCCGCACCTTAAGTTTGCGAGTGGTCATGCCAACGTATATTAAATTGCAGGGACAGATGGCAAAATAAACCACATAACGTGAATTACACGAAATATGTTTCCTGATATCATATATCTTAGTGCCTGCAGAATTGAAAAAGGTGCGAGTACGCTCAATGCTGGGGCAGGCGACGCACCGGCCACAAGGAGTGCAGCCACACACAGGACGACCCATATCCAAAAAAGTGGATTTAATTTCACTTTGGTAGTGGCTGTGTACAAGGTGGTCTCGCAAATTACGTGAGCATCTAATTGTGACACTAGGAGTAGCGGGCAACAATTGATTTACAACTGGATCGGTCTGAAGGATCGGCCATGCTTTTTGGAGACAACTCCTCATTCGTGAAAACTGCGCGTGATAGTTCGTAATGAACCTAATCTTCTGGTTCGACTTAGGGGTTTTATTCTTATAGAGCAAAGATTGCCTGGTGGCATATCTCGCTCTATTATATGCTCTCTTGATGGAGCGTCCACTGTACCCCCCATCCCGGAATCTCACGCTCAAATCCTGTGCTTTGGACTTGAAATCATCCTCATCGGAACAAATCCTGCGGAGACGCAGGAATTGTCCGATCGGAATGGAGTTGATGAGAGGCTTCGGGTGAGCAGAGGAGGCATGCAGCAACATGTTGGATGCAGTCTCTTTCCTAAAAATAGTAGTCTGCAGAGTATCCTCAGAGTCCCTCCATATCTTAACATCGAGGAAATCAATGCTATCCACATCATGATGATAAGTGATGTGGATATTTTTATCATTCAAATTGATCACCTCCATGAATGCAGAAAGTTGTAGTTAGTTCCCCTGCCAGATCAGGAATATGTCATCGATGTACCGTACCCAAAAGGGGATACGGTCCATCGAAAGACCCTGATCTGACAGGGGGAGGTCCCTCTCCCACAGCCCCAGGAACAAATTGGCGTATGCCGGGGCAAAAGCCGCACCCATGGCAGTGCCCTGGAGCTGCAGGAAGAAGGACCCCTTAAAAATGAAAAAATTATGTGTGAGGGAAAAATGAAGGAGATCCATAATTAGGTGGATGATCCCCATAGGTAAATTTGACATATCCAAGTAAAATTTGGTTGCGGCCAGACCATCTTCATGTTTGATATTTGTATACAGGGATTCGACATCACCTGTTACAAGTATGGTTTCTGGCCCAATATGGAGACCATCCACCCTCTTAAGGAACTCCCCAGTGTCCAACAAGAATGAAGGGAGACTAGCAACCAATGGTTGTAATTTAGAGTCCAACCATAAATTTACTTTTTCAAGATAATTACCTGAACCTGAGATGATCGGACGTCCCGGGGGAGCCTGGCAGTTCTTATGTATCTTGGGTAACAAGTACATGGTGGAAATAGTGGGTTCAATAACTTGTAGTGCCGAAGCCAGCTCTTTGGTAATAACCTCCTTATTAACGGCAATTTTAAGAATTTTATTAAGTTGGTCAGTGAAGGACGACAATGGATTGAATGTCAAACGTTTGTAACATGTCCTATTGTCTAGCTGACGAAAGGCCTCCTTTTCATAGGAGGATTTGGGCCATATGACTACATTGCCGCCTTTATCAGCTGGCTTCAGCACTACGTCCGGAAGCTCCCGCAGGACCTCCAATCTCTCCCGTTCAGTACGGGTAAGATTGTCTTTGCCAACCCCTCTAGGAATGCTATTAAATTCCCTTGTGACAACCTGCACAAATAAATCTATCGCTGCACATGTGGATAGAGGAGGGAACTTCTTGGATTTGACTCTGATGGATGATGGGATCTTACCTCCTTCCCCGAATTGATGTTCCAAGGCCAAATCCTCTAAATCCTGCAATGTTATTTGTTCCTTCTCTGTGGGAAACAAAGATTGCAAGTGAGGATCAAAGAAGTGTCTTTTGAATATCAATGTCCTGGCAAACAAGTGTAAATCCTTGATTGCCGTGAACATATCAAATCTCGATTTTGGTGAGAAGGTAAGACCCCTACCCAACAGTGTCAAATCAGTATCAGTTAGTAAATGAGAACTAAGGTTAATTACCTGATTGTAATTCTTTTTACGTTCAGGTGATCTATTCTGCACCCGTTTATACGGATGAAAATCCACATCCCTTGTTCTTTTATTTCTGGGTCCAGAGCGTGTCAACATTGAGGAGGTAGAACACTCAGATGAATCACTAATGTTGGATAATGAGCTCACAGACTGGGCACCTGTCAGTCGAGAGGTATGAGAATTGGCCTTCCTCCAGTAGTAGACACTATTGGTTGTAAAGTCTCTTGTATCCCTCTGAAATTTGGAGGCCTGGGAATCAAGAATCTTCTTGACGCACACATCCAGGCTCTTCTCAATCTTGGATTCATACCCGTTGAGTTTGTCAGCCGGGCATATTGCTTTAAAGTTGCACTCGGCCTCATCAATAGTTTTATCCAGACTAGATATCGATTTAGTATTTAATTCCACCAGAAGTTGCATGAAGGTGAAAGAACATGTGCCACATGCCTCCTCCCATTTGGTGACAAAATCATCATCCTCCACAGGGAATGCGGGAATGACCCGCACCCTCAAACCTCTCGGAATTAATTTGTTAGAAATATAACGCTCCAAAAACACACGGTTCCACCAAACCTTTGTCCTTTTAATGAGCAGTCTCTCTATCTCACAGGCCTGATTGTCCACTGTTTGATCCACTGGTGCCTGAGAATCCACACCACTGGCCCCGAATACCTGATCAATTTGACCGAGCCAGGTCTTATCTTTGGCTCGGAAGTCCATATCCCAGAAGGATAACACACCTGTGCAAGACACAGCAACAAAATATGAGAACCACAGCTTCATGAGAAGCATGCCCATATGATAATTATGCATGAGTAACAAATAGTTCAATTATATTGAAAGGGCCATAGCAGACATGTCTGTGGGATAATCGCTAACTAAAGATAACCTACCATAGAAGAAAATGCAATCAAAAACACCCAACAAGGTTTGTAATAGAAAATAGTATAAATGCTTTATTGGAAATAAATACAACACGATATTCAATAAGGCCAGGGAGGGAAATAGGAAAAACTCAGGTCACAATGTGCACCAAGAAACGGCCAGGGGTACAGGCATGTGGACCATGTGAATAGAAACATTAATATCTTCGGTCCAAAAAGGACTCCTGAGTAGGGCCATAGCAGGAAAAAATACCCAGATGGGGAATATATCTAAGAAATCTAACAACAATTAATGCTATTAAGCTTGAACATAATTACCTGCGCAGGCACAAAATCAACCACGGTCCACAGCGTGTACCCACCCCAACGCGCGTTTCGGCGTGATGAGCCTTTCTCAAGGGGTAACAGGTAATGGGAAGTGACGGACATAAAATAGAAACCACCCACCAATCACTGATCAGCACAACAGCTGAATAGTATAACACCAATCCGTATGTATTGGAGAGGTGATGTCATGAATGCACATATTATCTGTGTTGCCATGGAGTTGTCTCCAAAAAGCATGGCCGATCCTTCAGACCGATCCGGTTCTAAATCAATTGTTGCCCGCTACTCCTAGTGTCACAATTAGACGCTCACGTAATTTGCGAGACCACCTTGTACACAGCCACTACCAAGGTGAAATTAAATCCACTTTTTTGGATATGGGTCGTCCTGTGTGTGGCTGCACTCCTTGTGGCCGGTGCGTCGCCTGCCCCAGCATTGAGCGTACTCGCACCTTTTTCAATTCTGCAGGCACTAAGATATATGATATCAGGAAACATATTTCGCGTAATTCACGTTATGTGGTTTATTTTGCCATCTGTCCCTGCAATTTAATATACGTTGGCATGACCACTCGCCAACTTAAGGTGCGGGTGCGCAAGCATGTCTTGGGGATTCAGGCAGCGGCTGGCCATGTTGGTGATGTAGCCATGCTCAGGACTATACCACGTCATTTTAAAATGTATCATGATTGTGTCAGTTCCCTCCTAAGGGTCAGGGGAATTGATATGATTATTCCCGGGATCCGTGGGGGGAACCTTAGTCAGAAATTGGCACGCTGTGAGACAAGGTGGATCTGGGCTTTGGACACTGTCCAGCCCAAAGGGTTAAATGAGACTATCAGCTTTGTTCCTTTTATATGAGCGTGTCCTCTCTCTTTTGGGCCCATACTGTATTATGTTTTATATGGTTCCCACTGTGTATATGCACCTTTAGGCGTTTTCTTTATTTTTAATTGTTTTTATTCATTTTTATTTAGTAATCATCCACCTCTCTTCTGCTCGGCCTATGCGTTGCAACCAGTTTGTCTGGACACCTTGTGCAGGATTGGATGGACTGGTCGTTTCCATATAATACATGTGGCCGTTAGAACATCTGGATCCATTTCCGAATATTATGTTTATGACTACTTTGTCATTACCTGCTTATACTTATTATTTTTTGTTATGACACTCTATATGACCACTGTATAGTTTTCAAATATGTTTTTTTGCATTGTCTTTATGGTGGTGGTGATTAGGGCATTGTAGTACATTTATTTATTTATGTGCTGATTTATGTTTTCATTTGCATTAGTTCGGATATAATGTATTGCGCCCATATCATTATTCCACATACTCCTTGTACATCTTCCCGCCGGTATTCTATTTCTTCACGATGCCCTCCACTTAGACGCGTGCGCGCCGCGGCGCTCGGTCCGCTGTTCGGCTTCCGGCGTCTTTTTTCGCTTAGGAGTGAGGGACTTGTTCCCTCCCTCCAGGCGTCAGACGCCGGCGCCGTCCGGCGTCCCGGGTTACCTTGGTGATGTACGCGTCATCACTGGTGGACGGGATCGAGCTATGGCGGCTGCAGGATGGTAGGTGGAATAGGCGGTGCTGTCCTATTTTCAGATGTCGGCGCGGCTTGGTGTTATCCACTGCCATGGCAACACAGATAATATATGCATTCATGACATCACCTCTCCAATACATACGGATTGGTGTTATACTATTCAGCTGTTGTGCTGATCAGTGATTGGTGGGTGGTTTCTATTTTATGTCCGTCACTTCCCATTACCTGTTACCCCTTGAGAAAGGCTCATCACGCCGAAACGCGCGTTGGGGTGGGTACACGCTGTGGACCGTGGTTGATTTTGTGCCTGCGCAGGTAATTATGTTCAAGCTTAATAGCATTAATTGTTGTTAGATTTCTTAGATATATTCTCCATCTGGGTATTTTTTCCTGCTATGGCCCTACTCAGGAGTCCTTTTTGGACCGAAGATATTAATGTTTCTATTCACATGGTCCACATGCCTGTACCCCTGGCCGTTTCTTGGTGCACATTGTGACCTGAGTTTTTCCTATTTCCCTCCCTGGCCTTATTGAATATCGTGTTGTATTTATTTCCAATAAAGCATTTATACTATTTTCTATTACAATACTCGGTGAAGGTAGGATATGCGCTAGAATGCCTTCCATTTCTGTCCCAGCCACTGCTACATTTACCCAGTGGGCTGTTAGGGAGCTGTAACGTCACAGGCCATGCTAACTGGTCCACGTATTGGTGGTTATGTGGACCTTGTCACTGATGGACTTGTGCAGTCCGTACTTGATTTGGTCCACAGCATGTGTGTGCAAGGCAACGATGACCCACCTGGAAAAGTAGTAGCGACTGGGAACAACGTACTGCAGGACAGTCACAGCCATGAGTCTTTTAAAACTGTCCTTTTCCACCAGTTGGAATGGCAACATTTCAAATGCCAAAATTTGGCAATGCTGCCATTAAGTACCAAGTCTCATGCCACCCATGAGGTACTTCCACTTTCTCTTGAGGGTTTGGGAGATTGAGAACTAAACACTTCCATGAGATGGTGTGCAGATGCTTTGTGACACTGGTTGTGGTGCAGTCACATCCTTCCTCTCTTTGTGGGGAGGCAGGTGGTCCTGTTGATCATGAGTGGGAGGAAAGGGCAAAAACTGCAGCAGAAGAGGGAACAGAACGAAACTCAGATCTACCAAGCTTTCTAAGGTGTGCACTCCACTTCACCTTGTGCATGGATTTCAGATGCCTTGTTATGAAGGTCGTGCTAAGGTTTAGAAGATTAATGCCACTTTTAAGGCTCTAACGGAACATCATGCAAACCACCCGTCTCGTCATCAGCACATTGCCTGAAGAAATGCCACTCCTGGGAGCTTCTTTGACCTAGTTTTGGTTTGCTAATTTTCTTGGTGGGATGTAGCAGCCGGCGTCATGGGAAGAGGCTGGCCTCTGTGCTTTTGCACCCTGCTCCCTCTTTTGCTGTAATGCTGGTGGAGCATGACCACCTCATCTTCCTCCAAACTGCATATGTCACTAGAATGCCCTTCGCTCCATGTCGGGTCTAGGAACTTCATCCTCCCCTGAATCATGTTCTACCCACTCCTCACCCATGCCCTCTTCACTGGTCTGCACACTGTAGAAAGACACAGCAGTTGGCACCTGTGTGTCTTCATCCTCTGAGATGTGCTGTGGTGAGTCGCTGACCATGTGCAGTAGCCCTCACATATACTCATTGTCCAGCATAACAAGTGCTTGGGAATCAGTACAGTCAATCCCTTCCACTGCTGGGGTAGAGGCAGAAGAGACTGCTGCATTAATTTGCACTCAGACTGCTTGGCTGATTTGCAAGGGGGTGAGGTGAAAGATGTCCATGGTCATCAGGTGCCAACTCGGCACTTTCTGCAGGGGACCAGGTGGAAGACAATATGATGGAACTTGGGGCATTCTCAGCCATCCAATCTAACACCACGTCAACATATTCTGGCTTCACCATTTGGCCAGCGGTGCTCAGTCCAATGAAATGATGCAGAAGATTCTGTCGCCTGCGTGCACCTGAGGAAGGTATTGCACTTTAACAGGTAACAGACACAGATCAACCATGCCTTCTCCCTGCAGCAGCTACACCATCAACACCAGTAGCACTACAACCATGTCCAAATCCCCAATTTGATGATCTCCTCATGTTTTTGCCCCTAACAAAACTCTGCACCTGGCTGTTAGGGCAGCGTGCACCAGGCTGTATCATGGGTATGCTGGAACAGGCTGTATTACAGACATGCTGCACCAGGCTGTTATGGCACTCTACATAAGGCAGTTAGGGCGCTCTACATAATGCTGTTAGGGAACTCTAGATGATTTTTTATGACATGCTGTACCAGGCTCTAAAGACAGAATGGTAGTGCAACATGTGATCCGGCTTTTATACAGGCCAGGTCATGTGGAGCGGTGGCCAATCACAGCCATGCCATCGCTGGTGAACTCAAACAGTAACATGGACTTCTGTTTAGCTTGTGTTTGGGATTCAGCACCGGACACTATGTGTCCAGTACGAACCACGAACTTTACTGGTTGGGTTCTCTCATCCCTATTGTAAATTAATAACTCTATTGTTATCAAAACCCAATATCTTTTTAAAAATGACCACTGGTAATAATAATAATAATAATAATAATAATAATAATTATTATTATTATTATTATTTTATTTCTAGAACACAAACCTATTCCGCATAATGCTTATATACTATATTACAGCAGTACTATGCAGGACTGGTATGGACATCCATGGTTGTGACAGCTCAGTAATGAAGTGAAGCATTATTTTGTTTTGGTTTGCCTTAGCAAATACTAGACTTTGGATTAAAGTCAAATCATTGAGTTAGTAATTGGATGTAATTTTCTTTCTATGAAAATGTGTTTGACACTGCATGAAGTCAGCAAACAGCATGTAGTGAAGATTGCATACATTATGTTTTCACATTGCACATTTTAGTATTTCTTTGTGTTCTTCAAAAAAGTGTAATGTTTAATGGAATTAAAATTGATACATAAATGGTCCTTTATTTTGCAATACTTAACAGCAGAATATTTTCGTATCTTTGGAACAACGGTCACTTAATGTTTTGGCACACTCTCCTTACCAATTATTCTCTCTTTTATTGCGTTGTACACTGAAAACCACGGGGGATTCACTTGAAATGAAAAAGTGTCAGTGCACAGTTTAATGCTGAACACAAAGAAACATTAATCCCTTACTATAATTGAATGAAATCCGATATTTTCTAGTCATTGTGTAACTGTAGAAGAGAAAATCAAGAGCCTAGTGCTTTTAAGTTTACATGTTTTATCTAGATTATGTTTTCTCTGCTGTTTTCCTCCACCATCACCATATGAACTAATCATGTAGGATCTTACTCCTTAGTTACTGCGCAATGAAAAAAAAAAAAAAATCCAATATATAGGGTTAATTTGGTTATTTGTCAACAGAAAAATGTTTTATAAAGTTACGAGGAGGAAAGTCAGAACTGTAAAAAAAAAAAATTGCCCATGAGGAGGGGACTAATGGTGCATGACTACCTTCAATAGCTCATTAAGCCAACAACTTAGAACAGATGAGTATGTACTGTAAGTATTCTCAATGGGAAGAATGAAGTAAGCCACTGCCCCCACTGCTGGAGGTGCCATTATGCCAAGCATAACAAAAGGAACAACCATTGAAATTCAAGAAGACTGATCCTTCTTTTACACACAGTTGTGCTTACAGTGTGTGACCCTTTCAGAATTACCCATTTTTCTGTATAAATGTGATCTAAAACTACACATTTTTGCATAATTCAAAAGGTAGATAAAAGATAATGAGGTAAAAAAGTAGACTTTGTCAGTTTTAAACCCTTCATGCATTCTGATATAAGTGTACATCACAGTCAGGGTGTGAATGTAACAAGCGGGCTCAGAAGCTGAGCCTGCTCCATATAGGGCAGACGATGGCTGTAAGACATAGCTTGCATCTACCTGCAATAGCAGCAATTGGTGCTGACAGGTCCAATTAATTAGCGCAATTGCTGGTGTTTTCACTAATGGGCACCCATCAGCTCGCCACAATGCAGTAGTGGGGCACTGAGATGTTTTCATGGCAGCCCTGGGGGTCCCCATCTTTGCCAATTTCATCATCCTCTGGAGCAGGTATAGACTAAGCTTCAAAGAATACTTCATATTTCTTCTTCATAAATTTGAACTATAGCTATTTTTACACAAGTCCAAATAGTAGAACCAAATCAAACAAATTAGTCAAAAATATTAGACTTTGTATTTTTTTACATTGAGAAAATCCAATATCATATGTCTATGAACAGCAGAAATATTTAAACCTCGAGGATTAGCAGACACTTTAAAATCCAATAAATGGGATGACAATCAAGGGTGAATGTAAGACCTATTCTATTTAAAGAACATGGGTCTATTAATGTCTAATATTCACAACACATTTGTGGAAGGGTATTATGACATGAAGAGGGAGATTTCAAGGACCTCAAAGGAAAATTTGTTGCGCTAATCAGGTTAGAAAAGGTTAAAAAAATATTTACCTAGTCAGCCAGACAAGCTATGTGCAAATAAAGGAAACCCAAGACAGTTGTTATCCATCCCGGTGGTGGTCGACCAATTAAAATCCATCAATTGATCAAAGCATATTATACTTTATAAGTTCACAAAGGAACCCAAGGTAACCTTTAAACCACTAAAGGCCTTTTTTAAATTAGCTAATGTCAACGTTCATCAATGCATCTTCAGGATGTCACTGAAAAACAATCGTGTGCATGGGAGGATTGTAGTGAAAAAGCTACTACTCTCCAAAATGAGCATTACTACCCATCTGCAGTTGCTAATGATCACCTGGACAAGTCAGAAGGCTTTCTGAACAGTGTTATGTAAATGGATATCATTTGCATGGCCTGTGTACCCAATGTTAAAGATAGGGTATGCAGGATGCATGCAGACGTAGGTGGAGCTGAAGGAAGTGGTGTTGCAGTGGGCGGGGCTTAACAGAGGAAGAAGGATTTCATCCGCAGCCCTGCTGAACGCTAGTGTGAAACTAGCCTAAGGAATGTTC
Source organism: Ranitomeya variabilis (assembly GCF_051348905.1). Lineage (NCBI taxonomy): Eukaryota > Metazoa > Chordata > Amphibia > Anura > Dendrobatidae > Ranitomeya > Ranitomeya variabilis. The sequence goes on along the minus strand of NC_135232.1, from coordinate 461,062,447 downwards.
TTTTGACTATGTTTATTGTATGGAGACTTTAGAAAGGGAATGGTAACAGGTTGTATATGACTGAATGAGCTCAGGAGAGCGGGGGGCACCACTAAGTATAAGACTATTGGGGCTCACCATGGACTGAGAAACTGGATAATAATCAAAAAGAGCGAAAGATCATGTCCATATATATGGGAGCACCACAAATAAATATCAAGAGAGATATATATACATATGTACCAAAAAATTAGTTTTTATTAAATAGCACAAAGAACACATTTCATACAGAAACCAAGACTAAAAACATTTAAAAGTGCAAAACACAGCACATCGTTGCAAAACAGTCATTTCCTAATATAGGGAGAATGACATACCACAACCCCGCCCCTGCCAAAAAGGGAAACTGGATGCATGTAAGGTGCAATTCCCTATGATAGAATAGTATAGCTGAAGACACCTAGTAGTTGTTAAATCAAAATAAACAATGAATATATACCCCTCAACAAATGGCTGAAAGAATACTAAGTGCAAGCATAACAAAGAGTGCCTTAATATCATAGTACCACATGGCCTAGAAAGATGCACAAAAAAAGGAAAAAAGATGATACATGCGGGCATATAATAGACCAATTTTGTATGGCCATGGGTATATATATATTATGGAACCCACCAGAAATACACTGCAATCAAAAACCTGAATAAGTATATACATACGCCCTATAGAACCCAAAGGGAGCAGGTGGAATACCAAACAGATGCAGGCTGATGGGAAAAAGAATAAGGCACACGGAAGGGGAGAAGGGGATGTGGGGTGCAAACCCACGCGTATCGCCGCTGCTGTGGCGGCTTCCTCAGGGAAAAAAATGGCATACTGTGAGAAATGCTGAACAGAGCTATATGCAGGTTCGTAATAAGACAAACAATATTCACCTGTTTGGAGCAGCAACGGAGGAGCACGAGGAGTGAACTGACCGCGGCCATATTGTTAAACGCCGATCTCAGCAAGTTGCTAATAAAGTTGCATTGGTAGCCGGGGATGCGCATGCGCGGTGGCCACAAACATACTGCAGAAAGATTGCTGCAGAGCAAACAAATAAGACCGAGATTATTACTAAATGCGCCTGCGCACCACAGTCACAGCCCAATGCAGTAGTTAAACGCCGATCTCAGCATATTACTAATAAAGTTGCATTGATAGCCGGAACTGCGCATGCGCAGTGGGCACAAGTATGTTAGAGAAGGATTACTACAAAGCGGTCAAATAAGACCGAGATCGTATCTAAGTGCGCCTGCGCACCACGGTCACACAGCACAATGCAGTAAGTCCATCAGTCAAGCAAAACCGATATATTTTCTACACGTGTCACCCACAATACAGAGATTGACAAGCGCAACGGAGTGGTATAATATATACAAGGTACAATGTAAGGTAGTCTCTATATGTATGTATAGGAAGACTGCAAAGTATACACACAGTACTATGTATATATATAACCATATAAGAAGAACCATACCAGGGACAACACATATATACGTGCATATGAAAAAATGATGCATAAACATAAATAATATATAATCTTATTAAGAAAATTGAAGATATACCGAAGACATGTAATCAAGATATGCAGGCGCCACAGAGTTGCTAGAGTATCGAGGCAAAAAAGCATATATATATATATATATATATATATATATATATATATATATATATCTCTGTGCACTCGCCAAGTAACATTATGATACAGTTCCCACACATGTGAATGTGCGGAGGAGACACAGACACACATGATAAATAAAAGAGACCAGAAAAACACAATTAATAAAACGAACAGTATATGCAGACCAAATGTACTTTATAAGGAGCCGATAGATAATGACTCAGTAGTGGAAAACCCAAGCAGGGGTCATCATCAAGATGTTATACAGATGAGAGAAATGAGAAGAATTATGGGCTAAGGAGGGATGGAAATTGGGCTATATGGCAGTAAGCCAAACCATATTGTATCCTTGCCAAAATGGAAACGAAAAATTGTGCGAACTTGAATGACAAACTAGTACATCTGAGAAAAAGGAGTCCACCATGTGGTACTATGATGTAATTGTATGTGGAGACCTCGGTAAAAAAATATGTTAATATATTATGTGAACCACATATATACATATATTACCGTCCAAAAGACCGCCCGATGACAAAATCACAGTCCACCCCGGACAAACCAAAAGCGGCAGATCAGGCATAAAAGCCAGTAAATAGAAGCTCTTCATTGAGTCCATTTGGTGACATACTTCTCAAGTCAAATATCCAGCGTGACTCTCGTCGTAGAAGTTCTTTTGTTAGGTCACCACCACGGATGTTACTCAGAACCTGGTCGACAACCATAATCCGCATGTGCTGGTGCCTACTATTGTGGTGTGTCAAAAAATGAGATGCAACAGATGAAATGGATTTTCCTTTTTCGATGTCCGTCTTGGCATTAGCAATGTTCGACATATGTTGTTGAGCCCTCCGCCTGACTTCTTGGGAAGTTTGTCCGACGTATAGCTTGGGACACGTGCAGACCAGAACGTAGGTTACATTTCTTGACCTGCAGTTAAAATACCTCTTCGTTTTCAGTTCTCCTGGAAAAATTGTCAAAGATAAGGAGTCAGTGGCAGTCATATATGGGCAAACATTACAATTTCCACATGGAAAAGTACCCTTCAGCCTATGTCCTGTCCCCAGACTCATAATGGGCCTTTTAAAATGGCTGTTGGTAAGGACATCTTTTAGGTTCTTGGCCCTCCTGGCGGTGATTCTGGGTCTATCTGATAGAAAAGGCCGCAGCCTGGGCTCATTCAGCAGTATCTCCCAATGCCTGCCCAAGATGTTATACACATCCCTCCATTGATTATTATATGCCGTAATCAAATTGATGGTTGGCATGTTCCTTTGGGCTTGGGGTTCCAAAAGACTCAGTCTGTCACTTTGTCGAGAGTACTCAAAAGCACGTGCTATGGTCTTTTTAGGATAGCCACGTTTTGACAAACGGGTGGTGAGATCATGTGCCCCCTCTCGAAAATCCGAGTCCAAGCTGCAATTGCGCCTTACCCTCAAAAATTGGCCTTTTGGAAGGTTATTCCGTAGATGTGGAGGATGTAAGCTAGAAAAATGAAGGAAATTGTTTGTAGCTGTCATCTTGCGGAAGATCTTAGTTTGAATTCGGTTGCCAACCTTCATCACTTTTAAATCCAGAAAGTCCACCGATGTACTAGATAAGGAGGCTGTGAGAGAGATGGTAAGCGTGTTACTGTTAAGCGTAGAGATAAAATTTCTACAGTCAGTCTCAGAGCCCGTCCACAAAACCAACAGATCATCGATGTAACGAAACCACCGGTATACGTTGGCCTCGAAATCCCGCAAGGGGCGCACCTGTGTCTCCTCCCACCAACCCATGAAAAGGTTGGCGTAGGAGGGCGCACAGCAAGCACCCATTGCTGTACCAGCAATTTGTTTGTAAAAAACTTTATCAAACACAAAATAACTGTTGGACAGAACAAAGGACAGAAGATCCAAAATAAAAGACTGATGTCTACGGTCACCTGTAATCTGTCGGTTCAGGAAAAATGCGACCGCCTCAATACCCAATGCATGTCCAATACAGGTATACAGAGATGTAACATCCATCGTTACAAGGATGGTTGTTGTGAAATTGGATTCTGGGCTCCCCCGGTGGCCACTGGTGGAATTGAACTTGTGTGCATCATCCTCTCTGTTCACCTGTTCCCATCAGGATGTGGGAGTCTCTATATAACCTTGCTCCTCTGTCAGTTTCATGCCGGTCAACAATGTAATCAGAAGCCTTTCTTTGCATGTTCCTGCTACTAGACAACTCCCAGCTAAGTTGGACTTTCGTCCTTGTTTGTTTTTGCATTTTGTTCCAGTTCACAGCTGCTGTTTCGTTACTGTGTCTGGAAAGCTCTTGTGATCTGAAATTGCCACTCTGGTGTTATGAGTTAATACTAGAGTCTTAAAGTAATTTCTGGATGGTGTTTTGATAGGGTTTTCAGCTGACCATGAAAGTGCCCTTTCTGTCTTCCTGCTATCTAGTAGCGGACCTCGATTTTGCTAAACCTATTTTCATACTACGTTTGTCATTTCATCTAAAATCACCGCCAATATATGTGGGGGCCTCTGTCTGCCTTTTGGGGAAATTTCTCTAGAGGTGAGCCAGGACTGTATTTTCCTCTGCTAGGATTAGTTAGTCCTCCGGCTGGCGCTGGGCGTCTAGGGATAAAACGTAGGCACGCTACCCGGCCACTGTTAATTGTGCGGCAGGTTTAGTTCATGGTCAGTTTAGATTCCATCTTCCAAGAGCTAGTTCTTATATATGCTGGGCTATGTTCTCTCGCCATTGAGAATCATGACAGTTTGACCGGCCCAAAAGGGTTAAATTATTGGCTGAGAAAGGAGAGAAAAAAGAAGTCTGCTGAAAATTTTTTTTTTTTTTTTTTTTTCTCTAGTTCTGAGTGTGCTTCTATTGTGGTGATTCAACTCATGTTATATCAGCATGCTCTAAGCGTACTAAGAAGCTTGACAAGTCTGTTTCAATTAGCACTTTACAGTCTAAGTTTATTCTATCTGTGACCCTGATTTGTTCTTTATCATCTATTACCGCGGACGCCTATGTCGACTCTGGCGCCGCTTTGAGTCTTATGGATTGGTCCTTTGCCAAACGCTGTGGGTATGATTTGGAGCCTTTGGAAGCTCCTATACCTCTGAAGGGGATTGACTCCACCCCATTGGCTAGTAATAAACCACAATACTGGACACAAGTAACTATGCGTATTAATCCGGATCACCAGGAGATTATTCGCTTTCTGGTGCTGTATAATCTACATGATGTTTTGGTGCTAGGATTGCCATGGCTGCAATCTCATAACCCAGTCCTCGACTGGAAAGCTATGTCTGTGTTAAGCTGGGGATGTAAAGGGACTCATGGGGACGTACCTTTGGTTTCCATTTCATCATCTATTCCCTCTAAGATTCCTGAATTCTTGTCTGACTATCGTGACGTTTTTGAAGAACCCAAGCTTGGTTCACTACCTCCGCACCGGGAGTGCGATTGTGCCATAGATTTGATTCCGGGTAGTAAATACCCTAAGGGTCGTTTATTTAATCTGTCTGTGCCTGAACACGCTGCTATGCGAGAATATATAAAGGAGTCCTTGGAAAAGGGACATATTCGTCCTTCGTCATCTCCCTTAGGAGCCGTTTTTTTCTTTGTGTCTAAGAAAGATGGCTCTTTGAGGCCGTGTATTGATTATCGGCTTTTGAATAAAATCACGGTTAAATATCAATATCCGTTACTACTGCTGACTGATTTGTTTGCTCGTATAAAGGGGGCCAAGTGGTTCTCTAAGATTGATCTCCGTGGGGCGTATAATTTGGTGCGAATCAAGCAGGGGGATGAGTGGAAAACCGCATTTAATACGCCCGAGGGCCACTTTGAGTATTTGGTGATGCCTTTTGGTCTTTCAAATGCCCCTTCAGTCTTCCAGTCCTTTATGCATGACATTTTCCGCGATTATTTGGATAAATTTATGATTGTGTATCTGGATGATATTCTGATTTTTTCGGATGACTGGGACTCTCATGTCCAGCAGGTCAGGAGGGTTTTTCAGGTTTTGCGGTCTAATTCCTTGTGTGTGAAGGGTTCTAAGTGCGTTTTTGGGGTTCAAAAGATTTCCTTCTTGGGATACATTTTTTCCCCCTCTTCCATCGAGATGGATCCTGTCAAGGTTCAGGCTATTTGTGATTGGACGCAACCCTCTTCTCTTAAGAGTCTTCAGAAATTTTTGGGCTTTGCTAACTTTTATCGTCGATTTATTGCTGGTTTTTCTGATGTTGTTAAACCATTGAGTGATTTGACTAAGAAGGGTGCTGATGTTGCTGATTGGTCCCCTGATGCTGTGGAGGCCTTTCGGGAGCTTAAGCGCCGCTTTTCTTCCGCCCCTGTGTTGCGTCAGCCTGATGTTGCTCTTCCTTTTCAGGTTGAGGTCGACGCTTCTGAAATCGGAGCTGGGGCGGTGTTGTCGCAGAGAAGTTCCGACTGCCCCGTGATGAGACCTTGTGCTTTTTTTTCCCGTAAATTTTCGCCCGCCGAGCGGAATTATGATATTGGGAATCGGGAGCTTTTGGCCATGAAGTGGGCTTTTGAGGAGTGGCGTCACTGGCTTGAGGGGGCCAGACATCAGGTGGTGGTATTGACTGACCACAAAAATTTAATTTACCTTGAGTCTGCCAGGCGCCTGAATCCTAGACAGGCGCGCTGGTCGTTGTTTTTCTCTCGGTTTAATTTTGTGGTGTCATACCTACCGGGTTCTAAGAATGTTAAGGCGGATGCCCTTTCTAGGAGTTTTGAGCCTGACTCCCCTGGTAATTCTGAGCCCACAGGTATCCTTAAGGATGGAGTGATATTGTCTGCCGTTTCTCCAGACCTGCGGCGGGCCTTGCAGGAGTTTCAGGCGGATAGACCGGATCGTTGCCCACCTGGTAGACTGTTTGTTCCTGATGATTGGACCAGTAGAGTCATCTCTGAGGTTCATTCTTCTGCGTTGGCAGGTCATCCTGGAATCTTTGGTACCAGGGATTTGGTGGCAAGGTCCTTCTGGTGGCCTTCCCTGTCACGAGATGTGCGAGGCTTTGTGCAGTCTTGTGACGTTTGTGCTCGGGCCAAGCCTTGTTGTTCTCGGGCTAGTGGATTGTTGTTGCCCTTGCCTATTCCGAAGAGGCCTTGGACGCACATCTCGATGGATTTTATTTCGGATCTGCCTGTTTCTCAGAAGATGTCTGTCATCTGGGTGGTGTGTGACCGTTTCTCTAAGATGGTCCATTTGGTTCCCTTGCCTAAGTTGCCTTCTTCTTCCGAGTTGGTTCCTCTGTTTTTTCAAAATGTTGTTCGTTTGCATGGTATTCCGGAGAATATCGTTTCTGACAGAGGGACCCAATTCGTGTCTAGATTTTGGCGGGCATTCTGTGCTAGGATGGGCATAGATTTGTCTTTTTCGTCTGCTTTCCATCCTCAGACTAATGGCCAGACCGAGCGGACTAATCAGACCTTGGAGACATATTTGAGGTGTTTTGTGTCTGCGGATCAGGATGATTGGGTTGCTTTTTTGCCATTGGCGGAGTTCGCCCTCAATAATCGGGCCAGCTCTGCCACCTTGGTGTCCCCGTTTTTCTGTAATTCGGGGTTTCATCCTCGATTTTCCTCCGGTCAGGTGGAATCTTCGGATTGTCCTGGAGTGGATGCTGTGGTGGAGAGGTTGCATCAGATTTGGGGGCAGGTAGTGGACAATTTGAAGTTGTCCCAGGAGAAGACTCAGCTTTTTGCCAACCGCCGTCGTTGTGTTGGTCCTCGGCTTTGTGTTGGGGACTTGGTGTGGTTGTCTTCTCGTTTTGTCCCTATGAGGGTTTCTTCTCCTAAGTTTAAGCCTCGGTTCATCGGCCCGTACAAGATATTGGAGATTCTTAACCCTGTGTCCTTCCGTTTGGACCTCCCTGCATCTTTTTCTATTCATAATGTTTTTCATCGGTCATTATTGCGCAGGTATGAGGTACCGGTTGTGCCTTCCGTTGAGCCTCCTGCTCCGGTGTTGGTTGAGGGTGAGTTGGAGTACGTTGTGGAAAAGATCTTAGACTCCCGTGTTTCCAGACGGAAACTCCAGTATCTGGTCAAATGGAAGGGATACGGTCAGGAGGATAATTCTTGGGTGACTGACTCTGATGTTCATGCCTCCGATCTTGTCCGTGCCTTTCATAGGGCTCATCCTGATCGCCCTGGTGGTTCTGGTGAGGGTTCGGTGCCCCCTCCTTGAGGGGGGGGTACTGTTGTGAAATTGGATTCTGGGCTCCCCCGGTGGCCACTGGTGGAATTGAACTTGTGTGCATCATCCTGTCTGTTCACCTGTTCCCATCAGGATGTGGGAGTCTCTATATAACCTTGCTCCTCTGTCAGTTTCATGCCGGTCAACAATGTAATCAGAAGCCTTTCTTTGCATGTTCCTGCTACTAGACAACTCCCAGCTAAGTTGGACTTTCGTCCTTGTTTGTTTTTGCATTTTGTTCCAGTTCACAGCTGCTGTTTCGTTACTGTGTCTGGAAAGCTCTTGTGATCTGAAATTGCCACTCTGGTGTTATGAGTTAATACTAGAGTCTTAAAGTAATTTCTGGATGGTGTTTTGATAGGGTTTTCAGCTGACCATGAAAGTGCCCTTTCTGTCTTCCTGCTATCTAGTAGCGGACCTCGATTTTGCTAAACCTATTTTCATACTACGTTTGTCATTTCATCTAAAATCACCGCCAATATATGTGGGGGCCTCTGTCTGCCTTTTGGGGAAATTTCTCTAGAGGTGAGCCAGGACTGTATTTTCCTCTGCTAGGATTAGTTAGTCCTCCGGCTGGCGCTGGGCGTCTAGGGATAAAACGTAGGCACGCTACCCGGCCACTGTTAATTGTGCGGCAGGTTTAGTTCATGGTCAGTTTAGATTCCATCTTCCAAGAGCTAGTTCTTATATATGCTGGGCTATGTTCTCTCGCCATTGAGAATCATGACAGATGGTATTCTCCGGAACCGTCAAATCTTGTAACTTTCTAATCAGATGGGAGGTGTCTTGAATATAGGACTCTAAGTGAATGACAAACGGTTGCAGGAAGTGATCTAAATACAAGGCCTCTCATACAAACCGCCAATACCAGCCACAATCGGCCTACCAGGTGGTTCTTGAATCGATTTGTGAATCTTCGGAAGAAGATATAGGGTAGGTACGATCGGGGATACTGTTGTCAAAAATTTGAATTCTCTGTTGTCCCGAATGTTGTTGTGCTTGGCGGAGGTTAGAAGGCGATCCAGCTTCTTTTTGAAGGTACCTGTGGGATCAGAGGGTAAGACTTGATAGCATAGAGTGTCACTAAGCTGACGCCGGGCTTCCTTTAGGTACATGTCAATGGGCCAAAGAACAATGTTCCCGCCCTTATCCGCCTCTTTTATAATAAAGGACGGATTTTCTTTGAGTCTAGTCAGAATTTTTCTCTCTCTTAACCCCAAGTTTTCGCCTTGGTGCTTGTCAAGCTGGAGTTTAGCCACATCCTGACTTACCATGTCATAAAATATTTGAATGGTTGGGGATATTGTAAAAGATGGAGTCGCTTGTGAGGGCAAATGCCAAGATTTCTGACCATACCTGGAGCACTCATTTTCTTCCAGAAGTTGTACAAGGTCACTGAAGACCTGTCTTTCATCCTGCGGTAGTGAGTCCATGATGGAGGGCTGATGATGTATAAGTTTGAAGACCAATTTTCTGCAAAATAAATACACATCCTTTATGAGGGTGAATTTGTCCAACCTATTCATGGGGGAGAAAGATAGACCCAAAGCCAAGACACGCCTTTCTTCATCTGTAAGGACATAATCTGATAAGTTAACAATTTGCAGATTACCTGTGTCATTGGTGTCTATCCTGGAGATTACTTCCTCCTGCTCTGCCTCTGTGGTCTCTTGTGGGATGGGGACCAGGCTGGATACCTCCGTCCCTTTTTCCTCATATTGAGTTGTTTTCCGGCGACCTCTTCTATTGCGCTTCCTTGATCGCTTGCGCTTGAGGATAAAAAATCATCGCTGGTGGAGGGATCCCCAATACCCCCAGGAATGGAGGACTTGTTTTGATGATGGTCCGAAGTAATAAATTTCCTGAATCGACCATTGCCTTGATGTGTCCACCTAAAAATCTGCTGGTTGTCAAAGTCACTTTTGTCCCAAAGGAACTTTCTCTTTTTCTTTAAAATGATGTCTTTCTCCAAAGTCTCAATTGTCTCTTTCAGCTTAAGCTGAAACGGTAATACCACACTTTGTGTGTCTGAGGTACTCAACTGCGCCTCTTTCTCCTTAATAGTTTCTTTTAATTTGCCCATGAGCTTACGATCGTGATCAATCAGCAGATTGATCAAAATAAAAGAACATTTTAGAAGACCAGCTTCCCAGGTGCTCTTAAAATCCTTGTCTGCCTCCCATGCTGGGAAGATTTTAACTCTTAGGCCCCTTGGGACAATGCCTAGCTTGTTATACTCCTCTAGGCTCTTGATGTTTAACCATGTGTTGGTCAGAGATTTATGGAGATCAGTGATCTCAGAGCATAGGCTACTAATGGTCACATCTGTGGTAGGCTCACTGTTGATAGGGCCAAATATATCACCCGACTGACCCCTCCATGCCAACTCCCTGGTCTCCAAATTCATGATGAATATCAGAACAAATTACAAACCATGAACAAAAATCACAAAGAAATAATATAACAAAAGATACCAACTAAATTAACTAGCAAGTAACATAAATACAAGGAAGAAATAGCTTGCGTGCCATCATCCCACTGGAAAGACCTGGAGAGAAAACCAAACAGGCCAAGGACCAAATGAACTCAGGAGAGCGGGGGGCACCACTAAGTATAAGACTATTGGGGCTCACCATGGACTGAGAAACTGGATAATAATCAAAAAGAGCGAAAGATCATGTCCATATATATGGGAGCACCACAAATAAATATCAAGAGAGATATATATACATATGTACCAAAAAATTAGTTTTTATTAAATAGCACAAAGAACACATTTCATACAGAAACCAAGACTAAAAACATTTAAAAGTGCAAAACATAGCACAACGTTGCAAAACAGTCATTTCCTAATATAGGGAGAATGACATACCACAACCCCGCCCCTGCCAAAAAGGGAAACTGGATGCATGTAAGGTGCAATTCCCTATGATAGAATAGTATAGCTGAAGACACCTAGTAGTTGTTAAATCAAAATAAACAATGAATATATACCCCTCAACAAATGGCTGAAAGAATACTAAGTGCAAGCATAACAAAGAGTGCCTTAAAATCATAGTACCACATGGCCTAGAAAGATGCACAAAAAAAGGAAAAAAGATGATACATGCGGGCATATAATAGACCAATTTTGTATGGCCACGGGTATATATATTATGCAACCCACCAGAAATACACTGCAATCAAAAACCTGAATAAGTATATACATACGCCCTATAGAACCCAAAGGGAGCAGGTGGAATACCAAACAGATGCAGGCTGATGGGAAAAAGAATAAGGCACACGGAAGGGGAGAAGGGGATGTGGGGTGCAAACCCACGCGTATCGCCGCTGCTGTGGCGGCTTCCTCAGGGAAAAAAATGGCATACTGTGAGAAATGCTGAACAGAGCTATATGCAGGTTCGTAATAAGACAAACAATATTCACCTGTTTGGAGCAGCAACGGAGGAGCACGAGGAGTGAACTGACCGCGGCCATATTGTTAAACGCCGATCTCAGCAAGTTGCTAATAAAGTTGCATTGGTAGCCGGGGATGCGCATGCGCGGTGGCCACAAACATACTGCAGAAAGATTGCTGCAGAGCAAACAAATAAGACCGAGATTATTACTAAATGCGCCTGCGCACCACAGTCACAGCCCAATGCAGTAGTTAAACGCCGATCTCAGCATATTACTAATAAAGTTGCATTGATAGCCGGAACTGCGCATGCGCAGTGGGCACAAGTATGTTAGAGAAGGATTACTACAAAGCGGTCAAATAAGACCGAGATCGTATCTAAGTGCGCCTGCACTTATCAGATTATGTCCTTACAGATGAAGAAAGGAGTGTCTTGGCTTTGGGTCTATCTTTCTCCCCCATGAATAGGATGGACAAATTCACCCTCATAAAGGATGTGTATTTATTTTGCAGAAAATTGGTCTTCAAACTTATACATCATCAGCCCTCCATCATGGACTCACTACCGCAGGATGAAAGACAGGTCTTCAGTGACCTTGTACAACTTCTGGAAGAAAATGAGTGCTCCAGGTATGGTCAGAAATCTTGGCATTTGCCCTCACAAGCGACTCCATCTTTTACAATATCCCCAACCATTCAAATATTTTATGACATGGTAAGTCAGGATGTGGCTAAACTCCAGCTTGACAAGCACCAAGGCGAAAACTTGGGGTTAAGAGAGAGAAAAATTCTGACTAGACTCAAAGAAAATCCGTCCTTTATTATAAAAGAGGCGGATAAGGGCGGGAACATTGTTCTTTGGCCCATTGACATGTACCTAAAGGAAGCCCGGCGTCAGCTTAGTGACACTCTATGCTATCAAGTCTTACCCTCTGATCCCACAGGTACCTTCAAAAAGAAGCTGGATCGCCTTCTAACCTCCGCCAAGCACAACAACATTCGGGACAACAGAGAATTCAAATTTTTGACAACAGTATCCCCGATCGTACCTACCCTATATCTTCTTCCGAAGATTCACAAATAGATTCAATAACCACCTGGTAGGCCGATTGTGGCTGGTATTGGCGGTTTGTATGAGAGGCCTTGTATTTAGATCACTTCCTGCAACCGTTTGTCATTCACTTAGAGTCCTATATTCAAGACACCTCCCATCTGATTCGACAGTTACAAGATTTGACGGTTCCGGAGAATACCATCCTTGTAACGATGGATGTTACATCTCTGTATACCTGTATTGGACATGCATTGGGTATCGAGGCGGTCGCATTTTTCCTGAACCGACAGATTACAGGTGACCGTAGACATCAGTCTTTTATTTTGGATCTTCTGTCCTTTGTTCTGTCCAACAGTTATTTTGTGTTTGATAAAGTTTTTTACAAACAAATTGCTGGTACAGCAATGGGCGCTCGCTGTGCGCCCTCCTACGCCAACCTTTTCATGGGTTGGTGGGAGGAGACACAGGTGCGCCCCTTGCGGGATTTCGAGGCCAACGTATACCGGTGGTTTCGTTACATCGATGATCTGTTGGTTTTGTGGACGGGCTCTGAGACTGACTGTAGGAATTTTATCTCTACGCTTAACAGTAACACGCTTACCATCTCTCTCACAGCCTCCTTATCTAGTACATCGGTGGACTTTCTGGATTTAAAAGTGATGAAGGTTGGCAACTGAATTCAAACTAAGATCTTCCGCAAGATGACAGCTACGAACAATTTCCTTCATTTTTCTAGCTTCCATCCTCCACATCTACGGAATAACCTTCCAAAAGGCCAATTTTTGAGGGTAAGGCGCAATTGCAGCTTGGACTCGGATTTTCGAGAGGGGGCACATGATCTCACCACCCGTTTGTCAAAACGTGGCTATCCTAAAAAGACCATAGCACGTGCTTTTGAGTACTCTCGACAAAGTGACAGACTGAGTCTTTTGGAACCCCAAGCCCAAAGGAACATGCCAACCATCAATTTGATTACGGCATATAATAATCAATGGAGGGATGTGTATAACATCTTGGGCAGGCATTGGGAGATACTGCTGAATGAGCCCAGGCTGCGGCCTTTTCTATCAGATAGACCCAGAATCACCGCCAGGAGGGCCAAGAACCTAAAAGATGTCCTTACCAACAGCCATTTTAAAAGGCCCATTATGAGTCTGGGGACAGGACATAGGCTGAAGGGTACTTTTCCATGTGGAAATTGTAATGTTTGCCCATATATGACTGCCACTGACTCCTTATCTTTGACAATTTTTCCAGGAGAACTGAAAACGAAGAGGTATTTTAACTGCAGGTCAAGAAATGTAATCTACGTTCTGGTCTGCACGTGTCCCAAGCTATACGTCGGACAAACTTCCCAAGAAGTCAGGCGGAGGGCTCAACAACATATGTCGAACATTGCTAATGCCAAGACGGACATCGAAAAAGGAAAATCCATTTCGTCTGTTGCATCTCATTTTTTGACACACCACAATAGTAGGCACCAGCACATGCGGATTATGGTTGTCGACCAGGTTCTGAGTAACATCCGTGGTGGTGACCTAACAAAAGAACTTCTACGACGAGAGTCACGCTGGATATTTGACTTGAGAAGTATGTCACCAAATGGACTCAATGAAGAGCTTCTATTTACTGGCTTTTATGCCTGATCTGCCGCTTTTGGTTTGTCCGGGGTGGACTGTGATTTTGTCATCGGGCGGTCTTTTGGACGGTAATATATGTATATATGTGGTTCACATAATATATTAACATATTTTTTTACCGAGGTCTCCGCATACAATTACATCATAGTACCACATGGCGGACTCCTTTTTCTCAGATGTACTAGTTTGTCATTCAAGTTCGCACAATTTTTCGTTTCCATTTTGGCAAGGATACAATATGGTTTGGCTTACTGCCATATAGCCCAATTTCCATCCCTCCTTAGCCCATAATTCTTCTCATTTCTCTCATCTGTATAACATCTTGATGATGACCCCTGCTTGGGTTTTCCACTACTGAGTCATTATCTATCGGCTCCTTATAAAGTACATTTGGTCTGCATATACTGTTCGTTTTATTAATTGTGTTTTTCTGGTCTCTTTTATTTATCATGTGTGTCTGTGTCTCCTCCGCACATTCACATGTGTGGGAACTGTATCATAATGTTACTTGTCGAGTGCACAGAGATATATATATATATATATATATATATATATATATATATATATATATATATATATATATATATATATGCTTTTTTGCCTCGATACTCTAGCAACTCTGTGGCGCCTGCATATCTTGATTACATGTCTTCGGTATATCTTCAATTTTCTTAATAAGATTATATATTATTTATGTTTATGCATCATTTTTTCATATGCACGTATATATGTGTTGTCCCTGGTATGGTTCTTCTTATATGGTTATATATATACATAGTACTGTGTGTATACTTTGCAGTCTTCCTATACATACATATAGAGACTACCTTACATTGTACCTTGTATATATTATACCACTCCGTTGCGCTTGTCAATCTCTGTATTGTGGGTGACACGTGTAGAAAATATATCGGTTTTGCTTGACTGATGGACTTACTGCATTGTGCTGTGTGACCGTGGTGCGCAGGCGCACTTAGATACGATCTCGGTCTTATTTGACCGCTTTGTAGTAATCCTTCTCTAACATACTTGTGCCCACTGCGCATGCGCAGTTCTGGCTATCAATGCAACTTTATTAGTAATATGCTGAGATCGGCGTTTAACTACTGCATTGGGCTGTGACTGTGGTGCGCAGGCGCATTTAGTAATAATCTCGGTCTTATTTGTTTGCTCTGCAGCAATCTTTCTGCAGTATGTTTGTGGCCACCGCGCATGCGCATCCCCGGCTACCAATGCAACTTTATTAGCAACTTGCTGAGATCGGCGTTTAACAATATGGCCGCGGTCAGTTCACTCCTCGTGCTCCTCCGTTGCTGTTCACTCCTCGTGCTCCTCCGTTGCTGCTCCAAACAGGTGAATATTGTTTGTCTTATTACGAACCTGCATATAGCTCTGTTCAGTAATTCTCACAGTATGCCATTTTTTTCCCTGAGGAAGCCGCCACAGCAGCGGCGATACGCGTGGGTTTGCACCCCACATCCCCTTCTCCCCTTCCGTGTGCCTTATTCTTTTTCCCATCAGCCTGCATCTGTTTGGTATTCCACCTGCTCCCTTTGGGTTCTATAGGGCGTATGTATATACTTATTCAGGTTTTTGATTGCAGTGTATTTCTGGTGGGTTGCATAATATATATACCCGTGGCCATACAAAATTGGTCTATTATATGCCCGCATGTATCATCTTTTTTCCTTTTTTTGTGCATCTTTCTAGGCCATGTGGTATTCTGACACCTGCTCCTTCACTCCAATCCCGCTACCACCCTCCGCTACTCTTCCCTCATTTGAGGTGCACTCCATCCGCATCTATTCCCCCTCCAACCTCCAGCTGGCTGTCATCTACCGCCCCCCAGAACTAGCCATCTCCACCTTTCTCGACCACTTCACCACATGGCTACTTCATTTCCTCTCTGTTGACATCCCCACTATCATCATGGGTGATTTCAACATCCCGATTGACACTTCCACCTCAGCTGCCTCTAAACTTTTATCACTGACTGCCTCCTTTGGCCTCACTCAATGGTCCTCTGAGGCCACTCACAAAGATGGCCACACGCTGGACCTCGTCTTCACCCGCCTCTGCTCCCTTACTAATCTCACTAACTCACCCCTCCCCCTGTCTGACCACAACCTACTGACATTCTCTTCCCTCTCCTCTCCTAGTGTGCAACCCCCACTCCACGAACTCCCTCGCAGAAATCTCAAACATCTCAACTTACAATCACTCTCTGAGTCCCTTCTCCCTCTTACCGACATAGCCTCCCTTCATGACACAAATGCTGCTGCTGCTTTTTATAACGCCACAATAACAGCAACACTCAATTCGGCCGCCCCGCTCATGCATAGCAAAACTCGTACAGTCAACAGGCAGCCCTGGCTGACCAGCCTGACTAAAGAACTGAGACGGGCTTCCAGGATCGCTGAGCGAAGATGGAAGCGATCCCGCTCTGCTGACCACTTCACCGCATACAAGCAGTCCCTCGCCAGCTTCAAGTCCGCGCTCACTGCCGCAAAACAAACTTACTTCTCATCTCTCATATCCTCCCTGTCTCACAACCCTAAACAGCTTTTCAACACTTTCAATTCTCTACTCCGTCCCCCTGCACCCCCTCCCTCCCCTCTCATTTCTGCTGAAGACTTTGCCTCTTTCTTTAAACAGAAGATTGATACGATCAGAGAAAGCTTTGGCCCACAGCGCCCACTGCCCCTCTTAGCTGCTCACCCCTGCTCCTCCAAAACCAGCTTCTCCACCATGACAGAAGATCAGCTCTCCACCCTCCTGTCGAGATCACACCTCACCACCTGCACGCTCGACCCGCTCCCATCTCACCTCATCCGTAACCTTTCCACGGTCTTCATCCCAACCCTAACGCACCTCTTCAACCTCTCACTCACAACAGGTGTCTTCCCCTCATCCTTCAAACATGCCAAGATCACACCCATCCTCAAAAAGCCCTCCCTCGACCCATCCTCTGTGTCTAGCTATCGCCCGATATCTCTTCTTCCTTATGCCTCCAAATTGCTGGAGCAACACATCCATCTTGAACTGTCCTCTCACCTCTCCTCCTGCTCTCTCTTTGATCGATTACAATCTGGCTTCCGTTCCCATCACTCAACTGAAACTGCCCTAACTAAAGTCACCAATGACCTACTAACTGCCAGGAACAAGCGACACTACTCTGTCCTCCTTCTCCTGGACCTGTCTTCTGCCTTTGACACTGTGGACCACTCCCTTCTGCTACAAATCCTCTCATCTCTTGGCATCACAGACTTGGCCCTTTCCTGGATCTCATCATATGTGACAGATCGGACATTCAGTGTCTCCCTCCGCCACACCACCTCCTCACCTCGCCCCTTGTCAGTCGGTGTTCCTCAAGGCTCTGTTCTAGGACCCCTACTCTTCTCCATCTACACCTTCGGTCTGGGACAGCTCATAGAATCCCACGGTATGCAGTACCACCTCTATGCTGATGACACGCAGATCTACCTATCCGGACCTGACCTCACCTCCTTACTTACCAAAATCCCGCACTGTCTGTCTGCTATTTCAGCCTTCTTTTCTGCTCGCTTTCTACAACTGAACATGGACAAAACAGAATTCATCATCTTTCCCCCATCTCACTCTACCCCCCCACCAGACCTATCCATCAATGTCAATGGCTGCTCACTTTCCCCAGTCCCACACGCCCGGTGCCTCGGGGTGATCCTCGACTCTGCCCTCTCTTTCAAGCCACATATCCAAGCCCTTGCCTCCTCCTGCCGCCTCAAACTCAAAAACATTTCCCGGATCCGCGCATTCCTTGACCGTGACACCACAAAAACACTAGTGCATGCCCTTATCATCTCCCGCCTCGACTACTGCAACCTCCTACTCTCTGGACTCCCCTCTAGCACTCTGGCACCACTCCAATCCATCCTACACTCTGCTGCTCGACTAATCTACCTGTCTCCCCGCTATTCCCCAGCCTCTCCCCTATGCCAAGCCCTTCACTGGCTTCCTATTGCCCAGAGACTCCAGTTCAAAACCCTCACAATGACCTACAAAGCCATCCACAACCTATCTCCTCCATACATCTGTGACATGATCAACCGGTACCTACCAACACGCAGCCTCCGATCCTCTCAAGACCTCCTTCTCTACTCCCCTCTCATCTCTTCTTCCCACAACCGCATCCAAGACTTCTCCCGTGCTTCCCCCATACTCTGGAACTCTCTACCCCAGCACATCAGACTCTCGCCTACCATAGAAACTTTCAAAAAGAACCTGAAGACTCACCTCTTCCGACAAGCCTACAGCCTGCAGTGATCCTGAACCTACTGAACCGCCGCACAACCAGCTCTGCCCTCTCCTAGTGTATCATCACCCATCCCCTGCAGATTGTGAGCCCTCGCGGGCAGGGTCCTCCCTCCTTATGTACCCGTGTGCCTTGTTTTTTGCTCATGTTTAATGTATTTGTCTATATTTGCCCCGTGTTTCACATGTAAAGCGCCATGGAATAAATGGCGCTATAAAAATAAATAATAATAATAATAATAATAATGATATTAAGGCACTCTTTGTTATGCTTGCACTTAGTATTCTTTCAGCCATTTGTTGAGGGGTATATATTCATTGTTTATTTTGATTTAACAACTACTAGGTGTCTTCAGCTATACTATTCTATCATAGGGAATTGCAGCTTACATGCATCCAGTTTCCCTTTTTGGCAGGGGCGGGGTTGTGGTATGTCATTCTCCCTATATTAGGAAATGACTGTTTTGCAACGTTGTGCTGTGTTTTGCACTTTTAAATGTTTTTAGTCTTGGTTTCTGTATGAAATGTGTTCTTTGTGCTATTTAATAAAAACTAATTTTTTGGTACATATGTATATATATCTCTCTTGATATTTATTTGTGGTGCTCCCATATATATGGACATGATCTTTCGCTCTTTTAGGTTGTATATGACTGTTAGGTCTTTACCTATCCATGCATCCTCCATTACTTTGCACACCATTTCCTTCTACAGCTATAAGCCCTCTCAATTTCGGATACTTATAATTAGTGTTGAGCATTCCGATACCGCAAGTATCGGGTATCGGCCGATACTTGCGGTATCGGAATTCCGATACCGAGATCCGATACTTGCCGCGTATCGGATACCGGAATCGGAAGTTCCCAGGATTCAAACTGCACGAATTCAGCCAATGAGGAATGATTCTGAGTGTGGGCACATCCTGATCAATGGTGGGCATGAAACTACTGGCAAGTCTGTGATTGGCTGCTGAAATGATGTCATGCTGCAGTTTAAAAGTCGCTGGCGCCATTTTGCGCTCACTCTGCTGTGATTTCAGTTAGTGACAGGACGCTGTTTGCTGACTGAGGGCCAGTTTAGAGATAGCGATTTGCTTCATTGTTCTTTTCCAAGGTTAATTTAGCAACCACTGTGTTCACCTACTAATCATCTTGCTTTTGCCTTGCAGCGCTGTTTTCACAGCGATCTGCAAGGTCTGTGTGTGTGTGTGTGTGTGTGTGTGTGTGTGTGTGTGAGTGCAGCCCACTCTCTAGTCTGTGTGCAGCCATAGGCCATAGCTGGTTGTATTCAGTTCAGGGAGGGTGGTTCACTGCCTCATACTGTTCTATTTTTTTTTTTTCAAGTAGTGCAGGCTGCTGCACATATTTTAAAAAAATTCCTATTAGTGTCTTTCCACCCGTATCCAGCTAACTTGTGGAAAAACACTACATAGGACAACGTAGAGGAGTGTTTTTGGGCCTTGCAGCGCCGTTTACGGCTGTCTGCACGGTCTCCGTGTGACTGCAGCTCGCCCTGTAGTTTGTGAGCAGCCATAGCCGGTTGTATCCAGCTCAGGGTTCTTCACTGCGTCATACCGTAAAATCAATTTTCCTTTTGTTTTAAGTAGTGCAGGCTGCTGCACATTTTTTCACAAAATTCCTATTAGTGTCTTTCCACCCGTATCCAGCTAACTTGTGGAAAAACACTACATAGGACAACGTAGAGGAGTGTTTTTGGGCCTTGCAGCGCCGTTTACGGCTGTCTGCATGGTCTCTGTGTGTCTGCAGCTCTCCCTGTTGTCAGTTCAGCCCCCAAAAAATAAATAAATAATAAAGTTCACCAAACACACCACTTTACATTTGTGTAGGCCACATTAGCTCATATTAAAGTCTAGTCCACACTTTAGAAAATTAGTGTTTCTTATACCTGTTAGGAGCTGTTCAGGAATAAGCACACAAAGCCGTTAGTACTTTTCTGCTTATCTTTATCAGTCAACCAAGATGAAGAAGGCAGGGAGTAAGGCACGTGGGCGTGGGCGCGGAGCAGGGAGAGGACGTGGGGATTCTGTGCCTGCTGCGGGCACCGGTGACTCATCAGCACCCACTTTCAGCAGGGAACAGTCGTTCATGCGCAGCTTTGTCGGAGAGCGCCGTACACCGCTGCTGCGTGAAGACCAAATTGAAGCCGTTGTTGGATGGATGGCAGCTAATGCATCGACTTCAATTAGTGCCACATCCTCTCAGACACAGAGCACTGGAGAGCACCCATCTGTCTCTTCATCACCTGCCAAATTGCCCAGGCAGACAGAGAGCCCAGGACAGGAGCCGTCTCTACTTCTGTTCTCTGAATCTATTGGCTTGGAAACAGGGGGCCAGCCAAGCAGCATTGGAGAAATGGAAGAAGAGGCAGGGTGCAGTGATGCCAACAGCTTTTTCTCTATGAGTCTGAAGAGGCGGATGGGCCAGTGCCTCCGGTCACCACATCGCAGGACGCATCCACTGTTGACACTCAGGTGCCACTTTCTGGTGCGTGCTCTGCTGCTGAGACTACCCAGGAGGAGCAGTTGGTGGCAGAGGGTAGTGTAGATGATGAGGTCCTTGACCCATCTTGGCGTGAGGGACAGGAAGGTGGTGGGAGCAGCTCTGAGGAAGAGATTCCCCGAACGGGCCAAAGAGGGAGAGGGAGGGGGAAGACTGTGGATCCTGCAGCCTCCACTTTGGCACCCGTTAGGAGCATGTCTCTTTCAAAAGCCAAAAAGGGCGCTCCCAAGACTTGCAGTGCCTGGTCCTTTTTTGACACAGTTGCAGATGACATTTGCTATGTCAAATGCAAGGTGTGTCATCACAAAGTCAAAAGAGGTCGAAATGTCAGCAACCTCAATACCTCCAACATGTGGAAACATGTGCGGACCAGGCACGTGGCGGAGTTAGAAAAACACACTGAAGAGCTAGGCCAACCAACAGCGGCAGCTACCACCTCTTCAGCTCGTGTTGCCTCTTCCTCCAGCTCACACGCAGCTGGTTCGGCTTCCTCCCAGGATCGCCGTGGAAGAACCTCTGGCCCTGTTGTCCAGAGACCCACTGTAATTCCACCCGCAGCACCACGTTCCCAGGCATCCTCACACTCCCAGCCCAGTCTACAGCCATCGGTAGTACAGGCATGGGAGAAAAGGCAGCCTTTCTCATCAAACCACCCACGAGCACAGGCTCTGACTGCAGGCATTGCCAAACTTCTGTCACTGGAAATGCTGTCATTCAGGCTGGTAGAGACTGACAGCTTCCATGACTTGATGTCATTTGCAGTCCCACAGTACAATGTGCCCAGCCGCTTTTACTTTAGCAGGCAAGCTGTCCCTGCCCTGCACAAGCATGTGGAGGGAGACATAAAACACGCGCTACTGAATGCCGTCAGTAGCAAGGTCCACCTCACCACCAATGCGTGGACCAGTAAACATGGACAGGGGTGATACCTTTCCCTCACAGCCCATTGGGTTAATGTTGTTGAGCCGGGTACAGATCGTGCGAGTGGCGCAGGACGTGTCCTGCCCACTCCAAGGATTGCAGGAATCCAGTCTGTACGCATTGACTCCTCCTCTTACACCAGTTCCTCAGAATCATCGCTGCAGGAGCCGTCACAGTCCACCTCCACATGGACCCGTGAACGTTTACCTGTTACGACCGACATGAGCACAGCCATGGCCAAACGTCAACAGGCCGTCTTGAAATTAATTTCTTTGGGGAATCGAAGCCACACAGCGCAGGAGCTCTGGAATGCCATCAAGCAGGAGAACGATGTGTGGTTTGTGGCAGCGAATCTCCAGCCAGGCATGGTAGTGTGTGATAATGGCCGAAATCTGGTGGCAGCTCTGGGCCTCGGCAACCTCACTCACATCCCATGTCTGGCACATGTGCTCAATTTGGTCATGCAGAGTTTTTTGAGGGACTATCCGGATTTTGATGCACTGCTGCACAAGGTCCGCCTAGAGTGTGCTCACTTGCGGCATTCCAGCACGGCAAAATCGCGCATTGCGGCTCTGCAGCGCCGATTCCGCCTTCCGCAACATCGCATCATATGTGACCTACCTACCAGGTGGAATTCCACGTTACATATGTTGGAGCGGTTGTGTGAGCAGCAGCAAGCTGTAGTGGAGTACCAGCTGCATCAGGCGCAAAGAAGTCGCACTCCGCGCCGTTCAGACTTCACAACCACAGAGTGGGCCACTATGAAGGACGTCTGCCAGGTTTTGCATCCCTTCGATTATTCCACGCGGATGGCGAGTGCAGATGATGCACTAGTCAGCATGACTGTCCCCCTTATCTGCCTGCTTGAAAAATCACTGCAAGCGCTAAGGGATGATGTTGTGGAAGAGGTGGAGGATGAGGATTCACCATTTCCATCATCTTCTGGACAGTCAGCGCCACGTGGTTCCTCACAAACGCGTAGGCAGGGGACACTTTGTGAGGAGGATGAGGAGGAGTCAATGGAGGAGGAAGACATCCGTCCAGAGGAGGGAGTTACACAATTGTCCAGTAGTCAGTGTGTACAGCGAGGGAGGGGTGATGACGAGCGGGCAGAGATCACGCCTCAAGCAGGGGACAGCGTTTCTTGGCCAGTTGGCAATCTGCAGAACATGGTGGATTACATGCTGCAGTGCCTGAGAAACGACCGCCGCAACGCCCACATTCTTAACATGTCTGATTATTGGGTGTTCACCCTCCTCGATCCTTGCTACCAGGACAACGTAGAAAGCCTCATCACACCGTTGAACCGGGAGCGAAAAATGCGGGAGTACCAAGAGACACTGGTGAATTCCATCATCTTCTCCATTCCAACTGAGAGAAGTGCTGCTAGTGCATTACAAAGCAGCTCAGTGCGTCCAGGCAGTGGAGGAGGCTCTGCACAAAGAGGGAGCAGAAGCAGTGCCTCTGCCCAAGGCAAGACCAGTATGGCCCAACTGTGGCACAGTTTTGTGTGCCCACCACAAAAGTCTACACCATCACAGACGGCTCCAGTCAGCAGGAGGCAACGGTTCCATCAGATGGTGACAGACTTCATGTCTTGCCCTCTTGCTGTACTCCCAGACGGCTCTTCCCCTTTCAAGTTTTGGGTCTCAATGCTGGATACATGGCCAGAGCTAAGCCAGTATGCATTGGAGGTGCTGGCTTGCCCTGCGGCTAGTGTACTATCGGAACGCGTCTTTAGTGCTGCAGGTGGTGTATTAACTGACCGTCGCATGCGACTATCCTCCGATAACGTTGACCGGCTTACTTTCCTGAAAATGAACCAGGCCTGGATCTCGCAGGAATTTGCCACTCCTCTTCCTGATTAAATAATTAGGTGACTGTCTACAGTATCCAGGTCTCCAGTTGTGTTCATCTTTCTACCACCTGAACTTTAATTCCTGGGCTCCAACACCGCCAGTTGAGGCTCAGAAGTGCCGTCTGCACAGTCAAAACATACGACCCAGTGTTATTGGGTGTCAGTAACGTCAGGTGATCCCCAGCTGTGTAGCCGGCAATGTGTCCTGCGACCGCCACGCTGACACAACAACTGAAATGTAAGGGAACCTTTCCCCCCCCAAGGCGTTTGTTACTGAAAGAGCCACCTTGTGCAGCAGTAATGCTGCACAAGGAAAAGGTAGCTATTTTTGTTTAGCTCCTTGCACACGCAGAACTTAACACTTATAAAATGTGTTCACTGATACCGTAAAACCGTCCCGGAGGTGGGACTTTCCTTCGTAATGTGACGCAGCACATCTGTCATTCTTACCCCCCCGGCGCCGTGCGCCGGCTCCTCAGCGTTGTTTGATTCTGTCTCGAAGCCTGCGCTGTTATGTTATCCCTTGGCCAGGCACACTTAGCGCTGCCCCTCTTCTGACATCATTTGGTGTCATGCTGACTGCGCCTGTGCGGCCGCGCTGGCCGAGATCCCGCCTCGCAGTGTCTTCTGATTTAATCACACTGCAGGCCTGCGATCCATGGGCATGCGCAGTGCATATCTTCACCTCCGCCTCTCACTCATCTCCCTTCGCCTTCTTCAGACTGTGCGCCGTCAGCTGATCCCTAATAGCATGCCACGGCCGTGACACCACACAGTCTGAAGAAGCCAGAGGGAGGGGAGTGAGAGGCAAGGATATGCACTGCGCATGGCCACGGATCCCAGGCCCACGGTGGGATTACATTAGACGACACTGCGAGGCGGGATCTCGGCCAGCGCGGACGCACAGGCACAGCCAGACTGACACCAAATGATGTCAGAAGATGGGCAGCGCTAAGTGTGCCTGGCCAAGGGATATCATAACAGCGCAGGCTCCGGGAGGGAATTAAACAACACTGAGGAGCCGGGACACGGCGCCAAGGGGGTAGGAATGACGGCTGTGCTGCGTCATATTACGAAGGAAAGTCCCACCTCCAGGACGGTCTCACGGTATCAGGGGACACATTTTATAAGTGTTTAGTTCTGTGTTTGCAAGGAGCATAATGAAAAGAGCCACCTTTACCTTTTGCATCCTTTGTGCTGCACAAGCTGGCTCTTTCAGCTACAAACGCCTTGGGCGGGGGGGTTAAAGGTTCCCTTTCGACTTTCTCCAATCAGGCTTCGGCCTACACTGTGTTCCTCTGCTCCTCCTGCTGTCCCTGAGCTCCAACACTGCTAGTTGGTGCCTGGAAGTGCTGTCCGCACAGTCAACACTTGCTGCCGTGTTATTGGGGTTCAGTAACGTCAGCTGTTCCCCAGCTGTGTGTGTGGCAATCCCTCCTCTCTCCTCCACCTCCTCCTCCTTCTGTCCCTGGGCTCCAACTCCGCTAGTTGTTGTCTGGAAGTGCTGTCCGCACAGTCAACAGTCGCTCCTCTGTTATTGGGGTTCAGTAACGTCAGCTGTTCCCCAGCTGTGTGTGTGGCAATCCCTCCTCTCTCCTCCACCTCCTCCTCCTTCTGTCCCTGGGCTCCAACACCGCTAGTTGTTGTCTGGAAGTGCTGTCCGCACAGTCAACAGTCGCTCCTCTGTTATTGGGGTTCAGTAACGTCAGCTGTTCCCCAGCTGTGTGTGTGGCAATCCCTCCTATCTCCTCCACCTCCTCCTCCTGCTGTCCCTGGACTCCAACACCGCTAGTTGTTGCCTGGTAATGCTGTCCGCACAGTCAACAGTCGCTCCTCTGTTATTGGGGTTCAGTAACGTCAGCTGTTCCCCAGCTGTGTGTGGCAATCCCTCCTCTCTCCTCCAACTCCTCCTCCTTCTGTCCCTGGGCTCCAACACCGCTAGTTGTTGTCCGGAAGTGCTGTTCGCACAGAGCCAAACACCTCGCCAATGTGTTAGTGGGGTTCAGTAATGCCTGCTGCTCCCCTGCTGTGTATACGGCAACGTGTCATGCGACCGCCATGCAGGCACAACAACTTAAAATTAAGGGAACCTGTCCCCCCCCAGGCGTTTCTTACTGAAAGAGCCACCTTGGGCAGCAGTAATGATGCAAAAGGAAAAAGTGCGCCGCCTCCTCAGCGTTGTTTGAATATGTCCCGGAGCCTGCGCTGTTATGTTAGCCCTTGGACATGTACACTTAGCGCTGCCCGTCTCCTGACATTATTTGGTGTCAGGCTGGCTGCGCCTGTGCGGCCGCGCTGGCCGAGATCCCGCCTCGTAGTGTCTTCTGATTTAATCCCACTGCGGGCCTGTGACCCATGGACATGCGCAGTGCATATCTTAACATCAGCCTCTCACTCATCTCTGTTATGGTTCTCAATGGCAAGAGAACATAGCCCAGCAAACATAAGAACTAGCTCTTGGAAGGATGGAAACTAAACTGACCATGAACTAAACCTGCCGCACAACTAACAGTAGCCGGGTAGCGTAGCCTGCGTTTTATCCCTAGACGCCCAGCGCCGGCCGGAGGACTAACTAATCCTGGCAGAGGAAAATATAGTCCTGGCTCACCTCTAGAGAAATTTCCCCGAAAGGCAGACAGAGGCCCCCACAAATATTGGCGGTGATTTTAGATGAAATGACAAACGTAGTATGAAAATAGGTTTAGCAAAATTGAGGTCCGCTTACTAGATAGCAGGAAGACAGAAAGGGCACTTTCATGGTCAGCTGAAAACCCTATCAAAACACCATCCTGAAATTACTTTAAGACTCTAGTATTAACTCATAACATCAGAGTGGCAATTTCAGATCACAAGAGCTTTCCAGACACAGAAACGAAACTACAGCTGTGAACTGGAACAAAATGCAAAAACAAACAAGGACTAAAGTCCAACTTAGCTGGGAGTTGTCTAGCAGCAGGAACATGCACAGAAAGGCTTCTGATTACAATGTTGACCGGCATGGAAGTGACAGAGGAGCAAGGCTAAATAGCGACTCCCACATCCTGATGGAAACAGGTGAACAGAGAGGATGATGCACACCAGTTCAATTCCACCAGTGGCCACCGGTGGAGCCCAAAATCCAATTTCACAACAGTACCCCCCCCTCAAGGAGGGGGCACCGAACCCTCACCAGAACCACCAGGGCGATCAGGATGAGCCCTATGAAAGGCACGGACCAAATCGGAGGCATGAACATCAGAGGCAGTCACCCAAGAATTATCCTCCTGACCGTATCCCTTCCATTTGACCAGATACTGGAGTTTCCGTCTGGAAACACGGGAGTCCAAGATTTTTTTCACAATGTACTCCAAGTCGCCCTCAACCAACACCGGAGCAGGAGGCTCAACGGAAGGCACAACCGGTACCTCATACCTGCGCAACAATGACCGATGAAAAACATTATGAATAGAAAAAGATGCAGGGAGGTCCAAACGGAAGGACACAGGGTTAAGAATCTCCAATATCTTGTACGGGCCGATGAACCGAGGCTTAAACTTGGGAGAAGAAACCCTCATAGGGACAAAACGAGAAGACAACCACACCAAGTCCCCAACACAAAGCCGAGGACCAACCCGACGCCGGCGGTTGGCAAAAAGCTGAGTCTTCTCCTGGGACAACTTCAAATTGTCCACTACCTGCCCCCAAATCTGATGCAACCTCTCCACCACAGCATCCACTCCAGGACAATCCGAAGATTCCACCTGACCAGAAGAAAATCGAGGATGAAACCCCGAATTACAGAAAAAGGGAGACACCAAGGTGGCAGAGCTGGCCCGATTATTGAGGGCAAACTCCGCTAAAGGCAAAAAAGCAACCCAATCATCCTGATCTGCAGACACAAAACACCTCAAATATGTCTCCAAGGTCTGATTCGTCCGCTCGGTCTGGCCATTAGTCTGAGGATGGAACGCAGACGAGAAAGACAAATCCATGCCCATCCTAGCACAGAATGCTCGCCAAAATCTAGACACGAATTGGGTACCTCTGTCAGAAACGATATTCTCCGGAATACCATGCAAACGGACCACATTTTGAAAAAACAGAGGAACCAACTCGGAAGAAGAAGGCAACTTAGGCAGGGGAACCAAATGGACCATCTTAGAGAAACGATCACACACCACCCAGATGACAGACATCTTCTGAGAAACAGGAAGATCCGAAATAAAATCCATCGAGATGTGCGTCCAGGGCCTCTTCGGGATAGGCAAGGGCAACAACAATCCACTAGCCCGAGAACAACAAGGCTTGGCCCGAGCACAAACGTCACAAGACTGCACGAAGCCTCGCACATCTCGAGACAGGGAAGGCCACCAGAAGGACCTTGCCACCAAATCCCTGGTACCAAAGATTCCAGGATGACCTGCCAACGCAGAAGAATGAACCTCAGAAATGACTTTACTGGTCCAATCATCAGGAACAAACAGTCTACCAGGTGGGCAACGATCAGGTCTATCCGCCTGAAACTCCTGCAAGGCCCGCCGCAGGTCTGGAGAAACGGCAGACAATATCACTCCATCCTTAAGGATACCTGTAGGTTCGGAATTACCAGGGGAGTCAGGCTCAAAACTCCTAGAAAGGGCATCCGCCTTAACATTCTTAGAACCCGGCAGGTAGGACACCACAAAATTAAACCGAGAGAAAAACAACGACCAGCGCACCTGTCTAGGATTCAGGTGTCTGGCGGACTCAAGATAAATTAGATTTTTGTGGTCAGTCAATACCACCACCTGATGTCTAGCCCCCTCAAGCCAATGACGCCACTCCTCAAAAGCCCACTTCATGGCCAAAAGCTCCCGATTCCCAACATCATAATTCCGCTCGGCGGGCGAAAATTTACGCGAGAAAAAAGCACAAGGTCTCATCACGGAGCAATCGGAACTTCTCTGCGACAAAACCGCCCCAGCTCCGATTTCAGAAGCGTCGACCTCAACCTGAAAAGGAAGAGCAACATCAGGCTGACGCAACACAGGGGCGGAAGAAAAGCGGCGCTTAAGCTCCCGAAAGGCCTCCACAGCAGCAGGGGACCAATCAGCAACATCAGCACCCTTCTTAGTCAAATCAGTCAATGGTTTAACAACATCAGAAAAACCAGCAATAAATCGACGATAAAAGTTAGCAAAGCCCAAAAATTTCTGAAGACTCTTAAGAGAAGAGGGTTGCGTCCAATCACAAATAGCCTGAACCTTGACAGGATCCATCTCGATGGAAGAGGGGGAAAAAATATATCCCAAAAAGGAAATCTTTTGAACCCCAAAAACGCACTTAGAACCCTTCACACACAAGGAATTAGACCGCAAAACCTGAAAAACCCTCCTGACCTGCTGGACATGAGAGTCCCAGTCATCCGAAAAAATCAAAATATCATCCAGATACACAATCATAAATTTATCCAAATAATCACGGAAAATGTCTTGCATAAAGGACTGAAAGACTGAAGGGGCATTTGAAAGACCAAAAGGCATCACCAAATACTCAAAGTGGCCCTCGGGCGTATTAAATGCGGTTTTCCACTCATCCCCCTGCTTAATTCGCACCAAATTATACGCCCCACGGAGATCTATCTTAGAGAACCACTTGGCCCCCTTTATGCGAGCAAACAAATCAGTCAGCAGTGGCAACGGATATTGATATTTAACCGTGATTTTATTCAAAAGCCGATAATCAATGCACGGCCTCAAAGAGCCATCTTTCTTAGCCACAAAGAAAAAACCGGCTCCTAAGGGAGATGACGAAGGACGAATATGTCCCTTTTCCAAGGACTCCTTTATATATTCTCGCATAGCAGCATGTTCAGGCACAGACAGATTAAATAAACGACCCTTGGGGTATTTACTACCCGGAATCAAATCTATGGCACAATCGCACTCCCGGTGCGGAGGTAATGAACCAAGCTTAGGTTCTTCAAAAACGTCACGATATTCAGTCAAGAATTCAGGAATCTCAGAGGGAATAGATGATGAAATGGAAACCACAGGTACATCCCCATGCGTCCCCTTACATCCCCAGCTTAACACAGACATAGCTTTCCAGTCAAGGACTGGGTTATGAGATTGCAGCCATGGCAATCCAAGCACCAACACATCATGTAGGTTATACAGCACAAGAAAGCGAATAATCTCCTGGTGGTCCGGATTAATCCGCATAGTTACTTGTGTCCAGTATTGTGGTTTATTGCTAGCCAATGGGGTGGAGTCAATCCCCTTCAGGGGTATAGGAGTTTCAAGAGGCTCCAAATCATACCCACAGCGTTTGGCAAAGGACCAATCCATAAGACTCAAAGCGGCGCCAGAGTCGACATAGGCATCCGCGGTAATAGATGATAAAGAACAAATCAGGGTCACAGATAGAATAAACTTAGACTGTAAAGTGCCAATTGAAACAGACTTATCAAGCTTCTTAGTACGCTTAGAGCATGCTGATATAACATGAGTTGAATCACCGCAATAGAAGCACAACCCATTTTTTCGTCTAAAATTCTGCCGTTCACTTCTGGACAGAATTCTATCACATTGCATATTCTCTGGCGTCTTCTCAGTAGACACCGCCAAATGGTGCACAGGTTTGCGCTCCCGCAGACGCCTATCGATCTGGATAGCCATTGTCATGGACTCATTCAGACCCGCAGGCACAGGGAACCCCACCATAACATCCTTAATGGCATCAGAGAGACCCTCTCTGAAATTCGCCGCCAGGGCGCACTCATTCCACTGAGTAAGCACAGCCGATTTACGGAATTTCTGGCAGTATATTTCAGCTTCGTCTTGCCCCTGAGATAGGGACATCAAGGCCTTTTCCGCCTGAAGTTCTAACTGAGGTTCCTCATAAAGCAACCCCAAGGCCAGAAAAAACGCATCCACATTGAGCAACGCAGGATCCCCTGGAGCCAATGCAAAAGCCCAATCCTGAGGGTCGCCCCGGAGCAAGGAAATCACAATCCTGACCTGCTGAGCAGGATCTCCAGCAGAGCGAGATTTCAGGGACAAAAACAACTTGCAATTATTTTTGAAATTTTGAAAGCAAGATCTATTCCCCGAGAAAAATTCAGGCAAAGGAATTCTAGGTTCAGATATAGGAACATGAACAACAAAATCTTGTAAATTTTGAACTTTCGTGGTGAGATTATTCAAACCTGCAGCTAAACTCTGAATATCCATTTTAAACAGGTGAACACAGAGCCATTCCAGGATTAGAAGGAGAGAGAGAGAGAAAGGCTGCAATATAGGCAGACTTGCAAGAGATTCAATTACAAGCACACTCAGAACTGGAAAAAAAAAAAAAAAAATCTTCAGCAGACTTCTCTTTTCTCTCCTTTCTCTGTCAATTAATTTAACCCTTTTTGGCCGGTCAAACTGTTATGGTTCTCAATGGCAAGAGAACATAGCCCAGCAAACATAAGAACTAGCTCTTGGAAGGATGGAAACTAAACTGACCATGAACTAAACCTGCCGCACAACTAACAGTAGCCGGGTAGCGTAGCCTGCGTTTTATCCCTAGACGCCCAGCGCCGGCCGGAGGACTAACTAATCCTGGCAGAGGAAAATATAGTCCTGGCTCACCTCTAGAGAAATTTCCCCGAAAGGCAGACAGAGGCCCCCACAAATATTGGCGGTGATTTTAGATGAAATGACAAACGTAGTATGAAAATAGGTTTAGCAAAATTGAGGTCCGCTTACTAGATAGCAGGAAGACAGAAAGGGCACTTTCATGGTCAGCTGAAAACCCTATCAAAACACCATCCTGAAATTACTTTAAGACTCTAGTATTAACTCATAACATCAGAGTGGCAATTTCAGATCACAAGAGCTTTCCAGACACAGAAACGAAACTACAGCTGTGAACTGGAACAAAATGCAAAAACAAACAAGGACTAAAGTCCAACTTAGCTGGGAGTTGTCTAGCAGCAGGAACATGCACAGAAAGGCTTCTGATTACAATGTTGACCGGCATGGAAGTGACAGAGGAGCAAGGCTAAATAGCGACTCCCACATCCTGATGGAAACAGGTGAACAGAGAGGATGATGCACACCAGTTCAATTCCACCAGTGGCCACCGGGGGAGCCCAAAATCCAATTTCACAACACATCTCCCTACGCCTTCTTCAGACTGTGCAACGTCAGCTGATCCATAATAGCATGCCACGGCCGTGACGCCGCACAGTCTGAAGAAGCCGTAGGGAGGGGAGTGAGAGGCGAGGATATGCATTGCTCATGCCCATGGATCACAGGTCCGCAGAGTGATTACATTAGATGACACAGCGAGGCGGGATCTTGGCCAGAGCGGCCGCACAGGCGCAGCCAGCCTGACACCAAATGATGTCAGAAGACGGGCAGCGCAAAATGTGTGCATGGCCAAGGGCTAACATACCAGCGCAGGCTCCAGGACAGATTCAAACAACGCTGAGGAGGCGGCGCACGGCGCCAAGGGGGTAAGAATGACGGCTGTGCTGCGTTCCACCTACCTACCGGATGGTTTAACGGTGTGAGGGGACACATTTCATAAGTGTCAAGTACAGCGTTTGCAAGGACCATAATTAAAAGAGCTAAGTTTACCTTTTCCAGCATTAGTGCTGTACAAGATGGCTCTTTCAGCTACAAACGCCTTGGGGGGGGGGGGGTTAAAGGTTCCCTTTCAACTTGCCCCACTGCAGACTTCGGCCTACACTCTGCTCCTCCTGCTGACCCTGGGCTCTAACACCGCCAGTTGGCGCCCGGGAGTGTTAGCTGCACAGAGAAAAACACCAGCCAATATGTCAGTGGGGTTCAGCACCGCCAGCTGTTCCCCTGCTGTGTAGCCGGCAACGTGTCCTGCAACAGCCACGCAGACACAAAGGTGCCGCCAGTGCAGGCTTCAGCCTACACTCTGCTCCCTCTCCTCCTGCTGACCCTGGGCTCTAACACCGCCAGTTGGTGCCCGGAAGTGCTGGCTGCACAGAGCCAAACACCTCGCCAATGTGTCAGTGGGGTTCAGCACCGCCAGCTGTTCCCCTGCTGTGTAGCCGGCATCATGTCCTGCAAAAGCCACGCAGACACAAGAACTGAAATTGAAGGGAACCTGTCCCCCCCCCAGGTGTTTGTATGTATAACAGCCACCTTGTACAGCAGTAATGCTGCATTTGTACAAGGTGGCTCATTAAGTTACTCTCCTTGCACACGGCGAACGAAACACATCTAAAATGTGTCCTCTGAGACCATTAAACCGTCCCTGAGGTGTGACTTTCCTTTGTATTGACACGCTGCAACCCCCTTGGTAGCGCTGCCCGTCTTCTGGCATCCTTGTTTTGCTGGCTGCGCCTCTGCTGCTGCCCTGCCCGACACAACACCCCTCGGTGTCTTATTTATTTTGACTGCGAGGGTGTGATTGATGGGCATGAGCAGTGCATATCTTCGCCAGTCCCTCATCTCCTTCCGCCTTCTTCAGACTGTGCGTCCTCATGGCCGTGGCATGCGATAAGGGATCAGCTGACGCCACACAGTCTGAAGCAGGTGTAAGGACACGAGTGCGAGAGGCGAACATATTGACTGCGCCAGGCCATGAATCCCAGCCCCGCAGTGTGAATAAATGAGAAGACACTGCGGGGCTGGTATTCATGGGCATCGCGAACCGCAACGGCCGACATTAAATGAAGTCAGAAGACGGGCAGCGTTAACAGCGCAAGGCCAAGGGATAACACGACAGCGCAGACTCCTGTGCAGCAAATACCGACGCTCAGGAGGCCGCGCCCAGCACCAAGGTGGGATTCTTGACAACTGTGCTGTGTCGCATTACGAAGCAAACTCCCGCCTCCAAGACAGTTTTGACTGTATAAGGGGCTAAATGTCATACGGGTTTCATTCAGCGTGTGCAAGGAACAAAATTTAAAAGAGCAACCTTTGACTTGTGCAGCATTACTGCTGGCCAAGGTGTGGCTCTTCTAGTTTGTGACCCCTGAGGGGGGGTTAAAGGTTACCTTTAAAATTGGTTCAATTAGGCTTTGGCCTACACTCTGCTCCCCCTGCAGAGCCTGGGCTCTAACACCGCCAGTTGGTGCCCGGTAGTGCTAGCTGCACAGAGCCAAACACCTCGCCAATGTGTCAGTGGGGTTCAGCACCACCAGCTGTTCCCCTGCTGTGTAGCCGGCAACGTGTCCTGCAACAGCCACGCAGACACAAAGCTGCCGCCAGTGCAGACTTCGGCCTACACTCTGCTCCCTCTCCTCCTCCTGCTGACCCTGGGCTCTAACACCGCCAGTTGGGGCCCGGTACTGCTAGCTGCACAGAGAAAAACACCAGCCAATGTGTCAGTGGGGTTCAGCACCGCCAGCTGTTCCCCTGCTGTGCAGCCGGCAACGTGTCCTGCAACTGCCACGCAGACACAACAGACCCAAAGCTGCCGCCAGTGCAGGCTTCGGCCTACACTCTGCTCCCTCTCCTCCTGCTGACCCTGGGCTCTAACACCGCCAGTTGGCACCCGGTACTGCTAGCTGCACAGAGAAAAACACCAGCCAATGTGTCAGTGGGGTTCAGCACCGCCAGCTGTTCCCCTGCTGTGTAGCCGGCATCGTGTCCTGCAAAAGCCACGCAGACACAAGAACTGAAATTGAAGGGAACCTGTCGCCCCTCCCCCAGGTGTTTGTATGTTTTACAGCCACCTTGTACAGCAGTAATGCAGCATGTGTGCAAGGTGGCTCATAAACTTTTTCTCCTTGCACACGTGGAACAGAACACGTCTACAATGTGTCCCCTGAGACCATTAAAACGTCCCTGAGGTGTGACTTTCCTTTGTAATGACACGCAACAACCCCCTTGGTAGCACAGCCCTTCTTCTGACATCATTGTTTGGCTGGCTGCGCCTCTGCGGCCGCCCTGCCCGACACAACGCCCCTCGGTGTCTTATTTATTTTGACTGCGAGGGTGTGATTGACGGGCATGAGCAGTGCATATCTTCGCCAGGCTGTCACTCAGCTCCTTCCGCCTTCTTCAGACTGTGCGGCTTCATGGTCGTGGTATGCGATAAGGGATCAGCTGACGCCGCACAGTCTGTAGCAGGTGTAAGGACCCGAGCGAGAGGTGAACATATGTACTGTGCCAGGCCATGATGAATCCCAGCCCCGCAGTGTGAAACACTGTAAAGACACTGCGGGGCTGGGATTCATGGGCATCGCGAACCGCACCGGCCGACATGAAATGATGTCAGAAGACGGGCAGCGCATGGCCAAGAAATAATGCAACAACGCAGACTCCTGTACAGCAAAATGCGATGCTCAGGAGGCCGCGCCAAGCACCAAGGTGGTATTTTTGCCAGCTGTGCTGCGTCTCATTACGAAGGGAACTCCCGCCTCCAAGACAGATTGACTGTATAAGGGGCAAAATGTTGTACGTGTTTCATTCAGGTTGTGCAAGGAACAAAATTAAAAGAGCAACCTTTGACTTGTGCAGCACTACTGCTGCATAAGGTGTGGCTCTTCTAGTTTGTAACCCCTGAGGGGGGGTTAAAGGTTACCTTTAAAATTGGTTCAATTAGGCTTCGGCCTACACTCTGCTCCCCCTGCAGAGCCTGGGCTCTAACACCGCCAGTTGGTGCCCCGAAGTGCTGGCTGCACAGAGAAAAACACCCGCCAATGTGTCAGTGGGGTTCAGCACCGCCAGCTGTTCCCCTGCTGTGTAGCCGGCAACGTGTCCTGCAACAGCTACGCAGACACAAAGCTGCCGTCAGTGCAGGCTTCGGCCTACACTCTGCTCCCTCTCCTCCTGCTGACCCTGGGCTCTAACACCGCCAGTTGATGCCCCCGAAGTGCTAGCTGCACAGAGCCAAACACCTCGCCAATGTGTCAGTGGGGTTCAGCTCCGCCAGCTGTTCCCCTGCTGTGTAGCCGGCAACGTGTCCTGCAACAGCCACGCAGACACAAAGCTGCCGTCAGTGCAGGCTTCGGCCTACACTCTGCTCCCTCTCCTCCTGCTGACCCTGGGCTCTAACACCGCCAGTTGGCGCCCGGTACTGCTAGCTGCACAGAGAAAAACACCAGCAAATATGTCAGTGGGATTCAGCACCGCCAGCTGTTCCCCTGCTGTGTAGCCGGCATCGTGTCCTGCAAAAGCCACGGAGACACAAGAACTGAAATTGAAGGGAACCTGTCGCCCCTCCCCAGGTGTTTGTATGTTTTACAGCCACCTTGTACAGCAGTAATGCTGCATGTGTGCAAGGTGGCTCATAAACTTATTCTCCTTGCACACGTGGAACAGAACACGTCTACCATGTGTCCCCTGAGACCATTAAAACGTCCCTGAGGTTTGACTTTCCTTTGTAATGACACGCAACAACCCCCTTGGTAGCACAGCCCTTCTTCTGACATCATTGTTTGGCTGGCTGCGCCTCTGCGGCCGCCCTGCCCGACACAACGCCCCTCGGTGTCTTATTTATTTTGACTGCGAGGGTGTGATTGACGGGCATGAGCAGTGCATATCTTCGCCAGGCTGTCACTCAGCTCCTTCCGCCTTCTTCAGACTGTGCGGCTTCTTGGCCGTGGCATGCGATAAGTGATCAGCTGACGCCGCACAGTCTGTAGCAGGTGTAAGGACCGGAGCAAGAGGCGAACATATGTACTGCGCCAGGCCATGAATCCCAGCCCCGCAGTGTGAAACACTGTAAAGACACTGCGGGGCTGGGATTCATGGGCATCGCGAACCGCACCGGCCGACATGAAATGATGTCAGAAGACGGGCAGCGCATGGCCAAGAAATAACGCAACAACGCAGACTCCTGTACAGCAAAATGCGATGCTCAGGAGGCCGCGCCAAGCACCAAGGTGGTATTTTTGCCAGCTGTGCTGCGTCTCATTACAAAGGGAACTCCCGCCTCCAAGACAGATTGACTGTATAAGGGGCAAAATGTTGTACGTGTTTCATTCAGCTTGTGCAAGGAACAAAATTAAAAGAGCAACCTTTGACTTGTGCAGCACTACTGCTGCATAAGGTGTGGCTCTTCTAGTTTGTAACCCCTGAGGGGGGGTTAAAGGTTACCTTTAAAATTGGTTCAATTAGGCTTCGGCCTACACTCTGCTCCCCCTGCAGAGCCTGGGCTCTAACACCGCCAGTTGGTGCCCCGAAGTGCTGGCTGCACAGAGAAAAATACCCGCCAATGTGTCAGTGGGGTTCAGCACAGCCAGCTGTTCCCCTGCTGTGTAGCCGGCAACGTGTCCTGCAACAGCCACGCAGACACAAAGCTGCCGCCAGTGCAGGCTTCGGCCTACACTCTGCTCCCTCTCCTCCTGCTGACCCTGGGCTCTAACACCGCCAGTTGGTGCCCCGAAGTGCTGGCTGCACAGAGCCAAACACCTCGCCAATGTGTCAGTGGGGTTCAGCACCGCCAGCTGTTCCCCTGCTGTGTAGCCGGCAACGTGTCCTGCAACAGCCACGCAGACACAAAGCTGCCGCCAGTGCAGGCTTCGGCCTACACTCTGCTCCCTCTCCTCCTGCTGACCCTGGGCTCCAACAACGCCAGTTGGCGCCCGGTACTGCTAGCTGCACAGAGAAAAACACCAGCCAATGTGTCAGTGGGGTTCAGCACCGCCAGCTGTTCCCCTGCTGTGTAGCCGGCATCGTGTCCTGCAAAAGCCACGCAGACACAAGAACTGAAATTGAAAGGAACCTGTCGCCCCTCCCCCAGGTGTTTGTATGTTTTACAGCCACCTTGTACAGCAGTAATGCTGCATGTGTGCAAGGTGGCTCATAAACTTATTCTCCTTGCACACGTGGAACAGAACACGTCTACCATGTGTCCCCTGAGACCATTAAAACGTCCCTGAGGTTTGACTTTCCTTTGTAATGACACGCAACAACCCCCTTGGTAGCACAGCCCTTCTTCTGACATCATTGTTTGGCTGGCTGCGCCTCTGCGGCCGCCCTGCCTGACACAACGCCCCTCGGTGTCTTATTTATTTGGACTGCGAGGGTGTGATTGACGGGCATGAGCAGTGCATATCTTCGCCAGGCTGTCACTCAGCTACTTCCGCCTTCTTCAGACTGTGTGGCTTCATGGCCGTGGCATGCGATAAGGGATCAGCTGATGCCGCACAGTCTGTAGCAGGTGTAAGGACCCGAGTGAGAGGCGAACATATGTACTGCGCCAGGCCATGAATCCCAGCCCCGCAGTGTGAAACACTGTAAAGACAATGCGGGGCTGGGATTCATGGGCATCGCGAACCGCACCGGCCGACATGAAATGATGTCAGAAGAGGGGCAGCACATGGCCAAGAAATAACGCAACAACGCAGACTCCTGTACAGCAAAATGCGATGCTCAGGAGGCGCACATGACATTGAAGAGGAGGTGATAAATGACCCAGTTGTAGCTCAGAAGCGGAGGAGGATGATCTGCAGCAGCCATCTACATCGCAACAGCTGTCATCTGGCAGGCCCGTATCAGGCCAAAAACGTTTGTCAAAAACAAAAACAGTTTTAGGACAGCGTGGCCATCCGGTGAAAGTAGCACAGCATGCAATGCCTGAAAAGGTATTCCATAGTAGGAAGAGAGTAGTGTGGCAATTTTTTAACCAAGATCCGAATGATCAGTCAAAAGTTATCTGTAAGAAATGCTCAAAGACCTTTAGCAGAGGGAAGAACCTTCAAAATTTAAATACAACGTGCATGCTTAGACATTTAACCAGCATGCACTTGCAAGCCTGGAATAACTACCAATTGTCCCGTACCATTGGTGCACCTGCTCAGAATGAAGGTAGTCAGCAACGCTACATTGCTTCCCTCACTGTAAGCCCACCGGTTAGGACACCACCAGCAGCAAATGTGGAGGTATCGTCGCAAGGCCAAAGCAGTCAGGGAATCACAAGGTTATTGGTAGGAAATACTGTATGTAGGCCAGCATCAAGAATACCATCACCAACCATCTCTCAATCCGCCATGTCCACCACCACCACCGCTATTTCCACCATATGCAGCTCTCCAGTCCAGCTCACCCTCCAAGAGACTCTCGTTAGGAAAAGAAAGTCTGCGAATTGAGATACTGATTTGGCTTTTATCCTAAGTCATATTGCACGACTCGTTAGAGGGTTGATTGTGACTTGTAGGATCGCTACTTCCAACAGGTGGCGCTATAGAGTTAAGTCCTCTTTTTCTTAGAAGAGGCAATTTGCACATGTCTCATTCTACACACGAGCTCCTCTCTGGCGAGGAAGCAGCCAGGTGCGCTGGTGAGGTGAGCTGTATTTGAGAGAACTACATTTTCAAAACACATATAACATTTTTTTAGTATCGACCGTGAGCGCTATGTGCAAAAAATTTTTACTACGTCATCTGAGAGCAGCATAATGTAGGGAAAGGGACCCTGATTCCACTGATGTATAACTTAGTTTAGCAGAGCTCAGAAAACAAACCCCAACCACATCACTGATTAGCAGCTTTTTATGTACTTTAGCTGAGTGCTATATAAAACATCGGAAATCACTCACCTGTTATATTGACGAGTGATCGAGCCCTAAAATCATAATATAATAATCTATTTATATAGCACCGACATATTCCACAGCGCTTTACAGACATTATCATCGCTGTCCCCGATGGGGCTCACAAACTAAATTCCCTATCAGTATGTCTTTGTCTAAAAGTAAGTATGGAATTTGGAATACAGATTTTTACAAATTATAACACACAACACTTTTCCAAAAGAAAAGTGGCAGAAATTGCCAGTTGAAATTCTTCTAATTATTGAAGCTTCTGTTTGCTACAGAAAATATCTGGTTAAAAATGTGCGTTATAATTATGGATATAATATTGAACTGCCATATTCTTTAAAAAAAAAAAAAAAAAAAAAACACACCACACACTGCCGGATGATCCAGAGTGTTCATTGTTGCCTGTATCCTTCTGCACACTGCAATCTGTTCCACTGATGAAGGTCATTACATGACCGAAATGTCATCTTTTATTTTTGGATCACCTGCACACAATAAAATTACCTTCTTACAACATTTACCTGACCGCCAAGCTTTCTATAGAAAAACAAAAAAAATAAATACAAGACTTATTACAGCTTGTTGGCATACGATTTTCACTCTTACTATAAATAACAATTTTATCAATATGTATTATCAAACAATGGAGTTTAAAATTAGAATATGTATAATTTTTTCACTGAAAGGTGATAACTACAAAAATAATTGATGCGCTTTGAGTGGATGAGATGTTATTCAGACAAAAGTCAAATATAATGGTTTACGGCAATTAAAATCTAAAGTATTTGACAGAATAATTAATACATTGTTGCAACCATGTCACATATATAGATTCCTAAGCAGCTTGTTTATGGCAAGATGACATGAACCATAATAAATCGTTCTAAATATGAAGCAACACATTGTCATCAATTATCCAATTTAAAATGGAAAACAAGTTATATTTTAAAACTCATGGACACTGATATAATAATAATTAAAAAAAAATCATATTCACCTGAGGACATGTAGAGAAAAGAATGGACATATAATCAAAAAGAGTTTTTCTTACCTTTCCAACTTTAATTGAACAACAGTAGATATAACACAATATATAAGATCTGAGCTGCCACTAGGAATTTTGGGGCCCCATACTGGCAAAATTTTTGGGGCCTCCTTGAGACTCTGCCCAGGCTCCACCCCAGCCCCACCTTCACCCCTCAAATCTTCCACAGTCCCACTGCCCACTCATAGAAAAACTCCACTTCTGCATCATGTCCTAACCAATCACTCATTAACAGTTCCCATCACCAGATCACACATATAGTCAGCAACTTTTGTTTTGGCCAAAAGATTTTTTAAGCTGCCACTATAACAAGGTAGACTGTTTTGGCCAGGCCCTACTTAACTCTAACCTATTAAACATTTGTTAAAATATGCAATACAATTTAGGAAATTGCTGCTAGGCCCA
Source organism: Ranitomeya variabilis (assembly GCF_051348905.1). Lineage (NCBI taxonomy): Eukaryota > Metazoa > Chordata > Amphibia > Anura > Dendrobatidae > Ranitomeya > Ranitomeya variabilis. The sequence continues at coordinate 461,021,990 of NC_135232.1, read as the reverse complement.
AAAGGATTTCCTGGCCCAGATGCCGTTAAAAAATAGTACTTAGGTAAACAGGCGGTGTAGCTTGCTTCATGGGTGGGGTACTCTGCTGAGTAGCAGAAATTGCTGCTAGGCCCAAAAGGATTTCCTGGGCAAGATGCAGTTAAAAAATAGTACTTCGGTAAACAAGCGGTGTAGCTTGCTTCATGGGTGGGGTACTCTGCTGAGTAGCAGAAATTGCTACTAGGTACAAAACGATTTCCTGGGCTAGATGCAGTTAAAAATTAGTAATTAGATCAACAGGCGGTGTAGCTTGCTTCATGGGTGGGGTACTCTGCTGAGTAGCAGAAAGTTCTACTAGGCCCAAAAGGATTTCCTGGGCCAGATGCCGTTAAAAAATAGTACTTAGGTAAACAGGTGGCGTAGCTTGCTTCATGGGTGGGGTACTCTGCTGAGTAGCACAAAATACTACTAGGTACAAAATGATTTCCTGGGCTAGATGCAGTTAAAAATTAGTAATTAGATCAACAGGCAGTGTAGCTTGCTTCATGGGTGGGGTAATCTGCTGAGTAGCAGAAATTGCTGCTAGGCCGAAAAGGATTTCCTTGGCCAGATGCCGTTAAAAAATAGTACTTAGGTAAACAGGTGGTGTAGCTTGCTTCATGGGTGGGGTACTCTGCTGAGTAGCAGAAATTGCTACTAGGCCCAAAAGGATTTCCTGGGCCAGATGCCGTTAAAAAATAGTACTTAGGTAAACAGGCGGTGTAGCTTGCTTCATGGGTGGGGTACTCTGCTGAGTAGCAGAAATTGCTACTAGGCCCAAAAGGATTTCCTGGGCTAGATGCTGTTAAAAAATAGTACTTAGGTAAACATTCGGTGTAGCTTGCTTCATGGGTGGGGTACTCTGCTGAGTAGCACAAAATGCTACAACGCACAAAATGCTACAACACACAAAAGAATTTCCTGGGCTAGATGCAGTTAAAAAATAGTACTTAGGTAAACAGGCGGTGGGTGGGTGGGCTACTCTGCTGACAAGCTCTGGAGTAGACCTCTGAATCCCAGGCCATAGTATGAGTAAACAACTCTGCAGACGACCCCACCCACCTGGAATTGACGATGGCAACATCATGTAAAACACAGCAAGGGGACTCAATAAAGAGTCTCAATTTTTTCCAAAAATTCGGCCACAGACACCACTTAAGTAGCATCAATTTTGCCAGAATTTTTAAAAACGGTTGGTGAGGTGATTTTCAAAAATCATCAAGCTTTTAGTCTCCCCAGGATGACACAGGGGTAGAAAAGTCCTTGCGGATCCAGGATTTGTTCATCTTGATGAACGTTAGTCTGTCTAGATTGTCACTGGACAGCTGCGTGCGCTTATCTGTCAGCACACCACCAGCAGCGCTGAACACATGTTCAGAGAGAATGCTAGCTGCGGGGCACAACAAGATCTCCAAGGCGTGAATGGCAAGCTCAGGCCATTTTTCAAGACTGGAAGCCCAAAATGAGCAAGGGTCCAGTTCCACTGTCATGGCATCGATGTTAACTTGGACCATCCTCTCTAGGCGTTGGCTGTGCGTCAGACTTCTTGTCTCCTGCGGCCTTGCAAAGGATGGTCTAAAAAAAATCTTGAAACGATTGGAAAAAATTGCTGTTACCACCAGATACGATGTTACTGTTACGTTTGAGTGATGACTTGATAGTCCCACGGTTGGCAAGTTAGAACTCAGAGATTCACTACGTGCACCACTGGTGCTGTGTGGAAAAGCAGATGTTAGATTCTGTAACAGTCTCTGCTGATACTCCTGCATGCGTGAATCCCTTTCTATGGCAGGAATAATTTCACCAAATTTACTTTTGTACTGGGGATCTAAGAGTGTGGCAACCCAGTAATCGGCATTACTTCGGATTCTGACAATCCGAGGGTCATGTTGCAGGTAGTGCAGCAAGGAGGCACTCATGTGTCTTGCACATCCAGGAGGACCAAGTCCTTGTGGTCTTGGTGGCGGCGAGGTGAGAATCATGCTTCCTTCCTCTGCCCTCTCCCCCCAACCTCGCACAACAGAAATTTGATCAAGGTCTCCCTCATCTGATGAGTCTGCCATGCCCAGCGCCAGTTCGTCCTCAACTTCTTCCTCGCCTTCTGCACCTTCCTCAACAGTTTGGCTGCTACCATGCGCCCTCGGTAATTCCTCTCCCCCAGCCTCCAATGCCAGCCGCTTTGGTGCTGCCAACCGTCTGGACCTTGGAGATATTATCCCTTCCGCATACGACTCCTCCTGTTCCTCCTCCTCCTCCTCCTCTTATTCCACCATCTGACTCCGAATACTGTTTAAGGTGTGCTCCAGCATATAAATCACCGGAATATTTATGCTGATAATGGCATTGTCAGCACTATACATCTTTGTCGCTACTTCAAAACTGTGCAGAAGGGTGCATAGGTCTCTGATCTGAGACTACTCCTGCAGTGTGATTTGCCCCACCTCTGGATCTCATTGGCCCAGGCTATATGTCATAATGTATTGCACCAGGGCTCGTCTGTGCTGCCACAGTTGCTGCAATATGTGCAGAGTTGAATTCCACTGTGTGGGCACATTGTTTTTCAGCCGGTGAACTGGCAGGCCCAACGACTTCTGTAGAGATGTAAGTCTTTGAGCTGCGGGATGCGAACGGCAGAAGTGAGCACACAGCCACCGTCCCCTCTGCAGAAGCCCATCTAGTCTGGGATAGTAGGATAAAAATTGCTGGACAACCAGGTTCAAAATGTGAGCCATACAAGGCACGTGTGTGACATTGCCCCGGCGAAGGGCCGCACCCAAGTTTGCAGCATTGTCGCACATGGCCTTCCCTGGTTGCAGGTTGAGTGGAGACAACCATTGATGGAACTTGGTCTCCAGAGCTGACCACAACTCCTCAGCTGTGTGACCCACATTTCCCAGACATTTCAATGCAAACACCACCTGATGCCATTGAGCCCTGGTGACAGCATAATAAGGAGGTGTGCAGGATTCCTTCTGCACAGTTAGAACGCGGGTGGCATTACCAGACAGGCTTTGGGCGCAGGTGGAGGACCGAGAGGACGTTGAGGAGGCAGAAGCAGTGGAGGAACTTCTAGATACAGAGGATCGACGAGCAACTCATGGGGATGGCAAGACTTGGACAGCAGCCCCTTTTCCTGATGTCACCATAGTTACCCAGTGCCCAGTCACCGACATGTAATGCCCCTATCCATATCTACTCGTCCAAGTGTCTGTGGTGAAATGCACCATGTCACACACAGAGTTTCTCAAGGAAGTGCTGATGTTGTGTGTGACATGCTGGTGTAGCGCAGGCACAGCTTTCTTTGAGAAGTAGTGGCGACTGGGCATCTGGTACTGGGGCACTGCGATGGACATAAGGTCTCGAAAATCCTCTATGTCCACCAGGCGGAAAGGCAGCATTTCTGTAGCCAACAACTTGCAGCTGGTGAAATTCAACCTCTTAGCTTTGTCATGGCTAGGAGGAAATGGTCTTTTACTTGTCCACATATGAGGGAATGAGGGCTGGCTGCAGTGCTTTGAAGGAGTTGAGTAGGGTGTCCCTGGCAGAATGCTGGTCTGTGAGGAAGGTGCAGGTGGAAATGTTATGTTGCCTTGATCAAAATGTGGTGTCGATGTCGGAGTGCGCTCAACACCAGCAGGTGTTTCCACCTGCAAATGTCCTCACAACCTGCCAATCACACTGGTTGTTGTGGGTAAAGAGGTGGAAGGTCTGCATCCAAAACCATGTGCGACTGCTGTCCCCACAGTCACAGAGGATGAAGAGGGCACGGATGCACTTGATCGGGCAGACGGTGGTTGACCTAGCCCACTAGGCCGCATTGTTGCAAAGTGACCTTCCCACTGCAACTTATGCCTCATATCCATGTGACGGTTCATGCATGAAGTACTCAAGCTAGTCATTTTTGTCCTCTACTGAGATTTTGGTGACAAATCTTACAGACAACATGAGTTGGGTCATCCTTTGCGATGTCAAAAAATGCCCAGGCTATGCAAGGCTTAGAGCCCGTGCAACCTGAAAAGCCACCACGACTTCTGCTCAGAGGCACAGTTGGGGTTGAGGATGCAGTTGTTGACGTGCTTCCAGTACTCTGTCTCTCTCCAGGAAGGCGCAACCTAACCTCGTTGTCAGACTCATCACTAGCATCCTCCTCCACCTCCTCTGCTGACCTCATGGACTGGCGGACGGTGGGTTGACAGTAAGTGGGGTCTCCAACCTCGTCATCATCATCCTGTGTGTTCTCACACCCGTCATCCTCAGAGCCAACCTCTTCCTGCCCTGACCGAAAAGCCAAGTTTTTGTTCCAATCAGGTATCTCAGTCTCATCATCGTCTTCCTCATTGTCTCCACCAAGAGGAGTTACAGTTTGGGAACGAGGGTCTACATTATGCTCAGAACCTTCTTCATCTGGGCCTGGATCTGTCTCACAAAGATTCTGGGCATCAGTGCAGATCATTTCCTCGTCTGGATTCACAGAAGCTCTGGAGCAGACCTCTGATTCACAAGCTATAGTATGAGTAAAGAGCTCTGCAGACTCAACCATCTGTGTTACCCCATACTCAGACGGGCGGCTGGAGACTTGGGAGCTGTGAGGAAGCAAGTGCGATTGGGGTGACAACTCTGAGGACTGGAGTAGTTGTGATGTTGAAGTTGACATGGAGGAGAGCCAACTTGAACGAGCACTTGATATCCGTTCAAGCACCTGCTGTTTTTGTGCCTCGTCTGGAATTTTTGGCGATGCTCGTAGCGATGGTCGTAAGAAAGGGACCATATCAGATTGTCCACGAAAAGAAATAGACATCTTACTTTGGCTGGAAGATGGTCTTTCTTCTGCAGATGTTACTGTTGCTTTACCACTAGTGTTGAGCGATACCTTCCGATACTTGAAAGTATCGGTATCGGATAGTATCGGCCGATACCCGAAAAATATCGGATATCGCCGATACTGATACCCGATACCAATACAAGTCAATGGGACACAAGTATCGGAAGCTATCCGGGATGGTTCCCAGGGTCTGAAGGAGAGGAAACTCTCCTTCAGGCCCTGGGATCCATATTCATGTAAAAAATAAAGAATTAAAATAAAAAATATGGATATACTCACCCGTCCGGAGGCCCCTGGACCTTACCGATTGTAACCGGCAGCCTCCGTTCCTAAGAATGAGCAGTTTAGGACCTTCGATGACGTCACGGCTTGTGATTGGTCGCGTGCCGCTCATGTGACCGCTCACGCGACCAATCACAGGCCGCGACGTCATCGGAGGAACGGAGGCTGCCGGTTACAATCGGTAAGGTCCAGGGGCCTCCGGACGGGTGAGCATATCCATATTTTTTATTTTAATTCTTTATTTTTTTACATGAATATGGATCCCAGGGCCTGAAGGAGAGTCTCCTCTCCTCCAGACCCTGGGAACCATACACTGGGAACTTCTGATTCCGATTTCCGATACCACAAAAATATCGGAACTCGGTATCGGAATTCCGATACCGCAAGTATCGGCCGATACCCGATACTTGCGGTATCGGAATGCTCAACACTATTTACCACCTATCCCACGGACACAACCTTTTTTTCCCTTTCCAACATGCCTATTCCCCTTTCCACCAGCAGCAGGCCTTTTGCCACTCATTTTGGTGCTTAACTAATTGGCAACTCTGTATCTGTAGTTGTTGGCACAAGAACTGATGGATGAAAACCGAGCAGAACTGAGTGGCCAAACTGTGGTACTAGGCCCAAAAGGATTTACTGGGTTAGATGCAGTAAAAATTTAGATACACAGGGGTGCAGACACTGCTCCTAGGCCAAAAACTATTTACTGGGTTAGATGCAGTAAAAATTTAGATACACAGGCGTGCAGACTCTGCTCCTAGGCCCAAAACAATTTACTGGGTTAGATGCAGAAAACATTTAGATACACAGGCGGTGTAGTTAGCTTCCAAGGCGGGCTACTACGCTGATGTGCAGACACTGCTCCTAGGCCCAAAACAATTTACTGGGTTAAATGCAGTAAAAATTTAGATACACAGGCGTGCAGACACTGCTCCTAGGCCCAAAACAATTTACTGGGTTAGATGCAGAAAACATTTAGATACACAGGCGGTGTAGTTAGCTTCAAAGGCAGGCTACTACGCTGACGTGCAGACACTGCTCCTAGGCCCAAAACAATTTACTGGGTTAAATGCAGTAAAAATTTATGTTTAATCTCTTTTATTAAAGTATTAAAATAGTACAACATATCACAAATACAAACATACATATAGACTAAAGTAGTTACAAAACTTCTCCAAAATAGTACGTGTTTTTTACTTCACGCAAATATGGTATCATCACAGAATCATATTTATTAGTTATTGCTGTATATGTTCCTTGCTCAACTCTTCTATTCTTTCTTAGCATCTCGTATTGTGCACCACCTGTTGCCCCATTTCGATAATTATTTCGCTAAGCGGAAGTCTATTTCCAATTGCTATATTTATCCATAGAATCCGCCCAATATATCATTTATCCCTGACTGCAGCTTGCTTATGGTATAACGTCAGACTTAAAGGAAAGATAAGAAGAAAAGAGGAAAAAGAAAGGAAAAATGAGAAGGGGAAAGGAAGGATCATGCCTCCGCAGCCCTCTGAAACCAGCCCAGGAAAGCCAAGGAGAAACCTCACTGCCGGGAAAGTACCTCCCATTTCTCCATGAGAGCCCCGAAACTCCCAGAGTCCCTAAATAAAATCCAGGGTTGCCATGTCCGCAAGTACCTAGAGTTATCACCCAAAGCCTGTGCAAACAATTCCTCCATATGGTGGATATGTGAGAATTCTGTTAACCATTCAATCATGGACGGAATTTTCGTTGTACGCCAATGTCTAGGTATAACCATGCGGGCTGCCGTCAAGCAAAACCTCAGGAGACTACTTTTTTGTTTGGCTATTGGTCCCGGTAGCATGGACAAGATGGCCATGTGCGGAGTAAGATTTATATCCTCTCCTGATATTTTATTGTAAGTCGAGAATACTTCTCCCCAGAAACTCTTTATCCCTGGACACTGCCACCAAATATGGAACAAAGTTCCCCTTGCGTTCCCACAGCGCCAGCACCCATCCGCCACCGAGGGGAATATGGCATGCAACCTCACAGGATATTGGTACCATCTAGTAAGAATTTTGAAATTCTTCTCTTGGGCATGGCTGGCCGGAGACATCCCATGAGCGCAGCGGTATGCCGATGTGATTTCCCTCTCAGTAAATGTGCATCCCATTTCCGCCTCCCACGCTCTAATATATCAGTAAAAATTTAGATATACAGGCGTGCAGACACTGCTCCTAGGCCCAAAACAATTTACTGGGTTAGATGCAGAAAACATTTAGATACACAGGCGGTGTAGTTAGCTTCACATGCGGGCCACTACGCTGACGTGCAGACACTGCTCCTACGCCCAAAACTATTTACTGGGTTAGATGCAGTAAAAATTTAGATACACAGGCATGCAGACACTACCCCTAGGCCCAAAACAATTTACTGGGTTAGATGCAGAAAACATTTAGATACACAGGCGGTGTAGTTAGCTTCAAAGGCGGGCTACTACGCTGACGTGCAGACACTGCTCATAAGCCCAAAACAATTTACTGGGTTAAATGCAGTAAAAATTTAGATATACAGGCGGAGTAGTTAACTTCACAGGCGGGCTACTACGCTGACATGCAGACACTAGTGTTGAGCATTCCGATACCGCAAGTATCGGGTATCGGCCGATATTTGCTGTATCGGAATTCCGATACCGAGATCCGATACTTTTGTGGTATCGGGAATCGGAATCGGAAGTTCCCAGTGTATGGTTCCCAGGGTCTGAAGGAGAGAAAACTTTCCTTCAGGCCCTGGGATCCATATCCATGTAAAAAATAAAGAATTAAAACAAAAAATAGGGATATACTCACCCTCTGACGCGCCCTGGTAGTAACCGGCAGCCTTCTTTGCTTAAAATGAGCGCTTTCAGCACCTTCCATGACGTCACGGCTTCTGATTGGTCGCGTGCCGCTCATGTGACCGCCACGCGACCAATCACAAGCCGCGACGTCATCCCTCAGGTCCTAAATTCCCTTCTAAATTCCTGAGGGATGACGTCACGGCTTGTGATTGGTCACGTGGCGGTCACATGAGCGGCACGTGACCAATCAGAAGTCGTGACGTCATGGAAGGTACTGAACGCGCTCATTTTAAGCAAAGAAGGCTGCCGGTTCACAGCGGTAAGGTCCAGGCTGCGTCAGAGAGGTGAGTATATCAATATTTTTTATTTTAATTCTTTATTTTACACATTAATATGGATTCCAGGGCCTGAAGGAGAGTTTCCTCTCCTTCAGACCCTGGGAACCATCAGGGATACCTTCCGATACTTGAGTCCCATTCACTTGTATTGGTATCCGGTATCGGTATCGGATCAGATCCGATACTTTGCCGGTATCGGCCGATACTTTCCGATACCGATACTTTCAAGTGTCGGACGGCATCGCTCAACACTAGCAGACACTGCTCCTAGGCCCAAAACTATTTACTGGGTTAGATGCAGTAAAAATTTAGATACACAGGCGTGCAGACACTGCTCCTAGGTCCAAAACAATTTACTGGGTTGAATGCAGTAAAAATTTAGATACACAGGCATGCACACACTGCTCCTAGGGCCAAAACTATTTACTGGGTTAGATGCAGTAAAAATTTAGATACGCAGGCGGTGTAGTTAGCTTCACAGGCGGGCTACTACGCTGACGTGCAGACACTGCTCCTAGGCCCAAAACTATTTACTGAGTTAGATGCAGTAAAAATTTAGATACACAGGCCGGTAGACACTGCTCCTATGCCCAAAACAATTTACTGGGTTAGATGCAGTAAAAATTTAAATACACAGGCGGTGTAGTTAGCTTCACAGGTGGGCTACTTTGCTGACATGCAGACACTGCTCCTAGGCCCAAAACTATTTACTAGGTTAGATACAGTAAACATTTAGATACACAGGCGTGCAGACACTGCTCCTAGGCCCATAACAATTTACTGGGTTAGATGCAGTAAACATTTAGATACCCAGGCGGTGTAGTTAGCTTCAAAGGTGGGCTACTACGCTGACGTGCAGACACTGCTCCTAGACCCAAAACTATTTACTGGGTTAGATGCAGTAAAAATTTAGATACACAGGCGGTGTAGTTAGCTTCACAGGCGGGCTACTACGCTGACGTGCAGACACTGCTCCTAGGCCCAAAACTATTTACTGGGTTAGATGCAGTAAAAATTTAGATACACAGGCGATGTAGTTAGCTTCAAAGGTGGGCTACTACGCTGACGTGCAGACACTTCTCCTAGGCCCCGATGTAGATAAGCCATTTATAATGGAGGTGGATGCCTCATCAGTTGGTGCTGGAGCAGTCCTCTTCCAAAAGGATGCTCAAGGTCGGAAGCATCCTTGCTTCTTCTTTTCCAAAACCTTCACACCAGCGGAAAGGAATTATTCCATTGGGGACAGGGAGTTGCTAGCAATGAAGTTGGCCTTCTCAGAGTGGAGTCATCTCTTGGAGGGGGCTCGCTTTCCCTTCCAAGTATTCACAGACCACAAGAATTTGGTTTATTTACAGACCGCCCAGTGGGTAAATTCTTGCCAGGCCAGATGCTCCTTGTTCTTCTCTCGGTTCCATTTCACCCTCCATTTTCTTTCTGGGGAGAAGAGCATTCGTGCCAACGCTCTCTCTCGCTCCATTGTATCATCTGAGGAGGAGGAAGAGGAGCCTCGGCTTATTGTCTCTTTTGAGAGCCTGAAACTGTGGCCCTGGTTTCGCTATAGTCTGTGCCTCCGGGCAAGACTTTTGTACCATCCAGTTTGCATCCGGAGGTTCTCTCTGGGGGTCACTCGTCTAGGGTGGGTGGACATTTCGGGACCAGTGTTGAGCGATACCTTCCGATACTCAAAGGTGTCGGTATCGGATGGTATCGGCCGATATCCAAAAAATATCGGATATCGCCGACACCGATACCCGATACCAATGCAAGTCAATGGGACACAAGTATCGGAAGGTATCCTGGATGGTTCCCAGGGTCTGAAGGAGAGGAAACTCTCCTTCAGGCCCTGGAATCCATATTCATGTAAAAAATAAAGAATTAAAATAAAAAATATGCATATACTCACCTCTCTGGTGGCCCCTGGACCTTACCGATGTAACCGGCAGCCTCCGTTCCTAAGAATGAGGAGTTTAGGACCTTCGATGACGTCGCGGATTGTGATTGGTCGCGTGACCGCTCATGTGACCGCTCATGCGACCAATCACAAGCCGCGACGTCATTGCAGGTCCTAAACTCCTCATTCTTAGGAACAGAGGCTGCCGGTTACATCGGTAAGGTCCAGGGGCCGCCGGAGAGGTGAGTATATCCATATTTTTTATTTTAATTCTTTATTTTTTACATGAATATGGATCCCAGGGCCTGAAGGAGAGTCTCCTCTCCTCCAGACCCTGGGAACAATACACTGGAAACTTCCGATTCCGATTTCCGATATCACAGAAATATCGGAACTCGGTATTGGAATTCCGATACAGCAAATATCGGCCGATACCCGATACTTGCGGTATCAGAATGCTCAACACTATTCGGGACCAAAAGGACATCTGAGCTACTGGCGAGGACATACTGGTGGCCACATATGGCACCATATGACTGGGCATCCTTGCTACCATGGGCTGAGTTTGTGCTTAACAACGCTGTAGCCGACTCCACCGGTCAGACTCCTTTCCTCCTTAATTACGGCCAGCATCCACGGGTCCCTGTGCCTATGCCCGTGTCTTCCGCCAACTCCAGGGTGGCAGATTGGGCTGTGGAGGCACGGGACATTTGGGACCGCACTCAGGATGCCATCCGGGCCTCCAAGGAGAGAATGAGGTCCTCCGCCGATGCACCTTGGCGCCCTGTTCCGATCTTTGCTCCTGGCGACTTGGTGTGGCTCTCCGCCTGTAACATCAGGCTGCGAGTTGAGTCCACTAAGTTTGCACCTCGCTACTTGGGTCCTTTCAAGGTCCTCGAACAGGTTAACCCTGTGGTCTACCGTCTGGCCCTTCCTCCATGCCTAGGTATCACCGACACCTTTCATGTGTTCCGGTTTTCCGAGTCATCTGCTGGGACATCAGGTTCATCATCGGACGATTACGAGGTGAACGCTATTTTGGGTGCAAGATGGTACTTGGCAAAAAATTTTATTTGGTGGACTGGAAGGGGTATGGCCCAGAGGACAGGTCCTGGGAGCCTGCTGAGCACATTCGAGCTCTGCAGCTCATTGCTGCCTTCGAGCATAGCGAGGTCCAAGGAGGGGGGCCCTAGGAGATGGAGTAATGTTAGGTGTCAAGTTCCCGCCTCTGCACAGGGGGAATCTCGAACCATCTCTGCTGCGGTCTCCCATTCTTCTCCAGCTGCAGTGGAGCCTGCTGAGACGTCGGTCCCAGCGTCTGGCCCAGGCTGATACTGGGCGACTGGTTGCTAGAGATGAGCGGTGTTCGAGTCGAACTGTTCGCCAATTTCAAATTGGAGCTATTTTGGGTGGTGTTCGAGTCTTTTGTCAAACTCGAACAATTTGCTTAAAATTCGGCTGTTCGAGTTTCCGTTCGATAACTGTTCGTTCACCAAAAGTCTCACTTGATTTGCACAGTAAAACTGTTTATCATTGTTCATAGACTGTTTCAGTGTATAGTGGGCGGGGGATAGATCTGTGCTGAAATAATGCCAATCTCCTTTTTTTTTTCTTTCCCGCATTTAGAGTGGGGCGGTGCTGTCTCTCAGCCTATCAGCAGTGCACACACACACAGAAATGTGCATGTGATGCACACAAGCAAGGGCATGTCATTGGCTGTGTATGTCACATGTCCTTGCCCTATAAGAACCAGCCATTTGCCCCGTGGCCACCATTTCCTCACTGCTGCAGCTTAGTGTTAGATGGCACCGCTGCTGCTGTGGGCGCTATGCAGACTAAGAGTCTATTTTGGGAGCAAATTTTCAGAGAGATAGGTTTGGGATTAGTTGTAATATCAGCCCTTTTCAGGGTAGGTTACAGCAGTTCCTAGCACTTTTTGCCAGGTAGGTCTGTGCCAGTGCTGTGCAAGTGTTTGTCACAGCATTTGGTGTAATCTAGCTCAGCCAATCCTTTTGGGTTAGTAGCATTGTCTGATAGTCATCTGAGTAGCCCGCCTGTGAAGCTAGCTGCACACCGCCTGTGTATCTAAATTTTTACTGCATCTAACCCAGGAAATCATTTTGGGCTTAGTAGCAGTGTCTGCACGTCAGCAGAGTAGCCCGCCTGTGAAGCTAACTACACCGCCTGTGTATCTAAATTTTTACTGCATCTAACCCAGTAAATTGTTTTAGGCCTAGGAGCAGTGTCTGCATGCCAGTGTATCTAAATTTTTACTGCACCTAACCCAGTAAATAGTTTTGGGCCTAGGAGCAGTGTCTGCACGTCAGCGTAGTAGCCTGCCTTTCAAGCTAACTACACCGCCTGTGCATCTAAATATTTACTGCATCTAGCCCTGTTAATTGTTTTGGGCCTAGGAGCAGTGTCTGCATGTCAGCGTAGTAGCCCGCCTGTGAAGCTAACTACTCTGCCTGTGTATCTAAATTTTTACTGCATCTAACTCAGTAAATAGTTTTGGGCCTAGGAGCAGTGTCTGCACGTCAGCGTAGTAGCCCGCCTTTCAAGCTAACTACACCGCCTGTGCATCTAAATGTTTACTGCATCTAGCCCTGTTAATTGTTTTGGGCCTAGGAGCAGTGTCTGCACGCCTGTGTATCTAAATTTTTACTGCATCTAACCCAGTAAATAGTTTTGAGCCTAGGAGCAGTGTCTGCACGTCAGAGTAGTAGCCCGCCTGTGAAGCTAACTACACCGCCTGTGTATCTAAATGTTTACTGCATCTAACCCAATAAATAGTTTTGGGCCTAGGAGCAGTGTCTGCACGTCAGCTGAGTTACCCGCCTCTGAAGCTAGCTACACTGCCTGTGTATCTAAATTTTTACTGCATCTAACCCAGTAAATCCTTTTGGGCCTAGTACCACAGTTTGGCCACTCAGTTCTGCTCGGTTTTCATCCATCAGTTGTTGTGCCAACAACTACAGATACAGAGTTGCCAATTAGTTAAGCACCAAAATGAGTGGCAAAAGGCCTGCTGCTGGTGGAAAGGGGAATAGGCATGTTGGAAAGCGAAAAAAAGGTTGTGTCCGTGGGGTAGGTGGTAAAGCAACAGTAACATCTGCAGAAGAAAGACCATCTTCCAGCCAAAGTAAGATGTCTACTTCTTTTCGTGGACAATCTGATATGATCCCTTTCTTACGACCATCGCTACGAGCATCGCCAAAAATTCCAGATGAGGCACAAAAACAGCAGGTGCTTGAACTGATATTAAGTGCTCGTTCAAGTGGGCTCTCCTCCATGTCAACTTCAACATCACAACTACTCCAGTCCTCAGAGTTGTCACCCCAATCGCACTTGCTTCCTCACAGCTCCCAAGTCTCCAGCCACCCGTCTGAGTATGGGGTAATACAGATGGTTGAGTCTGCAGAGCTCTTTACTCATACTATAGCTTGGGAATCAGAGGTCTGCTCCAGAGCTTCTGTGAATCCAGACAAGGAAATGATCTGCACTGATGCCCAGAATCTTTGTGAGTCGGATCCAGGCCCAGATGAAGAAGGTTCTGAGCATAATGTAGACCCTCGTTCCCAAACTGTAACTCCTCTTGGTGGAGACAATGAGAAAGATGATGATGAGACTGAGATAGTGACTTCTTGGTGAGAGCTACCATGGGAGTTACCAAAGTTGGGAAATGAGGGATGAACTGGCGATAATAATTAATGAACCCCATAAAGCGCTGCACTGCTTTAAGAGAATGGGGTTCTTGCCAGTCCATCACAGCCTGTAGTTTGGCAGGATCAATAGCCAATCCCTGGACGGAGATGATATAGCCCAGGAAAGGTAAGGACTCCTGCTCAAACACACATTTCTCCAACTTGGCATAGAGGGAGTTAGTTGTAAGAGGTCGAAGACTCTGCAAACATATCTCAGGTGGGAGTCAATATCTGGAGAGTAGATGAGAATATCATGCAGATAGACTACGACCGAGGTGGAGAGCATATCCTGGAAGATATCGTTTACAAAGTCTTGGAAAATGGCTGGGGCATTACAGAGCCCAAAGGGCATCACTAGATATTCATAGTGCCCATCCCTGGTGTTAAAAGCCGTCTTCCATTCGTCCCCCTCACAGATGCGAATCAGGTTGTAAGCACCCCTCAGATCTAGTTTAGTAAACACCCTTGCTCCCCGAAGCCTATCAAAAAGCTCAGATATCAGGGGCAGAGGATATTTATTCTTAACGGTGATGGCATTAAGACCCCTGTAGTCTGTGCATGGACGTAGTTCTCAGTTCTTCTTCTGCACGAAGAACCCAGAACCTGCAGGTGACACTGACTTTCCTGGATGTAATGAGACATTGCCTCCGTCTCCGGGAGAGGTAACGGCTAGACTAGACCCTGGGGAGGCTCAGCACCAGGCAAGAGGTCAATAGGACAGTCATAGGGGCGGTGAGGGGGAAGGGCTCCACAGCCCTTTTGGAGAACACGGCCACATAGGGCTAATATTGCTTGGGCAGAGAGGATAGATCTGCGGGTACCTCACTTGTAGCAAACCTGAATGCTCTCCCTCTGACATCTACCCCCCCAGGATTCACCCCATCACAAAATTCTGCCTGTAGACCACTCAATAAGAGGAGAGTGATACCGTAGCCAAGGCATCCCTAACAGGACCTCATCAATTCCCTCAGGAATGACGAGCAGAGATATAATCTCCTGATGAGATGGCAACAAGGACAGAGTGAAAGGGATGGTCTGGTGCATAATCTGTGAAAGCAGTGTTGACCCATTCACCACTCGTACAGTTACTGGTTGAGCTAGCATTACCAGGGGTATTGCGTGACGTTGGACGAAGGCAGAAGACATAAAATTGCCCTCCGCCTCAGAATCCACGCAGAGCTCTACCGAGTGAGTGAATAAGCCTATTGTAATTGTCCACTTAAAGGACAATTTGGAGGAAAACGTCGCCGTGTCTAGTGTACCTCCACCTACTACCACTAGACGCTGATGTTTCCTCGACCGCTGTGAACATCTGGTGGCAAGACGTCCTGACTGCTGGCAAACATGGCAGACCTTGAGTGCATGAGCGGTCCGGGACTTAGATCCCGCTTGTGACACTTCCATGGCCTCATGTGACTCAGGGACCAGGACCGGAGATTCCAAAGGTTTGGTGAAGGTGGGAGCCAGCTGAAACCTCTGCCTACACTGGGCCCTCTCTAACCTCCGCTCGTGAAAACGGAGGTCAATACTGGTAGACACAGCTATTAACTCCTCTAGTGTGGCGGGAATCTCCCTTGTGGCCAGAGCATCCTTCACGTGGTCAGCCAGCCCCCTCCAAAATATAGGGATAAGGGCTTTATCCAACCACTCCAGCTCAGATGCTAGGGTGCGGAAGTGGACGGCAAAATGGCTGACCAAGGACGAGCCCTGAGTCAATGCCAACAGTTGGAGCGCTGTAGCATGGGTGACTCGAGGCTCTAAAAAGACCTGTTTCAGAGTGCTCAAGAACAGCGGAGCACTCTGCACCACATGATCGCCATGCTCTCACAGCGGCGTAGCCCACTCCAACGCCCTGTCCGACAGGAGATACACAATAAATCCCACCTTTGCCCGCTCTGTGGGGTGGCCGTGGACAAGGTTGCTGCTGCCATGCTAGCAGCCTGAACAGCAACCGCGGTAACATCCACAGCTGAGGTTGTGCGCTCGAGAGCCGCCAACCTACCCTCCAGCTGCTGGATGTACCACAAGGATTGCTGTTTATCCGCCATTTACTAGCCAGACCCTGGTGCTAGTATTATGTTAGGGTTGGCAGAACGCACCGAGTATATATATGTATTATTAGGTGCGTTCGCAACCCGGGGTCCACCGTGTAGGAGAGGAACCTTCTGCTGGCAAACGGCGGCGCTATATGGCGGTATAAGCGAACTCTGTTAACTCCATAGAGTCGCTAGGAACAAAATGCTGCGCCCTGTTAACCTCATAGAGGTACACAGCTACCAAACAGAGCATACTGTGGTCATGCAGTCAGAGAAAACAGACAAACAACTCCTCACCGGAGGTGCCTGTATTCTAGCGGCTTATTTCAGCCAAGGCCCTGAATATACTCATACAAACTCCTCACCGGAGGTGCCGGTATTCTAGGGGCTTATTTCAGCCAACCCCTAACCGCATCCAGACATGAACACACTGGTGCTGAGCTCATAGACATTGGTTTGATACTAGCGCTTGGCCGTGTGGCCATGCAAACCTTTTATAGCTGCAGCAACTTCAGGACCTTCCTAGAGGACCAATGGGAGCTGCTACAGTACCTGAGCAACTTCAGGACCTTCCTAGAGGACCAATGGGAGCTGCTGCAGTATGTGAGCATGTGACCTAAGACCTCCAATGAGAGGTCTTATCCTAGGCATGCTCAGAAGGGGAAAAGCAGGACTTCGTCCCAAAGACATCTGCTCGCCGCTGACCAGTACTGGCTACAAAGGCAGAGTCTGGAAGAACAGTAGTGACCAGTCGCCCAGTATCAGCCTGAGCCAGATGCTAGGACCGATGTCTCTGCCGAGCAGGCTCCACTGCGGCTGGAGAAGAATGGGAGACTGCAGCAGAGGTGGATTGAGATTCCCCCTGTGCAGAGGCGTGAACTCCACACCTAAGGGTACCGTCACACAGTACCATTTTAATCGCTACGACGGCACGATCCGTGACGTCGCAGCGATCGTATGAATATCGCTCCAGCGTCATAGACTGCGGTCACACGTTGCAATCACGGCGCTGGAGCGATGCCGAAGTCCCCGGTAACCAGGGTAAACATCGGGTAACTAAGCGCAGGGCCGCGCTTAGTAACCCGATGTTTACCCTGGTTACCAGCGTAAACGTAAAAAAAAAAAACAGTACATACTTACATTCCGGTGTCTGTCCCCGGCGTTCTGCTTCTCTCCACTGTGTAAGCGCCATAGCCGGAAAGCACAGCGGTGACGTCAGACGTCACCGCTGTGCTCGCTTTCCGGCCGGCGCTCACAGTGCAGAGAAGCTGAGACGCCGGAGGACAGACACCGGAATGTGAGTATGTACTGTTTGTTTTTTTTACGTTTACGCTGGTAACCACGGTAAACATCGGGTTACTAAGCGCGGCCCTGCGCTTAGTTACCCGATGTTTACCCTGGTTACAAGCGAACACATCGCTGGATCGCTGTCACACACAACGATCCAGCGATGTCAGCGGGTGATCAAGCGACGAAAGAAAGTTCCATACGATCTGCTACGACGTACGATTCTCAGCAGGATCCCTGATCGCTGCTGCGTGTCAGACACTGCGATATCGTAACGATATCGCTAGAACGTCACGAATCGTACCGTCGTAGCGATCAAAATGGTACTGTGTGACGGTACCCTAACAGTGTGCTGCCTTTTTGTTTGAGAGTATATGAGTTGATGACTCTAGGTTCAGCACCTGTTCACACTTAGTCTATGTTTAGATGTGATGGTCAGTTTTTTGAAGTTAGTAAGTTATCCCTTATCATCAGGACTGGGGATAGCTAGATTTATTTGGGGAATAACCCTTTATCAGACATTAGTTGGTATACTGTACATACTAGACATATAATATAATATATGCATGGTTGGGCTCAGCAGAACTGAATCCTAACAGAGATATAAATTTCCAGCTCAGTAACAATATATATATATATATATATATATATATATATATATATATATATATATATATTCTTTTTTTTTTTTTTTGAGGTGTGAGGGCCCAAATAGAACTTTTACTCTTGTGCCGTGTGAACTGTGATAATGAGGGCAATATGGCCTGTTGCTCAGAGCCCGATGCTCCGGGGGGATTTCATAGCCAGATTCATCACAAGGAACATGCCAGGCAGGGAGGGGGGCCCAGACATATTTCTTGAACAGGGGCCCCAGCTGTCAGTGTCCACCCCTGGATTGGAGGCAGCAGAGTTGCATTCCCCTGACAAACTAGTGGCAGCGGTGAGTTTTCCGGTGACACCTGCATCAAAGTGGTAACAGTAGTGGGATCTGTACATCCTCCCGGCTATAATCCGTGACAAAGATCATAGCAGCAAACATGAGGGGGGTGACAATGAGTCTGTGACTGTAGCCCAGTGGCTTAAGAGGCACCCCCTATGCCACTACTCCCTCTCTCAGGACAAAGCCTGCAACAATCTCATTTGTCAGTTTTTTTAATAAAATAATTACTCTTTTCATGTATAGTGAGTACAGGGGCAACATAAACAGTATTACAGTGTGATCTAGCCTCTAACCTGTCTATAAAAGGTACTAAAATGCTGGGGAATAACTGCAGTGGCAAGGCAAACTTGCTTACAGAATCAACAGCTGCATATACAAATAAGTCCCATAAACACACAAGCAGCATTTATTTTCAGTAGTACGGTGCCATGTAATTTTTTGCAATGAGATTTACTCAGAAAATTAATACAGTATGTCACATTGTTTGCATATTGGAAGGTATGCAGTAAAGAAAATAAAATTCCAAGAAACATTCAGAGAAAGCTGAGAATATTACACAGTTGGCTGCCTCATTGCTTCTCATGGCACCAGAATGCATTAGAGTCCTGCTAGTCACCCACAGCAGTATTGGACACCCACAGCGGTGTGCCGCACATCAGAGCCCCCCTCATCCCAGCCTGCGGCCTGAAGCATCACCCCACTTCTGCCTCCTCCAGCAGCGACCCTGGGACCCCGCCTCACCGCAGCCACCACTCCCAGTAAGCAATAAGACACATGAATTATAAGAAGCATCACCATTTTATTTTTAAAAAAAATCATATTTTTCTCCTTTTCTCCTCAATATTTGGGGTGCGTCTTATAATCCGGAGAGTCTTATAATCAGAAAAATACGGTATATATATATACAATTGTACTTTTGATTTAGCAAACAAAACAAAAAAAGTTCATTAATATGTATATATAAATGCATTAATATTAATGAACTTTTTTGTTTATTGAATCAAAATTACAACTTCTAACTTCTCCATTTGCTGATTCTTACTGTATGAGGATAATTTTTCAGTTCATTGAACTTTATGTTGTTTTCTTTTCACTGCGTGGAACATACATTGACGAAATATAATCGGTAAATAACTGCAGTTGATTCAAATATATGTAATTACCATTTTACTTAAATGTGTTTGTCAGTGCTGTATGTTTCTGATCTTGGGTTAGATTCTGCTGCCCTCTAGTGTCCATTTTGGGAAATACATTGCACTGTAATGGAAAATATATTTTTTGTCTTGGCCCTTACGGGTCTGCATCTGAGACTATTTTTTTTTTCTTAACAAAAGTAATTTGCTCACTTTATCATCTTTAATTATAGTCATACAAATTTTAAGCGGGATCATTATGGAAATATAATTGTGAATGACCAACGAATTAAACATTATCATGTTGTCCTGACCTCTTTGATCTTAAGATTTAATCCCCTTTAGTAGAAATGTCTTTGTATTTAAATACTGGTTATCTAACTTTCTACTGTGTAGTACAGTTTTGTGCTCTTAATACTTTAAGTCACATATCACAAATACCAAGAAACAAGATTTCATATTTAGTGATATTCAAATGTTAAAATCCAAAGTGTGTTACAGTAGCAACAAAGTGGCCGAGAACATAATATTCTCATCCAGACACTGCAGGTATTTTCTGTACAGAATCTGACCTGTGGTGTGGATTTTTTTCATCACAGTGTGTCATTTTCTGCAGATACGATGCAGATTTACTGTGGAATGACCTCAAGAGGATAAATAGGAAAGTCATCATTTTTTACAGATGTTACTGCAGGGTTGCCCATTGGTTTACAGCAAAAGCAAGAAGTTGAAAATGAAAAAAAAAAAAGGTTAAGTTAGACAAATAAATAAAAACGTATATGTGCATTCCTTTTTTTCTAAATAGCAGTGCCTAACCTATAAGGGGAGCAAATTTAGCAATCATTCATGGGAAAGTTGGCAGCTCCCTTCCAAAGTGATCACATCTGGCCTTATATTGACCTGCAGACTTTAGCAACATCTTTTAAGCTGCTTGAGGTCTAGTGTGAAGTTTCCACAATCAGTGATGGTTTGGGGAGCCATGTCATCTGCTGGTGTAGGTCCAATGTGTTTTATCAAGACCAAAGTCAGCGCAGCCATCTACCAGGAAATGTTAGAGCACTTCATGCTTCGCTCTGCCAACAAGATTTTTGGAGATGTTTATTTCATTCTCCAGCAGGACTTGGCACCTGTCCACTCTGCCAAAAGTACCAATACCTGGTTTACACACAACAGTATAAATGTGCTTGATTGGCAGCAAACTCACCTGACCTTAACCCCCAGAGAATCTATGGGTTATTGTCAACAGGAAGATGAGAGACACCAGACCCAACAATGCAGACAAGCTGAAGGCTTCTATCAAAGCAACCTGGGCTTCCATAACACCTCAGCAGTGCCACAGGATGATCGCCTCTGTGCCATGCAGCATTGATGCAGTAATTGATGCACAAGGAGCCCCGACCAAGTATTGAGTGCATTTACTGAACATACATTTCAGTCGTCCAACATTTCGGATTTTAAAATAATTTTTCAAGCGGGTGTTATAAAGTATTCTAATTTACTGAGATAATGACTTTGGGTTTTCATTTGCTGTAAGCCATAATCATCAACATTAACATAAATAAACACTTGAAATAGATCACTCTGTGTGTAATGACTCTATATAATATATGAAATTCACTTTTTGCATTGAAGAACTGAAATAAATTAACTTTTTAATTATATTCTAATTTTGTGAGAAACATCTGTATATTGCACAGCAAATTTGCAAAAAATAAACATTTCATTATAGGCCAGCAATTGGGTATGCAATTAACACCCCTCTAGGAGGAAAAAGCTGTCTCTCTAGTGCCACCTATTGGAGGTAGCTTCCCAATAACTTACTGTCCAGTCCTTTACCAAAGCTTGATTTATGGCTTAGGCTATTTAGCCAAAGCAGAGTATTATCCTAAAGAAATATTCTCCCATTTGCAGACAGCTATTTTTCCAGCTTTTTTCCTCTTTCCTTTCATTTCCCTAAGCTAATTCACATATATTTTTCCCAGGAAACATTTCCTGATCTTTGAATCTCCCTATGTTAGATGCTAGAAAACAAAACTATATCTCAAATCTCCATCAAAGTCCCATTAACCAACCAACCAGTACTAGTACCCTACTCTGCACTGATGGGGTATAACTCCCTAAGCAGCTCTCTGAAGATGAGTAGTTTTTATTTTTTTTGGAGCTGCAAATATCCATTTCATGGATACATTAACCCCTTCACCCTGAAGCCTGTTTTCAACTTCCTGACCAGGCCATTTTTTTCAATTCTGACCAGTGTCACTTTACACCATGTTCCAATTTATTATGCAAATGATATTTTTCTCGGATTTTCCTAAATGGTCGGTGCAAATGACAGTCAGTATAAATAAAAGCCATCACCCATGAAGAAACCTCCCAATGATAACAGTATAATCTCCAAAATGAATAAAAACTCAAAATGCACTGTTCCAAATTATTAGGCACAGTAGAATTTCTAAACATTTGATATGTTTTAAAGCACTGAAAATGCTCATTTGTGGAATTTGCAGCATTAGGAGGTCACATTCACTGAACAAAAAAGCTATTTAACTCCAAAACCTCCTAACAGGCCAAGTTACATGTTAACATAGGACCCCTTCTTTGATATCACCTTCACAATTCTTGCATCCATTGAACTTGTGAGTTTTTGGAGAGTTTCTGCTTGTATTTCTTTGCATGAAGTCAGAATAGCCTCCCAGAGCTGATGTTTTGATGTGAACTGCCTCCCACCCTCATACATCTTTTGCTTGATGATACTCCAAAGGTTCTCTATAGGGTTGAGGTCAGGGGAAGATGGTGGCCACACCATGAGTTTATCTCCTTTTATGCCCATAGCAGCCTATGACTCAGAGGGATTCTTTGCAGCATGAGATGGTGCATGGCCATGCATGAAGATGATTTTGCTCCTGAAGGCACATTTCTGCTTTTTAGTCAAGTGCAGTCGGCCGATTATCGCTAAAAGTCGGGGATCGACCGAAACACGAAACCCAATGCAAGTCAATGGGGAAGCATAGTCGACAGTGAGTGGAGGCCAGGAAAGCACCTACAGTGCCCATTTTAATGCCAAAAACATCCATTCTTGTTTCTGAAGCTTGTCAATCTTAATTAACTTTATAATAATAGTTGTTCAATGGAACTTGGGGGTCATTTGGCAAATTTGTGGGGGGTAGGGCTGGTTCAAGGTTTTAGTGGGCCCAGGAATCGTGGACTACATCACGGCGGTGGAGCAGGGAGAGGAAAGTATTTCAACGTTGCAAGTGCTGTGATCCTGAGCAAGCAGGGGGGCACACTTGTTCGCATTGGCACTGGCACAGGGCCCCTCAAAGTACAGCGGTGTGTTTGCAAGGCGGGGGTGCCTCCCACCAGCAGCGACACTTTTGTGTACTCTGAGGGGCCCTGTGCCAGTGACGTCGACAACGAGTATGCCCCCCCACCTGATGAAGGAACCTGCACTTTCATCTGCACCTTCCTCTTTGTCCCTGTGTAAGGTGGTATAACATGCGGGAAGGGGAACCTTACTTTCAGCAGGGTCAGATTCTGGCTGTGTAGAGTGCAAGGGGAATGTAGTGGTCTAGGTCAATGTACCAGCAGACTCATCTAGCAGTGGCTGGGCAATGGGCAGGATGAGGAGGAAACAGATATAGGGCCAAAGAATAAAGTAGGCTAAATGCAGTTCAAAATTGGTAACAGGACAGGACTAAACAGGCAGCATTGCTTTGTTCAGTGGAGTAGCAAACCCAGGAGCAGCAGACACTGTTTTAAGGGCCCAACCACACTAGTAGGCCAAATGCAGTTTAATATCTGATACTATAGGCCCAAAGCCAGAAGGTTGAAGCTCAGCTTTATTCAGTTGAGGAAAAACACCAGGGAGGGGCAGACACCGTTAGTAGGCCCTAACCACCAATTTTTAAAAACACAGCACTTAATGAGAGCCAGAAGGTTGAAGCTCAGCTTTATTCAGTTGAGGAAAACACCAGGGAGGGGCAGACACCGTTAGTAGGCCGTAACCAAAGTTGAAGGCCAAATGCAGTTTAATATCTGATACTATAGGCCCAAAGCCAGAAGGTTGAAGCTCAGCTTTATTCAGTTGAGGGCAAACACCAGGGGGGGGCAGACACCGTTAGTAGGCCCTAACCACCAATTTTTGAAAACACAGCACTTAATGAGAGCCAGAAGGATGAAGCTCAGCTTTATTCAGTTGAGGACAAACACCAGGCAGGGGCAGACACCGTTAGTAGGCCGTAACCAAAGTTTAAGGCCAAATGCAGTTTAATATCTGATACTATAGGCCCAAAGCCAGAAGGTTGAAGCTCAGCTTTATTCAGGTGAGGGCAAACACCAGGGAGGGGCAGACACCGTTAGTAGGCCCTAACCACCAATTTTTGAAAACACAGCACTTAAT
The DNA here is from genome assembly GCF_051348905.1 of Ranitomeya variabilis. Taxonomy (NCBI): domain Eukaryota; kingdom Metazoa; phylum Chordata; class Amphibia; order Anura; family Dendrobatidae; genus Ranitomeya; species Ranitomeya variabilis. Next base: position 460,998,331 of record NC_135232.1, on the reverse strand, counting down.
GAAAGCCAGAAGGATGAAGCTCAGCTTTATTCAGTTGAGGACAAACACCAGGGAGGGGCAGACACCGTTAGTAGGCCCTAACCACCAATTTTTGAAAACACAGCACTTAATGAGAGCCAGAAGGATGAAGCTCAGCTTTATTCAGTTGAGGAAAAACACCAGGCAGGGGCAGACACCGTTAGTAGGCCGTAACCAAAGTTGAAGGCCAAATGCAGTTTAATATCTGATACTATAGGCCCAAAGCCAGAAGGTTGAAGCTCAGCTTTATTCAGTTGAGGACAAACACCAGGGAGGGGCAGACACCGTTAGTAGGCCCTAACCACCAATTTTTGAAAACACAGCACTTAATGAGAGCCAGAAGGATGAAGCTCAGCTTTATTCAGTTGAGGAAAAACACCAGGCAGGGGCAGACACCGTTAGTAGGCCGTAACCAAAGTTGAAGGCCAAATGCAGTTTAATATCTGATACTATAGGCCCAAAGCCAGAAGGTTGAAGCTCAGCTTTATTCAGTTGAGGGCAAACACCGTTAGTAGGCCCTAACCACCAATTTTTGAAAACACAGCACTTAATGAGAGCCAGAAGGATGAAGCTCAGCTTTATTCAGTTGAGGACAAACACCAGGGAGGGGCAGACACCGTTAGTAGGCCCTAACCACCAATTTTTGAAAACACAGCACTTAATGAGAGCCAGAAGGATGAAGCTCAGCTTTATTCAGTTGAGGAAAAACACCAGGGAGGGGCAGACACCGTTAGTAGGCCCTAACCACCAATTTTTGAAAACACAGCACTTAATGAGAGCCAGAAGGATGAAGCTCAGCTCTATTCAGTTGAGGAAAAACACCAGGCAGGGGCAGACACCGTTAGTAGGCCGTAACCAAAGTTGAAGGCCAAATGCAGTTTAATTTCTGATACTATAGGCCGAAAGCCAGAAGGTGGAAGCTCCGATTTAGACAGTGGAGGACAATTTGAATTAGGGACTGCAGACAGACTTAGTAGGCTGTCCCCTGTGGACCATGCATCCAACACATTAACCCATTGCGCCGTAATGGACACATAATCTTCCGTGGCCATGCCTACAGGTCCATGCGTCTGTTGTCAGGTGCACCTTTGTACTCACAGATTGCCAGAGTGCATGGACAATGCGGTCTTTTACATGCTGGTGGAGGGTTGGGATGGCTTTTCTCGCAAAAGAAGTGTTGACTGGTTAGCTTGTAGCATGGTACAGCGTAGTCCATCATGGCCTTATTAATAGTAAATAAAATATATAACTAGGCTCTATGAACTTTTAAATAGGTTCCAGGGGTACACGGGCAGCATTGGTGTGGTCAGTGGAGGAGTATTGCAAGTAGGGGCCGCAGACAGGCTATCAAAGGCCTAAAATAACAAACAATAGGCAGGCATGGCAGTTTTAAATCGGTTACATGGATACACAGGCAGGCAGCATTGTGGTCAGTGGAGGAGTATTGCAAGTAGGGGCCGCAGACAGGCTATCAAAGGCCTAAAATAACAAACAATAGGCAGGCATGGCAGTTTTATATCGGTTACATGGATGCACAGGCAGGCAGCATTGTGGTCAGTGGAGGAGTAATGCAAGTAGGGACAGCAGACAGGCTATCAAAGGCCTAAAATAACAAACAATAGGCTCATGGCAGTTTTACATCGGTTACATGGATGCACAGGCAGGCAGCATTGTGGTCAGTGGAGGAGTATTGCAAGTAGGGGCCGCAGACAGGCTCACAAAGGCCTAAAATAACAAACAGTAGGCAGTCATGGCAGTTTTACATCGGTTACATGGATACACAGGCAGGCAGCATTGTGGTCAGTGGAGGAGTATTGCAAGTAGGGGCCGCAGACAGGCTCACAAAGGCCTAAAATAACAAACAGTAGGCAGTCATGGCAGTTTTACATCGGTTACATGGATACACAGGCAGGCAGCATTGTGGTCAGTGGAGGAGTATTGCAAGTAGGGGCCGCAGACAGGCTCACAAAGGCCTAAAATAACAAACAGTAGGCAGTCATGGCAGTTTTACATCGGTTACATGGATACACAGGCAGGCAGCATTGTGGTCAGTGGAGGAGTATTGCAAGTAGGGGCCGCAGACAGGCTCACAAAGGCCTAAAATAACAAACAGTAGGCAGTCATGGCAGTTTTACATCGGTTACATGGATACACAGGCAGGCAGCATTGTGGTCAGTGGAGGAGTATTGCAAGTAGGGACCGCAGACAGGCTATCAAAGGCCTAAAATAACAAACAATAGGCTCATGGCAGTTTTATATCGGGTACATGGATGCACAGGCAGGCAGCATTGTGGTCAGTGGAGGAGTAATGCAAGTAGGGATGGCAGACAGGCTATCAAAGGCCTAAAATAACAAACAATAGGCTCATGGCAGTTTTACATCGGTTACATGGATACACAGGCAGGCAGCATTGTGGTCAGTGGAGGAGTATTGCAAGGAGTGTCTGACACAGTTAGTACTCCAAAAAAATAAATAGATGTTAATGTCTCGCAAAACAACTATAAGTAAAAAAAGGGTGGCATGCTTAGGTACAGGGGTGGGCTCATCTGCAGAGTTTATGACAAAGTAATTTGGCAGTAAATTAGTATTTACTGGTGTCAATATAGGACACTGCCAGAGACTACTTTAACTAGCATCATAGATGCCAACAAATTGGTATTGTTTGTCAGTGCCAGGCATTGAATGATGTCAGTGCATAGACTAAACATTGGTGGAGCTGTGCGAGATAATTTTGCACGTGGTAGAGCACAGTTTGAGCTGGGGGGGGGGGAACTCTCTTGTGGCCGGCGGTACCACCCCAGGGCCCCTCATGTTACAACGGTGTGTCTGACGTTGGGTGCGCACCACCACCGCCAGAGACACTACATTGTACTATGAGGGACCCAGTGGCAATGCCGTCGACTAAAAGCGGGCACACCCGCCTCTTCAGACAATCAGCACTGTAACGGGTGCTTGCGCCAAGTGGCGAGACAACGGCCCCGTGGGGGGATTTTTCCCATTGGGGAGGTGTAAACATGTCGTATGCTGGACAAACAGCTGCTGCAAATTAAGAGATTGGAACACTCAGTAAGACCAGTCCACAAGCAAGACCTTTTTATAGGAAAGCTAGGTGTCAGCCGGGAAAGGTGGGGCAAAATAATTTGAAATCCAGGAGTGGTTCATTTTAATGAAGGTGAGATCATCCACATTTTGGGTAGCCAGACGAGTCCTTTTTTCGGTTAATATTGAACCAGCAGCACTGAATACTCTTTCTGATAGCACACTAGCTGCTGGGCAAGCAAGCTCCTGCAACGCATATTCTGCCAATTCAGGCCAGGTGTCTAATTTTGATGCCCAGTAATCAAATGGGAATGACGGTTGAGGGAGAACATCGATAAGGGAAGAAAAATAGTTAGTAACCATACTGGACAAATGTTGTCTCCTGTCACTTTGAATAGATGCTGCAGTACCTGTCCTGTCTGCGGTCATTGCGAAATCACTCCACAACCTGGTCAGAAAACCCCTCTGTCCAACGCCACTTCTGATCTGTGCACCTCTAACACTTCTGCCATGTAGCCCCCTGCAGCTTGTGTGAGAACCATCACCGCCGCTGTGTGCTGGGAATGCCTGAATCAAACGGTCTACAAGAGTAGCTTGTTTGGTTGCTAAGATTTGTTCGAGGTTCTCATGTGGCATAATATTTTGCAATTTGCCTTTATAGCGAGGGTCAAGGATGCAGGCCAACCAGTAATCGTCATCGCTCATCATTTTAGTAATGCGTGGGTCCTTTTTGAGGATACGTAAGGCATAATCCGCCATGTGGGCCAAAGTTCCTGTTGGCAAATCTGCGGTTGTGCTGGTTTGAGGGGCAGTTACAGGCAAATCTACGTCACTTGTCTCCCTTAAAAAAACAGAACCCGGCCTTGCAACGCCACTAATTTCTGTTGGCCCAGGAGAAGCTTCCTCATTAAAAAAGTACTCATCCCCATCATCCTCCTCGTCCTCCTCCTCCTCTTCGCCCACTACCGCGTCCCCTACACGGCCCTGACCAGACAATGGCTGACTGTCATCAAGGCTTTCCTCTTCCTCGGCTGCAGACGCCTGCTCCTTTATGTGCGTCAAACTTTGCATCAGAAGACGCATTAGGGGGATGCTCATGCTTATTATGGCGTTGTCTGCACTAACCAGCCGTGTGCATTCCTCAAAACACTGAAGGACTTGACACAGGTCTTGTAGCTTCGACCACTGCACACCTGACAACTCCATGTCTGCCATCCAACTGCCTGCCCGTGTATGTGTATCCTCCCACAAAAACATAACAGCACGCCTCTGTTCGCACAGTCTCTGAAGCATGTGCAGTGTGGAGTTCCACCTTGTTGAAATGTCGATGATTAGGCGATGCTGGGGAAGGTTCAAAGACCGCTGATAGTTCTGCATACGGCTGGAGTGTACGGGCGAACGGCGGATATGCGAGCAAAGTCTGCGCACTTTGAGGAGCAGGTCGGGTAACCCCGGGTAACTTTTCAGGAAGCACTGCACCACCAGGTTTAAGGTGTGAGCCAGGCAAGGAATGTGTTTCAGTTGGGAAAGGGCTATGGCAGCCATGAAATTCCTTCCGTTATCACTCACAACCTTGCCTGCCTCAAGATGTACAGTGCCCAGCCATGACTGAGTTTCATTCTGCAAGAACTCTGACAGAACTTCCGCGGTGTGTCTGTTGTCGCCCAAACACTTCATTGCCAATACAGCCTGCTGACGCTTGCCACTAGCTGTCCCATAATGGCACACCTGGTGTGCAACAGTGGCAGCTGCGGATGGAGTGGATGTGCGGCTGCAGTGTGTGGACGAGCTCTCGCTTCTGCATGAGGAGGAGGAAGAGGAGGAGGGGGGGCGAACACCTACAGCCAACTCTTTCCTTGACCGTGGACTAGGCAAAACTGTCCCAATATTGCTGTCCCCTGTGGACCCTGCATCCACCACATTCACCCAGTGTGCCGTGATGGACACGTAATGTCCCTGGCCATGCCTACTGGTCCAGGCATCTGTTGTCAGGTGCACCTTTGTAGTCACAGACTGCCTGAGTGCATGGACGATGCGGTCTTTAACATGCTGTTGGAGGGCTGGGATGGCTTTTCTAGAAAAGAAGTGCCGACTGGGTAGTTCGTAGCGTGGTACAGCGTAGTCCATCAGCGCTTTGAAAGCTTCGCTTTCAACTAACCGGTAGGACATCATCTCTAATGAGATTAGTCTAGCAATGTGGGCGTTCAAACCCTGTGTACGCGGATGCGAGGATGAGTACTTCCTTTTCCTAACAAGAGTCTCATGTAGGGTGAGCTGGACTGGAGAGCTGGAGATCGTGTAACTAGCGGTGGTGCTGGTGGACATGGGTGACTGAGAGAGGGTTGGAGATGGTATTCTTGCCGGTGCCCTACATGTAGTGTTTCCTACTACTAACCTGGTGATTCCCTGACTGTTTTGGCCTGGCGACGAAAGCTGCACAGATACTGCAGGTGGTGTGGGAAATGGTCGGCTTGCAGGGAGGGAAGGGATGTAGCGTTGCTGACTAGCTTCATTGGACGAGGGTGCTGCAACCTTTAAGGAGGTTTGGTAGTTAGTCCAGGCTTGCAAATGCATGGTGGATAAATGTCTATGCATGCAACTTGTATTTAGACTTTTAAGATTCTGACCTCTGCTTAAGGTTGTTGAACATTTTTGACAGATGACTTTGCGCTGATCATTTGGATGTTTAAAAAAATGCCAGACTGCACTCTTTCTACTATCGGATACCTTTTCAGGCATTGCAGACTGAGCTTCTTTAACCGGATGGCCACGCTGTCCTCCAACTGGTTTTGGTTTTGCCACGCGTTTTTGGCCAGATACGGGCCCGGTAGATGGAACCTGTTGTGATGTTGATGCCTGCTGCGGCTCCTCCTCCTCCACTTCAGAACTACTGCCGCCTGCACCCTGTTCCCCCAATGGCTGCCAATCGGGGTCCACAACTGGGTCATCTATGACCTCCTCTTCTATGTCGTGTGCGATTTAGTCTGTGTCACCGTGTAAGCCGGTGGTATAGCGTCCGTGACGGGGCACCATAGTCTCCGCTGGGTTTGATTCTGGCTCAGTACACTGCGAGGGCAATGTTCTGGTCTGAGTCAAAGGAACAGCATAGTAATCTGGCTGTGGCTGTGCATCTGTGCACTCCATGTCCGATTCAACTTCTAATGGACATGGCCTGTTAACTGTTTCACTGTCTAACCCAGGAACGGTATGTGTAAAGAGCTCCATGGAGTAACCCGTTGTGTCTCCTGATGCATCCTTCTCTCTTGTTCTGGGTGAAGAAGACAAGGAAGCGACTTGTCCCTGACCGGGAGCATCCACTGACGATGCACTGCTCTGACATTTGGCACTTTCCGAGGAGGAGGCGAAAGAGCTAGAGGCAGAGTCAGCAATGAAAGCCAATACTTGTTCCTGCTGCTCCGGCTTCAAAAGTGGTTTTCCTACTCCCAGAAAAGAGAGTGTTCGAGGCCTTGTGTAGCCAGACAACGAACCTGGCTCAACAACTCGAGACATAGGTGCTGTACTGCTTCTACCACGACCACCTGATGCTCCACCACCACTACCATCATTACCAGCTGACAATGACCGCCCACGGCCACGACCTCTTCCACTAGACTTCCTCATTGCTTGCAAAACGTAACCAAAGTAACACTATTTGTTACTGTAAAACAACTTATAAGGTGAACTCAAACTTCTGTAGGATTTATATATACCTTTATAGGTGCCTGACACTGAAAGGAAAATCAGGCCCAATGTTACACACTAGGTTTTCTGTGGCCCAATAATTTGAGACAGATGGCACACACAGTCCCAGCACTCAAGCAGAAATGCCAATCTTAATCTCCCACTATTTTTTTTTTTCTGGGAGAATTTACCCTAAAAAAAAAAAAAAAGGCCCAGTATTACACAGTGTTTTCAGTGGCACACAATGAGAGAGAGATGCCACACACAGCAATGGCACGGAGGCAGACTTGACAATATTTATCTCCCACTATTTTTTTTTTTGGAAAAGGGAGAATTTAGAAAAAAAAAAAAAAAGGCCAAGTATTACACAGTGTTTTCGGTGCCACACAATGAGAGAGAGATGCCACACACAGCAATAGCACGGAGGCAGACTTGCCAATATTTATCTCCCAATAATTTTTTTTTTTTTTAAAGGGAGAATGTACCCCCCCCCCAAAAAAAAATGGCCAACTATTACACAGTGTTTTCAGTGGCACACAATGAGAGAGAGATGCCACACACAGCAATGGCACGGAGGCAGACTTGACAATATTTATCTCCCAATAATTTTTTTTTTTTTAAAAGGGAGAATGTACCCCCCCAAAAAAATGGCCAACTATTACACAGTGTTTTCAGTGGCACACAATGAGAGAGAGATGCCACACACAGCAATGGCACGGAGGCAGACTTGACAATATTTATCTCCCAATATTTTTATTTTTTTTTAAAAGGGAGAATGTACCCCCCCCAAAAAAAATGGCCAACTATTACACAGTCTTTTCAGTGGCACACAATGAGAGAGAGATGCCACACACAGCAATGGCACGGAGGCAGACTTGCCAATATTTATCTCCCAATATATATATTTTTTTTAAAAGGGAGAATGTACCCCCCCAAAAAAAATGGCCAACTATTACACAGTGTTTTCAGTGGCACACAATGAGAGAGAGATGCCACACACAGCAATGGCACGGAGGCAGACTTGCCAATATTTATCTCCCAATATATATATATTTTTTTTAAAAGGGAGAATGTACCCCCCCAAAAAAAATGGCCAACTATTACACAGTCTTTTCAGTGGCACACAATGAGAGAGAGATGCCACACACAGCAATGGCACGGAGGCAGACTTGCCAATATTTATCTCCCAATATATATATTTTTTTTTAAAAGGGAGAATGTACCCCCCCAAAAAAAATGGCCAACTATTACACAGTGTTTTCGGTGCCACACAATGAGAGAGAGATGCCACACACAGCAATGGCACGGAGGCAGACTTGCCAATATATCTCCCAATCATTTTTTTTTTTTTTTAAAGGGAGAATGTACCCCCCCCCCAAAAAATGGCCAACTATTAGGCCGGCCTCACACTAGCGAGTTTTACGGACGTAAGAGCGCAGAAATTACGTCCGTAAAACTCGCAAAATAAACGGCACAATTATTCTCAATGGGGCTGCTCCTATTAGCCGTATATTACGGTTCAGTATTATACGGCTTTCTACGGCCGTACAAAATTGCAGCATGCTGCGTTTGTCAGCGTATTGCGCAAAAAAATCGCTAATGAAAGTCTATGGGGCGAGAAAAATACGGATTCCACACGGACCTGCAGTGTGACTTGCGAGAAATACGCAGCGGTGTTAGTGAAAAGTCTGTAATTCAATTGCCGGCTTTTCATTTCTCCTGCACAAACCCGACATGATATGAAACATGGTTTACATACAGTAAACCATCTCATATCCCCCTTTTTTTTGCATATTCCACACTACTAATGTTAGTAGTGTGTATGTGCAAAATTTCAGCGCTGTAGCTGCTGAAATAAAGGGTTAAATGGCGGAAAAAATTGGCGTGGGCTCCCGCGCAATTTTCTCCGCCAGAATGGTAAAGCCAGTGACTGAGGGCAGATATTAATAGCCAGGAGAGGGTCCATGGTTATTGGCCCCCCCGTGGCTACAAACATCTGCCCCCAGCCACCCCAGAAAAGGCACATCTGGAAGATGCGCCTATTCTGGCACTTGGCCACTCTCTTCCCACTCCCTGTAGCGGTGGGATATGGGGTAATGAAGGGTTAATGCCACCTTGCTATTGGAAGGTGACATTAAGCCAGATTAATAATGGAGAGGCGTCAATTATGACACCTATCCATTATTAATCCAATTGTTGGAAAGGGTTAAAAAACACACACACACATGATTTAAAAGTATTTTAATGCAATAAACACAGCGGCTGTTGTAATAATTTATTGTTCTCTCAATCCATCAGGAACACCCTCGCTTGGAAAAATAATAAACGCACAAGATACATACCTTCTGGTGAACCGTCTCGTCCCACGAAGTAATCCATCTGAAGGGGTTAACTAATATTACAGGCACGAGCCCTGCTAAATGCAGCTGTGCTCCGTGCCTGTAATCCCCGGCGAATGAATGAAATGTATGTCATTGACCTACATTTCCTTCAGTCGCGGTGATGCGCCCTCTGTTGGATGTTCTCATGAACTGCAGCCTGGGAACTTTTTCCGACGCTCCAGGTCATATGAGGACATCCACCAGGGGGCGCATCACCGCGACTGAAGGAAATGTAGGTCAATGACATACATTTCATTCATTCGCCGGGGATTACAGGCACGGAGCACAGCTGCATTTAGCAGGGCTCGTGCCTGTAATATTAGTTAACCCCTTCAGATGGATTACTTCGTGGGACGAGACGGTTCACCAGAAGGTATGTATCTTGTGCGTTTATTATTTTTCCAAGCGAGGGTGTTCCTGATGGATTGAGAGAACAATAAATTATTACAACAACCGCTGTGTTTAATTCATTAAAATCCTTTTTAATCATGTGTGTGTGTGTTTTTTAACCCTTTCCAACAATTGGATTAATAATGGATAGGTGACATAATTGACGCCTCTCCATTATTAATCTGGCTTAATGTCACCTTCCAATAGCAAGGTGGCATTAACCCTTCATTACCCCATATCCCACCGCTACAGGGAGTGGGAAGAGAGTGGCCAAGTGCCAGAATAGGCGCATCTTCCAGATGTGCCTTTTCTGGGGTGGCTGGGGGCAGATGTTTGTAGCCACGGGGGGGCCAATAACCATGGACCCTCTCCTGGCTATTAATATCTGCCCTCAGTCACTGGCTTTAACATGCTGGCGGAGAAAATTGCGCGGGAGCCCACGCCAATTTTTTCCGCCATTTAACCCTTTATTTCAGCAGCTACAGCGCTGAAATTTTGCACATACACACTACTAACATTAGTAGTGTGGAATATGCAAAAAAAGGGGGATATGAGATGGTTTACTATATGTAAACCATGTCTCATATCCTGTCGGGTTTGTGCAGGAGAAATGAAAAGCCGGCAATTGAATTACCGGCTGTTCACAGATATCGCGCTGAATGAAATCTAAATACAGAATATATATATATATGTGTCTCAATGACATATATATATATATATATACTGTATATATGTTTTCCCGAACATTTGAGCACATAAATCCATTAGATGTCGGTTTTGCAAGCCTGCGCGAAAATCTCGCAGTACGGATGCCATACGGATTACATATGGAGGATGCCATGCGCAAAATACGCTGAAACACCCTGACTATGGATCAATATTTTGGGAACATTTCTCTGTATTACGGCCGTAGTACGGACGTATAATACGTGGCGTATTGTCTTACGCCAAGTGTGAGGCCGGCCTTACACAGTGTTTTCAGTGGCACACAATGAGAGAGAGATGCCACACACAGCAATGGCACGGAGGCAGACTTGCCAATATTTATCTCCCAATAATTTTTTTTTTTTAAAAGGGAGAATGTACCCCCCCCAAAACAAAATGGCCAACTATTACACAGTGTTTTCAGTGGCACACAATGAGAGAGAGAGATGCCACACACAGCAATGGCACGGAGGCAGACTTGACAATATTTATCTCCCACTAATTTTTTTTGGGAGAAAAGGGAGAATTTAGAAAAAAAAAAAAAAAAGGCCAAGTATTACACAGTATTTTCAGTGCCACACAATGAGAGAGAGATGCCACACACAGCAATGGCACGGAGGCAGACTTGACAATATTTATCTCCCACTAATTTTTTTTTTGGAAAAGGGAGAATTTAGAAAAAAAAAAAAAGGCCAAGTATTACACAGTGTTTTCGGTGCCACACAATGAGAGAGAGATGCCACACACAGCAATGGCACGGAGGCAGACTTGACAATATTTATCTCCCACTAATTTTTTTTTGGAAAAGGGAGAATTTAGAAAAAAAAAGGCCAAGTATTACACAGTGTTTTCGGTGCCACACAATGAGAGAGAGATGCCACACACAGCAATGGCACGGAGGCAGACTTGCCAATATTTATCTCCCTGCAGTTATCTCAGAAAAGTATGGCAGGCAGCTGTAAAAAGGACTGCTGCACACAAAAGTGTGGACAAACACACAAGATAGCTGTGCAGAAAGGAAGGAAAAACAGGATTTGTGCTTTGAAAAAAGCAGTTGGTTTACACAGCGGCGTACACACAGGCACAGCAACGCAGCTATCAGGGAGCCTTCTAGGGCAGCCCAGTGAGCTACAGCGCTGAGGAAAAAAAAATGTAGCTTCCACTGTCCTGCAAACAAAAGGTGGTATTGGACAGTGGAAATCGCTACAGCACAAGCGGTTTGTGGCTTTATGTACCCTGCCTATCACTATCCCTGCTTCCGAAGAAGCTGCAGCAACCTCTCCCTACGCTCAGATCAGCAGCAGTAAGATGGCGGTCGGCGGGAACGCCCCTTTATAGCCTCTGTGACGCCGCAGAAAGCAAGCCAATCACTGCAATGCCCTTCTCTAAGATGGTGGGGACTGAGATCTATGTCATCACGCTGCCCACACTCTGCGTTCACCTTCATTGGCTGAGAAATGGCGCTTTTAGCATCATTGAAATGCGACTTTGGCGCGAAAGTCGCGTACCGCATGGCAGACCCCACACAGGGATCGGCTCGGTTTCGTTTCGCTCAACCCTAGTCTGAATGTGCCAAAGTCAAGCCAGGAGATCGATGAAGTGCCAAAAGGGTGAGACGTAAGCGTGGTCTGGATGTAGCAATAGGTCGGGGAGCCGACGATAGTGGTGCAGTACAAACGGGGCAGACAGGAGGGAAGTTAGAGTACCAAGCCGAAGGTCAGAGCCAGAAACAGACAATTAGCACAGAGTCACAAGGCAAAGCACAGAGCGAGAAAACAGATCGACTTATACACAAGAAAGCAAATGGACTAACAGTATGCAAGCACACCAGGGGGTCAGACACGCAGCCAAGACAGATGTATCACTGACAAGGATCCCCAGATGAAGGCGCCTAAAGATAGCCCTCCCCAAACCAGAAAGAGGCTATACAAATTAACCCCGAGAGGACAGGGAAGTAACCCTGTCCACAACCATGACAGTTGTGTTTGGAGAGCCCTTGATGTGCCTAAACAGTGGAAGCCCCCCACAAGTGACACCATTTTGGAAAGGAGACCCCTAAGGAACTTATCTAGATGTGTGGTGAGCACTTTGAACCCCCAAGTGCTTCACAGAAGTTTTATAATGTAGAGCAGTAAAAATAAAAAATCATATTTTTTTCAGAAAAATTATCTTCTTGTCCCCAATTTTTTTATTTTCCCAAGGGTAACAGGAGAAATTGGAACCCAAAAGTTGTTGTACAATTTGTATTGAGTATGCTGATACCCCATATGTGCAGGTAAACCACTGTTTGGGCACATGGCAGAGCTCAGAAGGGAATGAGCGTCGTTTGACAATTTAATGCAAAATTGGCTGGAATTAAGATCAGACACCATGTCGCGTTTGGAGAGCTCCTGATGTCCCTAAACAGTGGACACCCCTCAATTCTAACTCCAACTCTAACCCCAACACATCCCTAACCCCAAAATCCCAACCCTAACCATAACTCTAACCACAAACCTAATCCCAACACACCCCTAACTCTAATCCCAACCCTAACCATAACCCTAACCACAAACCTAACCCTAACACACCCCTAACCCTAATCCCAACCCTAACCCTAATTCCAACTCTAATCCCAATTCCAACCCTAAACATAATCCCAACCCTAACCCTAACTTTAGCCCCAACCCTAACCCCAACCCTAACCCTAACAATAACCCTAACCCTAATGGGAAAATGGAAATAAATACTTTTTTTATTTTATTTTACCTAACTAAGGGGGTGATAAAGGGAGGTTTGATTTACTATTTATAGCAGATTTTTATATCGGGTTTTTATGTTTGACAGCTGTCACACACTAAAAGATGCTTTTTATTGCAAAACATAGTATTTGCATCATCATATTTTGAGAGCTATAATTTATCCATATTTTGGCCCACAGAGTCATGTGAGGTCTTGTTTTTTGCGGGATGAGTTGAAGTTTCATTCGGGCACATGACAATTTTGTTTGCTTTTTATTCCGATTTTTGGGAGGCAGAATGAACAAAAACCAACAATTCAGGAATTGCTTTTTTAATATTTTTTTTATATCGTTCCGCATGTGCTAAAATTGATAAAGCAGCTTTATTTTTCGGGTCAGTACAATTACAGCAATGCCTCACTTATATCTTTTTATCATGTTTTGGCGCTTTTACACAATAAAAACTATTTTATAGAAAAAAATTATTGTTTTTGCATGGCTTTTCTATTTTACTGCTGATGGAGCTGTATTGTGGTTTGTTTTTTGGAGGGACAAGATGACATTTTCAGCGTTACCATTTTTATTTACATCTTTTTGATCGCGTTTTATTGCACTTTTTGTTTGGCGGTATGATGATATAGCATTGTTTTTTTGCCAGGGTTTTTTTTTTTTTTTACAGTGTTTGCTGAAGGGGTTAACTAGTGGGAGAGTTTTATAGAGTGGGTAATTACGGATGTGGTGATACCAATTATGTGTACTTTTATTGTTTTTTTACTTTACATAAATAAATGGATTTATTGGAAAAATATATTTTTTTTCTTTATTTTGGGATTTTTAAAAAAAAATATTTTTAAACATTTTAGGTTTTTTTTTTTTAAACTTTATAACATTGTCCCACGTTGGGACATCACAATATCACTTTGCATAGCACAGTGTCAGATCAGCAATATGACAAGCAGTGTAGGAGGCTTGCTGACAAGCCACCTCACTGAAGGACCCGGAAGGACCACACGGCCATCTTTGAGCCTGGGGTCTCCATGGACAGCACCAGAACAACGCGATTGCATTGAGTTGTTCTGGTGGAAGCGCGCAGGGAGCCTCCTCTCTGCACGATTGCTCTCTATGCCACTGTCACTACTCACAGTGGCATTAGAGGGGTTAAATGCCCACGATCCGTGCTAGCAACACCGCAATTGATGCGGCGTTCACTGTGAAGCCAGTTTCACATGTCTTGATATTTCTGGTACTGGTAAACACGGTACCGGAGATATCCGTGTGTCTGTGTGTCGGTGTGATACATCCGCGTGGCACACGTGCGGCAGCCGTGTGCCACCCGTGTGCCGCATCCGGACCACACGGACGGCCACCAGGAAGCAGCGCCACAGTAAGTGCTGTTCCCCTGCGTGTGGTGCTGAATCCAGCTGTCATCCCTTCTCCCCTGCCAGCTGATTTTCCCACGCTGAAGAGTTCATTTGAGTATATGCCGCCAAGGGGTGCAACTTTGGTGACGTCACTGCTAGTCACAGAAGCTCCGCTCCCATCATTTCATTAATTCCCCAGTAGTTTACAGCTGGGAGAAGTCGCATTAGCAGCTCTCCCGATTGTAAACTGTAAATTCCCCTAGATTTGGATTACTGCGTGGGACTTGACTGTATGGTGGACAGGTATGGGTATATTGTTGTTTTTTATTTTATGATTTATTACAGGAGATCAATGGCTTTGCTTGGAATGGCAGACTAATAAACATGGAAGAAATGTGTATATTGTTTTATTTCATTAAAATACTTTAACACTTACTGTGTGTTTTATTAACCCTTTAACAACTGTAGGATTAGTAATTGGGAGGTGTCTTATTGACACCTCTCCATTACTAAGCTGCTTAATGTCACCTTACAATAGGCAGAGCAGGGTACAATGGATGAAAGCCGAGTTTAGCACCACATGCAAGGGAACAGCGCTTACAGTAGCGCTGCTTCTCCCGCAGCTGTCCTTGCACACAGAGGACAGTGTACACTGTTCTCCATGTGCACGTGTGCAGGACATTTGGCGGGCCGTGTTTCCAGGTAAAAATGGACATGTCTTTGTGTTTTGCACATGGACACACGGTCCGTCAAAACACGCTGACATCTGCCTAGACCCATTCATTTGAATGGGTCTAGGTGCATCAGTGTCTCCAGTACATGCGAAAACTGTCACTACATGTACCGGAGGCACTGACATGGGAAACCAGCCTGAGACCACGTGATCGTGCCTTCGTACTAGCACTGCTGTTTGCGGGAACCCAGTGCCCGCAGAGCAGTACTAGAACGGCGCATGTCGAGAAGAGGTTAAATAGTGCTTTTTTTTTCCTTTATTTCCCATTTTCTACGGCAGTAAAGCAGTTTCAATGTTCTAGAGTAATCATTCTTGATAATTCAAGGTGCAACATTATAGATTTTCAAGTTATTTGCTGTTTTTGTTTGAGGTGCATTCACACTATCTTAGATGTGCTGGTCCTTTTTCTCGATTTGTGCACTCTCACTGCTATAAGCCACAGGTGATTTTAAGTAGATAGCTGGTCCACTCCTGACACATAAATTGTAGGCTTTTTTGGCCAGGAGACGTGACATATCAGGACAGGGACCCAACTTTGAAGGACACCTTGAAGTGGTAGTTGGACGACTCACATACATTGGCTAATCTACTGTATGTGCTAACTACATTCTTTTTTACTGTATTTTCAAAGCAATTTTGAGAAATGAATATTTCATATATATATACTATATACTGCTTTTTTTTCCTTTTTTTCCCCATTTTGTGATTCTTAAATGCTTCTACTTTTCAACAGACATAGTTTAAATAGGAGTTTAGACATTTCGTGATTTGATAACGGTGGCATCCTCTCACAGCACCACGCTCAAATTCAGGGAGCTCTTTAGAATGACCCATTCTCTTAGCAAAGGCAGACTGTATGGCTAAGGGTCATATTTTATACTCCTGAGGCAATGGAAATGATTGAAAAACCTGAATTCATTGGATAAAGGAGGTGTCCCAATACTTTTGTCCATATGCGGTAAGGTATGTGTTTCCATGGCCCAGGCTACAAACCACCCTATATATTCTTAGCCTGCAGTCATTTGTTGCCTTCCTACTATGTTGACAAGAAGAAAGGACAGATGGGTAGGAATAAAATGTGACTGTTGGACCAGACTACAGAATGTGCTTGTAGTCTGTAATGATGGTGACACATAAATCTGTGTAGAATCTATGTATACATGATGGTAAGATATGATCAATTGAGATTATTTGCAATAAAATAAATGGTTGCGATGGTAGACAATACATTTTGTGTGTTATGGTTATTGACTTTAACATTTTTATACATTCTGCTCAAAGATGAAAGCCAGAGAATATTTTATGTTTTTATTTTAATATATGTTTTGACTTTACCTTTCATTGATATCCCAAGAAATATACATGACATATTTACCTGTTCAGACCTTGTATCCAAGCCCATTTAATGGGAAAATAGAAAGTCTGTAGAGATCTGTTTTAATACTTAAAAGTTTTATTCTGAAGAAAAGCATTGGAAAACATTTCTAATTTAAACAGCATTTACACAAATCTGTCAAACAATATCATTTTATCACACTATTATGGTCAACATCTTCATGCCTAATTGGCATATGACTTGGAAAGTGTCCATACTTCATATTTGCTTTTCCATTTCGCATTAGTTTCTGGGTGGCCTGAACACATATTAGTTAAATATTGGCTTACTGTCAGACAGCATTTCATTATCTGCAAACCATTCTTTCTCTTAACACTTTATATATTTCACATTTATTAGAGAATTATGTGAATATTAGTGACATATACGTACATATAAAAATACAATATATACCAAAGCCCTGTGAAGACAGGGGTAGACATACCGATATAATTCACTGTACACATATCTAGTAGTATATAAATATATTAATATAGTACTGGGCAAAAATTTTAGGCAGGTGTAGAAAAAATACTGCAAAGTAAGAATGAATACTTTTAAAAGTAGAAGTGTTAAGGCCATGTGCACATGTTGAGTATTTGGTGAGTGTTTTACGTCAGTATTTGGAAGTGAAAACCAGGAGTGGGTGATAAATACAGAAGTGGTGACGTGTTTCTATTATACTTTTCCTCTGATTGTTCAACTCCTGGTTTTGGCTACAAATACTGACCAAATACTCAACATTAACATTTGGCCCTAACAGTCTATTTTTATCAAAATGTACAGTGATTGAACAAAAGAGAAGTTTAAGTCAAATCAATATTTGGTGTGACCTCCCTTTGCCTTCCAAGCAGTGTCAATTCTTCTAAGTTTACCTGAACATATTTTTTGAAGAAACATGGCAGAGAGATTGTTCCAAACATCTTGGAGACATAACCATAGATCTGTTCTGCAAATGGTCTTGCCCAATTCCTTCTGTCTCATCATGTAATCCAACACAGATTTGATGATGTGGAGATCAGGACTCTGTGGGGGCCATATCATCACTTCCAGGACTCCTTGTTCTTCTTTTATGCAGAGGATTGTTCTTAATGACATTGGCTGTATGAGGTAATTGCCTGCTGAAGAATAATTTTCTGATGTTATTTCATGATGGATAAGTATCTTGTATTTCTCAGCATTGAAGACACCATTAAATCGAATCTGTCACTAGGCTTTTGCTGCCCCTTTTGCAAACAGCATAATATAGAGGCAGGCTCCCTAATTCCAGTGATGTATCACTTACTGGGCTGCTTGCTGTCATTTTGATAAGATCACTGTTTTGTCTGCTGTAGATGTAGTAGTTGTCTGAATGCTGAGCTTTGTATAACTCCGACCACACCACCGATTGGCAGCTTTCTACCCATTTAAAGTGCACACAGAAAACTACAAATCAATGGTTTGTTGTAGAGTTATGCATAGCTCATGAATATGGATGACTACCTTGCAGCAGGTTTACTAGTCCACTCAGGGGTGAACCTAGCCTCTCTGCTGCCTGAGGCGAACGGAAAAATGGCGCCCCGCTCCCCCGTAATAAAATCAGTACAAATAAATCTGGTTTACTCTTTACTAGCCTAACCTGACGCACATGGAAAGACATTCACTTTTAAATAGGAATATATTTGAAACATTGATCTTTACACTTCTTCAGGACTAAATGCCGCCTAAGGTGAAGTGATCAACTTGCTTCATTTTAAGTGTGCTCTTGGCCAGGGAACAGTGCTTACTGTAGCGCTTCTTCCCCGGCAGGCGTCCATGTCGTACAGATGTGGCACACAGTTGCCACACGTATTACACGCATGGACACGGATATCTCCAGTACCGGTTTTTCCGGTACCGGAAATATCAGGATGTGTGAAACCAGCCTAAAGTCACATTCACACGTTCAGTATTTGGTCAGAAATTTTACCTCAGTATTTGTAAGCCAAATCGGGAGTGAGTGAGAGATCCAGAAGTGGTGACGTGTTTCTTTATACTTTCCCTCTGATTGTTACTCTCCTGGTTTTGGCTTACAAATACTGAGGTAACATACTGAACATGTGAACGTGGCCTGATAGCGTGTTTCTGTTACTTCTGACTTGCCGCAAACAGCTGGAGCTGGAGCGGACCGCGACGCCCATCTGACCCGTAATGGACCGGGATCGCCCCTGGGTGAGTATAATCTAACCTTTATTTCTCATCTTTCAGGTTACATCCGGGGCTTATCTACAGCTTTCCAGAATGCTGTAGATAAGCCCCTGATGCCGGTGGCCGCAGCTCATATACGATTTTTGGGGTGACAGACGCCCTTTAAAAAGGTACTACTGGCCTCTCAGATCCTCACTATTAATCTGACCTGATAGCAAAATGACTATAGTTGCCCATAGGATATGTCCTCCACTTGCCCAAGTAAGTCACAATAACATGTATGGGTATAACATCCTTTTCTTATAAGCACCACTTATTTGTACCATATAAATGAGATCATGTATATACTATTCATCCTATGGGCAACTATAGTCATTTTGCTATCAGGTCATATTAATAGTGAGGATCTGAGAGGCCAGTAGTACCTTTTTAACACCCCCGCCCCCTTTTTCTGTTAGTTGGTTAAAGGGAAAGGAAGAACAGAGAGAGAGAAAGAAAGGAGAGAGAAAGAAAGAGAGAAAGAAAGAAAAAAGAAAGAAAGAAAGAAAGAAAAAGAGAAAGAAAGATCAGAGAGAGAAAGAAGGAGGGGAAAGAAAACAGAGAAAGAAAGAGGGGAAAGAAAGAACAGAGAGAAAGAGAGAAAGAGAAAGAAAAAGAAAGAAGGGAAAGAAAGAACAGAGAGAGAGAAAGAAAGAAAGAACAGAGAGAGAGAAAGAGAAAGAAAGAGGGGAAAGAAAGAGGGCTCCGCCGTGTACTCCTGTGTTCACAGGAAAAGTAAGCTCCCGGCCGGGACAGCCTCTCAAAATCGGGACTGTCCCACTGGATCCGGGACGGTTGGGAGGTATGAAATTTGCTCCCCACCATACACGCACGGCTCTACACACCTCATACACACACCGTTCCGCTTTGTATGCCTCTTACACACACGGCTCCGCTCCGTACACCTCGCGCACACACACAGCTCCACTCCGTAAACCTTGTACACATGCGGCTCTGATCTGTACACCTTGTACACACGCGGCCACGCTACGTACACCTCCTACACACATGGCTCCACTCCGTAAACCTTGTACACATGCGGCTCTGATCCATACATCTCGTACTCATGCTGCTCCGCTCCGTACACCCCGTACACACGGCTCCACTCCGTACAACAAGTATACACATGGCTCCGCTCCATACACCAAGTATACACACGGCTCCACTCCGTACACCTTGCACACACGCGGCTCCGCTCCATACACCTCATACACACATGTGTTGTGAATTTGGTTTCTGGGCTCCCCCGGTGGTCACTAGTGGTACTGAACATGGGTTTGTCATCTCCTCTGTTCACCTGTTTCCATCAGGATGTGGGAGTTTCTATTTAGCCTTGCTCCTCAGTCATTTCTATGCCGGCCAACAATGTTACCAGAAGCATTTCTGTTGCATGTTCCTGCTCCTAGACTACTTTCAGCTAAGTTGGATTTTTGTCCTAAGTTTGTTTGCATTTTTGTTCCAGTTCTCTGTGTTTGAATATTTCTGAGACTGGAAGCTCTTGTGAACTGAAATTGCCACTCTGGTGTCATGAGTTGATATTAGAGTTCTAAAGTAATTTCAGGATGGAATTTTGAATAGGGTTTTCAGCTGGCCGTGAAGTCCCCTTTTCTGTCTTCCTTCTATCTAGTAAGCGGACCTCAATTTTGCTAAACCTATTTTCATACTTCGTATGTCAATTTCCTCTTATATCACCGACAATATTTGTGGGGGCTACTGTCCGCCTTTTGGGGAAAATTTCTCTAGAGGTGAGCCAGGTCTGTATTTTCCTCTGCTAGGGTCAGTCAGTTCTCCGGCTGGCGCTGGGCGTCTAGGGATAAAACGTAGGCACGCTACCCGGCCACTTTCAGTTGTTGTGATAGGTTTAGCTCACGGTCAGCTCGAGTTCCCATCTTCCAAGAGCTAGTCCTTTTGTATGCTCAACTATGTTCTCTGTGTGTTGAGAACCATGACAGTTTGGCCGGCCAAGGGTTAAAATAATTGGCTGAAGAAAGGAGAGAATTAGAAGTCTGCAGAGAATTTTTTTTTTTTTTTTTTTTTCCCTGAGTTTGCTTCTCTGCTTATACTGCAGCCTTCGTCTCTCTCTCCTTCTAATCCTTGAATGGCTCTGATCTCACCTGATTAATATGGATCCTCAGAGTTTAGCTACTGGTTTGAGTAATCTCGCTAATAAGGTTCAAAGTTTACAGGATTTTGTTATTCATGCTCCAATATCTGAACCTAGAATCCCTTTACCTGAATTTTTCTCCGGGGATAGATCTCGCTTTCAGAATTTCAAACATAATTGTAAATTGTTTTTGTCTCTGAGATCTCGCTCCGCTGGAGATCCTGCACAGCAGGTCAGGATTGTAATTTCCTTACTCCGGGGTGACCCTCAGGATTGGGCATTTGCTTTGGCACCAGGGGATCCTGCGTTGCTCAATGTGGATGCGTTTTTTCTAGCTTTGGGGTTGCTTTATGAGGAACCCCATTTAGAGATTCAGGCTGAAAAAGCCTTGATGGCCCTGTCCCAGGGTACAGATGAGGCGGAAATATACTGCCAAAAATTTCGTAAGTGGTCTGTGCTTACTCAGTGGAATGAGTGCGCCCTGGCGGCGATTTTCAGAGAGGGTCTCTCTGATGCCATTAAGGATGTTATGGTGGGGTTCCCTGTGCCTGCAGGTCTGAATGAGTCCATGACAATGGCTATTCAGATTGATCGGCGTTTGCGGGAGCGCAAACCTGTGCACCATTTGGCGGTGTCTACTGAGAAGGCGCCAGAGAATATGCAATGTGATAGAATTCTGTCTAGAAGCGAACGGCAGAACTTTAGGCGAAAAAATGGGTTATGCTTCTATTGTGGTGATGCAACTCATGTTATATCAGCATGCTCTAAACGTACAAAGAAGGTTGATAAGTCTGTTTCAATCAGCACTTTACAGTCTAAGTTTATTCTATCTGTGACCCTGATTTGCTCTTTATCGTCAATTACCGCGGACGCTTATGTCGACTCTGGCGCCGCTTTGAGTCTTATGGATTGGTCCTTTGCCAAATGCTGTGGTTATGATTTAGAGCCTTTGGAAGTTCCTATACCTCTGAAGGGTATTGACTCCACGCCATTGGCTAGTAATAAACCACAATACTGGACACAAGTGACTATGCGTATTAATCCGGATCACCAGGAGATTATTCGCTTTCTTGTATTGTATAATCTACATGATGTTTTGGTGCTTGGATTGCCATGGCTGCAATCTCATAACCCAGTCCTCGACTGGAAAGCAATGTCTGTGTTAAGCTGGGGATGTCAGGGGACTCATGGGGACGTACCTTTGGTTGCCATTTCGTCATCTGTTCCCTCTGAGATCCCGGAATTCTTATCTGATTATCGTGACGTTTTTGAGGAACCTAAACTTGGTTCACTGCCTCCGCACAGAGATTGCGATTGTACAATAGATCTGATTCCGGGCAGTAAGTTTCCAAAAGGTCGTTTATTTAATCTGTCTGTGCCTGAACATGCTGCTATGCGTGAATATATTAAGGAGTCCTTGGAAAAGGGACATATTCGTCCTTCGTCATCTACTTTAGGAGCCGGCTTTTTCTTTGTATCTAAAAAGGATGGCTCTTTGAGGCCGTGTATTGATTATCGGCTTTTGAATAAAATCACGATTAAATATCAGTACCCTTTGCCATTGCTTACTGATTTGTTTGCTCGCATAAAGGGGGCCAAGTGGTTCTCTAAGATTGATCTTCGTGGGGCGTATAATTTAGTGCGAATTAAGCAGGGGGACGAGTGGAAAACCGCATTTAATACGCCTGAGGGTCATTTTGAGTATTTAGTAATGCCTTTTGGTCTTTCAAATGCCCCTTCAGTCTTTCAGTCCTTTATGCATGACATTTTCCGTGAATATTTGGATAAATTTATGATTGTGTATTTGGATGATATTTTGATTTTTTCGGATGACTGGGACTCTCATGTCCAGCAGGTCAGGAAGGTTTTTCAGGTTTTGCGCTCTAATTCCTTGTGTGTAAAGGGTTCTAAGTGCATTTTTGGGGTTCAAAAGATTTCTTTTTTGGGGTATATTTTTTCCCCCTCTTCCATTGAGATGGATCCTGTCAAGGTTCAGGCTATTTGCGATTGGACGCAACCCTCTTCTCTTAAGAGCCTTCAGAAATTCTTGGGCTTTGCTAATTTCTACCGTCGATTTATAACTGGGTTTTCTGATGTTGCTAAACCACTGACTGATTTGACTAAGAAGGGTGCTGATGTTGCTGATTGGTCCCCTGCTGCTGTGGAGGCCTTTCGGGAGCTTAAGCGCCGCTTTTCTTCCGCCCCTGTATTGCGTCAGCCTGATGTTACTCTTCCTTTTCAGGTTGAGGTCGACGCTTCAGAAATTGGAGCTGGGGCGGTTTTGTCGCAGAAAAGTTCCGACTGCTCCGTGATGAGACCTTGCGCGTTCTTTTCTCGTAAATTTTCGCCCGCGGAGCGAAATTATGATATTGGTAATCGTGAACTCTTAGCTATGAAGTGGGCTTTTGAGGAATGGCGTCATTGGCTTGAGGGGGCTAGACATCAGGTGGTGGTATTGACCGACCACAAGAATTTGATTTATCTTGAGTCTGCCAGGCGCCTGAATCCTAGACAGGCGCGCTGGTCGTTATTTTTCTCTCGGTTTAATTTTGTGGTTTCATACCTACCAGGTTCTAAAAATGTGAAGGCGGATGCCCTTTCTAGGAGTTTTGAGCCTGATTCTCCTGGTAATTCTGAACCTACGGGTATCCTTAAGGAGGGAGTGATTTTATCTGCTGTTTCCCCAGACCTGCGACGGGCCTTGCAGGAGTTTCAGGCGGATAGACCTGATCGTTGCCCGCCTGGTAGAATGTTTGTTCCTGATGATTGGACCAGTAGAGTCATCTCGGAGGTCCATTCTTCTGCGTTGGCAGGGCATCCTGGAATTTTTGGTACCAGGGAGTTGGTGGCTAGGTCCTTCTGGTGGCCTTCCCTGTCACGAGATGTGCGAGGTTTTGTGCAGTCTTGTGATGTTTGTGCTCGGGCCAAGCCTTGTTGTTCTCGGGCTAGTGGATTGTTGTTGCCCTTGCCTATTCCGAAGAGGCCTTGGACTCACATCTCGATGGATTTTATTTCTGATCTCCCTGTTTCTCAGAAGATGTCTGTCATCTGGGTGGTGTGTGACCGTTTCTCTAAGATGGTCCATTTGGTTCCCTTGCCTAAGTTGCCTTCCTCATCCGAGTTGGTTCCTCTGTTTTTTCAAAATGTGGTTCGCTTGCATGGTATTCCGGAGAATATCGTTTCTGACAGGGGGACCCAATTCGTGTCTAGATTTTGGCGAGCGTTCTGTGCTAGGATGGGCATTGATTTGTCTTTTTCGTCTGCTTTCCATCCTCAGACTAATGGCCAGACCAAGCGAACTAATCAGACCTTGGAGACTTATTTGAGGTGTTTTGTCTCTGCGGATCAGGATGATTGGGTTGCCTTCTTGCCCTTGGCGGAGTTTGCCCTCAATAATCGGGCTAGTTCTGCCACTTTGGTTTCTCCTTTCTTCTGTAATTCGGGGTTTCATCCTCGTTTCTCTTCCGGTCAGGGGGAGCCTTCGGATTGTCCTGGAGTGGATGCTGTGGTGGAGAGGTTGCATCAGATTTGGGGGCAGGTGGTGGACAATTTGAAGTTGTCCCAGGAGAAGACTCAGCATTTTGCCAACCGCCGTCGTCGTGTTGGTCCTCGTCTTTGTGTTGGGGATTTGGTGTGGTTATCTTCTCGGTTTGTCCCTATGAAGGTTTCTTCTCCTAAGTTTAAGCCTCGGTTCATCGGCCCGTACAAGATATTGGAGATTCTTAACCCTGTGTCCTTTCGTTTGGACCTCCCTGCATCTTTTTCTATTCATAATGTCTTCCATCGGTCATTGTTGCGCAGGTATGAGGTACCTGTTGTGCCTTCCGTTGAGCCTTCTGCTCCGGTGTTGGTTGAGGATGAGTTGGAGTACATTGTGGAGAAGATCTTGGACTCCCGTGTTTCCAGACGGAGACTTCAGTATTTGGTCAAGTGGAAGGGCTACGGTCAGGAGGATAATTCTTGGGTGACAGCCTCTGATGTTCATGCCTCCAATTTGGTCCGTGCCTTTCATAGGGCTCATCCTGATCGCCCTGGTGGTTCTGGTGAGGGTTCGGTGCCCCCTCCTTGAGGGGGGGGTACTGTTGTGAATTTGGTTTCTGGGCTCCCCCGGTGGTCACTGGTGGTACTGAACGTGGGTTTGTCATCTCCTCTGTTCACCTGTTTCCATCAGGATGTGGGAGTTTCTATTTAGCCTTGCTCCTCAGTCATTTCTATGCCGGCCAACAATGTTACCAGAAGCATTTCTGTTGCATGTTCCTGCTCCTAGACTACTTTCAGCTAAGTTGGATTTTTGTCCTAAGTTTGTTTGCATTTTTGTTCCAGTTCTCTGTGTTTGAATATTTCTGAGACTGGAAGCTCTTGTGAACTGAAATTGCCACTCTGGTGTCATGAGTTGATATTAGAGTTCTAAAGTAATTTCAGGATGGAATTTTGAATAGGGTTTTCAGCTGGCCGTGAAGTCCCCTTTTCTGTCTTCCTTCTATCTAGTAAGCGGACCTCAATTTTGCTAAACCTATTTTCATACTTCGTATGTCAATTTCCTCTTATATCACCGACAATATTTGTGGGGGCTACTGTCCGCCTTTTGGGGAAAATTTCTCTAGAGGTGAGCCAGGTCTGTATTTTCCTCTGCTAGGGTCAGTCAGTTCTCCGGCTGGCGCTGGGCGTCTAGGGATAAAACGTAGGCACGCTACCCGGCCACTTTCAGTTGTTGTGATAGGTTTAGCTCACGGTCAGCTCGAGTTCCCATCTTCCAAGAGCTAGTCCTTTTGTATGCTCAACTATGTTCTCTGTGTGTTGAGAACCATGACACACATGGCTCTGCTCCATACACCTTGTATACACGCGTCTCTGCTTCGCACAAATCGTACACACATGGCTCCACTCCATACACCTCGTACACATACGGCTCTGCTCCGTACACCACATACACACACGGCTCTGCTCCGTACACCTTGTACACACACGGCTCCGCTCCATACACCACATACACACATGTCTCCGCTCCGTACACCTCGTACACACACGGCTCCACTCCGTACACCTCATACACACACGGCTCCACTCTGTACACCTCATACACACATGGCTCCACTCTGTACACCAAGTACACACACGGCTCTGCTCCACACACTTCGTACACACACAGCTCCACTCCGTACACCTTGTACACACACGACTCCGCTCCGTACACCAAGTACACACACGGCTCCGCTCTGTGCACCAAGTACACACACAGCTCCACTCCATACACCAAGTACACACACGGCCCCACTCCGTACACCAAGTACACACACGGCTTCACTCCATACACCTCGTACACACACGGCTCTGCACCGTACACACCCGGCTCTGCTCCGCACACATCGTACACACACGGCTCTGCTCCATATACCTTGTACACACATGGCTCTGCTACATCCACCCTGCCAAACCCTCCTGACCCCACACATCGACTTCCCCTCATCCACCACCATGACAATCAGCACAGCAGAGTCCTGCATACACGAGGACCCTGATCATGTGACCCCTGACTCCTCCCCCTTCTGTGACCTCATCACAGGTCCTGTGTGCACAGAGCAGCCATCCATGAGCAACCCGAGGAGATGCATGGAGAAGAGCGACTTCAGTGTCAGGACCTGTGATGATGTCTCGTGAGTTGGGGAGGGCTGGATGAGGAGATCCAGGACGGAGCCCTGAATAGACTCAATAGCGTAATGTATTAACTGAACATGCGTCTCCGACGCAAATCCAGTTACTACACCGACAGAATCTGCCGCCCCCTCTCTTCAGGGATGGAAGTGCCGCCTGAGCCAAAGAGCTCAACTCGCTTCATGGAAGCAGCGTCACTGAGTCCACTGTTGATAATCTGTTAATAAAACCATAATTTTAACAAGACTACAGTAAACAGCCCAGTAAGTGATACATGGCTGGAATCAGGATCTATCTTCCTACATTATGCTGCTCTCAGACTAGGTGACAAAATTTTGGTTGCAGATTCCCATTAATCCTGATGTAATTCCGAATTCCATTTACTAAAATGAAGCCCCAAACTTGCAAAGAACCTCTATTATACTTCACCTTTGCCTGCATTCATTATTGTACCCCTCTCTGACCCACCTGTGAAAAGACTGCCTTCTGTTACAACCAAATATTTCACAGTTTAAGTCATCATTCTAAAGCAGGGGTGGGGAATCTTTTGTCTGCCAAGGGCCATGTGGATATTTATACCATCCTTCGGGGCCATACAGACTCCACCCACAAAGTACATCCTGACTCTGGCATTGGTTTCACGACATAATCTTTCATTGCATACCCTTCAGTGTTCAGTAGTGAACACTGCATGTGTGTGCTAACAGAGCAGGAAGAAATTAATGAGCTGGTGGCAATCAAAATACAGCTCCCTACCCAAGAATACGGTCCTTGAGAATCTGCTCGGGGGCTTGATAAAAGGTCATCGAGGGCCTCAAAATGGTCCTGGGGCCTGAGGTTCCCCACCACTGTTCTAAAGCATCTGCTGTTATTTTTTTGCACAGTTTTTGGGCAAATTTGTATTGCTTAGCTTTGTTTCCATGTCAAAGGTGTGGCTTAACTCCTTTACCCCAAAGCCTGTTTTCACATTCCTGACCAGGCCAATTTTTACCACTGTCACTTTATGAGGTCATAACTCTGAAACACTTCAATGGATCCCAATGATTCTGAGATTGTTTATTTCATGATATATTGTACTTAATTAAAGTCATAAAATATATTTGACATTAGCTGAAGAACCCAGCGTTGCCCGGGCATAGTAATTAACGGTGGTTAGTTATAACAAATTACAATGATTATATTGCACATAAAAACATTTCACATCATATATTCAACACTACAGATTTGCAACACAAATTAAATGATTACCCAAATATTGATAGTATGTTTAGTATTTTATTTTCAACTCATTCAAGAGCCTTTTGACAAACAACATTTTTGGTTTTTCCTTCCAATGCAAAGATGAACAGATTTTTGGCAGTTCCAACTCTTGAACAGGCCACGTAAAGTTGACCATGAGATTGAAGCAAAAGTATTTTTTTAACATAATATTAACCCCTTAACGACTGCCAATATGACTTTTAGTGGTGGCAGTTAAGGGGCCTTATTCCTCCTGCACCTCACGCTCCTCCGTTATAAACATCATTTTTCTGCAGCACAGCTTATCTCCTTTATAGTTGCCTCCTCCAGCAGCACCTCACACTCCTCTTCCATATACAATTGGAAACACTTGATCCCGAGAGAAATTGCACTAATTGCAATAAAGCGCATCGTTTACACAGCCTACTTCTTATGCAACTCCACATTTTTCACCTTTAGACCTCGTTCACATGTTATTTGGTCAGTATTTTTACCTCAGTATTTGTAAGCTAAAACTTAGAGTAAAACAGTCAGAGGAGAAGTATATTAGAAACACATCACAACATCTATATTTTTCTCCCACTTGTGCTTTTGGCTTATAAATACTGAGGTAAAATACTGACCAAATACTGAGCATGTGAATGTTGCCTTATACACAGCCTCCGCCTGCAGCATCTCATTCCTTGCTATACACAGCCTCATACTGCAGCAGCACCTCACTTCTCTCATTTTCCCATGACACATCTCATTTCCCCCTCACATCTCTCATTTTCCTACTCAAATCTCTAATTTTCCCTCACTCCTCTAATTTTTCCCTCATACCTCTCATTTTCCTCCGCATTCCTCTCATTTTCCCCCCTCACGCCTGTCATTTTGACCTCACACCTGTCATTTTTCGACCACTTCACTATTTTCCCCTCACTCCTCTCATTTTCAACCTCACACCGCTCACTTTCCCTGCACTCCACTATTTTCCCCTCACTCCACTATTTTCCCCTCACTGCTCTCATTTTCCCCTCACTCCCCTCATTTTCAACTCACTCCTCTCTTCCCCTCACATGTGCACAACAACTGTCTGTTATGAACACAGCAGTGTAATCCATGAGGCTCCTCCATTTCCGTTGATGCTATGCCTCACAGGAGTAACTACATTCTAGATACAACAGAGCTAGATGTGGCCCGAGCCTGCCACGCACTGATACTCTGAAGGTGGCGGCCCTGATTGTAGCTTGCAGCAGCTGGGATGTCGCAGCCGGTGAGTTTTGCAGGGTGGCTTTCGAGGTGAATGTGTCTCTGCCCGTGTGCTCTAACAATGTGGGCCATGTGGATGGGGCTTTGCATGTGGAGTGAGTGTGGTTATGTGGAGTGGGCAGGGCTATATGGAGTGGGCGTGACTTGATACATACACACACATACATACACTCAGCTTTATATATAGATGACTTGTGTTTGTGAAAAATTGAAAATCTGGCCAAAATTTAGCAATTTTCAAACTTTTAATTTTTATGTCCTTAAAACAGAGAGTCATATCACACAAAATAGTTAATAAATCACATTTTGCACAATTTTTGAAAAAATAATGCGCGATTTCTCATTTTTACAACAAATTTTTTTTTTATGGACACCTCACATTTGCAGTTACTTTGATGGGCCTATATGACAGAAAATACCGAAATGTGACACCATTCTAAAAGGGACACCCTTCAGTTGCTTCACAGGAATTATTGGAATTTGGAAGGATAAAATATACATTTTCTTTCTTTCACGAAAAGTTTCATTTAGATCTAATTTTGCATTACTTTTGCAAGGGTAACAGGAGAAAATGGACCATAAAATTTGTTTTGCAATTTCTCCTGAGCATGCTGATCCCCCATATGTGGGGGACTACTACTGTGTTTGGGCACACGGCAGGGCTCTGGAGGGAATGAGCACTTTTTGAATGTAAAATTGGCTGGAATAATTAGAGTATGCCATGTCGCGTTTGGAGAGCCTCTGATGTGCCTAAACAACGGAAACCCTCCACAAGTGACACCATTTTGGAAATTAAACCTCTATGGGAACTTATCTAGATGTCTATTGAGCACCTCGAACCCCTAGAAGTTTATAAAGTTAAACTGTGAAAATAAAAAAATCACATTTTTCCCTCAAAAATCTTTTTTAGCTCCAAATTTTATATTTTCACAAGGGTAACAGGAGAAAATAGACCCCAAAATTTGTTGTGCAATTTCTCCTGAGTTCAACAATATATGTGGTTGAAAACTACTTTTGAGGAACCGATTGTTAGGGTTAGTGGATTGCACAAAATATAAATTAAGATGAAGTGCGATCGCATCCCGGGGTCCACTGTGCGGAGATGTAAAACCGCAGCTAGTGAACGATGGTGGAAGCGTATAGCAAGCTATCTTGATAGTACACAGGGTTAAATGTCACCCTGTGTGTTAGGGCTGGCGCAACGCACCGAGTAAATATAGAGATGTTATTTGGTGCGTTCGCAGCCCAGGGTCCACCGTGCAGGAAAAGAACCTGCTGCTGGCAAACGGCAGCACTATATGGCTATAGAAGCGAACTCTGTTGCTTCACAGAGTCGCTATAAAGAAAGGACTGTGTCCTGTTAAACTTCACAGGAATACACAGTAACTGCTGAGCAGATAGCAGCTTGTGGTCACACAGTCAAGGAGGCAATCATACAATCTCCTCATCGGAGGAGCCGGTATTCTAAGTGGCTTATTTCAGCCGGGCCCTGAAACCATACACACAATCTCCTCACCGGAGGTGCCGGTATTCTAAGTGGCTTATTTCAGCTGGGTCCCTGAATACACACAAGAGTGACCACATTGGTGCAAAACTCATGACATGAATTGAAACTAGCGCATGGCTGTGCGGCCATGCAAACCTTTTATAGCTGCAGCAAGTACAGGGCCTTCCTAGAAGGACCAATGAGAGGCTTCCACAGAGCCTGAGCACCTTCAGGACCTTCCTGGAGAACCAATGGGTTTTGCTGCAGTATCTAAGCATGTGACCCTCGATCTCCAATGAGAGATCTTACCCTGGGCATGCACAGAAGGGAAAAAGCAGGACTTAGTCCCAAAAGCGTCTGCTCACTGCTGCCCAGCACTGGCTTCAATGGCAGAAGCTGGAAATGCAGCAGTAACCCTTTGCACAAAGTCAGACTGAGCGAGACGCTGAGACCAACATCTCCGCTGAGCAGGCTCCACTGTGGCAGGAGAAGAATGGGAGACCACAGTGGAGATGACTCGAGATTCCCCCTGCGCAGAGGCCGGAACTCGACCCCTAACATTGGCCCCCCCTCTTGGACCTTGCTATGCTCGAAGGCAGCAATGAGCTGCGGAGCCTGAATGTGCTCAGCAGGCTCCCAGGACCTGTCCTCAGGACCATAACCCTTCCAGTCCACCAAATAAAAATTTTTACCACGTACCACCTTGCACCCAAAAATAGCGTTCACCTCGTAATCGTCTGTAGATGAACCCGATGTCCCAGCAGATGACTCGGAAATCCGGGACATGTGTCATGGTTCCCAATGGCAGGGACTCAGGCAAAAACGGACTAGCTCTAGGAATGATGGAATCTCAGATGACCGCGACGCTGAACCTAACACGCAACTAATAGTAGCCAGGGGGTGTGCCTACGATTATCCCTAGACACCTCGCACCAGCCAGAGATCTAGCTGCCCCTAGTAGAGGAATACACAGACCTGGCTTGCCTCCAGGGAAACCCCAAAAAGTGATAGTAGCCCCCCACATATAATAACGGTTAGGTAAGAGGAAAACACGTACGCAGTATGAATATAGATTCAGCAAAGAGAGGCCCTCTGACTAGATAGCAGAAAATACAAAAGAGGACTTCGCGGTCACCTCAAAACCCTAAACAGCCATCCTGAAATTACCTTAACTCCGTTATCAACTCATGACACCGGAGTAGTAATTTCAGATCACTAGAGCTTCCAGCAGCAAGAAAAATATAAATGCATGCTGGACAAAGAAACACAAAAAATGCCAAAGATCCAACTTAGCTGAATTGCAGACTTGGAGCAGGTAGCAAGCAACAGAGGTGCTCTGGTAACATTGATTGCCGGCACTAGAATGACTGAGAAGCCAGACTAAATAGGAAACTCCCAGTTTCCAGATGGAAACAGGTGCAAGACAAAAGTCAGCCAGTACCACCAGTAACCACCAGAGGGAGCCCAAAAACAGAATTCACAACAGTACCCCCCCTTAAGGAGGGGGCACCGAACCCTCATGAGAACCACCAGGGCGATCTGGATGCGCCCTATGAAAGGCGCGAACCAAATCAGAGGCATGAACATCGGAGGCAGTCACCCAAGAATTATCCTCCTGACCGTATCCCTTCCATTTAACCAAATATTGAAGTCTCCGTCTGGAAACGCGAGAGTCCAAAATCTTCTCCACAACATACTCCAACTCACCCTCCACCAGCACAGGAGCAGGAGGCTCAACAGAAGGAAAAACCGGTAACTCGTACCTCCGCAACAACGACCGATGGAAGACATTATGAATGGTGAAAGATGCTGGTAGGTCCAAACAAAAAGATACAGGATTAAGAATCTCCAAAATCTTATCAGGACCTATGAACCGAGGTTTAAACTTAGGAGAAGAGACCTTCATAGGGACAAAACGAGAAGATAACCACACCAAGTCCCCAACGCGGAGATGATGACCCACACGACGATGACGATTAGCAAACTGCTGAGTCTTCTCCTGAGACAACTTCAAATTGTCCACCACATGACTCCAAATCCAGTGCAGTCTATCCACCACCGTGTCCACTCCAGGGCAATCCGAAGATTCCACCTGGCCAGATGAAAAACGAGGGTGAAACCCTGAATTGCAAAAGAAAGGAGAAACCAGAGTGGCAGAATTGGCCCGATTATTGAGGGCAAACTCTGCCAACAGCAAAAAGGTGACCCAATCATCCTGATCAGCCGACACAAAACACCTCAAATAAGTCTCCAAGGTCTGATTAGTTCGCTCCGTCTGGCCATTAGTCTGAGGATGGAATGCAGACAAAAAAGACAAATCAATGCCCATCCTGGCACAGAACGCTCGCCAGAACCTAGACACAAATTGAGACCCCCTGTCAGAAACGATGTTTTCCGGGATACCATGTAAACGAACCACATTCTGAAAAAACAAAGGAACCAACTCAGATGAAGAAGGCAATTTGGGCAAGGGTACCAAATGAACCATCTTAGAAAAACGGTCACACACCACCCAAATGACGGACATTTTCTGAGAAACCGGGAGGTCCGAGATAAAGTCCATAGAGATGTGCGTCCACGGCCTCTTCGGAATAGGCAAGGACAACAACAATCCACTAGCCCGAGAACAGCAAGGCTTGGCCCGAGCACAAACATCACAAGACTGTACAAAGGCATGCACATCTCGAGACAGGGAAGGCCACCAGAAGGACCTGGCCACCAAATCTCTGGTACCAAAAATTCCAGGGTGACCTGCCAACACAGAAGAATGAACCTCCGAGATGACTCTACTGGTCCACTCATCTGGAACAAACAGTCTCCCAGGCGGACAACGATCAGGCCTATCAGTCTGAAACTCCTGCAAAGCACGTCGCAAGTCTGGGGAGACAGCAGACAAAATCACCCCATCCTTAAGGATACCCGTAGGCTCAGAATCACCAGAGGAGTCAGGCTCAAAACTCCTAGAAAGGGCATCTGCCTTCACATTTTTTGAACCCGGCAAGTATGAAACCACAAAATTAAACCGGGAGAAAAACAACGACCAGCGCGCCTGTCTAGGATTCAGACGCCTGGCAGACTCAAGGTAAATCAGATTCTTGTGATCAGTCAAGACCACCACCTGATGTCTAGCACCCTCAAGCCAATGATGCCACTCCTCAAATGCCCACTTCATAGCCAAGAGCTCCCGATTACCGACATCATAATTTCGCTCAGCGGGCGAAAACTTTCGAGAGAAGAATGCACATGGTCTCATCACTGAGCAATCGGGACTTCTCTGCGACAAAACCGCCCCCGCTCCAGTCTCGGAAGCATCAACCTCGACCTGAAAAGGGAGCGAAACATCAGGCTGGCGCAACACAGGGGCGGAAGAAAAGCGGCGCTTAAGCTCCCGAAAGGCCTCCACAGCCGCAGAGGACCAATTGGCAACATCAGCACCCTTCTTAGTCAAATCAGTCAGAGGTTTAGCAACACTTGAAAACCCAGTTATAAATCGACGATAGAAATTAGCAAAGCCCAAGAACTTCTGAAGGCTCTTCAGGGAAGTAGGCTGCGTCCAATCACAAATAGCCCGAACCTTGACAGGATCCATCTCAACAGAAGAAGGGGAAAAAATATACCCCAAAAAGGAGATCTTCTGAACCCCAAAAATACACTTTGAACCCTTTACAAACAAAGAATTGGCCCGCAAAACCTGAAAAACCTTCCTAACCTGTTGAACATGCGACTCCCAGTCATCCGAAAAAATCAAAATATCATCCAAATACACAATCATAAATTTATCCAGGTATTTACGGAAAATATCGTGCATAAAGGACTGAAAGACTGAAGGAGCATTAGAAAGACCAAAAGGCATTACCAAATACTCAAAATGGCCCTCGGGTGTATTAAATGCAGTTTTCCACTCATCTCCCTGCTTAATCCGCACCAAATTATACGCACCCCGAAGATCAATCTTAGAGAACCACTTTGCCCCTTTAATACGAGCAAATAAATCAGTCAATAGTGGCAAAGGATACTGGTATTTGTCTGTAATCTTATTCAACAGGCGATAATCAATACAGGGCCTCAGGGAGCCATCTTTTTTACCCACGAAAAAAAAAACCTGCTCCTAAAGGGGATGAGGATGGACGGATATGTCCCTTTTCCAAGGACTCCTTAATATACTCTCGCATAGCATCATGCTCAGGCACAGACAGATTGAACAAACGACCCTTGGGAAACTTGCTGCCAGGAATCAAGTCTATAGCACAATCACAATCCCTGTGAGGGGGGAGAGAACTAAGTTTAGGCTCCTCAAAAACATCACAATAGTCAGACAAAAATGCCGGAATTTCAGAGGGAGTAGATGAAGCAATGGAAACCAAAGGTACTTCCCCATGAGCCCCCTGACATCCCCAGCTTAACACAGACATTGTTTTCCAGTCAAGGACTGGATTATGAGTTTGCAACCATGGCAATCCAAGCACTAAGACATCATGCAAGTTATGCAACACAAGGAAGCGAATCACCTCCCGATGGTCAGGAGTCATACACATAGTCACTTGTGTCCAGTATTGTGGTTTATTCCTAGCCAATGGTGTGGAGTCGATACCCTTCAGAGGGATAGGAACTTCCAAAGGCTCTAGGCTAAACCCACAGCGTCTGGCAAAGGACAAACCCATAAGACTCAAGGAAGCGCCAGAATCCACATAGGCATCCACAGTAATAGATGATAATGAACAGATCAAAGTTACAGACAAAATAAACTTAGACTGCAAAGTGCCAATTGCAAAAGACTTATCAACCTTTTTTGTGCGTTTAGAGCATGCTGATATAACATGAGCAGAATCACCACAGTAGAAGCACAACCCATTTTTGCGCCTATAATTCTGCCGTTCACTTCTGGACAGAATTCTATCACATTGCATAATCTCCGGTGTCTGCTCAGAAGACACCGCCAAATGGTGCACAGGTTTGCGCTCCCGTAAACGCCGATCAATCTGAATAGCCATAGTCATGGATTCATTCAGACCTGTGGGCGTAGGAAACCCCACCATGACATCTTTAACGGCGTCAGAGAGACCTTCTCTGAAATTCGCCGCCAGGGCGCACTCATTCCACTGAGTAAGCACAGACCATTTTCGAAATTTTTGACAATATATTTCAGCTTCATCATGCCCTTGAGAAAGGGCTATCAAGGCCTTTTCAGCCTGAATCTCCAAATTAGGTTCCTCATAGAGCAACCCCAGTGCCAGAAAAAACGCATCCACATTGAGCAGCGCAGGATCCCCTGGTGCCAATGCAAATGCCCAATTCTGGGGGTCACCCGCAACAAGGAAATCACAATTTTAACCTGCTGAGTGGAGTCTCCAGCGGAGCGAGATCTCAGAGAAAGATACAATTTACAATTGTGCTTAAAATTCAAAAAACGAGATCTATCTCCAGAAAAGAACTCAGGTATAGGAATCTTGGGTTCTGACATAGGAGCATGTATAACATAGTCTTGGATATTTTGAACCTTAGAAGCAAGAGTATTCAGGTTTGTAGCTAAACTCTGGATATCCATTTCTTAACAGCTGAGATCTGAGCCATTCAGGGGTTAAGAGGAGAGAAAAAAGCAGCAGATTGCAATTATGGCTAGACAGAACTTCTGAGTAAAAAAAAAAAAAAAGTGTCAATAACTTCTTTTTTCTCTCTTTCTTCAGCCAATACCTTTAATACATTTTGGCCGGCAATACTGTCATGGTTCCCAATGGCAGGGACTCAGGCAAAAATGGACTAGCTCTAGGAATGATGGAATCTCAGATGACCGCGACGCTGAACCTAACACGCAACTAATAGTAGCCAGGGGGTGTGCCTACGATTATCCCTAGACACCTCGCACCAGCCGGAGATCTAGCTGCCCCTAGTAGAGGAATACACAGACCTGGCTTGCCTCCAGGGAAACCCCAAAAAGTGATAGTAGCCCCCCACATATAATAACGGTTAGGTAAGAGGAAAACACGTACGCAGTATGAATATAGATTCAGCAAAGAGAGGCCCTCTGACTAGATAGCAGAAAATACAAAAGAGGACTTCGCGGTCACCTCAAAACCCTAAACAGCCATCCTGAAATTACCTTAACTCTGTTATCAACTCATGACACCGGAGTAGTAATTTCAGATCACTAGAGCTTCCAGCAGCAAGAGAAATATAAATGCATGCTGGACAAACAAACACAAAAAATGCCAAAGATCCAACTTAGCTGAATTGCAGACTTGGAGCAGGTAGCAAGCAACAGAGGTGCTCTGGTAACATTGATTGCCGGCACTAGAATGACTGAGAAGCCAGACTAAATAGGAAACTCCCAGTTTCCAGATGGAAACAGGTGCAAGACAAAAGTCAGCCAGTACCACCAGTAACCACCAGAGGGAGCCCAAAAACAGAATTCACAACAGACATGTATACGGGTTTCAAGAGGGACACATGAAAGGTGTCGGTGATACCCAGGCATGGCAGAAGGGCTAAACTGTAGACCACATGGTAAAACTGTTCGAGGACTTTGAAAGGGCCCAAGTAGCGAGGTGCAAACTTAGTGGACTCAACTCGCAGCCTGATGTTACGGGCGGAGAGCCACACCAAGTCGCCAGGAGCAAAGGTCGGAGTGGGGCGCCGATGAGCATTGGCAGAGGACCTCATTCTCTCCTTGGAGGCCCGAATGGCATCCTGAGTGCAGCCCCAAATATCCCGTGCCTCCATAGCCCAGTCTGCCACCCTGGAGCCAGCGGAAGACACGGGCATAGGCACATGTACCCACGGATGCTGACCATAGTTAAGGAGGAATGGGGTTTGTCCAGTGGAGTCGGCTATGGCGTAGTTCAATGTAAACTCTGCCCATGGTAGCAAGGATGCTCAGTCATCCTGCCTTGCTGAGACAAAATGTCGCAGATATGTGACCAAGGTCTGGTTGGCCCTCTCTACCAACCCATTTGTCTTGAGATTATATGTGGAAGAGAGATTCAACTCAATGCTGAGAAGACGACAAAGCTATCTCCAGAACCGAGACACAAACTGGGGACCCCGGTCACTGACAATTTTGTCCGGCATACCGTGTAGGCGGAAGATGTGTTTTATAAACAACGCTGCCAAGGCCCGTGCAGAAGGTAGCCGTGGAAGTGGCACCAAATGCACCATTTTAGAAAAATGATCGGTGATAACCCAAATGATGGTACAGCCATGAGACTTGGGCAAACCCACCACAAAGTCCATCCCGACCATCTCCCAGGGCCTCTCTGCCACCGGCAAAGGATAGAGTAACCCAGCTGGCCGTTGTCGAGGAGACTTATTTTTGGCGCAGGAGACACATGCCCCGAATATAATCTCCGATGTTACAGACCACATGTGGCCACCAGTACGTCCTCGCCAGCAGTTCAGATGTCCTCTTTGTCTCAAAGTGTCCACCCACCCTGGACGAATGAGCCCAAGAGAGAACCTCCGGTCGCAAATTAATGGGTTCAAAAGTCTTGCCCGGAGGCACAGACTCTAGCGAAACCAGAGCTACGGTTCTCAGGCTCTCAGAAGGGACAATAAGCCGAGGCCCCCCTTCCTCCCCCTCAGATGACACAACGGAGCAAGAGAGGGCGTCAGCACAAATGTTCTTCTCCCCAGTGAGATAATGGAGGGTGAAGTGGAACAGGGAGAAGAACAAGGACTATCTGGCCTGACAAGAATTTAGCCGCTGGGCTGTTTGCAAATATACCAGATTTTTGTGGTCCGTGAAGACTTGAAAGGGAAAGCGAGCCCCCTCCAAAAGATGTCTCCACTCCGAGAAAGCCAACATCAGTGCTAGCAACTCCCTGTCCCTGATGGAATAATTCCTCTCCGCTGGTGTGAAGGTCTTGGAGAAGAACAAGCAAGGATGCTTCCGAACTTGAGCATCCTTTTGGAAGAGGACAGCTCCTGCACCAACGGATGAGGCATCCACCTCCATTATAAACGGCTTATCAACATTGGGACGATGTAGGATGGGAGCGCTAGCAAAATGAGACTTAATAGAAGAGAAGGCCCTGGAGACCTCTTCGGACCACAATTTGGGATTTGCTCCCTTCTTGGTGAGGGCTACCAAGGGAGCTACCAAAGTTGAGAAGTGGGGAATGAACTGGCGATAGTATTTAATGAACCCCATAAAGCGCTGCACCGCTTTAAGGGAATGGGGTTCTTGCCAGTCCATCACAGCCTGTAGTTTGGCAGGATCCATAGCCAATCCCTGGGAGGAGATGATATAGCCCAGGAAAGGTAAAGACTCCTGCTCAAACATACACTTCTCCAACTTTGCATAGAGGGAATTTGCTTGTAAGAGGTCAAAGACTCTGCCAACATCTCTCCGGTGGGAATCAATATCTGGAGAGAAGATGAGAACATCATCCAGATAGACTATGACCGAGGTAGAGAGCATATCCCGGAAGATATCGTTGACAAAGTCTTGGAAAATGGCTGGGGCATTACAGAGCCCGAAGGGCATCACCAGATACTCATTGTGCCCATCCCTGGTATTAAACACCATCTTCCATTCGTCCCCCTCACGGATGTGAATCAGGTTACAAGCACCCCGCCGATCTAATTTGGTAAATACCCTTGCTCCCCGTAGCCTATCAAAGAGCTCAGAAATCAGGGGCAACAGGTATTTATTCTTAACGGTGATGGCGTTATGACCTCTAATCTATGCAAGGACGTAATTCTCCGTTCTTCTTCTGCACGAAGAAGAACCCCGCCCCTGCAGGTGTCACTGACTTCTGAATGAACCCTCTTGTCAAATTCTCCTGGATGTATTGGGACATAGCCTCCGTTTCCGGGAGAGAGAGGGGATAGACCCGCCCCCAAGGAGGTTCTGCTCCAGGCTAGAGATCAATAGGACAGTCATAGGGACAGTGAGGCGGAAGGGTCTCTGCTGCTTTTTTGGAGAAGACGTCTGCATAGGACCAATAACATTTGGGAAGGGACGAAAGATCTGCGGGTATCTCGGTGGTGGAAACCTGAACGCATTCTCTCACACATCTGCCCTTACATGATTCACTATAACCCAATATCCTCCCAGAGGTCCACTCAATATGTGGGGAGTGGAAACAGAGTCAGGGTATTCCCAGCAGAATCTCGTCCATTCAATGGCAAAAGCTGGAAAAGCAGCAGTAACCCT
The DNA here is from genome assembly GCF_051348905.1 of Ranitomeya variabilis. Lineage (NCBI taxonomy): Eukaryota > Metazoa > Chordata > Amphibia > Anura > Dendrobatidae > Ranitomeya > Ranitomeya variabilis. Next base: position 460,958,841 of record NC_135232.1, on the reverse strand, counting down.
TTGCACAGAGTCAGACTGAGCGAGACGCTGGGACCAACATCTCCGCTGAGCAGGCTCCACTGTGGCAGGAGAAGAATGGGAGACCGCAGTGGAGATGGCCCGAGATTCCCCCTGTGCAGAGGCAGGAACTTGACCCCTAACACTGTGTGAACAGAAAGTAATTATCCTGCTCTGTTAGCTTCACAGAGGGGTAGAGACAGAAATGCAGCTGTACCTGGACAGTATGGCGCAGTTAGATGCCACTCTAGTGGAAATGGCACTATGTGAAATCCCCTGTTACTTCACAGGTGAGCACTTCCCTCTCAGGGCCATCGAAACAGATAGTGGACGCAGTCTCAGCGTATGCACTCACACGAACTCCATTCTGGAAGTGCCGGAATTCTAAAGGCTATACGCCTGCCCTGAGCACATGCAGACAAGTCCACACTATCGTAGTGTTCCACACACACATGTAACATAAATGATCTTGACGCGCCAAAGATCCTTTTATAGATTGTGCCAATCAGACAGCACCTTGCTCGTAGGCCAATCTGGAGTCGGCACAGGACCTGAGCAGCTGACAACCGACCACCAATGAGAGGTCGCCACCTCACGAGTATGCTCAGTAGAGCAAATCCTGGACTTAGACTCAGGAATGACTGCTCGCTGCTGTCTATTATTAGTTACCATAGCTGAACCTGGAGAGGCAGCAGTAACAATGCACACGGCCAGAGTCTGAGCAAGACGCTAAGACTGACATTTTTGCTGAGCAGCATCCACTGCGGTTGAGACCGAATGGTAGACCACAGAGGAAGATAAGGCTTGGTATTTATCCTGTGCAGAGGAATAATCCCGATACCTAACACTGATTTTGCTGCACTTGTTTGAGGGTGCCATGTCACATTTGCAGAGCCCCTGAGGTGCCAGAACAGCATAAAACCCATAAGTGACCCCATTTTACAAACTAAACCTCTCAATGAATTCATCTAGGGGAGCAGTGATTATATGAACACCACAGGTGTGTCACAGACTTTTATATCATTGGGCAGTGAATAAAAAATTTACGTTTTTACCATCAAGATCGTGTGTTAGCCACAAGTTTTACATTTTCATGCTGGGAAATGGTTAAAAATGGTACTAAAATGTGTCCCACAATTTGGGCTTAAAGTAGAAATATCCTATATGTGGCTATACGGTTCTGCTAAGCCATACGGATAGACCCGGGAGGGTCAGAGTGCTATTTGCCTCCTGGAAGGCAGATTTTAGGAACACTGGGGATGAGAAGGGAGAGAAGGCATTTGGATTTGGTAGCAGAGAATTTGCTGAATTTCTTTTGGGGACGAGGGACCATTTTGCTTTTCCAGAGCCTTTGTGCTACCAGTAACATGGAAGCCCACTATCTTTCTATTAACAGATGACGGACCTGAGTGAGGGTTTGCTTTTTTTGTAGATTGAGTCGAAGCTTTTACTGGGAACATTTTACATAACATTTATAATCACATTTATCCGGCGCTCTACACTGAGTACCTACTTTGAGGTTTCCATCTAAATCTCAGAGTGATGCGACAGATGAAACCCCCCCTGTGAATCCATTCACTATAATGAGGCAGCAGAGTTACTGTGGACTGTCTGGCCTCTGTTCAGTGTTGTCCTTTTCAGCAGTGCACAAAACTGTGGCTAATGGCACTTATATACAATCCTAAAAAAGGACACGCCTGATCACAGGTCCTATGGCATCCACTGTTCCTCCATCTACTTAATTATAGGGAATATTCCACCTGGGGTTCTGTCTGAATCACGTATTTCATAGATTTACACAGAAATTCCAATGTAAGTGCTCAGCATAGAGCGCAGGATAAATGTGTACCAAAGCCTTACTGCGATCCTTTGGGAGACAGAATGAAAAAATCAACAGCATGTCAAGAATTGGTTTATTTATATTTTACGCTGTTCCTCGTGTGGTATAAACGATTACACAAAATTATTCTTCGAGCCAGTGAAATTACAGTGATACCAGATTTATATCTGTTTTTATGCTTGGCTGCTGTCACACACTAAAAGATGCTTTTTATTGCAAAAACTAGTTTTTGAATTACAATATTTAGACAGCTATCATTTTTCCATATTTTGGCCTACAGAGTCATCAAAGGGCTTATTTTTTGTGGGTTGAGCTGACGTTTTTATTGGTACCATTTTTCTGTCCTGGATTGGCCTAGCCAGTTTCCAGATCTCAACTCCATAGAAAATCTTTGGAGGGAGTTGAATGTCCGTGTTGCCCAGCAACAGGCCCAAAACATCGCTGCGCTAGAGGAGGTCTGCATGGAGGAATGGGCCAACATACCACCAACAGTGTGTGGCAACCTTGTGAAGACTTACAGAAAACGTTTGACCTCTGTCATTGCCAACAAAGGATATATAGCAAAATATTGAGATGAACTTTTGTTAATGACCAAATACTTATTTTACTCCATAATTTGCAAAATAAATGTAGCCAAATCAGACAAGGTGATTTTCTGGATTTGTTTTCTCATTTTGACTCTTATAGTTGTGGTCTACCTAAGATGTCAGTTACAGGCCTCTCTCATCTTTTTAAGTGGGAGAACTTGCACAATTGGTGGCTGACTAAATACTTTTTTTCTCCACTGTAACTGGTTTATTAACCCCTTCATGACCTTGGAATTTTCCTTTTCTGCGGTTTTGTTTTTTGCTCCTCTTCTTCCCAGAGCCATAACTTTCTACTTCTTCATTATGGCCATATGAGGGCTTTTTTTGCAGGACGAGATGTACTTTTGAGCAACCTCATTGATTTTAACAAATAGTGTACTGGAAAACTGGGAAAAATTCCAAGTGCGGTGAAATTGCAAAAAAAATGCAGTCCTCAAAACGTTTTTCTTGTTTTTGTTTTGTATCATGTTCTCTAAATGCTAAAACTGACCTGCCATTAAGATTCTGGAGGTCATTCTGAGTTGTTCGAAGATACCAAACATATATAGGACCTTTTTGTTTATGTAGTGAAAAAAAAAATAAATGTCGGAATCTGGGCATGGGTGAGGGCTTTTTTTTTTGCACGCCATGCTGATGTTTTTATTGACAGCATTTTGGGGTAGATATGATCTTTGATGGCCTGTTATTTTATTTTATTGCAATGTTGCGGCGACCCAAAAAAGGTAATTCTAGTGTTTGATTTTTTTCTCTTTAAGCCGTTTACTGATCAGATTAATTATTTTAGAGTTTTATAGAATGGGCATTTGTGAACGCGGCAATACCAAATATGTGTATTTTAAAATATTTTTGAACTATTTTATTTTAAATTGGGTGAAAGGGAGGTGATTTGAACTTTTATATTTTCATTTTCTTAATATTTTCAAAAACTTTGTTTTATACTTTTTACTTGCTTCAATAGTCTTTTAGGAGACTTGAAGCTATGATCTTCTGATCGCTTGTGCTGCACATAGCAGGGCTTCAGCAGCTTTTAACATGTTAACAGCCGCGGGTGGATCACTATTATACCTGCGGCTGTTAGAGGCACATGACAGCTGATCAGATCATGTGGCCGGAGCCCACATTAAAGAGGGATAAACAACCTATGACGTACCTGTACATCATAGGTCGTGAAGAGGTAAGGCATATTCCTTCTGGGTAAGGCATAGTCCTTCTTGTAAATAGAAATCCACACACAAAGGAGATAAAACAATCAGGACACCTGGTTTACAAAAATGTCATATATGGCAGGCAGTACCTACTTAGGCAGAAAGGCAATACAGTCAAACAGAAGGGTGAAGGTATACTGGTATACTGGTCAGGAAAGAAGCACAAAATAGAAAACTGAATGATTATAGTATATTTTTATGTATTATATTCATTCACAATTTTCCTCAGTTCCCTTATGTGTGGACTTGTGTGTTCCTTCAATAAATAGATATGTGTATTTTTAATATGTACTAATAACATTTTTGAGTGTTTATGGTACTTTATCTTGCATGTAAATTTTTATAAATATAGCTTATGCCTTTATATGTATAATGGATTGTATCTAATGGAAATTGTAATTGGCATTATTGTTACAATGCAATTAGAAAAAATAGTAAACAAAGGTAATGGTTGTGATAATATAGGAAGTAGTAATTATATATGTCTATTCATGTGTATTCTTTGGTAAAAATGCCTAAAATGAAGAATGAAAGTACATAAAAAATTATAATCTGGTGAACTACACTTTTCCTTCACCAACTAATCAGCCTGGGATGTACACCATGTCGATACAATAAGACTCTTTGGTAGAACAAGGAAACATGGTTTCCCCGTACTACTGCTTTCCATTCTGTAGTCCATAAGTTGTTTTAGGCCTGCAGCTATCAGAACAACAGGGTAACATACAGTGTGAGCCCCAGAATGGGAGCGAGGTGAAGTGATGACATCACTGTAGCAGGACTCTGACGTCCTGTGTGTGTCCCAGTATGATTACTTCATCACACTGGTTTACAATGCCTTGCCTATATCTGTCAGCAAACTTGCCAGAATCTGGGGATAGGTGGGAATATAATTTTTTAAAGTTAATTTTCAGTACTTGCAGGTTGACTGTGGTGACCATTATGCAGTGTGGGGACCACTGTTGAGGCCATTATGCAGCGTGGGGACTACTGTGGGGCTATCATACAGTGTGGGGGCCATAATACAGTGTGGTGACTGCTGCCGGGCATCATTCAATATATGAAAAACTATGGGTGCTCTCATTCAGTTTTGGGAGTACTGTTGGAGCCATCATGTAGTGTAGGGACTAATGTGGAGGCCATTATACAGTCTGGGGATTACTGTGGGGCAATAAAACAGTGCTGGAACCATAATACAATGTGAGTACTGCTGTGGGGGCATCATACAGTGTAGAGACAACTATGGAAGCCATTGTAAAGTGTGAGGGCTACTGTGGAGTCCATCATACAGTGCAGGGACTACTGTTTGGGCCATAATACAATTTGTAGACCATTTTGAAGTCCATAATACAGTGTGGAGAGCATTATACTGTGCATAGGAGAACAATGGAGGCTCAAGCTATATATAGGGGAGCTGTGGATGCATCATACTGTGTATAGGGGAGCTGTACATGAGGGGACTTGGGACATTACTGCTGTATGTACATGGTGTACATGGAGAGATTTAGGGGAAAATTATTGCTTCTTTTTAACATTATTAATGACCTTGTAGGGGGCATACAGAGTCGAATTCCAATATTTGCAGGTGATACTAAACTCTGCAGGGTAATCAATACAGGGGAGGACAATTTTATATTACAGGATGATTTATGTAAACTAGAAGCTTGGGCTGATAAATGGCAAATGAGCTTTAATGGGGATAAATGTAAGGTCATGCACTTGGGTAGAAGTAATAAGATGTATAACTATGTGCTTAGTTCTAAAACTCTGGGCAAAACCATCAATGAAAAAGACCTGGGTGTATGGGTGGATGACAAACTCATATTCAGTGGCCAGTGTCAGGCAGCTGCTACAAAGGCAAATAAAATAATGGGATGCATTAAAAGAGGCATAGATGCTCATGAGGAGAACATAATTTTACCTCTATACAAGTCACTAGTGCGACCACACTTAGAATACTGTGCACAGTTCTGGTCTCCGGTGTATAAGAAAGACATAGCTGAACTGGAGCGGGTGCAGAGAAGAGCGACCAAGGTTATTAGAGGACTGGGGGGTCTGCAATACCAAGATAGGTTATTACACTTGGGGCTATTTAGTTTGGAAAAACGAAGGCTAAGGGGTGATCTTATTTTAATGTATAAATATATGAGGGGACAGTACAAAGACCTTTCTGATGATCTTTTTAATCATAGACCGGTGACAGGGACAAGGGGGCATCCACTACGTCTGGAGGAAAGAAGGTTTAAGCATAATCACAGACGCGGATTCTTTACGGTAAGAGCAGTGAGACTATGGAACTCTCTGCCGTATGATGTTGTAATGAGTGATTCATTACTTAAATTTAAGAGGGGACTGGATGCCTTTCTTGAAAAGTATAATGTTACAGGGTATATACACTAGATTCGTTGTTAGGGTGTTAATCCAGGGAACTAGTCTGATTGCCGTATGTGGAGTCGGGAAGGAATTTTTTTCCCCATGGTGGAGTTACTCTTTCCAACATGGTTTTTTTTTCCTTCCTCTGGATCAACATGTTAGGGCATGTTAGGTTAGGCTATGGGTTGAACTAGATGGACTTACAGTCTTCCTTCAACCTTAATAACTATATTACTATGTTACTGCACATGAAAAAGATTCTGGGGAAATTAATAAATAATGCATGGGCACTTAAGAAGCATTATTGTTATGAGGGAACTCAGGGTATTATGACTGTCATTTTGCTTTCTACGGGGCATAATGTGGGCATTTGCCCACTACATTAATTTTTTCTACATCTACAATTTTACCATCCAGAGGGCACAAACAAGGCATTTAACTTTGAAAAGGGCATAGCTTGGGACATCATTATGTGGGGTACTAGGAGCAGAACTATTTTTGTGCCACACATGGTCCAGTAAAGGATAAATCTGTCAGAAGCAGGTTCAGCATTAGGGTGACAGTAAGGTGAATAGTTTGTGCAGGTTGGGAATAGATGGGGATGCTGCTGGAAATGTGAGAAGTTAAATGTGTATTTGTTGTAAATTCTGGTGAAAAGTCATGGCTGAAAGATGTTGTCATGGTGGTCTAGGCCAGATGGTAAAGATGGGAAGAGTGAACGATTCCATTAGAGCAGACGTCAGGTGGAAGTCACTATCTGTAACTGTACTGCAATCTCATATATTCTGTAGGGCTGATATCTACCACCATATGGTCACCATTAGTGTTGAGCGATACCGTCCGATACTTGAAAGTATCGGTATCGGAAAGTATCGGCCGATACCGGCAAAGTATCGGATCCAATCCGATACCGATACCCGATACCAATACAAGTCAATGGGACTCAAGTATCGGACGGTATTCCTGATGGTTCCCAGGGTCTGAAGGAGAGGAAACTCTCCTTCAGGCCCTGGGATCCATATAAATGTGTAAAATAAAGAATTAAAATAAAAAATATTGCTATACTCACCTCTCCGACGCAGCCTGGACCTCAGCGAGGGAACCGGCAGCGTTGTTTGTTTAAAATTCGCGCGTTTACTTGGTTACGTGAAGTCCCGGCTTGTGATTGGTCACGGCGGCCATGTTGCCGGGATGCGGACCAATCACAGCAAGCCGTGATGAAATTTCGTCACGGCTTGCTGTGATTGGTCCGCGTCCCGGCAACATGGCCGCCGTGACCAATCACAAGCCGTGACGTCACGGGAGGCTGGACACGCGCGCATTTTAAAATGCGTGCTTTTCCTTCCTCCCGGCTTGTGATTGGTTGCGCCGCGGTCAACCAATCACAAGCCGTGATGTCACGGGAGGCTGGACACGCGCACATTTTAAAATGCGCGCGTGTCCAGCCTCCAGTGACGACCCGGCTTGTGATTGGTCACGGCGGCCATGTTGCCGGGACGCGGACCAATCACAGCAAGCCGTGATGTAATTTCGTCACGGCTTGCTGTGATTGGTCCGCGTCCCGGCAACATGGCCGCCGTGACCAATCACAAGCCGGGACTTCACGTAACCAAGTAAACGCGCAAATTTTAAACAAACAACGCTGCCGGTTCCCTCGCTGAGGTCCAGGCTGCGTCGGAGAGGTGAGTATAGCAATATTTTTTATTTTAATTCTCTCTTTTACACATTATTACATTAATGTTGTTGCGATACCCGATACCCGATACCACAAAAGTATCGGATCTCGGTATCGGAATGCTCAACACTAGTCACCATGCATTTGTAATATTTTTTAATGGTCTTTGTATAGAAATTTATGTTCAGTAAAAGCATGGTCATTTGCTGAGGTTCACATCTACTCATAATTTACCATTCCTATCCCTGTTTAAATGTAAAATTCAATAAAAACACTTAAAACACATCTACTCATAATTTGGGTTCACTGCCATAGTCCTAAACATGATTACCTGGTTAGGGGCCCACTAACATGTTTGCATTTCTGAAGCTGAACTCCTAGCTTCAACTCATACAGACATCAAATCTGCAGAACCTGAGGATAATGTTTTATAACATTGATTACACAGGGAATAACTTACAATAAGTGGAAGTATCATGATAAAATCAGCAGGACAGTTAATTATATTGCTGTTAATGCATTATCTATGGAAATGCTTGTAATATTTAAAGTAAAAGGTTAATACAACATAGCAGTTGTGCTGTAGGGGGCAGTGTTGGAATAGAAAGATGTTGGAACAGATTTTGCCTTCAAAATGACTGTCAAATGGTCACAATATACAAGCAAGAGACGTTAACTTCACGTCATTGTTGATATACAGTATAAGCAAGACATAATACGATGCAAGACAGAAAATCTTATATTATTATTAGTGTTGAGCATTCCGATACCGCAAGTATCGGGTATCGGCCGATACTAGCGGTATCGGAATTCCGATACCGGGATTCCGATACTTGGCGCGTATCGGATACCGGAATCGGAAGTTCCATGATTCAAAATTCAGAAATTCAGCCAATGAGAAAGATTCCAAGTGTGGGCACATCCTGTTTAGCATGGAGGGCATGAAAGTACTGGCAAGGCTGTGATTGGCTGCTGAAATGATGTCATGATGCAGTTTAAAAGTCGCTGGCGCCATTTTGCGATCACTCTGCTGTGAATTCAGTTAGTGACAGGACGCTGTTTGCTGACTGAGGGACAGTTTAGAGATAGCGATTTGCTTCTTTGTGCTTTCCAAAGGCTAATTTAGCAACCGCTGTGTTCACCTACTATTCACCTTGCTTTTGCCTTGTAGCGCTGTTTTCACAGCGATCTGCAAGGTCTCTCTGTGTGTGTGTGTGTGAGTGCAGCCCACTCTCTAGTCTGAGTGCAGCCACATAGGCCATCCATAGCTGGTTGTATTCAGTTCAGGGAGGGTGGTTCATTGCCTCATACTGTCCTTTTTTTTTTTTTTTTTTGAAGTAGTGCAGGCTGCTGCACATTTTTTCAAATAATTCCTATTAGTGTCTTTCCACCCGTCTCCATCTAATTTGTGGAAAAACACTACATAGGATAAAGTAGAGGAGGGTTTTTGGGCCTTGCAGCGCCGTTTACGGCTGTCTGCACGGTCTCCGTGTGACTGCAGCTCGCCCTGTAGTCTGTGAGCAGCCGTAGCTTGGTTGTCTCCAGCTCAGGGTTGTTCACTGCGTCATACCGCCAAATCAATTTTAATTTTTTTTCAAGTACTGTAGTCTGCTGTTAATTAATTTAAAAAAATCCTATTAGTGTCTTTCCACCCGTCTCCAGCTAATTTGTGGAAAAACACTACATAGGATAAAGTAGAGGAGGGTTTTTGGGCCTTGCAGCGCCGTTTACGGCTGTCTGCACGGTCTCCGTGTGACTGCAGCTCGCCCTGTAGTCTGTGAGCAGCTATAGCCTGGTTGTCTCCAGCTCAGGGTTGTTCACTGCGTCATACCGCCAAATCAATTTTAATTTTTTTTCAAGTACTGTAGTCTGCTGCTAATTAATTTAAAAAAATCCTATTAGTGTCTTTCCACCCGTCTCCAGCTAATTTGTGGAAAAACACTACATAGGATAAAGTAGAGGAGGGTTTTTGGGCCTTGCAGCGCCGTTTACGGCTGTCTGCACGGTCTCCGTGTGACTGCAGCTCGCCCTGTAGTCTGTGAGCAGCCGTAGCTTGGTTGTCTCCAGCTCAGGGTTGTTAACTGCGTCATACCGCCAAATCAATTTTAATTTTTTTTCAAGTACTGTAGTCTGCTGCTAATTAATTTAAAAAAATCCTATTAGTGTCTTTCCACCCGTCTCCAGCTAATTTGTGGAAAAACACTACATAGGATAAAGTAGAGGAGGGTTTTTGGGCCTTACAGCGCCGTTAACGTCTGTCTGCACGGTCTCCGTGTGACTGCAGCTCTATCCGTTGTCAGTTCAGCCCCCAAAAAAGAAATAAATAATAAAGTTCACCAAACACACCAGTTACACCACTTTACATTTGTGTAGGCCACATTAACTCATATTAAAGTCTAGTCCACACTTTAGCTAATTAGTGTTTCTTATACCTGTTAGGAGGAGTTTTTCAGGAATAAGCACACAAAGCCGTTAGTACTTTTCTGCTTTTCTTTATCAGTCAACCACGATGAAGAAGGCAGTGAGTAAGGCACGTGGGCGTGGGCGCGGAGCAGGGAGGGGACGTGGGGATTCTGTGCCCGCTGCGGGCACCGGTGACTCATCAGCACCCACTTTCACGAGGGAACAGTCGTTCATGCGCAGCTTTGTCGCCGAGCGCCGTACACCGCTGCTGCGTGAAGACCAAATTGAAGCCGTTGTGGGATGGATGGCAGCTAATGCATCAACTTCCATTAGTGCCACATCCTCTCAGACACAGAGCACTGGAGAGCAGCCATCTGTCTCTTCACCACCTGCCAAATTGCCCAGGCAGACAGAGAGCCCAGGACAGGAGCCGTCTCTACTTCTGTTCTCTGAATCTCTTGGCTTGGAAACAGGGGGCCAGCCAAGCAGCATTGGAGAAATGGAAGAAGAGGCAGGGTGCAGTGATGCCCAACAGCTTTTTCTCTCTGAGTCTGAAGAGGCGGGTGGGCCAGTGGCTCCGTTCACCACATCGCAGGCCGCATCAGCTGATGATGACACTCAGGTGCCACTTACTGGTGCGTGCTCTGCTGCTGAGACTACCCGGGAGGAGCAGTTGGGGGCAGAGGGTAGTGTGGATGACGAGGTCCTTGACCCATCTTGGCGTCAGGGACAGGAAGGTGGTGGGAGCAGCTCTGAGGAAGAGATTCCCCGTACGGTCCAAAGAGGGAGAGGGAGGGGGAAGACTGCGGATCCTGCAGCCTCCGCTTTGGCACCCGTAAGGAGCATGTCTCTTCCAAAAGTCAAAAGGGGGGCTCCCAAGACTTGCAGTGCCTGGTCCTTTTTTGACACAGTTGCAGATGACATTTGCTATGTCAGATGCAAGGTGTGTCATCAAAAAATCAAAAGAGGTCAAAAAGTCGCCAACCTCAATACCTCCAACATGTGGAAACATGTGCGCAACAGGCACCCGGCGGAGTTAGACAAACACACTGAAGAGCTAGGCCAACCAACAGCGGCAGCTACCACCTCTTCAGCTCGTGTTGCCTCTTCCTCTAGCTCACACGCAGCTGGTTCGGCTTCCTCCCAGGATCGCCGTGGAAGAACCTCTGGCCCTGTTGTCCAGAGACCCGCTGTAATTCCACCCGCAGCACCACTTTCCCAGTCAACCACACACTCCCAGCCCAGTCTACAGCCATCGGTAGTACAGGCATGGGAGAAAAGGCGGCCTTTCTCGTCAAACCACCCACGAGCACAGGCTCTGACTGCAGGCATTGCCAAACTTCTGTCACTGGAAATGCTGTCATTCAGGCTGGTGGAGACTGACAGCTTCCGTGACTTGATGTCATTGGCAGTCCCACAGTACAGTGTGCCCAGCCGCTTTTACTTCAGCAGGCAAGCCGTCCCTGCCCTGCACAAGCATGTGGAGGGACACATAAAACACGCGCTACTGAACGCCGTCAGTAGCAAGGTCCACCTCACCACCGATGCGTGGACCAGTCAACATGGACAGGGGCGATACCTTTCCCTCACTGCCCATTGGGTTAATGTAGTTGAGCCGGGTACAGACCGTGCGAGTGGCGCAGGACGTGTCCTGCCCACTCCAAGGATTGCAGGAATCCATTCTGTACGCATTGACTCCTCCTCTTACACCAGTTCCTCAGAATCATCGCTGCAGGAGCCGTCACAGTCCACCTCCACATGGACCCGTGATGAACGTGTACCTGTTACGACCGACATGAGCACAGCCGTGGCCAAACGTCAACAGGCCGTCTTGAAATTAATTTTTTTGGGGAATCGTAGCCACACAGCGCAGGAGCTCTGGAATGCCATCAAGCAGGAGAGCGATGTGTGGTTTGAGCCAGCGAATCTCCAGCCAGGCATGGTAGTGTGTGATAATGGCCGAAATCTGGTGGCAGCCCTGGGCCTCGGCAACCTCACTCACATCCCATGTCTGGCACATGTGCTCAATTTGGTCGTGCAGAGTTTTTTGAGGGACTATCCGGATCTTGATGCACTGCTGCACAAGGTCCGCCTAGAGTGTGCTCACTTGCGGCGTTCCAGCACGGCAAAAGCGCGCATTGCGGCTCTGCAGCGCCGACACCGCCTGCCGGAACATCGCATCATATGTGACCTACCTACCAGGTGGAATTCCACGTTACATATGTTGGAGCGGTTGTGTGAGCAGCAGCAAGCTGTAATGGAGTACCAGCTGTATCAGGCGCACAAAAGTCGCAGTCAGCGCCGTACAGACTTCACAACCACAGAGTGGGCCACTATGAAGGATGTCTGCCAGGTTTTGCGTCCCTTCGATTATTCCACGCGGATGGCGAGTGCAGATGATGCACTAGTCAGCATGACTGTCCCCCTTATCTGCCTGCTTGAAAAATCACTGCAAGCGCTAAGGGATGATGTTGTGGAAGAGGTGGAGGATGAGGATTCACCACTTCCATCATCTTCTGGACAGTCAGCGCCACGTGGTTCCTCACAAACGCGTAGGCAGGGGACAGTTTGTGAGGAGGATGAGGAGGAGTCAATGGAGGAGGAAGACATCCGTCCAGAGGAGGGAGTTACACAATTGTCCAGTACTCAGTGTGTACAGCGAGGGTGGGGTGATGACGAGCGGGCAGAGATCACGCCTCCAGCTGGGGACAGCGTTTCTTGGGCAGTTGGCAGTCTGCAGCACATGGTGGATTACATGCTGCAGTGCCTGAGAAACGACCGCCGCATCGACCACATTCTCAACATGTCTGATTACTGGGTGTTCACCCTCCTCGATCCTCGCTACCGGGACAACGTAGAAAGCCTCATCACACCGTTGAACCGGGAGCGAAAAATGCGGGAGTACCAAGACACACTGGTCAGTTCCATCATCTTCTCCATTCCAACTGAGAGAAGTGCTGCTAGTGCATTCCAAAGCAGCTCAGTGCGTCCAGGCAGTGGTGGAGGCTCTGCACAAAGAGGGAGCAGAAGCAGTGCCTCTGCCCAAGGCAAGACCAGTATGGCCCAACTGTGGCACAGTTTTGTGTGCCCCCCACAAAAGTCTACACCATCACAGACGGCTCCAGTCAGCAGGAGGCAACGGTTCCGTCAGATGGTGACAGACTACATGTCTTGCCCTCTTGCTGTACTCCCAGACGGCTCTTCCCCTTTCAAGTTTTGGGTCTCAAAGCTGGATACATGGCCAGAGCTAAGCCAGTATGCATTGGAGGTGCTGTCTTGCCCTGCGGCCAGTGTATTATCGGAACGTGTCTTTAGTGCTGCAGGTGGTGTACTAACTGACCGTCGCATGCGACTATCCTCCGATAACGTTGACCGGCTTACTTTCCTGAAAATGAACAAGGCCTGGATCTCGCAGGAATTTGCCACTCCTCCTCCTGATTAAATAATTAGGTCACTGTATACGTTATCCAGGTCTCCTGTTGTGTTCATCTTTCAACCACCTGAACTTACATTCCTGGGCTCCAACAACGCCAGTTGAGGCTCAGAAGTGCCATCTGCACAGTCAAAACATACGACCCAGTGTTATTGGGTTTCAGTAACGTCAGCTGATCCCCAGCTGTGTAGCCGGCAATGTGTCCTGCGACCGCCACGCTGACACAACTGAAATGTAAGGGAACCTGTCCCCCCCCCCCCCCAAGGCGTTTGTTACTGAAAGAGCCACCTTGTGCAGCAGTAATGCTGCACAAGGAAAAGGTAGCTATTTTCATTATGCTCCTTGCACACGCAGAACTTAACACTTATAAAATGTGTCCACTGATACCGTAAAACCGTCCCGGAGGTGGGACTTTCCTTCGTAATATGACGCAGCACAGCTGTCATTCCTACCCCCTCGGCGCCGTGCCCCGGCTCCTCATCGTTGTTTGATTCCGTCCCGGAGCCTGCGCTGTTATGTTATCCCTTGGCCAGGCACACTTAGCGCTGCCCATCTTCTGACATCATTTGGTGTCAGGCTGGCTGCGCCTGTGCGGCCGCGCTGTCCGAGAGCCCGCCTCGCAGTGTGGTCTAATGTAATCCCACCGCGGGCCTGGGATCAGTGGCCATGCGCAGTGCATATCCTCGCCTCTCGCTCCACTCCCTACGGCTTCTTCAGACTGTGCGGTGCCAGCTGATCCGTAATAGCATGCCACGGCCGTGGCAGCGCACAGTCTGAAAAAGCCGTAGGGAGGGGAGCGAGAGGCGAGGATATGCACGGCGCCGAGGGGGTAGGAATGACAGCTGTGCTGCGTCATATTACGAAGGAAAGTCCCACCTCCGGGACAGTTTCACGGTTTCAGGGGACACATTTTATAAGTGTTTAGTTCTGTGCTTGCAAGGAGCATAATTAAAAGAGCCACCTTTTCCTTTTGCATCTTTTGAGCTGCACAAGCTGGCTCTTTCAGCTACAAATGCCTTGGGGGGGGGGGTTAAAGGTTCCCTTTCTCCAATCAGGCTTCGGCCTACATTGTGTTCCTCTGCTTCTACTGCTGTCCCTGGGCTCCAACACCGCTAGTTGTTGCCTGGTAGTGCTGTACGCACAGTCAACAGTCGCTCCTCTGTTATTGGGGTTCAGTAACGTCAGCTGTTCCCCTGCTGTGTGTGTGGCAATCCCTCCAACCTCCTCCAACCTCATCCAAACTCCTCCTCCTCCACCTGTCCCTGGGCTCCAACACCGCTAGTTGCCGTCCAGAAGTGCTGTACGCACAGTCAACAGTCGCTCCTCTGTTATTGGGGTTCAGTAACGTCAGCTGTTCCCCTGCTGTGTGTGTGGCAATCCCTCCTACCTCCTCCAACCTCCTCCTACCTCCTCCTCCTCCACCTGTCCCTGGGCTCCAACACCGCCAGTTGCCGTCCAGAAGTGCTGTACGCACAGTCAACAGTCCCTCCTCTGTTATTGGGGTTCAGTAACGTCAGCTGTTCCCCTGCTGTGTGTGTGGCAATCCCTCCTACCTCCTCCAACCTCCTCCTACCTCCTCCTCCACCTGTCCCTGGGCTCCAACACCGCCAGTTGCCGTCCAGAAGTGCTGTACGCACAGTCAACAGTCCCTCCTCTGTTATTGGGGTTCAGTAACGTCAGCTGTTCCCCTGCTGTGTGTGTGGCAATCCCTCCTACCTCCTCCTTCCTCCTCCACCTGTCCCTGGGCTCCAACACCGCCAGTTGCCGTCCAGAAGTGCTGTACGCACAGTCAACAGTCCCTCCTCTGTTATTGGGGTTCAGTAACGTCAGCTGTTCCCCTGCTGTGTGTGTGGCAATCCCTCCTACCTCCTCCAACCTCCTCCAACCTCCTCCTCCTCCACCTGTCCCTGGGCTCCAACACCGCTAGTTGCCGTCCAGAAGTGCTGTACGCACAGTCAACAGTCGCTCCTCTGTTATTGGGGTTCAGTAACGTCAGCTGTTCCCCTGCTGTGTGTGTGGCAATCCCTCCTACCTCCTCCAACCTCCTCCTACCTCCTCCTCCTCCACCTGTCCCTGGGCTCCAACACCGCCAGTTGCCGTCCAGAAGTGCTGTACGCACAGTCAACAGTCCCTCCTCTGTTATTGGGGTTCAGTAACGTCAGCTGTTCCCCTGCTGTGTGTGTGGCAATCCCTCCTACCTCCTCCTACCTCCTCCTCCTCCACCTGTCCCTGGGCTCCAACACCGCCAGTTGCCGTCCAGAAGTGCTGTACGCACAGTCAACAGTCCCTCCTCTGTTATTGGGGTTCAGTAACGTCAGCTGTTCCCCTGCTGTGTGTGTGGCAATCCCTCCTACCTCCTCCTTCCTCCTCCACCTGTCCCTGGGCTCCAACACCGCCAGTTGCCGTCCAGAAGTGCTGTACGCACAGTCAACAGTCCCTCCTCTGTTATTGGGGTTCAGTAACGTCAGCTGTTCCCCTGCTGTGTGTGTGGCAATCCCTCCTACCTCCTCCAACCTCCTCCAACCTCCTCCTCCTCCACCTGTCCCTGGGCTCCAACACCGCTAGTTGCCGTCCAGAAGTGCTGTACGCACAGTCAACAGTCGCTCCTCTGTTATTGGGGTTCAGTAACGTCAGCTGTTCCCCTGCTGTGTGTGTGGCAATCCCTCCTACCTCCTCCAACCTCCTCCTACCTCCTCCTCCTCCACCTGTCCCTGGGCTCCAACACCGCCAGTTGCCGTCCAGAAGTGCTGTACGCACAGTCAACAGTCCCTCCTCTGTTATTGGGGTTCAGTAACGTCAGCTGTTCCCCTGCTGTGTGTGTGGCAATCCCTCCTACCTCCTCCTACCTCCTCCACCTGTCCCTGGGCTCCAACACCGCCAGTTGCCGTCCAGAAGTGCTGTACGCACAGTCAACAGTCCCTCCTCTGTTATTGGGGTTCAGTAACGTCAGCTGTTCCCCTGCTGTGTGTGTGGCAATCCCTCCAACCTCCTCCAACCTCATCCAAACTCCTCCTCCTCCACCTGTCCCTGGGCTCCAACACCGCTAGTTGCCGTCCAGAAGTGCTGTACGCACAGTCAACAGTCGCTCCTCTGTTATTGGGGTTCAGTAACGTCAGCTGTTCCCCTGCTGTGTGTGTGGCAATCCCTCCTACCTCCTCCAACCTCCTCCTACCTCCTCCTCCTCCACCTGTCCCTGGGCTCCAACACCGCCAGTTGCCGTCCAGAAGTGCTGTACGCACAGTCAACAGTCCCTCCTCTGTTATTGGGGTTCAGTAACGTCAGCTGTTCCCCTGCTGTGTGTGTGGCAATCCCTCCTACCTCCTCCTACCTCCTCCACCTGTCCCTGGGCTCCAACACCGCCAGTTGCCGTCCAGAAGTGCTGTACGCACAGTCAACAGTCCCTCCTCTGTTATTGGGGTTCAGTAACGTCAGCTGTTCCCCTGCTGTGTGTGTGGCAATCCCTCCTACCTCCTCCTACCTCCTCCTCCTCCACCTGTCCCTGGGCTCCAACACCGCCAGTTGCCGTCCAGAAGTGCTGTACGCACAGTCAACAGTCCCTCCTCTGTTATTGGGGTTCAGTAACGTCAGCTGTTCCCCTGCTGTGTGTGTGGCAATCCCTCCTACCTCCTCCAACCTCCTCCAACCTCCTCCTCCTCCACCTGTCCCTGGGCTCCAACACCGCTAGTTGCCGTCCAGAAGTGCTGTACGCACAGAGCCAAACACCTCGCCAATGTGTTAGTGGGGTTCAGCACCGCCAGCTGTTCCCCTGCTGTGTATACGGCAACGTGTACTGCGACCGCCACGCAGACACAACAAGTTAAATGTAAGGGAACCTGACCCCCCCCCCCCCCAGGCGTTTGTTACTGAAGGAGCCACCTTGTGCAGCAGTAATAATGCAAAGGGAAAAAGTGCCTCTTTTCGTGATGCTCCTTGCACATGCTGAACCTAACACTTATGAAATGTGTCCCCACACAGCGTTAAACCGTCCGGTAGGTGGAACTTTCCTTTGTCGTGTGACGCAGCACAGCCATCATTTTTACCCCCTTGGCGCCGTGCGCCCACTCCTCAGCGTTGTTTGAATCTGTCCCGGAGCCTGCGCTGTTAGGTTAGCCCTTGGCCATGCACACATGTTGCGCTGCCCGTCTTCTGACCTCATTTGGTGTCAGGCTGGCTGCGCCTGTGCGGGTGCGCTGGTCGAGATCCCGCCTCGCAGTGTCGTCTAATGTAATCCCACCGCGGGCCTGTGATCCGTGCCCGTGCGCAGTGCATATCCTCTCCTCTCACTCCCCTCCCTACGGCTTCTTCAGACTGTGCGATGTCAGCTGGTCCCTAATAGCATGCCACGGCCGTGACAACGCACAGTCTGAAAAAGCCGTAGGGAGGGGAGTGAGAGGACAGGATATGCACTGCGCACGGGCACGGATCACAGGCCCGCGGTGGGATTACATTAGACGACACTGCGAGGCGGGATCTCGGCCAGCGCACCCGCACAGGCGCAGCCAGCCTGACACCAAATGAGGTCAGAAGACGGGCAGCGCAACATGTGTGCATGGCCAAGGGCTAACCTAACAGCGCAGGCTCCGGGACAGATTCAAACAACGCTGAGGAGTGGGCGCACGGCGCCAAGGGGGTAAAAATGATGGCTGTGCTGCGTCACACGACAAAGGAAAGTTCCACCTACCGGACGGTTTAACGCTGTGAGGAGACACATTTCATAAATGTTTGGTTCCGCATGTACAAGGACCATAATTAAAAGAGCTAAGTTTACCTTTTCCAGCATTAGTGCTGTACACAATGGCTCTTTCAGCTACAAACGCCTGGGGGGGGGGGTGTTAAAGGTTTCCTTTCAACTTGCTCGAGTGCAGGCTTCGGCCTACACTCCGCTCCCCCTGCTCCTCCTGCTGACCCTGGGCTCTAACACCGCCAGTTTTTGCCCAGATGTGCTAGCTGCACAGAGAAAAACACCAGCCAATGTGTCAGTGGGGTTCAGCACCGCCAGCTGTTCCCCTGCTGTGTAGCCGGCAACGTGTCCTGCGACCGCCACGCAGACACAAGAACTGAAATTGAAGGGAACCTGTCCCCCCTCCCCCAGGTGTTTCTATGTTTTACAGCTACCTTGAACAGCAGTAATGCTGCATGTGTTCAAGGTGGCTCAGAAACTTATTCTCCTTGCCCATGTTGAAGTGAACACGTCTAAAATGTGTCCTCTGTGACCATTAAAACGTCCCTCAGGTGTGATTTGACTTTGTATTGACACACGCAACAAGCTCCTTGGTAGCGCTGCCCGTCTTCTGGCATCATTGTTTGGCTGGCTGCGCCTCTGCGGCCGCCCTGACCCACACAACGCCCCTCGGTGTCTTATTTATTGGGACTGCGAGGGTGTGATTGATGGGCAGGATCAGTGCATCAGTTCGCCTGTCCCTCCTCTCCTTCCGCCTTCTTCGGACTGTGCGGCTTCATGGCCGTGGCATGCGATAAGGGATCAGATGACGCCGCACAGTCTGAAGCGGGTGTAAGGACCCGAGTGTGAGAGGCCAACATATGTGCTGCGCCAGGCCCTGAATCCCAGCCCCGCAGTGTTTTAACAATGTTAAGACACTGCGGGGCTGGGATTCATGGTCATCGCGAACCGCAACGGCCGACATTAAATGATGTCAGAAGATGGGCAGCGCTAACGGCGCTAGGCCAGGGGATAACACGACAGCGCAGACTCCTGTACAGCAAATAACAACGCTCAGGAGGCTGCACCCAGCACCAAGGTGGGATTCTTGACATCTGTGCTGCGTCTCATTACAAAGGGAACTCTCGCCTCCATTACACAGTTTGACTGTATAAAGGGCTAAATGTTATACGTGTTCCATTCAGCGTGTGCAAGGAGAAAAATTACAAGAGCAACCTTTGACTTGCGCAGCACTACTGCTGCATAAGCTGTGGCTCTTCTACTTTCTAACCCCTGAGGGGGGGTTAAAGGTGACTTTTGAAATCGGTTCAATTAGGCTTCGGCCTACACTCTGCTCCACCTGCAGAGCCCGGGCTCCAACAACGCTAGTTGCTGTCCGGAAGTGCTGGCTGCACAGAGCCAAACACCTCGCCAATGTGTCAGTGGGGTCCAGCACCGCCAGCTGTTCCCCTGCTGTGTAGCCGGCAACGTGTCCTGCAAAAGCCACGCAGACACAACACACCCAAAGCTGCCGCCTGTGCAGGCTTCGGCCTACACTCCCCTCCCCCTGCTCCTCCTCCTCCTGCTCCTCCTCCTGCTGTCCCTGGGCTCTAACACACCGCCAGTTTTTGCCCAGATGTGCTAGCTGCACAGAGAAAAACACCAGCCAATGTGTCAGTGGGGTCCAGCACCGCCAGCTGTTCCCCTGCTGTGCAGCCGGCAACGTGTCCTGCAAAAGCCACGCAGACACAAGAACTGAAATTGAAGGGAACCTGTCCCCCCTCCCCCAGGCGTTTTTACGTTATCCAGCCACCTTGTACAGCGGTAATGCTGCATGTGTGCAAGGTGGCTCATAAACGTATTCTCCTCGCACATGTGGAACTGAAAACACGTCTGAAATGTGTCCTCTGTGTGACCATTTAACCGTCCCGGGGGTGTGACTTTCCTTTGTAATGACACGCTGCAACCCCCTTGGTAGCGCTGCCCGTCTTCTGGCATCATTGTTTGGCTGGCTGCGCCTCTGCGGCCGCCCTGACCCACACAACGCCCCTCGGTGTCTTATTTATTGGGACTGCGAGGGTGTGATTGATGGGCAGGATCAGTGCATCAGTTCGCCTGTCCCTCCTCTCCTTCCGCCTTCTTCGGACTGTGCGGCTTCATGGCCGTGGCATGCGATAAGGGATCAGATGACGCCGCACAGTCTGAAGCGGGTGTAAGGACCCGCGTGTGAGAGGCGAACATATGTGCTGCGCCAGGCCCTGAATCCCAGCCCCGCAGTGTTTTAACAATGTTAAGACACTGCGGGGCTGGGATTCATGGTCATCGCGAACCGCAACGGCCGACATTAAATGATGTCAGAAGATGGGCAGCGCTAACGGCGCTAGGCCAGGGGATAACACGACAGCGCAGACTCCTGTACAGCAAATAACAACGCTCAGGAGGCTGCACCCAGCACCAAGGTGGGATTCTTGACATCTGTGCTGCGTCTCATTACAAAGGGAACTCTCGCCTCCATTACACAGTTTGACTGTATAAAGGGCTAAATGTTATACGTGTTCCATTCAGCGTGTGCAAGGAGAAAAATTACAAGAGCAACCTTTGACTTGCGCAGCACTACTGCTGCATAAGCTGTGGCTCTTCTACTTTCTAACCCCTGAGGGGGGGTTAAAGGTGACTTTTGAAATCGGTTCAATTAGGCTTCGGCCTACACTCTGCTCCACCTGCAGAGCCCGGGCTCCAACAACGCTAGTTGCTGTCCGGAAGTGCTGGCTGCACAGAGCCAAACACCTCGCCAATGTGTCAGTGGGGTCCAGCACCGCCAGCTGTTCCCCTGCTGTGTAGCCGGCAACGTGTCCTGCAAAAGCCACGCAGACACAACACACCCAAAGCTGCCGCCTGTGCAGGCTTCGGCCTACACTCCCCTCCCCCTGCTCCTCCTCCTCCTGCTCCTCCTCCTGCTGTCCCTGGGCTCTAACACACCGCCAGTTTTTGCCCAGATGTGCTAGCTGCACAGAGAAAAACACCAGCCAATGTGTCAGTGGGGTCCAGCACCGCCAGCTGTTCCCCTGCTGTGCAGCCGGCAACGTGTCCTGCAAAAGCCACGCAGACACAAGAACTGAAATTGAAGGGAACCTGTCCCCCCTCCCCCAGGCGTTTTTACGTTATCCAGCCACCTTGTACAGCGGTAATGCTGCATGTGTGCAAGGTGGCTCATAAACGTATTCTCCTCGCACATGTGGAACTGAAAACACGTCTGAAATGTGTCCTCTGTGTGACCATTTAACCGTCCCGGGGGTGTGACTTTCCTTTGTAATGACACGCTGCAACCCCCTTGGTAGCGCTGCCCGTCTTCTGGCATCATTGTTTGGCTGGCTGCGCCTCTGCGGCCGCCCTGACCCACACAACGCCCCTCGGTGTCTTATTTATTGGGACTGCGAGGGTGTGATTGATGGGCAGGATCAGTGCATCAGTTCGCCTGTCCCTCCTCTCCTTCCGCCTTCTTCGGACTGTGCGGCTTCATGGCCGTGGCATGCGATAAGGGATCAGATGACGCCGCACAGTCTGAAGCGGGTGTAAGGACCCGCGTGTGAGAGGCGAACATATGTGCTGCGCCAGGCCCTGAATCCCAGCCCCGCAGTGTTTTAACAATGTTAAGACACTGCGGGGCTGGGATTCATGGTCATCGCGAACCGCAACGGCCGACATTAAATGATGTCAGAAGATGGGCAGCGCTAACGGCGCTAGGCCAGGGGATAACACGACAGCGCAGACTCCTGTACAGCAAATAACAACGCTCAGGAGGCTGCACCCAGCACCAAGGTGGGATTCTTGACATCTGTGCTGCGTCTCATTACAAAGGGAACTCTCGCCTCCATTACACAGTTTGACTGTATAAAGGGCTAAATGTTATACGTGTTCCATTCAGCGTGTGCAAGGAGAAAAATTACAAGAGCAACCTTTGACTTGCGCAGCACTACTGCTGCATAAGCTGTGGCTCTTCTACTTTCTAACCCCTGAGGGGGGGTTAAAGGTGACTTTTGAAATCGGTTCAATTAGGCTTCGGCCTACACTCTGCTCCACCTGCAGAGCCCGGGCTCCAACAACGCTAGTTGCTGTCCGGAAGTGCTGGCTGCACAGAGCCAAACACCTCGCCAATGTGTCAGTGGGGTCCAGCACCGCCAGCTGTTCCCCTGCTGTGTAGCCGGCAACGTGTCCTGCAAAAGCCACGCAGACACAACACACCCAAAGCTGCCGCCTGTGCAGGCTTCGGCCTACACTCCCCTCCCCCTGCTCCTCCTCCTCCTGCTCCTCCTCCTGCTGTCCCTGGGCTCTAACACACCGCCAGTTTTTGCCCAGATGTGCTAGCTGCACAGAGAAAAACACCAGCCAATGTGTCAGTGGGGTCCAGCACCGCCAGCTGTTCCCCTGCTGTGCAGCCGGCAACGTGTCCTGCAAAAGCCACGCAGACACAAGAACTGAAATTGAAGGGAACCTGTCCCCCCTCCCCCAGGCGTTTTTACGTTATCCAGCCACCTTGTACAGCGGTAATGCTGCATGTGTGCAAGGTGGCTCATAAACGTATTCTCCTCGCACATGTGGAACTGAAAACACGTCTGAAATGTGTCCTCTGTGTGACCATTTAACCGTCCCGGGGGTGTGACTTTCCTTTGTAATGACACGCTGCAACCCCCTTGGTAGCGCTGCCCGTCTTCTGGCATCATTGTTTGGCTGGCTGCGCCTCTGCGGCCGCCCTGACCCACACAACGCCCCTCGGTGTCTTATTTATTGGGACTGCGAGGGTGTGATTGATGGGCAGGATCAGTGCATCAGTTCGCCTGTCCCTCCTCTCCTTCCGCCTTCTTCGGACTGTGCGGCTTCATGGCCGTGGCATGCGATAAGGGATCAGATGACGCCGCACAGTCTGAAGCGGGTGTAAGGACCCGCGTGTGAGAGGCGAACATATGTGCTGCGCCAGGCCCTGAATCCCAGCCCCGCAGTGTTTTAACAATGTTAAGACACTGCGGGGCTGGGATTCATGGTCATCGCGAACCGCAACGGCCGACATTAAATGATGTCAGAAGATGGGCAGCGCTAACGGCGCTAGGCCAGGGGATAACACGACAGCGCAGACTCCTGTACAGCAAATAACAACGCTCAGGAGGCTGCACCCAGCACCAAGGTGGGATTCTTGACATCTGTGCTGCGTCTCATTACAAAGGGAACTCTCGCCTCCATTACACAGTTTGACTGTATAAAGGGCTAAATGTTATACGTGTTCCATTCAGCGTGTGCAAGGAGAAAAATTACAAGAGCAACCTTTGACTTGCGCAGCACTACTGCTGCATAAGCTGTGGCTCTTCTACTTTCTAACCCCTGAGGGGGGGTTAAAGGTGACTTTTGAAATCGGTTCAATTAGGCTTCGGCCTACACTCTGCTCCACCTGCAGAGCCCGGGCTCCAACAACGCTAGTTGCTGTCCGGAAGTGCTGGCTGCACAGAGCCAAACACCTCGCCAATGTGTCAGTGGGGTCCAGCACCGCCAGCTGTTCCCCTGCTGTGTAGCCGGCAACGTGTCCTGCAAAAGCCACGCAGACACAACACACCCAAAGCTGCCGCCTGTGCAGGCTTCGGCCTACACTCCCCTCCCCCTGCTCCTCCTCCTCCTGCTCCTCCTCCTGCTGTCCCTGGGCTCTAACACACCGCCAGTTTTTGCCCAGATGTGCTAGCTGCACAGAGAAAAACACCAGCCAATGTGTCAGTGGGGTCCAGCACCGCCAGCTGTTCCCCTGCTGTGCAGCCGGCAACGTGTCCTGCAAAAGCCACGCAGACACAAGAACTGAAATTGAAGGGAACCTGTCCCCCCTCCCCCAGGCGTTTTTACGTTATCCAGCCACCTTGTACAGCGGTAATGCTGCATGTGTGCAAGGTGGCTCATAAACGTATTCTCCTCGCACATGTGGAACTGAAAACACGTCTGAAATGTGTCCTCTGTGTGACCATTTAACCGTCCCGGGGGTGTGACTTTCCTTTGTAATGACACGCTGCAACCCCCTTGGTAGCGCTGCCCGTCTTCTGGCATCATTGTTTGGCTGGCTGCGCCTCTGCGGCCGCCCTGACCCACACAACGCCCCTCGGTGTCTTATTTATTGGGACTGCGAGGGTGTGATTGATGGGCAGGATCAGTGCATCAGTTCGCCTGTCCCTCCTCTCCTTCCGCCTTCTTCGGACTGTGCGGCTTCATGGCCGTGGCATGCGATAAGGGATCAGATGACGCCGCACAGTCTGAAGCGGGTGTAAGGACCCGCGTGTGAGAGGCGAACATATGTGCTGCGCCAGGCCCTGAATCCCAGCCCCGCAGTGTTTTAACAATGTTAAGACACTGCGGGGCTGGGATTCATGGTCATCGCGAACCGCAACGGCCGACATTAAATGATGTCAGAAGATGGGCAGCGCTAACGGCGCTAGGCCAGGGGATAACACGACAGCGCAGACTCCTGTACAGCAAATAACAACGCTCAGGAGGCTGCACCCAGCACCAAGGTGGGATTCTTGACATCTGTGCTGCGTCTCATTACAAAGGGAACTCTCGCCTCCATTACACAGTTTGACTGTATAAAGGGCTAAATGTTATACGTGTTCCATTCAGCGTGTGCAAGGAGAAAAATTACAAGAGCAACCTTTGACTTGCGCAGCACTACTGCTGCATAAGCTGTGGCTCTTCTACTTTCTAACCCCTGAGGGGGGGTTAAAGGTGACTTTTGAAATCGGTTCAATTAGGCTTCGGCCTACACTCTGCTCCACCTGCAGAGCCCGGGCTCCAACAACGCTAGTTGCTGTCCGGAAGTGCTGGCTGCACAGAGCCAAACACCTCGCCAATGTGTCAGTGGGGTCCAGCACCGCCAGCTGTTCCCCTGCTGTGTAGCCGGCAACGTGTCCTGCAAAAGCCACGCAGACACAACACACCCAAAGCTGCCGCCTGTGCAGGCTTCGGCCTACACTCCCCTCCCCCTGCTCCTCCTCCTCCTGCTCCTCCTCCTGCTGTCCCTGGGCTCTAACACACCGCCAGTTTTTGCCCAGATGTGCTAGCTGCACAGAGAAAAACACCAGCCAATGTGTCAGTGGGGTCCAGCACCGCCAGCTGTTCCCCTGCTGTGCAGCCGGCAACGTGTCCTGCAAAAGCCACGCAGACACAAGAACTGAAATTGAAGGGAACCTGTCCCCCCTCCCCCAGGCGTTTTTACGTTATCCAGCCACCTTGTACAGCGGTAATGCTGCATGTGTGCAAGGTGGCTCATAAACGTATTCTCCTCGCACATGTGGAACTGAAAACACGTCTGAAATGTGTCCTCTGTGTGACCATTTAACCGTCCCGGGGGTGTGACTTTCCTTTGTAATGACACGCTGCAACCCCCTTGGTAGCGCTGCCCGTCTTCTGGCATCATTGTTTGGCTGGCTGCGCCTCTGCGGCCGCCCTGACCCACACAACGCCCCTCGGTGTCTTATTTATTGGGACTGCGAGGGTGTGATTGATGGGCAGGATCAGTGCATCAGTTCGCCTGTCCCTCCTCTCCTTCCGCCTTCTTCGGACTGTGCGGCTTCATGGCCGTGGCATGCGATAAGGGATCAGATGACGCCGCACAGTCTGAAGCGGGTGTAAGGACCCGCGTGTGAGAGGCGAACATATGTGCTGCGCCAGGCCCTGAATCCCAGCCCCGCAGTGTTTTAACAATGTTAAGACACTGCGGGGCTGGGATTCATGGTCATCGCGAACCGCAACGGCCGACATTAAATGATGTCAGAAGATGGGCAGCGCTAACGGCGCTAGGCCAGGGGATAACACGACAGCGCAGACTCCTGTACAGCAAATAACAACGCTCAGGAGGCTGCACCCAGCACCAAGGTGGGATTCTTGACATCTGTGCTGCGTCTCATTACAAAGGGAACTCTCGCCTCCATTACACAGTTTGACTGTATAAAGGGCTAAATGTTATACGTGTTCCATTCAGCGTGTGCAAGGAGAAAAATTACAAGAGCAACCTTTGACTTGCGCAGCACTACTGCTGCATAAGCTGTGGCTCTTCTACTTTCTAACCCCTGAGGGGGGGTTAAAGGTGACTTTTGAAATCGGTTCAATTAGGCTTCGGCCTACACTCTGCTCCACCTGCAGAGCCCGGGCTCCAACAACGCTAGTTGCTGTCCGGAAGTGCTGGCTGCACAGAGCCAAACACCTCGCCAATGTGTCAGTGGGGTCCAGCACCGCCAGCTGTTCCCCTGCTGTGTAGCCGGCAACGTGTCCTGCAAAAGCCACGCAGACACAACACACCCAAAGCTGCCGCCTGTGCAGGCTTCGGCCTACACTCCCCTCCCCCTGCTCCTCCTCCTCCTGCTCCTCCTCCTGCTGTCCCTGGGCTCTAACACACCGCCAGTTTTTGCCCAGATGTGCTAGCTGCACAGAGAAAAACACCAGCCAATGTGTCAGTGGGGTCCAGCACCGCCAGCTGTTCCCCTGCTGTGCAGCCGGCAACGTGTCCTGCAAAAGCCACGCAGACACAAGAACTGAAATTGAAGGGAACCTGTCCCCCCTCCCCCAGGCGTTTTTACGTTATCCAGCCACCTTGTACAGCGGTAATGCTGCATGTGTGCAAGGTGGCTCATAAACGTATTCTCCTCGCACATGTGGAACTGAAAACACGTCTGAAATGTGTCCTCTGTGTGACCATTTAACCGTCCCGGGGGTGTGACTTTCCTTTGTAATGACACGCTGCAACCCCCTTGGTAGCGCTGCCCGTCTTCTGGCATCATTGTTTGGCTGGCTGCGCCTCTGCGGCCGCCCTGACCCACACAACGCCCCTCGGTGTCTTATTTATTGGGACTGCGAGGGTGTGATTGATGGGCAGGATCAGTGCATCAGTTCGCCTGTCCCTCCTCTCCTTCCGCCTTCTTCGGACTGTGCGGCTTCATGGCCGTGGCATGCGATAAGGGATCAGATGACGCCGCACAGTCTGAAGCGGGTGTAAGGACCCGCGTGTGAGAGGCGAACATATGTGCTGCGCCAGGCCCTGAATCCCAGCCCCGCAGTGTTTTAACAATGTTAAGACACTGCGGGGCTGGGATTCATGGTCATCGCGAACCGCAACGGCCGACATTAAATGATGTCAGAAGATGGGCAGCGCTAACGGCGCTAGGCCAGGGGATAACACGACAGCGCAGACTCCTGTACAGCAAATAACAACGCTCAGGAGGCTGCACCCAGCACCAAGGTGGGATTCTTGACATCTGTGCTGCGTCTCATTACAAAGGGAACTCTCGCCTCCATTACACAGTTTGACTGTATAAAGGGCTAAATGTTATACGTGTTCCATTCAGCGTGTGCAAGGAGAAAAATTACAAGAGCAACCTTTGACTTGCGCAGCACTACTGCTGCATAAGCTGTGGCTCTTCTACTTTCTAACCCCTGAGGGGGGGTTAAAGGTTACCTTTGAAATTGGTTCAAGTAGGCTTCGGCCTACACTCTGCTCCCCCTGCAGAGCCCGGGCTACAACACCGCTCGTTGCTGTCCGGAAGTGCTGGCTGCACAGAGCCAAACACCTCGCCAATGTGTCAGTGGGGTCCAGCACCGCCAGCTGTTCCCCTGCTGTGTAGCCGGCAACGTGTCCTGCGACCGCCACGCAGACACAACACACCCAAAGCTGCCGCCAGTGCAGGCTTCGGCCTACACTCCCCTCCCCCTGCTCCTGCTCCTCCTCCTTCTCCTGCTGTCCCTGGGCTCTAACACACCGCCAGTTGGGGCCCAGATGTGCTAGCTGCACAGAGAAAAACACCAGCCAATGTGTCAGTGGGGTTCAGCACCGCCAGCTGTTCCCCTGCTGTGCAGCCGGCATCGTGTCCTGCAAAAGCCACGCAGACACTTGCTCTTGTACCTTCTGCTCCCCATCCTGGTTCCAGTACCGTCAGCTGGTTCCGGGCAGAGCCTTTGGCTTAGGTGCCTCCCTTTGGTATCCGAGTTCCACCAACGTCAGGTGGTCCTTGGTAGTGCTTTCAGGCACGGGTACCTCCTGCTTAGTAACCGGGTTCCAGTAACGTCAGCTGGTCCTCGGTAGTTCCATTGGCTCTTGGACCTTCGGCTACCCATCCGGGTTCCAGCACCGTCAGCTGGTTCTCGGCAGTGTCTTTTGCTCTTGTACCTTCTGCTCCCCATCCTGGTTCCAGTACCGTCAGCTGGTTCCGGGCAGAGCCTTTGGCTTAGGTGCCTCCCTCTGGGTATCTGAGTTCCACCAACGTCAGGTGGTCCTTGGTAGTGCTTTCAGCACGGGTACCTCCTGCTTAGTAACCGGGTTCCAGTAACGTCAGCTGGTCCTCGGTCGTTCCATTGGCTCTTGGACCTTCGGGTAGCCATCTGAGCTCCAGTTCCATCAGCTGGTTCTCGGCATTCTCTCAGCCTTCTTGTACCTTCTGCTGCATTTCCAAGTTCAAGAGACTAAACACGATGACCCGGAAGACCACCCCTAAGATGACGACGACACCAGAGACGACAACCACCGTGATGACGACGACCCTGGAGACGATGACCCTGAAGACCACCCCGATGACGACGACCCCGGAGACGACCCCGATGACGACGACCCCGGAGACGACGACCCTGGAGACGACGACGACCTGGAAGACCGAGAAGCAGAAGAACAAGAGGCTGCAGAACAAAGAGCAGAAGGACATTAAGCATAACACAAAATATCAGAGCAAAAAATATTATGTAAATTATAAGCAGAAGAAGACTAAGCAGTGTATGGGGGTGAGTCCGTTCCTCCTCGTGGTGCCCCTGGATAAAGCCTGATGCTGCAGGCCAAACTGAACGCGGACAAATGTAACTGTTTTGTGACAGGCAGAACGGAAGGTGTAATCTTCAAACTTTTATAGATAACAACTACGGGAATGCCTGTCACAAATAAGAATATGATGAAGAAGTAGAATATGATGAAGATAATAGTAAAATAAAAAGAATATGAACAATGTAACCCAAAAAATAATAGGTAGAAGATGAAGAAGAAGATGAAGAAGGTGAAGAAGTTGATGTCAAAGAAGCTGATGATGAGGATAATGAAGAAGAAAGCGTGGGAGAAGTAAAAAAGAAGGTGAAGGGCGTGGAAGTAGTGAAACATCAATATCTGACATAAAAAAAAAAAATAACATAGTCAAATTCTTTCTAACGCCGAACGTCATAAAAAAAAAAAAAAAATCCTGCTATTCTATTAGATTGGGCTAAACCTCTGTGCCTTTAATGTCTCCGCCACGTCCCCCAATACATCCTACATTATTCTTAGTTGTTTTCCTTCATGTAGAATGAACCTACAAGTGTATAAAGGGTTTATTTTAATTCCGATATTTTCGTCCCATTGACTTGCATTGGGATCGGGTATCGGTATCGGATTGGATTCCGATACTGTGACGGTATCGGCCGATACTTTCCGATTCCGATACTTTCCGATATCGGAAAGTATCGCTCAACACTAATTATTATCATTATTATCCATAGTGCCTATTATGTTATACAGGAAAGATATATATCTTGGTACCGTGTTACCCAGTAGATAGAAAAATATTTAGAATTGAGAGTCCTCAGTGGTTGATACCTTTTAATGGCTAACTGAAAAGATGGTAACAAATTGCAAGTTTTTGAGACTACACAGGCCTCTTCATCAGGCAAAGACTAAAATAAATTCTGAAGAATCACATATTTATGCACAACATAGCACAAAAAAAAAAAGGAAAAAAACATGGATAAGATAGGTGACATGAAGCAGAATTACCATCAAACCTGCTGACAAGGGAGGTGCAATAGTCATGATGAACACATCAGACTATATGAAGGAGGCAAACAGACAACTTATGGACACACGCTACTACAAAAAATTGGAGTCGGATCCTACACAGGACTATTACAAGGAACTAGTTGGTATCTTGTCTGCCCGACGAATCCATAAGAGCCAATGACCTGATACCAGAAAGTCCAAGAACAGGTACATTCTACATGCTTCCCAAAATCCACAAATCTGAAAACCCAGGAAGACCAATTATTTCATGCGTGGGCACCCTTACTGAGCAGGTATCTGGATGGGTAGAGGGTGTTCTTAAACCCCAGGTAAAGGATACACCCAGCTTCATTCAGGACACAACTGATCTATTGAATAAACTATCAGCAATAGGTCCTCTACCAGAAGGAACCATCCTGGCCACCATGGATGTGGAATCTTTGTACTCCAATATCCCACACAAAGATGGATTAAATGCCTGCAAATTCTTCCTGGAAAACACAGGGACTGATGCAAATTCTGTGGTGAAACTTATAAAATTCATCCGCACCCACAATTACTTTGAATTTGACAAGAAGATCTATCTACAGGAGACTGGCACAGCAATGGGAAGTAAAATGGCCCCACAGTATGCAAACATTTTCATGGCCAAGCTTGAAAGCGACTTTTTGTCCTCATGTCCCATTAGGCCTCTGGCCTACTACCGCCACATTGATGACATTTTAATCATCTGGATGGAGTCTGAGCCACAGCTAAAGACGTTCCATGAACAGTTTAATCAATTTCATCCAACCATCAACTTGACACTCAACTACTCCTGCACTGAAATTAACTTTTTGGACACCATCATTAAGCTGCAGAACAATAAAATAGAGACATCCCAGTATCAGAAGCTAATCGACCGTCCAACATACCTTAAATGGGACAGTTTCCATCCAAAAACACATAAAAAAACTCTATTGTCTACAGCCAAGCCATCAGATACAATCGTATATGTTCCAACCCCATGGATAGGTATAAACACCTTGGTCGCCTCAAAAAGACCTTTTTGAATCAGGGCTACCATCCAAGAACAATTGAAAACCAGATTACAAGAGCCACCAGAATATCAAGGTATCACCTGCTACATTACAAAGCTAAAGAAGAAAATAACTGGGTACCTCTAGTAGTTACCTACAATCCAAATCTGGAGGTGCTAAGGGGAGCTGCACGGAGATTACAACCTTTACTACAAAAAGATGCCCAATTACAATCCATTTTTCCAGACCCCCCCACTACTGTGTTTTAGGCAGCCCCCAAATCTAAAAAGCATCATTGTCAAGAGCTCCCTGTCCTCTCCAACAGCTGCAGGTACCTTTCCCTGCAATCAGAAAAAATGTAAAACCTGTCCATTTATAATGACCACGGACAAGATAAAGATCCCCAATTCACATCAGGACTACAAGATACCAGGTACTTTCAGCTGCGACACTTCTAATGTGGTGTACTTAATTATTTGTATTAAATGTCCAACTGGGGGTCTATATGTGGGGGAAACAGGGCAAAAGCTTAGAACAAGAATAAATTCTCACCGCCACACAATAAGAGAAAAAAGAATGGATCTACCTGTGGGAATACATTTTTGTCTCCCAAATCATAACATTCTGGACATGAAATTACTTGTGTTAAAAGTAGTGTTGAGCATTCCGATACCGCAAGTATCGGGTATCGGCCGATATTTGCTGTACTGGAATACCAAGTTCCGATATATTTGTGATATCGGAAATCGGAATCGGAAGTTCCCAGTGTATGGTTCCCAGGGTCTGGAGGAGAGGAGACTCTCCTTCAGGCCCTGGGATCCATATTCATGTAAAAAATAAAGAATTAAAATAAAAAATATGGATATCCTCACCCCTTTGGCGGACCCTGGACCTTAGCGATGTAACCGGCAGCCTCCGTTCCTAAGAATGCAGTGAGTTTAGGACCTGCGATGATGTCGGGGCTTGTGATTGGTCGCGTGAGCGGTCACATGAGCGGTCACGCGACCAATCACAAGCCGCGACATCATCGAAGGTCCTTAACTCTGCATTCTTAAGAACGGTGGCACCGCTAAGAGCAGGGGCCGCCGGAGGGGTGAGTATATCAATATTTTTTATTTTTATTCTTTATTTTATACATGAATATGGATCCCAGGGCCTGAAGGTGAGTTTCCTCTCCTTCAGACCCTGGGAACCATTCCGATATTTTGTGTCCCATTGTTATGCATTGTTATCGGGTATCGGTATCGGCGATATCTGATATTTTGCCGGTATCGGCCGATCCCATCCGATACCGATACCTTTGCATATCGGAAGGTATCGCTCAACACTAGTTAAAAGGTAACCTTAAAACTCAGAGAGACAGAACAGTCTGGGAATATAAACTGATGACGACCTTTGACTGTCTTAGTATTGGAATGAATGTGTCACATGGATTTATGTCTTTTTACATCAACTAAGGAACTTGCCCCTCAGACCATGTGGGGCCATCACAACAGAATGAGACCCCCAATCAGAGGACAATAAAAGATTCCTTATCTAAGAACTGGCCCAATATTTATGGACATAATTGTTCATCACTCATGGTAATTTTGCTTCATGTCACCTATCTTATCCATGGTTTTTTCCTTTTTTTTCTGTGCTATGTTGTGCATAAATATGTGATTCTTCAGAATTTCTTTTAGTCTTTGCCTGATGAAGAGACTTGAGTAGTCTCGAAAGCTTGCAATTTGTTACCATCCTTTCAGTTAGCCATTAAAAGGTATCAACCACTGAGGACTCTCAATTCTAAATATTTCTCTATTATGTTATATGGATCTTATGTTTCTCTAGTATGCTGCATGAAGGTATTGTTTCATACTATTTTGTCATGTGTTCTTTTCTTTAAATGACAGATTTTGATAGGGTACGAACTATATAAAAAGCACTGAAATTTGCACCATGCAAATTGCAATTTTATGTGTAATACTTTAAAGAATGGCATAGATAAATAATTTATGGAAGATGAGTCAGCCCATGGAAAGCCGTCCATATACCCTCAGCAACCATACTGTGACAAAGGAGTTGTTTGGAGAAACTTGGCCAGTGTAGATGAAAGGGGAAGTTTGTGATCAATAGAAGGAGTGCATGTATGGTCATTGTTGGAGATGTTATTGTCAAGTGAAAAGATTAGACCTAGACCTATTCCACTATGTTTTAGGAAACATGGTGTACTTGGAGCCTAAAAGTCGTAACCTTTGGCAAAAGTTTGATGTAGTCTGTGTAGAAAGACAGGGAAAGTGTCTGGTTTGCAAAGGTGAACCCCTGACGGGGAGACAGTTCCGCCAAGAGAGATTCAGCCATCAGAAGAGCAGATGGTAAGATAGCATACCAACAGGCAATCAGACTGTGAGGTAAGTAGGGTAGCCTAACCATGTGGAAAGGAGCTTTGCAGGTGTTCTGTGCACAGTTGCTGATCAGTAGGCTGACAATATCATTAACCTGGGTGGGGATAGCTATGGTAGTACAGTCTTCTGTGGCTTTGGAGACTATAGCAAGCTGAAGGGAACCAGTAGAAAGTAGCTGTAATGCTGAGCCCAGAACTGAAAAAAAAAACAATCAGTAGGTCCAGTTGTAACATAAGTTGAATTATTATAACCATTTTATGGTGGCATAATGGTGATGATTGTCCATTCTGTCAATCAAGCAAATAGGAAGCCATGAAGCTGTAGAAGAGCGTGTTCTTGGGCTGAGAAGATCTTATGCATCGTCGATCAATTTCAATTGCACGTGCGCTGTGTAGTACAGCTTAGTGAACTGTTGAATTCAGTTGTGTTGCATATTGGTACTGAACTAACCAGTATTTTAGTAGCCTAGTAAAAAAGGTCTATGAAAGGAGGGCTACTGTGGTGCAGAATAAACATTTGTTGGTGGTAGTTGAGAAGACACTTGGACGTACGTGAAGTGACACAATCATTAGAAGATATTCTTGTGATGTGAACAGAAGTCAGAAATCAAAGGTCACAACATTGTTCTTTTTACACTCAGTTTAGTTAATCTTTGAAAAATGTAAGTTAAAGTACCACCTTGTCTGCATCTCCTGCCATTATACTTTTATAAATCATTTGAGACTCGCAACTAAAAAGAACGAGTCCTCTAAAAGTAATAGTAAATATAAGTGTTAAAGGGTTTTTTTTGTGCCATGATCTGCTTAACAAATGTGACCACTGTTTTTCATGCTGTTTCTGATAACCAATCGCGCCCTCATCACACATACTGCAGACCTTCCTAGATTTTAGGACAGTGGCAAATGCATATAGATAGGCTAATTGGCTTCTTATGTAACTGAGATATGGAAATAATATTGTCAGGCACACTTTAAAAACTTTTTCCTCTTTCTCAGTGCACAATACCGTAGACTATAGTTGTGCAATATAAGCACAGAAAAACATAATACCTGTAGAATTCAAAATAAACATGGAAACCATGCTTCTACTGGGACTATTAGTGCATCATCATTCATGTTCTAACCAGAATTGCCATTGGAATGTGCTTCTAGGAATATCACAAATGACGATATACTGTATGTACCAATCCATTTTCAATCTTTATATGATATGATTAGAGATAAAATGATTTTTACTTTGGAGTACAGAATGTATAAATAGTTAACAATATTTAGAAAGTGACAATTTAACTGTAACATTTAATAACTTTACGATATAACGATCTGCAGTGGAAAGGGCCACACTCTCGTGAAGATTGACACTTTTTAATGACAGTTCCGTGGAGGAAATGTTGTTTGCAAGGAATCATTACTATTTTGGCTTTGATCACTTATAAGTTGTCAAATATATTTTCTGTCTCCATTTTATATACAGTTTGGACCTGTCAATCATAGCAATGATAGAAAATAGTTTTACATCAGAGTAAAGTTTGTTTCTCAGACTTTGAGAAACCTTCATAGAAATAACCACAAAAGGAAAAAATGTTCAATCCTGACATTGACCTTAGTGAAACGGACAACGATTTTATTCTAAGAAACAGATGAATATCTTCCATTTTTCTAAAGTGACCTTGGGGGCATTGTGGTAAGCGAAAACCCAGCTCACTCACTGAAGTTTTATATCTGATAGCTTGACTGTTTGGGAGTTGCTTGTTTTTTATTTGTCAAAGATAAAATTTCATTTGTATTAAACTTATGACTTGTGACTAGTGTTGAGCGATACCGTCCGATACTTGAAAGTATCGGTATCGGAAAGTATCGGCCGATACCGTCACAGTATCGGAATCCAATCCGATACCGATACCCGATACCAATACAAGTCAATGGGACTCATGTATCGGACGGTATTCCTGATGGTTCCCAGGGTCTGAAGGAGAGGAAACTCTCCTTCAGGCCCTGGGAACCATATAAATGTGTAAAAGAAAGAATTAAAATAAAAAATATCGCTATACTCACCTGTCCGACGCAGCCGGGACTTCAGCGAGGGAACCGGCAGCGTTGTTTGTTTAAAAATCGCGCTATTACTTGGTTACGTGAATTCCCGGCTTGTGATTGGTCAGGTCGGCCATGTTGCCGGGACGCGGACCAATCACAGCAAGCCGTGACGAAATTACGTCACGGCTTGCTGTGATTGGTCCGCGTCCCGGCAATATGGCCGCCCTGACCAATCACAAGCCGGGACGTCACGGGAGGCTGGACACGCGCTCATTTTAAAATGGGCGCGTGTCCAGCCTCCCGTGACGTCACGGCTTGTGATTGGTTGCGCCGCGATCAACCAATCACAAGCCGGGAGGCTGGACGCGCTCATTTTGAAATGGGCGCGTGTCCAGCCTCCCGTGACGTCACGGCTTGTGATTGGTTGCGCCGCGATCAACCAATCACAAGCCGGGAGGCTGGACGCGCTCATTTTGAAATGGGCGCGTGTCCAGCCTCCCGTGACGTCACGGCTTGTGATTGGTTGCGCCGCGATCAACCAATCACAAGCCGGGAGGCTGGACGCGCTCATTTTGAAATGGGCGCGTGTCCAGCCTCCCGGCTTGTGATTGGTTGACCGCGACGCAACCAATCACAAGCCGTGACGTCACGGGAGGCTGGACACGCGCCCTTTTTAAAATGAGCGCGTTTCCAGCCTCCCGTGACGTCACGGCTTGTGATTGGTTAATGGCGGCCATGTTGCCGGGACGCGGACCAATCACAGCAAGCCGTGACGTATTTTCGTCACGGCTTGCTGTGATTGGTCCGCGGCCCGGCAACATGGCCGCCCTGACCAATCACAAGCCGGGACTTCGCGTAACCATGTAAAAGCGGGAATTTTAAACAAACAACGCTGCCGGTTCCTGCGCTGAGGTCCCGGCTGCGTCGGACAGGTGAGTATAGCGATATTTTTTATTTTAATTCTCTATTTTACACATTTTAACATTAATGTTGTTCCGATACCCGATACCCGATACCACAAGAGTATCGGAATCCCGGTATCGGAATTCCGATACAGCAAGTATCGGCCGATACCCGATACTTGCAGCATCGGAATGCTCAACACTACTGACCAGTTGTGACTCCTTATAAATCCTCTAAAGAAGCCGACGATCTTCCACGGGTGATAGCAAAGCATTGGGAAATGTAAGTACTACAATATATCATTATTTGCAAAAAGTCACAAAGACACTTTGACACACAACAAAATGGCGTGGGCTATATAACTTTAAATGAAAGGTAGCCTAGAAAAAATGAACTTTGTTAGGCTAGACTAATTGCTAATTTTTTTTTTCCAAAACCAGCTAAAGATTAATGCTTTTAGGTATATAATCTGCAATTTATATTGTGATTAACCCCTTCATGACCAGAGGTATTTTTGTTTTTGCGGTTTCGTTTTTTTCTCCCCTTCTTCCCAGAGCCATAACTTTTCTATTTTTTGGTCAATATGGCCATGTGAGGGGCTTGTTTTTTCTGGGACAAGTTGTACTTTTGAACAACAACATTGGTTTTAACATACAGTAAACTGCAAAATGGGAAAAAAATTCCAAGTGCAATGAAATTGCAAAAAAAGTGCAATTCCACAGTATTTTTTTTTTACTATGTTCATTAAATGCTGAAACTGACCTGCCATTGTGATTCTCCAGGTCATTACGAGTTCATAGACACTAAACATGTCTAGGTTCTTTTTTATTTAAGCAGTGAAGAAAAATCCAAGCTTTTGATTAAAAAAAGTCTCCATTCTCCTAAAACTGTAGTGTCTCCATTTTTCGTGATCTGGGGCTGGGTGAGGGTTTATTTTTTGTGCGCTGATGTCTGTTTTGATAAGATTTTCGTGTAGATAAAGATCTTTTCATCTCCCGTTATTGCATTTTATTGCAATGCAGCGGTGATCAAAAAGACGTAATTCTGACATTTTGATTTTTTTTTCTCATTACGCCGTTTAGTGATCAGGTTAATTCTTTTTTATATTGATAGATCGGGTGGTGTTGTAGCTGTTTGCATTCTGACCCAATGTCAGATATGCCAGATCACCAGTGAGGCCAAATCAGGAGGTTCATTGACAAGTGCGCTTGGAAGAAAAGGAAACCGCACACATGTTGTGAGCAAGTCACTTTATCTGATGTAATGGAGAAAGAGACAGTATTTTATACCATTTACAACAAATGTATCTCAATGTAATTCATGTAGCTATCCCCCCATTACCCCGGGTCATGCTGACCTTTATTTACCATGTACCAAGAACATGTTGTTTGTTGACTATTGAAAACATATAAGATAAGAAGTAAAAAATCCTTGAATCGGAGACTACAAGACTACTGCATCATAAGAACAAATTCTAGCAGATTCTAGCAATTAAAGGCAAAAGGCAAATTAAAGGCAGAACATTAACCCTTCTATATCATAGAATATGATATGATGTATATTTGAATTTTTTATTGTTTTATTTTGAATGGGGCAAAAAGGGGGGTGATTTGAACTTTTATATTTTTTTTAATATTTTTAAAAGCCTTTTGTTTTACTTTTTACATGCTTCAATAGTCTCCATGGGAGACTAGAAGCTGCAGTTGTCTGATCGCCTCTGCTATACACAGGCAATGATCAGATCACCTGTGTGTAGCAGTAAATGCTCACTAGCTCATAGCAATCCAGCTATCACAACCATAGAGGTTTGCTGGAGACCTCTGGTTGTCATGCCAACCCATCGGTGATCTGAGATCATGTGACAGGATCACCAATGGGGGGGATTTCCGGCACGCTTCCTGTGAACACGAGTTAAATGTCTCTGTCAGAGAGCCCAACGTCAGAAAGTGGTTAAGGCACACCTATGACAGGGCACGTTTTCTCATTATTTCTCATATTCGGTAGTTCTTTATAATACCCAGGCAGCACCATATAAATATTGCTGTACAATACCGAGGAAAACATATAAGATTGTAATAATACCACATAGCGAGAAAATAAGAAGTTTTACACCATTGTAGTTGAACAGTGACATAAATTATCCCGATGTGTCCATAAATGATGGCCCACAACATGCGAGATAAACATTGCCTTAATCACTTCATGTCACAGCTAGTGTTGAGCGATACTTTCCGATATTGGAAAGTATCGGTATCGGAAAGTATCGGCCGATACCGTCAAAATATCGGATCCAATCCGATACCGATACCCGATCCCAATGCAAGTCAATGGGACGAAAATATCGGAATTAAAATAAACCCTTTATAAACTTGTAGGTTCATTCTACATGAAGGAAAACAACTAAGAATAATGTAGGATGTATTGGGGGACGTGGCGGAGACATTAAAGGCACAGAGGTTTAGCCCAATGTAATAGAATAGCAGGATTTTGGGGTTTTTTTATGACGTTCGGCGGTAGAAAGATTTTGACTATGTTAATTTTTTTTTTATTTTGTCAGATATTGATGTTTCACTACTTCCACGCCCTTCACCTTCTTTTTTACTTCTCCCACACTTTCTTCTTCATTATCCTCATCATCAGCTTCTTTGACATCAACTTCTTCACCTTATTCATCTTCTTCTTCTTCTTCTACCTATTATTTTTTTGGTTACATTGTTCATATTCTTTTTATTTTACTATTATCTTCATCATATTCTACTTCTTCATCATATTCTTATTTGTGACAGGCATTCCCGTAGTTGTTATCTATAAAAGTTTGAAGATTACACCTTCCGTTCTGCCTGTCACAAAACAGTTACATTTGTCCGCGTTCAGTTTGGCCTGCAGCATCAGGCTTTATCCAGGGGCACCACGAGGAGGAATGGACTCACCCCCATACACTGCTTAGTCTTCTTCTGCTTATAATTTAGATAATATTTTTTGCTCTGATATTTAGTGTTATGCTTAATGTTCTTCTGCTCTTTGTTCTGCAGCCTCTTGTTCTTCTGCTTCTCGGTCTTCCAGGTCGTCGTCGTCTCCAGGGTCGTCGTCTCCGGGGTCGTCGTCATCGGGGTGGTCTTCAGGGTCGTCGTCTCCGGGGTCGTCGTCATCGGGGTGGTCTTCGGGGTCATCGTCTCCAGGGTCGTCGTCATCACGGTGGTTGTCGTCTCTGGTGTCGTCGTCATCTTAGGGGTGGTCTTCCGGGTCATCGTGTTTAGTCTCTTGAACTTGGAAATGTAGCAGAAGGTACAAGAAGGCTGAGAAAATGCCGAGAACCAGCTGATGGAACTGGAACTCGGATGGCTACCCGAAGGTCCAAGAGCCAATGGAACTACCGAGGACCAGCTGACGTTACTGGAACCCGGTTACTAAGCAGGAGGTACCCGTGCCTGAAAGCACTACCAAGGACCACCTGACGTTGGTGGAACTCGGATACCCAGAGGGAGGCACCTAAGCCAAAGGCTCTGCCCGGAACCAGCTGACGGTACTGGAACCAGGATGGGGAGCAGAAGGTACAAGAGCAAAAGACACTGCCGAGAACCAGCTGACGGTGCTGGAACCCGGATGGGTAGCCGAAGGTCCAAGAGCCAATGGAACTACCGAGGACCAGCTGACGTTACTGGAACCCGGTTACTAAGCAGGAGGTACCCGTGCCTGAAAGCACTACCAAGAACCACCTGACGTTGGTGGAACTCGGATACCCAGAGGGAGGCACCTAAGCCAAAGGCTCTGCCCGGAACCAGCTGACGGTACTGGAACCAGGATGGGGAGCAGAAGGTACAAGAGCAAGTGTCTGCGTGGCTTTTGCAGGACACGATGCCCGCTGCACAGCAGGGGAACAGCTGGCGGTGCTGAACCCCACTGACACATTGGCTGGTGTTTTTCTCTGTGCAGCTAGCAGTACCGGGCCCCAACTGGCGGTGTTGGAGCCCGGGGTCAGCAGGAGGAGGAGATGGAGCAGAGTGTAGGCCGAAGCCTGCACTGGCGGCAGCTTTTGGGTCTGTTGTGCCTGCGTGGCAGTTGCAGGACACGTTGCCGGCTGCACAGCAGGGGAACAGCTAGCGGTGCTGAACCCCACTGACACATTGGCTGGTGTTTTTCTCTGTGCAGCTAGCAGTACCGGGCCCCAACTGGCGGTGTTGGAGCCCAGGGCTCTGCAGGGGGAGCAGAGTGTAGGCCGAAGCCTAATTGAACCAATTTCAAAGGTAACCTTTAACCCCCCCTCAGGGGTTACAAAGTAGAAGAGCCACAGCTTATGCAGCAGTAGTGCTGCACAAGTCAAAGGTTGCTCTTTTAATTTCGCTCCTTGCACACGCTGAATGAAACACGTATAACATTTAGCCCTTTAAACAGTCAAACTGTGTTGGAGGCGCGAGTTCCCTTTGTAATGAGACGCAGCACAGATGTCAAGAATCCCACCTTGGTGCTGGGTGCAGCCTCCTGAGCGTTGTTATTTGCTGTACAGGAGTCTGCGCTGTCGTGTGATCCCCTGGCCTAGCGCTGTTAGCGCTGCCCATCTTCTGGCATCATGTAATGTCGGCCGGTGCGGTTCGCGATGACCATGAATCCCAGCCCCGCAGTGTCTTAACATTGTTAAAACACTGCGGGGCTGGGATTCAGGGCCTGGCGCAGCACATATGTTCGCCTCTCACACTCGGGTCCTTACACCCGCTTCAGACTGTGCGGCGTCATCTGATCCCTTATCGCATGCCACGGCCATGAAGCCGCACAGTCCGCAGAAGGCGGAAGGAGATGAGGGACAGGCGAACTGATGCACTGATCATGCCCGTCAATCACACCCTCGCAGTCCCAATAAATAAGACAACGAGGGGCGTTGTGTGGGTCAGGGCGGCCGCAGAGGCGCAGCCAGCCAAACAATGATGCCAGAAGACGGGCAGCGCTACCAAGGGGGTTGCAGCGTGTCATTACAAAGGAAAGTCACACCACCGGGACGGTTAAATGGTCACACAGAGGACACATTTTAGACGTGTTTTCAGTTCCACATGTGCGAGGAGAATACGTTTATGAGACACCTTGCACACATGCAGCATTACC
This sequence comes from Ranitomeya variabilis, assembly GCF_051348905.1. Taxonomy (NCBI): domain Eukaryota; kingdom Metazoa; phylum Chordata; class Amphibia; order Anura; family Dendrobatidae; genus Ranitomeya; species Ranitomeya variabilis. The sequence goes on along the minus strand of NC_135232.1, from coordinate 460,917,429 downwards.
GCTGTACAAGGTGGCCTTTAAAACGTACAAACGCCTGGGGGAGGGGGGACAGGTTCCCTTCAATTTCAGTTCTTGTGTCTGCGTGGCTTTTGCAGGACACGATGCCGGCTGCACAGCAGGGGAACAGCTGGCGGTGCTGAACCCCACTGACACATTGGCTGGTGTTTTTCTCTGTGCAGCTAGCAGTACCGGGCCCCAACTGGCGGTGTTGGAGCCCGGGGTCAGCAGGAGGAGGAGATGGAGCAGAGTGTAGGCCGAAGCCTGCACTGGCGGCAGCTTTTGGGTCTGTTGTGCCTGCGTGGCAGTTGCAGGACACGTTGCCGGCTGCACAGCAGGGGAACAGCTGGCGGTGCTGAACCCCACTGACACATTGGCTGGTGTTTTTCTCTGTGCAGCTAGCAGTACCGGGCCCCAACTGGCGGTGTTGGAGCCCAGGGCTCTGCAGGGGGAGCAGAGTGTAGGCCGAAGCCTAATTGAACCAATTTCAAAGGTAACCTTTAACCCCCCCTCAGGGGTTACAAAGTAGAAGAGCCACAGCTTATGCAGCAGTAGTGCTGCACAAGTCAAAGGTTGCTCTTTTAATTTCGCTCCTTGCACACGCTGAATGAAACACGTATAACATTTAGCCCTTTAAACAGTCAAACTGTGTTGGAGGCGCGAGTTCCCTTTGTAATGAGACGCAGCACAGATGTCAAGAATCCCACCTTGGTGCTGGGTGCAGCCTCCTGAGCGTTGTTATTTGCTGTACAGGAGTCTGCGCTGTCGTGTGATCCCCTGGCCTAGCGCTGTTAGCGCTGCCCATCTTCTGGCATCATGTAATGTCGGCCGGTGCGGTTCGCGATGACCATGAATCCCAGCCCCGCAGTGTCTTAACATTGTTAAAACACTGCGGGGCTGGGATTCAGGGCCTGGCGCAGCACATATGTTCGCCTCTCACACTCGGGTCCTTACACCCGCTTCAGACTGTGCGGCGTCATCTGATCCCTTATCGCATGCCACGGCCATGAAGCCGCACAGTCCGCAGAAGGCGGAAGGAGATGAGGGACAGGCGAACTGATGCACTGATCATGCCCGTCAATCACACCCTCGCAGTCCCAATAAATAAGACAACGAGGGGCGTTGTGTGGGTCAGGGCGGCCGCAGAGGCGCAGCCAGCCAAACAATGATGCCAGAAGACGGGCAGCGCTACCAAGGGGGTTGCAGCGTGTCATTACAAAGGAAAGTCACACCACCGGGACGGTTAAATGGTCACACAGAGGACACATTTTAGACGTGTTTTCAGTTCCACATGTGCGAGGAGAATACGTTTATGAGCCACCTTGCACACATGCAGCATTACCGCTGTACAAGGTGGCCTTTAAAACGTACAAACGCCTGGGGGAGGGGGGACAGGTTCCCTTCAATTTCAGTTCTTGTGTCTGCGTGGCTTTTGCAGGACACGATGCCGGCTGCACAGCAGGGGAACAGCTGGCGGTGCTGAACCCCACTGACACATTGGCTGGTGTTTTTCTCTGTGCAGCTAGCAGTACCGGGCCCCAACTGGCGGTGTTGGAGCCCGGGGTCAGCAGGAGGAGGAGATGGAGCAGAGTGTAGGCCGAAGCCTGCACTGGCGGCAGCTTTTGGGTCTGTTGTGCCTGCGTGGCAGTTGCAGGACACGTTGCCGGCTGCACAGCAGGGGAACAGCTGGTGGTGCTGAACCCCACTGACACATTGGCTGGTGTTTTTCTCTGTGCAGCTAGCAGTACCGGGCCCCAACTGGCGGTGTTGGAGCCCAGGGCTCTGCAGGGGGAGCAGAGTGTAGGCCGAAGCCTAATTGAACCAATTTCAAAGGTAACCTTTAACCCCCCCTCAGGGGTTACAAAGTAGAAGAGCCACAGCTTATGCAGCAGTAGTGCTGCACAAGTCAAAGGTTGCTCTTTTAATTTCGCTCCTTGCACACGCTGAATGAAACACGTATAACATTTAGCCCTTTAAACAGTCAAACTGTGTTGGAGGCGCGAGTTCCCTTTGTAATGAGACGCAGCACAGATGTCAAGAATCCCACCTTGGTGCTGGGTGCAGCCTCCTGAGCGTTGTTATTTGCTGTACAGGAGTCTGCGCTGTCGTGTGATCCCCTGGCCTAGCGCTGTTAGCGCTGCCCATCTTCTGGCATCATGTAATGTCGGCCGGTGCGGTTCGCGATGACCATGAATCCCAGCCCCGCAGTGTCTTAACATTGTTAAAACACTGCGGGGCTGGGATTCAGGGCCTGGCGCAGCACATATGTTCGCCTCTCACACTCGGGTCCTTACACCCGCTTCAGACTGTGCGGCGTCATCTGATCCCTTATCGCATGCCACGGCCATGAAGCCGCACAGTCCGCAGAAGGCGGAAGGAGATGAGGGACAGGCGAACTGATGCACTGATCATGCCCATCAATCACACCCTCGCAGTCCCAATAAATAAGACAACGAGGGGCGTTGTGTGGGTCAGGGCGGCCGCAGAGGCGCAGCCAGCCAAACAATGATGCCAGAAGACGGGCAGCGCTACCAAGGGGGTTGCAGCGTGTCATTACAAAGGAAAGTCACACCACCGGGACGGTTAAATGGTCACACAGAGGACACATTTTAGACGTGTTTTCAGTTCCACATGTGCGAGGAGAATACGTTTATGAGCCACCTTGCACACATGCAGCATTACCGCTGTACAAGGTGGCCTTTAAAACGTACAAACGCCTGGGGGAGGGGGGACAGGTTCCCTTCAATTTCAGTTCTTGTGTCTGCGTGGCTTTTGCAGGACACGATGCCGGCTGCACAGCAGGGGAACAGCTGGCGGTGCTGAACCCCACTGACACATTGGCTGGTGTTTTTCTCTGTGCAGCTATCAGTACCGGGCCCCAACTGGCGGTGTTGGAGCCCGGGGTCAGCAGGAGGAGGAGATGGAGCAGAGTGTAGGCCGAAGCCTGCACTGGCGGCAGCTTTTGGGTCTGTTGTGCCTGCGTGGCAGTTGCAGGACACGTTGCCGGCTGCACAGCAGGGGAACAGCTGGCGGTGCTGAACCCCACTGACACATTGGCTGGTGTTTTTCTCTGTGCAGCTAGCAGTACCGGGCCCCAACTGGCGGTGTTGGAGCCCAGGGCTCTGCAGGGGGAGCAGAGTGTAGGCCGAAGCCTAATTGAACCAATTTCAAAGGTAACCTTTAACCCCCCCTCAGGGGTTACAAAGTAGAAGAGCCACAGCTTATGCAGCAGTAGTGCTGCACAAGTCAAAGGTTGCTCTTTTAATTTCGCTCCTTGCACACGCTGAATGAAACACGTATAACATTTAGCCCTTTAAACAGTCAAACTGTGTTGGAGGCGCGAGTTCCCTTTGTAATGAGACGCAGCACAGATGTCAAGAATCCCACCTTGGTGCTGGGTGCAGCCTCCTGAGCGTTGTTATTTGCTGTACAGGAGTCTGCGCTGTCGTGTGATCCCCTGGCCTAGCGCTGTTAGCGCTGCCCATCTTCTGGCATCATGTAATGTCGGCCGGTGCGGTTCGCGATGACCATGAATCCCAGCCCCGCAGTGTCTTAACATTGTTAAAACACTGCGGGGCTGGGATTCAGGGCCTGGCGCACCACATATGTTCGCCTCTCACACTCGGGTCCTTACACCCGCTTCAGACTGTGCGGCGTCATCTGATCCCTTATCGCATGCCACGGCCATGAAGCCGCACAGTCCGCAGAAGGCGGAAGGAGATGAGGGACAGGCGAACTGATGCACTGATCATGCCCGTCAATCACACCCTCGCAGTCCCAATAAATAAGACAACGAGGGGCGTTGTGTGGGTCAGGGCGGCCGCAGAGGCGCAGCCAGCCAAACAATGATGCCAGAAGATGGGCAGCGCTACCAAGGGGGTTGCAGCGTGTCATTACAAAGGAAAGTCACACCACCGGGACGGTTAAATGGTCACACAGAGGACACATTTTAGACGTGTTTTCAGTTCCACATGTGCGAGGAGAATACGTTTATGAGCCACCTTGCACACATGCAGCATTACCGCTGTACAAGGTGGCCTTTAAAACGTACAAACGCCTGGGGGAGGGGGGACAGGTTCCCTTCAATTTCAGTTCTTGTGTCTGCGTGGCTTTTGCAGGACACGATGCCGGCTGCACAGCAGGGGAACAGCTGGCGGTGCTGAACCCCACTGACACATTGGCTGGTGTTTTTCTCTGTGCAGCTAGCAGTACCGGGCCCCAACTGGCGGTGTTGGAGCCCGGGGTCAGCAGGAGGAGGAGATGGAGCAGAGTGTAGGCCGAAGCCTGCACTGGCGGCAGCTTTTGGGTCTGTTGTGCCTGCGTGGCAGTTGCAGGACACGTTGCCGGCTGCACAGCAGGGGAACAGCTGGCGGTGCTGAACCCCACTGACACATTGGCTGGTGTTTTTCTCTGTGCAGCTAGCACATCTGAGCCCCAACTGGCGGTGTTAGAGCCCAGGGTCAGCAGGAGGAGCAGGGGGAGCGGAGTGTAGGCCGAAGCCTGCACTGGAGCAAGTTGAAAGGAAACCTTTAACCCCCCCCCCAGGCGTTTGTAGCTGGAAGAACCATCGTGTACACCACTAATGCTGGAAAAGGTAAACTTAGCTCTTTTAATTATGGTCCTTGCAGATGCTGAACCTAACACTTATGAAATGTGTCCCCTCACAGCGTTCAACCGTCCGGTAGGTGGAACTTTCCTTTGTCATGTGACGCAGCACAGCCGTCATTTTTACCCCCTTGGCGCCGTGCGCCGCCTCCTCAGCGTTGTTTGAATCTGTCCCGGAGCCTGCGCTGTTAGGTTACCCCTTGGCCATGCACACATTTCGCGCTGCCCGTCTTCTGACATCATTTGCTGTCAGGCTGGCTGCGCCTGTGTGGGTGCGCTGTCCGAGATTCAGCCTTGCGGTGTCGTGTAATGTAATCCCACCGCGGGCCTGGGATCCGTGGCCATGCGCAGTGCATATCCTCACCTCTCACTCCCCTCCCTACGGCTTCTTCAGACTGTGCGGTGTCACGGCCGTGGCATGCTATTAGGGATCAGCTGACACCGAACAGTCTTTAGAAGCCGTAGGGAGGGGAGTGAGAGGCGAGGATATGCACTGCGCATGGCCACGGATCCCAGGCCCGCGGTGGGATTACATTACACGACACTGCGAGGCTGAATCTCGGACAGCGCACACACACAGGCGCAGCCAGCCTGACAGCAAATGATGTCAGAAGACAGGCAGCGCGAAATGTGTGCATGGCCAAGGGGTAACCTAACAGCGCAGGCTCCGGGACAGATTCAAACAACGCTGAGGAGGCGGCGCACGGCGCCAAGGGGGTAAAAATGACGGCTGTGCTGCGTCACATGACAAAGGAAAGTTCCACCTACCGGACGGTTGAACGCTGTGAGGGGACACATTTCATAAGTGTTAGGTTCAGCATCTGCAAGGAGCACCACGAAAAGAGGCACTTTTTCCCTTTGCATCATTACTGCTGCACAAGGTGGCTCCTTCAGTAACAAACGCCTGGGGGGGGGGGGGGACAGGTTCCCTTAAATTTAACTTGTTGTGCCTGCGTGGCGGTCGCAGTACACGTTGCCGTATACACAGCAGGGGAACAGCTGGCGGTGCTGAACCCCACTAACACATTTGCGAGGTGTTTGGCTCTGTGCGTACAGCACTTCTGGACGGCAACTGGCGGTGTTGGAGCCCAGGGACAGGTGGAGGAGGAGGAGGAGGTTGGAGGAGGTAGGAGGGATTGCCACACACACAGCAGTGGAACAGCTGACGTTACTGAACCCCAATAACAGAGGAGGGACTGTTGACTGTGCGTACAGCACTTCTGGACGGCAACTGGCGGTGTTGGAGCCCAGGGACAGGTGGAGGAGGAGGAGGAGGTTGGAGGAGGTAGGAGGGATTGCCACACACACAGCAGGGGAGCAGCTGATGTTACTGAACCCCAATAACAGAGGAGGGACTGTTGACTGTGCGTACAGCACTTCTGGACGGCAACTGGCGGTGTTGGAGCCCAGGGACAGGTGGAGGAGGAGGAGGAGGTTGGAGGAGGTAGGAGGGATTGCCACACACACAGCAGGGGAACAGCTGACGTTACTGAACCCCAATAACAGAGGAGGGACTGTTGACTGTGCGTACAGCACTTCTGGACGGCAACTGGCGGTGTTGGAGCCCAGGGACAGGTGGAGGAGGAGGAGGAGGTTGGAGGAGGTAGGAGGGATTGCCACACACACAGCAGGGGAACAGCTGACGTTACTGAACCCCAATAACAGAGGAGGGACTGTTGACTGTGCGTACAGCACTTCTGGACAGCAACTGGCGGTGTTGGAGCCCAGGGACAGGTGGAGGAGGAGGAGGAGGTTGGAGGAGGTAGGAGGGATTGCCACACACACAGCAGGGGAACAGCTGACGTTACTGAACCCCAATAACAGAGGAGGGACTGTTGACTGTGCGTACAGCACTTCTGGACGGCAACTGGCGGTGTTGGAGCCCAGGGACAGGTGGAGGAGGAGGAGGAGGTAGGAGGAGGTAGGAGGGATTGCCACACACACAGCAGGGGAACAGCTGACGTTACTGAACCCCAATAACAGAGGAGGGACTGTTGACTGTGCGTACAGCACTTCTGGACGGCAACTGGCGGTGTTGGAGCCCAGGGACAGGTGGAGGAGGAGGAGGAGGTTGGAGGAGGTAGGAGGGATTGCCACACACACAGCAGGGGAACAGCTGACGTTACTGAACCCCAGTAACAGAGGAGGGACTGTTGACTGTGCGTACAGCACTTCTGGATGGCAACTGGCGGTGTTGGAGCCCAGGGACAGGTGGAGGAGGAGGAGGAGGTTGGAGGAGGTAGGAGGGATTGCCACACACACAGCAGGGGAACAGCTGACGTTACTGAACCCCAATAACAGAGGAGGGACTGTTGACTGTGCGTACAGCACTTCTGGATGGCAACTGGCGGTGTTGAAGCCCAGGGACAGGTGGAAAAGCAGAGGAACACAATGTAGGCCGAAGCCTGAGAAAGTCGAAAGGGAACCTTTAACCCCCCCCCAAGGCGTTTGTAGCTGAAAGAGCCAGCTTGTGCAGCACAAAAGATGCAAAAGGAAAAGGTGGCTCTTTTCATCATGCTCCTTGCAAACACAGAACTAAACACTTATAAAATGTGTCCCCTGATACCGTAACACCGTCCCGGAGGTGGGACTTTCCTTCATAATGTGACGCAGCACAGCCGTCATTCCTACCCCCCCGGCGCCGCGCACCCGCTCCTCAGCGTTGTTTGATTCCGTCCCGGAGCCTGCGCTGTTATGTTATCCCGTGGCCAGGCACACTTAGCGCTGCCCGTCTTCTGGCATCATTTGGTGTCAGGATGGCTGCGCCTGTGCGGCCGCGCTGGCCGAGAGCCCGCCTCGCAGTGTCTTCTGATTTAATCCCACTGGGGGCCTGGGATCCATGGACATGCGCAGTGCATATCCTCGCCTCTCACTCCCCTCCCTACAGCTTCTTAAGACTGTGCGGTGTCACGGCCGTGGCATGCTATTAGGGACCAGCTGACACCGAACAGTCTGAAGAAGCCATAGGGAGATGAGTGAGAGGTGGAGGTTCAGATATGCACTGCGCATGTCCATGGATCCCAGGCCCCCAGTGGGATTAAATCAGAAGACACTGCAAGGCGGGCTCTCTGCCAGCGCGGCCGCACAGGCGCAGCCATCCTGACACCAAATGATGCCAGAAGAGGGGCAGCGCTAAGTGTGCCTGGCCACGGGATAACATAACAGCGCAGGCTCCGGGACGGAATCAAACAACGCTGAGGAGCGGGTGCGCGGCGCCGGGGGGGTAGGAATGACGGCTGTGCTGCGTCACATTACGAAGGAAAGTCCCACCTCCGGGACGGTGTTACGGTATCAGTGGACACATTTTATAAGTGTTAAGTTCTGCGTGTGCAAGGTGCTAAACAAAAATAGCTACCTTTTCCTTGTGCAGCATTACTGCTGCACAAGGTGGCTCTTTCAGTAACAAACGCCTTGGGGGGGGGGACAGATTCCCTTACATTTCAGTTGTTGTGTCAGCGTGGCGGTCGCATGACACATTGCCGGCTACACAGCTGGGGATCAGCTGACGTTACTGAAACCCAATAACACTGGGTCGTATGTTTTGACTGTGCAGACGGCACTTCAGAGCCTCAACTGGCGGTGTTGGAGCCCAGGAATTTAAGTTCAGGTGGTAGAAAGATGAACACAACAGGAGACCTGGATAACGTATACAGTGACCTAATTATTTAATCAGGAGGAGGAGTGGCAAATTCCTGCGAGATCCAGGCCTTGTTCATTTTCAGGAAAGTAAGCCGGTCAACGTTATCGGAGGATAGTCGCATGCGACGGTCAGTTAGTACACCACCTGCAGCACTAAAGACACGTTCCGATAATACACTGGCCGCAGGGCAAGACAGCACCTCCAATGCATACTGGCTTAGCTCTGGCCATGTATCCAGCTTTGAGACCCAAAACTTGAAAGGGGAAGAGCCGTCTGGGAGTACAGCAAGAGGGCAAGACATGTAGTCTGTCACCATCTGACGGAACCGTTGCCTCCTGCTGACTGGAGCCGTCTGTGATGGTGTAGACTTTTGTGGGGGGCACAGAAAACTGTGCCACAGTTGGGCCATACTGGTCTTGCCTTGGGCAGAGGCACTGCTTCTGCTCCCTAATTGTGCAGAGCCTCCACCACTGCCTGGACGCACTGAGCTGCTTTGGAATGCACTAGCAGCACTTCTCTCAGTTGGAATGGAGAAGATGATGGAATTGACCAGTGTGTCTTGGTACTCCCGCATTTTTCGCTCCCGGTTCAACGGTGTGATGAGGCTTTCTACGTTGTCCCGGTAGCGAGGATCGAGGAGGGTGAACACCCAATAATCAGACATGTTGAGAATGTGGGCGATGCGGCGGTCGTTTCTCAGGCACTGCAGCATGTAATCCACCATGTGCTGCAGACTGCCAACTGCCCAAGAAACGCTGTCCCCTGCTGGAGGCGTGATCTCTGCCCGCTCGTCATCACCCCACCCTCGCTGTACACACTGAGTACTGGACAATTCGGTAACTCCCTCCTCTGGACGGACGTCTTCCTCCTCCATTGACTCCTCCTCATCCTCCTCACAAACTGTCCCCTGCCTACGCGTTTGTGAGGAACCACGTGGCGCTGACTGTCCAGAAGATGATGGAAATGGTGAATCCTCATCCTCCACCTCTTCCACAACATCATCCCTTAGCGCTTGCAGTGATTTTTCAAGCAGGCAGATAAGGGGGACAGTCATGCTGACTAGTGCATCATCTGCACTCGCCATCCGCGTGGAATAATCAAAGGGACGCAAAACCTGGCAGACGTCATTCATAGTGGCCCACTCTGTGGTTGTGAAGTCTGTACGGCGCTGACTGCGACTTTTTTGCGCCTGAAGCAGCTGGTACTCCATTACAGCTTGCTGCTGCTCACACAACCGCTCCAACATATGTAACGTGGAATTCCACCTGGTAGGTAGGTCACATATGATGCGATGTTCCGGCAGGCGGTGTCGGCGCTGCAGAGCCGCAATGCGCGCTTTTGCCGTGCTGGAGCGCCGCAAGTGAGCACACTCTAGGCGGACCTTGTGCAGCAGTGCATCAAGATCCGGATAGTCCCTCAAAAAGCTCTGCACGACCAAATTGAGCACATGTGCCAGACATGGGATGTGAGTGAGGTTGCCGAGGCCCAGAGCTGCCACCAGATTTCGGCCATTATCACACACTACCATGCCTGGCTGGAGATTCGCTGGCACAAACCACACATCGCTCTCCTGCTTGATGGCATTCCAGAGCTCCTGCGCTGTGTGGCTACGATTCCCCAAAAAAATTAATTTCAACACGGCCTGTTGACGTTTGGCCACGGCTGTGCTCATGTCGGTCGTAACAGGTACACGTTCATCATGGGTCCATGTGGAGGTGGACTGTGACGGCTCCTGCAGCGATGATTCTGAGGAACTGGTGTAAGAGGAGGAGTCAATGCGTACAGAATGGATTCCTGCAATCCTTGGAGTGGGCAGGACACGTCCTGCGCCACTCGCACGGTCTGTACCCGGCTCAACGACATTAACCCAATGGGCAGTGAGGGAAAGGTATCGCCCCTGTCCATGTTGACTGGTCCACGCATCGGTGGTGAGGTGGACCTTGCTACTGACGGCGTTCAGTAGCGCGTGTTTTATGTGTCCCTCCACATGCTTGTGCAGGGCAGGGACGGCTTGCCTGCTGAAGTAAAAGCGGCTGGGCACATTGTACTGTGGGACTGCCAATGACATCAAGTCACGGAAGCTGTCAGTCTCCACCAGCCTGAATGACAGCATTTCCAGTGACAGAAGTTTGGCAATGCCTGCAGTCAGAGCCTGTGCTCGTGGGTGGTTTGACGAGAAAGGCCGCCTTTTCTCCCATGCCTGTACTACCGATGGCTGTAGACTGGGCTGGGAGTGTGTGGATGACTGGGAAAGTGGTGCTGCGGGTGGAATTACAGCGGGTCTCTGGACAACAGGGCCAGAGGTTCTTCCACGGCGATCCTGGGAGGAAGCCGAACCAGCTGCGTGTGAGCTAGAGGAAGAGGCAACACGAGCTGAAGAGGTGGTAGCTGCCGCTGTTGGTTGGCCTACCTCTTCAGTGTGTTTTTCTAACTCCGCCGGGTGCCTGTTGCGCACATGTTTCCACATGTTGGAGGTATTGAGGTTGCTGACATTTTTCCCTCTTTTGACTTTTTGATGATACACCTTGCATCTGACATAGCAAATGTCATCTGCAACTGTGTCAAAAAAGGACCAGGCACTGCAAGTCTTGGGAGCGCCCTTTTTGGCTTTTGGAAGAGACATGCTCCTAACGGGTGCCAAAGCGGAGGCTGCAGGATCCGCAGTCTTCCCCCTCCCTCTCCCTCTTTGGGCCGTACGGGGAATCTCTTCCTCAGAGCTGCTCCCACCACCTTCCTGTCCCTCACGCCAAGATGGGTCGAGGACCTCATCATCTACACTACCCTCTGCCCCCAACTGCTCCTCCTGGGTAGTCTCAGCAGCAGAGCACGCACCAGTAAGTGGCACCTGAGTGTCATCATCAGCTGATGCGGCCTGCGATGTGGTGACCGGAGCCACTGGCCCACCCGCCTCTTCAGAGGAAGACAGAAAAAGCTGTTGGGCATCACTGCACCCTGCCTCTTCTTCCATTTCTCCAATGCTGCTTGGCTGGCCCCCTGTTTCCAAGCCAAGAGATTCAGAGAACAGAAGTAGAGACGGCTCCTGTCCTGGGCTCTCTGTCTGCCTGGGCAATTTGGCAGGTGGTGAAGAGACAGATGGCTGCTCTCCAGTGCTCTGTGTCTGAGAGGATGTGGCACTAATGGAAGTTGATGCATTAGCTGCCATCCATCCGACAACAGCTTCAATTTGTTCTTGACGCAGCAGCGGTGTACGGCGCTCTGACACAAAGCTGCGCATGAACGACTGTTGCCTGGTGAAAGTTGGTGCTGATGAGTCACCGGTGCCCGCAGCAGGCACAGAATCCCCACGTCCCCTCCCTGCTCCGCGCCCACGCCCACGCCCACGTGCCTTACTCACTGCCTTCTTCATCTTGGTTGACTGATAAAGATAAGCAGAAAAGTACTAACGGATTTGTGTGCTTATTCCTGAGCAACTCCTCCTAACAGGTATAAGAAACACTAATTTTCTAAAGTGTGGACTAGACTTTAATATGAGCTAATGTGGCCTACACAAATGTAAAGTGGTGTAACTGGTGTGTTTGGTGAACTTTATTATTTATTTATTTTTTGGGGGCTGAACTGACAACAGATAGAGCTGCAGTCACACGGAGACCGTGCAGACAGACGTAAACGGCGCTGCAAGGCCCAAAAACCCTCCTCTACTTTATCCTATGTAGTGTTTTTCCACAAATTAGCTGGAGACGGGTGGAAAGACACTAATAGGATTTTTTAAAATAAATTAGCAGCAGACTACACTACTTGAAAAAAAATTAAAATTGATTTGGCGGTATGACGCAGTGAACAACCCTGAGCTGGAGACAACCAGGCTATGGCTGCTCACAGACTACAGGGCGAGCTGCAATCACACGGAGACCGTGCAGACAGCCGTAAACGGCGCTGCAAGGCCCAAAAACCCTCCTCTACTTTATCCTATGTAGTGTTTTTCCACAAATTAGCTGGAGACGGGTGGAAAGACACTAATAGGATTTTTTTAAATAAATTAGCAGCAGACTACACTACTTGAAAAAAAATTAAAATTGATTTGGCGGTATGACGCAGTGAACAACCCTGAGCTGGAGACAACCAGGCTATGGCTGCTCACAGACTACAGGGCGAGCTGCAGTCACACGGAGACCGTGCAGACAGCCGTAAACGGCGCTGCAAGGCCCAAAAACCCTCTTCTACTTTATCCTATGTAGTGTTTTTCCACAAATTAGCTGGAGACGGGTGGAAAGACACTAATAGGATTTTTTTGAATAAATTAGCAGCAGACTACACTACTTGAAAAAAAAAAAAAAAAAAAAGAACAGTATGAGGCAATGAACCACCCTCCCTGAACTGAATACAACCAGCTATGGATGGCCTATGTGGCTGCACTCAGACTAGAGAGTGGGCTGCACTCACACACACACACACACAGACCTTGCAGATCGCTGTGAAAACAGCGCTACAAGGCAAAAGCAAGGTGAATAGTAGGTGAACACAGCGGTTGCTAAATTAGCCTTTGGAAAGCACAAAGAAGCAAATCGCTATCTCTAAACTGTCCCTCAGTCAGCAAACAGCGTCCTGTCACTAACTGAATTCACAGCAGAGTGATCGCAAAATGGCGCCAGCGACTTTTAAACTGCAGCATGACATCATTTCAGCAGCCAATCACAGCCTTGCCAGTAGTTTCATGCCCTCCATGCTAAACAGGATGTGCCCACACTTGGAATCATTCTCATTGGCTGAATTTCTACATTTTGAATCTTGGAACTTCCGATTCCGGTATCCGATACGCGGCAAGTATCGGAATCCCGGTATCGGAATTCCGATACCGCAAGTATCGGCCGATACCCGATACTTGCGGTATCGGAATGCTCAACACTAGCCTTCAGTGAAGCAGGTGGATCAAGTTTCTGTGATGAGTAAGCCAAGCAAATAGACTGTCTGATCCAATTCGCAATCGTGTTCTTTGCCGCCTACTTGCCTTTGTTCCGTCCTGAGAACTGGATGAATAAATTTTGATCAATTCGCCAGGCTTCAGTCTGTCGTAGGTAAAATAGAACCACCCTGTGGACGTCAAGGGTGTGGAAGGCCTCTTCCTTAGGGTTGGAGGGGTTTGGGCAGAATGAGGGTAGCACAATATCCTGATCCCTGTGAAAATGTGAGACCACTTTAGGAAGAAAGGACTGATCTAGTTTCAGTATAATGCTATCCGCAGTGAACATCAGATAAGGTTCCTATATCGACAGGGCCTGAAACTCTTCTATACGTCTAGCCGTAGAGCATGGGAAAAAGTTCCCAGGCTCGAGGTCATATGAGGACATCCAGCAGAGGGCGCATCACCGCGACTGAAGGTAACTACAGGTCATTGACCTACTTTACCTTCATTCCCTGGGGTTTACAGGCAGGAGCACAGCTGCATTATAGTAGAGCTCCTGCCTGTAAAATATTTTAACCCCTTCAGATGGATTTACATCGTGGGACGTTACAGATCTACGGAAGGTATGTATATTGTTGGTTTATTATTTTTAATTTGTTACAGAACGATGGTCTTCAGGTGGATTAAGAGAGCAATAAATTTCATACAATTGGATTAATAATGGATAGGTGTCATAATTGACGCCTCTCCATTATTAATCTGGCTTAATGTCACCTTACAATAGCAAGGTGACATTAACCCTTCATTACCCCATATCCCACTTCTACACGGGAATGGGAAGAGAGTGGCCAAGTGCCAGAATAGGCGCATCTTACAGATGTGCCTTTTCTGGGGTGGCTGGGGGCAGATGTTTTTAGCCAGGGGGGGCCAATAACCGTGGACCCTCTCCAGGCTATTAATATCTGCCCTCAGTCACTGGCCTTACCACTCTGGCGGAGAAAATTGCGCGGGAGCCCACGTCAATGTTTTCCGCGATTTAACCCTTAAAATTAATAGCTAAAGCGCCGAAATTTTGCACATACACACTACTAACATTAGTAGTGTGGAATATGCAAAAAAAAAGGGGATATGAGATGGTTTACTGTATGTAAACCATGTCTCATATGTCGGGTTTAGGCAGGAGAAATGAAAAGCCGGCAACTGATTTACCGGCTTTAGGGTTAGGGGTAGGGTTAGGGGTAGGGTTAGGGTTTGGATCCCTTTATCACCTTGATGGTGGGGGGTGGCTTATCAGTGTGTATTCTTGTTTTTTTCTATAAAAACGCATGCATTTTTACCGCAAACAAATGCATGTGCTTAAAAACGCATGCGTTTACATAGACAGCAATACTTTTTTTGCGGCAAAAAAACACCTCTAGAAATTACTACATGTTGCATTTCCGCAACAAAACGCAAGCATGGAAAAAATGCATGCGTTGTCAAACGCGGCAAAATGCATGCAAAAAAAAGCATGCATTTTTAATGTTAAGTATAGGAAAAAAAAGCATGCGTTTTTTGCGGTAAAACACAGCGGCAAAAAACGCAAATGTGAAACCAGCCTAAGACCTGTGCTATATTGGGATGGAAGGGGTCTGGGGTTTCTGGGAAACACCAGGACGTAAACCTTTTCCAGACCTTGGCATAGATGGCATTGGTTACTGGCTTTCTGCTTTTTTGGAGGGTTTGGATTACTTTATCAGAGAGTCCCTTGGCACTTACATTTTTGGCCTCAGTAACCATGCTGCCAGGTTCAGTTTGTGTAGGTCCGGATGCAGTAGGGGACCTTGGTGAAGGAGGTTGACTTTCTGAGGTAGAAGCCAGGGACCTTCTAGAGCCATGTCCAGTAGGGCACTGTACTAGCTCCTCCTGGGCCATAGTGGTGCGATTAGGATTGTGGTGACTCGGTCTATCCTGATTTTTTGTAGTGTCTTTGCCAGCATGGGGATGGGTGGAAAGGCATCCTTCAGCTGGGAAGAGTCCTCAAAGGGAAGGGCTGTTTTCTTAGTTACCCTGGACACTTGTACATCCACTTTTGGGGTCTCCCATAAGGAGTTATCTCCGTCCAAAGGGAAACGTTTTTTTAGTTCTGAGGGGATACTAAGACCTTTTTCAGGGAGGCCACAATCGTGTAGGATTAGATCCTGAATGTTTTTATGTACAGGAAACCCCTTTTGATCTTTGGGCTTTAATCCCTGAAACATCTCGTCCTGTACTGTAAGTTTAATTTCCTCATCCTCCACCCCCATGGTGCCTCTTACTATACTGATTAGGTCACCCATATCCTCAGAATTAAAGTAATATTTTTTGTTCTCTGATTTAAGGGTGGGGGTGGAAGTGGAACCCTCATTCTCCCAAATGTCCCCCAAACCTGAGGATTGAATCTCCCCAGAGTCTGAGTCCGACTCTACTGGAACCGTTTTCCTCTTCTTAGGAGGAGGTGGTTGAGGCACCGGGGTCCCTTCAGATCCTCTTCATGCCCCATAGGGGATAGGAAAACACTGGTGGTTGCAGGAAGGGGAGGGGTATTTAACCTCTTTGTGTTCCTGTCCCCTATTAGGGCGGGGAAGACAACCTCCGAAGTGGCTGTCGTGGAAGGTGACTAGAGAAAACTGTGATTTTATCAGAACTGCTGCACCCAGTGAACTAAGTGATACATTGCAGGAATCAGGGTATCTGCCCTACATTATGCTGCTCTCACAAGAAGTAGCAAAAACCTATTGACTGATTCCCTTTATCTAGTATTTCTATTATGTAATTAATTTAATAAAATGTTAACCGAACTTTATACATACAAGAAAAGCACTAACACATTAACCTATAAACTTTCATGCAATCTTCTATAGAGTTGGAAGAGCTTTTCTTTAAACAATGGTAGACCTCTTTAGAGGGCCCCTGTACAGCTGCACATATGGCTTTTCAGTGGCTGAGCATACAGACATAGACCAAACTAGACTTTTAACCCAAATTCTTACGTGATCTTTTTGGTCAAGGTTTTGTAAAAGAAATACAAGTTATGTTTACTTTAGCTAGATTTCATTTCTTAAAATGCTTTTGGAAATAGCATTCATGTCTGCATGACATCACTGTTGGCCAGATACTTGGAGCTCTGATTTTATGCATTTTTTATAAACTCTTTTCTTTTTCCTTATTTTTTGGAGAATGCCACTAAGCATGCACAAATGGAGTTTGACTGCAATTCTAAAGTGAAATCTGTCTTGATATGTTACATGTGAGGTAGTATTATAGTTCACAGAAGGAAAAAAAACAATTATTTATTATTATTATTATTATTATTATTAATAATAATAATAATAATAATAATAATAATAATATTATGACCATATAGTATTATAGTTAATAGAAATAAGTTTTTCCATGAACAAAGTACATTTTAATTAATAGATACTGGAATAATAATAAGTCCCACAATTTGTTGTGTTAAAACAATGTTCCTGTGCTGCGATAATCTTATAAATGTGCCCCTGCTGTGTACTGTGTAATGGCCATGTCTGACCGTACAGGAACGTGGTCTTATCATACCACAGCTCCTGGGCAGGGGAGGAAGCAAAAGAGTATACAGACAGGACAGCAGAGGATCACAGCTGATTCTTTTTGCCAGGTAAAACATTTCCCTGCCTGTTTTAAGCAGTGTTTTACTTCACAGAAATAATCAGCTGTGATCATATGCTTTAATGTCTGAATACTCTTTTGCATCCTCACCTGCCCAGGAGATGTGGTATGATCAGTCCATGTCTCTCTATGGTCAGACACGGCCATTACACAGTACACAGCAGGGGCACGTTTATAAGATTATCTCAGCACATGAACATTGTTTTAGCACATCAAATTGTGAAGCTTATTATTACTATTTCAAAATCTATAAATATTGATTAAAAGTAACTTTGTTTGGGGGAAAACCCCTTTAATTTCATTTTGTTTCAACATGGCTGCAGCACATCTGATTCATAACACTAGAGCATAGCACAGAAAGCTCTATGCTTCTAGTAACCCTTTACACTTTAGAGCAAAGAAGGAAATAATTGTATATAGTACATTATATTAGATACATTTCAAACAATACTAAATCTTAATCCTACTCATCAGTGTGGAGTAGGGCAAATCCCCTGAAACAGCTGTCTGTGGATGGATACCATGTTTTGGTATAGGAAAAAAGCAAATGTTCCAGCTTCATACGAATAAAATGCAAATTTTAATAGAAATTTTTTTTAAAAAGTGCATACTCCACAGATCTCACAATAGCCCTGGGAGGAAAGCTACGTGTTTCGACTGCTGCCGCAGTCTTTATCCAAGCTAATGCTTGCATTGAGAAACACGTGATGCTGTCTCCGCGGCTTTTCTACATGCATTTGCATATTTCCCTTAAGGGATGGGGGCAGTGTTCTGGATCACTGCGTTGAGAAACACGTGATGGTGTCTCCGCGGTGTTGGATGTTTTGATCTCCCCGAGGTTATTCATCCTTATGTTTATAAACTAGCACAGCACACTTGCAGCAGGGCATTGCAGCACCTCGAAGGTGTAGAAGGAGAGGTCGGGCCAAATGTGGTGCTTGTACAACCAATCAGGGCCGCCATCAGGGTTTTACTGCCTTTGCTGCTGTATGGGGCTCGGTGAGCAGCAGTGCAGAGGGGGCCCACTGGTATGGGGCCCTGCTCTTGTGCTTCTGCTCACTGGGCCCCATCAGGCCACAAGTGCTGTGGCACACACGTCAGCGCACACGTCTGCGCTGGTGCCCAGGACCAGGAGCTTTTTCCGAGCTGGGCATGGCTGTCTAACCCTGATGGCTGTGCAGCTTCCACTCCCTCCATGTTCTCTGTACTTCTGGTCAGGTGACAGTGCATATGTGATGACATGTACCGGACTTTGGAAGTAGAGCTGCGCTGTTGGGGAATGTGTGTGGGAAGTATGTGAAACGTTTTTGTTTTCTTTATAAAAAGAATTCAATGGGTGAGTGGGTGAGGGTAAATGCAAGTGATGAAGTGGGCAGTGGGGGGTTAAAGGAGACTGAACATGATGAAGTGGGGGAGTGGGGCTGCACATGATGAAGTGGGGGGGTTGGGCTGCACATGATGGACTGGTAGAGCCTTTGGACTTACATTTCAAGGGACAAGCATCCTAATAAGATATCTGAATTTAATGTTTTCCGCAAAACATTACTTAAAGAAGATCAACTATTGTACGTTCAAATCTTACTCCAACCGAATGAGTAGTTAAATGCATTTTTCTAATAATGACATATAGAAAAAGTCCAGCTCACACTCAAAACGGCATTTCAACACTCTGTAACAAGGAAACGTGCTGTTCAGATGTAGTGGATAGCAAAAAAGGAGAAATTCCATCTCTACAGTGTGCAGAAAAATGCAAACCACCAGGGCAACGAAGGAGCGGCTTCGTAAGAAGCATATGAAGGTCCTGGCATGGCCTAGCCAGTCTCCAGATCTTAACCCCATAGAAAACCTTTGGGGGGAGTTGAAAGCTCGTGTTGCTCAGCAACAGGCCCAAAGCATCTCTGCTCTAGAGGAGATCTGCATGGAGTAATGGGCCAACATACCCCCAAGAGTGTGTGTCAACCTTGTGAAGACTTACAGAAAACGTTTGACCTCTGTTGTTGCCAAAAAAGGATATATAGCAAAATATTGAGATGAACTTTTGTTAATGACCAAATACTTATTTTCCACCATAATTTGCAAAATAAATCTTGCCAAATCAGACAAGGTGATTTTCTGGATTTGTTTTCTCATTTTGACTCTCATAGTTGTGGTCTCCCTATGATGTCAATTACAGGCCTCTCTCATCTTTTTAAGTGGGAGAACTTGCACAATTGGTGGCTGACTAAATACTTTTTTCCCCACAGTATACATCTATTTACAGTATGTCTGAGAGCTTTGGGAAAATACATTGGCTTGAGACCCTAGTTTCGTAAATTTATATCATATGATTCCATGACCCGCCTCTTTAAAAAGAAAATTATTAAATTATTAAAATAATAATATACTACATTATTAATGACCGCAATGCCTTGAACCAACATCTTAGAGTAGAAATCATTGGATGAAACATAGGTAACTGAGCGCCTCCCCTGCTGTCTGCACTGCTTATTCTTCCCACTTTACCTCTAGTCTTCTCATGTTTGCAAAATAGAATGAATTTCAATGGCTAAAATATATAATCGCATAACCTTTGTAGATAACTTTGATTGGCATGTCCTTGTAATAAGTTTTTTTGTCCATAAATCATATGATTGATTGAAATAAATAGGAGACAGTGGTAATTATTTTAAGTGAGTATAAGTGTGCCAAAATATGCATGGTATTGTGGGATTAAGTATCAGTCTCTCGTAGCTGACATTTAGGAAGTGTACAAGTGATGACATTGAATTATATAAGATAACATTTATTGGAGCTGTACTTTTTGCTAGAAGAAACAGTATGTGAACCTTTAAAATGAATAAAGCTATTGATTTACTACTGTATGATACAGAGGATAGTTTTGTGTATTGTTATGTTTATGAAGATGAATTATTTTGCATTCATTTGCAGAGAATGCATTCATATTTCTTATTCAGAAACCTGCCTTTTATTTTTTAAAGTTTCTTTTTTAGTTTCCATATTTTTCCATATATACATTTCAAACTATGATTGGTGACAAATTTTGTGTATCTACACTATTATCTTCGTGTTTTTTCTCATGTGACATTGAGATAAAGTACATCATAGTTGGTGAATTGTGGCCTCCACCGATCTACAGAAAATTGTGCCCCTTTATTTGATGGTTTCTGTGCAATTTTTATTTTTACTTATCCATTAAAAATGAATATAGACTTAGCCAGGAATGTCAAACTCAAATACAGAGGACCAAAATTAAAAACTTGAACAAAGTCACAGGCCATCCTTTATTAAAAAAAAGTCTATAATTGATGAACATTTTCATGTGGAAGCAAACTTAAAGGGGGGCCCAAACTTCCAGTGTTTGCCATGCTGTCATGTGCATGACAGTGCGGCAAACACTGCTTCTGATTGGCAGTAAGATCATTACTGCCGGTCAGAGAGCAGCGACTCCCTCGCTGTCAGATGACAGCGTGAGCCCGCAGCTCTGACCGGAGGTAAAAAGTTTACCTCCAGTCACAGGTGTCGGCTGATGGGACTACTACTCCCATCAGCCAAAGCTTGCTGCTGCTAATAACAGAGAGATCAAGCAGCGGCTGTTGGGAATATTCATCAGCCTGCGCTAAAAATAAATAAATAAAAAAATGACGTGGGTTCGTCTTTATTTTTAATAGCCAGGCAATACTGACAGCTATGGGCGGCAACCTGCAACTGTCAGCTTTAGCAAGACTGGTTATCAAGGATAGAGGGGTCCTATGAAGTTTTTTTATTTAAATAATGGGGTCCCCCTATTTTTGAAAAATAGCCAAGCTAAAGCAGACAGCTGGGGACTGATAACCTCAGGATGGTCAGAGGCCATTGATATTAACCCACCCAGCCCAAAAATAGCAGCACATAGCCACCCCAGAAAATGTGCATCAATTAGATGTTCCAATTCTTGAACTCTGCCCAGCTCTTCCCGCTTTCCCTGTGACAGTGGAAAATGGGGTTCATATTTGTGGGGTTGATGTCACTTTTGCATTGTCTGGTGACATTAAGTCCACGGTTTAGTAGTGTAGAGGCAACTACAAGACGCCAATCCATTACTAATCCTATAGTTATATTCTAAATAAATACACAGTCAGCATAAAGCATTTTATTTAAAATAAAAAAAACACACTTTTACTTTTTTATTTAAAAAAAAATAAATACTGTTATATTCACTTAACGCCCATTCCACTGAAGCTATGGTCTCCTGTAAAAAAATAAAAATTAACAATCTCTCTCGCCTGTTCAACCTTCTGTCTCACTCTGTGTCCATGTCTGCTATAAACGGTTTTCAACCTGCACCATGCCAAGATGCAACAAGAAACAAGCGGGGTGGAGGGCACCATCGTAATATCACTAACTGGGAACCTATCAAAAAAAGAGAAACCAGGGATCACCCCAAAAATTTTTTTATACAAAATTACAAATTTTATTATAGTCACGCAAGACACATCAAACAATTAAAAGCACTTAAAAACCAAAAAGTGGTACATACCCCAACAAGGGGATGCCCCCCAAGACCACATAAAGGCTTATTCCACAATATGTATACATGTAAGGTACAAAGATATTATCAAATAACAATATGCAGCCTATATAAACATGGAAAATATATGGCTGCTCCAAAATGTTTGTAAATGTTCACTAGGCGTATAGTCGCTATGACCTTTCTAATGTTAAATAGGTATATAGGCGTATAATCACTATCTATTTTATAGTGTTACATGGACCAAGAACACCAAAGAGTAGTACAGAAAATAAAACATGTGTAGCCCAACACCTGTAATGAGCCCAGATACAGTACGGGATATTAAAAAGACTAGCACATATGATAATAATCTAAATGCCAGGAAGGCCTGGCACAGTACAAAGAATAAATGAATAAATACACCATCTATACACCCATGAGTCCTCCCACCCGCAAATAATGCAGTATAAAAAGATGCATAGATGCAACCATCAATGTTAAAAATCATGGGAGAAAGAGATGCTGTGAGCTTTGCCTCAGTGACTAGTGGTGAGTTCCCAGCATGACCCTTGGACTGTGGTGACTCACTGAGCTTAGCGCTGCAATGTGAGACTTTTTTTTAACATTCTAGCGGCGATCTCACTAAAGGTACTGTCACACTCAACGAGAACGACAACGATCCATGACGTTGCAGCATCCTGGATAGCGATCTCGTTGTGTTTGACACGCAGCAGCGATCTGGATCCTGCTGTGATATCGCTGGTCGGAGCTAGAAGTCCAGACCTTTATTTCGTCGCTGCTCACCCGCTGTCATCACTGGATCGGCGTGTGTGACGCCGATCCAGCGATGTGTTCACTTGTAACCAGGGTAAACATCGGGTTAATAAGCGCAGGGCCGCGCTTAGTAACACGATATTTACCCTGGTTACCATTGTAAAAGTAAAAAAAATACACTACATACTCACATTCTGATGTCTGTCATGTCCCCCGGTGTCCACGCGCTGCTGCAGGGAGCTTTCCCTGCACTGACTGTGTGAGCGCCAGCCGGCTGTAAAGCAGAGCACAGCGGTGACGTCACCGCTGTTACTGCCGGCGCCGCTGACACATTCCGTGCAGGGAAAGCTCTCTGCAGCAGCGCGTGGATGCTGGGGGACGTGACAGACATCAGAAGGTGAGTATGTAGTGTTTTTTTTTACTTTTACAATGGTAACCAGGGTAAATATCGGGTTACTAAGTGCGGCCCTGCACTTAGTAACCCGATGTTTACCCTGGTTACCTGGGTGCTGCAGGGGACTTCGGCATCGTTGAAGACCGTTTCAACGATGCAGAAGTCATTCCCCTGATCGTTGGTCGCTGGAGAGAGCTGTCTGTGTGACAGCTCCCCAGCGACCACACAACGACTTACCAACGATCATGATCGCTGGTCGTGATCGTTTGTAAGCCGCTTAGTGTAATGGTACCTTAAGATAGTCCCATCAGCCAATGCCTGTGACAGTAGGTAAACATTTTCAGCTACAGGCTTACTCAGTCTGCTCTGAAATGCCACTCTTTTTTCTACTGGTAGTGTTTTTCTGACAATTTGTTGTATTTTATAGAAAAAGCCAAGGTCTGTAAATAGCTTACAACACTGCAAAAGAATCTCATTGTTAAAAGTTATCTAAAGTTAGGAAAAGGGTACACAGTTTTTTGCAAGGCATTAGATATACCATGGAACACTGTGAAGACAGTCATCAAGAAGTGGCTTAAATTAGGCACAATATTAATATTACCTAAAAATTGATGTCCCTCAAAAATTAATGAAAAGACAAGAGGAAAATTGGTCTGGGAGACTGCCAAGACTCCTACAGTAACATTAAAAGTACTGCAGGAATTTCTGGCAATACCAGTTGTGTGCTACATGTAAAAACAATCTTCTGTATTCTATATATATGTGACTCGTGGGTAGGGTGGAAATATGGAGGCCTTTTCTTACAAAGAAAAGCATCCAAGTCATTCTATGTTTTGCCAAAACCTACATCAATTCTGCCAAAACATAAGGGAAAACATGTAATGGTGTGATGAGACCAAGGATTAATGTTCTGGTCATAATTCCATAATGAATGTTTGGCACGAACCCAACACTGAGCATTACCAAAAGAACACCATAGCCACAGTGAAGCATGGTGGAGGCAGCATTATGCTTTGAGGCTGGTTTTCAGCAGCTGAAATTGGGTCTTTAGTAAAGGTGGAGGGAAAATTGATCAGTTCTAAATATCAGTCAATTTCGCAACAAAACCTTCAGACCACAACTAAAAGGCTGAAGATGAAGAGGAATTTCTCCTTTTATCATGACAATGACCTTAAGCATACAGTTGTTCTCAAAAGTTTACATACTCCAGCATAATTTTTGCTTTCTTGGCCTTTTTCTGAGAATATGGATGATAACAGCAAAACTTTTCTCAACTCATGGTTAGTGGTTGGGTGAAGCCATTTGTTGTCAAACTACTGTGTTTTCTCTTTTTAAATCATAATGACAACCCAAAACATCAATATGACCCTGATCAAAAGTTCACATACCCTGGTGATTTTGGCCTGATAGCATGCACAGAAGTTGACACAAATGGTTTTGAATGGCTACTGAACGTAATATCATCACCTGTGATCTGTTTGCTTTTAATCAGCGTGTGTGCATAATAGCTGAGTGAGTGTCTGGGATGCAGACAGACTCTTGCATCTTTCATCCAGCCACTGATATTTCTGGATTGTGAGTCATGGGGAAAGCAAAAGAATTGCCAATGGATCTACAGGAAAATGTAGTTTAACTGTATAAAACAGGAAAGGGACACAAAAAGATATCCAAGGAATTGATAATGTCAGTCAGCAGTGTTCAAACTGTGACTAGCAAATAAGTGGCTCTGTAAAAACAATACCACGGTCAGCTAGACCAACAAAAATGTCATCAACAACTGCCAGGAAAATTGTTCAGATTGCAAAGAAAAACTCACACATAATATCAGCTGAAATAGAGGAATCTCTGAAAACTAGCTGTGTGACGGTTTCAAGATGCACAATAATGAGGCACTTGAAGAAAAATGGACAGCATGGTCAAGTCGCCAGAAGAAAGCCATAACTGCACAAATGCCACAAAGTATCTCACCTACAATATGCCACACAGCACATAGACAAGCCTCAAAACTTCTGGAACAAGGTAATTTGGAGTGATGAGACCAAAATTAAATTTTTTGGCCACAACCATGAACGTTACATTTGGCGAGAGGTCAACAAGGCCTATGATGAAAGGAACACTATTTCCGCTGTAAATCATAGAGGTGGATCGCAGATGTTTTGGGGATATGTGAGCTACAAAGGCACAGGAAACTTGGTCAAAGTTTAAGGAAAGATGAATGCAGCATGTTATCAGCAAATACTGGAAGCAAATTTGCACTTATCAGCCTGAAAGCTGCGCACGGGACGTACTTGGATGTTCCAACATGACAATGATCCAAAACACAAAGCCACGTCCACCTGTCATTGGCTACAGCAGAAAAAAGTGAAGGTTCTGGAGTGGTCATCTCCTTCTCCTGACCTCAATATTATTGAGCCACTCTGAGGAGATCTCAAGCACCCAGTTTATGCTAGCCTTCACAGAAATTTTCCAGAACTGGAGGCTTTTTGCCAAGAAGAGTGGGCAGCATTATCATCTGAGAAAATAAAGAACCTCATCCACAACTACCACAAAAGACTTCAAGCTGTCATTGATGTTAGATGGGCAAAACACGGTATTAAGAAATGGGGTATGTGAACTTTTGATCAGGGACATTTGGATGTTTTGGTTTGTCATTATGATTTAAAAAGAGAAAACACAGTAGTTTGACAATCAATGGGTTCAACCAGCCACTAACCATGAGTGGAGAAAAATTTTTGGTGTCATCATTCATATTCTCTGAAAAAAAGCCAAGAAAGCAAAAATTCTGCTGGGGTATGTAAAATTATGATCACAACTGCACCTCCAAAACAACAAAAGAATGACTTTTCCAGAAGAAGATCAACATTTTAGAAAGGCCCAGCCAGAGCTCAGACCTAAATACAATTGCTATTCCATGGGTTGACCTGAAAAGAGCTGTATACAGGAGATCCCTTCTCAATTTGACAGATTTGGAGCACTACTGCAAAGAAGAGTGGACAAAGATTGTCAATTCTAGAAGTGCTAACAGACTACTATTCAAAAACACTGAAATTGAGTGCTGTCATAACGGCTAAACCAACAAAGTATTAGTTTAAGGTTGTTCATATTTATGCAACCACATTATTTTAGTTCTTTAATTTTCTTCTATCGGAAAAGTTTTCAGTTTATTTTTTAATTGAATTGTACAGATTACTTGACTTAACCCCTTCACCTCGAAGCCCATTTTCACATTCCTGACTAGATCAAATTTTACAATTCTAGACAGTTTTCATTCATGTTATGTTTCAGAAATGATTCAATGGATCCTACTAATTCTGGGAATGTTTTATTTGACACATTTTACTTCATAATTATGGTAAAATTTGTTGGATAAGACTTGCATTTATTTGCAAAAATATTGGAAATATGGTGAAAATTTGGAAAATTATGGAATTTTCAAATTTTAAGTTTTATACCCTTAAATCAGAGAGTCATATCACACAATATAGTTAATAAATAACATTTCTCACATGTCTACTTTACATCATATATTTTTTTAATTAGGAGGTTATAAGGGTTAAAATTGACCAGCGATTTCTCATTTTTCAACAAAATTTGCAAAACTATTTTTTTAGGGACCACATCACATTTGAAGTGACTTTGATGGGACTATATGACAGAAAATACCCCAACATGACACCATCCTAAAAAATGTACCCCTCAAGGTAAAGAAAAAAAAACACTAGCAAAAGCAGAGATGCTTACCTGCCCAGGCCTCCAAACAAATACACTATCAGGATGCAGTGAACCCATGTAGTTAAGATGGCGGCAACACAGGTGCAAAAATACCGATGAGACAACCACTCAGAGCCTGTCAATCCCAATGGGGGGTGGTTTCTTGGTATGTAATTGCACAAAGACGACTTGCAGTGGCGCTGTTCACACAATGGAAATGCGCAGCGTCCAGGTTAACAGCCTACTAGTTACACCCATACTATTAGATCAGGCGGGCTGCTCAGCGCTATCCAGATGCATCCCATGTGAACAGACACCACAGTTTATAAAACCAAATGGGCTCAACTGCACCCTGGTCTTGTAAACTATGGTGTCTGTTCACATGGGATGCATCTGGATAGCGTTTTTCTTTTACAATAATTTTCCTTTAGACTTTTTTTTTTTTTTTACTTTCTCAAGGGTAACAGGAGAAAATGGAACATTCATTTTGTTGTGCAATTTCTCCTGAGCATGCTGATTCCTCATATGTGGGTGAAATCTACTGCTTGGGCATAGGGAAGGACTTGGAAGGGAAGGAGTACCATTTCACTTTTTGAATGTAAAATTTGCTGGCATAATTAGCGGATGCCATGTCATGTTAGTAGAGCCACTGATGAGTCTACAGTCAACAGTTCAACAGTGGAAACCCCCAACAAGTGATACTGTTACCGACTGAGGCCGGTCTCACACGTCAGTGGCTCCGGTACGTGTAGTGACAGTTTTCTCACGTACCGGAGACACTGACGCACGTAGACCCATTCAAATGAATGGGTCTATGCACATGCCTTCGTGTTTTCACGGACCGTGTGTCCGTGTGCAAAACACGGAGACATGTCCGTGTTTCTCCAGCAGCACGGTCCGCAAAGCATCCCGCACACGTGCACACGGAGAACAGTGTGCCCATAGGGGTGGAGCCGCATATTCATCACTGTAATGAGCGGTACCACATGACCGCTCACACAGGACAAGCTGCCGGCGCTGAGAGGAGGCATCGCGGGAGCTGGGTGAGTATTTCTCTGCAAGCGGGTGGGCGCACAGGGGGTGGGGAGAGGTGGGCCATGGCAGGTGACCCCCAAACTTTATTTTAAACAAAAAAAATTGATCTTTCATCCCTTTTCTCCTGCTAGCGCTGCTTTCAGCAGAGCAGGACAGAAGGGATGAATGCCGGCTTCAGCACCACATGCTGGGGACAGCGCTTACTGTAGCGCTGTCTCTCCTGCACTGTCCGTGTGGTCCTCAGGCGGCACACGGCTGCCGCACGTGTGCCACACTGATATGCCACGTGAGCACATGGACACACGGATAACTCCGGTACTGTTTTCTCCGGTACCGGAATTATCTGGATGTGTGAGACCGGCCTAACCTGGTTGGATTAGTAATATTGCAACCACTAGGGGCAACACTGGGCAGGTAGCGTAGTCTGGAACAGCCAAGGAGTCGATACACAGGGAAAGCAATGCAAAACACTATAGAATAATAGGCGTTTTGATAAAAAATGTTAGAAAACTTTATTTATCACAAATTCACAATAGAAAAATATTAAAAACACAGACAAGGTAAATCGATAATAGTGTTATGGATAAGACACCAAAATATTGTGGCACTCTGTACAAAATTTACATTACATCGTAACCGTTATCTAGTAATTGGTGAGGACAATCCCCTCCTTTAAATATCTCAAATATCCCACCTGGGGAAATGTTCCCATAAGCATCCACCTGATCTTTAAGGCCTTATACCAGTTTGAATGCGCCTGGGATGGTGGACATAAGGGGGAGAAAAGGGGGAGAAAAAGGGGACTCTCACCATGTACTTACGTGCCCAATGAACGCACACCGATGCCGCTATCAGCATTGCTTTCTCAAGGGGAGGTGCGACACACCTCCCCTTGAGAAAACGAGGTATAATGCCTTATGGTACCGTCACACAGTGCCATTTTCATCGCTACGACGGCACGATTCGTGACATTGCAGCGTCGTATGATTATCGCTCCAGCGTCGTAGACTGCGGTCACACGTTGCAATACACGGCGCTGGAGCGATAATTTCATGACGTATTTGCGATGTAGAAGCCGTTGGTTACTGTGCGCACATCGTATACAACCTGTGTCACATGATGCAATCATGCCGCCACAGCGGGACACTAGACGACGAAAGAAAGTTTCAAACGATCTGCTACGACGTACGATTCTCAGCGGGGTTCCGGATCGCAGTAGCGTGTCAGACACTACGATATCGTAACGATATCGCTAGAACGTCACGAATCGTGCCGTCGTAGCGATGAAAATGGCACTGTGTGATGGTACCCTTAGAGAGCAGGTGGATACTTATGGGAACATTTCCCCAGGTGGCCACAATTGATTGTCAGCAATGAAAGGGCCTTAATTTATTTAATAGAGGGATTTGCTTTTGGAATATTTAAAGGAGATGATTTTCCCACCAATTACTAGATAACGGTTACAATATAATGTAAATTTTGTACGGAGTGCCACGATCTTTTGGTGTCTTATCCATAACACATCTATTTACCTTGTCTGCATTTTTAATACTTTTGTATTGTCATAAATAACGTTTTCTATGTTTTTTAGCAAAACTCCTATTATTCTCCAGTGTTTTGCATTGTTAATTATGGAGTTATATGTAGTGGCCAAGTGATTCACATGGGTCACATTATGAGTCTGGAAATTGTGGTATTAATACAGGAGCAGCAATGTAGTTTGAAGGAATAAGCAGGAATCATAGTCAAGGAAGCCAGAGTTAATTTACCAGGAGCAGTAGTATCGTTTGAAGGAATAGCAGGTGGAAGGAAGCTTGACTAAAGGCAGGTAGCTCAATAATCATGCAAGGAACAGAGAGCAAGGCCAGGTTTAAATGGGGTGTGAAATCAGAATGAGCCAATCAGGAACTCTGGGTAGAAACCAACAGGAAACTCAGGGAGGAGACATCAGCAACAACATAGGTAAGTATTTGGATAGATAAATAAAAGTTGTCACTGAACTCATGAAATCCATGGCAAAACTTTTAATGCAGTCTAAAGTAAACGTTTCGTCATCAGTGGACCTTCATCAGTATTCTGCAGTGTACAATATTCAAAATAAACATAATTCATCACAATTGCATACAATCAAGTTAAAATAAACAGAGACACTTCATATAATGCATAATCTGTCATAAGAGGATAACAACTAACACCGTGAATGTAAGGAAAGCAGGTAAACAGGAAATAGGGAAAAGGAGGACCTACCCGACTGCTCCAGCTGTGTCTGTATGTGTATCAATGCCTATAATAATAGGAGTAGCATGATAAATTGTTGTTGTATCATAAAAGGAAGCATGACAAGCCTTTGGTAATGCCTTCTTTGAGGTTAGTGGTGTTAGTACAGGTCAGTGATAGAAAATGGCCAGTCTCTGACCTATAGTAGCGGAACAGGATGCTCTAGAAAAAATTGTAAAAAAGAATAGAAGAAAATACTTGTAAATGTGTGGGGATGAGGAAGGATTAATTTAGTCAGTATGGCTGACCAGTAATTAGCTAAATACGCAGAGGAAGGTATTCAGAATCAGCCGGATGGGTGGCCCTACATGTACTGAGTAATTGTGGGTAGGTACCTGGTAAGGGGACCCCTCTTTGCTTCCAGGCATGACATCACCCCCTGTGAGGGAGGCATTGCCACTGTGACCACCGGACTCCTGGGGTGCCACACATGCACTAATTAATTAATTGTAGGTAGGTAATTATAAGATTGTGGCCTGATATGCCCCATAAAGAACTGACCTGTGCCACATATAGATGAGGATAAATTGGTGAGAAGTCCCGATCTGCTGGATAGGAGATATATACAGTGAGTCCGTTATGTCATGGTGCACTTTTATAGTTTACATTTTGGCGCCCTTTCTCTGGCCCAATCATATCAGACCTGTTTGTGAGGAGAGATAACAAGAACCAATCAAACAACACAAACTCAGTTAAGCTGTTGCTGAGCCCCCCAGTCAGATTAACCCCTGATAAACTGAACTCTGATTAATACACTGCCAGGTCTGTTACATCATGCAAACACAAGCTTATGCCAGCAGTGTTGTTTTCCATGCCAGTCAAAATGTGGATGGTACAAAGGAAAGTGCAGTGTGTTCTGTGGCTCGCTAAATTCGAATCCATGACCAAAGTGCTACATCAATATTGGCACATTTATAACGAAGCGCCACCACATCGGTGGGATAAGCAGTTGAAGAAAACCAGCAGTTTGGTGGAGAAACCCCGTTCTGATAGGCCATCAGTCAAGGACAAGTCTGTAGAGGCTATACGGGATAGTTACATAAGGAGCCATAAAAAAAATCTGTGCATGTGTGTCCTCGACAATTACACCTAGGCAAGAATTTAGTTGATAAAGTGTTAAAGAAACATCTCTGTTTTACGGGGTACAAATTGCGACTGTTGCACCCTATCAAACCGGTGGATAGACCCAAACAATATGCTTCATGAAATCGACAATGATGCAAGATTTTTGGAGAAGATTGTGTTTAGTAGTAACATAGTAACATAGTAACATAGTTAGTAAGGCCGAAAAAAGACATTTGTCCATCCAGTTCAGCCTATATTCCATCATAATAAATCCCCAGATCTACGTCCTTCTACAGAACCTAATAATTGTATGATACAATATTGTTCTGCTCCAGGAAGACATCCAGGCCTCTCTTGAACCCCTCGACTGAGTTCGCCATCACCACCTCCTCAGGCAAGCAATTCCAGATTCTCACTGCCCTAACAGTAAAGAATCCTCTTCTATGTTGGTGGAAAAACCTTCTCTCCTCCAGACACAAAGAATGCCCCCTTGTGCCGTCACCTTCCTTGGTATAAACAGATCCTCAGCGAGATATTTGTATTGTCCCCTTATATACTTATACATGGTTATTAGATCGCCCCTCAGTCGTCTTTTTTCTAGACTAAATAATCCTAATTTCGCTAATCTATCTGGGTATTGTAGTTCTCCCATCCCCTTTATTAATTTTGTTGCCCTCCTTTGTACTCTCTCTAGTTCCATTATATCCTTCCTGAGCACCGGTGCCCAAAACTGGACACAGTACTCCATGTGCGGTCTAACTAGGGATTTGTACAGAGGCAGTATAATGCTCTCATCATGTGTATCCAGACCTCTTTTAATGCACCCCATGATCCTGTTTGCCTTGGCAGCTGCTGCCTGGCACTGGCTGCTCCAGGTAAGTTTATCATTAACTAGGATCCCCAAGTCCTTCTCCATGTGAGATTTACCCAGTGGTTTCCCGTTCAGTGTGTAATGGTGATATTGATTCCTTCTTCCCATGTGTATAACCTTACATTTATCATTGTTAAACCTCATCTGCCACCTTTCAGCCCAAGTTTCCAACTTATCCAGATCCATCTGTAGCAGAATACTATCTTCTCTTGTATTAACTGCTTTACATAGTTTTGTATCATCTGCAAATATCAATATTTTACTGTGTAAACCTTCTACCAGATCATTAATGAATATGTTGAAGAGAACAGGTCCCAATACCGACCCCTGCGGTACCCCACTGGTCACAGCGACCCAGTTAGAGACTATACCATTTATAACCACCCTCTGCTTTCTATCACTAAGCAAGTTACTAACCCATTTACACACATTTTCCCCCAGACCAAGCATTCTCATTTTGTGTACCAACCTCTTGTGCGGTACGGTATCAAACGCTTTGGAAAAATCGAGATATACCACGTCCAATGACTCACCGTGGTCCAGCCTATAGCTTACCTCTTCATAAAAACTGATTAGATTGGTTTGACAGGAGCGATTTCTCATAAACCCATGCTGATATGGAGTTAAACAGTTATTCTCATTGAGATAATCCAGAATAACATCCTTCAGAAACCCTGATGAGGCGACTTTCCATATCTGTGGACATGTTCATCGCCATAACGTCCAATATGGGCTGCTGAACATCTTTATTAGTGATGAGCAAATATACTCGTTACTCGAGATTTCTCGAGCATGCTCGGAGGTCCTCTGAGTATTTTTTAGTGCTCGGAGATTTAGTTTTTCTTGCCACAGCTGAATCGTTTACATCTGTTAGCCAGCATAAGTACATGTGATGTGGGGGATGCCTGGTTGCTAGGGAATCTCCACATGTACTTATGCTGGCTAACAGATGCAAATCATTCAGCTGCGGCAAGAAAAATTAAATCTCCGAGTACTAAAAAATACTCGGAGGACCCCCGAGCATGCTCGAGAAATCTCGAGTAACGAGTATATTCACTCATCACTAATCTTCATGCCTATGTTGAGTACGAACATACCCCTAAAGTGAACTTGTGGTGTGGCCTGATGCATGATAAGGTGATAGTTATGAAACTGGGAGAGTTTTTCTTTCATTTGAAGCAGATTTCACATTTCTATTGTTTTTTGTTGCTTTCCAGTGACTGGTCAAAAGTGCACCATGACTTTATGGACGCACTGTATATGTAATAGTAGAATTATGTAATGCAATGACTCTATTAAGTAAGAGATAGTAAAGTAGAATATTATTGGTGGTAGTTGGAGATTATATTTTACTGATATTGTAGATCAGGGTATCGTATGACATCTGTAAAGATGGTAAGGAAACATCACATTAAAAGTAGATGAGGACAAATGTAGTTGAATGCATGTGGGGTAAGATCTTAATGGTGGTGGGTGGTGGCCAGGTCCCCGTATCCAACGCAGTGTCCGCCGTTAGTTGGAATAGGGGCACGTGTGAGCTGATATGGACAGGGGGCGGGACAACTCATGATGGCAATTGTTGATAGTATTCATGTTCTGTAGAATGTCCTGTAGAATGTAAGCCTGCAAGGGCAGGGTCAACTCCCCTCTGTATCAGTCTGTCATTGTTAGTTTTGTTTACTGTAAGTGATATTTGTATTGTGATGTAACTCCGTCTCATGCACAGCACCATGGAATTAATGGTGCTATATAAAAAAAAAAAAAAAAATAATAATAATAATAATGTTCTGAGTAAAGGATATGGTAGTGTCTATGGGTATAATGTGAAGTCAAAATTCATCAATCTTTTATGAATTTTATGAATATTTCTAGTGATTTTTTTAAAACCCCTCCGAGAGAGAAAAAAAAAGGGAGGGACCTAAAACGTGAGTTGCGGCACCAGATCAATTTCAAACTTCATTATGCTACCCTCACAGAGTATCTCCATGTAAAAAAGGATAGAGGACTTAGGGTCCCACTTCATCCTACATTGTTCAGGGAATCTCCCGAGTGCTGCCAGAAATTTGAACAAATTTTAAGCAAGTGCTCGTTTGATCTGATGACTGTTGAACACTTACAGGGAGCGATTGCTTCTACAAAGGACTCCATAAAAAACATTGAGTCCCAATTAGCTTCTTCAGGTATGGCATACGAGTTGAGCACTCTGAGAACTAGGATTAAGACTGTCACTGACCAACACAGGTGTAATACTGAAAATAGAAATATAATTAAATTTCAACGGGATGCTAATGGTTACGAGAATAACCACATATATCACTGGCATGATAAATCCAATTCTCGGTCTCATATTCCAAGATTTGATTATTGTTCCTCTAATGATCCTTCTACCTCATGTTACGAATCGACAGACGGGATGTTCACACTGGATCAGGCCTTTTTTCAGGCCAAAGAAGTCGATGACAAAGAAGAAGAGGACCCGCCAGCGACAGAAGAGATACAGAGTTGTCCAGAGTGACACGCTCCCGGGTACCTTTCCATTAGTTATCAATAATTCATCACGGACTCTGAGTATTGCAGAACATATTCTATTACAGAAAGGTTTATCGTTCTGCCCTATTCATGAACACAGTAATATTTGACTAAGACAAACCCCATCATTCCAGTATTCTACATACTACCTAAGGTTGATAAGAATCTTGAATGTCCCCCAGGCTGACCTATTGTCGCTTCCACAACTCCATACTTTCTCCTTTGTCAATCTTCTTAGAAAAGATACTGACCCCACTCATACAGAGACTGCCATCCTTTTTACTCGATAGAGGTGATTTTCTACAGAAAATTAAAAATCTCGGTATACCTAGGGTCTCTATCTTGGTTCGCTCAATGTTAAGGACCTATATATATCGATTACTCATCAACAAGGTATCACATGTGTTCAACACTTACTTGAATCCTCCAACATAGACCCTAATAACATTGAATTATGCCTAGAACTGTTGACGTTAGTTCTAAGAATTAGTTCATGTTCGAGGACTGCTTTAATCTCAGACCAAAGAGACTGCAATGGGCTTGAATTTGGCCACAAACTATCCAAATTCCACATTTGAAGAAGATATTGTATACTCAGATCCCCTCTTTCAGTTCCATTCATTATATAATCTGGAAAAGATACATTGATGATGAATTCTGCATTTGGACAGGTACTGTTATGGACCTGGTGGTTAGGAGCACCCGGAATGACCTGATGGTTAAACTAGAAATAGGGACAAGCTCTGGGGAAGTGGGAACTCTGCTGACCGCAAACCCTACTCCTATCACACACTAGAAATAGCCGTGGAGCGTACCTAACTCTCCCTAGACGCCTCTTCACAGCCTAAGAGCTAACTACCCCTAAAGATAGAAATAGAAGCCTTACCTTGCCTCAGAGAAATTCCCCAAAGGAAAAGGCAGCCCCCACATATATTGACTGTGAGTTAAGAGGAAAGTCACAAACACAGGAATGAAACAGGTTTTAGCAAAGGAGGCCAGTCTTCACTAAATAGTCAGAGGATAGAAAAGGGAACTATGCGGTCAGCACAAAAAAACTACAAAAACCACGCAGAGTATGCAAAAAGACCTCCACACCGACTCACGGTGTGGAGGTGCAACTCTGCACCCCCAGAACTTCCAGCTAGCAAGGAAATATCATGATAGCAAGTTGGACTAGAATTTAGCAGTACTAAGAAATATATTCAGGAAGCAGTAACAACAAATGAACAAGCAGGGACTTAGCTTCTGCTGGAGTAGACAGGTCATCAGAGAAGTCCAAGAGAGATCTGAACCAATACTGAGACATTGACAGCTGGCATGAAGTAATGATCTGAGTGGAGTTAAATAGAGAAGCCAGCCTAGCAATAAACGAGGGCAGCTGGGAAAACCAACCTCAAGGACCAGCAGTTCCACTCAAAGCCACCAGAGGGAGTCCACGGACAGAACTCACCAAAGTACCATTCATGACCACAGGAGGGAGTCCGAGAACGGAATTCACAACAGTACCCCCCCCTTGAGGAGGGGTCACCGAACCCTCACCAGGGCCCCCAGGCCGATCAGGACGAGCCAAATGAAAGGCACGAACTAAATCGGCAGCATGGACATCGGAGGCAACAACCCAGGAGTTATGCTCCTGACCATAGCCCTTCCACTTAACCAGGTACTGAAGCTTCCGTCTTGAAATATGAGAATCCAAAATCTTCTCTACCACATACTCCAACTCCCCCTCGACCAACACCGGAACAGGAGGATCAACGGAGGGAACCATAGGCGCCACATATCTCCGCAACAACGACCTATGGAACACATTATGGATGGCAAAAGAGGCTGGAAGGACCAAACGAAATGACACAGGATTGAGAATTTCAGAAATCTTATAAGGACCAATGAAACGAGGTTTAAACTTAGGAGAAGAAACCTTCATAGGAACATAGCGAGAAGACAACCAAACCATATCCCCAACACGAAGTCGGGGACCAACACAGCGACGGCGGTTAGCGAAACGTTGAGCCTTCTCCTGGGACAACATCAAATTGTCCACTACGTAAGTCCAAATTTGCTGCAACCTATCCACCACAGAATCCACACCAGGACAGTCAGAAGGCTCAACCTGCCCCGAAGAAAAACGAGGATGAAAACCAGAATTGCAAAAAAAAGGTGAAACCAGAGTAGCCGGACTAGCCCGATTATTAAGGGCGAACTCAGCCAATGGCAAGAAGGTCACCCAATCATCCTGATCAGCCGAAACAAAGCATCTCAGATAGGTTTCCAAAGTGTGATTGGTTCGTTCGGTTTGGCCATTTGTCTGAGGATGGAAAGCCGAAGAAAAAGACAAATCAATGCCCATCTTAGCACAAAAGGACCGCCAAAACCTAGAGACAAACTGGGAACCTCTGTCAGACACAATGTTCTCCGGAATGCCATGCAAACGAACCACATGCTGAAAAAATAGTGGAACCAAATCAGAGGAGGAAGGTAATTTGGGCAAGGGTACCAAATGGACCATCTTAGAAAAGCGATCACAAACCACCCAGATGACAGACATCCTTTGAGAGACCGGAAGATCTGAAATAAAATCCATGGAAACATGCGTCCAGGGCCTTTTCGGGACCGGCAAGGGCAAAAGTAACCCACTGGCACGAGAACAGCAGGGCTTGGCCCGAGCACAAGTCCCACAGGACTGCACAAAAGAACGCACATCCCGTGACAAGGAAGGCCACCAAAAGGACCTAGCCACCAAATCTCTGGTACCAAAAATCCCAGGATGACCAGCCAACACCGAACAATGAACCTCAGAAATAACTCTACTAGTCCATCTATCAGGGACAAACAGTCTGTCCGCTGGACAACGGTCAGGTCTATCAGCCTGAAACTCCTGCAGCACCCGCCGCAAATCTGGGGAGATGGCAGACAGAATTACCCCCTCTTTGAGAATACCAGCCGGCTCAGGGACTCCCGGGGAATCAGGCACAAAACTCCAAGAAAGGGCATCAGCCTTCACATTCTTAGAACCAGGAAGGTATGAGACCACAAAATCGAAACGGGAGAAAAACAGCGACCATCAAGCCTGTCTAGGATTCAACCGCTTGGCAGACTCGAGATAAGTCAGATTCTTGTGATCCGTCAAGACCACCATGCGGTGCTTGGCTCCCTCAGGCCAATGTCGCCACTTCTCGAATGCCCACTTCATAGCCAGCAACTCCCGATTGCCAACATCATAATTACGCTCAGCAGGCAAAAACTTTCTAGAAAAGAAAGCACATGGCTTCATCACCGAGCCATCAGAACTTCTTTGAGACAAAACAGCCCCTGCTCCAATCTCAGAAGCATCCACCTCGACCTGAAAAGGGAGCGAAACATCTGGCTGACGCAGCACAGGGGCCAAAGAAAAACGACGTTTCAGCTCCTGAAAAGTCTCAATGGCCGCAGAGGACCAATTCACCACATCAGCACCTTTCTTTGTCAAATCAGTCAAAGGTTTAACCACACTAGAAAAATTAGCGATGAAGCGACGGTAAAAATTAGCAAAGCCCAGGAATTTCTGAAGGCTCTTCACAGATGTAGGCTGAGTCCAATCATAAATGGCCTGAACTTTAACAGGATCCATCTCGATAGTAGAAGGGGAAAAAATGAAGCCCAAAAAGGAAACCTTCTGAACTCCGAAGAGACATTTAGACCCCTTCACAAACAAGTAATTAGCACAAAGGACCTGGAATACCATTCTGACCTGCTTCACATGAGACTCCCAATCATCCGAAAAGACCAAAATATCATCCAAATATACAATCATGAATCTATCCAGATACTTTCGGAAGATGTCATGCATAAAGGATTGAAACACAGATGGAGCATTAGAAAGTCCGAATGGCATCACCAGATACTCAAAATGGCCCTCGGGCGTATTAAATGCTGTTTTCCATTCATCGCCCTGTTTAATACGCACAAGATTATACGCCCCTCGAAGATCTATCTTGGTGAACCAACTAGCCCCCTTAATCCGAGCAAACAAATCAGACAGCAGAGGCAAAGGGTACTGAAATTTGACCGTGATTTTGTTAAGAAGGCGGTAATCTATACATGGTCTCAGAGAACCATTCTTCTTGGCCACAAAAAAGAACCCTGCTCCCAACAGTGACGAAGACGGGCGAATATGCCCTTTCTCCAAGGACTCCTTTATATAACTCCGCATAGCGGCGTGTTCTGGCACAGATAAATTGAAAAGTCGGCCCTTAGGAAACTTACTACCAGGAATCAAATTAATAGCACAATCACAATCCCTATGAGGAGGTAGGACACTGGATTTGGGTTCATCAAATACATCCCGATAATCCGACAAAAACTCAGGGACTTCAGAAGGAGTGGAAGAAGAAATTGACATCAACGGAACATCGCCATGTACCCCTTGCCAACCCCAACTAGACACAGACATTGTTTTCCAATCCAATACTGGATTATGAACCTGTAGCCATGGCAAACCCAACACGACCACATCATGCAAATTATGCAACACCAAAAAGCGAATATCTTCCTGATGTGCAGGAGCCATGCACATGGTCAACTGAGTCCAGTACGGAGGTTTATTCTTGGCCAAAGGCGTAGCATCAATACCCCTTAATGGAATAGGATACTGCAAAGGCTCCAAGGAAAAACCACAGCGCCTGGCAAACTACAAGTCCATCAAATTCAGGGCAGCACCTGAGTCCACAAATGCCATAACAGAGTAGGACGACAAAGAGAAAATCAGAGTAACAGACAAAAGAAATTTAGGCTGTACAGTACCAATGGTGACAGACCTAGCGAACCGCTTAGTGCGCTTAGGACAATCAGAGATAGCATGAGTGGAGTCACCACAGTAAAAACACAGTCCATTCTGAAGTCTGTGTTCTTGCCGTTCAGTTCTGGTCAAAGTCCTATCACATTGCATAAGCTCAGGCCTCTGCTCAGAGGACACCGCCAAATGGTGCACAACTTTGCGCTCGCGCAATCGCCGATCAATTTGAATGGCCAAGGACATTGATTCATTCAGACCAGCAGGCGTAGGGAACCCCACCATAACATCCTTAAGGGCTTCAGAAAGACCCTTTCTAAAAATTGCTGCCAAGGCACACTCATTCCATTGAGTAAGCACAGACCATTTTCTAAACTTCTGGCAATATACCTCCGCTTCATCCTGACCCTGACACAAAGCCAGCAAGATTTTCTCTGCCTGATCCACAGAATTTGGTTCGTCATAAAGCAATCCAAGTGCCAGAAAAAAACGCATCTACATTAAGCAATGCAGGATCTCCTGGCGCAAGGGAGAATGCCCAGTCTTGAGGGTCGCCACGTAACAAAGAAATGACAATTTTTACTTGCTGAATGGGGTCACCAGAGGAACGAGGTTTCAAAGCAAGAAACAGTCTACAATTATTTTTGAAATTCAGAAACTTAGACCTATCCCCAGAAAACAAATCAGGAATTGGAATTCTAGGTTCTAACATCGGATTCTGAACTACATAATCTTGAATGCTTTGTACCCTTGCAGTGAGTTGATCCACACAAGAGGACAGACCTTGAAAATTCATATCTACACCTGAGTCCTGAACCATCCAGAGATTAAGGGGAAAAGATAAACAAAACACACTGCAAAGAAAAAAAAATGGGTTCAGAACTTCTCTTATCCCTCTTTTGAGATGCATTAACACTTTGTTGGCCAGCTGTACTGTTATGGACCTGGTGGTTAGGAGCACCCGGAATGACCTGATGGTTAAACTAGAAATAGGGACAAGCTCTGGGGAAGTGGGAACTCTGCTGACCGCAAACCCTACTCCTATCACACACTAGAAATAGCCGTGGAGCGTACCTAACTCTCCCTAGACGCCTCTTCACAGCCTAAGAGCTAACTACCCCTAAAGATAGAAATAGAAGCCTTATCTTGCCTCAGAGAAATTCCCCAAAGGAAAAGGCAGCCCCCACATATATTGACTGTGAGTTAAGAGGAAAGTCACAAACACAGGAATGAAACAGGTTTTAGCAAAGGAGGCCAGTCTTCACTAAATAGTCAGAGGATAGAAAAGGGAACTATGCGGTCAGCACAAAAAAACTACAAAAACCACGCAGAGTATGCAAAAAGACCTCCACACCGACTCACGGTGTGGAGGTGCAACTCTGCACCCCCAGAACTTCCAGCTAGCAAGGAAATATCATGATAGCAAGCTGGACTAGAATTTAGCAGTACTAAGAAATATATTCAGGAAGCAGTAACAACAAATGAACAAGCAGGGACTTAGCTTCTGCTGGAGTAGACAGGTCATCAGAGAAGTCCAAGAGAGATCTGAACCAATACTGAGACATTGACAGCTGGCATGAAGTAACGATCTGAGTGGAGTTAAATAGAGAAGCCAGCATAGCAATAAACGAGGGCAGCTGGGAAAACCAACCTCAAGGACCAGCAGTTCCACTCAAAGCCACCAGAGGGAGTCCACGGACAGAACTCACCAAAGTACCATTCATGACCACAGGAGGGAGTCCGAGAACGGAATTCACAACAAGGTACATCCCAGACACTGGATCGCTTTTTTTACAAACTTAACTCGGCATGGCCCGGTCTCTTTTTCACTATTACTACTCGTCAGGTGAGCACCTAAGGGTCTGAATAGGGAGTGTGATTTATTATCATTTATTTAATACCATGCATCCCCATTATATAATGATTATCATATATGGATCATATTTGGCCTCTACCTTATAATTGCTTTTCTGCTCTGTCTGTATAATGATATTGCTCTCTATCATCGAGCAATACTAGTATTATATACTTCATACATGTTTGTTGCAGTTAAATATTCCTGCCAATATTATTTTATTAATCAATTTGTCTTTTTCTGCAGAGCCGCTTATATTGATTACATCCTGCAATTCACTGCCCGATCCTCTAACTTGGACTTTCTTCTTCCTCCATTCGTACTCGGCTGCTTCATAAAATTTGACTTCACACTATACCCATAGACACTACCGTATTCTTTACCCATAACATGAACACTATCAACAATAGCCGTCACTAATTGCTATGCTGTGGAATGCATACATTGCGAGCTGGTGGAACACATGCCAATGTCACTTCGGTGACAAGGTTCCAGTCTTTGGCAGGGACACTTGTCCCGCCTCCCGTCCATATCAGCTCACACGTGCATACTACCCCTATTCCAACTAGTGGCAGACATCGCGTTGGATATGGGCACCTGGTCACCACCCACCACCAGTAAGATCTTACCCCACATGCATTCAACTACATTTGTCCTCATCTACTTTTAATGTGACGCTTCCTTACCATCTTTACAGATGTCATACGATACCCTGATCTAATATATCAGCGATATATAACCTCCAACCACCTCTGGTAAAATTCTACTTTACTATCTCTTACTTAATATTGTCATTGCAATACAAAATTCTATTATTATATATATATATATCTCCTGTCCGGAAGATTGGACTACTCACCAATTTATCCTCATTTATATGTGGCACAGGTCAGTATTTTATGGGGCAAAACATGCCACTATCTTATATTTAAACACCTACAATTACTTAATTAGTGCATGTGTGGCATCTCAGGAGTCCGGTTGCCACAGTGGCATTGCCTCCCTCACAGGGGGTGATGTCATGCCTGGAAGCAAAGAGGGATCCCTCTTACTTGTAACACCAGCATCCAACACCTTTCCTGGCTCTAAACCAGAAGGGGGAGCTCTAACACCCGGTTTCAGTGGAGCTTCCCTATAAGTTCTGGCTTGAGGTGGGGTTAGTGAGTGAGTAGGAGTCAGAGAGGAGAGAAGTCGAGGAGAGCCTGGGGAGTGGAGCTGTAGCCAAGCTCACCCCAGAGCTGAGCGCAATCAACCAGACACTGGAGTCCGTGGTTGCACGGGTACAGAAGTCCCGGCAGCTAAATCCGGATGGCAGGAGACTGCAGGTCTCCTGGCCCATCTAACACCCAGCGGCACAGCAGCATACCAGAGCCCGGAGCTGCCACAAAGGAGGGACACATGGAATAGGCTCAAACGGCCTGCCATGTGGGTAATATTTTACACAAACTAACAGACAGTGAGAGGGACTTGTGCAGAGCTTCAAGCAGCAAGAACTTAAGAGGACAGCGCAGAAGGAAGGCCTCCAAACCCAGCTGACTAGGTGGATCCTAAATTGCTTCCAGGCTGCTCGGACCCCCATCATCATCTGTTAAGCTTGCCCCAGACTGCATCTTCTACCACCAAGTAAAGGTAAAGAAAACTACAGTCCTTATAGCCTCCAGTCATTTCCCACACCCTCAGTCCTGCACCCAACATCCACGATCCCTTACAAAACTATACCGGTAGCCCTGGGGCCACCTGTGGGGAGCAGAACCATCCCAGCAGCATCACTATCAACCCCAGCGGTCTCCTTAAGCAGCATCGGGCACTCATTGCCGAACACCACAGGTGGCGTAATGAACTAACCAGCTATAAACTTTATTCCCCTTTCATCTTAATGTTATTGGACGTGCAGGGCCACAGACCGGGTCACTGCTGCTGTGACAACCCCCATGAAGACCTGTCCAACCCAGCCCGAGTACATCAGTGCTCTAGCAGGCACTCCACATGTGTCATCAATCATATCTTTATATACTATAGAGTCACCCATCCGGCTGATTCCGCATACCTTCCTCTGTGTATTACGGTAAGCTAATTACTGTTGAGCCATACTGAATAAATTAATCCTTCCTCATCCTCACACATGTACAAGTATTTTTCTCTTTTCTTTTTTACAATTTTTCTAGAGCATCCAGTTCCGCTACTGGACATTTCCTATCACTGACATGTGCTAAGACCACTAACCTCAAACAGGTATTAGTATTATTACTTACCACAGCCTTGTCATGCTTCCTTTTATGATACAAAAACCATTCATCATGCTACTCCTATTATTATAGGCATTAATACCCTTACAGACACAACTTGAGCAGTCGTATAGGTCCTCCTTTTCCCTATTCCCTGTTTACCTGCTTTCCTTACATTCATGGTGTTCTTAGTTGTTATCCTCTTGTGAGAGATTATGCATTATATGAAGTGTCTCTGTTTATTTTAACTTGATTGTATACAATTGTGATGAATTATGTTTATTTTAAATATTGTACACTGCAGAATACTGATGAAGGTCCACTGATGACCAAAACATTTACTTTAGACTGCATTAAAAGTTTTGCCATGGATTTCATGAGATGAGTGCCGAATT
Source organism: Ranitomeya variabilis (assembly GCF_051348905.1). Taxonomy (NCBI): domain Eukaryota; kingdom Metazoa; phylum Chordata; class Amphibia; order Anura; family Dendrobatidae; genus Ranitomeya; species Ranitomeya variabilis. The sequence continues at coordinate 460,874,269 of NC_135232.1, read as the reverse complement.
TTATTTAACTATTCCATTGGCTTGGGAACCGATTTGAGCACCAATGCAGCTGTGCCACAATATACTCTGTACTCAGATATTTGATGGAACTGTCCAGCAACATGAATAGCTCAGAAGGAAAAGCTGCTGACTAGTGCACAGGAATTACCAGGTTTGAATCCAGACAGTACTCCCCTCCTTTCAGGATGTCCTCTGGAAATCTCAGATGCTGGTTTCTCTGGATGTCTCAGATAAAAAGCTCTTATAAGCCTGGGTGCACGGATGTTGCCCTTCAGCTCCCATGAATTAACTTCTGGTCCTTAACCCCTCAATTGTACCAAATATTGTAGTCTCCCTCTAAATTTTCTAGAGTCCAGAATTTCATCCACGATGTACTCTTCTTCACCATGGACTGTTTATGGTGGAGGAGGTAGCTGAGTTCTACCTGGAAATGGGTTCTCACTGAATGGCTTGAGCAAGGACACATGGAACACAGGGTAAATTTTCAGTCTGCTGGGAAGTTTTAAACGGAAAGCAACTGGGTTAATTTGTGTAGAAATTTTAAAAGGTCCTATGATTTTTTGACCTAATTTAGAAGACGGTACGTTTGTCTTCAGATTTTTGGTAGAAATCCAAACCTTGTCACCGACTTGAAAGGTATGAGGGGCTTTGCAACGTTCATCTGCCATTTCTTTATAGTTTTCTTGGGCCATTTGTAACATCTCAGTTAGTTCTTTTTGAGCTTTGTGCAACTCTGTTAGTCTGTTTGTAACTGAGGAACTGAGGTATTGAAGATTAGGAATAAATACCGGATGCAAGCCATAGTTAGCAAAAAATGGGCTTTGGGATGGAGAACCCATCTGCTGGTAGATAATCCACCAAGTCATCCTGTAGGTAAAAAATAAAACAGCGCAGGTATTGTTCAAGGGTTTGGTTAGTTCTTTCAGTCTGTTCATTGGATTGTGGGTGGAAGGCAGTAGACAAATTGACAGTAACTCCAAATGCTGTACAGAAGGTGTTAGGGCTAGCAGAACGCACCAAGTATAGATAGGTAGCTACAAGGTGTGTTCGCAGCCCGGGGTCCACCGTGCAGAGGTATCTGCTGCAAAGTAATGGCAGATAACCTCTGAGCTCACACGTGGGTTAAGCTTCACCCTGTGTGAACTGGAAGCGATCTCTGTTGACTCACAGAGTCGCGTTATACACAAAACTAATACCCTAGCTAAGGGTTGTGCTTGCTCTGGAACTCTTCTGTGCTAACCTCACACATGAATGAACCAGATGCTAAGCCAAGGCTAATTGCCCCCACTGATGATAGCTGCTTGCCTGAGTGTACAGTCCCAAACCTACAGCCTTACATTATATATATATTTATATATATATATATATATATATATATATATATATAGAGTGGTATAGTATCCACCGGCATAAGCCAAACACATTTGATACTAGCGCATGGCCATGCAAACCTTTTATAGTTGTAGCTCTACAGGACTATCCTGGTGGACCAATAGGAACTGCAACAGGGCCTGAGCGTCTGACCCCTGACCTCCAATGAGAGGTCCTCCCGTGGGCATGCTCAGGAAAAGCAGGACTTAGTCCCAGAAAAGCCTGCTCGCTGCTGACCAGTGCTGGCTACAAAGACAGAGCCTGGAAAGGAAAGACTAGCCATTCGCACAGTATCAGGCTGAGATGGTGCTGGGACTGACATCTCCACTGAGCAGGTTCCACTGCGGCTGGAGGAGAATGGGAAACTGCAGCAGAGATGGCCCGAGATTCCCCCTGTGCAGAAGCAGGAACTCGACCCCTGACATCTGTCCTTTCCTCAACCCTCACTCTACCAAAATGCTTGTGCATGCCCTAATCATCTCTCGCCTCGACTACTGCAACATCCTCCTTTGTGGCCTATCCTCTAACACATTTGCACCCCTCCAGTCCATCCTTAACTCTGCTGCCCGACTAATTAATCTCTATCCCCCTTATCTGGATTGGCGGTGATGAATCATTGACTCAATTTTACACAGACCTCAACAGAGCAACTACTGACTTGTCTTTCACTATCCACCGTGACATACAATCCATTCACTTTTTGGATACCAGCATTTCAATTACCATGGATAGGAAATTGGAAACTGACCTATACACAAAGCCCATGGACAAGAACAGTTTCCTTCACTATACAAGTTGTCACCCTCAACACATAAAGAGGTCCCTTCCAAAATCCCAACACTATAGGGTTTGTCGCATTGTGTCCAATATAAATACTCATATACTTAGACATGACAACATGGATCTCAATTTTCGCCAAAGGGGATACCCTGATAGAATTCTTAGATCATCCAGAAATACACCTGAGCATACAGTCACGGACAAAAAACAGAGAGTATTTTTTATCAGTACGTTTCACCCTTTTAATAGAGCAATAAATAGTAACGTATTAAAGCATTGGTCTATTCTACAAACATCATACCAAGAAGTTCCTGCGTTTATGAATAGGCCAGTTATGGGTTATAAGTGACCGGAGAACATTAAAAATCACATTGTCAGGGCTGATGTGGGCTGTGCAAGAACGGGCCTAATGCATCACACATTATCTACCCCTCATAGAATCACATTCCCGTGATTAGGTTGCCTTCAGTGCTCTAATATTTCCAAAGGGGACAGCTTCACCCACCCCCGGTCCAGCAAACGTTATCCTATCAAGGTTTTCTATACATGTGAATCTTCATATGTCATTTATCTCATCAAATGCCCTTGCGGTCTGGGATACGTGGGTGAAACTACCCAGCACATCCGTGATCGGATATCGCAGCATAAGTCCACAATCAGATGATGAATGTTGTTACCCATTCCCTCACACTTCATTTCGAGTGGTCATACTATTTCCCAGCTCAAATACCAGGTAATATACCATATTCCTCCCAACAGGCGAGGAGGCAATAGGATTAGGATGTTGAAACAACGCAAATCTGTTTGGATCCAAACGTTACAGACTTTATCTCCTCTGGGGCTCAATAGAGAATATGAAGTCTATTATTGATATGCAAAAATTTATTGGATGTATAAATATTTGAAGTGATACACGGTGTCATAACCATTGATACTGCACCCATGAAGATCTAACTTGTCCTGTTTCTTTTTCCTCTTAGATACCTCTATAGACAACAGACTAGGTAATTAGTTTCACTCCCCGTCCACATATATTTTTGATTTACCTTTTTAATTTTTATTTTCTGATTTTGCATTTTTTATTTTAATTTTTACTTTTTTATATTTTATTTTTTATTTACTTTTTCTTTTTTCTTTTTATATTATATGTTTTCCATTTATTTTTCCATTTCATTTATTACTTATTTTTCCATGTTTTTTTTATTTTTCATTTCAATTTATTTATTTATTTATTTTCATTTTCTTATTTTTTGTATCCATTTCTGATTTTTTATTTATTTCACTTTTTATTCCCAAATTTTGATCATTGATTTTTTTATTGTTTTATTTCATTTTTCTTATTTTTCAGTCTTTATTTTTCATTTTTTCCTTGTTTCATCTCTGGGTCTTGATATGCTCTCCACGCGTTCTGCCCCCTTTTCTTGCCTAATTCACATTATATCCTACACTATTTTTCCTCATTATACATATGGAGGAGTGATAAGGAACACAGATGCCCTTTATCTATGACCGGGGGAGTGATCATTTGCACCCCCTCTCACCAATCAAGCGCCCTAGTATATATTTCATTACTAGAGACCCCTTTCAACACAGGTAAAACCTGGTCTGTGTTTGTTTATTTCTATGTTGGTCATGTGAACTTATGTCATATAGGCAATATTATATCTTCATGGACAGTATCGACATGGGTCCCAATCTTATATACTTTAATCTTGAGGTGCACGTGGATATATTCTATTGTTCCTTGGGATTCTGCTTACATATTCTATATTGGGGTATTATAAGCGATCTTCATGTACGTTTATCTGTAATTGTATTCTATACTTGAGTATGATGAGTGATATTCATGTATGTTTTATTATAAAACTGTCCTGGTTTTGTTTCAGACTAGGAAGGGGCCCTGGGGTAACCTTAGCTATTTCTTACTTGTCTTTCAACTGTCCTCTTGTGTTTGTTACCAGTAAATTTTTGTATATATACAGGTGCTTCTCAAAAAATTAGCATATAGTGTTAAATTTCATTATTTACCATAATGTAATGATTACAATTAAACTTTCATATATTATAGATTCATTTTCCACCAACTGAAATTTGTCAGGTCTTTTATTGTTTTAATACTGATGATTTTGGCATACAACTCCTGATAACCCAAAAAACCTGTCTCAATAAATTAGCATATTTCACCCGTCCAATCAAATAAAAGTGTTTTTTAATAACAAGCAAAAAAACCATCAAATAATAATGTTCAGTTATGCACTCAATACTTGGTCGGGAATCCTTTGGCAGAAATGACTGCTTCAATGCGGCGTGGCATGGAGGCAATCAGCCTGTGACACTGCTGAGATGTTATGGAGGCCCAGGATGCTTCAATAGCGGCCTTAAGCTCATCCAGAGTGTTGGGTCTTGCGTCTCTCAACTTTCTCTTCACAATATCCCACAGATTCTCTATGGGGTTCAGGTCAGGAGAGTTGGCAGGCCAATTGAGCACAGTAATACCATGGTCAGTAAACCATTTACCAGTGGTTTTGGCACTGTGAGCAGGTGCCAGGTCGTGCTGAAAAATGAAATCTTCATCTCCATAAAGCATTTCAGCCGATGGAAGCATGAAGTGCTCCAAAATCTCCTGATAGCTAGCTGCATTGACCCTGCCCTTGATGAAACACAGTGGACCAACACCAGCAGCTGACATGGCACCCCACACCATCACTGACTGTGGGTACTTGACACTGCACTTCAGGCATTTTGGCATTTCCTTCTCCCCAGTCTTCCTCCAGACTCTGGCACCTTGATTTCCGAATGACATGCAAAATTTGCTTTCATCAGAAAAAAGTACTTGGGACCACTTAGCAACAGTCCAGTGCTGCTTCTCTGTAGCCCAGGTCAGGCGCTTCTGCCGCTGTTTATGGTTCAAAAGTGGCTTTACCTGGGGAATGCGGCACCTGTAGCCCATTTCCTCCACACCAGACTCAGTCCACTGCTTCCTCAGGTTCCCCAAGGTCTGGAATCGGTCCTTCTCCACAATCTTCCTCAGGGTCCGGTCACCTCTTCTCGTTGTACAGCGTTTTCTGCCACATTGTTTCCTTCCAACAGACTTACCATTGAGGTGCCTTGATACAGCACTCTGGGAACAGCCTATTTGTTGAGAAATTTCTTTCTGGGTCTTACCCTCTTGCTTGAGGGTGTCAATGATGGCCTTCTTGACATCTGTCAGGTCGCTAGTCTTACCCATGATGGGGGTTTTGAGTAATGAACCAGGCAGGGAGTTTTTAAAAGCCTCAGGTATCTTTTGCATGTGTTTAGAGTTAATTAGTTGATTCAGAAGATTAGGGTAATAGGTCATTTAGAGAACCTTTTCTTGATATGCTAATTTATTGAGACAGGTTTTTTGGGTTATCAGGAGTTGTATGCCAAAATCATCAGTATTAAAACAATAAAAGACCTGACAAATTTCAGTTGGTGGATAATGAATCTATAATATATGAAAGTTTAATTGTAATCATTACATTATGGTAAATAATGAAATTTAACACTATATGCTAATTTTTTGAGAAGGACCTGTATATATATATATATATATATATATATATATATATATATTTCTGTAGCACCCCAGGGTCCTGGTCGTTGCAGTAATTTCATTCTTCCACCAGGGTGGGTGATGTTACATATGAAGGCAATAAAGGAGATCTCTTTACCAGGTATCACAAACCATGCAACACACTTCACACTCCAGTCCACCAGGGGGAGCCATGCTCCTATTTATTAGGGCACTCTTCACAATTAGGTAAAACTGGTGGTCTGGATAGGAAGTTAGTCAGAAGCTGGCGGGGCTTCACCCAGGCAGTACCTGTCAGGCAGACAGAGGGGAAGGAGGAACACCTAATAGCTGCTGACAGGGAGGTCCCTGACAGGGGTGGGATCCTGTCAGAGGCCTAGACAGAAAGCCACGAAGCTGCGCCTGCCCGACGTGCGGCACGCATCCTAAGAAAGAGACACGAACAGCGAATTGAATTGTAGAGGGTGAGAAACTAACTCATAGCAAAAGGAGAGGAATACAGAAAGAGTTCTGCCCTGCAAAGGCTGCCTCCTTTCTTAGGTGCAGGATCTGGTAGCCGGAACACCGAGGGGGCAATCGTCTCCATGCCTTGCTCCAGAAACCGGCAGGACAGCTAATTCCATGTCACCTGCACGACCTATACCCAGGAGGCACGGTGGCAACTTGTGGGGGCCGGGGCATGCTAGAGTCACTCTAAAAAGCCTCAGGCCACCCGTCATATGGGTTTGTTCCTATCCTTCAGGGGGACAGAGAGAGACATAACATCTAGAACACCAACACCAGTTGTGAGGACCTTACCGAGAAGCTCAGCAGGAAGGTACTACAACACCCAGGCGCTAGAGGAAGGCTACTGATTTCCACCTAGATAAGGGGACTCTGGATTTGCCTTCAGACCGGCCGGACTCTGCCTGCCCTGTGATCTGGTGCTCTGGACTGTGGATGCTGAAGCCTTCAGTAAAGGTAAAGAGACTGCAACCTTGTGTCCTCGTTCTTCACTGCGCCTCACACCATCCACCATCTACTCACTGGGAAGCCCTGGGGACACACTTCACCTGTGGGAAGGTATACATCTAGCTGCCATAACATCACCCCAGCGGACCCCTAAGCAGCGTCGGTCACCCTGACCGAATACCACAGGTGGCGTCACGAACATTTCCCCTTTAAAGACCTTTCCCTCAATTTAATACGGATGTCCCTAGGGCCACGGACCGGGTCAGCCACCGTGACATGCCCCTTGAGAACTGAAGGACCAGGTACTGAGTTCCCCTAGCCCTTGGGGGTGCTCCATTTCCACAACAGATTTGGCTTGAGAAAGGTATTATACTGCCGAAACTTCACAGCGGAAGTATATCTGTATATACCAGTGCTCTTTTCCTATCATATATGTGATGGATAGTGATGAGCGAATATACTCATTACTCGAGATTTCCCGAGCATGCTCGGGGGTCCTCCGAGTATTTTTTAGTGCTCGGAGATTTAGTTTTTCTTGCCGCAGCTGAATGATTTACATCTGTTAGCCAGCATATGTACATGTGTGGGTAGCCTGGCTGCTAGGGAATATGGCATATTGTGACAACATCATTCAAATCTTTTTGGGTAGGAGTCTATCAGCATAGCACTAGCACTTCAAATCTGTCAAATTGTGAGGGTATCTCTAGTGTACAGCCCTCTTCAGGTCACTCACAGATTTTCTATTGGATTCAAGTCAAAACTCTGGATGGGCCATTTCAAAACTTTAATCTTCTGGCAAAGCCATTCTTTTGTTGATTTAGTGGTATGCTTAGGGTCATTGTCATGCTGAAAAGTGAAATTCCTTTTCATTTTCAGCATTCTAGCAGAGGCCTGAAGATTTTGACGCAAAATTGGCTAATATTTGGAACTGCTCATAATTCCCGCCACTAAAGCATCAGATCCAGCTGCCAAAAAAGAGTTCTAATACATAATGCTCCCTCCACTATGCTTGAATGTGAGTATGGTATTCTTTAATGATGTGCAGTATTGGCTTTGTAGCCAAACATAACTTTTGTAGTTTGAGGTAAAATTTCAGTCTTTGTAGCATCATACCATAATATGTTTTCCCATATACTTTTGGCAGACCTGGTGTACATTTTAGCAAAGTATAGCTGGGAATGGATATGTTTCTTTATAAGAAAAGGTTTCCTTCTTGCTAGACTACCCGACAGGCCACACATATGAAGAATATGGGAAACTGTTGTCACATGCAGCACACAATCAGTACTTGCCAGAAATGTGTGCCGTTCCTTTAATTGCCTTTTGGCAGCTTCCCACAGCAATTTTCTTCTTGCCTTTTCATCAATTTTTTAAGGATATCCAGGTTTTGTCACTGTTGTGCCAAATTTAATCCACTTCTTAATTATGTTCCATGGTATATCTAATATCTTGAAAAATGTGTCATGATTCATGACTTTCAACAATGAGATCCCTCTGCTGTGTTGTGAACCGTTTACTGACCATGGCATTTGCTAAAAAATGCAACTTACAAAATGTCTGGAAAATCCAACTAGAAAAGCTAAACTTTATATGGGCTAATCAGAATGACTGTAAATGGTGGCTGTGCACTGATTATTTAACATGGGTTTAAATGTGATTGATTAATTCTGCAAATTACTGTTAACCTATACATTACAAATAGCTTCTTAAAAAAAGTAATATGGCCTGCTTTCATAAAATTAATAAATCAATGTATTACATACTGCTAGTTTTTTTTAGCAAATTGGTATAAAATAAATGTGAATCACAAAAATGTAAAACTTACCGTCCTTTGATACCTTAATATTTACTTGTGAGAAGTTGTAACAAGAGAACTTTTTAATGCAGACATAGTAGCTCCAGACTTTCTCTGTTGCTCAGCAAAGGATCACATGAGCGATGTAATAGTACTGTTTCCAACTGTGGCAAGACATTTAATATGTGTGAAATCAACGTTTAAATAACAGTTGTCTGCTTCGAAAGAACAGCCAAGTTGATGGCATCAGGCAAGTAAGCGTTTTGGAAAATCTAAACCATCAAACAGATCAAATGAAGTGCCTAATACATTAAACTTCACTTTAAACAGATTAAATATTGATTATATCAACAGCATCCTTCTGTTATCCAATAAAATATAAATAGAATTAAATTTGTAGAATGGTTGAGAAGGTCTAAGAGCATGCTTGCTGGATACACACAAAAGAAATAGAAGAATCATATCTGTCACGGTAATGTATTCTCCTCTTACAGGTGTATGCACTTTTGCAAAATTGGGCCCCAATGGACCTCCATTCAGTTGAACAAATATGCCTGCCCCGATGATGTAGATAGGAAGAAAGGAATTCTTCCCTAATAATACTTGGCTGTTCAACCTGTGTAACATTGTCAGCCTTGACAGCTTTTTCGTGGAGCCATCTGTGAACTTTTTCCACTTGTAGTTTCTTCTACTAATATTCTCTCAAGATCTCGAATGTTTGCTGGGTTCCTTTACCCAATAACAGGTTTCAGCTCTCTCCAATGATTGTTAATTGGACTTACGTCAGCTATAATTGTATGCCAGTTTAAAACAGTGTATTTTTTTCATCTTAATCATTTTTTTGCACATTCAGTTGTGTGTTGGGTCATTATCCTGCCGTGTAACTCATTTGTTTTGACTTAAACTTAATTTATCTGTCAAAAGATAATTTTCCTCCAAAAATGTGATTTATCTATGTAACCTTTGGCATAGTTCAGTTTTGTATGCCTTTCTTTAACAGTAGAGTCATCCTTTGCCTTTGCCAATAGAGCCGTATTACGAGTATATGTACTTATGCAAAATCTTTTTTTTTTTTTTTATAATAGTAATACATGATAACAATGCTGGTAAGGCAGAGTGTACGCCATACAGCAGAGATAACAAAGTAACCGCAGAGCCTAAAGATCTTACATTTTATGTAGCCAAGTCAGTTCTCCAAAAAGAACAAAAATACATTTTATTTCCATTTAATTTGTTACCAAGATGAAGAAGAAAAACTATGTTAGGGTTGGTGTATTGCGCTAAATAAAAATTAATAATAAAGTGCAATCACAACCTGGGGTCAACCGTGTAGATATGGAAAACTGCTGCTAGTGAACAATGGTGGACCTAAACGGCGAGCGATCACCATAACCGCAGTGTGTTAAACGTCACACAGTATGAGCACAAAAACCACAAAGTCTATAATGGGTTAGTGGCTGAGAGCACGGCAATACCACTCTCCCACTAATACTAACCACACCTAAAAGGCTGGTTGGGAAACTCCAAAAGGCATACAACACAAACAACCGGAGTATAAGAATCCCAAAACACATGTTCATAAAGCATATAAGTCTCTTTATTTTTAACAATGAATGACAAAAATTCTAGACATAAAAATTCTGCAATGATATATATAGATCAGGAGAATACAAATGAGAACCCATAGGTATGCCAATGGCACAGGGAGGGTCCAAAAGGTCCCTAAGGGAATATGCATCAATGTCGCAAATTTAGCCCAAAAGCACAAAGGAGAAGGCCTGAACAGGCTGTAAAATGTAACATTGTATCAGTAATACATCTCCATAATATGCTCTGCTGGGATAGTGCAAAGTGTCATAACTCACCCATTCAGGAGATATAACGGACTCCCCCCGTGTCACCGACAGGCCCTCTGACGCGCGTTTCGCGTTCAGCTTTCTCAAAGCTTTCTTAAAGGAGAAGTAGACAACAAACTAAACCCCCAATGAGGTTAGGATGCTATATAAGGAGTTTAAAATGCAGGAGGTGAGTGATAGCGCTAAAAGAATAGCAGCAGCGACTGGCGGAAAGTATTACAAAGGTGTTTTGGGGTGGTCAGCTGGTCATGCACATGAGTTGAGGTGTCAAGGAAAGTGTTGAGTGTTGGAATTTTTGAAGAAAGAGGAGTCCACAGAAGTTAATTAAATACCTGTCTCTCCTTCCCTTTACATATGAATAGGAACTGTACATGGAGGGACCTTCAAAATCCCCTGTCTTGTGACTCAAGACAGCTGGGATGGGATAAGCTCCTGACAGTTGTTCATACGTTTTTACATTCCAATTCACACTTAAATTTACTTTTCTAAAATAATTAGGAATATTAAAAATAAATTTTTAAAAATTGATTTCTAAGGTTGAAATAGAGACTCCTAATGTTTAATTACTACCTAATATGTGCTATACATTACTTCCAAGTACTTTAAAAAAATTAGTTTGCTTCATGATCTATGCATTTACTATCAGATTTTTTCCTGGAGACATTAGGATAAAGGATTGCTCAGCCTTAAGGTACCGTCACATTAAGCGACGCTGCAGCGATAGCGACAACGATGTCGATCGCTGCAGCGTCGCTGTTTGATCGCTGGAGAGCTGTCACACAGACCGCTCTCCAGCGACCAACGATGCCGAAGTCCCGGGTAACCAGGGTAAACATCGGGTTGCTAAGCGCAGGGCCGCGCTTAGTAACCCGATGTTTACCCTGGTTACCAGCTTAAAAGTAAAAAAAACAAACAGTACATGCTCACCTGCGCGTCTCACAGCGTCTGCTTCCTGACACTGACTGAGCTCCGGCCCTAACAGCACAGCGGTGACGTCACCGCTGTGCTTTCACTTTCACTTTAGGGCCGGCGCTCAGTCAGTGTCAGGAAGCAGAGGCTGGGGGACGCGCAGGTGAGTATGTACTGTTTGTTTTTTTTACTTTTACGCTGGTAACCAGGGTAAACATCGGGTTACTAAGCGCGGCCCTGCGCTTAGTAACCCGATGTTTACCCTGGTTACCAGTGTAAAACATCGCTGGTATCGTTGCTTTTGGTGTCAAACACAACGATACACGGCGATCGGACGACCAAATAAAGTTCTGGACTTTATTCAGCAACCAGCGATATCACAGCAGGATCCTGATCGCTGCTGCGTGTCAAACTAAACGATATCGCTAGCGAGGACGCTGCAACGTCACGGATCGCTAGCGATATCGTTTAGTGTGACGGTACCTTAAGTCTTAGGCACTCTAGTGGAGCTGTCAATTTTCCAGAGTAAATGTAACCTGAATCTCTGAAAGTTTGTGTTGAGCTCCATGTAGTGTAAACCTTCCTGTTTTACCCTGGCACACAGATGAGTCAATATAACAGATGTCCTTTCATGAGACACATAAGGGATTTGACGTGAATCATCCTGAGTAGTTTCTAGCGAAAAAGCCCCTTCTAAGGCACACAACTTATGACAGCAGCTGTTGCTTTAAAGAACAAACGTGATTCTGGAAACTGTATATGTGTAAAATGCTGGGGTCTTTCATTGATTTGGAATTACAAATCCTCAGTTTCAAAACAAACGTGAAAGTGAAAATTACTGAGAATAACATTGTTTTATGATACCAAATGTTTGATATTATGCAAAAACACACAAACAAAGTTCATTTTAATCAATTGATCTCAGAATAATAACAAGTTCCACAATTGGATGTGATTAAAAAGAAAGTTCCTGTGCTGAGATCTAATATATAAAGCTAAATGTGTGTGTGTGTGTATGTATGTCTGGGATTGGCATCTGCACCGTCGCAGCTACAACCACAAAATTTTGTACAGTCACATGCCTGGACCCCGAGAGCGCCATAGGCTATTATGTGAGGCAAAATTTTAACCCCGCGTGTTCCAATTCACGAAGCAATTTTGCCCCTATCTACATAATGGGGAAAAAGTGAAAGGAAAAGTGTTGGAGGCAAATTGACAGCTGCCAGATGTGATGAGACAAGGGGGACTTAAAGAATGAGGGCAATGGCGTCAAAGAGTATATACTGTACAGTTGCTAAGGTGGGGCCCCGACATGGGATACTCCCCACATATGGGGATATGAACACACACACAAAATGCGCCACACACTACCGCGTGCTTGAACACATATACCACCCTCAGCACACATTTCACCACACATACACAAACCTCGCCACATAAAAGTCAAAACACTGAAGTCGCCACTCAAAACTCGCCACACGGGCAAAACTCAACTCATGGAAAACTCGCCACATGCAAAACACGCGGAAAAATTGCCACATGCACAAAAGTTGCAACACATGCAAAAGTTGCCTCACACAAAACTTGCACATACTCAAAATGCACCACACATAAAACTCTAACACAACTAAGCTGCCAGGGACTCAGATCCTGCAGTGCCAGACGTGTCCCCCTGCTTAAGCCATTATATGTCCAGGCCCGTTTGAAGTTTGCTAGAGAGCATTTGGATTATCCAGAAGAGAATTGGGAGAATGTCATATGGTCTGATGAAACCAAAATAGAACTGTTTGATAGAAACAAAACTCGTCATGTTTGGAGGAGATAGAATGCCGAGTTGCATCCAAAGAACAATACCTACTGTGAAGCATGACGGTGGCAACATCATGCTTTGGGGCTGTTTCTCTGCAAAGGGACCAGGGAAAAGGTGATTTTCTGGATTTTTCTCAATTTTGACTCTCATAGTTGTGGTCTACCTACGATGTCAATTACAGGCCTCTCTCATCTTTTTAAGAGGGAGAACTTGCACAATTGGTTGCTGACTATATACTTTTTATCCCAACTGTAAATTCTGGATGCAAGCCATAGTTAGCAAAAAATGGGCTTTGAGATGTAGAACTGTGCTTGGAGTTATTATAGGTAAATTCTGCTGTGGGTAAATAGTCCACCCAGTCATCCTGTAGATAAAAAATAAAATAGCACAGGTATTGTTCGAGTTTGGTTAGTTTTTTCAATCTGGCCATTGAACGGTGGGTGTAAAGCAGTAGACAAATTGACAGCAACTATTAATGCTGTACAGAAGCTTTTCCAAAATTTTGATGTAAACTGAATACCTCTGTCAGAAATTACATTGTCAGGAATTCCATGCAGAGTAACATCCTTGTGAGCTGATCCACCATAACAAGGATAATAGTCATTTATTTAGAGGGAGGTAGGTCCACAATAAAATCCATTGAGATTGATCAGCAAGGCCTGGAGGGAACTGGAGGTGGTTGAAGGAGACCTAGAGGTGAACATAGTGGTGTCTTGTTCTGTGCACTTGTTAACCAGAAGGAAACATTTTATTACATTAGGCCACCAAAATTAATGAAGCAGTACTTCTTGCATTTTCATGACTCCAGCGTGTCCTACAAGTTTAGAATTATATACAAGTTTGAGGACTGTGTTTGGTGATTCCTCATCCAAAATCCCTACTTATAAGAAAGATCAACATATTTTTATTTTTAAAAAAAGAAACTTTGGTATCCATCTTTATTTTTTGTTAAATATTCTTTGGTGTCCAGTATTCCCAAAAAATATTTTGGTGTTGAATGGTACAGTTAGTATTAGACCTTTCCTGAGGTTCAGTAAATATCTTGAACCAGGCCGTTTCTTGAACAAGGCTGATAAGATATTATAAAACTAAACCTGGAGAAAAAAATAAGGCCCGATGTGCTTATCTTGCAGACAACCTCTTAGCAGGAAGGATGAATTTTAAGATTTTGTTGCAGTGAGTACAGTCACCGGATGATTAGTCCCTTCTAAAAGATGTCTCCATTTGGAGAAGGCAACTTTAACCCATTAAAAACCGCCGATACGCCTTTTAACGGTGGCAGTTAAGGGTACTTAAACCACAGTGCCGTTAATTAACGGCGCTGTGGAAAAAGTGTATAGCGCCCCCCAGAGTCAGATTTTCTCTTGGGTCTCGGTTGCCAGGGGTAGCCGAGACCCCAGAGAACATGATTCAGGTCGGTATACCTTATACCCCCAAGTTGCAATCGTCGGTAATTAACCATTTACCAGCGGTCGAAAAAAAAAAAGCGATTTGCCATTTAATTTCTCTGTCCTCCTATGTGATCGCACATCAGAGGACAGAGAAATGAGGTCCCCGATCACCCCCCGATACTCTCCCATCTCCCCTGGTGCTCCTCGTGGTTCCCCACGGGCGCCTCCATCTTCTTCCGGCAAAAAAATGGCGGGCACATGTGCAGTGCGTCCACTGGCCGGCACCCAGAACATCTTTGGGGTCTCGGCTGCCGGGGGTAGCCGAGACCCCAAAGAACATGATCGGTGTCGGTTTTTACCCACCCTTGTTTTGTTATCGCCGGTAAATAACCGTTTACCGGCGACCGAAAAAAAAAATCCAGTGTGTTATTCTCTGCCCTCTGATGTGATCGCACATCAGAGGTCAGAGAAATAGGGGGATCGGGGACCCTGTTATACTTACCGCTGTCCCTGGGTCCTCCTGCTTCTTCTCCTGGCCACCAGCATCATCCTTTGGGAAGAAAATGGGGGGTGCATGCTCAGTGCGCCTGCCGTGATCTGACGGCCGGCAGAGGAAGATTCTTCCTCTTGTTTTATTTTGGTCACTGTGAGATCCTATCACAGTGATCAAAATAAAAAAAAAGTAAATAACCCACCTTTATCACCCCCTTAGTTAGGAAAAATAATAAAATAAAAAAAAGTATGTATTTCCATTTTCCAATTAGGTTTAGGGCTAGGGTTAGGGTTAGGGCTAGGGTTAGGGTTGGGGCTAAAGTTAGGGTTAGGGTTGGGGCTAAAGTTAGGGTTAGGGTTGGGACTAGGGTTAGGGCTAGCGGTAGGGTTAGGGCTAAAGTTAGGGTTGGGTTGGGGCTAGGGTCAGTGTTGGGGCTGAAGTTATGGTTAGGGTTGGGGCTAAACTTAGGGTTAGAGTTGGGATTAGGGTTGGGATTAGGGTTTGGATTAGGGTTAGGGTTGGCATTAGGGTTATGTTTGGGATTAGGTTTGGGTTTGTGATTAGGGGAAAGGTTAGGGTTGGGATTAGCAGTGTATTGGGATTAGGGTTAGGTTTGAGGTTAGGGTTGAGATTAGGATTAGGGGTGTGTAGGGTTTAGGGGTTTGATTAGGGTTATGGTTAGGGTTGTGATTAGGGTTAGGGGTGTGTTGGGTTAGGGTTGGAGTTAGAATTGGGGGGTTTCAAATGTTTAGGTACATCAGGGGGTCTCCAAACGAGACAGCCAATTTTGCGCTCAAAAAGTCAAATGGTGCTGTCTCCCTTCTGAGCTCTGCCGTGCACCCAAACAGTGGTTTACCCCCACATAAGGGGCATCTGTGTACTCAGAACTAGTTGGACAACAACTTTTGGGGTCCAGTTTCTCCTGTTACCCTTGTGAAAATAAAAAAAATTGGGGGCTAAAAAATCATTTTTGTGGAAAAAAAATGATTTTTTATTTTTACGGCTCTGCGTCAAACTTCTGTGAAGCACTTGGGTGTTCCAAATACTCACCACACATCTAGATAAGTTCCTTGGGGGTCTAATTTCCTAAATTGGGTCACTTGTAGGGTGTTTCTACTGTTTAGGTACATCAGGGGCTCTGCAAACGCAACATAACACCCGCAGACCAGTCTATAAAAGTCTGCATTCCAAAACGGCGTTCCTTCCCTTCCGAGCTCTGCCATGTGCCAAAACAGTGATCCCCCACATATGGGCTATTAGGGTACTCATGATAAATTGCCCAATAAATTTTGGTGTCCAATTTCTCCTGTTACCCATGTGAAAGTAAAAATTTGGGGGTGAAAAGATCATTTTTGTGGAAAAAATATGATTTTTTGTTTTCATGGCTCTACATTATAAACGTCTGTGAAGCAGTTGGAGGTTCGTAGCGCTGACCACAACTCTTGATAAGCTCTTTGTGCAGTCTAGTTTCCAAAATGGGGTCACTTGTGGGGGATTTCTGATGTTTAGGTACATCAGGAGCTCTGCAAATGCAACATGACGCCCGCAGACCATTCCATCAAAGTCTGCATTTTAAAACGTCACTACTTCCCTTCCGAGCCCCGATGTGTGCCCAAACAGTGGTTCCCCCCACACATGGGGTATCAGTGTACTCAGGAAAAATTGGACAACAACTTTTGGGGTCCAATTTCTCCTGTTACCCTTGGGAAAATAAAAAATAGGGGCTAAAATAATCATTTTTGCGGAAATTTTTTTTATTTTTATTTTCACGACTCTGCATTATAAACTTTTATGAAGCACTTGGGCTTTCAAAGTGCTCACCATGCATCTAGATAAGTTCCTTGGGGTCTAGTTTCCAAAATGGGGTCACTTGTGGGGGGTTTCTACTGTTTAGGTACATCAGGGGCTCTGCAAACGCAACATAATTTCCGCAGACTATTCTATCAAAGTCTGCATCCCAAAATGGCGCTCCTTATCTTCCGAGCTCTGCCATGCACCAAAACAGCGGTTTACCTCCACATGTAGGGTATCAGTGTACTCAGGATAAACTGCCCAATATATTTTGTGTTCCAATTTCTCATGCTACCCTTGAGAAAATAAAAAATCGCGAGCTAAAAAATCATTTTTGAGGGAAAAAAAGGATTGTTTATTTTCACGGCTCTCCGTTATAAATTTCTGTGAAACACTTAGTGGTTCAAAGTGCTCACCACACACCTAGATAAGTTTCGTAATGGGTCTAGTTTCCAAAACGTGGTCACTTGTAGGGGGTTTCCACTGTTTTGGCACATCAGGGGCTCTCCAAACGCGACATTTTAATCCGATCTCAATTCCAGCCAATACTGCATTGAAAAAGTCAAACGGAACTCCTTCTCTTCCAAGCTCTGCCATGCGCCCAAACTGTGGTTTACCCCCACATATGGGGTATCTGCGTACTCACGACAAATTTCTCAACAACATTCGTAGTCTAATTTCTCCTGTTACCCTTGTGAAAATAATAATTTGGGGCCGAAAAGATCATTTTTGTAGAAAAAATGTGATTTTTTATTTTCACGGCTCTACGTTATAAACTTCTGTGAAGCACCTGGGGGTTTAAAATGCTCATCAGACATCTAGAAAGGTTCCTTAAAGAGCCTAGTTTCCAAAATGGTGTCACTTGTGTTTTTTTTACTGTTTAGGTACATCAGGGGCTCTCCAAATGCGACATGGCGTCTGATCTCAATTCCAGCCTATTCTGCATTGAAAAAGTCAAACGGTGCTTCTTCTCTTCCAAGCCCTGCCGTGCACCCAAATAGTGGTTTACCCACACATATGGCATATCGGCATACTCAGGACAAATTGCACAACAACGTTCGTGGTCAAATTTCTCCTGTTACCCTAGTGAAAATAAAAATTTGGGGGCTAAAAGATCATTTTTGTAGAAAAAATGTGATTGTTTTATTTTCACGACTCTACGTTTTAAACTTCTGTGAAGTACCTAGGGGTTCAAAGTGCTCAACACACATCTAGATAAGTTCCTTAAGGGGTCTAGTTTCCAAAATGGTGTCACTTGTGGGGAGTTTCCACTGTTTAGGCACATCAGGGGCTCTCCAAACGCGACATGGTGTCCGATCTCAATTCCAGCCAATTCTGCATTGAAAAAGTCAAATGGCGCTCCTTCTCTTCCAAGCTCTGCCGTGCGCCTAAACAGTGGTTTACCCCCACATATAGAGTATTGACATATTTAGGAGAAATTGCACAACAAATTTTGTGGTTCATTTTCTCTTTTTACACTTGTGAAAATAAATAAATTGGTTCTGAAGTAAAATATTTGCTAAAAAAAGTGAAATGTTCATTTTTTCCTTCCATATTGTTTCAGTTCCTGTGAAGCACGTAAAGGGTTAAGAAACTTCTTGAATGTGGATTTGAGCACCTTGAGGGGTGTAGTTTTTAGAATGCTGTCAATTTTGTGTATTTTCTGTCACGTACACCCGTCAAAGTGACTTTAAATGTGAGATGGTCCCTAAAAAAAATGGTTTTGTAAATTTTGTTGTAAAAATGAGAAATCACTGGTCAACTTTTAACCCTTATAACTTCCTAACAAACAAAAATGTTGTTTCCAAAATTGTGCTGATGTAAATTAGACATGTGGGAACTGTTATTTATTAACTATTTTGTGTGACATATCTCTCTGATTTAAGGGCATAAAAATTCTTTTTTTGCCATATTCCCATTTTTTTCATAAATAATTGCAAGTAATATTGAAGAAATGTTATCACTATCATGAAGTACAATATGTCACAAAAAAACTGTCTCAGAATCAGTGGGATCCGTTAAAGTGTTCCAGAGTTATAACCTCATAAAGGGACAGTGGTCAGAATTGTAAAAATTGGCTTGGTCATTAAGTACCAAATTGGCGCTGTCACTAAGGGGTTAAATAGCTAAAAGTTCTTTATTTCCAATGTCATAATTCTTTTCTGCAGATGACATGGTATGTAAAAGGAATGCAAATGGATGAAGCTGCATCTCCAACTTGCTGTGATAAAACAACTCCCACCACAGAGTCTGAGGTGTCTGCTTCGACAACAAACGATACGGTAATTCAGGATTTGGATGGACTAATAATGGTGCAGAAGTAAAAAGTGTTTTTAATTTGTCAAAAGCCACTTGTGCCTCTGGAGACCACGTGTGGGGGTTGCCTGTTTGTTAGGGAATCCCCACACTTGTTCAGGCTGTCTAGCAGCCGCAAATTATGCAGCTGGGGCGACACAAACTAAATCTCCGAGCAAGCCCAAAATAGTCGGAGATCACCCTAGCATGTTCGGAAATCTCAAGTAATGAGCATAATACTCACTCATCACTACTGCTAATGTCTTTTCAGTGGGAAAACTTACAAAATCAGTAAGGGATTAAAAATGTATTTCCCCCACTGTATATCACAGAAATGGAGCCCTGGTTCAAATTCTCATTTATTGAGTTTGATATTGAGCTGATTTTCCTGTAGATGTTTCAGGATGAACTGGATATGCCTGCAATGCTCCTCCAAGGTATCTGAAGAAATAAGAATGTAGTCGAGATAAACATCAACAAATCGATCCAAGAAATCTCGAAAAACATCATTAATGAAGTGCTGAAAGGTGGTAGGGGCTTTGCTAAGGCTGAAAAGCATAACTAGGTATTCAAAATGTCCATATCTAGTTCTAAAAGCAGTTTTCCACTCATTTCCTGAGCGAATTCATATGAGATTATAAGCTCTTCTTAGATCGAGTTTGGTAAAAATCTTGGCAGAGTGCAGTCTCTCCACCAACTCAGGAATTAAGGGTAGCGATTTGTAATGGTAATCATATTTATTTCCCTGCAATCAATACATGGCCGCAAGGTTGAGTCCTTCTTTTCTACGAAAAACAAGTGTGCTCATACTGGTGAAGAAGAAGGTTGAATGAAGCCTTTCTCTAAATTTTCATCTATGTATTCCTTTAGTACTTTCAATTACCACTTCAGAAAGATTGTAAATTCATCCAAGCGGAATGGATGCTCCAGGAAGCAATTCAATGGGACAGGTGTAAGAACGATAAGAAGGCAGTTGATTGACTCTCTTCTTACTGTAGACATCCCTGAACTGCTGGTACTGAGGTGGTAGTTTATCATAATTTTGATGAGAAATCTTAGATACTTGAATTTGTTTGTGTCACAGGTATGTCAGAGGCTGCAGACAGTTGCACTGCATGTGGCTGCAGAAGATCTCAGCAGTTGGCCTTGCAGACTAGTGGCCACTTCCCCCGGCCTTAATGGTGTTGTCTGGATCTGGGTGTTTATAACGTCCAACTTCCTGTTGGGATTTGGGGGTGTTATTTTCTTTTTATACTTCTCTGTTGAGGCCTGGAGCTCTAGCAGTCTGCTAGCGTCCTCCTCTTTGGAATTAGGAGGGCGTCGGTGTTTCTCTCTGAGTCTACTCAAGCTACGTTTCTCCCTTGCTTTGTTTATCCTAGCTGTCTTTAGTGTTAGTGAGGTTTGACCAGCGTTTACTCCTTTCTTCCCTAAGCAGGGTTTACTGGTAGGGTCTGGCAGGGATTAAGTATCCTGCACGGCGTAACCTATTTAGGATCCCTTAGGGCAAACAGGGTGACGTTACATCTGCCTAGGGGTCTCCACTCCCCACTACTCTAGTGTTGGGCCCCCTTCCCCTTTTCCCTTTGTGTTGCATGACAGTTTGAAAACAGATAAATTAGCATGGCAATTGTTCTTACAGTACTCATAGGGAAAGTTAATGGTCTTCGAGGCCCAGTTGATAGACGGGTTATGGATTGAAAACCAGGGAATTCCTAGAATAAGTGGAAATTTTGGAGAAGAAATAAGATGGAAACTATCAGCTTCATGATGATTTGGCTCATTACAGATTACAAGTTCAATTGTCTTGTGAGTAACAGGTCTAGAAGATAAATGTGATCCATCCACAGTTTCCATATCAATTGGCATGGATTTAGTCCTACTTGCAATGTTATTATCAAGGGTAAATTGAGAGTCCACAGAATTTTACTCCTGCTCCAGAATCTAATATGGCAGAGCAATGTATTTTTTGGCTCCCAATTATGACCTGTATGGGATCAACAAAATGAGACTATAGTGATTGCTCTTTTCCTTTATCCTGCATTACAGAGGAGATGGTCTGCATAACTGGATCTGGCCATTGGAAAAGGTCTAAATTGCTTGCAGTTTTCACATT
This sequence comes from Ranitomeya variabilis, assembly GCF_051348905.1. Taxonomy (NCBI): domain Eukaryota; kingdom Metazoa; phylum Chordata; class Amphibia; order Anura; family Dendrobatidae; genus Ranitomeya; species Ranitomeya variabilis. Next base: position 460,853,158 of record NC_135232.1, on the reverse strand, counting down.
TGTGAAGGCTTTAGTCCTTTTATTAGAACAGTTAATGGCAAAATGTCCAGATCCCCCACAGTAAAGACATACATTTTCTGAATGTCACCTCTCCTATGCGGTGCCGAAGGTCTTTTGCTCAGCAAAGCAGCTCCCTGGTATGTACCTCTATTCATTAGTGTTGAGTAGGGTTGAGCGACTTTCATTTTTTTAAGATCGAGTAGGGTTTTGGGAAACCCGATTTTGTCCAGAGTCGAGTCGAGTGCAGTCGGCCGATTATCGCTAAAAGTCGGGGATCGACCGAAACACGAAACCCAATGCAAGTCAATGGGGAAGCATAGTCGGCAGTGAGTGGAGGCCAGGAAAACACCTACAGTGCCCATTTTAATGCCAAAAACATCCATTCTTGTTTCTGAAGCTTGCCAATCTTAATTAACTGTATAATAATAGTTGGGCATAGGGAATTGGGGGAAAGTTGTGGGGGGAGTAGGGCTGGCTCAAGTTTTTCGTGGGCCCAGGAAATGCGGACTACGTCACGGCGGTGTTGCAGGGAAAGGTAAGTATTTAAAAGTTGCAAGTGCTGTGATCCTGAGCAAGCAGGGGGGGCCCACTCGTTCGCATTGCCACTGGCACAGGGCCCCTCAAAGTACGGCGGTGTGTTTGCATGGCGGGGGCGCCTCCCACCAGCAGCGACACTTTTGCGTACTCTGAGGGGCCCTGTGCCAGTGACGTCGCCAACGAGTATGCCCCCCCACCTGATGAAGGAACCTGCACTTTCATCTGCACCTTCCTCTTTGTCCCTGTGTAAGGTGGTATAACATGCGGGAAGGGGAACCTTACTTTCAGCAGGGACAGATTCTGGCTGTGTAGAGTACAAGGGGAATGTAGTGGTCTAGGTCAATGTACCAGCAGACTCATTTAGCAGTGGCTGGGCAATGGGCAGGATGAGGAGGAAACAGATATAGGGCCAAAGAATAAAGTAGGCTACATGCAGTTCAAAATTGGTAACAGGACTAAACAGGCGGCATTGCTTTGTTCAGTGGAGTAGCAAACCCAAGAGCAGCAGACACTGTTTCAAGGGCCTAACCACACTAGTAGGCCAAATGCAGTTTAATATCTGATAGTATAGGGCGAAAGCCAGAATGTGGAAGCTCAGCTTTGTTCAGTTGAGGACAACACCAGGGAGGGGCAGACACCTTTAGTAGGCCGGAAAAGCCTATTGCATTTTTTAAAATGGTAATTTGGAGCAGAAGGTTGAAGCTCAGCTTTATTTAGTTGAGGGCAACACCAGGGAGGGGCAGAAGCCGTTAGTAGGCCCTAACCACCATTTTTTTTTTTTTTAAAACCACTTAATGAGAGCCGGAAGGTTGAAGCTCAGCTTTATTTAGTTGAGGACAACACCAGGGAGGGGCAGAAGCCGTTAGTAGGCCCTAACCACCATTTTTTTTTTAAAACCACTTAATGAGAGCCGGAAGGTTGAAGCTCAGCTTTATTTAGTTGAGGACAACACCAGGGAGGGGCAGAAGCCGTTAGTAGGCCCTAACCACCATTTTTTTTTTAAAACCACATAATGAGAGCCGGAAGGTTGAAGCTCAGCTTTATTTAGTTGAGGACAACACCAGGGAGGGGCAGAAGCCGTTAGTAGGCCCTAACCACCATTTTTTTTTTAAAACCACTTAATGAGAGCCGGAAGGTTGAAGCTCAGCTTTATTTAGTTGAGGACAACACCAGGGAGGGGCAGAAGCCGTTAGTAGGCCCTAACCACCATTTTTTTTTTTTTTAAAACCACATAATGAGAGCCGGAAGGTTGAAGCTCAGCTTTATTTAGTTGAGGACAACACCAGGGAGGGGCAGAAGCCGTTAGTAGGCCCTAACCACCATTTTTTTTTTAAAACCACTTAATGAGAGCCGGAAGGTTGAAGCTCAGCTTTATTTAGTTGAGGACAACACCAGGGAGGGGCAGAAGCCGTTAGTAGGCCCTAACCACCATTTTTTTTTTAAAACCACTTAATGAGAGCCGGAAGGTTGAAGCTCAGCTTTATTTAGTTGAGGACAACACCAGGGAGGGGCAGAAGCCGTTAGTAGGCCCTAACCACCATTTTTTTTTTTTAAACCACATAATGAGAGCCGGAAGGTTGAAGCTCAGCTTTATTTAGTTGAGGACAACACCAGGGAGGGGCAGAAGCCGTTAGTAGGCCCTAACCACCAATTTTTTTTTTTTTAAAACCACTTAATGAGAGCCGGAAGGTTGAAGCTCAGCTTTATTTAGTTGAGGACAACACCAGGGAGGGGCAGAAGCCGTTAGTAGGCCCTAACCACCATTTTTTTTTTAAAACCACTTAATGAGAGCCGGAAGGTTGAAGCTCAGCTTTATTTAGTTGAGGACAACACCAGGGAGGGGCAGAAGCCGTTAGTAGGCCCTAACCACCATTTTTTTTTTTTAAACCACATAATGAGAGCCGGAAGGTTGAAGCTCAGCTTTATTTAGTTGAGGACAACACCAGGGAGGGGCAGAAGCCGTTAGTAGGCCCTAACCACCAATTTTTTTTTTTTTAAAACCACTTAATGAGAGCCGGAAGGTTGAAGCTCAGCTTTATTTAGTTGAGGACAACACCAGGGAGGGGCAGAAGCCGTTAGTAGGCCCTAACCACCATTTTTTTTTTTTAAACCACATAATGAGAGCCGGAAGGTTGAAGCTCAGCTTTATTTAGTTGAGGACAACACCAGGGAGGGGCAGAAGCCGTTAGTAGGCCCTAACCACCAATTTTTTTTTTTTTAAAACCACTTAATGAGAGCCGGAAGGTTGAAGCTCAGCTTTATTTAGTTGAGGACAACACCAGGGAGGGGCAGAAGCCGTTAGTAGGCCCTAACCACCATTTTTTTTTAAAAACCACTTAATGAGAGCCGGAAGGTTGAAGCTCAGCTTTATTTAGTTGAGGACAACACCAGGGAGGGGCAGAAGCCGTTAGTAGGCCCTAACCACCATTTTTTTTTTTAAAACCACATAATGAGAGCCGGAAGGTTGAAGCTCAGCTTTATTTAGTTGAGGACAACACCAGGGAGGGGCAGAAGCCGTTAGTAGGCCCTAACCACCATTTTTTTTTTTTTTAAAACCACTTAATGAGAGCCGGAAGGTTGAAGCTCAGCTTTATTTAGTTGAGGACAACACCAGGGAGGGGCAGAAGCCGTTAGTAGGCCCTAACCACCATTTTTTTTTTTAAAACCACATAATGAGAGCCGGAAGGTTGAAGCTCAGCTTTATTTAGTTGAGGGCAACACCAGGGAGGGGCAGAAGCCGTTAGTAGGCCCTAACCAAAGTTGAAGGCCAAATGCAGTTTAATTTCTGATACTATAGGCCGAAAGCCAGAAGGTGGAAGTTCCGATTTAGACAGTGGAGGACAATTTGAATTAGGGACTGCAGACAGACTTAGTAGGCTGTCCCCTGTGGACCATGCATCCACCACATTAACCCATTGCGCCGTAATGGACACGTAATCTTCCGTGGCCATGCCTACAGGTCCATGCGTCTGTTGTCAGGTGCACCTTTGTACTCACAGATTGCCAGAGTGCATGGACAATGCGGTCTTCTACATGCTGGTGGAGGGTTGGGATGGCTTTTCTCGCAAAAGAAGTGTCGACTGGTTAGCTTGTAGCGTGGTACAGCGTAGTCCATCATGGCCTTATTAATAGTAAATAAAATATATAACTAGGCTCTATGAACTTTTAAATAGGTTCCAGGGGTACACGGGCAGCATTGGTGTGGTCAGTGGAGGAGTATTGCAAGTAGGGGCTGCAGACAGGCTATCAAAGGCCTAAAATAACAAACAGTAGGCAGTCATGGCAGTTTTACATCGGTTACATGGATACACAGGCAGGCACTCCAGGCAGCATTGTGCTCAGTGGAGGAGTATTGCAAGTAGGGGCCGCAGACAGGCTATCAAAGGCCTAAAATAACAAACAGTAGGCAGTCATGGCAGTTTTACATCGGTTACATGGATACACAGGCAGGCACTCCAGGCAGCATTGTGGTCAGTGGAGGAGTATTGCAAGTAGGGGCCGCAGACAGGCTATCAAAGGCCTAAAATAACAAACAGTAGGCAGTCATGGCAGTTTTACATCGGTTACATGGATACACAGGCAGCTAGGTGGTGAGTGGAGGAGTATTTAAAGTAAGGACCGCAGACAGGCTATCAAAGGCCTAACATAACAAACAATAGGCTCATGGCAGTTTTACAGCGGTTACATGGATACACGGGCAGGCAGCTTGGTGCTGAGTGGAGGAGTAGTGCAAGGAGTGTCTGTCCCAGTACTCCCAAAATATAAATAGATGTTAATGTCTCGCAAAACAACCAAAACAAAAAAAAAGATGGCATACTTAGGTACAGGGGTGGGCTCATCTGCTGTGTTTCTGACATAGTAATTTGGCAGTAACTATTTAATGGTGCCAATATAGGACACAGACACAGACTACTTTAAGTTGCATCATAGATGTCTACAAATTTGTATTGTCAGTGCCAGACATTGAATGATGTCAGCGAATAGACTAAAGATTGGTGGAGCTGTGCGACATAATTTTGCACGTAGTAGAGCCCAGTTTGAGCTGGGGTAGGGGGGAACTCTCTTGAGGCCGGCGGGACCGCCCCAGGGCCACTCATGTTACAACGGTGTGTCTGACGTTGGGTGCGCACCACCACCGCCAGAGACACTACATTGTACTATGAGGGACCCAGTAGCAATGCCGTCAACCAAAAGCGAGCACACCCACCTCTTCAGACAAACAGCAGTCTCACGGGTGCTTGCGCCAAGTCGCGATACCACGGCCCCGTGTGGGGAGTTTGGCCATTTAGGGAGGTGTAAACATGTCGTATGCTGTACAATCTGCAGCAGCAAATTAGACATTAGAAAAGTAATTCACAGGCAAGAGCTTTTCATAGGAAAGCTAGGTGTCGGCCGGGCAAGGTGGGGCAAAAGATTTTGAAATCCAGTTGTGGTTCATTTTAATGAATGTTAGATCGTCAACATTTTGGGTAGCCAGACGAGTCCTTTTTTCGGTTAATATTGACCCTGCAGCACTGAATACTCTTTCTGATAGGACACTTGCTGCCGGGCAAGCAAGCTCCTGCAATGCATATTCTGCCAATTCTGGCCAGGTGTCTAATTTGGAGGCCCAGTAATCAAATGGGAATGACGGTTGAGGGAGAACATCGATAAGGGATGAAAAATAGTTAGTAACCATACTGGACAAATGTTGTCTCCTGTCACTTTCAATTGATGCAGCAGTACCTGTCCTGTCTGCGGTCATAGCAAAATCACTCCACAACCTGGTCAGAAAACCCCTCTGTCCAACGCCACTTCTGATGTGTGCACCCCTAACACTCCTAGTCTGCTGCCCCCTGGAGCTCGTGTGAGAACGATCACGTGCGCTGTGTGCTGGGAATGCCTGAAGCAAACGGTCAACAAGAGTTGATTGTTTGGTTGCTAATATTAGTTCCAAGTTCTCATGTGGCATAATATTTTGCAATTTGCCTTTATAGCGTGGATCAAGGAGGCAGGCCAACCAGTAATCGTCATCGTTCATCATTTTCGTAATGCGTGTGTCCCTTTGTAGGATACGTAAGGCATAATCCGCCATGTGGGCCAAAGTTCCACTTGTCAAATCTCCGGTTGTGATTGGTTGAGGGGCAGTTGCAGGCAAATCTACGTCACTTGTGTCCCTCAAAAAACCAGAACCCGGCCGTGACACGCAACCAATTTCCTGTGCCCCCGTGAAAGTTTCCGCATTAAAAATATACTCATCCCCATCATCCTCCTCGTCCTCCACCTCCTCTTCGCCCGCTACCTCGTCCTGTACACTGCCCTGACCAGACAATGGCTGACTGTCATCAAGGCTTCCCTCTTCCTCTGGTGCAGACGCCTGCTCCTTTATGTGCGTCAAACTTTGCATCAGCAGACGCATTAGGGGGATGCTCATGCTTATTACGGCGTTGTCTGCACTAACCAGCCGTGTGCATTCCTCAAAACACTGAAGGACTTGACACATGTCTTGTATCTTCGACCACTGCACACCTGACAACTCCATGTCTGCCATCCTACTGCCTGCCCGTGTATCCTCCCACAAATAAATAACAGCACGCCTCTGTTCGCACAGTCTCTGAAGCATGTGCAGTGTTGAGTTCCACCTTGTTGCAACGTCTATGATTAGGCGATGCTGGGGAAGGTTCAAAGACCGCTGATAGGTCTGCATACGGCTGGCGTGTACAGGCGAACGTCGGATATGTGAGCAAAGTGCACGCACTTTGAGGAGCAGGTCGGAGAACCCAGGATAAGTTTTCAATAAGCACTGCACCACCAGGTTTAAGGTGTGAGCCAGGCAAGGAATGTGTTTCAGTTGGGAAAGGGAGATGGCAGCCATGAAATTCCTTCCGTTATCACTCACTACCTTGCCTGCCTCAAGATCTACTGTGCCCAGCCACGACTGCGTTTCTTGTTGCAAGAACTCGGACAGAACTTCCGCGGTGTGTCTGTTGTCGCCCAAACACTTCATAGCCAATACAGCCTGCTGACGCTTGGCAGTAGCTGGCCCATAATGGGACAACTGGTGTGCAACAGTGTCATCTGCCGATGGAGTGGTTGGCCGACTGCGTTCTGTGGAAGAGCTGTAGCTTCTGCAGGAGGACGAGGAGGAGGAGGAGGGGGTGCGAACGCCTACAGCCAACTGTTTCCTAGACCGTGGGCTAGGCACAACTGTCCCTAAATTGATGTCGCCTGTGGACCCTGCATCCACCACATTCACCCAGTGTGCCGTGATGGACACATAACGTCCCTGGCCATGCCTACTGGTCCATGCATCTGTAGTCAGGTGCACCTTTGTACTCACAGATTGCCTGAGTGCATGGACGATGCGCTGTTTAACATGCTGGTGCAGGGCTGGGATGGCTTTTCTGGAAAAAAAGTGTCGACTGGGTAGCTCGTATCGTGGTTCAGCGTACTCCATCAGGGCTTTGAAAGCTTCGCTTTCAACTAACCGGTAGGGCATCATCTCTAACGAGATTAGTCTAGCTATGTGGGCGTTAAAACCCTGTGTACGCGGATGCGAGGATAAGTACTTCCTTTTTCTAACCAGAGTCTCATGTAGGGTGAGCTGGACTGGAGAGCTGTAGATCGTGGAACTTTCGGGTGTGCCGGTGGACATGGCAGACTGAGAGACGGTTGGAGACGGTATTGTTTCCGCCGGTGCCCTACATGCAATATTTCCTCCTACAAAACTGGTGATTCCCTGACCCTGACTGCTTTTGGCTGGCAAAGAAACCTGCACAGATACTGCCGGTGGTGCGGAAAATGGTGGCCTTACAGTGACGGAAGGGATGTTGCGTTGCTGACTAGCTTCATTGGCCGAGGGTGCTACAACCTTGAGGGACGTTTGGTAGTTAGTCCAGGCTTGAGAATGCATGGTGGTTAAGTGTCTATGCATGCAACTAGTATTTAGACTTTTCAGATTCTGACCTCTGCTTAAGCTAGTTGAACATTTTTGACAGATGACTTTGCGCTGATCAGTTGGATGTTGTTTAAAAAAATGCCAGACTGCACTCTTCCTAGACTCTGATCCCTTTTCAGGGATTGCAGACTGAGCTTTAACCGGATGGCAACGCTGTGCTCCAACAGGTTTTGGCTTTGACACGCGTTTTGGTCCAGATACGGGCCCGGCAGATGGAACCTGTTGCGATGTTGATGCCTGCTGCGGCCCCTCCTCCACCTCCGCTTCTGAACTACTGCCGCCTGCACCCTGTTCCCCCAATGGCTGCCAATCGGGGTCAATAACTGGGTCATCTATTACCTCCTCTTCGAGCTCGTGTGCAACTTCGTCTGTGTCACTGTGTCGGTCGGTGGTATAGCGTTCGTGGCGGGGCAACATAGTCTCATCAGGGTCTGATTGTGGATCTGTACCCTGAGAGGGCAATGTGGTGGTCTGAGTCAAAGGAGCAGCATAGTACTCTGGCTGTGGCTGTGCATCAGTGCACTCCATGTCAGAATATACTTGTAATGGGCATGGCCTGTTAAATGTTTCACTTTCTAAGCCAGGGACGGTATGTGTAAAGAGCTCCATGGAGTGACCCGTTGTGTCGCCTGCTGCATCCTTCTCTCTTGTTGTAGTTTTTGCTGAGGAGGACAAGGAAGCGACTTGTCCCTGACCGTGAACATCCACAAGCGACGCGCTGCTTTTACATTTACCAGTTTCGGAAGAGGAGGCAAAAGAGCTAGAGGCTGAGTCTGCAATGTAAGCCAAAACTTGCTGTTGCTGCTCCGCCTTTAAAAGCGGTTTTCCTACTCCCAGAAAAGAGAGCGTTCGAGGCCTTGTGTAGCCTGACGACGAAACTGGCTCCACAGCTCCAGACTTAGGTGGAATATTTTTATCCCCACGACCACCTGATGCTCCACTACCACTACCATCATTACCAGCTGACAATGAACGCCCACGACGACCTCTTGCACCAGACTTCCTCATTGTTTTAAAATCTTAACCAAAGTAACTTTATTTGTTGCTATCAAACAACTTACACGGTGAGCTATAACTTCAGTATGATTTCAATATCCCTTAACAGGTTGGTGAGACCACAAGGAAAATCAGGCACAATGTTACACACTCTGTTTTCTGTGGCACAAAATCACAGAGATGACACACACGCAGGACTGTCACTCAAGCACTAATGTCAATATTAATCTCCCACCTAATTTATTTATTTTTTTTTCTCAGGGAGACTTTAGAAACCAAATAATATTAAAAAAAAAAAAAAAAAAGGCTTTCTATGGCCCACAATTAGAGAGAGAGAGGTGGCACAACCAGGAGTCAAGACTGGCGCACAAGCTGAAAGGGCAATATTACTCTCCCACTGTTTTTTATGTTTTTTTTGTTTTTTTCAGGGAGACTTTAGAAACCAAATAATATTAAAAAAACCAAAAAAAAAAAAGGCTTTCTATGGCCCACTGAATGAGAGGGAGAGAGGTGGCACACCCAGGAGTCAAGACTGGCACACAAGCTGAAAGGGCAATATTACTCTCCCACTGTTTTTTTATGTATTTTTTGTTTTTTCAGGGAGACTTTAGAAACCCAATAATATTTAAAAAAAAAAATAAATAGGCTTTCTATGGCCCACTGAATGAGAGGGAGAGAGGTGGCACACCCAGGAGTCAAGACTGGCACACAAGCTGAAAGGGCAATATTACTCTCCCACTGTTTTTTTAGGTTTTTTTTTTTTTTTCAGGGAGAATTAGAAACCAAATAATATTAAAAAAAAAAAAAATAGGCTTTCTATGGCCCACTGAATGAAAGGGAGAGAGGTGGCACACCCAGGAGTCAAGACTGGCACACAAGCTGAAAGGGCAATATTACTCTCCCACTGTTTTTTTATGTATTTTTTGTTTTTTCAGGGAGACTTTAGAAACCCAATAATATTTAAAAAAAAAAATAAATAGGCTTTCTATGGCCCACTGAATGAGAGGGAGAGAGGTGACACACCCAGGAGTCAAGACTGGCACACAAGCTGAAAGGGCAATATTACTCTCCCACTGTTTTTTTAGGTTTTTTTTTTTTTTTCAGGGAGAATTAGAAACCAAATAATATTAAAAAAAAAAAAAAATAGGCTTTCTATGGCCCACTGAATGAAAGGGAGAGAGGTGGCACACCCAGGAGTCAAGACTGGCACACAAGCTGAAAGGGCAATATTACTCTCCCACTGTTTTTTTATGTATTTTTTGTTTTTTCAGGGAGACTTTAGAAACCCAATAATATTTAAAAAAAAAAATAAATAGGCTTTCTATGGCCCACTGAATGAGAGGGAGAGAGGTGGCACACCCAGGAGTCAAGACTGGCACACAAGCTGAAAGGGCAATATTACTCTCCCACTGTTTTTTTAGGTTTTTTTTTTTTTTTCAGGGAGAATTAGAAACCAAATAATATAAAAAAAAAAAAAAATAGGCTTTCTATGGCCCACTGAATGAAAGGGAGAGAGGTGGCACACCCAGGAGTCAAGACTGGCACACAAGCTGAAAGGGCAATATTACTCTCCCACTGTTTTTTTATGTATTTTTTGTTTTTTCAGGGAGACTTTAGAAACCCAATAATATTTAAAAAAAAAAATAAATAGGCTTTCTATGGCCCACTGAATGAGAGGGAGAGAGGTGGCACACCCAGGAGTCAAGACTGGCACACAAGCTGAAAGGGCAATATTACTCTCCCACTGTTTTTTTAGGTTTTTTTTTTTTTTCAGGGAGACTTTAGAAACCAAATAATATTAAAAAAAAAAAAAAAAAAAAAAAAATAGGCTTGCTATAGCCCACTGAATGAGAGATAGCACACACAGCAGTGGCACACAAGCCCTTACTGAGGCCAATATTTTTCTCCCACTGATTGATGTAGTGTTTTTGTGTTGAGGTAGAATTTAGAACACAAATCACGGAAAAAATAAATAGGCTTTCTATGGCCCACTGAATGAAAGGGAGAGAGGTGGCACACCCAGGAGTCAAGACTGGCACACAAGCTGAAAGGGCAATATTACTCTCCCACTGTTTTTTTATGTATTTTTTGTTTTTTCAGGGAGACTTTAGAAACCCAATAATATTTAAAAAAAAAAATAAATAGGCTTTCTATGGCCCACTGAATGAGAGGGAGAGAGGTGGCACACCCAGGAGTCAAGACTGGCACACAAGCTGAAAGGGCAATATTACTCTCCCACTGTTTTTTTAGGTTTTTTTTTTTTTTTTCAGGGAGAATTAGAAACCAAATAATATTAAAAAAAAAAAAATAGGCTTTCTATGGCCCACTGAATGAAAGGGAGAGAGGTGGCACACCCAGGAGTCAAGACTGGCACACAAGCTGAAAGGGCAATATTACTCTCCCACTGTTTTTTTATGTATTTTTTGTTTTTTTCAGGGAGACTTTAGAAACCCAATAATATTTTAAAAAAAAAATAAATAGGCTTTCTATGGCCCACTGAATGAGAGGGAGAGAGGTGGCACACCCAGGAGTCAAGACTGGCACACAAGCTGAAAGGGCAATATTACTCTCCCACTGTTTTTTTAGGTTTTTTTTTTTTTTCAGGGAGACTTTTGAAACCAAATAATATTAAAAAAAAAAAAAAAAAAAAAATATAGGCTTGCTATAGCCCACTGAATGAGAGATAGCGCACACACAGCAGTGGCACACAAGCCCTGACTGAGGCCAATATTTTTCTCCCACTGATTGATGTAGTGTTTCTGTGTTGAGGTAGATTTTAGAACACAAATCACGGAAAAAATAAATAGGCTTTCTATGGCCCACTCAGTGAGAGATGGCACACACAGGGATGGCACTGTAGCAGAAATGCCAATCTTAATCTCCCACAAAAAAAAAACAAAAAAAAAAAAAAAACTGTCCTACAATTACTATCTCCCTGCAGTAATGTAAGCCAGGTATGGCAGGCAGCAATAGGAGTGGACTGATGCACAAATTAAATAAAAAGTGTGGACAAACAAAAAAGATAGCTGTGCAGAAAGGAAGGAACAAGAGGATATGTGCTTTGAAAAAAGCAGTTGGTTTCCACAGTGGCGTACACACAGCAATACAGCTATCACGGAGCCTTCTAGGGCAGCCCAATGAGCTACAGCGCTGAGGGGAAAAAAAAAAAAAAATAGCTTCCACTGTTCCTGCACACCGAAGGTGGTGTTGGACAGTGGAAATCGCTGCAGCACAAGCGGTTTGGTGGTTAGTGGACCCTGCCTAACGCTCTCCCTGCTTCTGATGAAGCGGCAGCAACCTGTCCCTAAGCTCAGATCAGCAGCAGTAAGATGGCGGTCGGCGGGAACGCCCCTTTATAGCCCCTGTGACGCCGCAGACAGCAAGCCAATCACTGCAATGCCCTTCTCTAAGATGGTGGGGACCAGGATCTATGTCATCACGCTGCCCACACTCTGCGTTCACCTTCATTGGCTGAGAAATGGCGCTTTTCGCGTCATTGAAACGCGACTTTGGCGCGAAAGTCGCGTACCGCATGGCCGACAAGCACAGGGGTCGGATCGGGTTTCATGAGACGCCGACTTAGCCAAAAGTCGGCGACTTTTGAAAATGATCGACCCGTTTCGCTCAACCCTAGTGTTGAGCGATACCGTCCGATACTTGAAAGTATCGGTATCGGAAAGTATCGGCCGATACCGGCAAAATATCGGATCCAATCCGATACCGATACCCGATACCAATACAAGTCAATGGGACTCAAGTATCGGACGGTATTCCTGATGGTTCCCAGGGTCTGAAGGAGAGGAAACTCTCCTTCAGGCCCTGGGAACCATATTAATGTGTAAAATAAAGAATTAAAATAAAAAATATTGCTATACTCACCTGTCCGACGCAGCCGGGACTTCAGCGAGGGAACCGGCAGCGTTGTTTGTTTAAAAATCGCGCTATTACTTGGTTACGTGAATTCCCGGCTTGTGATTGGTCAGGTCGGCCATGTTGCCGGGACGCGGACCAATCACAGCAAGCCGTGACGAAATTACGTCACGGCTTGCTGTGATTGGTCCGCGTCCCGGCAATATGGCCGCCCTGACCAATCACAAGCCGGGACGTCACGGGAGGCTGGACACGCGCTCATTTTAAAATGGGCGCGTGTCCAGCCTCCCGTGACGTCACGGCTTGTGATTGGTTGCGCCGCGATCAACCAATCACAAGCCGGGAGGCTGGACGCGCTCATTTTGAAATGGGCGCGTGTCCAGCCTCCCGTGACGTCACGGCTTGTGATTGGTTGCGCCGCGATCAACCAATCACAAGCCGGGAGGCTGGACGCGCTCATTTTGAAATGGGCGCGTGTCCAGCCTCCCGGCTTGTGATTGGTTGACCGCGACGCAACCAATCACAAGCCGTGACGTCACGGGAGGCTGGACACGCGCCCTTTTTAAAATGAGCGCGTTTCCAGCCTCCCGTGACGTCACGGCTTGTGATTGGTTAATGGCGGCCATGTTGCCGGGACGCGGACCAATCACAGCAAGCCGTGACGTATTTTCGTCACGGCTTGCTGTGATTGGTCCGCGGCCCGGCAACATGGCCGCCCTGACCAATCACAAGCCGGGACTTCGCGTAACCATGTAAAAGCGGGAATTTTAAACAAACAACGCTGCCGGTTCCTGCGCTGAGGTCCCGGCTGCGTCGGACAGGTGAGTATAGCGATATTTTTTATTTTAATTCTCTATTTTACACATTTTAACATTAATGTTGTTCCGATACCCGATACCCGATACCACAAGAGTATCGGAATCCCGGTATCGGAATTCCGATACAGCAAGTATCGGCCGATACCCGATACTTGCAGCATCGGAATGCTCAACACTACTATTCATACACATGACCTTTTATACATTATTGATAAAATACATGGCCTCCACCACAGGCCATTTACTGCCAAGATGTGGTTTCCCTGGTGATTACCCTCTTAAGGATTTGCACTTCCATCAATACTAATATGAGCTGGCCACTTTGAACTCTGCCTTCCCATATCTTTTGGTTGCATTACTTAGATTTGCCTTTACCTCCATACCCTTTATTTGCATGGGTCTATACAATACTGCCATTTTGTGTATTGTTTGCAGACTTTCAGTGACATATGTGAATGCATATACTTTATGTAATTATTTATACCCTTAGAATTTGCCTTTTGCACATTTATGGTCATATAAGTCCTTCTTGTTACTGGTACGTTGCACTTTATTGACATAATTTATGGATACAACCTATTCCTATATTTCATCTGCTGCTGTGTTTCCATCTATACCCGATCACTCTTTATAAAATCTTTTATTAATTATTTAAAGTTTTGTGAGTGCCTTCTGTGCCACCACTTACTATTGTACTAGTTAATAAAGGTAATTTTATTTAATTGTAACTAGTGATCACCGGGCATACTCGCACGAGTATCTCTGTACCCGCGTTACTCGGTGAGCACCGAGCATTTCCGGGTTTGCTCGGCGAGTGCTGGGGTCTCCGCCCTGAAAGATTGGCGCTCTTTACAGAGCCAGTGAATATGCAGGGATTGTCTTCCATGCACTATAATGCAGCAGCCATCTTTGTTGTTGTAATACAGTGATTGGCTGGCTGCACAGCATCATCAGTTCTGTAAGAGACCTGGTGCAGCCCGGCTTGGCGCATTCAGCTCCGGAATCAGACAGTGTAGGGAGAGCTGCTGCTGAGATAGGGTCAGAATTGTGATTTTATTAGTTAGTGTGGGTATACCATAGTTGAATCCACATATCCAGCTAAACCAACAGTCCTTCTAAAGACTAATTACAAGGTCTATAGATTGCAGTGCTAGGTAGGCAGGGGAGTGTATGTGCGTATATATACATCAGTGCAAGGCATGCAGGCACTGTATGTGGCTGTATAGATATTGCATACATCAAGAGGGTCCATTACTGTCTGCTGCTGCTGCCTATTTTATATATATCTAGCTCCAGGTATCAGTGGCTAGCAGTTCATTTTTTTTGCACCCTAACACCTCTCTGACATGAGACTAAAGGTACCTTCACACTAAGCGACGCTGCAGCGATACAGACAACGATGCCGATCGCTGCAGCGTCGCTGTTTGGTCACTGGAGAGCTGTCACACAGACAGCTCTCCAGCGACCAACGATGCCGAGGTCCCCGGGTAACTAGAGTAAACATCGGGTTGCTAAGCGCAGGGCCGCGCTTAGTAACCCGATGTTTACCCTGGTTACCAGTGTAAAATGTAAAAAACCAAACAGTACATACTCACCCCGGTGTCCGCTTCCTGCACTGACTGTGAGTGCCGGCCCTAACAGCAGAGCGGTGACGTCACTGCTGTGCTGTGCTTTCACTTTACGGCCGGCGCTCAGTCAGTGCAGGAAGCGGACGCCGGGGGATGCGAAGGTGAGTATGTACTGTTTGTTTTTTTACATTTTACACTGGTAACCAGGGTAAACATCGGGTTACTAAGCGCGGCCCTGCGCTTAGTAACCCGATATTTACCCTGGTTACCATTGTAAAACATCGCTGGTATCGTTGCTTTTGCTGTCAAACACAACGATACATGACGATCTGACGATCAAATAAAGTTCTGAACTTTAACCAACGACCAGCGATATCACAGCAGGATCCTGATCGCTGCTGCCTGTCAAACTCAACGATATCGCTAGCCAGGACGCTGCAATGTCACGGATCGCTATCGTTATCGTTTAGTACCTTTACTATCCCGTCGAGGTGGTGTGTGCCCATATGACCACCGATGGGATAGTACGTCTAACACGATCAGCCGTGCTCACAGGGGAACTGCGGCCGATCGCAGCTGACAACCGGCACTATGTGCCATGGACCGCTCCTGGCACATTAACCCCCAGAACACTGCGATCAAACATGATCGCAGTGTTCCGGCGGCATAGGGAAGCATCGCGCAGGGGGGGCTCCCTGCGTGCTTCCATGAGACCCTCGGAGCAACGCGATGTGATCGCGTTGCTTCGAGCGTCTCCTCCATCCTCCTCCCTGCAGGCCCCGGATCCAAGATGGCCGTGGGGCTCCTTCCGGGTCCTGCATGGAGGTGGCTTGCAAGCTCCTGCTCAGACCAGGCACCTGCAAGCCTCCTGTAGTGCCTGTCAGATTGCTGATCTGACACAGTGCACTGCAAAGTGTCAGATCAGCGATCGGACACTATAACATGATGTCCTACACTGGGACAAAGTCAAAAAATAATATTTACATGTGTAAGAAAAAAAAAATCCTTCATAAATAAAAAAAAATATTTATTTATATATATTGTTCCAATAAATACATTTCTTTATGTGAATAAAAAATAAATACAGTAAAAGTACATATATTTAGTATCGCCATGTCCATAACGACCCGACCTATAAAACTGTCCCACTAGTTAACCCCTTCAGTGAACCCCATAAAAAAAACTAGGCAAAAACAATGCTTTATCATCATACCGCCGAACAAAAAGTGGAAGAACACGCAATCAAAAAGACTGATATAAATAAACATTACACCGCCAAAAACGTCATCTTGTCCCGCAGAAAAATGAGCTGCCATACAGCGTCATCAGCAAAAAACAAAAAGTTATAGCCCTCAGAATAAAGCGATGCAAAAATAGTTCTTTTTTTCTATAAAATAGTTTTTATTGTATAAAAACACCAAAACATAAAAAAATATATAAATGAGGTATCGCTGTAATCATGCTGACCCAAAGAGTAAAACTGCTTTATCAATTTTTCCAAACACGGAATGGTATAAACGCCCCCCCAAAAGAAATTTACAAATTGCTGGTTTTTGTTCATTCTGCGATCCAAAAATGTTATGTGCCCGAAAATGATACCAATAAAAACATCAGCTCGTCCCGCAAAAAAAAGACCTCACATGACTATGTGGACGAAAAAATGCAAAAATTATAGATCTCGGAATGTGGTAGTGCAAAAAATATTTTTTGCAATAAAAAGCGTCTTTTAGTGTGTGACAGCTGCCAATCATAAAAACCAACATAAAAAACAGCTATAAATAGTAAATCAAACCCCCCCTTAGTTAAGGAAAAATAATAAAATAAAAAAATGTATTTGTTCCATTTTCCCATTAGGGTTAGGGTTAGGGTTGAGGCTAAAGTTAGGGTTGGGGCTAAAGTTAGGGTTAGGTTTGGGGCTAAAGTTAGGGTTGGGGCTAAAGTTAGGGTTAGGGTTTGGATTACGTTTATGGTTAGGTTAGGGATGTGTCAGGGTTAGGGGTGTATTGAGGTTAGGGGTGTGTTGGGGTTGGGATTAGGGTTAGGGGTGTGTTCGGGATAGGGGTGTGGTAAGGGTTGGGATTAGGGTTAGGGGTGTGTTGGGGTTAGGGATGTGTTGGTGTTAGGGTTGGAGTTAGAATTGGGAGGTTTCCACTGTTTAGGTACACCAGGGGCTTTGCAAACGCAACATGACGTCCGACCTCAATCCATACAATTCTGCATTGAAAAAGTAAAATGGTGCTCCTTCCCTTCCGAGCTCTGCCATGTGCCCTAACGGTGGTTCCCCCCCACATATGGGGTATCGGCGTACTCAGGACAAATTGTACAATAACTTTTGGGGTCAAATTTCTCCTGTTACTCATGGGTAAATGCAAAACTGGGGGCTAATAAAACATTTTTGTGGAAAAAAAAAGGATTTTTTATTTTCACTGCTCTGCGTTATAAACTTTAGTGAAACACTTGGGGTTCAAAGTGCTCACCACACATCTAGATAAGTTCATTGGGGTCTAATTTCCAATATGGGGTCACGAGAGGGGTTTCTACTGTTTAGGTACATCAGGGGCTCTGCAATTGCAACGTGATGCTCGCAGACCATTCCATCAAAGTCTGCATTCCAAAACCCCACTTCTTCCCTTCCGAGCTCTGCCATGCGCCCAAACAGTAGTTTTTTCCCACATATGGGGTATCAGCGTACTCAGGACAAATTGGACAACGAGCTTTGCGGTCTAATTTCTCCAGATACTCTTGGGAAAACACAAAATTGGGGCTAAAAGATCATTTTTGTGGAAAAATAAGGATTTTTTAATTTTCACGGCTCTACATTATAAACTCCTGTGAAGCACTTGGGGGTTCAAAATACACACCGGACATCTAGATAAGTTCCTTAGTGGGTCTACTTTCCAAAATGGGGTCACTTGTGGGGGATTCTAATTTTTAGTCACATTAGGGGCTCTCCAAATGAGACATGGCGTCCTATCTCAATTCCAGCCAATTTTGCATTGAAAAGTCAAATGGCGCTTCTTCCCTTCTGAGCTCTGCCAATGCACCCAAACAGTGGTTTACCCCCACATATGGGGTATCAGCATACTCAGGACAAGTTGCACCACAATGTTTGGGGTCCAATTTCACCTGTTACTCTTGGGAAAATAAAGAATTGGGGGCGAAAAATCGTTTTTGTGAAAAAAAAAAGATTTTTTTATTTTTACGGCTCTACATTATTCACTTCTATGAAGCACTTGGGGGTTCAAAGTGCTCACCACACATTTAGATAAGTTCCTTAGGGGGTCTATTTTCCAAATTGGTGCCACTTTTGGGGGGGTTTCTACTGTTTAGGCACATCAGGGGCTCTCCAAACGCGGCATGATGTCCTATCTCAATTCCAGCTAATTTTGCATTGAAAAGTTAAATGGAGCTCTTTCCCTTCCGAGCTCTGCCATGCGCCCAAACAGTGGTTTACTCCCCCTTATGAGTTATCGGCTTACTCAGGACAAATTGTACAACAACTTGGGCATCCAATTTCTCCTGTTACCCTTGTTAAAATAAAACAAATTGGATCAGAAGTACATTTTTTGTGAAAAAAACTTTCTAAAAATTCCTGTGAAACACCTGAAGGGTTAATAAACTTCTTGAATGTGGTTTTGAGCACGTTGAGGGGTGTAGTTTTTAGAATGGTGTCACACTTGGGTATTTTCTATCATATAGACCCCTCAAAGTGACTTCAAATGTGATGTGGTCCCTAAAAGAAAATGGTGTTGTAAAAATGAGAAATTGCTGGTCAATTTTGACCCTTATAACTCCCTAACAAAAGAAAATTTTGGCTCCAAAATTGTGCTGATGTAAAGTAGACATGTGGGAAATGTTACGTATTAAGTATTTTGTGTGACATATCTCTGTGATTTAAGGGCATGAAAATTCAAAGTTATAAAATTGCGAAATTTTAGCCAAATTTCCGTTTTTTTCAGAAATAAACTCAAGTAATGTCAAGGAAATTTTACCACTAACATGAAGTACAATATGTCTCGAGAAAACAATGTCAGAATCATCGGGATCCGTTGAAGCATTCCAGAGTTATAACCTCATAAAGGGACAGTCGTCAGAATTGTAAAAATTGGCCAGGTCATTAACATGCAATCCACCCTTGGAGGTAAAGGGGTTAATCTTGATTTTTTTTTATTCCAAAGCAATCCAGACCCCCTTTTTTTCTCCATTTGCTTGTTGACAATGCAGACTGCAGCCAGATCATTTTAATACTACAGCATGAAAATCCAGCAATTTTAAATGGCTTTGCCCGTCCCAGGCATTACATCTGAGTGTGCAAAAAACTGTGGCATTATTTGTGGTACTGTAGTATTTTTTTGAGTGTCTTAGAAAAAATTTTGACACCATTTTGCTGACCCAAAAATATTTTTCTGCCCAAAAAATATTTAGCTGCTCAAAAAAAAAATGTATCTGCCAAAAGATATTTAGCTGCTCAAAAAATAGTTAGCAGCCCAAAAAAAGATTTAGCAGCCCCCAAAATTTAGCTGCCCCAAAAATATTTAGCTGCCCAAAAAATATTTAGCTACATTTCATATATTTAACACTGTGTTTTGTCCGCCACACGCATCGCATATCATTGCAGTACATATTTTACAATTTTAGTCCTCCAAATAATTTTTTTTGTAGTGTCATAGCCTAGTTATTGACACAATTTTAGTGGGCAATCTCCGTCAGAAGCCTGATCTATCTGTGGGCTACAAATTGTGGCATTTCAGGGCTACATTGCCCTTTTTTTGCTGTGTCTTATCCTAGTTCAATAGACTACTTTGGGGGTAACAAATTTAAAAATACAGGCCACATATTGAACAGTGTGCTACTGTATCTCCGTCAGAAGCCTGACCTATCTGTGGCCTAAAAATTGTGGCATTTCAGGCCTGCATTCTCCTTTTTTATCTGTGTCTTACTGTAATTCTATAGAGTATTTTTTGGTAAAAAAAAAAAAGACATACAGGCCACATATTGAACACTCTGGTATCTCCGGCAGACGCCTGATCTATGTGGGCTACAAATTGTGTCATTTCATGGCTACATTCCCTTTTTTTTGCTAGTTGAATAGACTACTTTGGGGTAAAAAAAAATGTAAAAATACAGGCCACAGGCCACATATTGAACAGTCTGGTATCTCCGTGACACGCCTCTGCTATCTGTGGTGTACAAATTGTGGTATTTCAGGCCTACATTCCACTGTATTTGCTGTTTTTTACCCTAGGTCTATACGCTATTTGGGGGTAAAAATTAAAAACACTGGTCACAAATTTTACAGTGTGGCATGTACATGACACGCCTCATCTAGCTGTGGTTTAAAAATTGTGACATTTCAGGCCTACATTCCACTGTATTTGCTGTCTATTACCCTAGGTCTATACACTATTTTGGGGTAAAAAATAAAAAAATACAGGCCACATAATGAACAGTCTGGTATCACGTCAGACGCCAGATCTACAGTATCTGTGGGCTACTAATTGTGGCATTTCAGGCCTACATTCCACCGTATTTGTTGTTTGTTAGCCTAGATATAAACAATATTTTGGGGTAAAAAATAAAAACACAGGCCACATATCTTACAGTGTTGTATCTCCTTGACATGCCTCTGCTATCTGTGGTATACAAATTTTGACATTTAAGGCCTATATTCCACACTTTTTGGGCTGTCTGTTACCCAAAGTCTATACACTATTTTTGGGTAAAAAATAAAAAAATACAGGCCACATATTGAACAGTCTGGTATCTCAGTAAAAATACTTTGGTTTCAAATTGTTACGGCAGCTTCATGTCTGTTTCTTAAATGCACAAACTACTACCACCATCATCATCTTCTGCCTAGAGGAAACTACTGTGCAGAGATAAAGTCTGAGGAGCAGAGGGTGAATGCTTGGGCAGTATTGTACTCTTTCTCTGGATTACGATGATGAAATCTTCTAGATGAAATCATGACTGGAAGAGCCAGAGCAAGAGTACGTGGAAGAGCACGGGGCAAGGACTGAAGCCTGGTGTTCCTGGCCTGTATTCTAATAATCAATCACCTACTAATACTGAACTTATTGTAAGAGGACATAAAAAAGGAGACCCTGAGTTTCTAGAGCAGAAGCTAGAGATTTTGGCATTTTGGCTGGATTTCAAGAGATGTCAATTGGAGAGCGTGGTGGTTGTAGATGTGACTTCTGTGATATGCGTGTTTCCACTTGACAATCCATCCAACATGTTATTGAATCAAAATCTGTTTTTATTCGCAACTCTGTTCAGCTGTGCACAAACTACACTGCTCAAAAAAATAAAGGGAACACTTAAACAACTGAATATAACTCCAAGTAAATTGAATTTCTGTGAAATCAAACTGTCTACTTAGGAAGCAACACTGATTGACAATCAATTTCACATGCTGTTGTGCAAATGGAATAGACAACAGATGGAAATTATTGGCAATTATCAAGACACACTCAATAAAGTAGTGGTTCTGCAGGTGGGGACCACAGACCACATCTCAGTACCAATGCTTTCTGGCTGATGTTTTGGTCACTTTTTAATGTTGGTTGTGCTTTCACACTCGTGGTAGCATGAGACGGACTCTACAACCCACACAAGTGGCTCAGGTAGTGCGGTTCATCCAGGGTGGCACATCAATGCGAGCTGTGGCAAGGAGGTTTGCTGTGTCTGTCAGCATAGTGTCCAGAGGCTGGAGGCGCTACCAGGAGACTGGCCAGTACACCAGGAGATGTGGAGGGGGCCATAGGAAGGCAACAACCCACATCATTGACAATCAATTTCACATGCTGTTGTGCAAATGGAATAGACAACAGATGGAAATTATTGGCAATTATCAAGACACACTCAATAAAGTAGTGGTTCTGCAGGTGGGGACCACAGACCACATCTCAGTACCAATGCTTTCTGGCTGATGATTTGGTCACTTTTGAATGTTCATGATAGCATGAGACGAACTCTACAACCCACACAAGTGGCTCAGGTAGTGCAGCTTATCCAGGATGGCACACCAATGCGAGCTGTGTCTGTCAGCGTAGTGTCCAGAGGCTGGAGGTGCTACCAGGAGACAGACCAGTACACCAGGAAACGTGGAGGGGGCCATAGAAGGGCAACAACCCAGCAGCAGGACCGCTACCTCAGCCTTTGTGCAAGGAGGAACGGGAGGAGCACTGCAAGAGCCCTGCAAAATGACCTCCAGCAGGCCACAAATGTGCATGTGTCTGCACAAATGGTTAGAAACCAACTTCATGAGGATAGTCTGAGTGTCCGATGTCCACAGCTCACAGCCCAACACCATGCAGGACACTTGGCATTTGCCACAGAACACCAGGATTGTTAAATTCGCCACTGGCGCCCTGTGCTCTTCACAGATGAAAAAGCAGGTTCACACTGAGCACATGTGGCAGACGTTACAGAGTCTGGAGATGCTGTGGAGAGGGATCTGCTGCCTGCAACATCCTTCAGCATGACCGGTTTGGCAGTGGGTCAGTAATGGTGTGGGGTGGCATTTCTTCGGAGGGCTGCACAGCCCTTCATGTGTTCGCCAGAGGTAGCCTGACTGCCATTATACGGAACACGGGAATGGACAGGCCCCATTAAGAGGGGACATGTTTAGACAAGGAACCTGGCCAGAAGATGAGGGGAAAAAACATGCAAAGCAGGAGTGAGTCTCTCGCTGTCAGCGTGTGACCAGCAAGGGGGGCAGTGCACTATGTACCCAAAGAGCCGGCGCTGCGACTGACTGCAGCAGACAGTCCTGGTGACCTAGAGGCAGGGGGGCCAGCTTAAGAGAAAGCAGGCACAACAGCATAGATTTTTTGGGGGACAATCAGGGCGTAGGAGGCTGAGCAGCGTCCTAGGTCCTTAGAGCACTAGGGCCGCAAAGGACTGTTCCCGTCGTCTCCCACCGCCAAATGCTGTACTGCCAGAAAGCAATGTGTCGTGTGCCCAGTGACCGCCAGAGAGTGAGGCACTTTGAGTACAGCGCACATGCGCAGTAGAGAGAGCCAGTTCATGCCTTGTGTCCAGCTTCAATACGGAATAATTAAAAGGCATAGAGGAATCATGGAGGAAGTTGGAATGGTCAGCAAGGTACTCCCTCAGCATCTCCCAAACTTTGCACTCCTTGTGAAAGTACCTCGCTCCTCAGGGCCAGGGCGATGGGAGGGTCTGGGAAAACTCTCCAAGAAATTTGCCAGTGTTCCACTGCATCTGCTGGATTGGAGTTATGTCTCTCTCACCTGTACTCCTTGGTTGTCCAACAAACTGTGACCTCTGTTGCCAGCGTTTTCAGATGGGAAATTTTTTAATAATTCCACAAGAATTGCCCTTTGGTACTGCAACATTTTAGTACACCTGTCTGCCTCTGGAATAAGAGATATAAAGTTCTCCTATTAGCGTGGGTCTAGAAGTGTCACCAATCAGTATTGCCTGTCTTTCACAAAAATTTTGAGAGCGCGAGGGTCACAGAAAAAGGCAGCGTAACATAAAGTTAACCAAATGCGTGCCAGACTGCTAACAGGCAAGATTTCCGTGTCCTCACCAAGAGGATGACTGACCATGCTCTTTTCCTCCTTCTTGTCCTCAGGTCATCCACAACTTTTGACTAACCTCTGAAATATCATTGCATATACATCATTGCAAATAATTCATTGCAAATACATCATTGCAAATATATCAATGTTCACCATGTTCCAAATTATTATGCAAATTATATTTTTCTTGGTTTTTCCTAAATGGTCCGTGCAAATGACAGTTAGTCTAACGAAAGTCATCACCCGTTAGAGTATACATCAAATTTTATTGAAGAAACCTCCCAATGATAAAAGTATAAATGAATAAAAACTCAAAATGCACTGTTCCAAATTATTAGGCACAGTAGAATTTCTAAACATTTGATATGTTTTAAACAACTGAAAATGCTCATTTGTGGAATTTGCAGCATTAGGAGGTCACATTTACTGAACAAAAAAGCAATTTAACTCCAAAACATCCTAACAGGCCAAGTTACATGTTACCATAGGAACCCTTCTTTGATATCACCTTCACAGTTCTTGCATTCATTGAACTTGTGAGTTTTTGGAGAGTTTCTGCTTGTATTTATTTGCATGAAGTCATAATAGCCTCCCAGAGCTGCCACCCTCATAGATCTTTTGCTTGATGATACTCCAAAGGTTCTCTATAG
The DNA here is from genome assembly GCF_051348905.1 of Ranitomeya variabilis. NCBI lineage: Eukaryota > Metazoa > Chordata > Amphibia > Anura > Dendrobatidae > Ranitomeya > Ranitomeya variabilis. The sequence continues at coordinate 460,829,230 of NC_135232.1, read as the reverse complement.
GGTTGAGGTCAGGGGAAGATGGTGGCCACACCATGAGTTTATCTCCTTTTATGCCCATAGCAGCTAATGAATCAGATGTATTCTTTGCAGCATGAGATGGTGCATTGTCATGCATGAAGATGATTTTGCTCCTGAAGGCACGTTTCTGCTTTTTAGACCATGGAAGAAAGTTGTCAGTCAGAAACTCTGTATACTTTGCAGTGGTCATTTTCACACCTTCAGGAACCTTAAAGGGCCCTACCAGCTGTTTCCCCATGATTCCAGCCCAAAACATGACTCCTCCACCTCCTTCCTGATGTCCCAGCCTTGTTGGGACATGGTGGCCATCCACCAACCATCCACTACTCCATCCATCTGGACCATCCAGGGTTGCTCGACACTCATCAGTAAACAAGACAGTTTGAAAATTAGCCTTCATCTATGTCTGGGCCTACTGCAACCGTTTCTGCTTGTGAACACTGTTTAGGGGTGACCGAATAGTGGGTTTATGCACCACAGCAAGCCTTTGAAGGATCCTACACCTTGAGGTTTGAGGGACTCCAGAGGCACCAGCAGCTTCAAATAACTGTTTGCTGCTTTGTAATGGTATTTTGGCAGCTGCTCTCTTAATCCAATGAATTTGTCTGGCAGAAACCTTCCTTATTATGCCTTTATCTGCATGAACTCTGTCTGTGCTCTGTTTCGGTCACAAATCTCTTCACAGTATGATGATCACTCTTAAGTTTTTGTGAAATATCTAATGTTTTCATACCTTGTCCAAGGCATTGCACTATTTAACGCTTTTCAGCAGCAGAGAGATCCTTTTTATTTCCCATATTGCTTGAAACCTGTGGCCTGCTTAATAATGTGGAACATCATTTTTAAGTAGTCTTCCTTTAATTAGAATCACCTGGAAAACTAATTATCACATGTGTTTAAGATTGATTTCAGTGATCCATTGAGCCCTGAGACACAATACCATCCACGAGTTTATTTGAAAAGCAAAACAATTAAATCTTTATGACACTTAAATCCAATTTGCATAATAATTTGGAACATGGTGTAAATACACCTCAGAACTTTGTATCTCCCCCGCCTCATTGTAGATTGTAAGCTCTTTTGTTACTTAGGACTGTTGTTTTTGAAACTGTTAAACTATAAATATGTTGCCGCTATATAAATAACGATAATTATTATTATTAGAACATAGAGAAGTGCAATGGTGATGCTAAGTATGGCGTTATCGCCGCTCACCATCTTGGTGGATTCCTCAAAGTTTTGGAGGATGGTACATAGGTATGACTTTCATGTCCACTCCTGAGATCTTATGTGTGAATTCTGAACTGAATACTGATGGCCTTGCTGTTAGGGATCGAGTTCCCACCTCTGCACAGGGGGAATCTCGGGCCATCTCCGCTGCGGTCTCCCATTCTTCTCCTGCCGCAGTGGAACCTGCTCAGCGGAGACATCAGTCCCAGCGTCTCGCTCAGTCTGACTCTGTACAAAGGGTTACTGTTGCTTTTCCAGCTTCTGCCATTGAAGTCAGTGCTGGGCAGTGGCGAGCAGACGCTTCTGGGACTAAGTCCTGCTTTTCTCGTTCTGAGCATGCCCAGAGTAAGATCTCTCAGTGGAGATCAAGGGTCACATGTTCAGATACTGCAGCTAAATTCATTGGTCCTCCAGGAAGGTCCTGAAGGTGCTCAGGCTCTGTAGCAGCCTCTCATTGGTCAGATAGACCCTGGGAGATGGTCGGGATGTATTTTGTGGTGGGCTTACCCAAGTCTCGTAGCTGCACCATTATTTGGGTGATCACCGACCATTTTTCCAAAATGGTGCACTTGGTGCCTCTTCCCCGGCTACCTTCTGCATGGGCTCTGGTGGCATTGTTTATCAAACACATATTTCGTCTACACGGTATGCCGGACAAAATTGTCAGTGACCGGGGTCCCCAGTTTGCGTCTCGATTATGGAGAGAGCTTTGTCGTCTACTCAGCATTGAGTTGAATCTCTCCTCAGCATATGATCCCGAGACAAATGGGTTGGTAGAAAGGTCCAACCAGACCCTGGTCACATATCTGCGACATTTTGTCTCTGCCAGGGAGGATGACTGGGCATCCTTGCTACCGTGGGTGGAGTTTGCGCTTAACAACGCTGTAGCCGACTCCACCGGTCAAATTCCTTTCCTCCTTAATTATGGCCAGCATCTGCGGGTTCCTGTGCCTATGCCCGTGTCTTCTGCTGACTCCAGGGTGGCAGACTGGGCAGTGGAGGCACGAGACATTTGGGACCACACTCAGGATGCCATCTGGGCCTCCAAGGAGAGAATTAGGTCCTCCACTGATGCACATCGGTGCCCTGCTCCGACCTTTGCTCCTGGTGACTTAGTGTGGCTCTCCGCCCATAACATCAGGCTGCGTGTTGAGTCCACTAAGTTTGCACCTCGCTACTTGGGTCCCTTCAAGGTCCTCGAACAGGTTAACCCTGTGGTCTACCATCTGGCCCTTCCTCCACATCTAGGTATCACCAACACCTTTCATGTGTCCCTCCTTAAGCCCGTATACATGTCCTGGTTTTCTGAGTCATCTGCCGGGACATTGGGTTCGTCTACGGATGATTACGAGGTGAACGCTATTTTGAAGTGCAAGGTGGTACGTGGCAAAAAATGTTATTTGGTAGACTGGAAGGGTTATGGTCCTGAGGACAGGTCCTGGGAGCATGCTGAGCACATTCCGGCTCCGCAGCTCATTGCTGCCTTCGAGCGTAGCGAGGCCCAAAGGGGGGGTAATATTAGGGCTTGAGTTCCCGCCGCTGCACAGGGGGAATCTCGGGCCATCTCTGCTGCGGTCTCCCATTCTTCTCCTGCCGCAGTGGAGCCTGCTCGGCGGAGACGTCAGTCCCAGCGTCTTGCTCAGTCTGACTCTGAACAAAGGGTTACTGCTGCTTTTCCAGCTTCTGCCATTGAATCAGTGCTGGGCAGCGGCGAGCAGACGCTTCTGGGACTAAGTCCTGCTTTTCTCATTCTGAGCATGCCCAGAGTAAGATCTCTCAGTGGAGATCGAAGGTCACATGTTCAGATACTGCAGCTAAATCCATTGGTCCTCCAGGAAGGTCCTGAAGGTGCTCAGGCTCTGTAGCAGCCTCTCATTGGTCCTTCTAGGAAGGTCCTGTACTTGCTGCAGCTATTTAAGGTTCTCATGACCGCACGGCCATGCGCTAGTATTGAATCTGTTACGTGCATGCGCCAGTGTGGTCATTTATGGGTGTTCAGGGACTCGGCTGAAATAAGCCCCTAGAATATCGGTTCCTCCAGTGAGGAGATGGTATGTTTGCATGACCACTGACTGCTCTCTGATGGGCAGTTAACCTGTGCTCCTGTGAAGTCTAAGAGGGCGCAGAGCTTTCCTTTCTTGGCTACTCTGTGAGGTAACAGAGCTAGTCTATTCCGCCAAATAGTGCCACCATTTATTAGCAGCAGGTTCCCCTGCACGGTGGACCCCGGGCTGCGAACACATCAATAATAATAAACATCTATATTTACTCGATGTGTTCCGCTAGCCCTAACACTTGCTGATGCTGGTAGGCAAAAACTGCCCTTTTCTGCTCACTAATCCTTTCCAACATATGCAGTGTAGAGTTCCAATGCGTGGGGACATCACACACCAGTTAGTGAACCGTAAGCTGCAAATGCTGCTGAAGTATGGCAAGGGCGGCTGAAGCTGTACCTGGCTTTCTAAATTGGGCACGCAGGGCAGTGTACTTTTAGAAGCAGATCCGGCAGCTCTGGGTCGCTTTTGAGAAACTGTTGAACAACAAGGTTAAGCACATGGGCCAGGTGCGTGTGTTAGCTCGTCTTGCTTCAGATCCGCCACTAGGTTCCTGCCATTGTCACACATAACCGTGCCTGGCTGTAGGTTCAGCAGTGTCAGCCACAGATCTGCCTGCTCTTTCAGAGCTGTCCAAAGCTCTTTAGCAATGTGCAGTTTGTCACCTAAGCATATTAGCTTCAGCACAGCCTGTTGCCCTTTGGCTGAGGCAGTGCTGCAGTTGTGCTTGTGACTGATGTGCTCATTTCAGAAATGGAGGCTGAGGAGGAGGAGGTAGTGCAGGAGCTGTAGACTGTGGGGGCAACCCTGATTGATGTAGGGCCCGCAATCATCAGGAGGACTTGTTCCATCCCAAGGTCCGACTGGGTCCCGGCTACACTATGTTAACCCAGTGTGCCGTCAGCGAGATGTACCATCCCTGCCCACAAGCACTTGTCAATGTGTTAGTGGTTAGGTGGACTTTCCCAGTAACAGCATTGTGGAGGGCATGGGTAATATTGTGGGACACGTGCCTCTGTAATGCCGGGATGGCACAAAAGGAAAAATAGTCCCACATTTCAATGCCTTAGGGTGATCCTCGATTCTGCCCTCTCTTTCAAGCTATATATTTAAGCCCTTGCCTCCTCTTGCCCATTGCAACTCAAAAACATTTCCCATATCCGTATTTTCGTTGACCAAGAAACTGCAAAAATGTTTGTGCACGCCCTCATCATCTCCCGTCTCGACTATTGCAACCTTCTACTATCTGGCCTCCCCTTCAGCACTCTTGCACCACTCCAATCTATCCTAAACTCTGCTGCACAACTAATCCAACTGTCCCTCTGTTATTCCCCAGCCTCTCCTCTCTGCCATATTATTCACTGCCTTCCTATTGCCCAGAGGCTACAGTTCAAAACCCTAACTATGACATACAAAGCCTTGCACAACCTGTCTCCTCCATACATCTGTGACATAGTCTCCCATGGTCTGACTTTGTCATGGCTTCCACTATGTTAACCCAGTTTGCCGTGAGCGAGATATGCCATCCCTGCCCACAAGCACTTGTCAGCCTGTCCGTGGTTAGGTGTACTTTCCCAGTAACAGCATTGTTGAGGGCCCAGGTAATGTTGTGGGACACGTGCTTGTGTAATACCGTGCCGGTAGACCGGGAGAAATAGTGGCGGCTGGGGACCGAGTACATTGGGACGGCCATCGCCATCATGTTGCAGAAAGCTTCCATCTCCACGAGCCTAAAATGCAGCATTTCAAGTGCAAGCAGATGTGAAATGTGTGAATTTAGTACTGTGGCCTGTGGGGTGTTGGCTGCGTATTTCCGCTTGCATTCCAAGGACTGGTGTATGGACAACTGAACACTGAGCTGGGACAAAGACGTGGACGTGCTTGTTGATGGTGCTAGTTGAGTTTGTGTGCAACTACAGATGCAGGGAAGGATGCATCTTTCCATGCATGATGGACAGGGCATTGGCTTGCATGAACAACAGTGGAAGAAGCAGTGGTATCAACTGCAGACTGTTCCTGGAGCCTTGTGTTCGGTCCACAAAGTCGGGTGCTTTGCTGCCATGTGTCTGATCATGCTGGTGGTGGTCAAGCTGGTAGTTTTGCCACCCCTGCTGATGCTGGCATGGTTGGTGGTGCAAATGGCCTGTTTTGGGTTATCGGCAGAGTCTTTAAAAACAACAAGTCTCTGGAACACCTAACAGTTGTACTGGCAACTTCCATCGTGTTGGTGTTACAGGGACATTCCGTGTCCCCCTCTCACACACCAACTCCTCACCTCGCCCCATGTCTTTCGGTGTTCCCCAAGGCTAAGTTGTAGGACCACCCAACTCTTCTCCATCTACACCTTCTGCCTGTGACAGCTCATAGAACCCCACGGTTTGCAGTATAATCAGTACGCCGATGACACACAGATCTACCTATTAGAACTAGTGATGAGTGAATACACTTGTTACTGGAGATTTCCCGAGCATGCTCATGTGTGAGTATTTTTTAGTGCTCGGAGATTTTGTTTTCAGTGCCGCAGCTGAATGATTTACATCTGTTAGCCAGCATAAGTACATGGGGGGGTTGCCTGGTTGCTAGGGAATCTCCACATGTAATCAAGCTGGCTAACAGATGTAAATCATTCAGCTGAGGTGGGGAAAACTAAATCTCCGAGCACTAAAAAATACTCGCAGGGTACCCGAGCGTGCTCGGGAAATCTCGAGTAACGAGTATATTCGCTCATCACTAGTACTGATGTGTATGTCTGCCTCCAGTCCAGAGTTTATCAGGGTTGAGTGTTCTCAAGAGCTGAAGCTCATGTAAATATACATCTGTTCATAGACAATCAAGAACAATTGAAAGAACCATTCAAAAGTCTGTAATGTGCAAGACAATGATCGGAAAATGACACATTAAATATGTCTCTTAATGAATCGGGTCACAATACTCAAGATGACTCTGCGTCAAGACTAAAAGGGAAGGCTGACAGGCAGCACTTACTATGTTGGAGTATATTCGCTGATCACTAATCAGGCCCTAACATCACCTCCTTAATGACCAAAATCACACAATGTCTGTCTGCTATTTCAACCTTCCTTCATAATTCATCATCTTTCACCCATGTCACTCTACCCCTTCACCAAACTTATCCATCAATGTTAATGGCTGCTTACTTTCCTGTTATGATCCCAAGTGGCGGAGGATCACAAATAGATCAGCAAGTGATTAAACTAAGGACGAGCTCTAGGGAGATGGTAACTGGACTGATCGCAAATCTGAACCTATCCAAAACAACTAGAGGTAGCCGGTGAACGTGCCTAAAAAATTCTTAGACGTCTCGAGCCAGCCTGAGGAACTAGCTACCCCTAAAGAGAAAGAAAGACCTCGCTTGCCTCCAGAGAAATAATCCCCAAAGATATAGAAGCCCCCAACAAATATTAACGGTGAAGTAAGAAGAAGGCACATACATAGGGATGAAATCAGATTTAGCAAAAGAGGCCGACTAGTACTAGAAAGCAGAAAATAGAGCAGGGGTCTATGCGATCAATAAAAAACCCTTACAAAATATCCATCCTGAGATTTCAAGAACCCACACACCAACTAACGGTGTGTGGGGAGAAACTCAGCCCACTAGAGCAACCAGCAAGCGAGGGAATTACATTTTAGCAAGCTGGAACAGAAAACATGATAAACACTGCTGATCTAAAAATGAGCAAACAAAACTTAGCTTATCCTGGATGGACTGGGAGCAAGGTAGTCAGAAGGAATCTGAGAAGCACTGATTACATCGACAGCCGGCAACAAGTGAAAGTAAAACAGAGCTATATAGGAACCTCCCAGAGGATAACGAACCAGCTGATAGCCAGAGACCAGCAGGATAACAAACAAGGCCACCAGGGGGAGCCCAAAGCAAAAGGCACACCATACCACCAGTGACCACAAGAGGGAGCCCGAAAACAGAGTTCACAACACTTTCCCCAGTCCCGCATGCTAGGTGCCTTGTGTTGATCTTCGACTCTGCTCTCTCTTTCAAGCCACATATCCAAGCCCTTGCCTCCTACTGCCAATGCCAACTCAAAAACATTTCCCGGATCCTTACATTCCTTGACCAAGAAACTGAAAAAACGATTTTGCACGCCCTCATCATCTCCTGCATCAACTATTGTAACGTTCTACTCTCTGGCCTCCCTGTAGCACTCTTGCACCACTCCAATCTATCCTAAATAGTGGTGAGCGAGTGTACTTGTTGCTCGGGTTTTCCCGAGCACGTTTGGGTGACCTCCGAGTATTTATGACTGCTCGGAGACTTAGTTTTCATCACGGCACCTGAAAGATTTACAGCTAATAGCCAGCTTGATTACATGTGGGGATTTACTAGCAACCAGGCAACGTCCACATCTACTCAGGCTGGGTAGTAGCTGTAAATCATTCAACTGCCGCAATGAAAACTAAATCTCCGAGCAGTTATAAAGACTCGGAGGTCACCCGAGCGTGCTCGGGAAAACCCGAGCAACGAGTACACTAGCTCATCGCTAAACCTAAACTCTGCTGCCCAACTAATCCACCTGTCTCCCTGTTATTCCCCAGCCTCTCCTCTGTAAACCATAAAACTATGACATACAAAGCCATCCACAACCTGTCTCCTTCATAAATCTGTGACATGGTCTCCCTGGAATTACCCACATGCAACCTTCGATCCACTCAACATATCCTTCTCTACTCCCCTCTTATCTCTTCTTCCCCCAACAGCATACAAGACTTCTACTGTGCTTCACACATACTCTGTAACTCTCTACCACAACACATCAGACTACCGGTTACCATGGAAACATTCAAAATGAACCTGAAGAACAACTTTTTCCGATAAACCTACAACCTGCAGTGATCCTCAGTCTACTGAACCACCGCACAACCAGCTCTACCCTCCACTAGTCTATCCTCACCCATCCCCTGTAGACTGTGAGCCCTCATGGGAAAAGTCCTCCTCTCTCCTTCTGTACTTGTGTGTGACTTGTATTGCTCATGTTTAGTGTAGTTGTCCATTTATGCCCGTTTTTCAAATCTAAAGAGCCATGGAACAAATGGCACTATAAAAATGACTAATAATATCATCCACCATCTCATTTTCCACTTCTGCACCCTGGTCCTCCTCCTGAGTTTCTGGCAATTGTGTCTCATCATCGTCCACCTTCTGTGACACATTTCCACCTTTGCTTTCGTGTGACCATGGCTGCTCAAATATTTGGGCACTACTACATGCGATATCATCTTGCCCCATTTCAAGTGTATCAGGCAAGAGGCCGAATCTATAAATGGGAAAGTGGACAGCTCTTGGGAGTGTCCAGGTTTGGGATCAGTTTTCTATAGGCAATCGGCATGGTGGGAGGAAGGAGGAACAGGGTGAGGAATATGCGGTCCAGACTCATGGCTTGTTATGGTCTGGTGATGTAGGAGCGACATGCGACTAGCTCTGAGCAGGTGGTAACTATACAGACCGCAGTTCCTGATCTTAACACAGACACTAGCAGTAGCCTTGGGATGTTCCTGTCACTCCCTGGACACCTCGTCACAGCCGGAGAACTAGCTACCCCTAAAGGTAGAAACAGGAAAGCTATCTTGCCTCAGAGAAAATCCCCAAAGGATAGGACAGCCCCCCACAAATAATGACTGTGAGAGGAGAAGGAAATTACATACGTAGTATGAAACAAGATTTAGCAAAGGAGGCCACTTCTAGCTAGATAGAATTAGTACAGGACAGAACACTGTGCGGTCAGTAATAAAAACTAGAAAAAGTCCACCGCAGAGAAATGCAAAAATCTCCACACCTGACTAAAGGTGTGGAAGGCAAACTCTGCTGCCCAGAGCTTCCAGCTTAGCGGAATAGGTTCATACTGATAAGCTGGACAAATGAGCAAAACATAGAAAGTGCTGAACAACAAAGTCCACAACAAGTGAACTGCAAAAGGACAAGCAAGGACTTAGCTTTGCTGAACTGGTCAGAGTGTCAGGGAAATCCAAAGAGCCGTGACTCCAGGCTGGAACAATTGACAACTGGCATTGAATGAGAGAACAGGCCAGACTAATATAGCCGAGCCAGAAAAACGATCAGTGAAAACAGCTGCTGATGCTAAATCCCAGAAGCAGCCATACCACTCAAAACCACCGGAGGGAGCCCAAGAGCGGAATTCACAACACGGCTACTCTGACTTGACCGTGTGGAAGACAGGCTGCTGGTAATGGTGGCAAAGTGACTGGTGGTAGCAAAATGAATGGAAGCATTATCTGTCATCCAACAACCTTTTGACACTGCTGTGGGTTCAATACGAGGTGTGCTGATGCATTCCACTAGTAATTGGCACAGGAAGGTCGGGCGAGAAAATGTGGGTGTTTGGTGTGGCCCAATTTCAGCTTGTCTGCGTTTGCATGCACCATCACAATCACTTTCACTTCAATGTCCCTTGCCTCACGCCGTGCCCATTTTAAATGTACCACATTATTTTCCAATTTCACTCCAAATGGCTGAATTTGGAGCGAACTTATATGTTATCCGTGTGTGGGAAACCCACAGTTTAAAATATCTGGCCTGTCCAAGGGGAAAACCGAAATTCTTGATGCAAAAACGCAGTTGCTCCACAACAAAGGTGAACTGCACTACAATGCTGTGAACAGGATAAATTGTCCAATGTCTGATGAAAGACTCCTTGAAACATCAACTGCCTGCTGGTGCTCATCACCAGCATTAATCAAAAACTAAAAAGAATTTTTAGGGCCCATATGTGAATTGTGAATCTTTGTTATTACAGTCTCCAAGTTGTTTTGGTGTCATCAGAGCTTAATCTTAAATGCAGGTGGTTGGATCATTGCTGATGATCCTGAGGATTTGAAGAGTGCTTTTAAGATAGCATCAGGATCAACTTCAGCTGGAGGATTTTAAGCAACACTGGAGGAGAAGGAGTTTGTGAATCTTCAACATTAACCTTCGTTCTTTGATGGGGTGTCACTTAATCTTAGAAGTATTGGCTGGTCTGATATCACACTACCATTCAAAAGAAGATTGTATTTCATTTGTTGTCCATCTAGTTATCTGTTGTTGTATTTTTTGTAGGCACCAACTGCATCTTCCTTTATTACAAACACAACCTCTGCAACTCCGGAACTCAACAATCAGGTGTGCTTCAAGGCACCGCATACACAGAAAAGGTCCACGAATCCATGACATCTTCCTCTGTGACTCTTGGATGCAAATTATTAATGGTCATTTTTGTGCCTTCTAAAGAGCTAAAGACAGACTCTTTATGAGTGGGCCCTACTGATGAACTGGCCTCCTTTGTAACAAGTGTCCGTGACACATTGGATAGAGACTTTGCATGCAATAAAGGTGCCGATTGGCGAAGTGTCTTGCTGAGTAGACATGGGAGCTGTTTATGCATCATTCTGTAGAAATCGCAGAAATGCCGCATGTCATCACGGACAGCAGGCAGATCAAGAGTGAAGGTTTTATTTAACAATAAGTGCAAACCACGCAGGGAATAATAGGTTGCAGGGTAGTGATAGGGAATGGGACAGAACTGGGAGAGTGGCAGGTTAGGACAGCGACGAATGATAGTTCAGTAATTAACCCCTTAATACCATGACGTACTATCCCGTCAAGGTGACCTGGGACTTAATTCCCAGTGACGGGATAGTACGTCATAGCGATCGGCCGCGCTCACGGGGGGAGCGCGGCCGATCGCGGCCGGGTGTCAGCTGCCTATCACAGCTGACATCCGGCACAATGTGCCAGGAGTGGTCACGGCACCCCCCAAACATGATCGCGGTGTACCGGCGGTACAGGGAAGCATCGCGCAGGGAGTGGGCTCCCCGCGGGCTTCCCTGAGACGATCGGTACAAGGGAATGTACTCACCTTGTACCGAGCGTCTCCTCCCTGCAGGCCCCGGATCCAAAATGGCCGCGGGGCTGCATCCGGGTCCTGCAGGGAGTTCTGGGTGCCGTGCAGGCGCTGGTAAGCCTGCGGCGATGTGAGTGAGATCGCCGATCTGATAGAGTGCTATGCAAACTATCAGATTGGCGATCTGTGATGTCCCCCCCTGTCCCAGTTTAAAAAAAAATTTCCACGTGTGTAAAGAAAAATAAAAAACAAAATTCCTAAATAAAGAAGAAAAAAAATAAATATTATTCCCATGAATACATTTCTTTATCTAAAAAAAACAAAAAAACAATAAAAGTACACATATTTAGTATCGCCGCATCCGTAACGACCCAACCTATAAAACTGTGCCACTAGTTAACCCCTTCAGTGAACACCGTAAGAAAAAAAAAAAAACGAGCCAAAAAACAACGCTTTATTATCATACCGCTGAACAAAAAGTGAAATAACACGCGATCAAAAAGACGGATATAAATAACCATGGTACCGCTGAAAACGACATCTTGTCCCGCAAAAAATGAGCTGCCATATAGCATCATAACCAAAAAAATAAAAAAGTTATAGTCCTCAGAATAAAGCGATGCCAAAATAATTATTTTTTCTATAAAATAGCTTTTATCGTATAAAAGCGCCAAAACATAAAAAAATGATATAAATGAGATATCTCTGTAATCGTACTGACCCGACGAATAAAACTGCTTTATCAATTTTACCAAACGTGGAACGGTATAAACGCCTCCTCCAAAATAAATTCATGAATAGCTGGTTTTTGGTCATTCTGTCTCACAAAAATCGGAATAAAAAGTGATCAAAAATTGTCACATGTCCGAAAATGTTAACAATAAAAACGTCAACTCGTCTCGCAAAAAACAAGACCTCACATGACTCTGTGGACCAAAATACGGAAAAATTATAGGTCTCAAAATGTGGAGACGCAAAAACTTTTTTGCTAGAAAAAGCGTCTTTTAGTGTGTGACAGCTGCCAATCATAAAAATCCGATATAAAAAACGCTATAAAAGTAAATCAAACCCCCCTTCATCACCCCCTTAGTTAGGGAAAAATAATAAAATTAAAAAAATGTATTTATTTCCATTTTCCCATTAGGGCTAGGGTTAGGGTTAGGGCTAGGGTTAGGGCTAGGGTTAGGGCTAAGGTTAGGGCTAAGGTTAGGGCTAGGGCTAGGGTTAGGGCTAGGGTTAGGGCTAGGGTTAGGGTTAGGGTTAGGGTTAGGGCTAGGGTTAGGGTTAGGGTTGGGGCTAGGGTTGGAGCTAAAGTTAGGGTTGGGGCTAAAGTTAGGGATAGGGTTGGGGCTAAAGTTAGGGTTGGGGATAAAGTTAGGGTTAGGGTTGGGGCTAAAGTTAGGGTTAGGGTTTGGATTACATTTACGGTTGGGATTAGGGTTGGAATTAGAATTAGGGGTGTGTCTGGGTTAGGGGTGTGGTTAGGGTTACAGTTGGGATTAGGGTTAGGGGTGTGTTTGGATTAGTTTCAGGTAGAATTGGGGAGTTTCCACTGTTCAGGCACATCAGGGGCTCTCCAAACGCGACATGGCATCCGATCTCAATTCCAGACAATTCTGCGTTGAAAAAGTAAAACAGTGCTCCTTCCCTTCCAAGCTCTCCCGTGCGCCCAAACAGGGGTTTACCTCAACATATGGAGCATCAGCGTACTCGGGACAAATTGGACAACAACTTTTGTGGTCCAAGTTCTCTTGTTATCTCTGGGAAAATAAAAATTTGGGGGTCTAAATATCATTTTTGTGGGAAAAAAAGGATTTTTTTATTTTCACGGCACTGCGTTGTAAACTGGGGGTTCAAAGTTCTCACAACACATCTAGATAAGTTCCTTGGGAGGTCTAGTTTCCAATATGGGGTCACATATGGGGGTTTATACTGTTTGGGTACATCAGGGGCTCTGCAAATGCAACATGATGCCTGCAGACCAATCCATCTAAGTCTGCATTCCAAATGGCGCTCCTTCCCTTCCGAGCTCTGCCATGCGCCCAAACAGTGGTTCCCCCCCATATTTGGGGTATCAGCGTACTCAGAACAAATGGGACAACAACTTTTAGGGTCCAATTTATCCTGTTACCCTTGTGAAAATACAAAACTGGGGGCTAAAATATCATTTTTCTGAAAAAAAAAAAGAATTTTTAGTTTCACGGCTCTGCGTTATAAACTGTAGTGAAACACTTGGGGGTTCAAAGCTCTCAAAACACATCTAGATAAGTTCCTCGGGAGGTCTAGTTTCCAATATGGGGTCACTTGTGGGGGGGTTGTACTGTTTGGGTACATCAGGGGCTCTGCAAATGCAACGTGACGCCTGCAGACCAATCCATCTAAGTCTGCATTCCAAATGGCGCTCCTTCCCTTTCGAGCTCTGCCGTGCGCCCAAACAGTGGTTCCCCCCCACATATGGGGTATCAGCGTACTCAGGACAAATTGGACAACAACTTTTAGGGTCCAATTTATCCTGTTACCCTTGTGAGAATACAAAACTGGGGGCTAAAAAATCATTTTTCTGAAAAAAAAAAGAATTTTTAGTTTCACGGCTCTGCGTTATAAACTGTAGTGAAACACTTGGGGGTTCAAAGCTCTCAAAACACATCAAGATAAGTTCCTTAGGGGGTCTACTTTCCAAAATGGTGTCACTTGTTGGGGTTTTAATGTTTAGGCACATCAGGGGCTCTCCAAACGCGACATGGTGTCCCATCTCAATTCCAGTCAATTTTGCATTGAAAAGTCAAATGGCGCTCCTTCCTGTCATGAATCCCCAATGGCTAGGGATAGCACAGGACAAGCAAGGTACCAATAAATAACGGACGAGCTCTAGGGTGATGGAACCTGGGCTGACCGCTGCCCTACGCCTGACAAACGCAACTAGAGATAGCCAGGGAGCGTGCCTACGTTGGTTCTAGACGCCACGCACCAGCCTAAGAGCTAACTAGTACTGCAGAGAAAATAAAGACCTCACTTGCCTCCAGAGGAATGAACCCCAAAAAGATATAGTTGCCCCCCACATGTATTGACGGTGAAATGAGAGGAAGGCACACACATAGAGATGATATATATAGCTTTAGCAAACTGAGGCCCGCTGTAAACTAGAAAGCAGAACGATACAAAAGGGGACTGAGCGGTCAGCAAAAAACCCTAATCAAAAAAACCATCCTGAGATTACAAGAACCCATGTGCCAACTCATGGCACATGGGGAGAACCTCAGTCCACTAGAGCTACCAGCTAGCATAGAGACATAATAAGCAAGCTGGACAAAAAAAAACAAACAACTGAAAATCAGCACTTAGCTTATCCTGAAAGATCTGGGAGCAGGTAGGCAGGAACCAAACAGAGCACATCTGAATACATTGATAGCCGGCAAGGGAATGACAGAAAGGCCAGGTAAAATAGGAAACACCCAGCCTCTGATGGACAGGTGGAAACCAAAGGCCGCAACCCACCAAAGTCACCCAGTACCAGCAGTAACCACCAGAGGGAGCCCACAAACAGAATCCACAACAGTACCCCCCCCTTGAGGAGGGGTCACCGAACCCTCACGAGAACCCCCAGGGCGATCAGGGTGAGCTCTATGGAAGGCGCGGACCAAATCAGTCGCATGAACATCGGAGGCGACCACCCAGGAATTATCCTCCTGACCATAACCCTTCCACTTAACCAAATACTGGAGTTTGCGTCTGGAAACACGAGAATCCAAGATCTTCTCAACAACATACTCCAATTCTCCCTCCACCAGCACCGGAGCAGGAGGCTCAACCGAAGGAACAACGGGCACCTCATACCTCCGCAACAACGACCGATGGAACACATTATGAATAGCAAACGATGCTGAGAGATCCAAACGAAAAGATACAGGGTTAAGAATCTCCGAGATCCTATAAGGACCGATGAACCGAGGCTTGAACTTAGGAGAAGAGACCTTCATAGGGACAAAACGAGAAGACAACCACACCAAATCCCCAACAAGAAGTCGGGGACCCACGCGGCGACGGCGATTAGCAAACTGCTGAGTCTTCTCCTGAGATAACTTCAAATTGTCCACCACCTGATTCCAAATCTGATGCAGCCTGTCCACCACCACGTCCACTCCAGGACAATCCGAAGACTCCACCTGACCAGAGGAAAAACGAGGATGAAACCCCGAATTACAAAAAAAAGGAGAGACCAACGTGGCAGAACTAGCCCGATTATTAAGAGCAAATTCGGCCAGTGGCAAAAAAGCAACCCAGTCATCTTGATCAGCAGAAACAAAACACCTCAAATAAGTTTCCAAGGTCTGATTAGTTCGCTCCGTCTGGCCATTCGTCTGAGGATGGAATGCAGACGAGAAAGACAAATCAATGCCCATCTTGGCACAAAACGTCCGCCAAAATCTAGACACAAACTGGGATCCCCTGTCAGAAACGATATTCTCCGGAATCCCATGCAAACGAACCACGTTCTGAAAAAATAAAGGGACCAACTCAGAGGAGGAGGGCAACTTAGGCAAGGGCACCAAATGAACCATCTTAGAAAAGCGGTCACACACAACCCAGATAACGGACATTTTCTGTGAAACCGGGAGATCAGAAATAAAATCCATGGAAATGTGCGTCCAAGGCCTCTTTGGGATGGGCAAGGATAACAACAACCCACTGGCCCGAGAACAGCAAGGCTTAGCTCGAGCACACACTTCACAAGACTGCACAAAGGTGCGCACATCCCTAGACAAGGAAGGCCACCAAAAAGACCTGGCCACCAAGTCTCTAGTACCAAATATTCCAGGATGACCAGCCAACACAGAAGAATGGACCTCGGAGATGACTCTACTGGTCCAATCATCCGGAACAAACAGTCTTTCTGGTGGACAACGATCCGGTTTATCCACCTGAAACTCCTGCAATGCACGTCGCAAGTCTGGGGATACGGCGGACAATATTACCCCATCCCTAAGGATACCAGTAGGCCCAGAGTCTCCAGGAGAGTCAGGCACAAAACTCCTGGAAAGAGCATCTGCCTTCACATTCTTTGAACCTGGCAGGTATGAAACCACGAAATTGAAACGAGAAAAAAACAACGACCAACGAGCCTGTCTAGGATTCAAACGCCTGGCAGACTCAAGGTAAATGAGATTCTTGTGATCAGTCAAGACCACCACACGATGTTTAGCACCCTCAAGCCAATGACGCCACTCCTCAAATGCCCACTTCATGGCCAAAAGCTCCCGATTACCCACATCATAATTGCGCTCGGCGGGCGAGAATTTTCTAGAGAAGAATCCACATGGCTTCATCACCGAGCCATTAGAACTTCTCTGTGACAAAACCGCCCCCGCTCCAATCTCGGAAGCATCAACCTCAACCTGAAAAGGAAGTGAAACATCTGGTTGACACAACACAGGAGCAGAAGAAAACCGGCGCTTAAGTTCCTGAAAGGCCTCCACGGCCGCAGGAGACCAATCAGCAACATCAGCACCCTTTTTAGTCAAATCAGTCAAAGGTTTAACAATACTGGAAAAATTAGCAATGAACCGACGATAAAAATTAGCAAACCCCAAGAACTTCTGAAGGCTCTTAACAGATGTAGGTTGTGTCCAGTCACAAATAGCCTGAACCTTGACGGGATCCATCTCAATAGTAGAAGGAGAAAAAATGTACCCCAAAAAAGAAATCTTCTGGACTCCGAAGAGACACTTTGAGCCCTTCACAAACAGAGAATTGGCCCGCAGAACCTGAAACACCTTCCTGACCTGTAGAACATGAGACTCCCAGTCATCAGAAAACACCAAAATATCATCCAAATACACAATCATAAACTTATCCAGATATTCACGGAAAATATTGTGCATAAAGGACTGAAAGACTGACGGAGCATTGGAGAGTCCAAAAAACATTACCAAATACTCAAAATGGCCCTCAGGCGTATTAAATGCGGTTTTCCACTCATCACCCTGTTTTATCCGCACCAAATTATACGCACCGCGAAGATCTATCTTAGTGAACCACCTAGCCCCCTTAATGCAAGCAAACAAATCAGTTAATAATGGCAATGGATACTGATATTTGACTGTAATCTTATTCAGAAGGCGATAATCTATACAAGGCCTCAGGGAACCATCTTTTTTTGCCACGAAAAAAAAACCTGCTCCCAGAGGGGACGAAGATGGACGAATATGTCCCTTTTCCAAGGACTCCTTAATATAATTCCGCATAGCAGTATGCTCTGGCAGTGACAGATTAAATAAACGACCCTTAGGGAACTTACTGCCAGGAATCAATTCTATAGCACAGTCACACTCTCTATGAGGAGGGAGCGAATTGAGCTTAGGCTCCTCAAAAACATCCCTATAATCAGACAAAAACGCAGGGATCTCAGAAGGAGTAGATGAAGCGATTGAAATCGGAGGTGCATCATTATGAACCCCCTGACATCCCCAGCTTAACACAGACATTGTTTTCCAGTCCAGGACAGGATTATGAGTTTGTAACCATGGCAGACCAAGCACTAGTACATCATGTAAATTATACAGTACAAGGAAGCGAATCACATTCTGATGAACGGGAGTCATGCGCATGGTCACTTGTGTCCAATACTGCGGTTTATTCATAGCCAATGGTGTAGAGTCAATTCCCTTCAGAGGAATAGGAACTTCCAGAGGCTCCAGACTAAAACCGCAGCGTTTAGCAAATGACCAATCCATAAGACTCAGGGCAGCGCCCGAATCCACATAGGCATCAACGGAAATGGAAGACAGTGAAAAAATCAGAGTCGCAGACAAAATGAACTTAGGCTGCAGAGTACCAATGGCAAAAGATTTATCAACCCTTTTTGTGCGTTTAGAGCATGCTGATATAACATGAGCTGAATCACCACAATAAAAACACAATCCATTTTTCCGCCTATAATTTTGCCGTTCACTTCTGGACTGAATTCTATCACATTGCATAGTCTCAGGTGCCTGTTCAGAAGACACCGCCAACTGGTGCACGGGTTTGCGCTCCCGTAAACGCCGATCAATCTGAATGGCCATAGCCATAGACTCATTCAGACCTGTAGGCGTAGGAAACCCCACCATAATATCCTTAATGGCCTCAGAAAGACCATTTCTGAAGTTTGCAGCCAGGGCGCACTCATTCCACTGAGTAAGCACCGACCATTTCCGAAATTTTTGACAATATATTTCCGCTTCATCATGCCCCTGAGAGAGGGCTAATAAAGCCTTTTCAGCCTGAATCTCCAGGTTAGGTTCCTCATAGAGCAATCCCAATGCCAGAAAAAACGCATCCACACTGAGCAATGCAGGATCCCCTGGTGCCAATACAAATGCCCAATTCTGAGGGTCGCCCCGCAGGAAAGATATTACAATCTTGACCTGTTGAGCAGGGTCTCCAGAGGAGCGAGATTTTAAAGAAAGAAACAATTTACAATTGTTCCTGAAATTCAGGAAGGTAGATCTATCTCCAGAAAAGAACTCTGGAATAGGAATTCTAGGTTCAGACATGGGAGTGTGAACAACAAAATCCTGTATGTTTTGAACTTTTGCCGCGAGATTACTCAGGCTGGAAGCCAAACTCTGGACATCCATGTTAAACAGCTAAGATCAGAGCCATTCAAGGGATAAGAGGAGGTAAGAAGCAGCTAGACAGCAATTAAGGGCTAGGCAGCAAAACTCTGAAGGGAAAAAAAAAAAAAAATTTCCCTTAAACACTTCTTTTTCTCCTGCTTCAGCCCAAACAATTAACACTTTGTGGGCCGGCTATACTGTCATGAATCCCCAATGGCTAGGGATAGCACAGGACAAGCAAGGTACCAATAAATAACGGACGAGCTCTAGGGTGATGGAACCTGGGCTGACCGCTGCCCTACGCCTGACAAACGCAACTAGAGATAGCCAGGGAGCGTGCCTACGTTGGTTCTAGACGCCACGCACCAGCCTAAGAGCTAACTAGTACTGCAGAGAAAATAAAGACCTCACTTGCCTCCAGAGGAATGAACCCCAAAAAGATATAGTTGCCCCCCACATGTATTGACGGTGAAATGAGAGGAAGGCACACACATAGAGATGATATATATAGCTTTAGCAAACTGAGGCCCGCTGTAAACTAGAAAGCAGAACGATACAAAAGGGGACTGAGCGGTCAGCAAAAAACCCTAATCAAAAAAACCATCCTGAGATTACAAGAACCCATGTGCCAACTCATGGCACATGGGGAGAACCTCAGTCCACTAGAGCTACCAGCTAGCATAGAGACATAATAAGCAAGCTGGACAAAAAAAACCAAACAACTGAAAATCAGCACTTAGCTTATCCTGAAAGATCTGGGAGCAGGTAGGCAGGAACCAAACAGAGCACATCTGAATACATTGATAGCCGGCAAGGGAATGACAGAAAGGCCAGGTAAAATAGGAAACACCCAGCCTCTGATGGACAGGTGGAAACCAAAGGCCGCAACCCACCAAAGTCACCCAGTGCCAGCAGTAACCACCAGAGGGAGCCCACAAACAGAATCCACAACACCTTCCCTTCCGAGCTCTGCTATGCGCCCAAACAGTGGTTTACCCCCACATATGCGGTATCGTTGTACTCAGGACAAATTGCACAACAACTATTGTGGTCTAATTTCTTCTCTTACCCTTGGGAAAATAAAAAATTAGGGGCGAAAAGATCATTTTTGTGAAAAAATATGATTTTGTATTTTTACGGCTCTGCATTAGGGTTGAGCGAAATGGGTCGACCATTTTCAGAAGTCGCCGACTTTTGGCAAAGTCGGATTTTATGAAACCCGACCCCTGTGTGGGGTCGGCCATGAGGTCGGCGATCTTCTGAATCTGGTATCGGGATTCCGATACCGAGTTCCGATATGTTTGCGATATCGGAAATCGGTATCAGAATCCACATTTAAGTGTAAAATAAGGAATTAAAATAAAAAATATTGATATGCTCACCACTCCGACGCAGCCTGGACATCGCCGCTGGTAACCGACATCTTCCGTTCCTAAAAATGGCGCTTGAAAGACCTTTCGAATGCTTCACAACTTGTGATTGGTCGCGGCGGCCCACGTGACCGCTGAGCGACCAATCACAAGCCGGTGACGTTATTCTCAGGTCCTGTTCTGGTTCTCAGGTACATGAGAATTAGGTCACGGCTTGTGATTGGTCGCTGAGCGGTCACGTGGGCCGCCGCGACCAATCACAAAGCCGTGACGTCATCGGAAGGTCCTTCACGCGTTCATTCTTAAGAAGGAAGGCTGCCGGAAAGAAGCCGAGGGTGAGTATATTCCTATTAGGTATATACTCACCCTCGTACGTGCCCTGCTTCTTTCTGGCAGCCTTCCTTCTTAAGAATGAACGCGTGAAGGACCTTCCGATGACGTCACGGCTTTGTGATTGGTCGCGGCGGCCCACATGACCGCTCAGCGACCAATCACAAGCCGTGACCTAATTCTCATGTACCTGAGAACCAGAACAGGACCTGAGAATAACGTCACCGGCTTGTGATTGGTCGCTTAGCGGTCACGTGGGCCGCCGCGACCAATCCCAAGCCGTGAAGCATTCAAAAGGTCTTTCAAGCGCCATTTTTAGGAACGGAAGATGCCAGTTACTACCAGGGCGCGCCAGAGGGTGAGTATATCAAATTTTTTTATTTTAATTCTTTATTTTACACGTAAATATGGATCCCAGGGCCTGAAGGAGAGTTTCCTCTCCTTCAGACCCTGGGAACCATAGTATCCCACTGCACTGCATTGTGTTTCGCGTTTCGGCTGACCCCGACCCCGACTTTTTTATAGGATCGGCCGATTTCACTCGACCCGACTTTTGAGAAAGTCGGGTTTCGTGAAACCCGACCCGATCCTATAAAAATAAAAGTCGCTCAACCCTACTCTGCATTATAAACTTCTGTGAAGCACTTGGTGGGTCAAAGTGCTCACCACACATCTAGATAAGTTCCTTAAGGGGTCTGCTTTCCAAAATGGTGTCACTTGTGTGGGGTTTCAATGTTTAGGCACATTAGGGGCTCTCCAAACGCAACATGGCGTCCCATCTCAATTCCAGTCAATTTTGCATTGAAAAGTCAAATGGTGCTCCTTCCCTTCCGAGCTCTGCCATGCACCCAAACAATGGTTTACACCCACATATGGGGTATCAGCGTACTCAGGACAAATTTCACAACAACATTTAGGGTCCAATTTCTTCTCTTACCCTTGGGAAAATAAAAAATTGGGGGCGAAAAGATCATTTTTGTGAAAAAATATGATTTTTTATTTTTACGGCTCTGCATTATAAACTTCTGTGAAGCACTTGGCGGGTCAAAGTGCTCACCACACATCTAGATAAGTTCCTTAAGGGGTCTACTTTCCAAAATGGTGTCACTTTTGGGGGGTTTCAATGTTTAGGGACATCAGGGGCTCTCCAAACGCAACATGGCATCCCATCTCAATTCCAGTCAATTTTGCATTGAAAAGTCAAATGGCGCTCCTTCGCTTCCGAGCTCTGTCATGTGCCCAAAAAGTGGTTTACCCCCACATATGTGGTATCGGCGTACTCGGGACAAATTGTACAACAACTTTTGTGGTCCATGTTCTCTTGTTATCTCTGGGAAAATAAAAATTTGTGGGGCTAAAAATCATTTTTGTGGGAAAAAAAGGATTTTGTATTTTCACGGCACTGCGTTGTAAACTGTAGTGAAACCCTTGGGGGTTCAAAGTTCTCACAACACATCTAGATAAGATCCTTGGGAGGTCTAGTTTCCAATATGGGGTCACTTATGGGGGGTTTATACTGTTTGGGTACATCAGGGGCTCTGCAAATGCAACATGACGCCTGCAGACCAATCCATCTAAGTCTGCATTCCAAATGGCGCTCCTTCCCTTCCGAGCTCTGCCATGCGCCCAAACAGTGGTTCCCCCCCATATATGGGGTATCAGCGTACTCAGGACAAATTGGACAACAAGTTTTGGGGTCCAATTTATCCTGTTACCCTTGTGAAAATATAAAACTGGGGGCTAAAAAATCATTTTTCTGAAAAAAAAAAGAATTTTTAGTTTCACGGCTCTGCGTTATAAACTGCAGTGAAACACTTGGGGGTTCAAAGCTCTCAAAACACATCTAGATAAGTTCCTCAGGAGGTCTAGTGTTGTGAACTCTGTTTTCGGGCTCCCTCTTGTGGTCACTGGTGGTATGGTGTGACTTTTGCTTTGGGCTCCCCCTGGTGGCTTTGTTTGTTATCCTGCTGGTCTCTGGATATCAGCTGGTTCGTTATCCTCTGGGAGGTTCCTATATAGCTCTGTTTTACTTCCACTTGTGGCCGGCTGTCGATGTAATCAGTGCTACTCAGATTCCTTCTGACTACCTTGCTCCCAGTCCATCCAGGATAAGCTAAGTTTTGTTTGCTCATTTTTTGATCAGCAGTGTTTATCATGTTTTCTGTTCCAGCTTGCTAAAATGTAATTCCCTCGCTTGCTGGTTGCTCTAGTGGGCTGAGTTTCTCCCCACACACCGTTAGTTGGTGTGTGGGTTCTTGAAATCTCAGGATGGATATTTTGTAAGGGTTTTTTATTGATCGCATAGACCCCTGCTCTATTTTCTGCTTTCTAGTACTAGTGGGCCTCTTTTGCTGAATCTGATTTCATCCCTATGTATGTGCCTTCTTCTTACTTCACCGTTAATATTTGTTGGGGGCTTCTATATCTTTGGGGATTATTTCTCTGGAGGCAAGCGAGGTCTTTCTTTCTCTTTAGGGGTAGCTAGTTCCTCAGGCTGGCTCGAGACGTCTAAGAATTTTTTAGGCACGTTCATCGGCTACCTCTAGTTGTTTTGGATAGGTTCAGATTTGCGATCAGTCCAGTTACCATCTCCCTAGAGCTCGTCCTTAGTTTAATCACTTGCTGATCTATTTGTGATCCTCCGCCACTTGGGATCATAACAGTACAGCCGGCCGTAAAGTGTTAATTGCATGGCAGAAGCAGGAGAAAAGAAGCCTTAAGAAATTTTTTTTTTTTTTTTTGTTGCCGTGTGTCTAGCTGCTGTGGCTGCTTCTCTCCTCCTCTTAATCTTGGTGTGGCTCTGAGTTCAGCTGCTGACATGGATGTCCAGAGCTTGGCTTCCAGTCTGGATCATCTTGCTGCTAGGGTTCAAAGTATTCAGGATTTTGTTGTTCACAGTCCTATGTCAGAGCCTAGAATACCTATTCCGGAGTTGTTTTCTGGAGATAGATCTAGGTTCCTGAGTTTTAGGAACAATTGTAAGTTGTTTCTTTCTTTGAAACCTCGTTCCTCTGGTGATGCCATTCAGCAAGTTAAGATTATCATTTCCTTTTTGCGTGGTGACCCCCAAGATTGGGCCTTCGCATTGGCACCAGGGGATCCTGCATTGCTTAGTGTAGATGCGTTTTTTCTAGCCCTTGGATTGCTCTATGAGGAACCTAATCTTGAGAACCAGGCTGAAAAAGCGTTATTCTCCCTCTCGCAGGGGCAAGATGAAGCAGAGGTGTACTGCCAGAAATTTCGAAAATGGTCGGTGCTTATTCAGTGGAATGAGTGTGCCCTGGCTGCAAATTTCAGAGAAGGTCTTTCTGAAGCCATTAAGAATGTCATGGTGGGGTTCCCTACGCCTGCAGGTCTGAATGAGTCAATGACTCTGGCCATTCAGATTGATCGGCGTTTGCGGGAGCGCAAACCTGTGCACCATTTGGCGGTGTCTTTTGAACAGACACCTGAATCTATGCAATGTGACAGAATTCTGACCAGAAGTGAACGGCAAAATTATAGACGGCAAAATGGGTTGTGCTTTTACTGTGGTGACTCAGCTCATGTTATCTCAGCATGCTCTAAGCGCAAAAAAAAGGTTGATAAATCTGTCACCATTGGTACTTTACAGCCTAAGTTAATTTTGTCTGTTACCCTGATTTGTTCCCTGTCATCTTACCCGGTTAATGCTTTTGTAGATTCAGGTGCCGCCCTGAGTCTGATGGATTGGTCATTTGCCAGGCGCTGTGGTTTTGATTTGGAGCCTTTAAAATTCCCTATTCCACTAAGGGGAATTGATTCTACACCATTGGCTACGAATAGACCTCAGTACTGGACACAAGTGACCATGTGCATGACTCCTGTTCATCGGGAGGTGATTCGCTTTCTTGTACTGCATAATTTGCATGATGTCGTCGTGTTGGGTCTACCATGGTTGCAGACTCATAATCCAGTTCTGGATTGGAAAGCTATGTCGGTGTCAAGTTGGGGTTGTCAGGGAATTCATGGTGACGCTCCTGTGGTGTCAATTGCTTCGTCCACTCCTTCTGAAGTCCCTACGTTTTTGTCAAACTACCAGGATGTATTTGAGGAGCCCAAACTCAATTCTCTACCTCCTCATAGGGACTGTGATTGTGCTATAAATTTGATTCCTGGTAGTAAGTTTCCTAAGGGACAACTTTTCAATTTATCTGTGCCGGAGCATGCTGCCATGCGGAGTTATATAAAGGAGTCTTTAGAGAAGGGACATATTCGCCCGTCCTCATCCCCTCTTGGTGCAGGATTCTTTTTTGTGGCTAAAAAGGATGGTTCCCTGAGACCCTGTATTGATTATCGCCTTTTGAATAAAATCACGGTCAAATTTCAGTATCCTTTGCCATTGTTAACTGATTTGTTTGCTCGCATTAGGGGGTCTAGTTGGTTCACCAAGATAGATCTTCGTGGTGCGTATAACCTTGTGCGTATAAAACAGGGTGATGAATGGAAAACTGCATTTAATACGCCGGAAGGCCATTTTGAGTACTTGGTGATGCCTTTTGGACTTTCTAATGCTCCTTCAGTCTTTCAGTCCTTTATGCATGACATCTTCCGTGAATATCTGGATAAGTTTATGATTGTGTATCTGGATGATATTCTGTTTTTTTCGGATGATTGGGAGTCTCATGTTAAGCAGGTCAGGATGGTCTTTCAGGTCCTACGTGACAATGCTTTATTTGTGAAGGGCTCAAAATGTCTTTTTGGAGTCCAGAAGATTTCTTTTTTGGGTTTCATTTTTTCTCCTTCTACTATTGAGATGGACCCAGTCAAGGTTCAGGCTATTCATGACTGGACGCAGCCTACATCTGTTAAGAGTCTTCAGAAGTTCTTGGGTTTTGCTAATTTTTACCGTCGCTTCATAGCTAATTTTTCTGGCGTTGTTAAGCCTTTGACGGATTTGACCAAGAAGGGTTCTGATGTGACTAATTGGTCTTCTGCGGCTGTGGAGGCCTTTCGGGAGCTGAAGCGTCGGTTTTCTTCGGCTCCGGTCTTATGTCAGCCAGATGTCTCACTTCCCTTCCAGGTGGAGGTTGATGCTTCCGAGATTGGAGCAGGGGCTGTTTTGTCGCAGAGAAGCCCCGATGGCTCTGTGATGAAGCCATGTGCTTTCTTTTCAAGAAAGTTTTCGCCTGCCGAGCGGAATTATGATGTTGGTAATCGGGAGCTGTTGGCTATGAAGTGGGCATTTGAGGAGTGGCGACATCGGCTCGAGGGAGCTAAACATCGTGTGGTGGTCTTGACTGACCACAAGAATTTGATTTATCTCGAGTCGGCCAAGCGGCTGAATCCCAGACAGGCTCGTTGGTCATTGTTTTTCTCTCGTTTTGATTTCATGGTCTCGTACCTGCCGGGTTCGAAGAATGTGAAAGCTGATGCTCTTTCTAGGAGTTTTGTGCCTGACTCTCCTGGAGATTCAGAGCCGGCTGGTATCCTTAGAGAAGGGGTGATTTTGTCTGCCATCTCCCCAGATTTGCGACGTGTGCTGCAAGAGTTTCAGGCGGATAGACCTGACCGCTGTCCACCGGAGAGACTGTTTGTCCCGGATAGATGGACCAACAGAGTCATCTCCGAGGTTCATTCTTCGGTGTTGGCGGGCCATCCTGGAATATTTGGTACCAGAGACTTGGTGGCCAGGTCTTTTTGGTGGCCTTCCTTGTCACGGGATGTGCGTTCCTTTGTGCAGTCTTGTGGAATTTGTGCTCGGGCGAAGCCTTGCTGTTCTCGTGCCAGTGGTTTGCTGTTACCTTTGCCTGTCCCGAAGAGGCCTTGGACGCACATTTCCATGGATTTTATTTCAGATCTCCCTGTCTCTCAGAGAATGTCTGTCATCTGCGTGGTGTGTGATCATTTTTCTAAGATGGTCCATTTGGTGCCCTTGCCTAAGTTGCCTTCCTCCTCCGAGTTGGTTCCACTGTTTTTTCAAAATGTGGTTCGTTTGCACGGGATTCCTGAGAACATTGTTTCTGACTGAGGATCCCAGTTTGTGTCTAGATTTTGGCGGACCTTTTGTGCTAAGTTGGGCATTGAATTGTCTTTTTCGTCGGCCTTCCATCCTCAGACGAATGGCCAAACCGAGCGAACTAATCAGACCTTGGAGACTTATTTAAGATGTTTTGTTTCTGCTGACCAGGACGACTGGGTTACTTTTTTACCGTTGGCCGAGTTTGCCCTTAATAATCGGGCTAGTTCTGCTACTTTAGTTTCTCCTTTTTTTTGTAATTCGGGGTTTCATCCTCGTTTTTCCTTGGGTCAGGTGGAGCCTTCTGACTGTCCTGGAGTGGATGTTGTGGTGGCTAG
This sequence comes from Ranitomeya variabilis, assembly GCF_051348905.1. Taxonomy (NCBI): domain Eukaryota; kingdom Metazoa; phylum Chordata; class Amphibia; order Anura; family Dendrobatidae; genus Ranitomeya; species Ranitomeya variabilis. The sequence goes on along the minus strand of NC_135232.1, from coordinate 460,802,444 downwards.
GTTGCATCAGATTTGGAATCATGTGGTGGACAATTTGAAGTTGTCACAAGAGAAGGCTCAGCTCTTTGCCAACCGCCGTCGCTGTGTGGGTCCCCGACTTCGCGTTGGGGATTTGGTGTGGTTGTCTTCTCGCTTCGTTCCTATGAAGGTCTCCTCTCCTAAGTTCAAGCCTCGGTTTATCGGTCCTTATAAGATTCTGGAAGTCCTTGGCCCTGTGTCATTCCGTCTGGACCTCCCGGCATCATTTGCTATTCATAATGTGTTCCATCGCTCGTTGTTGCGGAGGTATGTGGTACCTTTGGTTCCTCCGGTTGAGCCTCCTGCCCCGGTGCTGGTTGAGGGAGAATTGGAATACGTGGTGGAGAAGATCTTGGATTCTCGTGTTTCTAGACGGAGGCTCCAGTATTTGGTCAAGTGGAAGGGCTATGGTCAGGAGGATAATTCTTGGGTTGTCGCCTCTGATGTTCATGCGGCCGATTTGGTTCGTGCCTTCCATGTGGCTCATCCTGATCGCCCTGGGGGTTTTCATGAGGGTTCGGTGACCCCTCCTTAATGGGGGGTACTGTTGTGAACTCTGTTTTCGGGCTCCCTCTTGTGGTCACTGGTGGTATAATGTGACTTTTGCTTTGGGCTCCCCCTGGTGGCTTTGTTTGTTATCCTGCTGGTCTCTGGCTATCAGCTGGTTCGTTATCCTCTGGGAGGTTCCTATATAGCTCTGTTTTACTTCCACTTGTGGCCGGCTGTCGATGTAATCAGTGCTACTCAGATTCCTTCTGACTACCTTGCTCCCAGTCCATCCAGGATAAGCTAAGTTTTGTTTGCTCATTTTTTGATCAGCAGTGTTTATCATGTTTTCTGTTCCAGCTTGCTAAAATGTAATTCCCTCGCTTGCTGGTTGCTCTAGTGGGCTGAGTTTCTCCCCACACACCGTTAGTTGGTGTGTGGGTTCTTGAAATCTCAGGATGGATATTTTGTAAGGGTTTTTTATTGATCGCATAGACCCCTGCTCTATTTTCTGCTTTCTAGTACTAGTGGGCCTCTTTTGCTGAATCTGATTTCATCCCTATGTATGTGCCTTCTTCTTACTTCACCGTTAATATTTGTTGGGGGCTTCTATATCTTTGGGGATTATTTCTCTGGAGGCAAGCGAGGTCTTTCTTTCTCTTTAGGGGTAGCTAGTTCCTCAGGCTGGCTCGAGACGTCTAAGAATTTTTTAGGCACGTTCACCGGCTACCTCTAGTTGTTTTGGATAGGTTCAGATTTGCGATCAGTCCAGTTACCATCTCCCTAGAGCTCGTCCTTAGTTTAATCACTTGCTGATCTATTTGTGATCCTCCGCCACTTGGGATCATAACAGTCTAGTTTCCAATATGGGGTCACTTGTGGGGGGGTTGTACTGTTTGGGTACATCAGGGGCTCCGCAAATGCAACGTGACGCCTGCAGACCAATCCATCTAAGTCTGCATTCCAAATGGCGCTCCTTCCCTTCCGAGCTCTGCCATGCGCCCAAACAGTGGTTCCCTCCCACATATGGGGTATCAGCGTACTCAGGACAAATTGGACAACAGCTTTTGGGTCCAATTTATCCTGTTACCCTTGTGAAAATACAAAACTGAGGGCTAAAAAATCATTTTTCTGAAAAAAAAAAGAATTTTTAGTTTCACGGCTCTGCGTTATAAACTGTAGTGAAACACTTGGGGGTTCAAAGCTCTCAAAACACATCAAGATAAGTTCCTTAGGGGGTCTACTTTCCAAAATGGTGTCACTTGTGGGGGGTTTCAGTGTTTAGGCACATTAGGGGCTCTCCAAACGCAACATGGCATCCCATCTCAATTCCAGTCAATTTTGCATTGAAAAGTCAAATGGCGCTCCTTCCCTTCCGAGCTCTGCCATGCACCCAAACAATGGTTTACACCCACATTTGGGGTATCAGCGTACTCAGGACAAATTGCACAACAACATTTGCGGTCCAATTTCTTCTCTTACCCTTGGGAAAATAAAAAATCGGGGGCGAAAAAATCATTTTTGTGAAAAAATATGATTTTTTATTTTTACGGCTCTGCATTATAATCTTCTGTGAAGCACTTGGTGGGTCAAAGTGCTCACCACACATCTAGATAAGTTCCTTAAGGGGTCTACTTTCCAAAATAGTGTCACTTTTGGGGGGTTTCAATGTTTAGGCACATCAGGGGCTCTCCAAATGCAACATGGCGTCCCATCTCAATTCCAGTCAATTTTGCATTGAAAAGTCAAATGGCGCTCCTTCGCTTCCGAGCTCTGTCATGTGCCCAAAAAGTGGTTTACCCCCACACATGTGGTATCGGCGTACTCAGGACAAATTGTACCTTTCGGGGTCCATTTTCTCCTGTTACCCTTGGTAAAATAAAACAAATTGGAGCTGAATTAAATTTTGTGTGAAAAAAGTTAAATGTTCATTTTTATTTAAACATTCCAAAAATTCCTGTGAAACACCTGAAGGGTTAATAAACTTCTTCAATGTGGTTTTGAGCACCTTGGGGGGTGCAGTTTTTAGAATGGTGTCACATTTGGGTATTTTCTATCATATAGACCCCTCAAAATGACTTCAAATGAGATGTGGTCCCTAAAAAAAATGGTGTTGTAAAAATGAGAAATTGCTGGTCAACTTTTAACCCTTATAACTCCCTAACAAAAAAAAATTTGGTTCCAAAATTGTGCTGATGTAAAGTAGACATGTGGGAAATGTTACTTATTAAGTATTTTGCGTGACGTATCTCTGTGATTTAAGGGCATAAAAATTCAAAGTTGGAAAATTGTGAAATTTTCAAAATTTTTGCCAAATTTTCGTTTTTTTCACAAATAAACACAAGTTATATCGAATAAATTTTACCACTAACATGAAGTACAATATCTCACAAGAAAACAGTGTCAGAATCGACAAGATCCGTTGAAGCGTTCCAGAGTTATAACCTCATAAAGGGACAGTGGTCAGAATTGTAAAAATTGGCCCGGTCATTAACGTGCAAACCACCCTCGGGGCTTAAGGGGTTAAAGATGTGAAACTTATCAAACTGTGGTCTTCTTGTGTGCGGCATATCAGGGTTCCAACGTTGGCACCGACAACAGTGGCACGTGGTATCTCGATGAAGTCTGTGATGGATGGGGATCCAATGGTGGCACCGACAACAGCAGCGTGTGATGTCTCGACGTAGTCTTTGAGGAGAGAGTAACTTTCCCATGCCATCATGTGTCTGGCACGGTACTGAGTCCAATGTGTGAATCTGCTGGAACAAGACTTTGTTTCGCAGTGTACACGAATCCTGGGTAGCAGAGCACGGGCCTAGATGCCTTTGTATTCCGGTGTCGCACACCCAGTGCAGTCTCCGGCGTCAAGTCTGAGACTCCTCCAGGCTGGAGGATAGCGGGGGATTGCTGGTTAGTCATCCACCAGCAGTGGACCTGTATGCAGGGGTACTGTCAAGTTGGTCTGTGCAAATGGATCGCTCTGCCCTCACAATAGACACAGCACCTGACTCACCACTTAAGGTACAGTCACACTCAGCGATGCAGTGATATAGACAACGAGCCGATCGCTGGAGCGTCGCTGTTTAGGTTGCTGTAGAGACGTCAAACACAGCAGCTCCAGAACGATGCAGGAGCGATCCAGTGATGTAACAGCGCCTCACTTATCGTTCTCGCTGGTTGTTAGCTCCATGTAAGACATTGCTGACATCGTTGCTTTTGATGTCAAACATGACGATACACGCCGACCTGATGACGAAATAAAGTTCTGGACTTCTAGCTCCGACCAGCGATATCACAGCGGGATCCAGATTGCTGCTGCATGTCAAACACAACGAGATCGCTATCCGCATGCTGCAACGTCACGGATAATTGTCGTTCTCGTTGCAAAGTTGCTGAGTGTGACGGTACCTTTAGCTTTCCCGCCCGGGTCCTGGTCTCTTTCCCGCATGCAGCGTTATTATCTCAGCCCCGCCTACTACAGTCACATGCAAGGGATCGTCCTGGAATTAGTCTTCTCCCCTGCAACATGGGTGACAGACCTGGCAGTTCTGGAGCCGGTGTGAGAAAGGTACCCCATTCTGGTTCTTCCTTACCTTATAATTCTGTAACACTTTAGCAAGAGGTAAAGTTTGTCCAAGAGAAAATGAAATTCCAGACAATCATGGCCTTTTGCACATTGTTTGCAGCTGTGATCTTCATCTTCTTGGTGGGGTTGTGGTAAAGTTCCAAGTCGTCATTAATTCCATAATCGTCCATATCTTGTAAAGAGGAAATCAGTTATTTCCCAGGTTTGTGGTTAACTACGTTTATTGGCATTCATTTAATAGTGTTCGCTACACTGGAACAAACATTTATTGGCTGTGACATTTGGATATTTGTTATGATCCGGTGACCTTGGAGCCGCATGAGACTTTCTCAGGAGTAGGTGGAACCTGTACTGACCGCAAACCCTAAACTGTCACCGCAACTAGAAGTAGCCGTGGGGTGTGCCTAACACATCCTAGACACCTCGACACAGCCGGAGGACTAAATACCCCTATAGATGGAAAAGGGAATTCTATCTTGCCTCAGAGCAGAACCCCAAAGGATAGGCAGCCCCCAACAAATATTGACTGTGAGAATTAGAGGAAAGACACACGCAGGCAGAAATCAGGATTTATCAAAAGAGGCCACACTAGCTAAATAGGAAAGGATAGGACAGAATACTAAGCGGTCAGTATTAAAACCCTAAAAATATCCACAGCAGATAATACAAAAATTCCACCATCTAACTAAAGACATGAAATGTATATCTGCATCTCCTGAGAATCCAACTTGACTGAAATAACCAAACACAGTCTAAGCTGGACAAGAAAAAACATTGAATAGTACTAAATTGTAAAGCACACAGCATGTGTGCTGTAGAAACAAAACCAGACACTTATCTTTGCTGATATGGAAGCAGGGCAGGAGGAACCAGACAGAGATGCAAAACCTCCAGGAACAATGGACAACTGGCAAGGGCTAATGAATCCTGCAGACCTAAATATCCCAGTCAGAGCTGCAATCAGCAGGGATACCTGCCCAGGATTGCAACCCAGGGACAACTGCATTACTACCAACAACCACCGGAGGGAACCCAAGAGCAGAATTCACAACAGATATTTTTGGTAATATGTATGGTGAATATGAAGAACCTTGTGCTACAGGTGTGTCGATAGTTACGGCTGGTGCACTCCTCTTTAAACTTAGTTTTTCACGAGCATCCATCAGTTTGTTTGGCTTTCCTCCAACACTGATCTGCTTTGCATAATTCAGCATCTTACGAGCATGTTGCACTTGCCCTTTATATGGACACATGCGTCTTTGGCAACATATTTCTTACGCGCATCTTTTATGCAGAGCTTCAGAGGCGCATCTGTTACACTGATCTTCTGACAGGCATGAAATGCATTCTGGTAATTGGTGGTGGGTGGATAAATGACTAATCATTGTAGGCTGTATCCTGGATCTCATACCTCCCATAGCCACCGCTGTTATTAATTCTGTACGTTCCCATTCCTGCCGTCACCATGACCCTTTTCCTGATCACTTCATCCAATGACTTGTCCACCATATTTTTGCTAAAAGCCTGCACCTTCCCAGCAGCAACTGTAGGAAACCACATTACTGTTTTCCAGGGTGTTTATGATGCTCGTTAAAAAAAAAAAAGTTTACATACTATGTTGATGTGTACTCCCCAAGAGGAAATGTTTGTCAGCCATCCTCCACATTTCTTCCAAGGGGGATTGAGGTGCGTGCAAATTTGGGCCTGGCCTTGCATTCCCCTAATGGGCAAACTTTATGGTAGTAAAAAAAAATAATAATGGGAACTTTTTTTCATGTGGCCATCCAGTACTTTAGTTCTAAGGCTTATTGGGGTGCATGTAACTTTGGTGCAGGGCAGGCCTTGCATTCAATGCATAGGCAAACAGTATGGAAGAACGTGAGCTCAAAGGCTTATTGGGGTGCCTGTAACTTTGGGGCAAGGCAGGCCTTGCATTCAATGCAAAAGCAAACAGTATAGGAGTACCAAATGAATAATGTGAACTTGGTTTTTCTGTGGCCATCCAGTACGTGGGCTCCAAGGCTTATTGGGGTGTCTGTATGTTTGGGCAGGGCAGGCCTTGCATTCAATGCATAGGCAAACCCTATGGGAGACCCACTTTCTTATAATGGGAATATTTTTTTAGGAGGCCCTCCTGAACATCTCGTGAAAGAGGTATTGGGGTGCGTCCTAATTTTTGGCAGCCCAGCCACTCACTGCATAGGAAATAACAGTATAGGAGTCACACTCTTTAATAATGGCCCTTTAAGAATATTAATGCCGACAGATGCCCATATAAAATAGGCTCTGTGACTTTAAGAGTCCCTCCTTCATAAATGAAACAAGATGTGTCTGATGATGTGTCACACAACACATGGCCAGCTGAGGTTGTTCAATGTTACAATGACATTTCCTAGTGAATCCATTTGTATTGGTTGAAAGCAATGCTAAAGTTGAAAAACGCATCAAAAGCGCTGTGTGGGAACATAGCCCAAGTGGTGGAGGAAAATTTTTGTTTTGGGTTAATTATTTTTCCTTATATAAAATTCATTACCCTGGAAAGGATGTTCATTAACATATTTCAAATGAAAATCCATTTAGGTCTTGTTTTTGGGTGTGCCCGTAAAAATGGCATAAGACTCTGATAACATTGCTCAAAGCTGTGACCTAGGAGTCAGAAATGCTTCCAGGGGCATTCTCCATGATATTCTCATGTCATTTGAGCACTGTTTCCATCATTGTCAGACGATTTTAGACCTTAATAGGACCCCCGGGGGTTTATTGCAGTAAAAATGCTCAGGTTTCCCCTAGACTTACATTGGGCTCATTGTTCTGGTCGAGTACACGGGTATTACAAAGTGCTTGATCATCTTAATGCTCGCTCATCACTATTTATAACATCTTCCTTGTCCTGATGCTTTGATATTGAACTGTTTAGCCAGCATCTCAGCTCTGTTCTTCTTTTGATTTCACAAGAGTAAATTTTGAGAGATGTTTCTCCCCTGGAAAGGGATGTGTGCATGCTGGAGTACCAAACCTCGCTTGTAAACAATCTTAAGAGAGTTTGTATTTTTCCCAAGACAACAGTGAAGCACACAGTGTGCATCGCAGTTCTAGACGTCTAACACCATGAACGTCAAGCAGTCACTGCGAAAACATTAGCAGAATTGTAAGTAGCATAAGCAATATCTGTGAGTCATTTCACAAATTTTTTAGACAAGCCCGTGTACCAGTTGAACAAAGTACAAGTCTGACACATTGTGAATGACTGGAGAGGATGGCGCAGGAGTATCTCGAGGTTAATATCAATGCCATCAGGTGGAATTGGGAAGGTAGTAGTGGAAGGTTTGTCAGAGGCCTAGCATACTGTTTCTAGTCTGTGGAAATTGATGCCACTTTAGTGGTGTGAGACAATCATGTTTTGAAATGTGAAGACTCTAAGTTGGGTCTCCATCTGGTGGGCTGCCTGTAGTGGAAGGTGGGTCAGATGCCTATCTTACTATTTCTACTTTGTGGAAATTGATGCCAGTTTATTGGTCTGTGACACCAATTTTTTGATACAGGTGCTTCTTACAAAATTTGAATATCATCAAAAAGTTAATTTATTTCAGTTCTTCAATGCAGAAATTGAAACACATATATTATATAGTGTCATTACAAACAGAGTGAACTATTTCAATTGTTTATTACTGTTAATATTGATGATTATGACTTACAGCTAATCAAAACCCAAAAGTCATTATCTCAGTAAATTAGAATAATTATCAAAAAACGCCTGGAAAGGTTTCTTAAGCACTTAAAAAAGTCCCTTTGTCTGTTTCAGTAGGCTTCACTATCATGGGGAAAACTGCTAATTTGACAGATGTCCAGAAGGCAATCATTGACACACTCTAAGGAGGGTAAGCCACAAACAGTCATTGCTAAAGAAGCTGGCTTTTCACAGAGTTCTGTATCCAAGCATATTGATGGAAAGATGAGTTGAAGGAAAAAGTGTGGTAGAAATAGGTGCACAAGCAACCGGGATAACCCCAGCCTTGAAGGGATTGTTAAGAAAACGCAATTCAAAAATTTGGGGGAGATTCACAAAGAGTGGAATGCTGCTGTAGTCATTGCTTCAAGAGCCACCACACACAGATGTATCCAGGACATGGACTACAAATGTCGCATTCCTTGTGTCAAGCCATTCATGACCGATATACAAAGCCAGAAGCATTTTTCCTGTGCCAATGAGAAAAGAACTGGACTGTTGCTCAGTGTTCCAAGGTGTGGTTTTCAGATTAAAGTAAATGTTGCATTTCATTTGGAATTCAAGGTCTCATAGTCTGGATGAGGAGTGGATAGGCATACAATACAAGCTGCTTCAGCAATGGTTTTTGGAGCCATGTCATCTGCTGGTGTAGGTTTATTGTGTTTTATCAAGACCAAAGTCAGCGCAACCGTCTACCAGGAAATTTTAGAGCACTTCATGCTTCCCTCTGCCGACAAGCTTTATGGAGATGGAAATTTCATTCTCCAGCAGGACTTGCCACTTGTCCAGTCTGTCAAAAATACCAATAACTGGTTTAAAAACAACAGTATCACTGTGTTTGATTGTTCAGCAAACTTGCCTGACCTTAACCTCATAGAAAATCTATGGATTATTGTCAAAATAAAGATGAGAGACACCAGGCCCAACAATGCAAACAAACTGAAGGCTGCTATCAAAGCAACCTGGGCTTCCATAACACCTCAGCAGTGCCTCAGGCTGATCGCCTTCATGCCACGCTGCATTGATGCAGTAATTGATGCAAAAGGAGCCCCAATGAAGTATTGAATTAATTTGCTGATCATACATTTCAGTAGGCCAACATTTCTGATTTTAAAATAATTTTTCAAGCTGGTGTTATAAAGTATTAAGTACAAAGTGTTAAGTCTGAGGCTGAGGATAAGTCCATAATTAAACACAATTTCATAGCTGTGATAACTGTGTAGCTGTGGTATTGTTGGGGAATTACCTCTGTTGTCTGTCTGGGGGAGGGTTAGAGCTTGTTTAAAGAAAAAAAAATAAAAGGGGGAAGGCTGTAATTGGGGCATGTGATCAGACATCTGTGAGGTAAGTGTTTGCTCTAGAACTTTCCAGCAGGGAAACCTGTGCTGTGCTGCTGTATGGACTACAATCTCTAGACACTCTAAGAGAGTGAAACTGAGCAGAGTGAGGGCTGCTAAGGCTGAGGCTCCAGATAAGTCCATAGTTAAACACAATTTCATAGTTTAACACAATAAATAGTTTGGCGTTTTCCTTAGTAGCTTCAATTGTTTATTTTTTCTGCTTTTATCTGTACAGTTATCCCCATTGAATATGTGCAGCATGGAAAATGCCACCAGGTGTGCATCTTGTGAGATGTATGCATGCCTTGAACAGCTGTTTGAGGGTGAATATGTCTGCCCCTGATGCAAGAGAGTTACATGTTTTGAAGCCCAGATAATGGATCTAAATGTGCAGCTGGCAACACTCAGGAGCATTCCAAACTTTGAGAGGAGTTTAGAGCTTACTGAGCTTGTGCTGGCTGGGGCCAGTGATATGGAGGAGGGTGGATGTGGGGAAGATCATGAAAGGGAAGTAAGCAACTGGGTAAATGTTACAAGAAGGGGTAGGAGTAAGGGCAAAAGTGCCAGGGAGCCCAGTCCTGATCTGACACAACCTAGTAAATATGGGACTGGGATCACTACAACAGGACGTTGCTCTTAGCAACCAGGAAAACAACCGCTGTAGGAAGGAGGGAAATAGGAGTGCAGCAAAGGCCAGACAGATGTTGGTGGTAGAATACTCTATAATAAGGTGGACAGACAGGGCCATCTGCCGCCGAGACCGTGAATGCCGAACAGTGTGTTGTCTGTCGTGTGCTCAGGTTTGACATAATACGGATCGGATAGACAGATTGCTGGGTGGGGCTCAGACTTAGAGGAAGGTGGAAGGTCCTTAACAATGATTTTAGGGAACAAAGAGAGAAGCTGAAGGCCAGGACCTCTAAGGTGGTGTTTTCAGAAATACTGCCAGTGCCACAAGGGTCACTAGCTAGACAGCGGGAGCTTAGGGAAATTAATAAGTGGCTTAAAAATTGGTGCAGGAAGGAAGGGTTCCTTGAGAACTGGGCTAAATTCTCTGTTGGCTACAGGCTCTACGGTGGGGACGGGCTGCGCCTCAATGGGGAGAGTGCAGCTGTTCTTGGGGAAAAATATGGTAAGACTGATGGAGGAGCTTTTAAACTAGGATCTGGGGGAGCGCGGGTAGTTGTTCTAAAAAGGGGATAGATAGAGCAGACAGAGAGGGGGAGGCAGTAGGGGTAAATGAGGATTTTGGGGGCAGGGATGTGTAAGAAAAGCAGGGAGCTGAATAGGAGCAACACATGTTCTAATAATATTAAATGTCTGCTGGCAAATGCAGGAAGTCTAGCAAACAAAATGGATGAACTGGAGACTCGTATGACGGTGACAGAATACAATGTGGTGGGAATTACAGAAGCCAGCCTTGATGAGAGAGCCATGACTGGGTAACAAATGTAGAAAGTAACATTATATTTAGAAAGGACAGGAAATATAAAGTTGGAAGGGTGTGCATCTTTGTAAAATCCACATTAAAACCTATTCTCAATGAAGACTTTGGGGGGGAGGGGTGATTTACAGCAATGTAGAGTCACTATGGGTAAATGTATATGGGGATGGTAATAATGGAAAGCTGCTAATTGGAGTTTGCTACAAGCTTCCTAATACAGCTGAACAGGTAGAGGATGAAATGCTATAACAAATTAAAAAGGCAGCAAACAGTAATAGGCATCTTATAATGGGGGATTTTAGCTATCCAGATATTAAATGGGGCATAGAATCTTCTGGTTGTTTCTAAAAGCTGCAATTTCGTATCCACAGTTTAGGACAATTACCTCTCTCAGCTGGTAGATGAACCGACCAGGGGAGGTAATCTGCTGAATCTGGTTCTGTGACATATACGAGATACAATTTCATATCTACAGGTCAGGGAGCATTTGGGAATCAGTGACCATAACATTTTAAGTTTCAATGTAATTTTCATTCAAAAGGAAAATGCCAAAACCTGGAACTTTAAAAAAAGCTGATTTTAACAAATTAAGGGAAGAGCTTAATCGTATTGGCTGGGACAACGTCATGGTAACTGGGGACACCGAACATTAATGGGGCATTTTCAAGGAAATGCTACTAGAATTCTGCAAAAAAACTTATACCCTCTGGTAATAAAATGTCAGGGAATAAAAAGAAACCATTATGGATGAGCAGGACAGTGCAAAGTTTATTAAGACAAAAACAAAGGGCATTCAAAATCTTGAAAGCTGAGAATACTGAAGTAGCATTTCAGGAGTATATAGATCTAAATAAAAAATGTAAAAAAGAAATCAAGCTGGCAAAGTTATCTACAGAGAAACAAATCACCAACGACATTAAAATAAATCCCACATTTTTTTATAAATACATCAATGCATACGTTCTCTAAATGGGATATAGTTAGCAGTGGGGTACCACAGGGATCTGTGCTAGGACCAATTCTTTTTAACCTCTTTACTAATGACCTTATGGATGGGATTGAGAGTAAAGTTCCAGTCTTTGCTGGTGACACCAAACTATGTAGGATATTAAAATCTGAACCTGACATTACAATACTGCAAAACGATCTGAATAAGATGACTGAATGGGCAAACACTTGGCAAATGAGATTTAATATAGATAAATATAAAGTAATGCGCCTAGGAAGGAGTAAACCTATTGCTGCATACACATTAAATGGGAGTTGTGAGGCAGTGACGCCTGTTACAGCTAGGGGGCGCTGTTTGTTCTCCCAGGATGTGCAGAGGCATAGTGAGGCCATGAGGGGTCGTTGTAGTCACAGGTGTAGCTGTGATTACAATTGTTAAAAGCCCTGTAGTATAGAGAGGTTTTATAGTTGAGCCTGAGGAGTCTCAGGTGTGTCAGGGCCAAAGTGAGGCCTGACAACCCACAGCATACACAGTGGTGCTGCTGTCCACTTTGACTGGTCATGGATGTGGACAGGTCTTGTGCACAGAGGTGAATCGGAGATAGACTGTCATGTGCCAGAAGGAAGGACTGGTGTGTGTCAAAGCTGCAGACAGGAGGATGTCGAGGCCTGTGTACGGCTGTGAATAGAGACTGTGATACAGCGGTGCAGGACACCCACAGAACTAGTCAGAGGAGGACTAGCGTGTGTAGTGACTGCAATCTAAAGGATGCTGTTATGAACTGGTGTAAATTGAACACTGAAGTTGTATGCACTGATATTATATGCATTTGTGTGGATTGGAACCTTTTCTTTGTGAAGATAACATATTAAAGAGACTTTTATGTTTGAACCTTGTGGGTCACTGCCTCTTCACTTGCTACCGGTGCACTACAGAGTATACTCGGGACTACAGAATAGGAGATGGACTTGGGTATTCTCGTTACAAGTAAGCTGAGCAGCAGTACTCAATGTCAAGCAGCATAATAATACTAAGGAAAAGCTAAAGACCACAACAGGGATCACCACAAAATATAGAAGGTTTTTAGGATTGAATACACAACAGATAAATACCAATAAAACATAAAGTCATAGACATGACATATACTCTATACAGGTGGCTTATAATAAAGCCAAAAGCTGTCCCTCAACAGACCATAATATACAAATGTATCATTGAAGTGTTTGACAAAATGTCAGTGCACATCATGCATGAAGCACTATCCTATAGAACAGAGGTGTCAAACTGCATTCCTCGAGGGCCGCCAACAGGTCATGTTTTCAGGATTTCCTTGTATTACACAGGTGATAATTTAATCACCTGCACAGAATGATTCCAGCACCTTGTGGAATGCTAAGGAAATCCTGAAAACATGACCTGTTGGCGGCCCTCGAGGAATGCAGTTTGACACCTCTGCTATAGAAGATAAAAGATATGTCTTCTATAGGATAGTGCTTCATGCATGATACGCACTGACATTTTGTCAAACACTTCAAAGCTATATTTGTATATTATGGTCTGTTGAGTAGTGTTGAGCATTCCGATACCGCAAGTATCAGGTATCGGCCAATACTTGCGGCATCGGAATTCCGATACCGAGATCCGATACTTTTGTGGTATCGGGAATCGGAATCGGAAGTTCCCAGTGCATGGTTCCCAGGGTCTGAAGGAGAGGAAACTCTCCTTCAGGCCCTGGGATCCATATCCATGTAAAAAATAAAGAATTAAAATAAAAAATAGGGATATACTCACCCTCTGACGCGCCCTGGTAGAAACTGGCAGCCTGCTTTGCTTCAAATGAGTGCGTTCAGCACCTTCCATGACGCCTAATTCTAGGAATTTAGGACCTGAGAATGACGTCACGGCTTGTGATTGGTCGCGTGGCGGTCACATGAGCGCACGCGACCAATCAGAAGCCGTGACATCATGGAAGGCCCTAAACGCGCTCATTTTAAGCAAAGAAGGCTGCCGGTTAACAGCGGTGAGGTGCAGGGGCCTCCGGAGATGTGAGTATATCAATATTTATTATTTTAATTCTTTATTTTACACATTAATATGGATCCCAGGGCCTGAAGGAGAGTTTCCTCTCCTTCAGACCCTGGGAACCATCAGGATACCTTCCGATACATGGTGTCTTATTGACTTGTATTGGTATCGGGTATCGGTATCGGTGATATCCGATACTTTTCGGGTATCGACCGATACTATCCGATACCGATACTTTCAAGTATCGGACGGTATCGCTCAACACTACTGTTGAGGGATAGCCTTTGGCTTTATTATAAGCCGCCTGTGTAGCCTATATGTTATGTCTATGACTTTTTAAATGTTTTTATTGGTATTTATCTGTTGTGCATTCCATAAAACCTTCTATATTTTGTGGTGATCCCTGTTGTAGTCTTTAGCTTTTCCTTAGTATTATTATGTTGGTTTCTTATTGACCTCAGGTGTATCCCCGTATTCATTCTGTGGTGCCCTCCAGAAAATGTGTTTTTGTCCCAATGTCAAGCAGCAGCTGCAAAAGCAAAATAGATTTTGGGATGTACAGTGGGGAAATAAGTATTTGATCCCTTGTTGATTTTGTAAGTTTGCCCACTGACAAAGACATGAACAGTCTATAATTTTAATGGTATGTTAATTTTAACATTGAGAGATAGAATATCAAAAATAAACTCCAGAAAATCACAGTGTATAAATTATATAAATTTAGTTGCATTTTGCAGTGAGAAATAAGTATTTGATCCCTTACCAACCATTAAGAGTTCTGGCTCCTACAGACCAGTTAGATGTTCCTAATCAATTCTTTACCTGCATTAAAAACAGCTGTCTTACATAGTCACCTTTATAAAAAATACTCCTGTGCACAGACTCAAATAATAAGTCAGACTCTAACCTCTACAACATAGGCAAGACCAAGGAAAATTATAGGGATGTCAGGGACAAGATCATAGACCTGCACAAAGCTGAAATGGGCTGCAAAACCATAAGTAAGACGCTTGGTGAGAAGGAGACAACTGTCTGTGGAATAGTAACAAAATGGAATAAATACAAGGCGACTGTCAACCGACATCGATCTGGGGCACCATGTAAAATCTTACTTCATGGGGTATCTTTGATCATGAGGAAGGTGAGAGATCAGCCTAAAACTACATGGGGGGAACTTGTTAATGATCTCAAGGCAGCTGTTTCTGATTATTGAGGATGTTAACCTCAGGTCATTAGCAGAATGGAGGGCGCGGTTAGGGTGGCAGACTGAGATGAGGGTGGAGACGTAGGGTGGTGGGTGGTGCTGAGCCATGGAGTGCTTTGTGGGAGAGGGTAAAAATTTTATACTGAATTTTGGAGTGGATGGGTAACCATTGTAATGATTGGCACAAGGTAGAGGCATCCATGTAATGGTTGGTGAGGAATATGATCCAGGCTACAGCATTCAAGACAGATTGAAGAGGGGAGAGTTTGGTAAGAGGGAGACCGATTAGTCGAGAATTACAATAGTCCAGACGAGAATGGATAAGAGAACCAGCAAGAGTTTTTGCAGAGTCAAATGTAAGAAAGGGTCGAATTCTAGAAATGTTTTTGAGGTGAAGATGACAAGAGCGAGCCAGTGATCGGATGTGGGGAGTGAATGAAAGCTCTGAATTAAGTATGACCCCAAGAAAGCGGGCCTGTTGCTGGGGAGTAATGATAGAATCACACACGGAAATGGCAATGTCGGGCATAGGTAGGTAAGTAGAGGGAGGAAACACAATGAGTTCAGTTTTTGACAAGTTCAGTTTCAGATAGAGGGAGGACATGAAGTTGGAGACAGCGGTAAGACAATCACTGGTGTTTTCTAAAAAGGAAGGTTTGATGTCAGGAGAGGAGGTGTATAATTGGGTGTCATCAGCATAGAGATGGTACTGGAAGCAAAATCTACTGATTGTTTGTCCAATATAGGCAGTATACAAAGAGAAGACAAGGGCTGATCCTTGAGGAACCCCAACAGTAAGGGAAAGATGAGAGGAGGAGGAGCCAGCAAAAGATACAGTGAAGGAGCTGTCAGGGAGATAGGAGGAGACCAGGAGAGAACGGTGTCCTTGAGGCCAAAGGAGCAGAGCATAGTGAGGAGGAGCTGGTAATCCACAGTGTTGAATGCTGCAGAGAGATCTAGGAGAATTAGTATGGAGTAGTGATCATTAGATTTAGCTGTTAGTAGATCATTAGAGACTTTAGTGAGGGCAGTTTCAGTAGAGTGCAAAGAGCATAAACCGGATTAAAGAAGGTCGAGAAGAGAGTTATCTGAGAGATAGCGGATATGACAGCAGTGAACAAGGCATTCGAGGAGTTTAGAGATGAAGGAAAGATTAGAGAAAGGTCTATAGTTAGCCACACAGTTTTAGTCGAGAGATGTTTTTTTAAGTAATGGATGTATGATGGCATGCTTAACCGCTTAGTGACGGAGCCAAATTTTTGAAATCTGACCAGTGTCACTGTATGTGGTAATAACTCTGCAACGCTTCAACAAATCCCAGTGATTTTAAGACAGTTTTTTGGTGACATATTATACTTTATGATAATGGTAAATTTAGATCAATATGTTTTGTGTTTATTTATAAAAAATATCAAAAATTTGAGAAAAATGATAAAAAATTTGCAATTTTCAAAATTTGAATGATTATCCCTTTAATCCAGATGGTCATACCACAGCAAACCATTAGTAAATAACATTTCCCACATGTCGGCTTTACATCAGCATCATTTGTAAAATGTTATTTTATTTTGTTAGCATTTTAGGAAGTTTTAAAAATGTAGCAGCAATTTTTCATTTTTTCAAGGAAATTTACTAAATTTATTTTTTTAGGGACTTATCCATGTTTGAAGTGACTTTAAGGGGTCTCACAAATTGGGAAACCCCCAAACGTGATACCATTTTAAAAACAGCACCCCCTGACATATCAAAAACTGCTGTCAGAGTTTATTAACCCTTCAGGTGCTTTAAAGGAATTAATGCAAAGTGGTATGACAGAAATGAAAAGTGTATTTTTACCACCTAAATGCCTCTAACTTCTGAACAGATTACTACAGCCGTCAGACTCTAAGGCCGCTATTTGGTCATGAATTGCCACGGCAAACATCAGGACCACACAATCATGATCTAAGGGCACCAATTTGGATAAAGAGGAAGCCCCCACACTCTGTTAACCATTTATAATGATGTAGTCACTATTTACTGCAGCATCTAAGGGGTTAAACAGATTTGGACAGTGCAAACACTGATCGTGGCTGATGCAGAAAGTTGTCAGCTATAGTGCACAACCGACAGATACTGGATTGTCACCTGAATGGGGATGAAATTCTCTTATATATCAGGTCAGTTAAAAGACGTATTGGCTGTCATTAAGGGATGAGGAGGGAAAGATACCGGAAGAGAGAGAGAGAGGTTAAATAATTTTTGTTAGCTGAGTGGTGACAGCAGGGGAAAGGGACTGGAGGAGATGTGATGGAACAGGATCTCTGGCGCAAGTAGTAGGGCGAGAAAATGCAAGAAGCCTGATCACTTCTTCTTCTGTAACTGGTTCAAAATCGGAGAGTGAGCTACATGCAGTGGGGGAGGGAGGACAGTGCATGGTATGAGGGGATTGGGAGAAAATTTCCTTTCAGATATGGTCAATTTTTTCTTTGAAGTAATAGGCCAGATCATATGCCTGGAGATCCATGGTTGGGGCCTGTACTCTTGGGTTGAGTATGGAATGAAAAGTGTCAAAGAGACATTTAGGGTTATTGGATAGTGAGGTGATGAGGGTTTGTTTGGAGAGGTGAAGGACAGTGTTGTATGTTTTAAGCATAAACTTATAATGGATTAAATCTTCGGGTAGACTGGATTTTCTCCAAAGGTGTTCAGCGCACCTGGAGCAACTATGTTGGAAAAAAGTTTTCAGCATGTGCCAGGGTTGTCGCCGTCTGTGCCGAGTTTTTCTATGTATAGGAGGTCCTGCTTTATCCAGGGCACTTTGCAGTGTATCATTATAGTGCTTGAATGCAGATTCAGGACATGAGAGGGAGGAGATAGGGGCCAATTATGACTGCAAATCCTTCATAAGTTTCTGAGTGTTAAAGGCCTGAATATTTCTATAAGTATGGAAAGTGAGGGTTACCTGAGTGGGATAGCAGTTCTTGATAGAGAATTAAAGAAGGTTGTGGTAAGAGAGCGGGAGAGGGGAGTTTGTGAAATCATC
Organism: Ranitomeya variabilis; assembly: GCF_051348905.1. Lineage (NCBI taxonomy): Eukaryota > Metazoa > Chordata > Amphibia > Anura > Dendrobatidae > Ranitomeya > Ranitomeya variabilis. Next base: position 460,784,640 of record NC_135232.1, on the reverse strand, counting down.
CACTGAGCAAAGCCGGGAGAAGACCAAATCGAAGGAGTTTCCATCTTCATGAATAAGAGAGTTAGTAAGCTGTGAAAGGCCAAAGGAGGAGGTTAGAGATAAAAGGTGAGTAGCAGATGGGGAGAGGGAAAAAGCAATGGGGATGTTGAAGTCTACCAGGATGAGGGTGGAGATGTCACAGGAGAGAAAATATGTAAGCCAGGTGGCAAAGTGATCTATAAACTTATGGGAGGGGCCTAGAGGACAATATACCACCACCACTCGCATGGAAAAGGGGATGTAGAGTGACAGCATGGACCTCAAAAGAAGGGAAGACAAGTGAGGGTACTTGAGGGATAACCTGAAAGCTACATTTGGGTGATAGAAGCAGACCAACGCCTCCACCTGCTATGTTGTCCAATCTTGGCGTATGAGAGAAGTGTAGTCCACCATATGAAAGAGCAGCAGCGGTGATGCCTGGCTGCTGAATCCAGTTTCCAGTAAGTGTCAGAAGGTTAAGAAAATCAGAAAGAAAGAAGTCAGGTTCTTCCAGCAAGACAATGATCCACACATACATTCAGACAACAAAGAAGTGGGTCAAAAAGAAGCACATTATGGTCATGGAGTGGCCTAGCAAGTCTCCAGACCTTAATCCCATAGAAAACTTATGGGGGGAGTTGAAGCTCCGAGTTGCCAAGCGACAGGCTCAAAATCTTAATGATTTAGAGATGATCTGCAAATAGGAGTGGACCAATATTCCTCCTGACATGTGCACAAACTTCATCATCAACTACAAAAAATGTCTGACTGCTGTGCGTACCAACAAGGGTTTTGCCACCAAGTATTAAGTCTTGTTTGCCAGAGGGAATAAATACTTATTTCTCACTGCATTGCAGATAAATGTATGTAATTAATATAATGTGATTTTTCTGGGTTTTATTTTTGATATTCTACCTCTCATTGTTAACCTACCCTTAAAATTATAGACTGTTCATGTCTTTGTCAGTGGGCAAACTTAAAAAATAAGCAAGGGATTAAATACTTATTTCCCCCACTGTACTTAGTAATCAGGGGTATAATAATGTTGATCATAAATATCACATTTTTTACAAATTACTAAATAATATAATTTAACAAAATGCATTTGAAACTGAAAGTACACATAAAATGTTTCTTCTGAGACTATGCACATAAAGCTAATTTAATTAAGAGTATAGGGCATTAAATGTCTTATTTTTATAATATTAAAATTCTACTAGTCTGCAGTTAATTGTCTAATTCATTTGGTATAATGTCTACTGATAGCTTTGGTAATGAAAAAAAACAGTTGTTTAAATAAAGCACTGTGTTAAGTTATCAACTACGTCAAGATCCAATTTTCTTAAGAGCACCTTCTCACCCAGGAATTACAGCTTGTTGTTAGGTTCATTTTCCTCAATGACAATTATTAGAAGAAGAACGTTTGACTTCTCAAGCCAGCAAGTAAAAAGCTTGACAGCAGAGGGGTCAATATTAGAAGAACAGGCAATAGACTATGGGACACATAGTACACTTTGTCTGTGGAGTACCAGTACGTTTTTCTTGATCGTGACGGTCCTACGTGGCCTCCCTCTCCTGAGCTGGAAATTACACTTAAAGGCTTCCCCAGACTGGTGTCCACAGGTTGGGACCCAGTCCTTTGGTCTGCCCTTCTTCACACACTGAGGTCAACTCTGACACGTGGTAAGGTTTTTAATATTAGACAGTGTAGGACTGTCCCGATCAGGGTCACCTTTCGACGGTGGGATGGTTTTTATGCTATTTTTGATCAAAAACAGTATTACTAAGAACTCTATGTTACTTAAATGCACTTTTGCTTTTTACTTATTTAGTTACAGCAGGGTTTTTGCTCATTTGGCTTCTAGTAGGTTTAGTATTTCTATATTGCTTATTGGTTATTTATTTGTATATTGGTTTATTACACTACATAAAGACCGTAAAACTATATTTTTAATTGTTTTTAACTTTGAAGTAATGTTGTTACAAATAAAAGTATTTTTATACTTTAGGTGTGCAGTAAGGATGAAAAAGCATGCTCGTTAATACTCGGATATCATTCGAGCATCTGGGTACTCAGATATGTTCATTACTCTGCAAGTATTGAGTGGTGCTTGATTTAAAACTCGAATCCTAGCCTCGCATGTTTGTCACCTGTTTCAAAGCCACTAAGAATTTGGGGATTGCCTACACATCACTGTAATGCCATAGACATGATGATAGTGGCATTACTGTGATTGACTGGCCATATTACAACATTAGGGGTAGAAAAAGGACCGCCACGCTTGGCTCACTGATGTCATTGGACAACTAAGGGACAGTTCACTTTGGAGGGACAGAGTGCTTGTCCTGGCCTACGTGTGCACAGGTTAACTAATCTGAGTCCCCTAGCATTAATACTGGTGCTGATGCTGAACCATCATACTAACAGCCCTTCCAAGGCTAATATTATGTTTTGCTGTTTGTATCAGATATATTGTGCACTTAGACTGAGGCCAGATGCAGGAGCAGGGAGAGTGGTGAAATAAAGGCTCAAGGCAGGGATGAGTGCTTCACAGTCCGCTGCTAAATATTTAGGTGCAGCATGTGACCCAGATTTTTATTTGGGTGCAGAAATTGACTATATTGTCATCAATAGAGTATTGTATGCTTTGTGCTACATTTCTATGATATATACCACTCCCAAAAAAAAAATTAAAAAAAATTATGCATTCAATCAAGTCACCCATATAGAATTGTGTGCTCTCTGGTACATTTTGGTGCTTTAAAACACTTCCAAAAAGCGTGAGAAATTTTTTCTGGGTTAAATTACTCACACATAAAGTATACTGTGGTGTGGGGTACATTTCTGTCATATCAAACACTACCAAAAAAATGTTTACATATTTTTCTGAGTTAAATTACTCACCCATACAGTATTATGTGTGGTCTGTAGTACATTTAATTTGTGTCTAATAGTCAGAAAAAGCATGGAAAACTTTTTCTGGATTTAATTACTCACCCATATAGTATTATGTGCAAACAGGTGGTCAGTTGGATAGCAGATAATGCTTCCAGCATGCTTGGCAGCACCACCATGTCATCCACACAGTCCAGTCTCACCAACCCACAGTCTGGATCACTTCATCCTCACCCTGATCCTCCTTTCCTCCACCATGTTGAGTCCAAGGAGACTAGTGATACCACACTAGGTCACTTCGAGGAGCTCTTTACAACATCACCTCTTGATTGTGGCCTTTCAACCTGCATTTTCCCAGAAGGACAGGAGGTGATTATGTTTAACCCCTTCCCGACATGTGACGGCATAGTACGTCACATGTCGGGACCCCCGCTTTGATGTGCGCTCCGGCGGTGAGCGCACATCAAAGTCGCGACATGTCAGCTGTTTTTTATAGCTGACATGTGCGCGCAATAGCGGCGGGTGAAATCGCGATCACCCGCCGCTATTAACTAGTTAAATGCCGCTGTCAAACGCAGACAGCGGCATTTAACTACTGCATCCGGCCGTGCGGCCGGATATGAGCGCATCGCCGACCCCCGTCACATGATCGGGGGTCGGCGATGCTTGTACATTGTAACCATAGAGGTCCTGGAGACCTCTATGGTTACTGATTGCCGGTGGCTGTGAGCGCCCTCCTGTGGTCGGCGCTCACAGCACACCTGCATTTTAGCTACATAACAGCGATCTGATGATCGCTGTTATGTAGCAGAGCCGATCGGGCTGTGCCTGCTTCTAGCCTCCCATGGAGGCTATAGAAGCATGGTAAAAGTTTTAAAAAAAAGTGAAAAAAAATGTGAAAAAAATAAAAAATATATAAAAGTTTAAATCACCCCCCTTTCGCCCCAATCAAAATAAATCAATAAAAAAAAAACCCAACCTACACATATTTGGTATCGCCGCGTTCAGAATCGCCCGATCTATCAATAAAAAAAAAGCATTAACCTGATCGCTAAACGGCATAATGAGAAAAAAAATCGAAACGCCAGATTTACGTTTTTTTGGTCGCCACGACATTGCATTAAAATGCAATAACGGGCGATCAAAAGAACGTATCTGCACCAAAATGCTATCATTAAAAATGCCAGCTCGGCACGCAAAAAATAAGCCCTCACCTGACCCCAGATCACGAAAAATGGAGACGCTACGAGTATCGGAAAATGGCGCAATTTTGTTTTGTTTTGTTTTTTGCAAAGTTTGGAATTTTTTTTCACCACTTAGGTGAAAAATAACCTAGTCATGTTAGGTGTCTATGAACTCGTACTGACCTGGAGAATCATAATGGCAGGTCAGTTTTAGCATTTAGTGAACCTAGCAAAATAGGCAAGCAAAAAACAAGTGTGGGATTGCACTTTTTTTGCAATTTCACTGCACTTGGAATTTTTTTCCCGTTTTCTAGTACACAACATGGTAAAACCAATGATGTCGTTCAAAAGTACAACTCGTCCCGCAAAAAATAAGCCCTCACATGGCCAAATTGACGGAAAAATAAAAAAGTTATGGCTCTGGGAAGGAGGGGAGCGAAAAACGAAAACGGATAAACGGAAAAAGCTCCGGGGGTGAAGGGGTTAATGATGCACAAATCTTAGAGTAGCTATGGCTACAAGAAGATGACGGTGGGGAACTGCAAATTTTGTGAGGAAGATGATGATGACACAGTGGTCAATCAGTCAGCTTGTTGTTATGAAGTCACCAAGTAAGGAGGACAAGGGTGACGTGGGGAATACGAGGTGGTGGATGATGACGTCACCGACCAATCCTGGGAATCTGGCATGCAGAGCGGGGCAATCAGCACTAAGGGGGAGGGATCAGAAGCACCAAAACAGGCACTGGTGTGACCAGATGGTGAAGATAGGCAACTGTTCAACAGAGCACGGACACTCCTGAATTTCTACATCAAATAGTTACATGTTCCACAGTCTGGGAGTTTTTTAAAGAAGGTTCTGAGAAAAAAATGGTCATTTGCAACCTGTGCCATGACAAGATCAGAAGTGGCCTGACCACTAAGAACCTAACCAACCCCATCATGATATGGCACAGGTTATTTAAGCACCCGACTCTGTGGTCCAAATGCCTGGTTGCATGATTGGTGCCATCGGGTGACAACACTGCCTATTTCCCTGTGCTAGGTGCTTCCCAATCACCTGTCCATAACACTTTCACAGATGCCTCCCACCCTGCACCTAGCTCACACTGGCATGGCACATGTGCTTCCAACACCAAGGATTGCTGTCTCTACTTCTATCAGGGTTTCCTCAACCTCATACATCAGTTCTGGCACCCCCCCTGCTCCACTTCATCCTCCATCTCCCATGTGCTATCTTAGAGCACGTGGTCCACATAAGCCAGAAGCTGAAAGTTCTGTAGCACTGCCTCATCGAAGCGAAAACAGGCTCTGCTGAAGCTGATTTGTCCAGGAGATAAACCAAACACCACAGCAGAGTTACTTAAAGGAACAACAGACCAGACAGATCTGTTGCTTTTGCCACTGAACCACCATCCATGCAAAGTTGTTTGTGATAATGGCAGTAGCCTGGTGGTGGCTGAGAAGCTTGGTAAGCTCACATATGTACCATGCTTGGCACACATGCTCATCTTGGAAGTTCAGTAGTTTCTTAAAACCTACCCAAATTTTCCAGATCTTCAGCGTCCAGTTCTGAAAGTTACAGCTGCCATTGCTCTGGCAGTGCTGCAGCAGTGCATGCAAGTACCAGCTCACCAACTGGTGTGTGGCATGTCAACATGCTGAAACTCCACACTCCACACTGCACATGCCAGAAAGTCTTTGTGAGCAGCAGTGGCCACTTATTGAGTACCAATTCCAATTTGCCCATCAGTATTCTGGTCATGAGTGGGCATGGAAGTCTGACATTTGGGCAGATCTCCAAGACTTTGAGGACTCCACAAATTAAACATGAAGCTATTCATGTGGACCAGGTGGAGATGGAGGAAGACATGATAAAAGGAGATACCAATCAGCTCAGTCAGATCTCATCTGCTCAGCACGAATTGGGTAACAATCTGGAGTGGAGCCTGTGGAGGAGGAGGAACAGGAGCTGTTGGCTAGCGCAACAGAGGTTAGTACCCACACAATCTTTGTCCCATCTTTCCTATGTTGATGGGCCGAGGAGGGAAATGAGGAGGAAGAGGAGGAGGTAGATATAGAAAGTCATCATAATAGTGAAGACAGGGAAATGTTGGCTGTAGGGAGCTTTGAACATATGGCCAACTTTATGTACCTTTCCCGTGACCCTCACGCTATATTTATCACGCATCAGCTGTTACCAGTGATAAAAAGGTCACTGCAGGTCACATGTGTTGACTGATGAGAGATTACTTCTCTCCTCAGCATACTCCTGCTATCACTGATAACAGTGAGAGCAGGCGCCGCTGATGTGAGTATTCTTCTGCTGTTGACTTTGCTATAAATAATTAAATAAACAAAAAATTATGTGGGGTCTATTCTATTTTTGATAACCAGCTCAGGCAAAACCAACAACAGTGGGCTGAAACCCTCAGCTGTCAGCTTTATCATGGCTGGAAATCAAGAATAGAGGGGTCAGACGGCGTTTTTATTTAATTACTTAAGCAAATAATTTAAAAAAACACTGTGGGGTCCCCCCATTTTTGACAACCAGCCAAGCTAAAGCAGAGAGTTGGGGGTTGGTATTCTCAGACTGTTAAGAAGCCATGGATATGGATAAGAAGCCTATAAATAGCGGGCTTTAGACACCCCAAAAAAGGTGCATCTATTAGATGCATCAATTCTGGTAACCTGTTTTCCAACTTGCTCTGGAGCAGAGGCAAGTGGAGTAATATTTGAGGGATTGATATCAGCTATTTTATGGATGCTGACTAGTGTTGAGCATTCCGATACCGCAAGTATCGGGTATCGGCCGATATTTGCGGTCTCGGAATTCCGATACCGAGATCCGATATTTACCGCATATCGGATACCGGAATCGGAAGTTCCCAGAATTCAAACTGCACGAATTCAGCCAATGAGGAATGATTACAAGTGTGGGCATATCCTGTTCTGCATGGTGGGCATATAACTACTGGCAAGGCTGTGATTGGCTGCTAAAATGATGTCATGATGCACTATAAGAAACGCTGCCGCCATTTCGGGCTCACTCTGCTGTGAATTCAGTTAGGCATAGCACGCTGTGTTCTGACTGAGGGCCAGTTGAGATAGCGATTTGCTTCACTGTGCTTTTCCCAGGCTAATTTAGCAACCGCTGCGTGAGAACCTTGCTTTTGCCTTGCAGCGCTGTTTTCACAGCGATCTGCAAGGTCTGTGTGTGTGTGTGTGTGTGTGAGTGCAGCTCACTCTGTAGTCTGTGTGCAGCCACAGCCGGTTGTATTCAGCTCAGGGTGGTTCACTGCCTCATACTGTTCTATCCATTGTCCTTTTTTGCTATTAGTGCAGCCTGCTGCACATTTTTTTCAAATATTTCCTATTAGTGGCTTTCCACCCGTATCCAGCTAAATTGTGGAAAAACACTACATAGGATAACGTAGAGGAGGTTTTTTGGGCCTTGCAGCGCTGTTTACAGCTGTCTGCGCGGTCTCCGTGAGTGTAGTCAGTTCTGCCAAAAATAAAATAATAAAGTTCACCAAACACACCACTTTACAGTTGTGTAGGCCACATTAGCTCATATTAAAGTCTAGTCCACACTTTAGAAAATTAGTGTTTCTTATACCTGTTAGGAGCTGTTCAGGAATAAGCACACTAAGCCCTTAGTACTTTTCTGCTTATCTTTATCAGTCAACCAAGATGAAGAAGGCAGGGAGTAAGGCACGTGGGCATGGTCGCGGAGAAGGGAGAGGACGTGGGGATTCTGTGCCTGCTGCGGGCACCGGTGACTCATCATCACTCAGTTTCAGCAGGGAACAGTCCTTCATGTGCAGCTTTGTAGGAGAGCGCCGTACACCGCTGCTGCGTGAAGACCAAATTGAAGCTGTTGTCGGATGGATGGCAGCTAACGCATCGACTTCAATTAGTGCCACATCCTCTCAGGCACAGAGCACTGGAGAGCACCCGTCTGTCTCTTCACCACCTGCCAAATTGCCCAGGCAGTCAGAGAGCCCAGGACAGGAGCCGTCTCTACTTCTGTTCTTTGAATCTCTTGGCTTGGAAACAGGGGGCCAGCCAAGCAGCATTGGAGAAATGGAAGAAGAGGCAGTGTGCAGTGATGCCCAACAGCTTTGTCTCTCTGACTCTGAAGAGGCGGGTGGGCCAGTGCCTCCGGTCACCACACCGCAGTACGCATCCGATGATGACACTCAGGTGCCACTTTCTGGTGCATGCTGTGCTGCTGAGACTACCCAGGAGGAGCAGTTGGTGGCAGAGGGTAGTGCAGATGATGAGGTCCTTGACCCATCATGGCGTGAGGGACAGGAAGGTTGTGGGAGCAGCTCTGAGGAAGAGATACCCCGAACGGGCCAAAGAGGGAGAGGGAGGGGGAAGACTGCGGAGCCTGTAGCCTCCACTTCGGCACCCGTTAGGAGCATGCCTCTTCCAAAAGCCAAAAAGGGCGCTACCAAGACTTGAAGTGCCTGGTCCTTTTTTGACACAGTTGCAGATGACATTTGCTTTGTCAAATGCAAGGTGTGTCATCATAAAATCAAAAGAGGGAGAAATGTCAGCAACCTCAATACCTCAAATATGTGGAAACATGTGCGGACCAGGCACGCGTTGGAGTTACAAAAACACACTGAAGACCTAGGCCAACCAACAGCGGCAGCTACCACCTCTTCAGCTCGTGTTGCCTCTTCCTCCAGCTCACACACAGCTGGTTCGGCTTCTTCCCAGGATCGCCATGGAAGAACCTCTGGCACAGTTGTCCAGAGACCCACTGTAATTCCACTCACAGCACCACGTTCCCAGTCATCCTCACACTCCCAGCCCAGTCTACAGCCATCGGTAGTACAGGCATGGGAGAAAAGGCGGCCATTCTCGGCAAACCACCCCCGAGTACAGGCTCTGAATGCTGGCATTGCAAAACTACTGTCCCTTGAAATGTTCTCATTCAGGCTGGTGGAAACTGACAGCTTCCGTAACTTGATGGCATTGGCAGTCCCACAGTAAAATGTGCCCAGCCACTATTATTTCAGCAGGCAAGCCGTCCCTGCCCTGCACAAGCATGTGGAGGGACACATAAAACACGAGCTACTGAACGCCGTCAGTACCAAGGTCCACCTCACCACCGATGCGTGGACCAGTCACCATGGACAGGGGCGATACCATTCCCTCACTGCCCATTGGTTTAATGTTGTTGAGCCGGGTACAGATCGTGCGAGGGGCGCAGGACGTGTCCTGCCTAGTGTTGAGCATTCCGATACCGCAAGTATCGGGTATCGGCCGATACTTACGGGTATCGGAATTCCGATACCGAGATCCGATACTTTTGTGGTATCAGGTATCGGTATCGAAACAACATTAATGTGTAAAATAAAGAATTAAAATAAAAAATATTGCTATACTCACCTCTCCGACGCAGCCTGGACCTCACCAAGGGAACCGGCAGCGTTCTTTGCTTAAAATGCGCGCGTTTACTTCCTTCCGTGACGTCACAGCTTGTGATTGGTCGCGTGCCGCCCATGTGGCCGCGACGCGACCAATCACAGCAAGCCGTGACGTAATTTTCAGGTCCTCAATGCCTAATTCTAGGCATTCAGGATTTTAAAATTACGATCCGGCTTGTGATTGGTCGCGTCGTGGTCACATGGGCGACGCGACCAATCACAAGCCGTGACGTCACGGGAGGCAGGAAACGCTCGCATTTTAAAATTACGTCACGGCTTGTGATTGGTTGCGTGCCGCCCATGTGACTGCGACGCGACCAATCACAGCAAGCCGTGACGTAATTTCAGGTCCTCAATGCAGAATTAGGCATACAGGACCTGAAATTACGTCACGGCTTGCTGTGATTGGTCGCGTCGCAGTCACATGGGCGGCACGCAACCAATCACAAGCCGTGACGTAATTTTAAAATGCGCGCGTTTCCTGCCTCCCGTGACGTCACGGCTTGTGATTGGTCGCGTCGCCCATGTGACCGCGACGCGACCAATCACAAGCCGGATCGTAATTTTAAAATCCTGAATGCCTAGAATTAGGCATTGAGGACCTGAAAATTACGTCATGGCTTGCTGTGATTGGTCGCGTCGTGGCCACATGGGCGGCACGCAACCAATCACAAGCCGTGACGTCACGGAAGGAAGTAAACGCGCGCATTTTAAGCAAAGAACGCTGCCGGTTCCCTCGGTGAGGTCCAGGCTGCGTCGGAGAGGTGAGTATAGCAATATTTTTTATTTTAATTCTTTATTTTACACATTAATATGGATCCCAGGGCCTGAAGGAGAGTTTCCTCTCCTTCAGACCCTGGGAACCATCCAGGATACCGTCCGATACTTGAGTCCCATTGACTTGTATTGGTATCGGGTATCGGTATCGGATTAGATCCGATACTTTGCCGGTATCGGCCGATACTTTCCGATACCGATACTTTCAAGTATCGGACGGTATCGCTCAACACTAGTCCTGCCCACTCCAAGGATTGCAGGAATCCAGTCTGTACGCATTGACTCCTCCTCATACACAAGTTCCTCAGAATCATCGCTGCAGGAGCCGTCACAGTCCACCTCCACATGGACCCGTGAACGTTTACCTGTTACGACCGACATGAGCACAGCTGTGGCCAAACGTCAGCAGGCCGTCTTGAAATTAATTTCTTTGGGGAATCGAAGCCACACAGCGCAGGAGCTCTGGAATGCCATCAAGCAGGAGAGCGATGTGTGGTTTGTGGCAGCGAATCTCCAGCCAGGCATGGTAGTGAGTGACAATGGCCGAAATCTGGTGGCAGCTCTGGGCCTCGGCAACCTCACTCACATCCCATGTCTGGCACATGTGCTCAACTAGGTCGTGCAAAGTTTTTTGAGGGACTATCCGGATCTTGATGCACTGCTGCACAAGGTCCGCCTAGAGTGTGCTCACTTGCGGCATTCCAGCACGGCAAGATCGCGCATTGCAGCTCTGCAGCGCCAATTCCGCCTTCCGGAACATCGCATCATATGTGACCTACCAACCAGGTGGAATTCCACATTACATATGTTGGAGCGGTTGTGTGAGCAGCAGCAAGCAGTAATGGAGTACCAGCTGCATCAGGCGCTAAGGAGTCGCACTCTGCGCCGTTCAGACTTCACAACCACAGAGTGGGCCACTATGAAGGACGTCTGCCAGGTTTTGCGTCCCTTCGATTATTCCAAGCGGATGGTGAGTGCAGATGATGCACTAGTCAGCATGACTGTCCCTCTTATCTGCCTGCTTCAACAAACACTGCAAGCGCTAAGGGATGATGTTGTGGAAGAGGTGGAGGTTGAGGAGTCACCATTTCCATCAGCTTCTGGACAGTCAGCGCCACGTGGTTCCTCACAAAGGCATAGGCAGGGGACACTTTGTGAGGAGGATGAGGAGGAGTCAATGGAGGGCGAAGACATCTGTCCAGAGGAGGGAGTTACACAATTGTCCAGTAGTCAGTGTGTACAGCGAGGGTGGGGTGATGAAGAGTGGGCAGAGATCACGCCTCAAGCAGGGGACAGCAATTCTTGGCCAGTTGGCAGTCTGCAGCACATGGTTGATTACATGCTGCAGTGCCTGAGAAACGACCGCCGCATCGCCCACATTCTCAACATGGCTGATTATTGGGTGTACACCCTCCTCGATCCTCGCTACCGGGACAACGTACAAAGCCTCATCACACCGATGAACCGGGAGCGTAAAATGCGTGAGTACCAAGACACACTATTGAATTCCATCATTTTCTCCAGTCCAACTGAGAGCAGTGCTGCTAGTGCTTTACAAAGCTGCTCAGTGCGTCGAGGCAGTGGATGAGGCTCTGCCCAAAGAGGGAGCAGAAGCAGTGCCTCTGCCCAAGGCAAGACCAGTATGGCCCAACTGTGGCACAGTTTTGTGTGCCAGCCACAAATGTCTACACCATCACAGGCGGCTCCAGTCAGCAGGAGGCAATGGTTCCGTCAGATGGTGACAGACTACATGTCTTCCCCTCTTACTGTACTCCCAGACAGCTCTTCCCCTTTCAAGTTTTGGGTCTCTAAGCTGGATACATGGCCAGAGCTAAGCCAGTATGCATTGGAGGTGCTGGCTTGCCCTGCGGCTAGTGTATTATCGGAACGCGTCTTTAGTGCTGCAGGTGGTGTACTAACAGACCGTCGCATGTGACTATCCTCCGATAACGTTGACCGGCTTACTTTTCTGAAAATGAACCAGTCATGGATCTCGCAGGAATTTGCCACTCCTCTTCCTGATTAAATAATTGGGTGACTGTCTACAGTATCCAGGTCTCCTGTTGTGTTCATCTTTCTACCACCTGAACTATAATTCCTGGGCTCCAACACCGCCAGTTGAGGCTCAGAAGTGCCGTCTGCACAGTCAAAACATACGACCCAGTGTTATTGGGTTTCAGTAACGTCAGCTGATCCCCAGCTGTGTAGCCGGCAATGTGTCCTGCGACCACCACGCTGACAAAACAACTGAAATTTAAGGGAACCTGTCCCCCCCCAGGCGTTTATTACTGAAAGAGCCACCTTGTGCAGCAGTAATGCTGCACAAGGAAAAGGTAGCTATTTTAGTTTAGCTCCTTGCACACGCAGAACTTAACACTTATAAAATGTGTCCACTGATACCGTAAAACCGTCCTGGAGGTGGGACTTTCATTCGTAATGTGACGCAGCACAGCCATCATTCCTACCCCCTTGGTGCCGTGTGCCGCCTCCTCAGCATTGTTTGATTCTTTCCCGGAGCCTGCGCTGTTATGTTATCCCTTGGCCAGGCACACTTAGTGCTGCCCATCTTTTGACATCATTTGGTGTCAGGCTGGCTGCGCCTGTGCAGCGGCGCTGCCCGAGATCCCGCCTCGCAGTGTCTTCTGATTTAATCACACTGCGGGCCTGGGATCCATGGGCATGCGCAGTGCATATCTTCACCTCAGGCTCTCACTCATCTCCCTCCACCTTCTTCAGACTGTGCGCCATCAGCTGATCCCTAATAGCATGCCACGGCCGGGACGCCGCACAGTCTGAAGAAGCCGGAGGGAGGGGAGTGAGAGGTGAGGATATGCACTGAAATTAAAGGGAACCTGTCCCCCCCCAGGCGTTTGTATGTATAACAGCCACCTTGTACAGCAGTAATGCTGCATTTGTACAAGGTGGCTCATTAAGTTATTCTCCTTGCACACGTCGAACTCAACACGTATAAAATGTGTCCCCTGAGACCAATAAACCGTCCCTGAGGTGTGACTTTCCTTTGTAATGACACGAAGCAACCCCCTTGGTAGCGCTGCCCATCTTCTGACATCATTGGTTGGCTGGCTGCACCTGTGCGGCCGCCCTGCCCTACACAACGCCCCTCGGTGTCTTATTTATTTTGACTGCGAGGGTGTGATTGATGGGCATGAGCAGTGGATATGTTCGCCTGTCACTCATCTCCTTCCGCCTTCTTCAGACTGTGCGGCTTCATGGCCGTGGCATGTGATAAAGGATCAGCTGACACCGCTGAAGCAGGTGTAAGGACATGAGTGAGAGGCGAACATATTTACTGCGCAAGGCCATGAATCCCAGCCCTGCAGTGTGAATTAATGAAAAGACACTGCGGGGCTGGGATTCATGGGCATCGCGAACCGCACCAGACGACATCAAATGATGTCAGAAGACGGGCAGCGCTAACAGCGCATGGCCAAGGGTTAACACAACAGCGCATACTCCTGTACAGCAAAATGCGACGCTCAGGAGGCCGCGCCCAGCACCAAGGTGGTATTTTTGACAGCTGTGCTGCGTCTCATTAACCCCTTCCCGACCCATGACGCCATGTAGGCGTCATGAAAACCTGTGCCAATCCGACCCATGACGCCTATGTGGCGTCATGGAATGATCGCGTCCCTGCAGATCGGGTGAAAGGGTTAACTCCAATTTCACCCGATCTGCAGGGACAGGGGGAGTGGTACTTCAGCCCAGGGGGGGTGGCTTCACCCCCCGTGGCTACGATCGCTCTGATTGGCTGTTGAAAGTGAAACAGCCAATCAGAGCGATTTGTAATATTTCACTATGAAAACTGGTGAAATATTACAATCCAGCCATGGCCGATGCTGTAATATCATCGGCCATGGCTGGAAAACCTAATCTGTCCCTCACCACACCCACCGATCGCCTCCCCAGTCCTCGGTTCTGTCCCGTGCTCCCCTCTGTCCTCCTGTCCGCTCCCCCGTCCTCCTGCCCGCTCCCCCGTGCTCCGATCCCACCCCCCGTGCTCCGATCACCCCCCTGTGCTCCGATCCCCCCCTCATACTTACCGAGCCTCCCGATGTCCGTCCGTCTTCTCCACGGGCGCCACCATCTTCCAAAATGGCAGGCGCATGCGCAGTGCGCCCGCCGAATCTGCCGGACGGCAGATTTGTTCCAGCTACATTTTGATCACTGTGATAAAACCTATCACAGTGATCAAAATAAAAAAAATAGTAAATGAACCCCCCCTTTATCACCCCCATAGGTAGGGACACTAATAAAATAAAGAAAATATTTTTTTTTTCCACTAGGGTTAGAACTAGGGTTAGGGGTAGGGTTAGGGTTAGGGTTAGGGGTAGGGGTAGGGTTAGGGGTAGGGTTAGGGTTAGGGGTTGGGTTAGGGGTAAGGTTAGGGGTAGGGTTAGGGGTAGGGTTAGGGTTAGGGTTAGAACTAGAGTTAGCGTTAGAATTAGGATATGTGTGGATTTGGCTGCGGATCCGCAGCGGATTGGCCGCTGCGGATTCGTAGCAGTGTTCCATCAGGTTTACAGTACCATATAAACCTATGGAAAACCAAATCCGCTGTGCCCATGGTGTGGAAAATACAGCACGGAAACGCTGCATTGTATTTTCCGCAGCATGTCAAATCTTTGTGCGGATTCCGCAGCGTTTTACACCTGCTCCATATAAGGAATCCGCAGGTGAAATCCACACAAAAAACACTGGAAATCCGCGGTAAATCCACAGGTAAAACACAGTGCCTTTTACCTGCGGATTTTTCAAAAATGGTGCGGAAAAATCTCACACGAATCCGTAACGTGGGCACATAGCCTTAGGATTGGAATTAGAGTTAGGGTTGGAATTAGGGCTAGGGTTGGAAATAGGGTTAAGAATAGGCTTGTGGTTAGGGTTATGGTTAGGGGTGTGTTGGGGTTAAAGTTGTGGTTAGGGTTGGGGTTAGAGTTAGGGTTGGGATTAGAATTAGGGTTGGGATTAGGGTTAGGGTTGTGGTTAGGGGTGTGTTGGGATTAGGGTTGTGATTAGGGTCATGGTTAGAGTTGGGATTAGGGTTAGGGGTGTGTTGGGGTTAGTGTTGGAGTTAGAATTGAGGGGTTTTCACTGTTTAGGCACATCAGGGGTCTCCAAACGCATCATGGCGCCACCATTGATTCCAGCCAATCTTGCGTTCATAAAGTCAAATGGTGCTCCCTCCCTTCCGAGCCCCGACATGCGTCCAAACAGTGGTTTACCCCAACATATGGGGTACCAGCATACTCAGGACAAACTGGGCAACAATTAATGTGGTCCAATTTCTCCTGTTACCCTTGCGAAAATAAAAAATTGCTTGCTAAAACATAATATTAGAGGAATGAAAAATTATTTTTTATTTTCACAGCTCTGCGTTATAAACTTCTGTGAAGCACTTGGGGGTTCAAAGTGCTCACCACACATCTAGATAAGTTCCTTGTGGGGTCTAGTTTCCAAAATGGAGTCACTTGTGGGGGGTTTCTACTGTTTAGGCACATCAGGGGCTCTGCAAATGCAACATGACACCCGCAGACCATTCCATCAAAATCTGCATTTCAAAAAGTCACTGCTTCCCTTCCGAGCCACGACGTGTGCCCAAACAGTGGTTTACCCCCACATATGGGGTACCAGCGTACTCAGGACAAACTGGACAACAACTATTGGGGTCTAATTTCTCCTGTTACTCTTGAGAAAATAAAAAATTGCTTGCTAAAGCATAATTTTTGAGGAATGAAAAATTATTTTTTATTTTCATGGCTCTGCGTTGTAAACTTCTATGAAGCATTTGGGGGTTCTAAGTGCTCACTACACATCTAGATAAGTTCCTTGGGGGGTCTAGTTTCCAAAATGGGGTCACTTGTGGGGGGTTTCTACTGTTTAGGCACATCAGGGGCTCTGCAAACGTAACATGATGCCCGCAGACCATTCCATCAAAGTCTGCATTCCAAAACGTGACTACTTCACTTCCGAGCCCCAGAATGTGGCCAAACAGTGGTTTACCCCCACATATGGGGTATCAACGTACTCAGGAGAAACTGGACAACAACTCATGGGATCAAATTTCTCCTGTTCCCTTGGGAAAATTAAAAAATTCTGGGCTAAAAAATATTTTTGAGGAAAAAAAACACAATTATTATTTTCATGGCTCTGCGATATAAACTTCTGTGAAGCACTTGGGGGTTTAAAGTGCTCACTATGCATCTAGATAAGTTCCTTGGGGGGTCTAGTTTTCAAAATGGGGTCACTTGTGGGGAGTTTCCACTGTTTAGGCACATCAGGGGCTCTGCAAACGCAACGTGATGCCCGCAGAGCATTCCATCAAAGTCTGCATTTCAAAACGTCACTACTTCTCTTCCGAACCCCGACGTGTGCCCAAACAGTGGTTTACCCCCACATGTGGGGTATCATCGTACTCAAGAGAAACTGGACAATAACGTTTGTGGTCCAATTTCTCCAGTTACCCTTAGGAAAATAAAAAATTGTGGGCTAAAAAATCATTTTTGAGAAAATAAAAATTATTTTTTATTTTCATGGCTCTGCGTTATAAACTTCTGTGAAGCACTTGGGGGTTCAAAGTGCTCATAACACATCTAGATTAGTTCCTTTGGAGGTCTAGTTTCCAAAATGGGGTCACTTGTTGGGGAGCTCCAATGTTTAGGCACACAGGGCCTCTCCAAACGCGACATGGTGTCCACTAATGATTGGAGCTAATTTTCCATTCAAAAAGCGTGCCTTCCCTTCCGAGCCCTGCCGAGCTCTCAAACAGTGGTTTACCCCCACATATGGGGTATCATCATACTCAGGACAAACTGGACAACAACATTTGGGGTCCAATTTCTCCTGTTACCCTTGGGAAAATAAAAAATTCCGGGCTAAAAATCATTTTTGAGGAAAGAAAAATTATTTTTTATTTTCACGGCTCTGCGTTATAAACTTCTGTGAAGCACCTGGGGGTTTAAAGTGCTCACTATGCTTCTAAATAAGTTCCTTGGGGGGTCTAGTTTCCAAAATGGGGTCACTTGTGGGGGAGCTCCAATGTTTAGGCACACAGGGGCTTTCCAAATGCGACATGGTGTCCGCTAACGATGGAGATAATTTTTCATTCAAAAAGTCAAATGGCGCTCCTTCCCTTCTGAGCCTTACCATGTGCCCAAACAGTGGTTTACCCCCACATGTGAGTTATCGGTGTACTCAGGAGAAATTGCCCAACAAATTTTAGGATCCATTTTATCCTGTTGCCCATGAGAAAATGAAAAAATTGAGGCTAAAATAATTTTTTTGTGAAAAAAAGTACTTTTTCATATTTACGGATCAATTTGTGAAGCACCTGGGGGTTTAAAGTGCTCACTATGCTTCTAGATAAGTTCCGTGGGGGGTATAGTTTCCAAAATGGGGTCACTTGTGGGGGAGCTCCAGTGTTTAGGCACACGGGGGCTCTCCAAACGCGACATGGTGTCCGCTAAAGATTGGAGCCAATTTTTCATTCAAAAAGTCAAATGGCGCTCCTTCCGTTCCGAGCCCTGCCGTGCACCCAAACAGTGGTTTACCCCACATGTGAGGTATCAGTGTACTCAGGACAAATTGGACAACAACGTTCATGGTCCAGTTTCTTCTTTTACCCTTGGGAAAGTAAAAAAATTGTTGCTAAAAAATAATTTTTGTGACTAAAAAGTTAAATGTTCATTTTTTCCTTCCAT
Source organism: Ranitomeya variabilis (assembly GCF_051348905.1). Classification (NCBI taxonomy): domain Eukaryota; kingdom Metazoa; phylum Chordata; class Amphibia; order Anura; family Dendrobatidae; genus Ranitomeya; species Ranitomeya variabilis. The sequence continues at coordinate 460,766,604 of NC_135232.1, read as the reverse complement.
GTTGCTTCTGCTGCTGTGAAACACCTGAAGGGTTAATAAACTTCTTGAATGTGGTTTTGAGCACCTTGAGGGGTGCAGTTTTTAGAATGGTGTCACTTTTGGGTATTTTCAGCCATATAGAACCCTCAAACTGACTTCAAATATGAGGTGGTCCCCAAAAAAAATGGTTTTGTAAATTTTGTTGTCAAAATGAGAAATCACTGGTCAAATTTTAACCCTTATAACTTCCTAACAAAAAAAAAAATTGTTTCCAATATTGTGCTGATGTAAAGTAGACATGTGGGAAATGTTATTTATTAACTATTTTGTGTCACATAACTCTCTGGTTTAACAGAATAAAAATTCAAAATGTGAAAATTGCGAAATTTTCTAAATTTTCGCCAAATTTCCGTTTTTTTCACAAATAAACTCAGAAATTATCGACCTAAATTTACCACTAACATGAAGCCCAATATGTCACGAAAAAACAATCTCAGAATCGCTACGATACGTTGAAGCGTTCTTGAGTTATTACCTCATAAATGGACACTGGTCAGAATTGCAAAAAACGGCCAGGTCATTAAGGTCAAAATAGGCTGGGTCATGAAGGGGTTAAGAAGGGAACTCCCGCCTCCAAGACAGTTTGACTGTATAAGGGTCTAAATGTTATACGTGTTTCATTCAGCGTGTGCAAGGAACAAAATTAAAAGAGCAACCTTTGACTTGTGCAGCATTACTGCTGCACAAGGTGGCTCTTCTAGTTTGTAACACCTGAGGGGGGGTTAAAGGTTACCTTTAAAATTGGTTCAATTAGGCTTTGACCTACACTCTGCTCCTCCTGCAGACCCTGGGCTCTAACACCGCCAGTTGGTGCTTGGAAGTGCTGGCTGCACAGAGAAAAACACCCGCCAATGTGTCAGTGGGGTTCAGTAACGCCAGCTGTTCCCCTGCTGTGTAGCCAGCAACGTGTCCTGCAAACGCCACGCAGACACAAAGTTGCCTCCAGTGCACGCTTCGGCCTACACTCTGCTCCCCCTGCTGACCCTTTGCTCCAACACCGCTAGTTGGGGCTCTAGGAAGACAATCTTGAATAGGTCCCCATCCTGGTTCCAGTACTGTTAGCTGGTTCCGGGTAGAGCCTTTGGCTTAGGTGCCTCCTTCTGGGTATCCGAGTTCCACCAATGTCAGGTGGTCCTTGGTAGTGCTTTCAGGCACGGGTACCTCCTGCTTAGTAACCAGGTTCCAGTAACGTCAGCTGGTCCTCGGTAGTTCCATTGGCTCTTGGACCTTCGGCTACCCATCCGGGTTCCAGTACCGTCAGCTGGTTCTCGGCAGTGTCTTTTGCTCTTGTACCTTCTGCTCCCCATCCTGGTTCCAGTACCGTCAGCTGGTTCCAGGCAGAGCCTTTGGCTTAGGTGCCTCCTTCTGGGTATCCGAGTTCCACCAACGTCAGGTGGTCCTTGGTAGTGCTTTCTGGCACGGGTACCTCCTGCTTAGTAACCAGGTTCCAGTAACGTCAGCTGGTCCTCGGTAGTTCCATTGGCTCTTGGAACTTCGGGTAGCCATCCGAGTTCCAGTTCCATCAGCTGGTTCTCGGCATTTTCTCAGCCTTCTTGTACCTTCTGCAACATTTCCAAGTTCAAGACCCTAAAGATGACGACTCGGAAGACCACCCCTAAGATGACGACGACACCAGAGACAACAACCACTGAGATGACGACGACCCTGGAGACGATGACATGGAAGACCGAGAAGCAGAAAAACAAGAGGCTGCAGAACAAAGAGCAGAAGAACATTTAGCATAACACTAAATATCAGAGCAAAAGATATTATCTAAATTATAAGCAGAAGAAGACTAAGCAGTGTATGGGGGTGAGTCCGTTCCTCCTCGTGGTGCCCCTGGATAAAGCCTGATGCTGCAGGCCAAACTGACAACTGTAACTCTTTTGTGACAGGCAGAACGGAAGGTGTAATCTTCAAACTTTTATAGATAACAACTACAGGAATGCCTGTCACAAATAAGAATATGATGAAGAAGTAGAATATGAAGAAGAATAGTTGAATAAAAAGAATATGAAGAATGTAACAAAAAAAAAATAATAGGTAGAAGATGAAGAAGAAGATGAATAAGGTGAAGAAGAAGTTGATATCAAAGATGCTGATGATGATGAAGAAGAAAGTGCGGGAGAAGTAAAAAAAAAGGTGATGGGCGTGGAAGTAGTGAAACATCAATATCTGACAAAATAAAAAAATTCTTCACATAGTCAATATCTTTGTAACTCCGAACATCTTAAAAAAAAAAAAAATTCCTGCTATTCTATTTGATTGGGCTAAACCTCTATGCCTTTATTGTCTCAGCCACCTCCCCCAATACATCCTACATTATTCTTAGTTGCTTTCCTTCATGTAGAATGAACCTACAAGGAAAGAAAGGGTTTATTTTAATTCCATATTTTCGTCCCTTTGACTTGCATTGGTATCGGGTATCGGTATCGGCGAGATCCGATATTTTGCCGATATCGGCCGATCCAATCCGATACCAATACTTTCCGATATCGGAAGGTATCGCTCAACACTACTGCTGACGTCAAACACAATAGGTTAGTAATGAAGAGGTGTCTGTAAGGCACCCCATTACTAACCCCATTGTTAGATTGTAAAAAATACACAGCCAGAATAACATCCTGTATTTGAAAGAAAGACACAGACTCCTTTATTTGAAATAAAAATGAAAAAGCATGGTAATACTCATCTTTATGCCTAATCCACTGAAGCCCATGTCCCCTGTAAAATACATAAAATAATACACAACCATATTCCTCACTCTCTGATGTGAAGATATTTCATATCTTTCTCACAATGGTCCGGATGATTTGGATAGCAGTCATTTCTATGAAGTGATTGCTGTCCATACCATCCGGCTCACACTGAGACAGTAGCTCCTGAAGTGTTTAATACTGAGCACCCATTAGAAAGATCACCTGAGTTCACAGCTGATGAACCATGGTGACCTCACTTATGACATCGCTCTCTGTGTGAGAAAATTCTCACTCAGCAAGTGGTGCCATAAGTGAGGTAACCTTTCAGTAGCCTTGATAGTTCTTAGTTTTTTTTTTATCAAGAAGATAAACACAATCTTTTTAATAATATAATAATGTAAAAGAAGGACAAGATGCAACTTCAGTATCTCTTTATCAATCTTGGTTTCATAATGTGGAATCTCAATATAAATAACAATCAAAAGTTGAAAAGTTGAATCACACATCAAGCATCGGGAAAGAAAATCCACATTTACAGAAAATGCTAGTGAGATGGAAAAAATTCAAAATGTGCAAGCTTTACAGGAAATAGTCACCTTTATAGCTGCATTGTATCTAGACTGTATATACTTTAATTAATGATAATATAGTTATATATGTTTTACTATAAATATCAATTCAACTCCCCATTGAAAATGTATACCTTGAAATAAAATGCTCAAAAAAATAAAGGGAACACTAAAATCCCACATCTTAGATATCACTAAATGAAATATTCCAGTTGTAAATCTTTATTCATTACACAGTGGAATGTGTTGAGAACAATGAAACCTAAAAATTATCAACGTAAATCACAACTAATATCCCACGGACGTCTGGAGTTGGAATGATGCTCAAAATCAAAGTGGAAAATGAAGTTACAGGCTGATTCAACTTCAGTGGAAATGCCTCAAGACAAGGAAATGATACTCAGTAGTGTTTGTGGCCTCCACGTGCATGTATGACCTCCCTACAATACCTGGGCATGCTCCTGAGGAATCTCCTCCCAGACCTGGACTAAAGCATCCGCCAACTCCTGGACAGTCTATGGTGCAACGTGACGTTGGTGGATGATGCGAGATATGATGTGACAGATGTGTTCAATTGGATTCAGGTCTGGGGAATGGGTGGGCCAGTCCACAGCTTCAATGTCTTCATCTTGCAGGAACTGACACACTCCAGCCACATGAGGTCTGGCATTGCCCTGCATTAGGAGGAACCCAGAGCCAGCCACACCAGCATATGGTCTCACAAGGGGTCTGAGGATCTCACCTCGGTACCTAATGGCAGTCAGGCTACCCCTGTTGAGCAAAAGGGAGGGCTGTGCAGCCCTCCAAAGAAATGCCACCCCACACCATTACTGACCCACTGCCAAACTGGTTATGCTGAAGGATGTTGCAGGAAGCAGATCGCTCTCCAGACTCCGTCATGTCTGTCACATGTGCTCAGTTTGATCCTGCTTTTTTCTGTGAAGAGCACAGGGCACCAGTAGCAAATTTGCTAATCCTGTTATTCTGTGGCAAAGGCCATGCGTCCTGCATGGTCTTGGGCTGTGAGCATAACCCCCATCTGTGGACATCGGGCACTCAGACCATCCTCATGGAGTCGGTTTCTAACCGTTTGTGCAGACACATGCACATTTGTGGCCTGCTGGAGGTCATTTTTCAGGGCTCTGGCAGTGCTCTTCCTGTTCCTCCTTGCACAAAGGCTGAGGTAGTGGTCCTGCTGCTGGGTTGTTGCCTTCCTATAGCCCCCTCCACATCTCCTGGTGTACTGGCCAGTCTCCAGGTAGCGCCTCCAGCCTCTGGACACTATGCTGACAGACACAGCAAACCTTCTTGCCACAGCTCATATTAATGTGCCATCCTGGATGAACTGCACTACCTGAGCCACTTGTGTGGGTTGTAGAGTCCGTCTCATGCTACCACGAGTGTGAAAGCACAACCAACATTCAAAAGTGACCAAAACATCAGCCAGAAAGCATTGGTACTGAGATGTGGTCTGTGGTCCCCACCTGCAGAACCACTCCTTTATTGAGTGTGTCTTGATAATTGCCAGTAATTTCCATCTATTGTCTATTTCATTTGCGCAACAGCATGTGGAATTGATTGTCAAACAGCGCTGCTTCCTAAGTGGACAGTTTGATTTCACAGAAGTTTGATTTACTTGGAGTTATATTCTGTTGTTTAAGTGTTCCCTTTATTTTTTTGAGCAGTGTATATAAATTGAATTTTAGCATTTCATTTCCATAAAACTGATTAGATTTTATTTGTTTTAATTGCTTTGTAAATCAAAGAAGTTGTGTTTCATCGGCCTTACTAATTCGCTTCTCAAGCTGCACACATGAAAAATATCTAAATGCCTGTGTTACATGCAATATCTGAGAAGGGAGCTTTTACAGATGAAATTCCCTGGCAACAGCAATAATGTATTTGCTTGAAAGGAAAATGTCTTGCTAATTGCATCCATGTCCCTCATATGACCTTGCTTGTTTTGTAAGTCTCTGCGTGATATTGCTTACAATAAAATTAGAGGAAATAAAGTTTAAACATCCAAATATGCTGTGTTCTCTAAAACAACTTTACACCATTAAAAATGTGCTTATATAGTAGTAATGGTCTTTTTTATGTGTATACTGTCATAAGCACACTCAAAACTAAGATGGATAGGACAATAAATAGAATTGATTTTCAAATAAATTTGCGTTCTGTAAATCTTCAAAATCTTCAACAACAGTAAATGGATTAATAAGAAAGAAGTAATTGCCTCCAAAACGTAGGAGACAATGTAATAGATGACATCAATGTGAAGAATTGGTCTTAGGTTATCTTAAAGCATTTTTTAAATAACATGGTAATTTGCCAGCTATAAACAACAATATTTTGGTATATATGCTATAACAAACTCGCTTTCAGTTAGAAGACAAATTGATTATATATGTCTTCATTAGATATATACTTCACCCTCAAGAACTAAATTAAATACACATATAGAGGATGGAATATTTATATAGTCTTGCATTCTGTCGATTCTGTAACTATAGGGTTTAATTAAGGTGCATGCCTTCATCAATGGTCAATAAACATACATACCATATATACTTGAGTATAAGCTGACCCGAGTACAAGCCGATGCACCTACTTTTGCCATGGAAAACTGAGTAAGCATATTGACTCGTCACGGAAGCTCCGCTCCCATTCCCCAGTAGTTTGCAGCCGGGACTGTCGCATTACCACCACTCCCGGTTGCAAACTATATATCCCAAGATATGAATTACGCTGTGGGACTGACTGTACACCGGACAGGTATGGGTATATTGTTGTTTTTTTATTTTGTATTTTTTACAGGAGATTGAGGGCATCATTTGGATTGGCAGAAGAATAAAAATGGCAAAACTGTGTGCTCTTTTATTTAGCTAAAATACTTTATTCTGCAGGTGTGTGTGTTTATTTAACCCTTCACAAACTTTAGAATTAGTAATGGACAGGTGTCTTATTGACACCTCTCCATTGCTAAGCAGGCTTACTGTCACCTTACAATACAAAGGTGACATTAACCCCTTATTACCGCATATACCACCACTACAGGGCAGTGGGAAGAGAGAGGCTATGTGCAAGAATTGGCACATCTTACAGATGCGCCTTTTCTGGGGTGGCTGGGGGCAGATGTTTTTAGCCAGGGTGGACCAATAACCATCGTCCCTCTCTAGGCTATTAATATCTGTCCTCAGTCATTGGCTTTCCCTCTCTGGTGCAGAAAATTGCTTGGGAGCCTACGCCAGGTTTTTCAGTGAAAGCATTCTGTTATTAAATACATACAGGTCCCAAATTTTACACAACCATACTACTAACAGTATTAGTCACAATAAACGCAAATCATATCAAAGAAATGTTACCACTATCATGAAGTACAATATAAAACACAAGGGGATTATAGGGAGAGAAATGGGAAGTGCAGACTTCTGAGTGAAGTAGTTAGTTTCCAAAGGTGTATACTCAGTGTGAATCCACTCACATTTTTGGTGTCTTGATATACTGCGTATAGATCCAATCCATGGATCACTCCATTCCTCTTTCCATTCAGTTTGCTGCAGAGATCTGGGAACTGATGAGCGCACTGAACAGTGCTTTCACAGGCGATAACACTTTGTAAATATTTTTCCCAGTAATATGCGCTCCCGAAGGATGATGATTAGTGTTGAGCATTCCGATACCGCAAGTATCGGGTATCGGCCGATACTTGCGGGTATCGGAATTCCGATACCGAGATCCGATACTTTTGTGGTATCGGGTATCGGTATCGAAACAACATTAATGTAAAAATGTGTAAAAGAGAGAATTAAAATAAAAAATATTGCTATACTCACCTCTCCGACGCAGCCTGCACCTTACCGAGGGAAGCGGCAGCGTTCTTTGTTTAAAATTTGCGCTTTTCTTTCCTTTACGTGAAGTCCCGGCTTGTGATTGGTTGCGTCGCAGTCACATGGGCGACGCAACCAATCACAGCAAGCCGTGACGTAATTTCAGGTCCTTAAGGATTTTAAAATTACGTCCCGGCTTTGTGATTGGTTGCGTCGCAGTCACATGGGCGACGCAACCAATCACAGCAAGCCGTGACGTAATTTCAGGCCCTTAAGGATTTTAAAATTACGTCCCGGCTTTGTGATTGGTTGCGTCGCAGTCACATGGGCGACGCAACCAATCACAAGCCGTGACGTCACGGGAGGCTGGACACGCGCACATTTTAAAATGCGCGCTTGTCCAGCCTCCCGTGACGTCCCGGCTTGTGATTGGTTGCATCGCGGTCAACCAATCACAAGCCGGGAGGCTGGACACGCGCGCATTTTAAAATGCGCGCTTGTCCAGCCTCCCGTGACGTCCCGGCTTGTGATTGGTTGCGTCGCGGTCAACCAATCACAAGCCGGGAGGCTGGACACGCGCGCATTTTAAAATTTTAAAATGCGCGCGTGTCCAGCCTCCCGGCTTGTGATTGGTTGACCGCGACGCAACCAATCACAAGCCGTGACGTCACGGGAGGCAGGAGACGCGCGCATTTTAAAATGCGCGCGTGTCCAGCCTCCCGTGACATCACGGCTTGTGATTGGTTGCGTCGCCCATGTGACCGCGACGCAGCCAATCACAACGCCGGAACGTAATTTTAAAATCCTTAAGGGCCTGAAATTACGTCACGGCTTGCTGTGATTGGTTGCGTCCCGGCCACATGGGCGGCGCGCGACCAATCACAAGCCGGGACTTCGCGTAAGGAAGTTAAAGCGCGAATTTTAAGCAAACAACGCTGCCGGTTCCCTTGGTAAGGTGCAGGCTGCGTCGGAGAGGTGAGTATAGCAATATTTTTTATTTTAATTCTTTATTTTACACATTAATGTTGTTTCGATACCGATACCCGATACCACAAAAGTATCGGATCTCGGTATCGGAATTCCGATACAGCAAATATCGGCCGATACCCGATACTTGCGGTATCGGAATGCTCAACACTAATGATGATGGAACTCGATATTCTGATTCAAGGATGATTTTTATTTCAAACTAGAACTCAACCGGTTTCGACTTCTTAGTCCACATGCACACATTGAGTATTTAGTGAGTTTTTGACCCCAGTATTTGCAAGCCAAAACCAGGAGTGGAACGGTCAGAGGAAAAGCATAATAGAAACATTTGTTCCACTTCTGCATTTTTCACCCACTCCTGGTTTTGGCTTACAAATACTGGGGTAAAAAACTCACCAAATACTCAATGTGTGCATATGGCCTTAGGCTGGAGTCACACTTACAGTATAAAAAATCTTTCTGATTTTGATCCATATGTAATCCGTTTGCAATGCGAGGATGCGATTTCCTTGCATCTAGTAACAGTGTGACATCCGTATGGCATTGGCATTCGTATGCAATGCAATTTTGACATGAGGTTTTACATACAGCAGTTCTCTAGATGTTTTTCAGACACACCCATATACTCAGCTATGCAGGATTTTGCATTCTGAGGAATAGAAAAACCCATATACCAAATAAATTTTGTACACAAGTTTTTTCACACCGCAACAAAAGAAAATTTAAATATTTTACACCAAAATTTTTTACACTCAAATTTTTCACTCAAAAGTATTTTTTCTTTCTAAAAACACTATAAATATAATTATACTATATATAAAATTTCTTTTAAAATGTTAATAAACATACTGAAGTGTGATTTCATACTAAAATGTAAAATCCTACAAACATATATGTGACGGGGTTTGCGACAGAGCAGCAAGAGACACCAGGCCGATAGACAATCCAACAAGATTTATTTGAACAGGGAACTGGGATAACACAAATTAAAGTAATTCTGCAGCGTCCGTAAGTAGTCCACAATGAATCCACACAAAGGGAGCAGATCTGGAGGCGCCACCCGGCAATCCAATGCCAGGGAAATAGAAATATGGTATAGAAAATGCTCAGCACAGCCTAGGAGGGGAGCTGCACAGTCATAGGTTCCCAAACCTTGATGTGTAAGATACAAGTGACTCACTCCAGAATGTTGTGATGCAAAAAGTGGGGTTTATTTACATACATAGATCACAAACGTTTCGGTCGATACTGGACCTTCATCAGTGTGTTAGAAGGGAATATATACAGAGAAAGTGACATCCAATGTATACACAAAAAAAAAAAACAAAAGCAGAAACATAACCATAAAAAAATAACAAAAGATAAACAAAATTATATACATCACATAGAGCCATGTAGTCATGGGTATAAATCGAGAAACAACATCAATAGAGTACAATCATAAAAACATAAATCTCTGCTCATCGAGTGCGCTGCAGAATGTGAATGCGTGCACTTGAACGTGTAGGTGTGACGGCAAATGAACGGGGATGGAGGGTAAAGAAGGGAGGTAAAGGACTGCTAGAGTAAATGTGACCGTGAGATATTATGGCGGGCAGAAGGAGAAGTAAGCATACCTAAATTAAGCAGTTGGATCTGTATACTTCAATAAATGGCATCCACTCCACCCGTTGACTCCTCTCCAATAACAACATGAGTCCTGACCTTATTGATTTTTGTTGTGAACTCTGATCAATTGTTTTGAACAATAACTTTTTTCTATTTGAAGATACCTATTATCTCCAAACCAAGGGCTTGGCCATGGGCTCAAATGTGGCACCTCCGTATGCCAATGCCTATATGGCCCACTACGAGGAAACTTCTATTTATACCCATGAGCTCTTCTGCAACCATGTGTTGACATGGAAAAGATACATTGACGATGTCTTCTGTAGGGTAGAATTAGGAATTTAGGACCTGAGAATTACGTCACGGCTTGTGATTGGTCGCGTGGCGGTCACATGGGCGGCCGCGACCAATCACAAGCCGTGACGTCATCTAAGGCCCTGAACGCGCTTATTTTAAGCAAAGAAGGCTGCCGGTTACAAGCGGTAAGGTCCAGGCTGCGTCGGAGAGGTGAGTATATCAATATTTTTTATTTTAATTCTTTATTTTACACATTAATATGGATCCCAGGGCCTGAAGGAGAGTTTCCTCTCCTTCAGACCCTGGGAACCATAGTATTCCATTGCACTGCATTGGGTTTTGTGTTTCGGCCGACCCCGACTTTTTTATAGAATCGGCCGATTTCACTCGACCCGACTTTTGAGAAAGTCGGGTTTCGGGAAACCCGACCCGATCCTATAAAAATGAAAGTCGCTCAACCCTAGTCTTCTGTATTTGGAGGGGTGATCTCGATTCCTTACAGACTTTCTTCCAATTTCTCAAAACCTCGTGGCCCAGGTTGGACTTTACAATGACACATGATTTCCATCAGATTAGCTTCCTCGATACATTGGTCAGGAAAGACACTAACGGTAATGTGTCCACTGACTTATATTCCAAACCCACAGATCGCAGGAGTTTGTTGCATTATGACAGCTTTCATCCACTCACCATGAAAAAATCAATCCCCAAATCCCAACTCAATAGGTTAACCAAAATCGTTTCAGACCCCGTCTCAAAAGATCAGAGAATGTCAGAAATGAAGTGAAAATTCCGTGAGAGGAGTTATCCACCACATGTCCTAGAAAACGCCACTATGAACCATATCGCCAGGGAAAGAGATTCTGCCATATCACGTATTCCGTTCGTACATCAGTATCACCCTGCGGCCTACAGACTACACAAAATTTTGCTTTTGTGTATACATTGGATGTCACTTTCTCTGTATATATTCCCTTCTAGCACACTGATGAAGGTCCAGTATCGACCGAAACGTTTGTGATCTATGTATGTAAATAAACCCCACTTTTTGCATCACAACATTCTGGAGTGTGCTAGTCACTTGTATCTTAGGGAAATAGAAATAGTTCTTGAGTGAATTCAATAGCTTCAGCAGATGAGGGTCACAACACAGTCCAACGTGGCAGCTTTTAACCCTCCACACACTGGCACCAAGATCTAGCCTCAGCATAAGATCCCAGCCCTTCACAAGTCACCTCACAACTGAATCAGCCAACACATGAGTCTATTGTTCTGTGTCCTGGGGTCCACCCTTCCATGGGGAGGGCTCCCCCCACTGGTTGTTCACTCAAGCCTGATTACATGGCAGCCCAGGGACACAGGCCTGGGGAGGGACACACTGTTACAACCCCTTCCCCCCTCAATTTGTGTACGGACTAGTGACCTCTACAGGTCGCTTGTCAAGTACACATAAACGTGGCCGACATAACTCATAGCTCCTGTCTGGACAATGCATTAGCATTTGTGTTGATTGCCTCATCTTTATTGTATGGTGCAGATATAGGCTTAAAGGCGGGCTCCCTTTTACCTCCTCTTTGACTTAAACTCTGCTTCCTGCACCCACAAATTGACATTGTAGCTCTCCCACATCATTTCCTAAGACAATGTCTGCAGGCAGGCCCCTCATTACCCCAACCACGCATTGCTTGACCCCAAAGCCAAAGTCCAGTTCTACATTTGCATTTGGGATATTCTTCCTTTGGCCTCCAGCTAATTCAATGGTAATCCCAGGTCCATGTTTTATTGCCTCTGGCCGAACCACTCTGGGATCAGCTATGGTGAGAAATGTCCCAGAGTCACAAAAGCCAATAACTCTCCGATCGTCCAGCATGACCTCCTGTACGTGCTTTCTTTGAGGATTAAAGTAACTCGTGGCTGTGGCTCATACCCCATAAACCCCTAATGGTCGAACATGGGTTTCTGAGCTATTAGGCAAATCAATTTGTAGGGGTGGCACGTCTCCCTCCATTGTACTTGGCTATAAATAATTGATAGGCTGATTTGGTGCAGGGTCATTCCTCAATTGACTCTGAGGGCAGGTGTCTTGCAGATGCCCAGCCTGCCCACATTGATAACATCTGCGCTGTATTGCACTCCTTCCCATGTGCACTCTGGGGACGGAGGTAAGGGAAACTGGCGGCTGATATCTATGTGATGGTGCATGAGGTGTTTGTTGGGGTTGAGATCAATTTCTCCACTGTATAGCTGGGCAGGTGCCCACATCCATAACACCTGCGCTCTACTACTTTCTCTCCTTGTAGCATTTCAGAGGAAGGGGCAGGACAAGCTGGAAGGTGAGTCACATGGGTATCAACATGAGGTGATGGTCTAGTGGGACAGCAAACTTTGGGGACTGAAGGACAAGAGACCACTGGTGGTGGGGTATTGGTAGTTTTTACTCCATCCACCAGTAAATTTTCCACTGTGGCTTGACGGTGAGAACCTCATCAGCTAAAGCAGCAGCTTGCTCCACTGTCGCTGGTCTCCTCATGCACCCATTCCCAGATCTCTGCGGGGCATTTGGTGTAGAACTATTCTTTTAGGATGACCTGGAGGAAGGCCTCCTAAGTTAAGGCCCCCTCTCCCTCCAGCCAGCGGTGACACACTTGATTGAGCCTGTGGGCATATATCTTGAAAGACACCTCCCCCTCGCGGGCTGAGGAGTGGAATTGCACTCTGTAAGTGTCTAGAGTTACAGCATAATGTTCAAGAATGGCCTCTTTTACCTCCTCATACTCACTGCTCCACCAGGGGTCCATAGCTCTGTAGGCTTCGGCAGCTCCACCATCTAAGAGCACCACCAGGTGTCTGACCCGCTCCCTTTCCGGGACTTCCATTAATCGACATTGATGTTCGAAGTTCTGGAAGAAGCCCTCAATGTCACCTGCAGCCTTGTTAAACAGCTTAAAGTCCTTACGGGACACCCTTGGAAATTCCCTCATGGTGGGTGCTGTAGTTACAGTCTGTCTGGAGCTTCTAGCTGCTTCCACCATGCGCTGTCTCTCCTTAGCTGTGTGAATGGCCTCTCTCTTATCTTCTATGGCGGCCTCATCCACAAGCAATGCCATCTCCTCCTTGTACCACACAACCCACTGACTTTTTGGGGTATTTACCTGCAGCTCCTGTCTTTCCTCTCTTTGCTGTGGGAATCCTCCTTCAGTGTAATCTTGCAGGCAAGCTCCTTCTAAAGTCTTAGTTGGTCCTTGGTCAGTCCTTTATAGCAGACTCCTAATTCACGGGCCTTTGTTTGTAAACTCCCCACACTCCAGTTCCTGTATCCAGAGGTTCCGGTTCCAGACATTGATGAGCCGCTGTCCTCCATTCCCTCTGCTCTGATCCCACTGCTTGCCACCAGTTTGTGACGGGGTTTGCGACAGAGCAGCAAGAGACACCAGGCCGATAGACAATCCAACAAGATTTATTGGAACAGGGAACTGGGATAACACCAATGAAAGTAATTCTGCAGCGTCCGTAAGTAGTCCACAATGAATCCACACAATGGGAGCAGATCCGGGGGCGCCACCCGGCAATCCGACGCCAGGGAAATAGAAATAGTTCTTGAGTGATTTCAATGGCTTCAGCAGATGAGGACCACAACACAGTCCAATGTGGCAGCTTTTAACCCTCCACACACTGGCACCACGATGTAGCCTCAGCATAAGATCCCAGCCCTTCACAAGTCACCTCACAACTGAAGCAGCCAACACAAGAGTCTATTGTTCTGTGTCCTGGGGTCCTCCCTTCCATGGGAGGGCTCCCCCCACTGGTTGTTCACTCAAGCCTGAGTACATGGCAGTCCAGGGACACAGGCCGGGGGAGGGACATGCTGTTACAATATATATTATGACAAAATTTAAAACTCTTCCTTTTTTATTTTTTTGTGAATATTTCCAAATGCAGAATATAATTTTTCGATATTTCATTCATGTATGTTAAAACATCAACAAAAAAACCTAATATGCGATTTTATACCTGTCAATTTATTTGTTTTGTACATCTTATATTTTTAAGTAGAGAATGATTATACCAATGAAGGTTCGTGGAGACTAGCGTATTGGAGTATTGATTCAAGATACAACTAAAACTAATATACTTTATTTCACATCTTAAAAATATTCATAAAAGTGCACGTGCAAAAGACAGACAATAAATATATCACTGCACACCCCCAATCAATATAGGCCAATTTCACCTCATATTTTTCTTCACTCAAGTGCCTATATTCACTACCAAAAAAATGTTCTAAAAACAAATCCTATAAAGGGGGATCTATGTATTCCAGTCTAGGATAGTAGAGACTTGTGTGCAGTTCACATAGGCACAATATAATAAATCAGACCGAGCAACGAAATACCAATGAAATCATTCAAATATCATAGGTTTAACAGTAGGGTTGCAGTTAGTGCCTATGAAAGCATTTACATGTCTCAAAAAACACAAAAAAAACCCAAGTGGTTCATCTTCCACTTAAATCAAAATACATACAGTGGGGCAAAAAAGTATTTAGTCAGTCAGCAATAGTGCAAGTTCCACCACTTAAAAAGATGAGAGGCGTCTGTAATTTACATCATAGGTAGACCTCAACTATGGGAGACAAACTGAGACAAAAAAATCCAGAAAATCACATTGTCTGTTTTTTTATCATTTTATTTGCATATTCTGGTGGAAAATAAGTATTTGGTCAGAAACAAACAATCAAGATTTCTGGCTCTCACAGACCTGTAACTTCTTCTTTAAGAGTCTCCTCTTTCCTCCACTCATTACCTGTAGTAATGGCACCTGTTTAAACTTGATATCAGTATAAAAAGACACCTGTGCACACCCTCAAACAGTCTGACTCCAAACTCCACTATGGTGAAGACCAAAGAGCTGTCAAAGGACACCAGAAACAAAATTGTAGCCCTGCACCAGGCTGGGAAGACTGAATCTGCAATAGCCAACCAGCTTGGAGTGAAGAAATCAACAGTGGGAGCAATAATTAGAAAATGGAAGACATTCAAGACCACTGATAATCTCCCTCGATCTGGGGCTCCACGCAAAATCCCACCCCGTGGGGTCAGAATGATCACAAGAACGGTGAGCAAAAATCCCAGAACCACGCGGGGGGACCTAGTGAATGAACTGCAGAGAGCTGGGACCAATGTAACAAGGCCTACCATAAGTAACACACTACGCCACCATGGACTCAGATCCTGCAGTGCCAGACGTGTCCCACTGCTTAAGCCAGTACATGTCCGGGCCCGTCTGAAGTTTGCTAGAGAGCATTTGGATGATCCAGAGGAGTTTTGGGAGAATGTCCTATGGTCTGATGAAACCAAACTGGAACTGTTTGGTAGAAACACAACTTGTCGTGTTTGGAGGAAAAAGAATACTGAGTTGCATCCATCAAACACCATACCTACTGTAAAGCATGGTGGTGGAAACATCATGCTTTGGGGCTGTTTCTCTGCAAAGGGGCCAGGATGACTGATCCGGGTACATGAAAGAATGAATGGGGCCATGTATCATGAGATTTTGAGTGCAAACCTCCTTCCATCAGCAAGGGCATTGAAGATGAAACATGGCTGGGTCTTTCAACATGACAATGATCCAAAGCACACCGCCAGGGCAACGAAGGAGTGGCTTCGTAAGAAGCATTTCAAGGTCCTGGAGTGGCCTAGCCAGTCTCCAGATCTCAACCCTATAGAAAACCTTTGGAGGGAGTTGAAAGTCCGTGTTGCCAAGCGAAAAGCCAAAAACATCACTGCTCTAGAGGAGATCTGCATGGAGGAATGGGCCAACATACCAACAACAGTGTGTGGCAACCTTGTGAAGACTTACAGAAAACGTTTGAACTCTGTCATTGCCAACAAAGGATATATTACAAAGTATTGAGATGAAATTTTGTTTCTGACCAAATACTTATTTTCCACCAGAATATGCAAATAAAATGATAAAAAAACAGACAATGTGATTTTCTGGATTTTTTTTTCTCAGTTTGTCTCCCATAGTTGAGGTCTACCTATGATGTAAATTACAGACGCCTCTCATCTTTTTAAGTGGAGGAACTTGCACTATTGCTGACTGACTAAATACTTTTTTGCCCCACTGTATATAATGCTCTTCGTTATCCAGTGGTCAGGCTATAACATTCAACAGAGAATCCAACCAGGAGAATGTTGTCCACGAACGATTACTATATCTGGTGAGACCGTTCCTGTATTCATGATTGTCGCAATGACTCTTTAAAATATTGCTTATTTAAAAAAGAGTTGGTCATAGGGATTATGTGGTTGTAAGAAGTAATGGCCAGTGATCTGAATGCCCCCAAACCCTCCCTTTAACTATTGCTTTGTTATGTATATTTACATGCACTGCTGATGACCAGATGGTTGTATGGCTACTACTCCTGAAGGGATTCTCTGTTGAATGTTATAGCCTGACCACTGGATAACGAAGAGCAATATATATGTGTAAGGTTCTAGCAGGTATGAGGGATGCCGTGACAGGAAGGAGACAGAGCAAGAGTTAACTGGTTCTTTATAATTAAACAATTCAGCGATTACTCTCCACACAGGGAGAATGGGGACAAAATGCAAAACAACAGACGGGTAATAGCGGCAACAGGGTAATAGCCGAGGGACAAGTAAAACAGAATTAACTTATCAGTCTCTGGTTCCTGGATGGTGGAGTCTGGAAAATCCCACGATTGTGCCGTAGGTGGCGCGAGAAGTCTCTGATCTGGTCCTGGAAATATTTGAAACACTGTTTCTGCATGGAGGTGAAGTATCCAGTCCATCCCGCATGTGGCCTCCTGTCCTTGGAATGTGGAGCTGTCCTCAAGGAAATTCGCAGCACCACTGGAGAAGTGCACAGTCCTGAAGACCAGGCCGCAACGTTACTCCCGTACTCAGCGTGCACAGAGGGATCTGCACTGTATGGTACGTCAGTGGATTTCAGAGGCACAGTCCGACCAGCACTCTCAGAATCAAAGGGCAGCATGTAATTGTCCCTTATGTGAGCAAGGTCTGTCTGAGCAAGGGCCATAGTCAGGTCACGCGGCTCTGTCAATTGGCATCGGTCAGCGGAGAGAGAGTCAACCTATTCCTGTCACACAGGCTGAGTACCCACCAAAAGTCTCATCTTCCCGCTCTCAGCCCCTTTTATATTTGACCCATCCCCCTCAGTCAGGTGCCCAGGTCTGCTCCAGTCAGGAATTCTTTCACCCGGCAACAATGTTGACAGCCCTGACAGTTCCAGCCTGGATACACAAAGAGGGACCACTAGTCCGTTCCTTCTTACAATATATGTATTTGGATTTGAGTGGTGGATGAGCCATCTGTTGTTTTTTTTTTTTGAGACATATAAATGCTTTCATAGGCACTAACTGCAGCCATACTGTTAAACCTATGATATTTGAATGATCTCATTGGTATTTTGTTACTGGGTCTGAATTATGATATTGTGCCTATGTGAACTGCACACAAGTCTTTACTAACCTGGACTGGAATACGGTGACCCCCTTTATAGGATTTGGTTTTAGAACTTTTTTTGGCCATGAATATAGGCACTTGAGTGAAGGAAAATCTTTGTTGAAATTGGCCTATAGTGATTGGTGGGTGTGCAGTGAAATACATGTGTTCTCTTTTGCACGTGCACTTTTATAAATATATTTAAGATGTTAAATAAAATATATTAGCTTTAGTTGTATCTTGTACATCATATACCTTCTATAACATCATTTAATCCATCTGGGTATAATGTACCCAGATGGAGGATCCAATATGATTCTTTCCGATTTAACTTTTGTACCCTATTAGTACAATTCTCAGGTATTTGCTCCAACAGGGTCATGGAAATATTGAATCTTTTATTATGCTTCAAACATAAATGCTGAGATAATCTCTGTTTTAAAAATCCTTTTTAGCATTGTGTCTGTGGCCATCGTAAGGACTGAATAGTCCAACCCACGTATTGCAGGCCTTAGGCACAGGTAATAACATAGATCACTATCACACGTTCATTTTTGTGTGATCGCTATAGTTTCACCCGTACTATACGACGTGATGTAGTGAGTCATATGGGTGATAATTTTGCAGGTACAACATTTTCGAGAACCACATCGAAAAATACCGTTTGAAAGCATCCGTTTTGTTTATCCTAATTTTTTTTTCTCTTTATACATTCCCATTCCCCATCATTGGTCATTCTGAGATTACTCGGGGGAATTATACCTTTCACTGTTTGGCCCCTACGAAAAGTAATATTGGCTTTATCTGGTAAAAGTTTTTTCAAAAATGTATCCCTTTTCAACAAGTACCAATATTATTTAAAATGTTTCTTATCTCTATATTACTACGATTAAAAGCGGTGATAAAGTTATACTGCCACCCTTCTTTTTTTCTATCCTTATTCTTATTTTTGTTTTTATTATCTGCTCAGGTTTTTCTCCTCCTTCCTTAGTTATCCCCTCTTCCACTTCCTTATTTTTATTATTCTCTCTAGATAATCATTCCTGCTAAGTTCTTTCTAGATTGGTTTTATATGTTGCCAAAATTAAAAGCTTTGGATATTTCTTCTCCGTAAACCTCCGTAAATCAAAATTTTCGATTGTTCCACATAATCTACCTTATTTGTATTATTTCTCCTAATTTGACAGAACTGGCTATAAGGAATGTTTTGCTTCCATTTTTGATCGTGTGCACTCCGATAGTCGAGGAAACCATTGGTATCAGTTTTCTTGAAGTACATTTTAGTGCTATTTTTTTTTTATATGGGATATTTCTAGATCTGTTTAATCCCACAATAAATTTTTGAGCTTCAACTTCAGTGTATTTCAAGAATACAATTAAATTGTCAATAAAGCGAAGGTAATGTAATATATTGTTGCAGTAAGGTTGCTGACACAAGGGGGATGAGGATTCAAAGCACCCCATGAAAACATTTGCAAAACTTGGGGCTTCCTAAGTCCCCATCACGGTCCCAAGCCGCTGTATGTACAATTGCCTCTGGAAAGTAAAAATGTTATGTTCCAATATGATGTTAGACCCATTATTAAAAATTGTCTCTGATATTCTGGCATATCAACTACCTCATTCAAATAATGTGAAACTGAATTGATTACCAATCTATGATCAATATTGGAGTAAAGAGTGTGTACATCTAAAGTTATGAACATCAATAGACAAAGGAACTCCCAGATAGTTGTCGGCGCTTCCGTTACAAGATTCCCGTGGATATCAAATATAATCATTTATTTACTTAATAGCCACACCCAGCCAGATGAAAGGGAGGCTAGTCCTCCGTAAAAAGAGGGAGAAAAAACTAATTTCAAAAATGTTTAAAAAAAATAAATAAATAAATTTAAAAACAAATTCAACAATGTTGCATGATTCAGTCGGCATTATTAATCAAACTTTTTCAACCACATCATTCAGACCATTAGGAAATAATGTTTGGAGTTGAAAAATCCAAAGATATTCTTTCCTATTCAGCACTTGATTGCGATTCAATACATTTTCAGGGATGGATTCTACAGAAATTACAGTGATGTTAATTTTTTTAGGTGTTTAATTAATAAATGTCTAGATAAACTGTGTTGGACAAAGCCAATTTTAGTATTATGGCAATGACCATTCATTCTAGCTCTTAGCGTTTGGGTCGTATGGCCGACATATTGCAGGCCGCATGAGGAGATGGCTACATAAATTACAAAAGTGCTTTCACGGGTTAAATGTTGTTTTATCTTGAATTTTTCACCTGTTCTATTGGATATTATCAATTTTGCTCCATGTTGAATGATAGCACAGGTGCAACAGTTCCCTGATCTGCACTTATATGCTCCTGTATTTTTTGTTTGACCCATAAGGTCAAATCCCTCTTTTTTTCTGGGAATCTCTCTGGGTGCTATAAAGTTTTTAATTTTCCGGCCCCTCCTAAAAGTTATACCAGGTTGACTAGGTTAAATGTTTTTTTTTTTTTTTTTTAATCTTTTAGTAGCAAATGCCAGTGTTTATTTAAAACATTCCTTATATATTTATTTCCTTTGTTATAATCTGTAATAAAATTGAACTTAAAACGACACTGGTAATTTTCGAGGGTTTTTTTTTTTTTTATTTCTCTGTGATTTGACATCCCTCCTTAGATTTTTGTTCAGTATTCTGCAGGCATTCCCATTGTGTTTAATTTATATTTTTTTCAAAGGCCATATTGATTAATTTTTGTGGGTATTTTTTCTCCCAAAAATCTTTTTTTTTAAATTTCAGATGCAATAGAAGATTTGCGTATCCGTCGGAATTAGCTATGCGGAATATTCCTCTTCCACTTAGCGTAGTGAGCACATCTAAAATCTAAGTAGCCATTGCTGTCTATTTAAAAAAAAAATGTTTTAGTAACAATCCTATTGTCTTCATGAAACATATCTAAATCTAAATACGTCATTTTATCTTTATTCACAGTTCACACAAAAGAGATACCCCAATCATTACAATTGAGGCTGTCGATCAATTTCCATGCTTTTTCTGTGGTGATGCACCAATATATAACTAAATTGCCTATGTACCTTTTATATAACAAGATACTTTCTTTAAAAATAGGATCTGATAGAGGTGATGAGGGCTCGAATCGCCCCATGAATAAATTAGCTAATCTTGGTGCGACCCAAGTCCCCATCGCAACACCGAGCTTCTGGAGGTATGATGAATCCAGAAAAGCAAAAGCATTATGTTTAAGGATAAAGTCAAGAACTTTCAAAAGAAAATCCATTTGTGCTACCAGATTATCTTTTCGCCGCAAATAATATTCAACGGTTTGTAAACCTAGAGTATGGTCAATATTAGAATAAAGACCAACTACATCCAGGGTAATGAAAAGGTCTCCCTCTTGCCAAGTACTATCTTTGCAAAGTTGAATAAGATAGCCAGAATCTTGCAAATAAGATGGTAAAGAGATCACCATATCTTGTAAAAAAAAGATCTATATAATGAGTTTTATTATCATTTTCCAAAGGTCCGTAAAGAACAGAGACGTCCATCAGGTCGACCCATCATATCAGGGATTGGGTCCTTAACTGCCAATTTATCGCATTATATAGATATTTTATCAAACTCCAAAGGATTAGACTTATTTGTGTCCACTGTAGGTGTAGATAAGATTAAAGGAGAAAGGATATTTTTACGTCTCTCAATTCGAATGGTGAAATATTCCATGTTATAAGCCGCTGCTGTCCTCTTCCTTGGGCTCTAGGAAGTTTCTCCTCTATTGCTGTCCACATGGACATTTCCTCTCTGAACCCTGTTCACACAGGTAATATACAGATGATCAGGTTTTTAAATACATCAGATAGGGATTACATACATCAGTTAGGACTGCTCTATGTGGGTATACCTTGACGTTTGGTGGAGCAGCTTAGTATACATTTTTTGCAAAAAACGTATCAACCAAATACCCTGTTTTTTTCCATCATTTTTCTAGCACTTGCAGATTACTGTGACTTTTTGAAACTGAGTGTTTTTGGTTTTACTATGCTCTTTTGTGTCTTCAAGTTTCTTGATGGTGTGTGAACATTTTCCTACAGACTTGTTCACTGTGCAAGTAGCCCATGTGTTTCTGGTTCCATAACTGTTCTCTTGTTTCTACAAGACTGGGGAGTTACCCACCACTCCTTGTGGGCTAGCTGCACAAAAGCTGCTCCACATGGACATTTCCTCTCTGAACCCTGTTCACACAGGTAATATACAGATGATCAGGTTTTTAAATACATCAGATAGGGATTGCATACATTAGTTAGGACTGCTCTATATGGGTATACCTTGACGTTTGGTGGAGCAGCTTAGTATACATTTCTTGCAAAAAACGTATCAATCAAATAGCCTGTTTTTTACATCTTTTTACTAGCACTTGAAGATTACTGTGACTTTTTGAAACAGAGTGTTTTTGGTTTTACTATTCTCTTTTGTGTCTTCAATTCTATTGCTGTTTGGGTACGGTCCTTACAGCACAATATATATAAAATTAATAGGGAGGGAGAGATAGGGAAGCGCAGACTTCTGAGTGTAGTAGTTAGTTTTTGTATATCAGTGGGGGCTTTAGATTAACCTAAACCAACATTTCTAGGGTATCAGCAAGTTTAGGGTATAATATAGAACTTAACCTTTAATATTTCATATTAAAAACAGTTTCTAAAGTGCAAAACAACTTGTGCATAAAAAGTGTCAGTGCATAAAAAGTGCAAATAAAATCGTACAGTACCATTAGAGAGGGGTTTTGCCATGTTAAGTATATTCCTATATGTGGTTTCTTTACCCCTATGTTTCAAATGTTCGGATTTTTACATGTGTTGAGAGCTTCCCATCTTTGTAGTGGGTAACCTGTGTCTTTGGACTCTTGGACTTAGAACATAGATATAATGTGCTGTTTAATCATTATTAAAACACATGTAAATTTGGTCCCATGGGGGTGCTTTTTACCACTTACCCCTAATCAACTTGAAACTATTGTATCCCCTATAGCTTTATCATAATATGGCAATATAGTAAACAACAGAATAACTGTGTAATCAGGGAGGCACTTCTTATGACTAAACAGGACATTATATCTATATTATAAGTCCAAGCGTCCAAAGAGACAGGATACCCACTATAAAGACGGGAACAGCTCAACACATGTAAAAATCCAAACATTTGAAACATAGGGGTAAAGAGACACATATAGGAATATACTTAACGTGGCAAAACCCCTCTTTTATGGTACTATACGATTTTATTTGCACTTTTTTGCACTGGCACTTTTTATGCACAAGTTGTTTTGTACTTTAGAAACTGTTTTTAAATGGAAATAGTAAAGGTTAAGTTCTATATTATACCCTAAACTTGCCGATACCCTAGTAGTTAGTTTCCAAAGGTATGTACTCAGTGTGAATCCACTCACCTTTTTGGTGTCTTGAGATACTGCGTATAGATCCAATCCATGGATCCCTCCAATCTTTCCATTCAGTTTGCTGCATAGATCTGGGAACTGATGAGCGCACTGAACACTGCTTTCATAGACGATACACCTTGAAAGAAGTGTTACTAATGTGTGTAAAAAAATTTGTGTGAAACATTTTATTTTTTTTACTTTTGTTGTGTGAAAAAATGTATGAATAACATTTATTTGGTATATGGGTTTTGTTAGATTCCTCAGAGTGCAAAATCCTGCATAGCTGAGTATATGGGTGTGTCTGAAAAACAGATCTTTCAGCCCCCACCCAAATTGACATGCAGGGATATCTGCTATAAAATGTGTTCAGATAGATCTGTTTATATGCATGACATTACACCTGAGCAAGACTCTAAGAACTCAAAACTGGTTGTGTTCTAGTTTGAAATAAAAATCATCTTTGAATCAGAATATCGAGTTCCATCATCATCCTTCAGGAGCGCATATTGCTGGGAAAATATTAACAAAGCCTTCAAGGCGTGAGAGGCGAGCTCAGGCCACTCTTCCATTTTTGAAGACCAAAGTGAAAAAGGGTCCAAACAGCCCCTGATGGCATTGATATTGAACTCCAAATACTCCTGCACCATCCTCTCCAATCGTTCACCATGTGTCAGACTTGTACTCTGTTCTGCTATTGCCGGGCTGGTCTAGAAAATGGGTGGAAAGACTCACAGAAATTGCTTATGCCACTTACAATGCTGCTGCTGCTAATGTTTTTGCAATGACGCCTTAACATTCCCAGGCATGGACTTTTTGAACTGGGATGCACACTGCTTGTCTCATTGCTGTCTTAGGGAAATCCACTCTTAAGATTGTCTACAAGTGTGTTTTGATACTCCAGCATGCGTGCATCCCTTTCCAGGGGAGGGAGCATCTGGCTAAATTTACTCTTGTACCATGGATATAACACAATGGTATCCTAATAGTCAACACAATTACAAGCCGCAAAAATATGGGCATCATGTTGAAGATAGTGCAGCAAGAAGGTGCTATTCCTTGGCTCCTGAATCTTCATTATCATTTGTCTGATACCATGAGCCCCCTTGATCGCTGTAAGCCGCCCTCCCATGGCACCCACCTGTGCCATGACAGTCCAGAAATTTGAAATATTGCTATCCCTTCCACAATCTCCTTCGCCTCCACCTCTTCTTCTGGGACCATTACCTCCTTATGCAGACTATTCAAAATGTGTTCCAGGATGTAGATGATGGAATAATGATGCTGATTATAGCATTATCAATGCTAACCATTTTAGTAACCATTTTAAAACTGTGCAGTAGGATGCAAAAATCCTTCACCTGTCCCACTCCGCAAGCGTGATTTGGCCCAGGCAATGCAAAAGGACATACTGCACCAGGGATCATTGCTGCTGCCACAGCCACTGCAGCAAGTGCAGAGTATAGTTCCATCATGTTGGAATATCTCTAATCAAACGGTTTACCGGTAGGCCAAAAGACCTCTCTAGCGATGCAAGTCGATGACCTGCTGGGTGCGATTGTCGGAAGTGAACAGTGACCGTGCTTTCTGCAGCAGCGCATCCAGGCCGGGATGGTGGCAGAGAAATTGCTGTACCACCAGATTGAGGACATGAGCCATGCAAGGCACGTGTGTGAGGTTGCCACGATGTAGGGCATCCACCAGGTTTTCACAGTTATCACACATGACTTTTGCTAGCCCCATGTTTAGTGGACGGCATTGCTCTAACTCGGCCTGGATACCTGCCACAACGCTTGAGCTGTGTGACTACTATCTCAAGGGCATGTTAATTTAAACACTGCCTGATTGCGGTGAGCCACCGATGTGCAGTATGGAGGTAGGCGAGATTCTATCTGCACTGTTGGAATGTGTCAGCCATTGCACTGGCTGTCCATACATTATAGGATCCAATTTAAGCTGCTTTTTCTCACCCATAAAGCTCTCCACAGTGCAGCACCCTCCTACATCTCCTTCCTTATTTCTGTTTATCAGAATACCCACTCGTTATTTTCCGCATGCGACTTTCAACTAACCTTTGCACTAATCCATAACTTCCACTCCTGGCTCCAAGACTTCTGTCGAGTTGCGCCAATCTTCTGTAATGCTCTACTCTAAGAAATAAGGACTATCCACAGCTTACACAGTTTTAGGCACTCATTCAAAACACATCAATTTAGAGTGGCCTATTTGCTGGTTCCTCCTCCTCTCACCTTCCCCTTACTGTTGGGGTTCCTCAAGGATCAGTCCTAGGCCCCCTCCTCTTCTCTTTGTATACTGCCCCTATTGGACAAACAATCAGTAGATTTGGTTTCCAGTACCATCTCTATGCTGACGACACCCAATTATATACCTCTTCTCCTGTTATCACGCCGACCTTTTTAGAAAACACCAGTGATTGTCTTACCGCTGTCTCTAACATCATGTCCTCCCTCTATCTGAAACTGAACCTGTCAAAAACTGAACTCCTCGTGTTCTCTCCCTCTACAAACCTACCTTTGCCCGACATTGCCATCTCTGTGTGCGGTTCCACCATTACTCCAAAGCAACATGCCCGCTGCCTTGGAGTCATCCTTGATTCCGAGCTTTCATTCACCCCCCACATCCGATCACTGGCTCGCTCTTCTTATCTGCATCTCAAAAACATTTCCAGAATTCGCCCTTTTCTTACTTTCGACTCTGCAAAAACTCTTACTGTCTCACTTATTCATTCTCGTCTGGACTATTGTAACTCTCTACTAATTGGCATACCTTTTACCAGACTCTCCCCGCTCCAATCTGTCCTGAATGCTGCTGCCAGGATCATATTCCTCGCCAACCGTTACACCGATGCCTCTACCTTGTGCCAGTCATTACACTGGCTACCCATCCAATCCAGAATCCAGTACAAAACTACTACCCTCATCCACAAAGCACTCCATGGCTCAGCACCACCCTACATCTCCTCTCTGGTCTCAGTCTACCAACCTACCCGTGCCCTCCGCTCTGCTAATGACCTCAGGTTAGCATCCTCAATAATCAGAACCTCCCACTCCCGTCTCCAAGACTTTACACGTGCGGCGCCGATTCTTTGGAATGCACTACCTAGGTTAATACAATTAATCCCCAATCCCCACAGTTTTAAGCGTGCACTAAAAACTCATTTGTTCAGATTGGCCTACCGCCTCAACGCATTAACCTAATTATCCCTGTGTGGCCTATTAATAAAAAACAACAACATAATCACGTTCCTCCATCATGTTCTCATACACTTTATGCAGTTAATAGCCTCTGTGTCTGTACTGTTACATACTTAGGCAGTTAACTGGTTCATGCAGCTTTACATGAACACCCGAGCCTTACACTATGGCTGGTCCAAATAACTAAAGCAATTGTTACCATCCACCTCTTGTGTCTCCCCTTTTCCTCATAGATTGTAAGCTTGCGAGCAGCAGGGCCCTCATTCCTCCTGGTATCTGTTTTGAACTGTGATTTCTGTTATGCTGTAATGTCTGTTGTCTGTATAAGTCCCCTCTATAAGTTGTAAAGCGCTGCGGAATATGTTGGCGCTATATAAATAAAATTATTATTATTATTATTATTATTATTATCATGTTCCCTAATCAAAGTCCTTCTATGTATCTATGTGTATGTATGTGTGTATGTATATACTGTATATATATGTATATGTATATAGGTGTGTATGTATGTATATACAGTATTTAAATATTTATATATATATATATATATGTGTGTGTGTGTGTGTGTGTGTGTGTGTGTGTGTGTATATATATATATATATATATATATATATATATATATATATATATATATATATATATATATATATATATATATGTATGTATGCAGGTATATAACCCATTCACTCTCTATCTGAGAGTAACCCTCCATCAAACTCCACCGCACCCAAAAGCACCACAAATACTTGCTGGTGACTAACTCATGCAGCCTTTATCTATCCCCCATATCCTCAAGATGGCTGGACCATAAGCTTAGGTATGCACCTGTACTTTTTGTCTCTCCCCACCTCATTGTAGATTGTAAGCTCTCACCAGCAAGATTGTCTTATATTGCTTTAATTATTGTATTATGTTTAATGTTGCTACTTATGACTGTTGTGTATGAACTGTTAAACTGTAATAATGCGCTGTGGAATATGTTTTCACTATATAAATAAAGATTATTATTATTTTTATTATTAAGGGACAGGTTGATGGCACAGGTGGAGGCCCTAGAGGAGTTGGAGGAGGCAGAAGAAGTGGAGGAATTGTTAGATATAGAGGTTTGTCCCGCAAGACTTGGGGAATCCAAGACTAGTGGAGTAGCCCCTTGACCATCTGCCCCCACAACCACCAGAGTAACACAGTGCCCAGTCAGCGAGATGTAACGCCCCTACCCATATTTGCTCTTCCAGGTGTCAATGGTGAAATGCACCCTGACAGACATACATTTTTTCAGGGAATGGATGATGTGATCCTCGAAATGCTGGTGTAGTGCAGGCACAGCTTTTTTAGAGAAATAATGGCAACTGGGCAATTGGTACTGGGGGGACTATGACAGTCATCAACTTTCTGAAATCATCTGCATCTTCCAGGCGATAAGGCAGCATTTCCATGGCCAACAGATTGGACATGGTGGAGTTCAAGCTCTTAGCTTTGCCAAGTGTAAGAGGAAAAATTATTTTACATGACCACAACTGCGGGACCAAGGGCTGGCTGCTGTGCTGCGAGAGGGTGGAATATGGAGAACAGAACAAAGTGCTGGACTGTGATTGATGTGCAGGTGGAGATGTTATGGTGGATTGAGAAATATGTCTTGTGCTAGGTGACACAAAAGCAGCAGTCATGTCTACTTCCATAGCAACTGACCGGCTCTCACTCACCTTGACTCAGTTGTGTAAACAATCGCAGTTTCTATAGCCAGAGACCTGTGTGAAAAGGCTTGATATGGTGTCAGAGGAGGAAAAAGCAGCAGTTGCAGTTGTGAATTTTTGCAATTTTTGCATCTACTGAGGTTTTTTGTAAATATGACAGGTAATGTGTGTTGGGTCATCCTTTGCGGTCTCAAAAAAGGCCCAGACTTGGCAACTTCAGAGTTGGGGCTGAGGATGCAGTACTTGACATGGCTGCATCACTTTGTGTCTGTGTGGGAAGCTGCTACATAACATCTTCATCATCCTCCTCCACCTCATTTGCTGAGCTACTCAGCTATGTACCTCTGGGTTCACATGAAGTGGGATCTACAACCTCATAGTCATCCTCGCTGTTCTCACACTTCTCACCCTGAGAGTCACCCTCCTCTACTTCCTGCCCTGACAGCACTGTACAGTGCAAGTGTACTTCTGATATCTCAACAAATTCACCTACACTTGGAGGCTAATGTCTGTTGATGAGGGTCTGGATTCTGCTCGTACCCTACTGCATCCGGCCCTGGATTCAACATGAAAACATTTTGGGCACTGGTGCAGATGCTTTCTTCATCTGGATTCTGTGATTCTTCAGAGCAGACCTCTGATGCCTATGGAATAGAATAAATAAACAGCTCTGCAGAATGGCTCATCTGAGGTCCCTACAGTCAGTTGGGTGTTGGTGGGAAAACAAGGGTGATTGGAGTGCCATCTCTGAGGATTGTACTGTGAGTGATGTTAAGGTGCAGGAAGAGGAAGAGAGGTCACTTTATGCAGTGCAAGCCATCCACTGTAGCACATGATCTTTCTGAGTCTCATCCACAAGGCGTACCGCTGTGCAGCTGCCAATGAAAAAGAGTCGAGTAGCCCAGCCAGCAACAGATGTTGTCAGTTGTCTTTCGATAGGAAGAAACGGTGTTTGTTCAGTTGAGCTTTCATTCACATTGACACCTAACTCAAGTACACATCAAACACCAAGCCTATTCCCCCTTCCACCACAACCTTGCTTTTTCCCACTCATGTTGTAAGTATTCCACTCTTGTAACCTGCTGTTTCACAACCTTAAGCCCACAGCTGTTAGTCACCTGACACTAAATGAACAATCACTATTTTCACAGATAGTGTGTCTGAACAACACTGTAATACCTAATGATTTTTAAGTCTAAATCTGACCTTCTGATTTGTCTCTTAAACAGTTTTATCAAAAAGATTTGGAGTAGCTAATTGAGCCTCGTGGCTGCACTTCAGTCTTAGGACTAACGATTTTAAAGTGGAAAACTGGCCTTCTGACTTGCCTCTGAAGCACAGTTTTATCAGAAATTATTTGGAGTAGCTAATTGAGACTCGTGGCCACACTACAATTTTAGGCCTAATGATTTTAAGTGGAAATCTGGCCATTGTGATTTGCCACTAATACACAGTTTTATCACAAACCATTTAAAGTAGCTAATTGGGCCTCATGGATGCACCACTAATTTAGGTTTAATGTGCTTTAAGTGGAAATCTGCCCTTCTGATTTGTTTCTGAAACACTGTTTCATCACAAATAGCGTTGAGCGATACCGTCTGATACTTGAAAGTATCGGTATCGGAAAGTATCGGCCGATACCGGCAAAGTATCGGATCTAATCCGATACCGATACCCGATACCAATACAAGTCAATGGGACTCAAGTATCGGACGGTATCCCTGATGGTTCCCAGGGTCTGAAGGAGAGGAAACTCTCTTTCAGGCCCTGGGATCCATATTAATGTGTAAAAGAAAGAATTAAAATAAAAAATATTGCTATACTCACCTCTCCGACGCAGCCTGGACCTCACCGAGGGAACTGGCAGCGTTGTTTGCTTAAAATGCGCGCTTTTACTTCCTTCCGCGACGTCACGGCTTGTGATTGGTCGCGTGCCGTCCATGTGGCCGCGACGCGACCAATCACAGCAAGCCGTGACGTAATTTTCAGGTCCTCAATGCCTAATTCTAGGCATTCATGATTTTAAAATTACGTTCCGGCTTGTGATTGTTCGCGTCGCGGTCACATGGGTGACGCGACCAATCACAAGCCGTGACGTCACGGGAGGCAGGAGACGCGCGCATTTTTAAAATTACGTCACGGCTTGTGATTGGTTGCGTGCCGCCCATGTGACCGCGACACGACCAATCACAGCAAGCCGTGACGTAATTTCAGGTCCTGAATGCAGAAATAGGCATCAGGACCTGAAATTACGTCACGGCTTGCTGTGATTGGTCGCGTCGCGGTCACATGGGCGGCACGCAACCAATCACAAGCCGTGACGTAATTTTAAAAATGTGCGCGTCTCCTGCCTCCCGTGACGTCACAGCTTGTGATTGGTTGCGTCGCCCATGTGACCGCGACGCGACCAATCACAAGCCGGAACGTAATTTTAAAATCATGAATGCCTAGAATTAGGCATTGAGGCCCTGAAAATTACATCACGGCTTGCTGTGATTGGTCGCGTCGCGGCCACATGGGCGGCACGCGACCAATCACAAGCCGTGACGTCGCGGAAGGAAGTAAAAGCGCGCATTTTAATCAAAGAACGCTGCCGGGTCCCTCGGTAAGGTCCAGGCTGCGTCGGAGAGGTGAGTATAGCAATATTTTTTATTTTAATTCTTTATTTTACACATTAATGTTGTTTCGATACCGATACCCAATACCACAAAAGTATCGGATCTCGGTATCGGAATTCCGATACCCGCAAGTATCGGTCGATACCCGATACTTGCGGTATCGGAATGCTCAACACTAATCACAAATAATTTGGAGTAGCTAACTGGGCCTCGTGACTTGAACTCAATATTATCAGTGGATCAGTGGAAGGGCGGGTGCGTGCGAAACAGCTGTCATCCTGCATGGACACATTCTCCCTGATTTTACTGCATATGTTCTAATAAAGACTATCACTGTTCATCGGGCCTGGTGAGTGCAAGCCGTTTTCTTTTCTTTTTTTCATTGGAACCCAATATTAGGCCTAATGATTTTTAAGTGGAAATCTGGCTTTCTGATTTGCCACTGAAACACAGCTTTAGCACAAAACTGCAAATGGGGCTTCCAGAGACTGCCTCACAGGTTTTGCACAATCTACTTCAATGCTCAACTTCACACAGGGCAGGATCTTATTTATTTAATTGAGAAGTTCAACTTCAGCACCAGCACTAGCGCAGGAGTGACCTCTTTGCAATATGACAAATGGCGCCAGCAAAACAAGATACTGGCTTTTTATATGGCCAGAGACATGTGACTTCGGCAGCTAATCAAAGAAGACCTTGTGCCATGACGTTATGGATGGTTTCTGCACCCTGATTGGTTGCTGGAGTCAACACACATAAAGTTAAGGGAAAAATAAAAGTGCATGCCACTCTTCTAACCTCTCCACACCCCCTCTCCCTTGTCCCTCCCACTCATCATACAGCACCACTATCCTAGCCAAAGTAATAACAAAAGCATTAGTGGGAACGCAATGATTTACTGAACTGTGACAGAATTTTGATGACTTTGAGTAAAAATGCTCCGGAAACCGAACACGAATCCAAATGTGCTACGTTTGTGCCGAACTTGAGATTGGTGAACGGTTTTGGAACAAGTTCGCTCATCTCTTATCTCTAGTTAAAATGGAGCTTTTTTCATGAGTGGCATCAATATTGCATGCATTCAAATTAAGTCTTTCAAGTTCCATCATTTTATTCTAAATTATTAAAAAAAACCTAATACAAATGTTAATTTTTTTATGGGTACCACGATTTTGAATGCAGAAGCCACATCATGTTTGTTCAGAATTTATTTCATGGGAGATGTTTACTGAGGGGTGGGATTTTAGCCATGCATTTAATTTCTTAGTGACAACATCTTCAATTTGAAAAGCAAAGTTAGAAGGTTATTAATCTGTCACTAGGTTTTTGCCACCTAATTTGAGAGCGACACAATGTAGGGATTCCAGTGCTGTATCCCTTACTGGGCTTTTTCATGTAGTTTTGAGAAAACCACCAGTTTAGCAGTAGAAAATTAACACTAGAAGACTAGTAAACTTGCTGCCAGATAGCTGCCCATAATTATATGCTCTGTATATACACATTGCTGGAATCAGGGTCTCTGCTCCTACATCATGCTTTTCTCAAATGTGGTAGCAAAAACCTGGTGACAGTTCCCTTTAAATACTTTACATTTAGAGTTACATATCTCATATTGTGCATGAATAAATATTTAAAATAGCTGACATCAAATTTATTTTTAGTAGAATCTACAGATTCTTTATATTAAATATTGTATCCTATGACTCCAAATCCAGCTTTCATGTGGCAGAATACCCTTTTGATAGTTTCTCAATGAGAACAGCTGGATTTGTAACAGATAGCTTGTAAATCCATTTTAAGGCTCTGATTTAAAACTCTAAACTCGATGAGGATTCTAAAGAGGATGTATCACATCTCGGGATTGCCCCTTAATCTGAAAAACCGAGACATAACTGGTGTTCCAGTACTCGATCTGAAAGCAGACAGCACTGGGGGGCTTTCTAAATTGTCTTATTGTGTTGCCTATTCTGCAATTGGCAGTGGAACTTCTCATTATTTTAACAGTATTTGTCATGCTTTCCTCACTTTTAAGTGTTTAAATAAAAAAAAAATATATATATAATTCCAGATCCAAATGTATCTAACTATAGATCTATTGATCCACCTCTCCATCTATATCTTGGCTGTTATATTAGGGCATGTTAGGTTAGGCTATGGGTTGAGATGGACTTAAAGTCTGCCTTCAACCTTAATAACTATGTTACTATGTTATGTTACTATGTTATTTAATTATATCACCATATAGGCATTGAATGTCATCTTTCCTGCTGGCATACAGTATGTAATTGGTTATTATCACCAATATCTCTACTTTTCCATGACTATAAATAGGCTATTGTCATCATCCTTGGTGGAGTAGGGCAAGGGCACTGCCGATTGTACTTCTAGAATCTCTGGTGGTCGATTTGGAGTGCCCCCACGTAAGGGCAATGGGGTACTTGGCACCGGGTCCTTCAGTTCAGGGGATGTCACAGTGGCCTGACCCGGTCCGTGGCCCTTTGAGGGACGTCCAATAAAGAGAAGAGTTTTTATGGTTTTGGGAAAGGTCTTTAAAGGGATAATGTTTGTGACGCCACCTGTGGTATTCGGTCAGGGTGACCGACGCTGCTTAGTGGTCCGCTGGGTGATGTAATGGCAGCTAGATGGTATACCTTCCCACAGGTGAAGTGTATCCCCAGGGCTTCCCAGATTGTAGATGGTGGATGGTGTGAGGCGCAGTGAAGAACGAGGACAGAAGGTTGCAGTCTCTTTACCTTTACTGGAGGCTTCAGCATCCACAGTCCAGGGTACAGACCACAGGGCAGGCAGAGTCCGGCTGGTCTGAAGGCAAATCCAGAGTCCCCTTATCCAGGTGGAAATCAGTAGCCTTCCTCTAGCGCCTGTGTGTTGTAGTACCTCCCTGCTGAGCTTCTCGGTACGGTCCTCACAACTGTTGTAGATGTTCTAGATGTTATGTCTTCCTATCTGTCCCCAGATGGTATGAATAGGACAAACCCATATGACTGGTGGCCTGAGGCTTTTTACAGGGACCCTACGACGCCCCAGCCCCCACAAGTTGCCACCGTGCCTCCTGGGTATATGGTGCGCAGCCAACGTGGAATTGACTGTCCTGCCGGTCTCTGAAGCAAGGCTTGGAGACAATTGCTCCCTCGGTGTGCCGGCTACTGGATTCTGCACCTCAGAAGGAGGCAGCTTTTTGCAGGGCAGAACTCCTTCTGGATTCCTCTCCTTGTGCTATGACTTCGTTTCTCACCCTCTACAATACAATTCTCTTTCATGTCATTCCTTAGGATGCTGCCGCACGTGGGGCAGGCACAGCTCCATGGCTCTCTGTCTAGGCCTCTGACAGGATCCCACCCCTGTCAGGGACCTCTCTGTCTGCAGCTCTGATGTTCCTCCTTCCTCCCTTTCTGCCTGACAGGAACTGCCTGGGAAAAGCCCAGTCAGCATCTGACTAACTTTCACCAGTTTTACCTAATTGTGAGGAGTGCCCTAGTAGATAGGAGCAAGGCTCCCCCTGGTGGACTGGAATGTGAAGTGTGGTGTATGGTTTGTGATAGCTGGTGGAAGATCTCCTTTATTGCCTTCAGACGTAACATCACGCCCCCTGGTGGAAGAACAACATTACTGCAATGACCAGGACTCTGGGGCGCTGCAAAAGGACTTTGAGAAGCTATTGCTAAATTACTGGTAGTAAGTGGTGTTAACTAGTCTAAAAGAAGGTATGTTCCTTTAAAATAAAAAAAAAGTTATGGCTGAATGACTGTGATGAAGCAAAAAGCACTTTGGTCTTTGAGATTTAAAATTGTCTCAAGGAGAGGTTCAAAAATAAAATTATTACATGTTGAGCAACCATAACCTGGTAAGAATAAGACTATTCCCGCAAAACTTTTGCTGTAATTTCACAAAAAACAACCAAAATGCTTGTAATAAATTATATGAAAGCTTCTTGAAATTCACAGGGTTTATTGCAAGCATTTAAAAACACTGAAAAATTGTTAATGTGCAGGTGCTTTATGAAATAAATTTTCTCTTCTTAAACTGTATTTCCAAATTTTTCACAATGTTTTTAACCATATGATCACAAAGGCTAGGTATCTATTT
Source organism: Ranitomeya variabilis (assembly GCF_051348905.1). Lineage (NCBI taxonomy): Eukaryota > Metazoa > Chordata > Amphibia > Anura > Dendrobatidae > Ranitomeya > Ranitomeya variabilis. Next base: position 460,732,008 of record NC_135232.1, on the reverse strand, counting down.
GTAGCTGGTATTTTTATTATTATTATTATTATTATTATTAGACTTTTTTAGCGCCATTTTTTCCATGGCGCTTTACATGTGAAAAGGGGCAAATATAGACAAGTACAATAAACATGAGCAAAAACAAGGCACACACAAGTACAGAAGGAGAACGGACCCTGTCCCAAGGTCCAACTGGCTCCCGGCTTCCACTATGTTAACCCAGTGTGCCGTAAGTGAGATGTACCTTCCCTGCCCACAATCATTTGTCCACGTGTCCGTGGTTAGGTGGACTTTCCCTGTAACAGCATTGTTGAGGGCATGGGTCATGTTGTGGGACACATGCTGGTGTAATGCCGGTACGGCACACCGGAAGAAATAGTGGCGACTGGGGACCCAGTACCTTGAGATGGCCGCCGCCATCAGGTTGTGGAAAGCTTCTGTCTCAACACGCCTAAAAGGCAGCATTTCTAGTGCAAGCAGAAGAGAAATATTAGAATTGAGGACTGTAGCCTGTGGGGCGTTGGCTGGTTATTCAAAGACTGGGTTATAGACATCTGAATGCTGTGCTGGGACAATGACGTGGACAAGCTTGATTATGGTGCTGCTTGACTGTGGGCCACAACAGGTGCAGGGCTAAAGGCATCTTCACATGCACGGTGTACTGGGGATTGGCTTCTCCGCAAAACAGTAGAAGAAGCAGTGGTGTAACCGGCAGGCAGTGGTCCTGGAGCCTGGGGTTCAGCCCACAAATTTGGGAGCTTTGCTGTCATGTGCCTGATCATGCTGGTGGTGGTCAGACTAGTTGTTTTGCTACCACTGCTGATACGCACATGGCAGGTGCTGCAAATGGGATTATCGGCTGAGTCTTTAAAAAATAACCAGACTCGGGAAGATCTAACAGTTGGAATGGCTACTTCCCTCACGTTGGTAATACGGGGAACAGATGCACGCCTTCTGTCTGTGGCCACCGTACTGCTTCTTCCTGCCTGTTGTGGTGATATGCCTCCTTCCCCATGTGTGCTGCTGCCCTCGCTCTGCATGTCCTCCTGCCAGGTTGGGTCAGTCACTATGTCATCCACGACCTTGTCTTCCACATCCGCACCCTGCTCCTTCTCCTGACTTTCTGGCAATTGTGTCTCATCATCGTCCACCTCTTCTGACACTTTCCCACCGTTGTCTTCCCGTGACTGGGGCTAGTCAAAGCTTTGGGCATCTGTACATGCGATCTCATCTTTCCTCAATAGGGTTGAGCGAAACGGGTCGGCCATTTTCAGAAGTCGCCGACTTTTGGCAAAGTCGGGTTTCATGAAACCCGACCCGACCCCTGTGTGGGGTCGGCCATGAGGTCGGCGATCTTCTGAATCTGGTATCGGAATTCCGATACCGAGTTCCGATATGTTTGCGATATCGGAAATCGGTATCGGAATCCACATTTAAGTGTAAAATAAAGAATTAAAATAAAAAATATTGATATACTCACCTCTCCGACGCAGCCCGGACCTTACTGCTGGTAACTGGCAGCCTTCTTTGCTTAAAATGAGTGCGTGAATGGCCTTAGATGACGTCACGGCTTCTGATTGGTCGCGGCCGCCCATGTGACCGCCACGCGACCAATCACAAGCCGTGACGTAATTCTCAGGTCCTAAATTCCTAATTCTAGGAATTTAGGATCTGAGAATTACGTCACGGCTTGTGATTGGTCGCGTGGCGGTCACATGGGCGGCCGCGACCAATCACAAGCCGTGACGTCATCTAAGGCCATTCATGCGCTCATTCTTAAGAAGGAAGGCTGCCGGAAAGAAGCAGGGCGCGTCCGAGGGTGAGTGTATACCTAATAAGAATCAGCTTCTTTCCGGCAGCCTTCCTTCCTAAGAATGAGCTCGTGAATGGCCTTAGATGACGTCACGGCTTCTGATTGGTCGCGGCCGCCCATGTGACCGCCACGCGACCAATCACAAGCCGTGACGTAATTCTCAGGTCCTAAATTCCTAGAATTAGGAATTTAGGACCTGAGAATTACGTCACGGCTTGTGATTGGTTCCGTGGCAGTCACATGGGCGGCCGCAACCAATCAGAAGCCGTGACGTCATCTAAGGCCATTCACGCGCGCATTTTAAGCAAAGAAGGCTGCCGGTTCCCTCGGTAAGGTGCAGGCTGCGTCGGAGAGGTGAGTATATCAATATTTTTTATTTTAATTCTTTATTTTACACATTAATATGGATCCCAGGGCCTGAAGGAGAGTTTCCTCTCCTTCAGACCCTGGGAACCATAGTATCCCATTGCACTGCATTGGGTTTCGTGTTTCGGCCGACCCCGACCCTGACTTTTTTATAGGATCGGCCGATTTCACTCGACCCGACTTTTGAGAAAGTCGGGTTTCGTGAAACCCGACCCGATCCTATAAAAATAAAAGTCGCTCAACCCTAGTCCTCAATTCAAGTTGACTGGCCGAAAGTTCAGAATCTTGAAATGGAAAACTGAACAGCACTTCAGAGGGTCCAAGTGTAGGATCAGTTGTCTCAGGGCATTCGACATGATGGGAGGAAGGAGGATCAGGGTGAGGAATATCGGGGCGACACTCACGGCTACTCAGACTTGACTGTGTGGAAGACATGGTGGTGGCGGTGGCTAAGTGACTGGAAGCATTATCCACTATCCAACCAACAACCATTTCACACTGCTCTGGCTTCAATAGTGGTGTGCTGCGGTCACCTAGAAACTGGGACAGAAAGGTCGAGGGAGAATATTTGGGTCTTTGTTGTTGCCCACTTTCACCTTGGCCACGGCCTCGTCCTCTGCATGCACCATCATCATCACATCCAATTCCCTGTCCCTTGCCTTGCCCATTTTAAATGGACTACTGCACTATTTCAAATGCTCAACAGAAATATATTTATTAGTAGTGAAATAATATCTGATCAGTATGCCTGCAAATCTACGATTTTTAAAACCCAAACACCAGGCAGGCCTCAGCCTGATTTAACAGACTTTATTCAATTTTGGGGGGCTTTTTTGTGAAGTAAATTTTTGCAAAATAGTGCTGTATGGAATTAGAGAATCAGACAGCAAAAAAGGGGTACACCGGCCTACAATGACCAAACTTGGAGCACGCAGATATATGAGGGCTGTCATGGAAATAACACACTGGCAAATATGTGGCCTTTTTATATTTTTTAAGCTAAATATTGCTGTATAGAATTAGAGTATCAGACAGCAAAAAAGGGGTACACTGGCCTACAATGACCAAACTTGGAGCACGCAGATATATGCGGGCTGTCAGGAAATACCACACTGGCAAATATGTGGCCTTTTTATATTTTTTGAAGCTAAATAGTGCTGCATAGAATAAGAGTACCCGACAGCAAAAGAAGGGGTACACCGACCTACAATGACCAAACTTGGAGCAGATATATGAGGGCTGTCACGGAAATGCCACACTGGCAAATATGTGGCCTTTTCATATTTTTTGAAGCTACATAGTGCTGTATAGAACTAAATTATCAGACAGCAAAAAAAGTGGTCCACCGGCCTACAATGACCAAACTTGGAGCATGCAGATATATGAGGGCTGTCACGGAAATACCACACTGCCAAATATGTGGCCTCTTTAAAATTTTAGAAGCTAAATAGTGCTTTATAGAATTAGAGTATCAGACAGCAAAAAAGGGGGTACACTGGCCTACAATGACTAAACTTGGAGCATGCAGATATATGAGGGCTGTCACGGAAGTACCACACTGCCAAATATGTGCCCTGTTTATATTTGTTGAAGCTAAATAGTGCTGTATAGAATTAGAGTGCCAAAACTTGTAGCACGCAGATATATGAGGGCTGTCATGGAAACACCACACTGGCAAATATGTGCCCTGTTTTTTTTTAAATGCCAAATAGTGCTGTATATAATTAGAGAAAGAGACAGGAAAAACAGTGGCAAAACGGCCTACAATTCAAAAACTTGGAGCACGCAGATATATGAGGCCTTTTTCAGTGAATTTAAAACAATAACAAAAAAAGTGGCACAAGGCTAGCACACACAACTATGCTACGTATGCCTGACAAAATCTATGATTTTTCAACAGGCCTCAGTTTGACAGAATAGACTGTATATTTTTGCTTTTTGGGGGTGAATTTTTGAAAAAAAATGCAACTAGGTATATAGTAAAAAAGCTGCAGCAACAGACAGTTATGGAGGTTTAGGAGGGATGCAGTGAGAGCAATGGACGCACATACAGTGCCTGCAGGCCTTGCACTGATGTGGATATGCCATGCCCTGCCTACCTAGCGCTGCAATATCGGGACCCACAAATTAGCCCTAAAAAGGACTGTTCTTTTCTAAGGAGTTGTGAATTTAAAGGGAACCTGTCACCACGTTTTTGGAAGATGGGATAAAAATAGCGTTAAATAGCGGCAGAGGTAGGCATTACATTAGTGTGTTTGTTATGCGTTTATTACCCACCTAAGTTGCCGAAATACCTTTGCAAAGTCTCCGTTTTCGCCTGTCAATCAGGCTGGTCTGGTCAAAAGGGCGTTGTCTTCCCCCAGATTTTGCGTAGTTTTCCGTTGGTGGCGTAGTGGTGTGCGCATGCCCAAAGTCCTGAATCCTCTGCCAGGGGATTTAAAAGAGCGCGCTGTTCGTTTTCATTGGTGATCGGTGGGCGCGGCCATCTTCCTTTGGCCGCGCGTGCGCAGAAGCGGCGCTCTGCTGGCCGCGGCTTCAGGAAAATGGCCGCGGGATGCCGCGCGTGCGCAGATGGATATCGCGGCGGCCATTTTCCTGAAGCCGCGGCCAGCAGAGCGCCGCTTCTGCGCACGCGCGGCCAAAGGAAGATGGCCGCGCCCACCGATCACCAATGAAAACGAACAGCGCGCTCTTTTAAATCCCCTGGCAGAGGATTCGGGACCTTGGGCATGCGCACACCACTACGCCACCAACGGAAAACTACGCAAAATCTGGGGGAAGACAACGCCCTTTTGACCAGACCAGCCTGATTGACAGGCGAAAACGGAGACTTTGCAAAGGTATTTCGGCAACTTAGGTGGGTAATAAACGCATAACAAACACACTAATGTAATGCCCACCTCTGCCCCTATTTAACGCTATTTTTATCCCATCTTCCAAAAACGTGGTGACAGGTTCCCTTTAAGAGATGCAGAACTAGACTAAGGCTGGTTTCACACTTGCGTTCGGAGCAGCTGCGGAGGGCTGAGGACTTCCTCCGTGAAGCCCCGCCCTCCGCCGCTAGCTCCGCCTACTTCTGCATGCCGCCCGCATGCGGCCTGCGTACCTATCTTTAACATTAGGTATGCAGGTCGTGCGGCTATATGCGGAGGCTGCCGCATGCGTCGTTTTGACGCTGCAGATAAAAAAAAAATGGTACAGGCTGCGTCCTACGCTGGTCGCCGCAGCGTCAAAACAACGCCTGCGGCAGCCTCCGCATACAGCCGCACGACCTGCGTACCTAATGTTAAATATAGGTACACAGGCTGTATGCCGGCCGCATGCAGAAGTAGGCGGAGCTAGTGGCGGAGGGCGGGGCTTCACAGGGGAAGTCCGCAGCCCTCCGCAGCTGATCCGAACGCAAGTGTGAAACCGGCCTAAGGCTATGTGCACACGCAGAAAACGCAGCTGACAGTTTCTGCATTTTTTGTGCGTTTTTTATGCGTTTTTTGTGCGTTTTTCGCAGTGCAGTTTTGTAGTGCGTTTTAAGTGCATTTTTTGTGCGTTTTTTTTGCGTTTTTTTATGCTGATTTGTCAGCTTTTTAAAGCTAAATAAAGAGATTAAAAAAAAAATATTTACGTGATGTCATTTCCTAGTCCAACCTCTTCTCAATCTCCATTTTGGAAAGCCATAACCACTTTCTGACAGGCCTCACCATGAGTGCTGGTAATGAAGAACACAGGGAAGAAAGTAGCCCACCGCATACCGAACAGCATGTTGAAACTTCTGTCCGGATACGCAGGCCACAACGCCTCCAGATGATTGGGGTTTTACTGGAGTATCTGAACCAGCAAAGATTGCAGGTAAGGCTACTTTCACATTTCCGGCTTTTGTCAAGCGTTGCAATGCCTCGTTCTGTGGAAAAATGAATCCTGTAAAGTTGCCCGCAGGATGCGTTTTTTCACCATAGACTTGTATTACCGACACATCGCGATGTATAGCCACACGTTCCATACGTCATGCACTGTATGCGTTGGTATTTGTTGGACCGTCGTAGCGAAAAAACGTTCAAGGGAACACTTTTTCGTACGTCGGGTCCTGCAATTTTAAAGTGTGCAGGCGCTACCGGAACACAGCCCCCTCCTCCCTCAGACTTAACTATGGGCTGCGGACGCATGGAAACACTGCGTCTGCTGCCCACGTTGCACAGATTTTGCACAACATGCGTCGGTATGTTGCGCTGACGACAGCCGCGTACTGACGGATGCGTGAAATAATCCTTGGCTAGTTGCACATTTCCTTTTATTGTTCCCCTCACAATGCCTCCATTTGGGAATAAAATGCATCCTGCAAATGTGCCTGCAGGATGCGTATCTTTACCATAGACTCATATTGCCAACAGATCGTGACATATGGCCACACGTTGCGTCCGTCGTGCACTGGATGTGTCGGGTTTTCGCAAACCGTCGTCTTTGAAAAACGTTCAAGGGAACTATTTTCTGTCCGTGGAATCCACTATTTCAGACTGCGCATGCTCATCAGGAAATATCGCTCTCACGCTATTTCCTCACGCAGCAGTCTGGTGGAAATGTAAAAGCACACACTTCCGTCTGTACATTGCACCGATGATTCGTGACAGGCAACTACCGATGGAAGTGTGAAAGAAGCCTAAGTATACCATGTGTACAATAATATTACATGTCTCATTTTTTGACTGTGTGCAGTAACGCATATTTTTTCTACAGTCGCAGACCAGAAGACGAAAAATGTGGGTACACCCAATAGTGGAACAAAGAACTATGAAGGGACATTTTAATGTGCTATATCAAGATTTGAGGAGGTAAGTTTTTCTTATGTGAAATGACTTCCTGTAAACTTATCCATGTCTGACCGGACCTTTTTACTCCTTTTTTCCAGATACCCAGAGAAATTCATAGCGTTTTGTCGGCTGAGCATACCCGCTTTTGATCATCTTCTTTTTGTCGTCCGTGCTGAGCTGACATACGAGGACACTGTGATGCGGAAGTCCATCTCTGCTGAGGAAAGGCTGCTCATCACCTTGCGGTAAGTATTTTTCAATTTTTTGTTTTGTTTGTCATAAGTACTCTTTGACACGTCAATGTCTCCGGTACGTGTGGTGAAAGTTTTCCCGTGTCCTGGACACACTGACAGATGACCATTTAAGGGGAACCTGTCCCCCCCAAAATCGACGCTGAGCTAAGGCCACCGGCATCAGGGGCTTATCTATATCATTCTGTAATGCTGTAGGTAAGCCCCTGATGCTGGTGGTCTTACCTCACCCTCGATTTTGGTGGGGACAATTTCCCTTTGACAGCTGGGATCACACATACGCGATATACGTCCGAGTCTCGCAGGTGAAATCCCACCTCTGGCGCTGGCATTCATAAACGGAGCATGCAGCTCCATGTGTTGCTATGTGGGTGCACGCTCCGCTCCGGAATCCAGATGCAAGAGGAGTCATTTCACCGGCGAGAGTCGGCCGTCTCTCGCGTATGTGTGATCACAGTCCAATGTTTGGGTGTACGCACAGGTCAGCTAGGTGTTATGTAAATTTTTTATTTTATTTTTTTTTTACATTTTCCGGGTGCATGGTACACAAACACATACACACATGGCTGGCTACCACGAAAGAAAAGTGCTGTTGAACAGCAGAAGGTGATGAAGAGGATCGCGTTATTCTCCCTGGCTCAGCACACGAACTCTTTATCACTTGCTGCTGGTGACCAGCGCTTTTCTTCTTCCATGGTCGCCATCCATGTGTTACTAATGTCTGACACAGTTACACACCTGTACACAGATATCACTGGTCAATTAGTCCTTACTGTTAGTATTGTGACATATGGAACAAACCTGTCAGTAGTTTTTGCCGCTATAGAACATGTTGAAATCCAACCTATCTACTGCATTGTTACATTGACTGGGGAAGTTTGACTGGGGAGTTATTGGCAGCATTGGAAAAGGTTCTTGAAAAAACAGGCGGTGACATAGCGGTCCTAACTGCTGACAGGTTTTCTTTAACTTGAGGGTGACATTACTAATAATCTTTTCTTTCCTTGCAGATTTCTGGCCACAGGAGAGAGCTATACATCCCTGCACCTCCAATTTAGAGTTGGTAAATCTACCATCTCTCAAATTGTGAGGTGCACATGTACCGTCATCTGGCAGAAGTTGCAGCCCATCGTGATGCCTTCCCCAACTGAGGAGACTTGGCTGCAGGTTGCAGCAGGCTTTCAGTCTGTGGCCAATTTCCCAAACTGCATAGGTGCAGTCGATGGTAAACATGTAAGGGTTCAGCAGCCACCACGATCAGGATCACGCTTCTTTAATTATAAGAAGTATTTTTCAGTGGTCCTGATGGCGGTGGCTGATGCCAATTACAAATTTGTTGCCATTGACGTTGGTGCCTATGGTAGTACTGGGGATTCTCGGGTGTTGCGAACTTCACAGATTGGGATGCAAATTCTTCAAGATGGCGGAACACTCCCAGCCCCAAGACCTTTGCCGGGTTCCACACATCTAGTACCCTTTGTGATGCCAAAAGGAGAAAAATTCAGAGCAATGATTTATAAAACAAAACTTTAATTGCCATAAATAGTACAAAAATATATATCAAAACATTACATTATTTAATGACTAGAGCACAGAATGAACGTCCCAGGAATGCTGGAAAAGCGCCCATCCCCCCACTCCCCCAGATGTAAATACCCTTGTAATGGTATGCATAAGAAAAAGCACCTACACTATCCAACCAAGGTCACTCCAAAACAGTGGGATTCTATAATAATGCCATTAAGTATGGTGGTGGAAAAAAGGTGCTAGCACTTACCACTACACAGAGGTAGGAGGGGGCGGTCGGGCGATGGTCCCCAACGCACGTTTCGTGGCCACCAGTGCCACTTCCTCAGGGGATAACCATATACTGCCTAACAGGACCTTAAAATAGCCCTTGGCCCCGGTCACATGGTACACAGTAGCCAATCACAGTGGCACCATCGGCACATGCGCACTGTGTCCGGCAGGTCCCGGCAGTGAAACTCAGCGTCAGACCAGGTGCGCACGCCCAGGGCAAAAAAATGCCCGGAGCGCACACACCGAGCCCTGGTTTTAGCATTTGTTTTTATGTTTGTGTTTGTGATTTTAACCTCTGGTTTATTTACATTATTAGTGATAATAATTGATCCGAGGCCTTAAGGTTTGCCTTTTGAATATGTCCTTGGCTCCATTCAAGTAACCAGCGTGGATACCATCCAAATCAGGGGAAAGTGGACTCATCAAGACATCTGCTTCAGAGAAAATGGGACAAACATTCTTACTATGGAGACTGTTATACTGAAGCGATGCACCTTTCCCACTATAATGTGAAGCCGATGTATAGAAAACGGCTTAGTTCCATTTTGTATATTTATTTATTTACCGGTTTTTATTATGAGCTGTATTTTTGATGGGTCCCCAATTGTCCTGTATTGGTAGTAGCTATGAGTAGTGGATGTGGAGGGAGTAGCTTTTATATCTATATTGTGCATCCTAGTATCTTCCCTCATCAGTGGCCGTGCGCATCGCGCTGTGATTCGTCCTGTCCCTGTGTGGACCGGCGTCTCAGGGCCCGGTGTGTGCGCTCCGGGCATTTTTTTGCCCTGGGCGTGCGCACCTGGTCTGACGCTGAGTTTCACTGCCGGGACCTGCCGGACACAGTGCGCATGTGCCGATGGTGCCACTGTGATTGGCTGCTGTGTACCATGTGACCGGGGCCAAGGGCTATTTTAAGGTCCTGTTAGGCAGTATATGGTTATCCCCCTGAGGAAGTGGCACTGGTGGCCACGAAACGTGTGTTGGGGACCATCGCCCGACCGCCCCCTCCTACCTCTGTGTAGTGGTAAGTGCTAGCACCTTTTTTCCACCACCATACTTAATGGTATTATTATAGAATCCCACTGTTTTGGGGTGACCTTGGTTGGATAGTGTAGGTGCTTTTCCTTATGCATACCATTACAAGGGTATTTACATCTGGGGGAGTGGGGGGATGGGCGCTTTTCCAGCATTCCTGGGACATTCATCCTGTGCTCTAGTCATTAAATAATGTAATGTTTTGATATATATTTTTGTACTATTTATGGCAATTAAAGTTTTGTTTTATAAATCATTGCTCTGAAGTTTTCTCCTTTTGGCATGGTTTGTTTTGAGCTGATTTGGTGAGGTCGGGGTCTTTTGGCGTATTTACTGCCAGACCTCGTGCGCTCACAAAATGTATTTGGGAGTTTTGTATTCAATATACCCTTTGTGATGGTATCGGATGAGGCCTTTGCTTTAACTACCAACCACTGCGCCCATACCCACGAAGGGGACTGGATGCCTGACGGAGGATTTTTAATTATCGGCTGAGTCGTGCACGAAGGTATGTGGAATGCACCTTTGGTATCATGAGTAGTTAATGGAGGATCTTTCACACACCCATCCAGCTGGATACTGACACCGTTGACACGGTGATTAAAGGCCCCGTCTCACTAAGCGATTAACCAACGATCACGACCAGCGATATAACCTGGCCGTGATCGTTGGTAAGTCGCTGTGTGGTCGCTGGGGAGCTGTCACACAGACCGCTCTCCCCAGCGACCAACGATCAGGGGAACGACTTCGGCATCGTTGAAACTGTCTTCAACGATGCCGAAGTCCCCCTGCAGCACCCGGGTAACCAGGGTAAACATCGGGTTACTAAGCGCAGGGCCGCGCTTAGTAACCCGATGTTTACCCTGGTTACCAAAAAAAACAAACAGTACATACTCGCCTTTCGGTGTCCAGGTCCCTTGCCGTCTGCTTCCTGCTCTGACTGAGCCGCCGTACTGTGAGAGCAGAGCGCAGCGGTGACGTCACTGCTGTGCTCTCACTTCTCACTGTACGGCCGGGAGTCAGTGAGAGCAGGAAGCAGACGGCAAGGGACACCGAAAGGCGAGTATGTACTGTTTGTTTTTTTTGGTAACCAGGGTAAACATCGGGTTACTAAGCGCGGCCCTGCGCTTAGTAACCCGATGTTTACCCTGGTTACCAGTGAAGACATCGCTGGATCGGTGTCACACACACCGATTCAGCGATGTCAGCGGGGCCTCAACGACCAAAAAAAGGTCCAGGCCATTCTGACACGACCAGCGATCTCGCAGCAGGGGCCTGATCGCTGGTACGTGTCACACATAGCGAGATCGCTATGGAGGTCGCTGTTGCGTCACAAAACTTGTGACTCAGCAGCGATCTCGCTAGCGATCTCGCTATGTGAGACGGGGCCTTAAGGCTTGCTGTGTGCTTCACAACTATGCTCGGGACTACAGCACTGACATAGATGTGGAGCACCAGCAGCCTGTATTGAATCCAGTGGTCAGCGTGGGTCTGGGAAGACCATCCAGCTCCAGTGTGTGTGTGAGAGAAACCTTCACTGACTACTTTATGAGTCCTGAAGGTGCCGTGCACTGGCAATACTCCTGTGTCGGTGATGTGCAGCCGGACCAGCAGAGGATGGATGAAAACTAACCCGAACACTGAAAATTAAAGTGAAGACCAAGAATAATTTTTCACTTTTTTGGGTAAAAAATTGGTATTTTCTTTTCACTTATTAAAAAAAAATTATAATCTAACTATTTTGGGCTTTATTTCTTTTTTCTTTTTAGTCTAATTATGAGTGATGGGAAAAAGAGATTATGTAATGCTGAGGGCCAATTGTGGTGTGTGTGTGTGATCCCGTGAACGGAGGGTTACCATAGTGGCTTCATCAGGGCCCAGTCATTAGTTGTAGGCCTAGAAAGATATTTTTTTCGTCGTATATTCTATAGGTCCAAGAAATTTTATTTTAAAAATAAGAAAAGGCAAATTTTAGGGAGTTTAGTAAATACAGTTTGAAAAATACAATATGGGATGGTGAAAATCCAAATTTTTTTTATAAATAATTTAAAAAAGGTGAAAAAAATAGTCATTGCTTTGTTAAACTTCATTCTTTTATTAATTATTTTTTAAATAAATCACAGTTATAGCACGAGTTGATTTTCTGAAAAAACTTGTTGGGTATGGGTATTCAAGTATGGGTATTCAAAAATAGTGTGACAGAATATAATGGAACAGCATTATGACTGTCAACATTGTAACTAATGTAACATGGTATACTCTTGGCCAAATAAAAAGTGGTCAGAGTAGTACTGGCTGGTAGGCCGGTGATACCGTTGGTCATGCTGCATTGGCTGTGGTGGTGGTTTTGGTGGTGGTGGTGGGGGAGGTCTCACACTCCGTGTGATACCTGTTACAATGTCCGCTAGTGGGGCAATTGGTGCAGGTTCTTCGAATGCGTCCAAAAAGGCATGGACAGAGCTCATGAATTTGCTCAGTCTTTCCAGTGCCAATAACCGTGCCTTGTTTGCAATAGTAAACTAAAGAGAAGTCTCGCACTCAACTTAAGTATTTTAGTTTTGCAGAGTTTTATTGAGGTAGCACTGGAAACGTTTCAGCCTATGTCAGGCTTTCATCAGTCACGTGCTGTGCCTTTAAGAGTATGTAGATAGTACTCATAAATAGGACGCCGATCAAGCGTGATGCAGTGGGTAGAAGTCTTGTATAGAGATGGAGTGGTTAGTCAGTACCACTGAATACAAAGGAGCTCAAAAGCTCATGTGTGGGGCTCGGAGATAATCTCCTATATTGGCCAGCTATGGCTGTAGGAACCGGGGCTGGAGGGAAGCCCTGCTGCTGCGTGAGATCACCTCTCAGACGCGGAGTCCACCGCTCGTGGACTCCGCGTCTGAGAGGTGATCTCACGCAGCAGCAGGGCTTCCCTCCAGCCCCGGTTCCTACAGCCATAGCTGGCCAATATAGGAGATTATCTCCGAGCCCCACACATGAGCTTTTGAGCTCCTTTGTATTCAGTGGTACTGACTAACCACTCCATCTCTATACAAGACTTCTACCCACTGCATCACGCTTGATCGGCGTCCTATTTATGAGTACTATCTACATACTCTTAAAGGCACAGCACGTGACTGATGAAAGCCTGACATAGGCTGAAACGTTTCCAGTGCTACCTCAATAAAACTCTGCAAAACTAAAATACTTAAGTTGAGTGCGAGACTTCTCTTTAGTTTACTATATGGTTTGGGTACCTAGTCTCTGCACCTGAATATAGCAGTGCACACGGTGTTTATGTTTATTTGTTTGCAATAGTAGACCCAAAAAGATCAAGATAATCTTCTTTGGCCGATTTGTTCAGAAGAGCAATGGTCTCATTGACTCTTTTTGTGGTTTTATCTTCTTTTTTTTTGCCTAATTTTTTTTTGGGGGGTGGGACTGTTATTGGCACCGGAACGACAGAGGTTTCTTGGGTTCTTGGAACATCACTTTGGTCAGCCGAAGATGTTGCACTAGAACATATTCCCGAAGTGCCAGCAACAACAGGGATAGAGTCTTGTGAGCCCAAAGCAGATGCGTCATCGGCTGACTCAGCTGTTGAGTCCACTACGGAGTCAGGAGCTGGAATGTTCCCTTCAGTGCTGTGAAAAAAAAGGAATTTTTAAGTTTGATACAATAAATTATATTCATAAGTACTGCATTCACTTTAGTTTTAACCAATCACCTTCTCAAAGTCCTGCTTGTGATCAAGAAACTTAGCTCATCATACAAGCTGAAGCTCCCTTTCACCGGGGAAGACCCGCTTTTGGATTGGCTGGTCAGAAATTTTTGGAAGCGGTCTCGCACTGAGCGCCAACGCTGTCTGACTTCTTTATCTAAAACAATAAAATATGATCATTACATTCCCTTTAAAAAAAAAATTTCTGCAAGGCGTAAAAAAAAAACTTACTAATTTGCTGCTGCAGGCTATAGGTGTAGCTGTCATAATGCGGATATAGGTCACGTACAATCCTCGACCAGCAATTTTCACGGGCATACTTGTCTTTATAGGCCTCATCGGCCGGGTCCCATATGGCGGGCATGTCCCTTATCTATAATGGATAACAAAATGTTATTAAAAACCTTCCTCAGATGTCATAGTTAGACATTAATAAAAGGAAGAATATAATTTTTTTTTTTAGAAATTGTAGACACACCGATATGTTATATATATATGTGTGTGTATAAATGTCTTTATATATATATATATATATATATATAGATATAGATATAGATATATAGATATATACTATATAATTGTAGGGTCACTTCCGTCTTTCTGTCCTTCTGTCTGTCATGGATATTCATTGCGGCCTCTGTCTGTCATGGAATCCAAGTCGCTGACTGGTCTCGCCAGCTGCCTGTCATGGCTGCCGCGACCAATCAGCGACGGCCACAGTCCGATTAGACCCTCCCTACTCCCCTGCAGTCAGTGCCCGGCGCCCGCTCCATACTCCCCGCAGCCACTGCTCACACAGAGTTAAGGACAGTGGTAACGGACCGCGTTATGCCGCTGGTAACTCACTCCGTTACCGCCACTATTAACCCTGTGTGACCAAGTTTTTACTATTGAGGCTGCCTATGCATCCTCAATAGTAAAAGGATCTAATGTTAAAAATAATAAAAAATCATTATATACTCACCTTCCGCCACCTTGCCCACTCCTCGCGATGCTCCGGTGACCGCTCCATGCAAGCGGCAGGTTCCAGTGGCAAGGATGGTCTGGGAGAAGGAACGGCCATGACGTCACGGTCATGGCAATGCTGAGGAAGGTGAGTATATAATGATTTTTTATTTTTTAACCTGTGACATACGTGGCTGGGCAATCTACTACATAGCTGGGCAATATACTACCTGACTGGCCAATATACTACGTGTCTGGTCAATATATTACGTGGACATGCATATTCTAGAATACCCAATGCGTTACAATCGGGCCACCATCTAGTGGGGTAATAAGAGGTTAACGTCACCTTGACATTGTAAGGTGACGTTAACCCCAGTTAATAATGGAGAGGCGTCTATAAGACGCCTATCCATTATTAACCCCTCAAAAAAAATTGGCGTAGGCTCCCGCCCAATTTTCATGTCCAGAAAGGGAAAGCCAGCGACTGCAGGCTGCTAATTTGTAGCCAGGGAAGGGGTTAATCTTCCCAGGCTATGAATATCAGCCCACAGCTGTCTGCGTGGCCTTACTGGTTATTAAAATAGGAGGACCCCAGAAAAAAAATGACATAGGGTCCCCCTACATTTTATAGCCAGAAAGGCTACGCAGACAGCTGCAGGCTGATATTCATAGCCTAGAGAGGGGCCATGGATATTGCCCCCCCCCCCGGGCTACAACTACCAACCCGCAGCCGCCCCAGAAATGGCGCATCTCTAAGATGCGCCAAATCTGGCGCTTAGCCTCTCTCTTCCCACTCCCGTGTAGCGGTGGGATATGGTGTAATGAAGGGGTTAACGTCACCTTGACATTGTAAGGTGACGTTAACCCCAGTTAATAATGGAGAGGCGTCTGTAAGACGCCTCTCCATTATTAACCCCAAATTACTGAACACAAAAAAAAAGACACAGGAAAAAGTATTTTAATATTCTAAATTTTACCATACTTACCAATCACACAATCTGTTCTTGTCTTTTCCGACGTAGTCCATTAATATTGAGTGTCCCACGACGATCTGCCATGGAGAACAGCCACACCAGGAGATGTGACTGCTCTCCACGGCTGCCAAACACACTGACAGGAGCTAAAGCGAGTTTACCAGCGTTCAATGAACTACGGGACTCTCGCTTTACGACACTGCTGAGAAATTTCATGGCAGTTCAATTGCCGTAAAGTGAGCTCCCGGAGTTCATTTAACTCCAGGAAACTAATGGGCAGCTCCGATACACTGCAGGAGCGATTAACTCCTGCAGTGTATCACCGGAGGACGTCGTGAGACAACCTATTAATGGATTACGACGGAAAAGATTATTATTTTTTTTTTTAATTTTGGGAGAAGAATGATCGAGGAAGGTGGCCTTCGGGGACACATGTGGTGAGTATGTACTACATGTTACATGTGTGTTTGTGTTTTTAACCCGTTGTAGTCAGTCGCCTGACGATGGGACAACTCTCCCATCATCACATTTCGATGGGAGCAGTAGTCCCATCCGACGAATGACTACAATGAGTCACTACTGACTGACAGACACACTATACATACCACTTCTACCATACACCTGACATCGATCCCCATCCGACTGTACGACTCCATTTTCACTACACTCCGCCCACTCACTTCCTCCTCTCTTTACTGATGTCACTTCCTTCTGCTGCGGTTTTGACACCCAAATCCACATAAAATCTGCAGATGGTATTTACATCTGCAGTTTTTATGCGGATTTGACCCACAGAATGGGAGTCAATGGGTGCAGAAACGCTGCAGTTCTGCACAAAAGAAGTGACATGCACTTCTTTGAAATCTGCAGCGTTTCTGCACGGATTTTTCTGCACCATGTGCACAGCTTTTTTTTTCACATTGATTTACATTGTTTTGTAAATCACAGTGCAGTTCTGCAGCATTTCTGCTGCAGAAAAAAACGCTGCAGAACTGCACTAAATCTGCATGGTGTGCACATAGCCTAACTCTAAAAACCATGATTCTAACCCTATCTCGGCAGCAGCTCTCCCTTCTCTTGCTGAATCAGGAATAGAATGCGGCGAGCAGGGCGGTACCAGGTCTCTTATACTCGGGATGATGCTGTGCGGCAAAGCCAATCACTGCACGACCACAACAAAGATGGCTGTGGCGTTTCATAGCCTGGCAGACAATCCCTGCACCATGATTGGGTCTCTAAAGTCCACCAAAAACACTGGATGGAGACACTAGTTACCGAATAATCCCGGAAATGCTCAATGCTCGCCGAGTACACCGAGCATTGTGATACTCGGGCGAGTAACGAGTAGTGGCGAGCACGTTCGCTCATCACTAGTGAGTATATCTGTGCTTGTTATTTTAAAATAAAAAAGTAAAAGTTTTTTCTTTTGTTTCAAATAAGACTTTATTCTGGCTGTGTCTTTATTTACCATATAACTATAGGATTAGTAATGGATAGGTGTATAGACGCCTCTCCATTACTAACCGTTGGGCTTGATGTCATCTGACAATATAAATGTGACATCAACTCCACAAATATGAACCCCATTTGCCACCTCTACAGGGTGAGTGAGAAGAGCCAGGCAAAGTGCCAGAATTGGTGGATCTAATAGCTGTGCCTTTTCAGGGTGGCTACGGGCTGCTATATTTAGGCTGGGGGTCAATATTCATGGCCCCTTACCAGCCTCAGATTACCAGCCCCCAGCTGTCTGCTTTAGCAAGGCTGGTTGTCAAAAATGGGAGAAACCCCAAGCCATTTTTTAAAATTATTTATGTAAATAATTGAAACATATTGCGAGGGGATCCCTTTACTCTTGATAATCAGCCTTGCTGAAGCTGACAGCTGAGGAATACAGCACCCAGCTGTGAGTTTTGCGTGGCTAATTATCAGAAGCAGACATGCAAACGGCAGACATGTGACGGAAGCAGACATGCCTACTGTTTTTGACCAATCTCAGAGAATGTGCACACCACAACTTTCTCACTCCATCTCTTCCTGCATCTGCATAACATCACCTCCTTCATGGTCCAGCAGTTTGTCCGGTTAACCAAACAGCGCCATCTCCCAGCGCTGCAGCTTACCCACAGTTCCACAGTTGTTGGTCATGTAAAAGATTGTTTCCTCCTACACATGACAAAGCTAAAAGGTTGAACTAAACCATCTCCAATCTGTTGGCCACGGAAATGACGCCTTTCCACCTGGTAGATATAGACGGTTTCCAATAGCTGATGGTCATAGCATTCCCCCAGTACCAGTTGCCTAGTCGCCATTACATTTCTAAGAAAGCTGTGCCTGCACTACATCAGCGTGTCACAGACAACATCACCCATTCCTTGACTAAATCTATATCTGCCAGGGTGCATTTCAGCACAGTCATTTGGACGCGTAAGCATGGCCTAGGGTGTTATATCTCTCTGACTGAGCACTGGGTGACTCTGGTGGCTGTAGGGACAGGAGCTGCTACACAAGTCTTCGAATCCTCAAGGCTTGCAGGACAAAAATCTAAATATCACACTTCCTCCACTGCTTCTGCCTCCTCCACCTCATCTATGTCTTCCACCTGCGCCCCCACCCTCTGCCTTAATGAGACATCCATTCCATCAGTGCAGAGCGAATCCCCACCACCTTTGTACTGCGCAGTGAGGGCTCACCACAATCAGGCAGTGTTAAAATTCATATGCCTTTGAGATCACAGTCACACAGCTGAAGAGTTGTGGACAGCTCTCAAGACTGAGATTGAGTAATACATGTATCCACTGAACCTGCATCCAGAGAAAGCTGTGTCCAATAACGGTGTGAACCTGCTGGTGGCCCTATGATGAGGCAAGCTCACACACATGACTTGAAATCTGAAGACTCCTGATTGGGTCTACATCTGCTTGATAGGCTGTAGTGGAAGACCTGTCGTTTCCTATGATACTGTTTCTACTCTTGTGAAATTGATGCCACTTTGATGGTGCCTGCCAGTAATTATTGAAAATGTGAAGAGTCCTGATTGGGTCTCTCCATCTGCTGGGTTGGCTGTGGTGAAAGAGATATCGGTCTCCATTATGCTATTTCTACTCTGGTGAAATTGATGCCACTTTGGTGGTGTCTGCCAATAATTTTTGGAACTCTGAACACTCCTGGTTTGGGTGTCCATGTCCAAATGTCCATCTGCTGGATTGAGTGTAGCGGAAGACCTGTCAGTCCCTATTATACTATTTCCAATGTGGTGGAATTTTTGCCACTTTGGCGGTGTCTGCCACTAATTTTTGGAAATGTGAACACTCCTGGTCAGGGTGTCCAACTGTCATTCTGCTGGGTTGTGTGTAGTGGAAGACCTGTCAGTCCCTATTATACTATTATGACTGTGGTGAAATTGATGTAACTTTGGTGGTGTCTGCCTCTAACTTTTGGAAATGTGAACACGCCTGGTTGGGTATCTAACTGCCTTCTGCTGGGTTGGGTGTAGTGAAAGACCTGTCGGTTTCCATTATACTATTTCTACAGTGGTGAAACTGATACCATATTGGTGGTGTCTGCAAATAGTTTTTGGAAATGTGAACACTCCTGGTTGGTTGTCCAACTGTCCATTTACTGGGTTGGGTGTAGTGGAAGACCTGTCGGTCCCTATTATGCTATTTTAACTGTGGTGAAATTGATGCCAGTTTGGTGGTGTTTGCCACTCATTTTTGGAAATGTGAACACTCCTGGTTGGGTCTCCTTCGTGTGTGTTGCCTGTAGCAGTAGGCCTCCGAGATCGTCAGGCCTCCTCTTCATTGGAGTCAACTTCACATCTTGCTAATACTCTTAGACTTTTCTGGCAATAGTAGTCTACAAAATTGAGATTTGTTCCACCTAAGTGTGGCTGAGCATGAAAGCAGGTTGAGCCGTTGCATGTGGTATCTGTTATGACCCCAATGGCGAGGGTCTCAGAGGAACGTGGAAATCTGCAGAATACAAAAATCCAGCTCATAGGGCAGTGGTAACTGGGTTGACCATATATCTACTCCTAACGCCAACACTAGAAGTAGCCGGGGATCATTCCTACGTTGATTCTAGATGACACGCGCCAGCCGGAGAATCTAGCTACCCCTAGTAGAGGAAAACAAAGACCTTTCTTGCCTCCAGAGAAGGGGACCCCAAAGCTGGATAGAAGCCCCCCACAAATAATGACGGTGAGGTAAGAGGAAATGACAAACACAGAAATGAACCAGGTTTAGCACAGAGAGGCCCGCTTACTGATAGCAGAATAAAGAAAGGTAACTTATATGGTCAACAAAAACCCTATTAAAATCCACACTGGAAATTCAAGAACCCCCGAACCGTCTAACGGTCCGGGGGGAGAACACCAGCCCCCCTAGAGCTTCCAGCAAAGGTCAGGATATAGATTTGGAACAAGCTGGACAAAAATACAAAACCAAAACAAATAGCAAAAAGCAAAAGGCAGACTTAGCTGATATAACTGGAACCAGGATCAGTAGACAAGAGCACAGCAGACTAGCTCTGATAACTACGTTGCCAGGCATTGAACTGAAGGTCCAGGGAGCTTATATAGCAACACCCCTAAGTAACGACCCAGGTGCGGATAAAAGGAATGACAGAAAAACCAGAGTCAAAAAACTAGTAACCACTAGAGGGAGCAAAAAGCAAATTCACAACAGTACCCCCCCCTTAGTGAGGGGTCACCGAACCCTCACCACGACCACCAGGGCGATCAGGATGAGCGGCATGAAAGGCACGAACTAAATCGGCCGCATGAACATCAGAGGCGACCACCCAGGAATTATCCTCCTGACCATAGCCCTTCCACTTGACCAGGTACTGAAGCCTCCGCCTGGAGAGGCGAGAATCCAAGATCTTCTCCACCACGTACTCCAACTCGCCCTCAACCAACACCGGAGCAGGAGGCTCAGCAGAAGGAACTACAGGCACAATGTACCGCCGCAACAAGGACCTATGAAATACATTGTGAATAGCAAACGACACAGGAAGATCCAGACGAAAAGATACAGGATTAAGGATTTCCAATATCTTGTAAGGCCCAATAAAACGAGGTTTAAATTTGGGAGAGGAGACCTTCATAGGAACAAAGCGGGAAGAAAGCCATACCAAATCCCCAACGCGTAGTCGGGGACCCACACCGCGGCGGCGGTTGGCAAAGCGCTGAGCCTTCTCCTGTGACAACTTCAAGTTGTCCACCACATGATTCCAGATCTGCTGCAACCTATCCACCACAGAATCCACCCCAGGACAGTCAGAAGGCTCCACATGACCCGAAGAAAAGCGAGGATGGAAACCAGAGTTGCAGAAAAAAGGCGAAACCAAGGTGGCGGAACTAGCCCGATTATTAAGGGCAAACTCAGCCAACGGCAAGAATGTCACCCAATCGTCCTGATCAGCAGAGACAAAACACCTCAAATAAGCCTCCAAAGTCTGATTGGTTCGTTCCGTCTGTCCATTAGTCTGAGGATGGAAAGCAGACGAAAACGACAAATCAATGCCCATCCTACTACAAAAGGATCGCCAGAACCTGGAAACGAACTGGGATCCTCTGTCTGACACAATATTCTCAGGGATGCCGTGCAAACGAACCACGTTCTGGAAAAACACAGGAACCAGATCGGAAGAGGAAGGCAGCTTAGGCAAAGGAACCAAATGGACCATCTTGGAGAAGCGATCACATATCACCCAGATAACAGACATGCCCTGAGATAGCGGAAGATCAGAAATGAAATCCATGGAGATATGTGTCCAAGGTCTCTTCGGGACAGGCAAGGGCAAGAGCAAACCGCTGGCACGAGAACAGCAAGGCTTAGCTCGAGCACAAGTCCCACAGGACTGCACAAATGACCGCACATCCCTTGACAAGGAAGGCCACCAAAAGGACCTGGCCACCAGATCTCTGGTGCCAAAAATTCCCGGGTGACCTGCCAACACCGAGGAATGAACCTCGGAAATGACTCTGCTGGTCCACTTATCCGGGACAAACAGTCTGTCAGGTGGACAAGACTCAGGCCTATCAGCCTGAAATCTCTGCAACACACGTCGCAGATCCGGAGAAATAGCTGACAAGATAACTCCATCTTTAAGAATACCAACAGGATCAGCGACTCCAGGAGCATCAGGCACAAAGCTCCTAGAAAGAGCATCGGCCTTCACATTCTTTGAACCTGGTAAATACGAGACAACAAAATCAAAGCGGGAGAAAAACAATGACCAGCGGGCCTGTCTCGGATTAAGGCGTTTAGCAGACTCGAGATACATCAGATTTTTGTGATCAGTCAAGACCACCACACGATGCTTAGCACCCTCGAGCCAATGACGCCACTCCTCAAATGCCCATTTCATGGCCAACAACTCCCGATTGCCCACATCATAATTTCGCTCGGCAGGCGAAAACTTCCTAGAGAAAAAGGCACAAGGTTTCATAACAGAGCAACCAGGGCCTCTCTGCGACAAAACGGCCCCTGCCCCAATCTCCGAAGCATCCACCTCAACCTGAAAGGGAAGTGAGACGTCAGGCTGGCACAAAACAGGCGCCGAAGTAAACCGGCGTTTCAACTCCTGGAAAGCCTCCACGGCAGCAGGAGCCCAGTTAGCTACATCGGAGCCCTTCTTGGTCATATCCGTCAAAGGTTTCACAATGCTAGAAAAATTAGCGATAAAACGACGGTAGAAGTTAGCGAAGCCCAAGAACTTCTGAAGACTCTTAACTGACGAGGGCTGAGTCCAATCAAGAATAGCTCGGACCTTGACTGGGTCCATCTCCACAGCAGAAGGGGAAAAAATGAACCCCAAAAAGGGAACCTTCTGTACACCAAAGAGACACTTTGAGCCCTTGACAAACAAAGAATTTTCACGCAAAATTTTAAAGACCAACCTGACCTGCTCCACATGCGAATCCCAATTATCAGAAAAAACCAAAATATCATCCAGATAAACAATCAAAAATTTATCCAGATACTTCCGGAAAATGTCATGCATAAAGGACTGAAAAACTGAAGGCGCATTGGAGAGCCCAAAAGGCATCACCAAGTACTCAAAATGACCTTCGGGCGTATTGAATGCGGTTTTCCATTCATCACCTTGCTTAATGCGCACAAGGTTGTACGCACCACGAAGGTCTATCTTGGTGAACCACTTGGCACCCTTAATCCGGGCAAACAAGTCAGACAACAGCGGTAAAGGATACTGAAATTTGACAGTGATCTTATTTAAAAGTCGATAATCAATACAAGGTCTCAAAGATCCGTCCTTTTTTGCCACAAAAAAGAATCCCGCACCAAGAGGGGAAGAAGACGGACGAATATGTCCTTTCTCCAGAGACTCCTTGATATATGAACGCATAGCGGTATGTTCAGGTACCGACAGATTAAACAGTCTTCCCTTAGGAAATTTACTGCCTGGGATCAAATCTATAGCACAGTCACAGTCCCTATGAGGAGGCAGTGCACTGGACTCAGACTCACTGAAGACATCCTGATAATCAGACAAATACTCCGGAACTTCCGAAGGCGTAGAAGAAGCAATAGACACAGGCAGGGAATCCCCATGAATACCACGACAGCCCCAACTTGAGACTGACATAGCCTTCCAGTCCAGGACTGGATTATGGGTCTGTAACCATGGCAGCCCTAAAACAACCAAATCATGCATTTTATGTAAAACCAGGAAACGTATCACCTCGCGGTGTTCAGGAGTCATGCACATGGTAACCTGTGTCCAATACTGCGGTTTATTTGCTGCCAATGGTGTAGCATCAATACCCCTAAGAGGAATAGGATTTTCTAATGGTTCAAGAGTAAAACCACAGCGCTTAGCAAATGAGAGATCCATGAGACTCAGGGCAGCACCTGAATCTACAAACGCCATGACAGGATAAGATGACAGTGAGCAAATCAAAGTTACAGACAGAATAAATTTAGGTTGCAAATTACCAACGGTGACAGGACTAACAACCTTAGCTATACGTTTAGAGCATGCTGAGATAACATGTGTAGAATCACCACAGTAGTAGCACAAGCCATTCCGGCGTCTATGAATTTTCCGCTCATTTCTAGTCAGGATTCTATCACATTGCATTAAATCAGGTGTCTGTTCAGACAACACCATGAGGGAATTTGTGGTTTTTCTATCACATTGCACCGAATTAGGTGTCTGTTCAGACAACACCATGAGGGAATTTGCGGTTTTGCGCTCCCGCAACCGCCGGTCAATTTGAATAGCCAGTGCCATAGTATCATTCAGACCTGTGGGAATGGGAAAACCCACCATAACATTCTTAATGGCTTCAGAAAGGCCATTTCTAAAATTAGCGGCCAGTGCACACTCGTTCCAATGTGTCAGCACGGACCATTTCCGAAATTTTTGGCAATACACTTCAGCCTCGTCCTGCCCCTGAGACATAGCCAGCAAGGCCTTTTCTGCCTGAATCTCAAGATTGGGTTCCTCATAAAGTAAACCGAGCGCCAGAAAAAACGCATCAAGATCAGCCAATGCCGGATCTCCTGGCGCCAGCGAAAAAGCCCAATCCTGAGGGTCGCCCCGTAAGAACAAAATAACAATTTTTACTTGCTGAGCAGAATCTCCAGATGAACAGGGTCTCAGGGACAAAAACAATTTACAATTATTCACGAAATTCCTAAACTTAAACCTGTCTCCGGAAAACAGTTCAGGAATCGGTATTTTAGGTTCTGACCTAGGATTTCTGATAACATAGTCTTGTATGCCCTGCACACGAGTAGCCAGCTGGTCCACACTTGTAATCAAGGTCTGGACATTCATGTCTGCAGCAAGCATAGCCACTCTGAGGTAAAGGGGAAGAAGAAAAAAAAAAAAAACTCAGAATCTTCTTTCTTATAATCCCTCTTCTGCAATGCATTAAACATTTAATACTGGCCTGGCAAACTGTTATGACCCCAATGGCGAGGGTCTCAGAGGAACGTGGAAATCTGCAGAATACAAAAATCCAGCTCATAGGGCAGTGGTAACTGGGTTGACCATATATCTACTCCTAACGCCAACACTAGAAGTAGCCGGGGATCATTCCTACGTTGATTCTAGATGACACGCGCCAGCCGGAGAATCTAGCTACCCCTAGTAGAGGAAAACAAAGACCTTTCTTGCCTCCAGAGAAGGGGACCCCAAAGCTGGATAGAAGCCCCCCACAAATAATGACGGTGAGGTAAGAGGAAATGACAAACACAGAAATGAACCAGGTTTAGCACAGAGAGGCCCGCTTACTGATAGCAGAATAAAGAAAGGTAACTTATATGGTCAACAAAAACCCTATTAAAATCCACACTGGAAATTCAAGAACCCCCGAACCGTCTAACGGTCCGGGGGGAGAACACCAGCCCCCCTAGAGCTTCCAGCAAAGGTCAGGATATAGATTTGGAACAAGCTGGACAAAAATACAAAACCAAAACAAATAGCAAAAAGCAAAAGGCAGACTTAGCTGATATAACTGGAACCAGGATCAGTAGACAAGAGCACAGCAGACTAGCTCTGATAACTACGTTGCCAGGCATTGAACTGAAGGTCCAGGGAGCTTATATAGCAACACCCCTAAGTAACGACCCAGGTGCGGATAAAAGGAATGACAGAAAAACCAGAGTCAAAAAACTAGTAACCACTAGAGGGAGCAAAAAGCAAATTCACAACAGGTATCAGGGCTCCAAGCACAGCAGGCCTACACCGATCCCTCACACATCTTGTCTTAATTTGAGATTCAATTCAAAGCTGTAAATGCTGGCCCAGACTTTAATACCTCATGCATGGCTGATTCCTGCCGTGCAGTTTCCTGGTGTCTGCCCCTAATTTGATGGTGTTGTGCATGCTTTTGTTCTCGCCTCCCTTTGACTTGAATGGCTCTCAGCTATGTTAGAAGAATATTCAATGAATAAGTTGGCAAATACTGTAAATTCTGCAATCGTAATCCGATCCAAACATTGAAATATTCACCCATCTCTAGTCTTTAGGCCACTCTTTGTAATTCAGAAAAATAGCAAAAGAGGCAGAGATGCTCAAGCTGTGCTACAAGCTGTGGTGCAGGACTGGTGGCACTCACTGCTTCTATTTCCACCCCCTGATGATGACTTCTTTCATAGAAACTATGGCAGTGGCTGAGAGAGCTGCAGAGAGCCAGCGCTGCACTCACATCTCCCACATAGTCCATCACCCAGGATCCAGGACATCTTCAGTGAGGCAGCAATACAAAACAAGAAACTAGTGCGTAATCGCAGCACTGCCCCATGTGATGACCTGTTCCAGGAGGGGAGAAGGATGCTGTGGGGAGTAAGTTTAGCCTTATATTCTTGTGATGTCACATTTGTGACTTGTGGGCACATCTTGTCACGGTGGGATGGCTTACGACATTTTAATCAAAATAATGATAATTAAGTACAGAATGTTATTTACATATACTACTACTATTTGCTTATTTACTTAATAAAGGGTATAAGCTATTTATGCTTTTTTCCTTGGGTTTTGTCTGATAAATGGCCAAAGCCTGAATGTGCTTCTACATAGTTCAAGTATACCCACTTATCTTCCGGCTCATTTCTTTGGTTTTGCTGTAGTTTCCACATAGCTTCCTATGGGCAGGTGTCTGAACTGTTGGGCCTGCGTACTGCTCTGCCCCCATCTATATTGTGGTCGGCTGAGACAGGGAGTGTTTTTAATACTAGAGATAGGACCATCCTGATTGTGTACACCTTGTCGCGATGGTATTGATTTTATGTTGTTTTTTTTTAATCAAAATAGTGTTAACTAAGTACACTATGCTATTTACATGTACTAATACTATTTAGTTATTTACTTCCTACTGTACATGGTATAGGCTCATTTTGTTTTTTTTTCTTGCGTTTTGAAATGTTACAGGAAGTACAGTAAAAAAAACATATTTAGAGAGTACACTATCCTGGAAGATCCATTTAATACCTAGCCCCAACATTTTTAAGCATGGTTTAAAAACACATCTTTTAAGATAAATTTATCACCTATAGAAATTCAATTATTATTATTATTATTATTATTATTAAATTAGGCTAATAGGGAAAAGTATAGGGTGTTGTGTAATACAGCAAATTACAAATGTGGTTAGGGTGTAAAGATAGTGAGAAAATACATTTTAGGTCCTGGACCAACCCTTCAATGACACGCTAACCAAGCAGTGTTTTTTCTAGGCCACCCGTATTGCTGGAATAATTGCTGAAATAACAGTTACCACACTGCTTGTCATATCACAAGCTTGAAATTATTCCTCTGTTATCCTTAGCTGTCCAGTATGGTGCGGTATATCACAATGTTCCACTGAAAAGGATTCTAGGTGGATTTGCGTTCTCTTGTTTCCTGAGCCTTGCTACTTGCATTGACCTAAGTAGATGTACACCAGCTGGCCATGTCCATCACTCCAGCCTAGTCACAGAATTCCTGAGTATACTTAGATCCGGCAGGGCCTGTCGCACAAACAGTCATTACTTTGCAGTACTTGAGCAAACCAGGGCTTAAAATGAAAGAAGCTTGGAATTTCCCTGTGTTTTTCTGAAGACGCCAATTTTGGGGAAATTAATCATGAGAGATTTACCACACATTCCACTTCTTTCTGTCTTCACTGTGGCTGCTTTTGGTTTGGCTGAGAGGCTCCCTAAAGGTTTGAGCAACTTCATCTTGTACCTTGGTCACGGCTTTGCATTTTATAAATGGACACTCACATTACGTGTTATGTAGCACATCTAGTATTACTTTAATAATGCGACTTTTGTTGTTCTTATGTACCATAGCTATCATATCTATATATCTGAAATAACATATAATGATTCATTGTTCAGGTGCATGTCTGAAAGTAAATGTATATTAAGATTCCTGTACTATTCTGTGTTATTTCAGCACACTATAACTGTGTATGTATATGTGTATTTACGGTGTATGTTTATATATATATATATATATATATATATATATATATATTTATATATATATACAAACACACTAGCAGAATATATATGTATATATGTATTTACAGTGTGTATATACATATATATATATATATATATATATATATATATATATATATATATATATATATAAATATATATATATGGATAGATGTACAACCATAGATATGTATGTATTCTGCATATGTCTATATTATTATTTGTTTTTTGCTTCTGCCACTAAAAATGGGTGTTTTATTTTGTTCTTAGTCCATGGTATAGATGATATATCGGCTACATAACTCTTTCTTCATTATGATTGTCATTACAATAGTGCACAATAATGCAATACATTTACCGGCTGTCCGTTGTAAAACTACAAGAAAAAGAACAATATGATTGGAGTTTTACCAGACTATAAAAAATAAACTCAAATTTGCTACATCACTATTTGGATAGATGCCTTAAATACTGATGGCAGATGTTTGGTTAAGTTTGCTTTTCCATACTAAACTATTTTCATTTCCATATTCCTTTATATAGATTTGTTTTACTATTTAAGATAACCTGCATTATATTTGAAGTGATTTCTGGTGGATTGGTGTTAAATGTAGTTTTGCAATTTGGTGGTAAAATAACCATATTGGTAAATCAGAAGCATTTAATGGGGAGTGTGCGTCAGAATGTTTGGTGCAGGGTGAGAGGATCAAACAACTTATATCGTCCAGGATACTTAGATAATTGACCAGGGCATCAAACTGAATGTCTTCCCTGAGTATAGGAAAGTCCTGATAAAGCTCTGTTATAGGCCTTCTTCACACGCCCGTGTAAAATACGTACATGAAAAAAATGTACTGGTGCCATCAGTATTTCATTAGTATCAATGTGTCCCCAGTGTTTTCCATCAGTGTGTCATCTGTGTGTCTGTTTTTACCATTCGTGTGTCCTTTGTGTTTTCCATCAGTGTGTCATTCGTGTGTCCGTTTTTACCATCAGTGTTTTTGCGGTATGGACAAAGAAAAATAAATTACAAAGCTTCTTCTATACTTTGCAATGTTAAATGAGTACAGCATACGGACTGTACATTGCTGCCATCTATGTGTTGTACGTGTTTTTCGCGAGCCCGTAGACTTGTATTGGCCCTTGTAATCCATGCTGCCGGAAATTAGCTCGCATGTCTTTGTGAGTTTTGCACAGACATACGGTCGGTGTAAAAACATGGACATGTAAAAAGCCCCATAGGTTATTATGGGTACGTGTAGTATCCATGAAAAAAAAAACTATACCACACCTCCAGAAACACGGACATGATACGTAGGCCTTAAACTTAATAATAAAAAAATACATTATTCTTTACTAATGTTATTTGTATGAAGCAACAATTTTCTATGACATATGTTCTAATATTTAACAGTAAATATCTGAGGAAAAATGTCACTTCCCATTAGTTATAATAGCATCTCCTTTTTGTGTCATGTATCTATATATGCTTATATGTCTGCTATCTAAATTTGTCATTCCGATTACTAATCCATAGCATGCTGTTATAAAGGGTCTTCAACAAACCAGAAACGCGTCAGTTTGTTTTTAAAGTATTTTATTTTAAAGGATTGGAATTAAAGCAATATTTTTTATTACCTACCTTTTGGAAGTGGCTCTTCTTCGTCCTCTTCATCGTTAATAATAACGTAATTTTCATTACAAATTCTTCAATCTTACTCAAATTAATTGATGAAAAAAATGAACATATCCAGCACCAAAACTTCTACATATAGTATTTTTAAGACATTCGTGATTTTTAAGGACAGCGTCAAGTTTTCTAAGCATGGAATGAATAAGTTGGTGTCAGGACTCTGAACATTTTTTATTACCTTTTTGTGCGTTAGTGCCCTTTTCCAAGATGGCGTCTTTGGTTTCATGTGCACTTTGTCTTCCTGCTATAAAACTCCACCCCAGCCTTCAGTCTGTGCTAGAGTATTCTGCCTTGCATCCAGCTCCTGACCTCTGGTGACTCCCTGGCTTTATACCTGCTCCTGTGAATCTGTGTGGTGATCCTGCTACTCTGCTCTGAGTTCCTGCTGCATACACCAGTTCCAGTAATCCTCCTTCATCTGCTGCTCGTGTTTACTTCCATCTGCATTTGCTGGACATGTAAACTGTTTCTGCTTTCCAATAACCTGAGACTATTACCCATACCTCCCTGGTTGAGCTAAGATATTATTTGAACTGCCTTATAAGCATATCTATCTGTGTTTTGGACTAAGCAAGGACTTATTCATGTCAAGTATCCTCAAGAATAATTGTGCTTCATAGACTTTCTGCATGATTGCACTTTCCTCTGAAGTTTCCTATAGACTGTTAAGCTGCGTTTAATATTTACACCAAGTGTTGTGGACTTGAGTTTCTCTCTGCACCTGTTTGAATCACCGTGTGATAACATAGACTTTACCACTTATAAAACTGTGTCCTGTAGTTGTCTTGTTCCACGCAAAGAGTCTCCTGAGTTATCCCCTATAATTATTACAGTTGGCGACATATCGCAACCTCTATCTTTTTCAATTCTTCAAGAACGTCATCTTTTTCATGATGACTTAAAAAAAATCTTTTAGACAATGGCGTAATTGCTGAGTTTTTAAAGCAGAAAACACTTTAAGAAAGTGTCAGCAGTGTTTTTCTTTTGGCATCTTTTTAGCCATTTTCCTCCAGCCTCGCTGTATATATATAAACTAGCAGGTGATTTTTTTGTAAGGTGTCTTAAAAATGGTAAGGTGAATTCTTTCAGCCGCTTCACGGATTTCAAAGCCTGAAATTATTAGAAGAAATTGGAAAGGACTGAACATATTTACAGCAAGATGTTTTCCTTTTTTTTTTTTTTGCATTTTAGCCCTTTTTCAGGTGGGCTCCAGATGGACTCCACAGGAAAAAGACATCATGTGCACATATCTTAAAATAGATTTTAATATTTAAATAAAATACAACATGTCATGAAAAAGAATTAGTAATTTAAAGCATTCCAACGTAACCGCTACAAAACATGACACATACCAGATTTGAAAAATTTGGTTGCATCCTAAAGTCCCAAGTGGGTGACATTAAAAGAAGTTAAAGTACCAAAAAAGCCTAGTCATTAAAGGATTAACTACAAAAATTATGTTTTAATAATTTAAATATGTCAATTATTGGGCCTTTTGTAATGAATGTACTGTTTGCAACAGTAACCAATTAGCTTCTAAGGTTAAGTTCCCAAGATGAGTTTTTGGTAAGTTTTTGATGTAGTGTATTTTTGCTGTGCAAAAAAAACACAGAATCTTACAGTTCCAGCAGATGGGATTTATAGAAATCTTTTTTTATGCAGCCCAAACTGACCCATGGTGCAGGTTTGATATCCACGATGTGTAAATTTCTCTTTCCAGTATGCTGAGTTATATGTGTACATTTTCCCCATGGAATTGCATCAGGCTACATTCCCATGATGAGTCTCACGGGGTCACCACAACAAAGAGGAGCCAGAAGACCACAGCGTCTGATTGCTCCTACTTCTGCTCTGAAAAGAAGCATTTTGCCTTCTTTTAAATGGTGTTTATTTCTTTTGGCAGAACAGGGGTTAATCGGCCATGTTGGAAGCTCTGGGAGTTTGAGCTCTCAGGTGAGCTTGGTTAGCCACTCCTAACCCCTATATAATCTGGGACCTGATTCAAATACATGGTCATTGGTGTTTTGGTGCATATTATGAGGAGTTTGGAGGAGCTGTCTGTGACTGTTATGTGGGTTTGCCCATCCTCCACTCCCTGGTGCATTCCTCTGTTATATGTGAGTAAATATCTGTATGCATGATATTTTCAGTTACCCCTTGTTCATGTTGCCTTGTTTGTTGGGTTGGTGTACTGCCTTGCACGGCAGTTCCCCTCTTCCCTGGGTAGGGGAACAGATGGAGGGCTGATTCAGGACATAAGGCAAGGGTGGCGGCCTCGACAGGGAAGGAGCCCCTGGTCCCGGGTCACCTGACAGCTGAGTAACTATTTTCTGATCCATTATGGGCACTATTAATACTCTGTCAGGGCAACTGCAGCAGCTCAGTGTGGAGGTGACAGATCTATGCACTGTTGTTTTGCAGCACCCTAATCCATCTGGTGCAGGAATAATATCTCCCAGGTAAACCGTAAAAGAACCCAAGGTCACTTTACCTGACAGGTTCTCTGGAGGGCGTGACAAGTTTGTGGTTTTCAGATAGGTCTGTAAACTGTACTTTAGGCTATGTCCTGTTTCCTCAGGTACAGAGGAGCAACAATCTTGCTTCTATAGGGTGACCCCCAAGCATGGGCATTTTGACTCCCATCTGACTCCCAGTCGCTTTAGATGGAAGAGGAATTTTTTGGGGCTCTGGGTCTTTTATATGACGATCCCGGCTGCCTCTTCTTGGCTGAGTCCACACTGCACAAACTTCAGCAAGGAGACTGGCCAGCGGAGGAGTATTGCTCTGAGTTTTGGAGGTGGATCACGGGCACTAAGTTGAATAACCCTGCACTCCAGGCAAGGGTGGAGACCCCAGCATCTTCACCTTCAGAAGTATCCCGGGGAATAGGGAAAGCTAGCTAGGGCGCCCCCTCGTGTTAGGGACAGGGAAGGAGCCCCTGGTCCCTGGTCACCCGACAGCTGAGTCGTGACAATGAGTACTTGGTGGGTTTTGGTGTTTCATATTTTCTGAAACATTTCTGCAGTTATTAGCTAAATTAGATTAAATTGCATTTTTAGTGCATTATTTACATGCATTATTATAGCATTTTTGACATTCCTGTTTTTGTCTCTTCTGAGTAATGTTTTAAATAAAACTGCTTTGTTTTTTAGACTTCCTGGCATTTGGCTTTGACAAAAACTTTATACAGTCGTATTATATGCACTTTTAGAGCATTTCTACAATTGATAAGACTATAACATTTATGCCTTTTTAACCTGCAGATTTTCTGCATCTAACCCAATTGTTTGGGGAAAAGCCACACAGAAAAATACAACGCAGCATTTCCGCGCTGTATTTTCCGCAGCATGTGCACTGCGGATTTAGTTTTCCATACGTTTACACGGTACTGTAACAACGCATGGAAAACTGCTGCGAATCCGCAGCGGCCAATCCGCTGCCGATCCGCTGCCAAATCCGCAACGTGTGCACATAGCCTTAGACATTGCATTTTTCACACCGCAAAAGTAACCTTAAGGATACGTTCTCATAATGTGTTTTTGGTACGATGTTGATGCATATTTTCACTGTGCAAAAACACAGCATCTTACAGTTCTAGCAAAATTGAAAGGATTTATAAGAATCCTACTGTGTTTTTTTTATTCTGTGTAAACTGACCTGTGGTGTGTTTTGTGTGCAGATTTTCCTCATACAATTACATTAGATGCAAAAAATTGACAGGTTAAAAATGCATTAAACCTTTACATATGTTTTTTCCTGTTAAAATCTTATATTAACTGCGTTGTTTTTTTTTTCACAAAGTGTAATATGTAAAAATGTACTTCATCATTTGTTATGCAAAGTCTGCTGAATGTGGTGACAATCCTTATCATTTTGGAAACTACTATCTGTCAACGTGGCAGTGCTCAGAAGAAAGGAGAATGATTTGACTTTTGGAGCGCAGATTTTGCTAGAATAGTTTGCAGGTGCCATTTGCATAGTTCTTAGGTGCCAGAACAATAAAAAAAAAACAGTGACCCTTTTTGAAAAATAGACGCTTCAATGAATTCATCTACAGATGCAGTAACTATTTTAGCAACACATATGTTTTCTAGAAAAAAAATCATGCAGTGGATGTTGCAGAGTGAAAATGCAAATATTCTATACATATGGATACTAGCTATGAGGATCAACAGGCTGGAAGCCACCTGAATTTGGAAGCACAGAGTTTGCTGGATATTGTTTCGCCGTGAAATCCATTTCATTTTTCCAGACCTTTCTAGCTATTAGTAACGTGGAAACCCCTATATTTCTATTGACACATAATGAACCTCAGTGGGGGATTGTTTTTTTTCTTGCATGAGTCGAAGTTTGTACCAGTACACTTTTGAGGTACATAACATTTTTGATCACTTTTATTTTAGTAGATGTGCATTAAAATTAGAGACTACACACAAAATAGAAAACCCAAACAGAAATCATTTTTTATGAATTATATGTTGATCACTGCTCCTAACATAATAGCATTGATTTTCAGTGGGATTACATGTCTAATATGTCTTGATTTGTTACATTATGATAATTAGCACCAAATCACTACTTTGCATTCCAGGGTGAAATGCATTCCATGGCATATGCGTGGATACGCATCACTCATAATGCATTCCAGGGTTATGCACATTATCTAGAGTGCAAGCGCAGTGCACTGTATTGTTAGCGTCCCTGCACACGGCTCCCTTCCCCCGGCAAGGATGCCGACTCACTCACCGCTGCAAACCCCATTTCTCACTTCTTCCTTCCCCTCCAGTTGCCACAAGGGGTCCGCGCACAGAACGCAGATCCCTGAGCACTGTGCTTGGGGTGTGGGTTCCCTCCTTCTTTAAGTGGCAGTACACACTGTCCTAAAGTGTCCCCAGCAAGTGGTTGGAAGACACTTATTATGCAAGGAACCTCCTACTGTATGGAGGTTTCTGTGCAACATTGTTATTTCGTTCCTACACCCTTGCTAGTTCTCAGGTCCCTGTACATATGTTCCAGTTAGTACTGCTTTTATCTATCCATCCTTAACCTCCATGCCACTACTTGCCTTGTCAGTCTATATTTCAGCATCTGCTGTGCCACTCTGTACATTTGTCGGTCCCGTCTGCACCTGCTTTGTCAGTCTGTACATCAGCCAGTTCCATTTGCACCTGCCATGCCAGTCTGTACATCATCCGGCCCACTCTGCACCTGCCATGCCAGTTTGTACATCAGCTGGACCCATCTGCACCTGCTGTGCCAATCGGTATATCTGCCGGACGCTTCTGCATCTGTGGTTCTTGTGTTCCTACTGTGCCTGTCCACCTACTTGGCCTTTCCAGCTACCTGTGCCTTGGGGGTCAGCTGCCGTGCTTCCATGGTTGTCCGGGAGTAGCACTTGGTGTCCATCGAGAGCCAAAACTAACACCACCTTCAAGGGCTCTAGTGAAAAGTCAGATGCTCACTTAGTCACTCCTCTCCAGGCTCTCCTCGGACCATGTCACAGTGGTTCTATGACTCCGGTTACATACACATCTTAAAGAATGAATGGAAAAGATGGCAAACATTGACATGTTGGTGCATTCCATAGTGGAACTCATTGGCCGCTGTGCACCGCCCACAGGCAAAGAGGACAACAAGAGGTATTTAGAAAAATACTTCTATGCAAGGGTTACATTTGGTGGGGGAATTATAGTATTAAGTGGACAACCTCATTAAAGTCCTTATTAAATTATTTATATTGTAGGTATAAATAACACATCAAGTCCTGGTAGGAGGTGAAAGCACTGGAAAATTATGTTAAAAACAAAATTGTACCTAAGGGACTTTGTATAAATATACAACCTTCCCCAAGAATTACAAACCCTGAATTACTCATAGCTTGGACAAAAGAATCTAAAGAATCATCTCTTAGATTCTTGCAAATTTTTTTAGAGGTGGAGAAAAGGAATTTTGATAAATTCACTAGGGCTTTGAACCATTGGCGGCCAAGGTGAAAAAGGGCCCTTGTGCAAGAACAATATATGACCCTTTGCAGCCCAATAGCTCATCATAATGTATCTGCGTGGGTGGTGGAAATGGGCCCTCTTGCCTCTTTGACCCCTGTCCACAGGTTGCACCAATGATATGTCTGCCCCTGCATTGAACAATAAGATTTAGCGATGAGCGAATGTTTTCAGTGATACTCAGTTATCATTTGAGTGTCTGGGTGCTCTGATATGCTCGGCACTTATCGAGCTTTGGCTGGTGCTAGGATTGAATGCTTGAATCCTCATCCAACATGTTTGGCGCCTGTTACACAGCCAATAGACATGCGTAGATTGCCTGCCAGTCACTGTAATGCCTTAATCATCTTGATAGTGGCATTACTGTGATTGGCTGGTAATGAAAGGATTGGAGCTGCCATGCTCAGTTCACCGACACTATTGCACAGCTCAAGGACAGTTGTGATTGGAGGGAGAGAGTAGTTGTCTTGGACTGTGAGAGCACAGTTTCATTAATCAGACTTCTCTTGTAGTGCTACTGGTGCTAATGCTAAAGGACTAATCTTGTTCTTTTTCTGTTTCTATACATTCTGCATTTAGTCTAGGGACAACTGCTGGAGCAAAGAAAGTGGCTGAATACAGTCTCTAGGCAGGGCTTAGGGCTTTGCAGAACATTGATAAATATATACAGTGGGGAAAAAATTATTTAGTCAGCCACCAATTGTACAAGTTCTCCGACTTAAAAAAAATGAGAGAGGCCTGTAATTGACATCATAGATAGACCACAACTATGAGAGTCAAAATGAGAAAACAAATCCAGAAAATCACATTGTCTGGTTTGGCAAGATTTATTTAGCAAATTATGGTGGAAGAAAAGTATTTGATCATTAACAAAAGTTCATCTCAATATTTTGCTATATATTCTTTGTTGGCAATGACAGAGGTCAAACACTTTCTGTAAGTCTTGACAAGGTTGGCATACACTGTTGGTGGTATGTTGGCCCTTTTCTCCATGCAGATCTCCTCTAGAGCAGTGATGTTTTGGGCCTGTCGCTGGGCAGCACAAACTTTCCAATCCCTCCAAAGGTTTTCTATGGGGTTGAGATCTGGAGACTGGCTAGGCCACTTCAGGACCTTCTTTTGTTTGCATTCAATTCATTATTCTATTTTCTATTAAAGTCTATTTTATTACCTCTTGTCTGTTTCTCACCCCACAGTTTTGTGGGCTGAGTCAAGCAATTCCAGATATTTTTGTGTGACTCATCAATTGCAACTTTTTAAAAAGTTGCAAAATTTGGCGCAATTTAGTATTTTTAAGTCCACCAACCTTTTGATGCCAAAGTGCTACAAAAGTAGTGAAAACAATTAAAGAGATTAAAAAAATGACTTTTAACTAAATTCAAGAATTATGTGCACCATTTTGATGAAATGAGGAGTTATTTATATTTTATTTCTTTTTTGGGGGGGCGGGGGGCTTTTTCTGATGCCTGGATCTGGCTTTTTCCTCAAGCTGCTTGTGTTCGTCATTCATCTCATATGTGTGTGCATTGTAATATAGTACCTTTTTCCTTGGGCTAGAACCGTTCATGTATGTTGCATCATAAATAACTAAATAGTGGTCATTTTACTAATAGACTAACCATCATGTTCATCTTTACATCATTCCCCTATGGAAATGGATTGTACGGATGGAT
Source organism: Ranitomeya variabilis (assembly GCF_051348905.1). Taxonomy (NCBI): domain Eukaryota; kingdom Metazoa; phylum Chordata; class Amphibia; order Anura; family Dendrobatidae; genus Ranitomeya; species Ranitomeya variabilis. The sequence continues at coordinate 460,695,003 of NC_135232.1, read as the reverse complement.
GCAGCTCATGTGGATCTCCTTTTTGAATTTTTTTGTAGTTAAACCATTTGATTCTTCTCTATATTTGTGAGTTATATACAGTAGGTTTGCCAATTAGATCATAGCATTAGGCAATCTAGTATTTTTTTATTAGTAATATTTTTATTCCTTAAGTGAGCATATGTCATAATTATCAAGTATGTCTCTGATTCCATCTTTACATATTTCACATCTTAGGGAGGGAAAGGTGGTTACCCCAGTAGTTTGTGGGTATAAATCTAGTTCACACATCTGTGTGTAAAACCCTAGTACCGCATCATTTGCAGGGCTTCTCCAACATACACAGAATACGTCTAGGGACTTGGGACATTCGCTTTGGTGATGCTTCTCAGTTTTCACTACCTCACTTACGGGCTTTTGGAAGACGAATGTGCCGACACCTATATGACCCTCGGTGCTTTGGTTACCAGGTGCCTCATTAGCTTCACTAGTTACCAGCCTTTCTCGGCTGGAAACTAACAGCACTTCCGGGTACTTGAGTGCATGCGAAGGCGTTCTGCATGGCACTGGACATTAATTCCAGTTGTTAACTCCCTATTACCCTGACAGAGCTGCTGCTCCCTCCCTTTAACATCATGGAAACGACTGGTGACTCATTTTTATTAATTAGCGGTGTATATATATACCTTACTGATACCTCTTTCTCCAAACACTTTCCCTGATAAAGTTGTGTTCCACAGCGATACGAATGAGGTGTCTGGGTTACTCTTCACTGCTGTCTCCTATGGGTGATTTTTAGCCATCTGATTTCTTATGAGGGTGACTTTTACTCCTATTATGCTATCTCTGTGATGATCTCATCTTGGCATTAGTTTTTTAGGTGACACCTTTACTCTGTTGCATCTGAGTTTTTATCTCTATATAAACTGTTAACAGCAATGGACAAGGCTTTATGATGTGCATTAATGCATATCATATAGTTCTACACGGTATTATATGTACTTCTGCTTGATATTTTTCATGGGGTCAGATATCGGCACCAACTAAACTATACTATAATTGGGCACCACATTTCAGGTCTGCACTTATTATACCTTTAAACATTATTGTATTGGATATATATGTCATTGTGCTGCTTTTATGCCTTGGGCCTATCAGTACTAGGAGTTATATTATATGTACTCATTCGGTAATCTGAAGTGACTGTGACTGTCACCCACATTCTTTACGGATCTTAGAGAATGTATTTGGTTTTAATGTTTTTAAGTATGCCGTGTCAATAAAATTACCTTGTTTTGTACATGTGCAGGTGTGAGCATCACTTCTCCCTCTTCTTTTTCTCCATTTTGATTAAATGGACACTAAATGGCAACTAATATCAAAAGTCATAAAAAAGAAAAGTCACTTAAAACAATGCAAATGCTACATTGGGGCCTTAGTGTCAAAGGGAGGTTACCTTGCAGCATCGGAATGGGAGAGTTGGGCAAATGGCAGGTTGAGTATTGTTTTTTTTATTATGATACACAATTCTAAGAGATCAATTTATCAATACTGTTTGTGTTTTGTAAGTCAGTCTTGACGCAGAGGACAAAAATAAAAAAACAGCTTCCAGCCCAGTGTGATGCATTTCAAGTGTTGAAGTTTATTCCGCCATTATATAACAACATTTCAACCTATTACAGGTCTTTATCAAGTACTTGAAATGCATCACCCTGGACTGGATGCTGTTTTTTTATTTTTATGCTGTTAACCCTCCAAGTGTGTACCTTCAAATTTTTTGACTGATCGTCCAACATAGTGAGTGCTGCCTGTCAGCCTTCCCTTTTAGTCTTGACGCAGAGTCATCTTGAGTATTGTGACCCGATTCATTAAGAGACATATTTAATGTGTCATTTTCTGATCATTGTCTTGCACATTACAGACTTTTGAATGGTTCTTTCATTTGTTCTTGATTGTCTATGAACAGTTGTATATTTACATGCGCTTCAGCTCTTGAGAACACTCAACGTTGATAAACTCTGGACTGGAGGCAGACATACATATCAGTACTAGTGATGAGCGAATATACTTTTTACTCGAGATTTCTCGAGCATGCTCGGGGGTCCTCTGAGTATTTTTTAGTGCTCGGAGATTTAGTTTTTCTCACCTCAGCTGAATGATTTACATCTGTTAGCCAGCTTGATTACATGTGGGGATTCCCTAGCAACCAGGCAACCCCCACATATACTTATGCTGGCTAACAGATGTAAATCATTCAGCTGAGGCAAGAAAAACTAAATCTCCGAGCACTAAAAAATACTCGGAGGACCCCCGAGCATGCTCGAGAAATCTAGAGTAATGAGTATATTCGCTCATCACTAATCAGTACAGTACAGGGTCATATAGTGCTTTTGCAGTTCCTCTTTCCTCTTTAAAATTACCATAACAATAAGATAGTTGAGGACTTTCTCCTCTGGAATTGCCTTTAAAGGGAACCTGTCATTAGGTTTTTTCACATATAAAGTAGGGCCATCACTTGAACGCCCTCGTATACAGCATTCTAGAATATTTCTAGGATATTTAATTATACTCACCTATGTCGCGGTCTGATGGGTGTTATTGGTCTTGATCCGACCCCTCCTTTCTTATTGCTATTGCCGTCCTACTTCTCTCCTTAATGAGGTGACATGTCCTGTGTCATCTACACAGTGTTTACCATCACACTCCTGTGCAGGCATACTTATCTCTGCCCTACTGAGAGCAGAGCAAAGTATTGTAGTGCACATGCGCTCTTTGCCCTTTCCCCGTGCATGCCTATTACAGTACTTTGATCTACCCTTGGAAAGACAGAGAGAATTACGTCTGTGCAGGAGTGAAACTGAGGACACTGTGTGGATGACACAGGATGCATCATCCACATGAAACACGGAAGGAGGATGGCGATCACAAGAAGAGAAGAGGCATCGGATTAAGTCCCATCGGACCAGAACCAGGTTCCCTTTAAACTAGTGTATAAGGCCAATTTTATAATCTGATTTTATAAGCTAATTTTTAGCCCAAGTATGGACCTTAAGAGTGTCATAATTATTTATGAGGCTTTTGAGTTCATGTCAAGAGACCCATGTCCATACCAATCATGGTGGCCCATATGCGGCCCAGGAAAGTTAGATGTATGAATCCGGTTGTTAAATTTAATATCTATGAGTAGCTTAAAAACTAGAACCTTTTACTAACAATCAACCAGTAGGAATGAAACATCTTTGATGCGTGTTGAAGCCCTAGAAGATTAAATTAACAGGTGACAGCTGTTTTTTGCCTGTACAAAGGACACATTATGCACAGAAATAAAATTAGCCCACTTTTGTTCTGACCCTTGGTCTGTCATTTCATAAAATAAATATAAGGAAAAACATGTTTCACTCTAATAGAAAGTTGAAATCTATAATAGACTCTTGAAGGACATGTTGTAAATAACCATATTATAGCCTCATTAAATGTAACATCACAGTTTTGCTTATCGTAAGTGCATGGCTATGAGAGACGTGGCCATCTGTGGACAGTCTTACTTAGCAGGTTGTCATTATCACCTTGAATGGTGGAATGCAGCTGTACCGCTGGACGAAAAATGACATCATGCTAGTAAAGTTTGACCTTATAAAGTCACACATACACCTATACATTTCAAATACACAAAGTGGAGGGGTAATATACGCATGAAAACATTTTCTCATTCAACTTTACATTAAATTATATAGAGGCCAAACCAAACAACCTTTCTGACTGCTTAAAGGTCCTAAAAAACCTTTTAGAGAAACAGAGTTTTCCCCTTCTGAACAGCATGACAACAATCAAGGCTACATTACCAACCCTGATTCCCTCACTAACAGTGTCACAGTTTGGGTGCGTTAGACCCTTCTAAGAATTTTGGCTTACCTTCCATCGGTACTGCAAATTTAGTAAAAGTAAGGTATATACAGGGCTCAGCATCAATGAATACATGATGAAAAGCAAGATTTTAATGAATATCTCACTAAGCACAAGAATAATTTCCAAAATTTTGACAAGACTGAGTTTCCTAGAACATTTTTTAATCCTTAACATGAACGTAAAGTTAATAATGTAACTTTAGTTACAAAATGTTCAGTTTTACTCAAATTAATTGATGCAAAAATAAATATATCCCACATCAAAAACTACTATATCTAGTATTTTACATACTACAAGGAACAGCCGCACACACTACCATGATAATATGAAATACAATTTATTAAGCACATTAAATATAAACAGTTGAAAAAATTGAAAAGGTGGAACATTCCAAACAGGATCGTTTTAAGGCACCATTCCATTTTTTTTTTTATTTCACCACTGGAGTGGTATTATTAGTATTGTAAGTTCCCTGCCCATAGTATAATAGTCACTGTCTACTATTGGCACCACTCCTGTCAGTCTGCTGCAGTTTGTGTCTTGCCGGATTGCTTCAGTGTTTGGTGGTGCAATCTGGAAATCACTGCTCAATTTAAGACTATGAGAGCAAGAACAAGGCCAGAACAAGGCTCTCATAGATTTACACTGAGACCTTGTGACAGTTACATTTGACTTCCGGTCAGTCAGAAGTTGCAGACAAAACTTGGAAGCATGGTACTTGTGCATTTCCGGAAAGAGCAGAAGATGGTGGCTGTTGAGTATAATAAGCAACTTAAATTAGTAGCACCTCTCCAGTGCCAAAATATAAAAAAAAAAAACACTGGAGTGATGCTTTAAACCCTTCACTCCAGAGGCTGTTTTCATCTTCCTGTGCAGGCCATTTTTTAAAATTCTGATTAGTGGCACTTTATGTGGTAATAACTGTGGAATTAAACTCTGCATGTATTTGTGAAATTATCAGAATTTTGGTGAACAATTTAAAAATTTCACAATTTTCAAACTTTTATCTTTTATGTCTTTAAACAAAATAGTTTTACCACACAATATAGTTAATAAATAACATTTAACAGATGCCTACTTTACATAAGCATTATTTTTGAAGCAGAATTTTTTTTGTTCGGAAGTGAAAAGGGTTAAACATTTATCAACAATTTCTCATTTTTCCAACAAAATTTACGAAACTTTTTTTAAGTGACAGAAATGACCAAACGTGACACCATTTTAAAAAATGCTACCTGTAAAGTGCTCAAAACCACATTTAATAAGTTTATTAACCCTTCAGGTACTTAACATGAATTAAGGCAATATAAAAGGAAAAATTGAAAATTTTACTTTTCCCACAAAAAGGTTGCTTTAGCGCCTAATTAACAGGATAACAAGGTTAACAGGAGAAAATGGACCACAAAATTTGTTGTCTAATTTTTCCATATGGAAAACTACTGTATGGGGGCATGGCAGGGCTTGGAAAGGAAGGAGCACCATTTGACTTTTAGAACGCAAAATTGACTGGAAGTTGCCTGGAATCACTAGCGGTTGAGTTTGCAGAGCTTCTGATGTGCATATATAGTGGAAACCCTCCACCAGTGACCTCATTTTGGAAACTACACCCCTCAATTAATTATCTCGATGTGTAGTGAGCAACTTGAACCCCCTGGCATTTCACAGAATTGTATAACCTTGAGCAGTGAAAAATAAATCCCACAAAAATGCTGCTTTAGTCCCTATTTTTTATTTTCAACAGGGTAACAGGAGAAAATGGACCACTTCATTTCATGTCCTTTTCCTGTGGGCATAATACTACTCAGACAATGCACAGGGAGGGTAAAACAGTGAGGCAGTACTTTATTGAACCACCAGACAATAACACATAGAACAGTCCCAGCAAAATACCCAAGATGGTGCAAAATTACAGAGTCTCACCCTTCTGCTGACTCACGGGGATTAGATCAGCTCCTACTTCAGAACTTCGAGGGCCAACTACTCCCACCAGTGACACCAACAGAGAGGAGGTAGCAACAAGCTTAGGAAGTTGACAGTCCATTGAGGCTCGCATCCAGGTGACCGCATGATCACAACCTGACTTCTCCAAACATCTCCATGAAGCCAGGTGACCGGTGGATCCCAATCCTGGCTTCCACAATCCTATCTATGGGTTCAGTGATGGTCAATGAAGCAGATATGCATTCTTTCAGCCGGACACATGGTCCCCTAAGCTGGTAGCCTGTATAATATCAAATCTGTGTCCCTAGTGATATCCTGGCTGTTGTCCTGTAGCGCTTTCCTGGCTGTGATTTTGTAAAGAATCTTTGATTCTCTCAGAAGGATAGAAAATCCCTGTTTATACCCACTTCTGTGGCTCAGGTCAACAACCACAGGTCAGGGCGAGGTGGGATAAGTTTAACTCTCGTTGTTTGTGTAACGCCCACAGGGCGTGGGGAAATATAGTGGACTCACTAGACCACTGATGGAGCAGTGGTAGCTGTATACCCAGTACACAAGAGACAGGAGAATGTGCTTCCAAAAAGCAATGGTATTTATTTAAATGAAAAACAAACAGAAAGAGGTGCCTGAGAGAAGAACCCTCTGGACCACAACACTGAACCATGTAGTGGAGCACCGGGCAAGGTGTACCCCTATACAGGGATTCCCCCATCACAACACCAGATGGCCTAAATGCCGCAGTACCCGGACCAGAGGGACGACCCGTACAGACCATATAAACAAGATGGTGGAACTCAGGCTCTATCAATGAAGAGAATCCTGGAAGCTCTGTGAAGTTTCAGAAAGGCTGATCCAGCCGGCAGCCAAATCTGGATGGTTCAGTGAGGAGCAGCTTAGCCAGCCTGGAATGGAAACTGGAGAGTCCAGGAGGATCCAGAATAGAGAACTGCCAGCGGAGGATACTGAGGAGACAGAGGGATTAGCAAACCAAAAGTAATAAACTACACTTTGCAGAGCAGAGCAGAGCACAGCAGAGTGTGGCCTGAACAGAAGGCCACAAACAATGGAATGAACACATTGCCCAGGCACCTCCCTTAAGGGGAGGGTGCTTTTTATGCACAGAGCATCACAACACAGGCAGCCCTAATAGCAAACAGGTGTCCTGCTGCTTCAAGTATGTGCAGGAAGCAGGGCACGGCTCCTAAGAGCATTTCCAGGAGACCTGCTGTTGTGAACTCTGTGTTCAGGCTCCCTCTTGTGGTCACTGGTGGTATGGTGTGACTTTTGCTTTGGGCTCCCCCTGGTGGCTTTGTCTGTTAGCCTGCTGGTCTCTGGCTATCAGCTGGATTCGTTATCCTCTGGGAGGTTCCTATATAGCTCTGTTTTACTTCCACTTGTTGCCGGCTGTCGATGTAATCAGTGCTACTCAGATTCCCTCTGACTACCTTGCTCCCAGTCCATCCAGGACAAGCTAAGTTTTGTTTGCTCATTTTTTGATCAGCAGTGTTTATCATGTTTTCTGTTCCAGCTTGCTAAAATGTAATGCCCTCCCTTGCTGGTTGCTCTAGTGGGCTGAGTTTCTCCCCACACACCGTTAGTTGGTGTGTGGGTTCTTGAAATCTCAGGATGGATATTTTGTAAGGGTTTTTTATTGATCGCATAGACCCCTGCTCTATTTTCTGCTTTCTAGTACTAGTGGGCCTCTTTTGCTGAATCTGATTTCATCCCTATGTATGTGCCTTCTTCTTACTTCACCGTTAATATTTGTTGGGGGCTTCTATATCTTTGGGGATTATTTCTCTGGAGGCAAGCGAGGTCTTTCTTTCTCTTTAGGGGTAGCTAGTTCCTCAGGCTGGCTCGAGACGTCTAGGAATTTTTTAGGCACGTTCACCGGCTACCTCTAGTTGTGTTGGATAGGTTCAGATTTGCGATCAGTCCAGTTACCATCTCCCTAGAGCTCGTCCTTAGTTTAATCACTTGCTGGTCTATTTGTGATCCTCAGCCACTAGGGATCATAACAGTACAGCCGGCCCGCAAAGTGTTAATTGCATGGTAGAAGCAGGAGAAAAGAAGCCTTGAGAAATTTTTATTTTTTTTTCTTGTTGTTGCCGTGAGTCTTGCTGCTGTGCTAGCTTCTCTCCTCCTCTTAATCTTGGTGTGGCTCTGAGTTCAGCTGCTGACATGGATGTCCAGAGTTTGGCTTCCAGTCTGGATCATCTTGCTGCTAGGGTTCAAAGTATTCAGGATTTTGTTGTTCACAGTCCTATTTCTGAGCCTAGGATACCTATTCCGGAGTTGTTTTCTGGAGATAGATCTAGGTTCCTAAATTTTAAGAACAATTGTAAGTTGTTTCTTTCTTTGAAACCTCGTTCCTCTGGTGATGCCGTTCAGCAAGTTAGGATTATTATTTCCTTTTTGCGTGGTGACCCTCAAGATTGGGCCTTCGCATTGGCGCCAGGGGATCCTGCATTGCTCAGTGTGGATGCGTTTTTTCTGGCCCTTGGATTGCTCTATGAGGAACCTAATCTTGAGAACCAGGCTGAAAAAGCGTTATTGGCCCTCTCGCAGGGGCAAGATGAAGCAGAGGTGTACTGCCAGAAATTTCGGAAATGGTCGGTGCTTACTCAGTGGAATGAGTGTGCCCTGGCTGCAAATTTCAGAGAAGGTCTTTCTGAAGCCATTAAGAATGTCATGGTGGGGTTCCCTACGCCTGCAGGTCTGAATGAGTCAATGACTCTGGACATTCAGATTGATCGGCGGTTGCGGGAGCGCAAACCTGTGCACCATTTGGCGGTGTCTTCTGAACAGACACCTGAATCTATGCAATGTGACAGAATTCTGACCAGAAGTGAACGGCAAAATTATAGACGGCAAAATGGGTTGTGCTTTTACTGTGGTGACTCAGCTCATGTTATCTCAGCTGTCATGATCTCTGCAGACAGAGATCATAGCAAGCCTATAGAGGGACAAGCTCTCGGAAGATGGAACTATGCTGACCATGAACTAAGCCTGCCGCGCAACTAGAAATAGCCAGGTAGCATTTCCTATTTATAGCTAGATGCCCAGCTCTGGCCTAAGACCTAAATAGCTAGCAGAGGGAAATATAAGACCTGGCTCACCTCTAGAGAAATATTCCAAAGAAGACAGTAGCCCCCCACATATAATGACGGTGAGTTCAGATGAAACAACAAACGCAGCAGGAAAATAGTCTTAGCAAATTTGAGGTCCGCTTACTAGATAGCAGAAGACAGATAGTATACTTTCATGGTCAGCAGAAAAATACTAACAAAACACCATCCAGAGATTACCTTAAACTCTGGCATTAACTCATAACGCCAGAGTAGCAATCCCTGATCGACGAGAGCTTTCCAGACACAGTAACAAAACTTCAGCTGCGAACTGGAACAAATAGGCAAAACAAAACATGGACAAAAGTCCAACTTATCAGTAGTTGTCTAGAAGCAGGAACAAGCACTGAGAGGCATCAGATAACATTGTTGACCGGCAAGAAACCACCAGAGAAATGAGCTTAAATAGCGACACCCACTACTGATGGAATCAGGTGAAACAGGAAAGAGGATGACAAGTCCAATTCCACAAGCGGCCACCGGGGGAGCCCAGAATCCAAATTCACAACAGTACCCCCCCCTCAAGGAGGGGGCACCGAACCCTCACCAGATCCACCAGGGCGACCAGGATGAGCCCTATGGAAGGCACGAACAAGATCAGAAGCATGAACATCAGATGCATTGACCCAAGAATTATCCTCCTGGCCGTAACCCTTCCAGTTGACCAGATACTGGAGTTTCCGTCTGGAAACACGAGAGTCCAAAATTTTCTCCACAACGTACTCCAACTCACCCTCAACCAACACCGGAGCAGGAGGCTCAAGAGAAGGTACAACAGGTACCTCATACCTGCGCAATAACGACCGATGAAAAACGTTATGAATGGAAAAGGACGCAGGGAGGTCCAAACGGAAAGAAACAGGATTAAGAATCTCCAATATTCTATAAGGGCCGATGAACCGAGGTTTAAACTTAGGAGAAGAGACCCTCATAGGGACAAAACGAGAAGACAACCACACTAAATCTCCAACACAAAGCCGAGAACCAACACGACGATGACGGTTGGCAAAACGCTGAGTCTTCTCCTGTGACAACTTCAAATTGTCCATAACCTGCCCCCAGATGTGATGCAATCTCTCCACCACCGCATCCACTCCAGGACAATCCGAGGATTCCACCTGACCGGAGGAAAATCGAGGGTGAAACCCCGAATTACAGAAAAACGGGGACACCAAGGTGGAAGAACTGGCCCGATTATTGAGGGCGAACTCTGCCAATGGCAAAAAAGCAACCCAATCATCCTGGTCAGCAGAGACAAAACACCTCAGATATGTCTCAAGGGTCTGATTAGTCCGCTCGGTCTGGCCATTAGTCTGAGGGTGAAAAGCAGATGAAAAAGACAAATCTATGCCCATCCTAGCACAGAATGCCCGCCAAAATCTAGACACAAATTGGGTACCTCTGTCAGAAACAATATTCTCAGGAATACCGTGCAATCGGACAACATTCTGAAAAAACAGAGGAACCAACTCAGAAGAAGAAGGCAACTTGGGCAGAGGAACCAAATGGACCATTTTAGAGAAACGGTCACAGACCACCCAGATGACAGACATCTTCTGGGAAACAGGCAGATCTGAAATAAAATCCATCGAGATGTGTGTCCAAGGCCTCTTAGGAATAGGCAAGGGCAACAGCAGTCCGCTAGCCCGAGAACTACAAGACTTGGCCCGAGCACAAACGTCACATGACTGCACAAAGACTCGCACATCTCGTGACAGAGAAGGCCACCAGAAGGATCTTGCCACCAAATCCCTGGTACCAAAAATTCCGGGATGACCTGCCAATGCAGAAGAATGTACCTCAGAGATGACTCTGCTGGTCCAATCATCCGGAACAAACAGTCTATCAGGCGGACAACGATCCGGTCTATCCGCCTGAAACTCTTGCAAGGACCGCCGCAGATCAGGAGAAACGGCCGACAAAATTACTCCCTCCCTAAGGATACCTGTGGGTTCAGAATTACCAGGAGAGTCCGGGTCAAAACTCCTAGAAAGGGCATCTGCCTTAACATTCTTAGAACCCGGTAGGTATGACACCACAAAATTAAAGCGAGAAAAAAATAAAGACCAGCGCGCCTGTCTAGGATTCAGGCGTCTGGCAGTCTCAAGATAAATCAAATTTTTGTGGTCAGTCAATACCACCACCTGATGCCTAGCCCCCTCGAGCCAATGGCGCCACTCCTCAAACGCCCACTTCATGGCCAAAAGCTCCCGATTCCCAACATCATAATTCCGCTCTGCGGGCGAAAATTTGCGAGAAAAGAAGGCACAAGGCCTAATGACGGAGCAGTCGGAACCTTTCTGCGACAACACTGCCCCAGCTCCGATCTCCGAAGCGTCAACCTCAACCTGAAAAGGCAGATTCACATCAGGCTGACGCAACACAGGGGCAGAGGCAAAACGGCGCTTAAGCTCCTGAAAGGCCTCTACAGCATGAGGGGACCAATTAGCAACATCAGCGCCTTGTCTGGTCAAATCAGTCAGTGGTTTAACGACATCCGAAAAACCAGCAATAAATCGGCGGTAAAAGTTGGCAAAGCCCAAAAATCTCTGAAGACCCTTAAGAGAGGAGGGCTGAGTCCAGTCACAAATAGCTTGCACCTTGACGGGATCCATCTCAATGGAAGAGGGAGAAAAAATATACCCCAAAAAGGAAATTTTCTGGACCCCAAAAACGCACTTAGACCCCTTCACACATAAAGAATTAGACCGCAGAACCTGAAAAACTCTCCTGACCTGCTGGACATGAGAGTCCCAGTCATCAGAAAAAATCAGAATATCATCCAGATATATTATCATAAACTTATCCAGAAAATCGCGGAAAATATCATGCATAAAAGACTGGAAAACCGAAGGGGCATTAGAAAGACCAAAAGGCATGACCAAATACTCAAAGTGGCCCTCGGGCGTATTAAATGCGGTCTTCCACTCATCCCCCTGCCTGATCCGCACCAAATTATACGCCCCACGAAGATCAATTTTAGAGAACCACTTAGCACCCTCTATACGAGCAAACAAATCAGTAAGCAATGGCAATGGGTATTGATACTTAACAGTGATCTTATTCAGAAGCCGATAATCAATACATGGTCTCAAAGAGCCGTCTTTTTTTGAGACAAAGAAAAACCCAGCTCCCAAGGGAGAAGAAGATGGACGAATATGTCCCTTTTCCAAAGACTCCTTTATATATTCCCGCATAGCAGCATGTTCCGGCACAGACAAATTAAACAAACGACCCTTTGGATATTTACAACCCGGTATCAAATCTATGGCACAATCGCACTCACGGTGCGGAGGTAACGACCCAAGCTTGGGTTCGTCAAAGACGTCTTGATAATCAGAGAGGAACTCAGGGACTTCAGAGGGAATGGACGACGAAATAGAAACCAAAGGTACGTCCCCATGAATACCCTTACATCCCCAGCTCAACACAGACATAGCTCTCCAGTCCAAGACTGGGTTGTGAGACTGCAACCATGGCAATCCCAGTACCAAATCGTCATGTAAATTATACAGCACCAGGAAACGAATAATCTCCTGGTGATCCGGATTGATACGCATGGTTACTTGTGTCCAGTATTGTGGTTTATTATTAGCCAATGGGGTGGAGTCAATCCCCTTCAGAGGAATAAGAGTCTCCAAAGGCTCTAAATCAAAACCACAACGATTGGCAAAGGACCAATCCATAAGACTCAGAGCGGCGCCAGAGTCAACATAGGCGTCCGTGGCAATGGATGACAAAGAGCAAATCAGGGTTACAGACAAAATAAACTTAGACTGAATGGTGCCAATGGAAACAGACTTATCAAGCTTCTTTGTACGCCTAGAGCATGCCGATATAACATGAGTAGAATCCCCACAATAGAAACACAATCCATTCTTCCGTCTAAAATTCTGTCGCTCACTCCTGGACAGAATTCTATCACACTGCATACTTTCTGGCGTCTTTTCCATAGACACCGCCAGATGGTGCATCGGTTTGCGCTCCCGCAGACGCCTATCAATCTGAATAGCCATTGTCATGGACTCATTCAGACCTGCAGGCAAAGGGAACCCCACCATAACATCCTTAACGGCATCAGAGAGACCTTCTCTGAAAGTTGCCGCCAAGGCGCACTCATTCCACTGAGTAAGCACAGACCATTTACGGAATTTTTGGCAGAAAACTTCAGCTTCGTCTTGCCCCTGAGATAGTGCCATCAAAGTTTTTTCTGCCTGAAGTTCCAAATGAGGTTCCTCATAAAGCAAGCCCAAGGCCAGAAAAAACGCATCCACATCGCGTAACGCAGGATCCCCTGCTGGCAATGAGAAGGCCCAATCTTGAGGGTCACCCCTGAGCAAGGAAATCACAATCCTAACCTGCTGAGCAGGGTCTCCAGCTGAACGAGACTTCAGGGACAAATAAAGCTTACAATTATTTCGGAAATTCTGGAAGCTAGCTCTATTCCCTGTAAAGAACTCCGGCAAAGGAATTCTCGGCTCAGATACCGGAGCATGTACTACAAAATCTTGTAAATTTTGTACTTTCGTGATGAGATTATTCAAACCCGCAGTTACACTCTGGAGATCCATTATTGTCAGGTGCACACAGAGCATACAGAGATTAGGAGGAGAGAGAGAAAAAAGACTGCAGCAAGGCAGACTGGAGGAAAAAAAAAAAAAAAATTCCAGCAGACTTCTTATAACTCTCCTTTCTCAACCTGGGTCTTTAACACTTTAGTGGGCCGGTCAAACTGTCATGATCTCTGCAGACAGAGATCATAGCAAGCCTATAGAGGGACAAGCTCTCGGAAGATGGAACTATGCTGACCATGAACTAAGCCTGCCGCGCAACTAGAAATAGCCAGGTAGCATTTCCTATTTATAGCTAGATGCCCAGCTCTGGCCTAAGACCTAAATAGCTAGCAGAGGGAAATATAAGACCTGGCTCACCTCTAGAGAAATATTCCAAAGAAGACAGTAGCCCCCCACATATAATGACGGTGAGTTCAGATGAAACAACAAACGCAGCAGGAAAATAGTCTTAGCAAATTTGAGGTCCGCTTACTAGATAGCAGAAGACAGATAGTATACTTTCATGGTCAGCAGAAAAATACTAACAAAACACCATCCAGAGATTACCTTAAACTCTGGCATTAACTCATAACGCCAGAGTAGCAATCCCTGATCGACGAGAGCTTTCCAGACACAGTAACAAAACTTCAGCTGCGAACTGGAACAAATAGGCAAAACAAAACATGGACAAAAGTCCAACTTATCAGTAGTTGTCTAGAAGCAGGAACAAGCACTGAGAGGCATCAGATAACATTGTTGACCGGCAAGAAACCACCAGAGAAATGAGCTTAAATAGCGACACCCACTACTGATGGAATCAGGTGAAACAGGAAAGAGGATGACAAGTCCAATTCCACAAGCGGCCACCGGGGGAGCCCAGAATCCAAATTCACAACACTCAGCATGCTCTAAGCGCAAAAAAAAGGTTGATAAATCTGTCACCATTGGTACTTTACAGCCTAAGTTCATTTTGTCTGTTACCCTGATTTGTTCCCTGTCATCTTACCCGGTTAATGCCTTTGTAGATTCAGGTGCTGCCCTGAGTCTGATGGATTGGTCATTTGCCAGGCGCTGTGGTTTTGATTTGGAGCCTTTAAAATTCCCTATTCCACTAAGGGGAATTGACTCTACGCCATTGGCTACGAATAGACCTCAGTACTGGACACAAGTGACCATGTGCATGACTCCTGTTCATCAGGAGGTGATTCGCTTTCTTGTATTGCATAATTTGCATGATATGGTCGTGTTGGGTCTACCATGGTTGCAGACTCATAATCCAGTCCTGGATTGGAAAGCTATGTCTGTGTCAAGTTGGGGTTGTCAGGGAATTCATGGTGACGCTCCTGTGGTGTCAATTGCTTCGTCCACTCCTTCTGAAGTCCCTACGTTTTTGTCAGACTACCAGGATGTATTTGAGGAGCCCAAACTCAATTCTCTACCTCCTCATAGGGACTGTGTTTGTGCTATAAATTTGATTCCTGGTAGTAAGTTTCCTAAGGGACGACTTTTCAATTTATCTGTGCCGGAGCATGCTGCCATGCTGAGTTATATAAAGGAGTCTTTGGAGAAGGGACATATTCGCCCGTCCTCTTCCCCTCTTGGTTCGGGATTCTTTTTTGTGGCTAAGAAGGATGGTTCCCTGAGACCTTGTATTGATTATCGCCTTTTGAATAAAATCACGGTTAAATTTCAGTATCCTTTGCCATTGTTAACTGATTTGTTTGCTCGCATTAGGGGGTCTAGTTGGTTCACCAAGATAGATCTTCGTGGTGCGTATAACCTTGTGCGTATAAAACAGGGTGATGAATGGAAAACTGCATTTAATACGCCTGAAGGCCATTTTGAGTACCTGGTGATGCCTTTTGGACTTTCTAATGCTCCTTCAGTCTTTCAGTCCTTTATGCACGACATCTTCCGTGAATATCTGGATAAGTTTATGATTGTGTATCTGGATGATATTCTGTTTTTTTTGGATGATTGGGAGTCTCATGTTAAGCAGGTCAGGATGGTCTTTCAGGTTCTGCGTGACAATGCTTTATTTGTGAAGGGCTCAAACTGTCTTTTTGGAGTCCAGAAGATTTCTTTTTTGGGTTTCATTTTTTCTCCTTCTTCTATTGAGATGGACCCGGTCAAGGTTCAGGCTATTCATGACTGGACGCAGCCTACATCTGTTAAGAGTCTTCAGAAGTTCTTCGGTTTTGCTAATTTTTACCGTCGCTTCATAGCTAATTTTTCTGGTGTTGTTAAGCCTTTGACGGATTTGACCAAGAAAGGTTCTGATGTGACTAATTGGTCCTCTGCGGCTGTGGAGGCCTTTCGGGAGCTGAAGCGCCGGTTTTCTTCGGCTCCGGTCTTATGTCAGCCAGATGTCTCACTTCCCTTCAAGGTGGAGGTTGATGCTTCTGAGATTGGAGCGGGGGCTGTTTTGTCGCAGAGAAGCTCCGATGACTCTGTGATGAAGCCATGTGCTTTCTTTTCAAGAAAGTTTTCGCCTGCCGAGCGGAATTATGATGTCGGTAATCGGGAGTTGTTGGCTATGAAGTGGGCATTTGAGGAGTGGCGACATTGGCTCGAGGGAGCTAAGCATCATGTGGTGGTCTTGACTGATCACAAGAATTTGATTTATCTCGAGTCGGCCAAGCGACTGAATCCCAGACAGGCTCGTTGGTCGTTGTTTTTCTCTCGTTTTGATTTCGTGGTTTTGTACCTGCCTGGTTCGAAGAATGTGAAGGCTGATACTCTTTCTAGGAGTTTTGTGCCTGACTCTCCTGGAGATTCAGAGCCGGCTGGTATTCTTAGAGAAGGGGTGATTTTGTCTGCCATCTCCCCAGAATTGCGACGTGTGCTGCAAGAGTTTCAGGTGGATAGACCTGATCGCTGTCCACCAGAGAGACTGTTTGTCCCGGATAGATGGACCAACAGAGTAATCTCCGAGGTTCATTCTTCGGTGTTGGCGGGCCATCCTGGAATATTTGGTACCAGAGACTTGGTGGCCAGGTCTTTTTGGTGGCCTTCCTTGTCGCGGGATGTGCATTCCTTTGTGCAGTCTTGTGGAATTTGTGCTCGGGCTAAGCCTTGCTGTTCTCGAGCCAGTGGTTTGCTGTTACCTTTGCCTGTCCCGAAGAGGCCTTGGACGCACATTTCCATGGATTTTATTTCAGATCTCCCTGTCTCTCAGAGAATGTCTGTCATCTGGGTGGTGTGTGATCGTTTTTCTAAGATGGTCCATTTGGTGCCCTTGCCTAAGTTGCCCTCCTCCTCCGAGTTGGTTCCACTGTTTTTTCAAAATGTGGTTCGTTTGCACGGGATTCCTGAGAACATTGTTTCTGACAGAGGATCCCAGTTTGTGTCTTGATTTTGGCGGACCTTTTGTGCTAAATTGGGCATTGATTTGTCTTTTTCGTCGGCCTTCCATCCTCAGACGAATGGCCAAACCGAGCGAACTAATCAGACCTTGGAGACTTATTTAAGATGTTTTGTTTCTACTGATCAGGACGACTGGGTTACTTTTTTGCCGTTGGCCGAGTTTGCCCTTAATAATCGGGCTAGTTCTGCTACTTTGGTTTCTCCTTTCTTTTGTAATTCGGGGTTTCATCCTCCTTTTTCCTCAGGTCAGGTGGAGCCTTCTGACTGTCCTGGAGTGGATGTCGTGGTTGATAGGTTGTATCAGATTTGGAATCATGTGGTGGACAATTTGAAGCTGTCTCAAGAGAAGGCTCAGCTCTTTGCCAACCGCCGTCGCTGTGTGGGTCCCCGACTTCGCGTTGGGGACTTGGTGTGGTTGTCTTCTCGCTTCGTTCCTATGAAGGTCTCCTCTCCTAAGTTCAAGCCTCGGTTTATCGGTCTTTATAAGATTCTGGAAGTCCTTGGCCCTGTGTCATTTCGTCTGGACCTCCCAGCGTCGTTTGCTATTCATAATGTGTTCCATCGCTCGTTGTTGCGGAGGTATGTGGTGCCTGTGGTTCCTCCGGTTGAGCCTCCTGCCCCGGTGCTGGTTGAGGGAGAATTGGAATACGTGGTGGAGAAGATCTTGGATTCTCGTATTTCTAGACGGAGGCTCCAGTATTTGGTTAAATGGAAGGGCTATGGTCAGGAGGATAATTCTTGGGTTGTCGCCTCTGATGTTCATGCGGCCGATTTGGTTCATGCCTTCCATGTGGCTCATCCTGATCGCCCTGGTGGTTTTCATGAGGGTTCGGTGACCCCTCCTCAAGGGGGGGGTACTGTTGTGAACTCTGTGTTCAGGCTCCCTCTTGTGGTCACTGGTGGTATGGTTTGACTTTTGCTTTGGGCTCCCCCTGGTGGCTTTGTCTGTTAGCCTGCTGGTCTCTGGCTATCAGCTGGATTCGTTATCCTCTGGGAGGTTCCTATATAGCTCTGTTTTACTTCCACTTGTTGCCGGCTGTCGATGTAATCAGTGCTACTCAGATTCCCTCTGACTACCTTGCTCCCAGTCCATCCAGGACAAGCTAAGTTTTGTTTGCTCATTTTTTGATCAGCAGTGTTTATCATGTTTTCTGTTCCAGCTTGCTAAAATGTAATGCCCTCCCTTGCTGGTTGCTCTAGTGGGCTGAGTTTCTCCCCACACACCGTTAGTTGGTGTGTGGGTTCTTGAAATCTCAGGATGGATATTTTGTAAGGGTTTTTTATTGATCGCATAGACCCCTGCTCTATTTTCTGCTTTCTAGTACTAGTGGGCCTCTTTTGCTGAATCTGATTTCATCCCTATGTATGTGCCTTCATCTTACTTCACCGTTAATATTTGTTGGGGGCTTCTATATCTTTGGGGATTATTTCTCTGGAGGCAAGCGAGGTCTTTCTTTCTCTTTAGGGGTAGCTAGTTCCTCAGGCTGGCTCGAGACGTCTAGGAATTTTTTAGGCACGTTCACCGGCTACCTCTAGTTGTGTTGGATAGGTTCAGATTTGCGATCAGTCCAGTTACCATCTCCCTAGAGCTCGTCCTTAGTTTAATCACTTGCTGGTCTATTTGTGATCCTCAGCCACTAGGGATCATAACAACCTGCCAAGAGGATGCAGGTTTTTAGCAGATAAAGAAGCCGCTGATTGGAGCCACGGACAGGGTGAGTAAGGCTGTGTGATAGGAGCCGGTCTCCCTGCACAGCGGAGACTGGACCTGCGGCTGAGGGCATGACAGTTTGAGTATTTAATCAATCTGCACAGTACATCTTTCTCTGTTTTGTAGGTCAACA
Source organism: Ranitomeya variabilis (assembly GCF_051348905.1). NCBI lineage: Eukaryota > Metazoa > Chordata > Amphibia > Anura > Dendrobatidae > Ranitomeya > Ranitomeya variabilis. The sequence goes on along the minus strand of NC_135232.1, from coordinate 460,676,286 downwards.
AACTAAATCTCCTTGTGCAATGTGTAATCAACATATTAACCAACAGTTCCACGCCTTACTTAATGTTATTTGAGCAATATGCCATTAATTAGTGAGATGGGAAAACAATGCAATTTCAGATATACTTTGAAATATAGAATATTGTGAGATGCTGTGATTGTCTAAATGCTCCTCTCCAAGGAGAACAGTGTGAGATTCCACAGTACAAAACAGACCATTTTATTACAGAAATCAATGATAAAATATGGGCAGGCATGGGTCTTCATTGAAAGCAGCTCCTTCAATTATGACAAATTGTCTAAAGGGAACAAAAAAAACCCCACACTATTACAATACTACTCCTGTGTTTAATATCTGGTGTAATTTTCTTATAGTAGTTTATATAGATTAATTTTAAACAAAAAGATGAGAGAAATGCGATTGTAATGAACCCACTATTATATCAGACAGATCATGTAATGCAGTCCCCCCATTTTCACCAACGTGAGTCTCTACACCCCTTGGAGACACCTAAGGTCAGTTTGGTAGAGTTTTACACAGATGCTCCCTGTCCACACGGGCCCAGGAAGGCATGGGGAGTGGAGGATGTGGCCCATGCAGTCACTAGCATGGCACCACACTCGCATGGCACCACACTCGCTCATAACCCTGACACGCTCAGAAATTACTTTCACTAGCACCAGTGAAACAGAGCGCTGCTAGCCTGGGAGGACTGCCACCAGTTCCTCATTGGATATAAGCCCGATCGGTTAACAAGATTATATAGGGACAGAAACCAACCCCGTTAGCATGGAAAGTGAAATCAAGACATGGTGTTAGGGCTGGCGGAATGCACTGAATATATTTAGATATTATTATTGGTGCGTTCGCAGCCCGGGGTCCACTGTTCAGGAGACCAACCTGCTGCTAGCAAATGGTGGCACAATATGGCGGTCGAAGCGAACTCTGTTACTTCACTATCTGGACGGTCAATACCCCCTGATGAACCCCCGGTACTCCCACGGGGGGAAAACGCGTCGGGTATAATTAGGGATGACATCCCGTTCAGAGGTCTTCTTACATGGCTGAATGGACGCTCCCAGCACTTGAGATGGAATACTGGGAATCAGATGAGTAAAAGCGCTTTACAGACTGATTTATCAGAATGGGATGTCGCCATTTGAGCGGCTGAGAATGATATTTTGCTTAAAGATCTCTGTGGGATGTATTTGTATGTTTCATTTTTGGGTTACCACTCCATTAGTAATACTCAGATGTTAAAAAGTCATTTGACCATCTGGTTGCCGTATTTATGTATCTGCAGGGCTGACCTCAGTATTATGTGTGTATCATGAGTCAGTTGGAGTGGTCCTCCATCATAGAGCATTTTGGATAAACGAGATATTAATTTTGCCCAGAAAATTGGTTTGATTTATATGAATACCCTATTAAGGGTCTAGTTTGGGGCAAGGAAACTAATCTTGTGTTTTTTTGCTGAGTTTTGTTTTTTTGAGTTTTTTCTAAAAAAAATTTTTTTCAAGTTTTGCTCATTTTTTATATTGCTTTCATTTTTTGGGGTAACTAATTTATTGCGACAAGACTTGTTAGCACACAGGGAATACTTAGGGCTATCAGGGCCAGTCATCGTGGAGCGGGGGCGCCAACCGCAGAAACTTAGGGTGCCAACCTCCGCAGGCAGGTAGTGGTCAGTATTAGGGCACCTGACAGGGTCAGATAGTCCACATCTTATGTATTCCTGTGGTAATTTATATTTTTTATTAATGTCTTCAGATTTGGAACAAAGAGTTTTTTAACTTTATTTATTAGAAGTTATATTTTAGGGATCCTTGTGTTTTTGGTTTCTTTTTAACAGTCGATACTTCCATGTCCTCAAGCCTCCACGACTTTTGACAAAAGTCAGTAATATCATTGTAAATACATCATTGTAAATACATTCCCCTGTAGTTTTTATCTCCCTCACCACATTATAGATTGTAAGTTGTCACGTGCAGGTTTTTTTTGGGGGGTTGTTATCATTGTTACTCAGTGTAGATTGCAAGCTGTCACAAGCAGGGTAGTTTTATTTCTGTTTAATAATTGTATTATTGTTATCGTTGTTACTTAGGACTGTTGTGTTTGAAACTGTAAATAAGTTGACGCTATACAAATAACTATAAATATTAATATTAGAACACAGAGAAGCCGGATGGAGATGTTAATTATGGCATCATCGCCGATCACCATCTTGGTAAATTCCTCAAAGTTTTGGAGGATGGTATATATGTCTGACATCCATGTCCACTCCTGAGATCTTATGTGTCAAGTCAGAACTGAATACCGATGGCCTTGTTGAAGCTAGTAGTCAACAACAGCCTTCTTCTGGTCACAAATCCTTTCCAAAATATGCAGTGTAGAGTTCCAATGCATGGGGAGGACATCACACACCAGTCGGTGAGCCAGATGCTGCAAGTGCTGCAGAAGCACGGCAAGGGCGGATGAAGCTCTAGCTGATTTTCTAAAATGGGTACACTGAGCCTCGTACTTTTCCTAGCAGATCTGGCACCCCCATGTTGCTTTTCTGGAAACGTTCAACAATGAGGTCAATAATCAAAGCGACAAAGAGCATGAAACACCAAAGAGCATACAGGCTGGAATGCAATTAAAAAATGCCTTTATTAAGAAAAAGTGGCAAATAATTAATTTTAAGAAACTTATGTGCACAAGAACAGGACAAAATAAATCATAAAATATATAAATGGTATATAATATAATCAAATAGCAGCAACCCAGATTCACAAAAATATATATATATACTGCTCAGCTGTGTATATCATAGTGTACAATAGATAAAAACTCATAATATAGTGTGCATAAAATATAAATAACTCATTTAATGTGTGGCTAATGAATTGCCAAAAATATGTGCAAAGATAAGTGATATGTGCAAAGACCGCAAGACAAAAAGACCTAACAATGGTCATGCGCATATCACTTATCTTTGCACATATTTTTGGCAATTCATTAGCCACTAGTGTTGAGCATTCCGATACCGCAAGTATCGGGTATCGGCCGATACTTGCGGGTATCGGAATTCCGATACCTAGATCCGATACTTTTGTGGTATCGGGAATCGGTATCGGGATTAATATCAGTGTGTAAAAGAAAGAATTAAAATAAAAAATAGGGATATACTCACCTCTCCGACGCAGCCTGGACTTTACCGCCGTAACCGGGAGCCGTTGTACCTAAAAATGCGCGCTTGAAAGACCTTAGGTGACGTCACTGCTTTGTGATTGGTCGCATAGCGGTCACGCGACCGCTACGGACCAATCAGAGCGCCGAGACGTCATCTAAGGCCCTTCAAGCGCGCATTCTTAGGTACAACGGCTCCCGGTTACGGCGGTAAAGTCCAGGCTGCGTCGGAGGGTGAGTATATCCCTATTTTTTATTTTAATTCTTTCTTTTACACATTGATATGGATCCCAGGGCCTGAAGGAGAGTTTCCTCTCCTTCAGACCCTGGGAACCATACAGGATACCGTCCGATACTTGGTGTCCCATTGACTTGTATTGGTATCGGGTATCGGTATCGGATTAGATCCGATACTTTGCCGGTATCGGCCGATACTTTCCGATACCGATACTTTCAAGTATCGGACAGTATCGCTCAACACTATTAGCCACACATTAAATAAGTTATTTATATTTTATGCACACTATATTATGAGTTTTTATTTATTGTACACTATGATATGCACAGCTGAGTAGTATATATTTTTGTGAATCTGGGTTGCTGCTATTTGATTATATTATATACCATCTATATATTTTATGATTTCTTTTGCCCTGTTCTTGTGCACATAAGTATCTTAAAATTAATTATTTGCCACTTTTTATTAATAAAGGCATTTTTTAATCGTATTCCAGCCTGTATGCTCTTTGGTGTTTCATGCTCTTTGTTGCTTTGATTGTTCTCTCATTTTTAGTGATATCCACTATCGTTCACAGTACACTACGACTCTTGATATCTAAAAATATTTTTTTATGAAAAACACTATATTTTATCTTGAGTATTTTTTTGGGGGTATCTGTGTTTTTAACAATGAGGTTAAGCACATGGGCCAAGCATGGCACATGTGTGAGCTTGCCTCGACAAAGAGCAGCTACCAGGTTCCAGCCATTGTCACACACGACCATGCCTAGCTGTAGGTTGAATGGTGCCAGCCACTGATCTGCCTGCTCTTTGAGAGCTGTCCACAACTCTTCATCATTGTGCGGCTTGTCTCAGAATATTACCTTCAGCACAGCCTGTTGCCGCTTGGCTGAGGCAGCGCTGCATTGCTTTTAGCTTGTGACTGATATGTTGCTTTCGGAGATGGAGGCTGGAGAGGACATGAAGGAGGAGGAGGTGCAGGAGCTGTAGACTGTGGGGGCAACCCAGATTGACGTAGGGCCTGCAATACTCCTGGTTTGGAGGACGTGCACCATCCCAAAGTCGGACTGGGTCCCGGCTTCCACTATGTTAACCCAGTGGGCCGTTAGTGAGATGCACCGTCCCTGACCACAAGCACTTGTCCATGCTTCTGTGGTTAGGTGGACTTTCCCAATAACAGCATTGTGGAGGGCACGGGTAATGTTGTGGGACATGTGCTTGCTTGTGTGATGTCGTGACGGCAGACAGGAAAAATTTGCGGCTGCTGGGTAACGAGTGCCTTGTGATGGTCACCGCCATCAGGTTGCAGAAAGCTTACGTCTCCCACGGGCCTAAAATGCAACATTTCCAGGCAAGCAGATGACAAATGTGTGAATTTAGTACTGTGTGTCATGATTCCCCAATGGCATGGGAACATCAGAAACACAAAATAACAGACTAGCCCTCGGGTGATGGAAACTCAAGCTGACCGTGACCTAAATCTACCACACAACTAACAGTAGCCAGGAAGCATTCCTACGGCTGCCTAGATGCCATGCGCCAGCCGGAGAACTAACTACGCCTGGAAGAGGAAGGAACAGACCTGGCTTACCTCTAGTGAAATTCCCCAAAGATGATAGTAGCCCCCACATATATTAACGGTGAGTTCAGAGGAAAAGACATACACAGTATGAAGGTAGATTTAGCAAAGCGAGGTCCACTTACTAGATAGAGGAAGGATACAAAAGAGGACTTCACGGTCAGCTGAAAAACCCTTTCAAAAACCCATCCTGAAATTACTTTAAGACTCCTGTGTCAACTCATGACACAGGAGTGGCAATTTCAGTCCACAAGAGCTTCCAGTAACATGAAATGACAAACTGTAAACTGGACAAAAAATACAAAACAAAAAGGACAAGAGTCCACTTAGCTGATCAGCAGACTGGTAGCAGGAACATGCAACTGAAAGACTCAGGTTACAATGATGACCGGCAAGGAAGTGACTGGAGAGCAAGGCTAAATAGGGAACTCCCAAAACTGATGGAAGCAGGTGAGCTGAGGCAGAAAAGAACACACAAGTCTCCAGTACCACCAGCCACCACTAGGGGAGCCCAAAAAGCGGATCACAACAGTACCCCCCCCTTAAGGAGGGGGCACCGAACCCTCACAAGAACCACCAGGGCGACCTGGATGAGCCCTATGAAAGGCACGAACCAAATCCGAGGCATGAACATCAGAGGCAGTTACCCAAGAATTATCTTCCTGACCATAGTCCTTCCATTTAACCAGATACTGGAGTCTCCGCCTGGAAATACGGGAGTCCAAGATCTTCTCTATAACGTACTCCAATTCACACTCAACCAGCACAGGAGCAGGAGGCTCAGCAGAAGGAACCACCGGCACCTCGTATCTCCGCAACAACGACCGATGGAACACATTATGGATAGCGAAAGATGCCGGGAGGTCCAAACGAAAGGAAACAGGGTTAATAATCTCCAAAATCCTATAGGGACCGATGACCCGAGGCTTAAATTTAGGAGAAGAAACCCTCATTGGGACAAAACGGGAAGACAACCACACCAAGTCCCCAACCCGAAGGCGAGGACCAACCCGACGCTGGCGGTTAGCAAACCGCTGAGTCCTCTCCTGGGACAAATTCAAATTGTCCACCACTTGTTCCCAAATCCGATACAACCGATCCACCACAGCATCTACTCCAGGACAATCCGAAGACTCCGCCTGACCAGAAGAAAAACGGGGATGAAACCCCGAATTGCAAAAGAAAGGGGAAACCAAAGTGGCCGAACTAGCCCGATTATTAAGAGCAAACTCCGCCAACGGCAAAAAGGCAACCCAATCATCCTGATCCGCAGACACAAAACACCTCAAATACGTCTCCAAAGTCTGATTAGTTCGCTCCGTCTGGCCATTAGTCTGAGGATGGAAGGCAGACGAAAAAGACAAATCAATGCCCAACCTGGCACAGAATGCCCGCCAAAATCTAGAAACGAACTGGGTACCCCTATCAGAAACGATATTTTCAGGAATACCATGCAAGCGAACCACATTTTGAAAAAACAAAGGAACCAACTCAGACGAGGAAGGCAACTTCGGCAATGGCACCAAATGAACCATCTTAGAAAAACGGTCACACACCACCCAGATAACAGACATCCTCCGAGAGACAGGAAGATCAGAAATAAAGTCCATCGAGATGTGCGTCCAAGGCCTCTTCGGAATAGGCAAGGGCAACAACAACCCGCTAGCCCTAGAACAACAAGGCTTGGCCCGAGCACACACATCACAAGACTGCACAAAAACACGCACATCTCGAGACAGAGATGGCCACCAGAAGGATCTAGCCACCAAATCCCTGGTACCAAAAATTCCAGGATGACCCGCCAGCGTAGAAGAATGAACCTCCGAGATGACTCTACTGGTCCAATCATCAGGAACAAACAGTCTACCAGGTGGACAGCGATCAGGTCTATCCGCCTGAAATTCTTGCAAAGCACGTCGCAGATCTGGGGAAATAGCGGATAATATCACCCCATCCTCAAGGATACCTGTAGGTTCTGAATCACCAGGGGAATCAGGCTCAAAACTCCTAGAAAGGGCATCTGCCTTCACATTCTTAGAACCTGGTAGATATGAGACCACAAAATTAAACCGAGAGAAAAACAACGACCAGCGCGCCTGTCTAGGATTCAGGCGCCTGGCAGACTCAAGATAAATCAGATTCTTGTGATCAGTCAAAACCACCACCTGATGTCTAGCACCCTCAAGCCAATGACGCCACTCCTCAAATGCCCACTTCATGGCCAAAAGCTCCCGATTACCGACATCATAATTTCTTTCGGCGGCAGAAAATTTTCGAGAAAAGAACGCACAAGGTCTCATCACTGAGCAATCGGAACTTTTCTGCGACAAAACGGCCCCCGCTCCGATCTCGGAAGCATCGACCTCAACCTGAAAGGGGAGAGAGACATCAGGCTGGCGCAACACAGGGGCAGACGAAAAGCGGCGCTTAAGTTCCCGAAAGGCCTCCACAGCGGCAGAGGACCAATTGGCAACATCAGCACCCTTCTTAGTCAAATCCGTAAGAGGCTTAGCAACACCAGAAAAACCAGTTATAAATCGACGATAAAAATTAGCAAAGCCCAAGAACTTCTGAAGACCCTTTAGAGAAGTAGGCTGCGTCCAGTCACAAATAGCCCAAACCTTGACAGGGTCCATCTCAACAGAAGAAGGGGAAAAAATGTACCCCAAAAAGGAAATCTTTTGAACCCCAAAAACACACTTAGAACCCTTTACACACAGAGAATTCTTCCGCAAGACCTGAAAAACCCTCCTGACCTGCTGAACATGAGACTCCCAGTCCTCAAAAAAAATCAAAATATCGTCCAAATACACAATCATAAATTTATCCAGATATTCACGGAAAATATCATGCATAAAGGACTGAAAAACTGAAGGTGCATTAGAAAGGCCGAAAGGCCTTACTAAATACTCAAAGTGGCCCTCAGGCGTACTAAATGCGGTTTTCCACTCATCCCCTTGCTTAATTCGCACCAAATTATACGCCCCACGGAGATCAATCTTGGAGAACCACTTAGCCCCCCTTATGCGAGCAAACAAATCAGTAAGCAGCGGCAACGGATACTGATATTTGACAGTAATTTTATTCAGGAGTCGATAATCAATACAAGGCCTCAGCGAGCCATCCTTTTTAGAGACAAAGAAAAACCCAGCTCCTAAAGGTGATGAAGAAGGACGAATATGTCCCTTTTCCAGGGACTCCTTAACATACTCTCGCATGGCAGCATGCTCAGGTACAGATAGGTTAAACAAACGACCCTTTGGAAATTTACTGCCTGGAATCAGATCTATGGCGCAATCACACTCTCTGTGGGGAGGGAGAGAACCAATTTTAGGCTCTTCAAAAATATCCCCAAAATCCGACAAAAATGCCGGAACCTCAGAGGGAATAGATGACGAGATAGAAACCAAAGGTATGTCCCCATGAGCCCCCCGACACCCCCAGCTTAACACAGACATAGTTTTCCAGTCCAGTACTGGGTTATGAGATTGCAACCATGGTAATCCAAGCACTAACACATCATGTAAATTATGCAACACGAGGAAGCGAATCATCTCCTGATGGTCTGGAGTCATACGCATAGTCACTTGCGTCCAGAACTGTGGTCTATTACAAGCCAGAGGTGTAGAATCAATACCCTTCAGAGGTATAGGAACTTCCAGAGGCTCCAAATCAAACCCACAGCGCCTGGCGAAGGACCAATCCATTAGACTCAGAGCAGCGCCAGAGTCCACATAGGCATCCACGGTAATAACTGATAATGAACAAATCAGAGTTACAGACAGAAGAAATTTAGACTGTAAAGTGCCAATAGAAACAGACTTGTCAACCTTCCTAGTACGTTTAGAGCATGCTGATATAACATGCGCGGAATCACCACAGTAGAAGCACAAGCCATTTTTGCGCCTATAATTCTGCCGCTCGCTTCTTGACAGAATTCTGTCACATTGCATTTTCTCTGGCGTCCCTTCAGAAGATACCGCCAAATGGTGCACGGGTTTGCACTCCCGCAAACGCCGATCAATCTGAATCGCCATTGTGATGGACTCATTCAGACCTGTGGGCGTAGGAAACCCCACCATGACATCCTTAACGGCATCAGAAAGGCCTTCTCTGAAAATTGCCGCTAGGGCACACTCATTCCACTGAGTAAGCACAGACCATTTACGAAATTTTTGGCAGTATATCTCAGCTTCATCTTGCCCTTGAGACAGGGCTATTAAAGCTTTTTCAGCTTGAATCTCCAAATTAGGTTCCTCATACAGCAACTCTAAAGCCAGAAAAAACGCATCCACATTGAGCAACGCAGGATCCCATGGTGTCAATGAAAATGCCCAATTTTGAGGGTCACCTCGCAGCAAAGAAATCACAATCTTAACCTGCTGAACAGGATCTCCAGAGGAGTGAGGTCTGAGAGAAAGGAATAATTTACAATTACATTTGAAATTCAGAAACCGAGATCTATCTCCGGAAAATACCTCTGGTGTAGGAATCTTAGGTTCAGAAATAGGAGTGCGTCTAACATAATCTTGTAAATTCTGAACCTTCGTAGCAAGATTATTTAAACCTGCAGCCAAACTCTGAGAGTCCATCCTTACACCGGAGAGATCAGAGCCATTCAAGGATTAGAAGGAGAGAAAGGCAAGGCTGTAAATAGAGCAGAAATACAACTGAGCCAACTAAGTAGCAAACATGTGAGGAAAAAAAAAAAAAAATCTACAGACTTCTTTTACTCTCCTTTCTTCTGCCAATTACTTTAACAGTGGCCGGTCATACTGTCATGATTCCCCAATGGCATGGGAACATCAGAAACACAAAATAACAGACTAGCCCTCGGGTGATGGAAACTCAAGCTGACCGTGACCTAAATCTACCACACAACTAACAGTAGCCAGGAAGCATTCCTACGGCTGCCTAGATGCCATGCGCCAGCCGGAGAACTAACTACGCCTGGAAGAGGAAGGAACAGACCTGGCTTACCTCTAGTGAAATTCCCCAAAGATGATAGTAGCCCCCACATATATTAACGGTGAGTTCAGAGGAAAAGACATACACAGTATGGAGGTAGATTTAGCAAAGCGAGGTCCACTTACTAGATAGAGGAAGGATACAAAAGAGGACTTCACAGTCAGCTGAAAAACCCTTTCAAAAACCCATCCTGAAATTACTTTAAGACTCCTGTGTCAACTCATGACACGGGAGTGGCAATTTCAGTCCACAAGAGCTTCCAGTAACAGGAAATGACAAACTGTAAACTGGACAAAAAATACAAAACAAAAAGGACAAGAGTCCACTTAGCTGATCAGCAGACTGGTAGCAGGAACATGCAACTGAAAGACTCAGGTTACAATGATGACCGGCAAGGAAGTGACTGGAGAGCAAGGCTAAATAGGGAACTCCCAAAACTGATGGAAGCAGGTGAGCTGAGGCAGAAAAGAACACACAAGTCTCCAGTACCACCAGCCACCACTAGGGGAGCCCAAAAAGCGGATCACAACAACTGTGGCTTTGGCTGCGTATTTCCGCTTGCATTCCAAGAACTGGGGTATGGACAATTGAACGCTGGGACAACGACGTGGACGTGCTTGTTGATGGTGCTATTTGAGTTTATGTGCAACTGCAGATGCAGGGCATGAGGCATCTTAAAATGCACCATGGACCATGGATTGGCTTGCATGCAAAACATCGGAAGAAGCAGTGGTATCACCAGCAGACACTGTTCATGGAGCCTTGTGTTCAACCAACAAAGTCAGGTGCTTTGCTGCCATGTGCCTGATCATGCCGTGGTGGTTAGGATGTGATTTTTGCTACCCCTGCTGCTGCTGGCCTGGCCGGTGGTGCAAATGGCCTTTTTGGGTTTATCGGCATAGTCTTTCAAAAACAACCTGGCTGTTACAGGGACTTTCAGTGTTTTCCTCTCCCACACCACCTCCTCACTTCAACCCCGGTCTTTCCGTGTCCCCAAGGCTCAGTTCTAGGACCGCTACTCTTCTCCATCTACACCTTCGGCCTGGGACAGCTGATGTAATGGCACATTTTGCTATATCATCAGTACGCCGATGACACGCAGATCTACCTATCTGTACCTGACATCACCTCCTTAGTGACCAAAATCACACGTCTTCATGCTATTTCCTCCTTCTTTTCTGCTCACTTTCAAAAAGTGGACATGGACAAAACAGAAAACATCATCTTTCAACCATCTATTTAAATAGACATGAGAGCTGTGTATGCATCATTGGGTACCACTTTAGTAAGAGGGAAAGTTTGCCCAAGAGAAAATTATTTTCCACACATTTCTGGCATTTTTGCACATTTTTTGAAGCTGTGATCTTCATTTTCTTGGTGTGGATGTGGTAAATTTCAAAGACGTCATCAATACCATCATCGTCCATATCTTGTAAAGAGGAAATCTGGTGTTTCCCAGGGTACTGGTTATCTACGTTTAGTGTCATTCCTTTAATAGTGTTCGTTACACTAGAACAAATAATTTTCGTCTGTGACATTTGGATATTATTGGTAATATGTATGGGTGAAGATGAAGAAGCTTGTGCCACAGGTGTGTTTATAGTTATGGACGGTGCACTCCTCTTTAAATTTATTTTTTCACAAGAATCCATCAGTTTGTTTGGTTTTCCTCCAACACTGATCTGCTTTCTCTAATTCAGCATCTCACAAACATGTTGCACTCTGTCCTTTAGACAGACATGTGCATCTTTGGCAACATATTTTTGCCAGGTATTTTTTAGGCCGAGTCAAACATGTGCATCTATTACACCGATCTGCTGATGGGCATGAAACACATTCTGGTAATTGGTGGTGGATAAACGAATAATCATTGTAGGCTGTATCCTGGATCTCATACTTCCGATAGCCACCGCTGTTATTAATCATGTGTGTTCCCATTCCTGTCATCACCATGCCCTTTTCCTGATCACTTCATCCAACAATTCATCTGTCATTAATAATGACTCATTATAAAAAAAAAAAATTGCCTTTCCAGCAGCAACTATGTAGGAAACGACTTTACAGCTTTGCAAGGTGTTTATGATGCCCATAAATAATAAAAAAAATAAAAATACCCCCCCATGGGGAAATGTTTGACAGCCCATGCACTTAGTGTATGGGCATTACAAGCCGAGGAGACCCGCACCTTTACATTGGGCCTACTTTTTAATGAGGCCTTCTTCCACCTCTCATCATTTTGCACCACTAGATCACCAAGGTTCATGTGTTCCGTGCTGCTACAGACAGTCAATTTTTTGGCAAGGGTGTAGAGGATGCCCATAGTATGTTTTTAATAAATGTATCCCTCTTGGGGAAATGTTTGTTAGCCCATAGGCACTTAATGTATGGGCATTACAAGTGTAGGAGAAACTCAACTTTAAATTGGGACTATGTTTTAATGAGGCCTTCCTACACCTCTCATCATTTTCCACCACTAGATCACTGGGGTTCACGTGTGCGGCGCTGCTACAGACAGTCAATTTATTGGAAAGGGTGTCTATGATCCACATGAAATATTTTTTTAAAATTTACCCCCCATGAGCAAATGCTTGTCAGGCCAGGCACTCCATTACAAGTCTCAGAGACCCATACCCCTACATTGGGCCTACTTCTTAACTCTGTCTCCTGCAATGTCACTTCTTTACCTGCCACTAGATGAGCAGGGTGAACGTGCTCTGTACTGTTGTAGGCCACTGAATTTTGGGCAAGGGCACTGTGATGACACTATTTGATTTAATAAAAAAATGATACCCCATTGGTCAAATGTTTGTCAGCTCATGCACTCCTTTACAAGTCACAGAGACCCACATCCCTACATTGGGCTACTTCTTAACTCTGTTTCCTGCAATGTCTCTTCCTTATCTCCAACTACATGACCTGAGTGAACGTGTTCTGTACTGTTATAGGCCATAGAATTTTGGGCAAGGGGTGTGTGATGGCAATAGTATATTTTTAAAAAAGGTACCCCCCATTGGTGAAACCACATTCTTGTTGGCAAAAACTTCATAACATTTGTGTACCTTAAAGAGCTCACTTGAAAAGCTCCTTTTTGTGTTGCCTGGTTGCTCAAATTGGACACAATACACTTCATATAAATTTGATAAAGCAATGCGGTTAGTTTTGCTCAGTAGTTCATTACAAATATTTATTTGTCCACTATATTAGTTACTCTCCTTGAGAGCCATAACTTGGGCTGCATCAAAAGAACAAATGGCGAATATGCAAATGGCGATTTGGAATCCAGATTAAAATACTGTATACCGAATGCATTCAGACAATTACATAGCTGCATTTCTTGTAAAACATTTACAGATGTGACAGACAATGCTCATAGTGACACCATCTTGAGAAATGTTTGTTTATTCCCTTCACCAACAGTTCTAAGCCTCTATATCTTTGCTGTTTGTCATTGTAAAACATTAAGATTTACTGAAACTCTGCCTGCGGTGGTTTGATCTAAATCCTTGTGGCTTTTAAATTCTAGGGGTTTATGGCCCCTCGTCTGATAAACTCCATGATATTTCGGTTTCATACAACCTTGAAAGCTAGCCACTTGAAGGGCTGTGTGAAACTAGAGTTACTGCATAGTGTAAATCTCTATATAAGACCAGAGAAACATGACCAAGACAGATGCAAAAACTGTGGTACTTGTACATGTACAGTGTGCTCATACCTGCATAATTGGGAATGCCCAAGCAGTGTAGGTAATCTTACAGGGGTTCTCTGTCTTGGTGTTGCTTCTCTGATATTCCAGACGGATGATGTTTAAAAGTCTCTTGGTGATGATGTAAGTATACTGTATGTAGTTAATCTTTATATATACTTAATCATTATATGTATTTAATCCTTTAATGTACTTAACCTTTGTATGTTGACATATACAAAAGTGTACGCACTCATACTATTCAATCATACTATTCCTTGAATTTTGAACTTTGCAATAAAATTGAGTTGTATTGCAAGTATTTGCCTTCTTTAAAGCCGCATCTGAACCTTAGAGTTAAAAACCTGGCAATTAAAATTGCCAAATTCTCCTGTAAGTAATTCTGCAAAGAGGGAACCATCATACCATCAAAAAATGCAATTGGATTTTTATGGTCACATCCAGTATGTGAGTTCCAATTCGTAATGGGGTGCGTATAACTATGCAGGAGGGCTGGCCTTGCTGCCAATGTGTAAAACAAAGGTGTACGGAGCACAAAATGCATATTGTAAAGTGGATTTTCATGGGCCCATCCAGTATGTGGGTTCAAAGGCATAATGGGGAGCATAAGAATTGGTAGCAGGGCAGGCCTTGAATTCAATGCAACACTTTTTCAGGAGTAATAGAGATAAAATGAAGGCCGCACTCACCGATCTCTTGCAGGTGACTTTATTAAACATCCATCTTCATGGCACGGGGGTGTGTGTTACAGGATATGTGAGAGAGACGAACTTTTTCAGGAGTCCCCCTGGACATCTTATGAAAGGGGTATTGTGGTGCGTCGCAATTCTTGGCAGCCCATCCACTCACAGCAAAGGCTACAACAGCTTAGGAGACCCACAGTTTCATAATGGCCCTTTAAGAAGATTAATGCCGCCTGATGCACCAGTAAAAATAGGTTCTGTGACTTTAAGAGTTCCTCCTTCGTAAGTGAAACAAGATGGGTCTGCTTATGTGTCACACACCACATGGCCAGCTAGGGTGTTAAACGTTACAATGACATTTCCCAGTGAATGCATATGTAGTGGTTGAAAGCAATGTTAAAGTTGAAAAATGCTTAAAAAATGCTGCGTCTGAACTAAGCCTAAGTGGGGGAGGAACATTTTGGTCTGGGGTTATTAATTTGTCCTTACAGGCAAGTCATTAACCTGCAAAAGATGTACCTTGACATATTTCCAAGCAAAACCCGTTTTGGTTTCGTTTTAGTGTGTTTTTTGTTGCACCAGGAAAAATGGCATGAATCTCAGAAAAATGTTTACAGCTTTGATCAAGGAGTCAGGAATGCTTCCAGGGTGATCCCCATGATGTCCCTGTGTCATTTGAGCAGTGTTTCCAGCATTTTCAGACATTTTTAGACCTTAAAAGGACCCCCGGGGGGGATCGCGGTAAAAATACTCGGGTCTCCCATAGACTTATATTGGGCTCGTTGTTCTGGCCGAGTACCCGAGTTTTCCAATCTGCTCGACCCGAGCAATGAGCACCCGAGCATTTTAGTACTCGCTCATCACTATTAAAGAACTGTGTTTTTGTCTTGATAGTCCCTATGAATAGTTGTTTTGTCCAGTACGGTCATATTGCAGACATATACAGGTCCTTCTCAAAAAATTAGCATATAGTGTTACATTTCATTATTTACCATAATGTAATGATTACAATTAAACTTTCATATATTATAGATTCATTATCCACCAACTGAAATTTGTCAGGTCTTTTATTGTTCTAATACTGATGATTTTGGTATACAACTCCTGATAACCCAAAAAACCTGTCTCAATAAATTAGCATATTTCACCCGTCCAATCAAATAAAAGTGTTTTTTAATAACAAACAAAAAAACAATCAAATAATAATGTTCAGTTATGCACTCAATACTTGGTCGGGAATCCTTTGGCAGAAATGACTGCTTCAATGCGGCGTGGCATGGAGGCAATCAGCCTGTGACACTGCTGAGATGTTATGGAGGCCCAGGATGCTTCAATAGCGGCCTTAAGCTCATCCAGAGTGCTGGGTCTTGCGTCTCTCAACTTTCTCTTCACAATATCCCACAGATTCTCTATGGGGTTCAGGTCAGGAGAGTTGGCAGGCCAATTGAGCACAGTAATACCATGGTCAGTAAACCATTTACCAGTGGTTTTGGCACTGTGAGCAGGTGCCAGGTCGTGCTGAAAAATGAAATCTTCATCTCCATAAAGCATTTCAGCCGATGGAAGCATGAAGTGCTCCAAAATCTCCTGATAGCTAGCTGCATTGACCCTGCCCTTGATGAAACACAGTGGACCAACACCAGCAGCTGACATGGCACCCCACACCATCACTGACTGTGGGTACTTGACACTGGACTTCAGGCATTTTGGCATTTCCTTCTCCCCAGTCTTCCTCCAGACTCTGGCACCTTGATTTCCGAATGACATGCAAAATTTGCTTTCATCAGAAAAAAGTACTTGGGACCACTTAGCAACAGTCCAGTGCTGCTTCTCTGTAGCCCATTTCCTGCACACGCCTGTGCACGGTGGCTCTGGATGTTTCCACACCAGACTCAGTCCACTGCTTCCTCAGGTT
This sequence comes from Ranitomeya variabilis, assembly GCF_051348905.1. Taxonomy (NCBI): domain Eukaryota; kingdom Metazoa; phylum Chordata; class Amphibia; order Anura; family Dendrobatidae; genus Ranitomeya; species Ranitomeya variabilis. The sequence goes on along the minus strand of NC_135232.1, from coordinate 460,660,027 downwards.
CCCCAAGGTCTGGAATCGGTCCTTCTCCACAATCTTCCTCAGGGTCCGGTCACCTCTTCTCGTTGTACAGCGTTTTCTGCCACATTGTTTCCTTCCAACAGACTTACCATTGAGGTGCCTTGATACAGCACTCTGGGAACAGCCTATTTGTTAAGAAATTTCTTTTTGGGTCTTACCCTCTTGCTTGAGGGTGTCAATGATGGCCTTCTTGACATCTGTCAGGTCGCTAGTCTTACCCATGATGGGGGTTTTGAGTAATGAACCAGGCAGGGAGTTTTTAAAAGCCTCAGGTATCTTTTGCATGTGTTTAGAGTTAATTAGTTGATTCAGAAGATTAGGGTAATAGGTCGTTTAGAGGACCTTTTCTTGATATGCTAATTTATTGAGACAGGTTTTTTGGGTTATCAGGAGTTGTATGCCAAAATCATCAGTATTAAAACAATAAAAGACCTGACAAATTTCAGTTGGTGGATAATGAATCTATAATATATGAAAGTTTAATTGTAATCATTACATTATGGCAAATAATGAAATTTAACACTATATGCTAATTTTTTGAGAAGGACCTGTATTAGAGATTGCATTTTATGGCTACCATCTCTAAGATGTCTTGCAGTTCTAGTGACCTGAAGTTAGAGCACTATAGAAGGTCAATAATGATCCAGTTTATTTGGCTGTAATACAGACATAACAATGTAGCTAGATTACAGATATCTGAAACCCACTTTACAGTTATGTTAAAAGCAGAGGCCTACTGTTCTTTGGATGTTCTTAATTTTATGGATGACAGGAAGAATTGTCTAGAATCCTTTGAATGATGTTGGCAGCAAAGGAAAAAAGTGTTTGCCAGCCCTCCATAAATGGATCAGCAAGTTGAAGGCTCATGCACACGACTAATTTTTCTGACGAGTGCTATCCATGGTTTTGAGTGATAGCACTCAAACATATGATATTCTGTGGGGCTGTGCACATGTCTGATTTTGATCTGAGTGTCGGATCAAAATCAGCAATGAAAGTCTATGGGTCTCTGAAAAAAACTGGACCATGCTCACATGATATCTGAATGCTGTCCGAAATTCACAAACTAACAGAATAGAGAAGGTGAAAAATCTTTTTTATTTTTCTCTATATCCGGAAAAAATGATGACGCACTGGTCAAACTCTGGTCAGAGCCAGATCAGCATCATCAGACTGTTTTTCTCGGATATGGAGAAATCAGTCTTGTGAACATACCCTGATTGTTACAGTATAATGAAGCCCCTTCAGAGTATAATGCAGCACCCTCAGAGTATAATGCAGTGGCCTCAGAGTATAATGCAGCCCCCCCACACACACACTATAACTGCAGCCCCACAAACACACAGTATAATTCAGTCCCCGCAGAAACACACACACAGTATAGTGCAGCCTCCAAAACACAGTAAACTGCAGCCCCCACACACAGTATGATGCAGCCCCCCACACACAGTATAATGCAGCCCCCACAAAGTATAATGCAGCCCACACACAGTATAGTGCAGTCGCCCCACAGTTTAGTGCAGCCCCCATTCAGTGTATAATGCATACACAGTATAGTGCAGCTCCCCACACAGTATAATGCAGCCCCACACACACTCACAGTATAGTGCAGTCACCCCACACAGTATAGTGCAGCCCCCACACAAAGCATAATGCAACCCCCCACACACAGCATAATGCAGCCCCCACACAGTATAATGCAGCCCACACACAGTATAGTGCAGTCCCTCCACACAGTATAGTGCAGCTCCCACACACAATATGATGCATTCACAGTATAGTACAGCCCCGACACACTGTATAATGCATACAATGTATAGTTCAGCCCCCACACAGTATAGTACAGACCCCACACACTGTATAATGCATACTCAGTGTAGTGCAGCCCCTGCCCACTGTATAATGCATACACAGTATAGTTCAGCCGCCCACACAGTATAATACAGCCCTCACACACTCACAGTATAGTGTAGTCCCCCTACACAGTATAGTGCAGCAGACACACAACACTGTATAGTGTAGTCGGCCCACACACAGTATCATGCAGCAGAGACACACACACACTCACACACATACACATATACAACACATACACAATACTTACCTCTCATTCTCATTCCCCTGCTGCTCTAGCTTCTGCAGATCATCTCAGTGTCTCATCAGCTCCACTACTGGCACATGCTGAGTCAGAGGCAGAGGGGGAGTGATGAGAGAGGGAGTCTGACATGAAGCTCTCTCCTCTATCACTGTTTTCAACTGTATCCGCATCGTATATGCCGATATGTTGATTGCGCAATGCGGGAGAGAGGGGAGGGAGGCAGCACCAGGCCCTTCTTACTCAGGGGCCCCATAGTGGTTGTGTGTTTTGCCGCCCTTAGCGGCACACCACTGGCTGGGGGCCCCTGGAGGAGCATGGGCCCTAGGCGGCTGCCTTGTCTGCCTGCCCCTAATGCTGGCCCTGACTATATAGCAGCAGGCTTATAAGGCCACTAGTGATAAAATCCTGCTGATAAAACTGTGATTTTATCAAAACTATATTAAACAGCCCAGTAAGTGACACATTGCTGGAATCAGGGTCTCTGCCACTATGTTATGCTGCTATCAGATTAGGTGGCAAAAACCTGGTGATAGATTCCCTTTAATCCATGTCACACAAAGTATGAGATTTACGCTACAATGTATTAAATTTCCTTACATTAAATCAGTATTCAAAAGGAGACCGCTTGAAAATCTAGTATCCAGAGTCATAATCTAGAAATCATCTGTTATGAACTTTGCAACCTCAGTTGCTTCCAGTGATTATTTTCCTTTTTTTTTGCACCTATGACTATAAAGCTCTCTCTGTCACTTATCTCTATGATTTTTAGGATCCGTAGACATAATACAGATATTAGGTTTTTAATGTTAATGAATCAACACTGTTCTAAGAGAATGACTGTGGCCTGATTCATTACATCAGTCTTGATAAGGAGGCATGTATCATAGTGTGTGCCTTGCCAAAAATCTTACTCCATTCAGGGACTGGAGTAACATTTATGGTGTGGTAAAAGCCTCCACTCATCATGAATTTGATGATAGGGGTTGCCTTGTCTAGCCTCAATGATGTCCACTTTATTAGATGAGAGCTGGGCAAAGATGATGTGAAAAACCTAAAAGTCATAAAAATTTTGCACCAAAACTTTGCAACTTTTCAAAAAATTTTAAGCCATAATTCTGGCTTAAAAGCTTCGATGAATTGAGCTGTGAGGTTAGTTTCATATATCAGTTTTCTTTCTCATAAGTAAAGTCAATGTTTTTTCATTGTTCTGGACTAGTGATGGGCGAACCCATGGGTGTTTGGCTTTGGCGGGTTCGGCCGAATATCTAAAACAAAGCTGGTTTGGGTACCAGAGTGGTACTCGAACCCAAACCGGGATCCCATTAAGATGAATGGGGGGCCTGAACATCCACTTTTTGGCACACTGTCATCTGCATGACAGAGCAGCAAACAAGAGATTGGATCAGCAGTAAAATCATTACTGCTGGTCACAGAGCTGTGGTTTCTAGTGTGAGCCAATAGCTGTGACTGCCGGTAGAAAGGTTACTGCCGGTCACAGGCATCAGATGAGAGAACACTACTCCCATCAGCCTATGCCTGCTGTGACTGATAACAGCGACAGCAGGCGCCACTGATAGGAATATTCATCACTGGCATCTATGCTATAAATAAATCCATATTGTCCCATGATGATCCGAATGGTTTGAAGAGCAGTCAGATCAGTGACTGCTCTCCCCACCAGCCAGCTCACACTAACAAAGGAGCATAATCGCTCCTGCAGTGTTTAGCGCAGAAAGTTCTCACACAGCAAGCAGTGCCATAAGTGAGGTCACCAGTGTTCATCAGCTTTAAACTGTGATGAACTTTTTCATGGCAGCTCAGCATAACACCCTGGAGAAGCGATTACATGCCTGTGTCAATGTGAGTTGGCTGGTGGGGAGAGCAGTTACTAAGGTGACTGCTCTCCAAATCATCCAGATCATCGTGGAACAGTATGGATTATGTTCACATCGAACAGGTGAGGGATATGGTTGTTTATTATTTTTCTTCTTTAGCAGGGGACATGGGCATCGATGGATTAGATGTAGCGGTGAGTATTATGGTTGCATATTATTTTCTGTCTTTTACAGGTGACACGGGCTTCAAAGGATTGGGTGTAAAAGTGAGTACAAGTGAGCTTTTTATTTTTATTTCAAATAAAGAAGTCAGTGTCATTATTTCAATTAAAGGATTTTATTCTGGCTGTGTCTTTTTACAATCTTACTATGAGGCTAATAATGGAGGTGTCTTATAGAAGCCTCTCCATTACTAACCTGTGGGCTTAATGTCAGAGGCCAAAAAACATCTGACATCAACCCCTCAACCATTACCTCACTTTCCATTGCACCAAGAATAGTGGGAAGCACCATTTCTGGGGCGGCTGCAGGCTACTATTTTTAGGTTGGGGGAGCCAATATCCATGGGCCTTCACCAATCTGAGAATACCAGCCCTCAGATGTTTGCTTTATCTTGGCCGATTGTCCAAAATGGGGGGACCCTATCCCATTTTTAAAAACTATTTACTTTAATAATTTGCAAAAACAGCAGGGGACACCTTTATTTTTAATAACCAGCCTTGCCAAAGCTGACAGCTGAAGGTTGCAACCACCCACAGCTTTTAGTTTTGCCTTCACTGGTTATCAAAAATAGAAGAGTCCCCACATTATTTTTTAAAAACATATTTATTTAAGTGGCATAGGTGCCGGCTAATGAATACTCTCATCTCTGACTTCTGGTCTCGCTGTTATCAGTGACAGCAGGCATAGGCTGATGAGACTAGTACTCTCTCATCAGCTGATGCCTGTGACCGGTGGTTACCTTTTTGACAGCATGGGAACCGCCGATTAGAGCCACCAATATTTCTCACACTGTAATGCAGATACCAGCTTGGGAAACACCCTTTGTTCCGGGTGCCGAACCAGAACAGCAACATGGACTTCCTGGAGAAGTCCGTGTTCAGGGTCCGTACACGAACACTAGGTGTTCGGTATAGACCCTGAACTTTACTATTCATGTTCGCCCATCTGTATTCTGGACCCATTTTTGGTTCGTGTGTCAGCTTTAATAATGTTTGTTGACTTCACTGTTCTTGTATAAAAAAGTATAAATTTTCTTAATTTCAGCATCTCGTTAAGCTAAAAAAGATACGGACAACTCTCACATGATATTTGTGTGCTATTCTTTTTTCATGGTGTCATTGTCTTGCATTACAACGGGGCTCAAAATAAGACATGGCTATTTTCTTTTTTTCTGTAAAGCAACCTGAAATAACACTTACAAAGGCAATGACGCACAAAACTGGACTCAATCTCTATTCACACAGTTTGGTTAAATATATATTTTATTATGTTTTTCTAGCTATTTAAAAAAAATACATCATGACTACATTATGTGAATATACCCTTATGCTCATTTGGCCACCAAATGTCCATCCAATTTACATACGCACATGCGCTCTAGATTCTGTTGAACATGCATATGTTAGAAATAAGTAGAATGGAGAAAAGCGCTTAGCAAAATTTTTTGACGATGGCTTCTCTCTTGTAGGAACACTTGAATTTAGACATTAATGTTCAAACAATGCTGCTAAAAATATTACAAAAAAATGCTAAATATTGTCAAAGATGACAGCTGCTTTGTTTTAATCAATCTCTACAATTATTTTTATTATACGATATTATATAGAGGTGAGCGGATCTTTACAAATTTGGATAAACTAGCTTTGACAAATTTTCCCAAGAAATGTAATTTGAGGCAAATAAATTTGCTGTGAATCACATAACTAAACAGCCTCTGATTGCCCAGAAAATATGTGCATTACACTCTGGATTCTCCTTGGTGTCTATTGAGTTTTGTAATGCAAACACAGCCTCAACACACTTATTGAGTCTTCCGACGAACATTTTAAAATTAATTTTACCGATAAAGTTTTCAAACTTGCGTTAAACCACCAATTTCAGGAAACTTAACTCGAGCTTGATACTTTGCAACTCGGTCTGGTCAGAACAGTAAAGGGAACATGTCTATCTTATTAACAGAATAATAAAGTAAATGTTGATAACATTATTTTCAATTGTAATTCTGGAAATATTTGTCTATAATGCCGTTGATATATCAGGATTTAACAGTGCAGAGTTAAAGTATGTTAGCAGAATGTTCCATTTAGTGCGGCTTCCTTGGTGTTGCTTATTTCAGTATATGTTCTGCTTTCATGAATGTGACATTAATTCTCTGCTTCTCTATGTAGCTCCTTTCATCACTACTCCCCTTGAAACCCTTGATGCTTTAGTAGAAGATGTCGCCACTTTCATGTGTACGGTGGATTCATATCCTCAGTCGGAAATCACATGGACACGCAATAACATTCCTATCAGGTCTGTAAGCCTTTCATGTATAGAACTTAAAATTATTTGAATGTTTATTTACTTTATTGGTGTGAATGATAGAAAATATTTTGGCACAATATATCATGCATGTCTCATATAGAAAAACCATGTAGTACACAGTATGCAGGTGACGTAGTGTTACTGTTAGTGTATATAAAAACTGATATTTCAGGAGGAATTCCAAATTAGGATTTCATTGATAACACATTATATTACTAGCTCAGCTTTAGGGATCATGTATGTTCTTCTTGGTCTGATTAAGGATCACAATGCACGGGTTGGCTGCGGGTCTCCTGACCCAAGCTTGACATATATACTGTATATACTGTATATTCATATATTTCTGAGTCTCTCATGCTCAGGTCAGGAGACTCATGACCAGTCCGTGTATTGCGGTCCATTATAGGAACGAGATCCATGGACGTCTGTATAAGACTTTATTCATGCTTTGGCCAATAACTATAAGAAACCCAAACGCTGTGAAATATATCTCAATAACCTATATCCCTAATCTCCCTAGTCCTGTCTCACTATTGGGGTTATGTAATACTAGTGCACAGAACTGTGATGATAATTAGTACAGGAGTAGGCAATTATTGTTGCCAAGAGGCCACATGAAAATCTGTTACTGATGAGGAAGGCTGAATCAATATGCAGAACTATTAGTTTTAATGTCACCGCTAGTGTTGAGCATTCCGATACCGCAAGTATCGGGTATCGGCCGATATTTGCTGTATCGGAATTCCGATACCGAGATCCGATACTTTTGTGGTATCGGGTATCGGTATCGAAACAACATTAATGTGTAAAATAAAGAATTAAAATAAAAAATATTGCTATTCTCACCTCTCCGACGCAGCCTGCACCTTACCGAGGGAACCGGCAGCGTTGTTTGCTTAAAATTCGCGCTTTAACTTCCTTACGCGAAGTCCCGGCTTGTGATTGGTCGCGCGCCGCCCATGTGGCCGGGACGCAACCAATCACAGCAAGCCGTGACGTAATTTCAGGTCCTTCAGGATTTTAAAATTACGTTCCGGCGTTGTGATTGGTTGCGTCGAGGTCACATGGGCGACGCGACCAATCACAAGCCGTGACGTCACGGGAGGCTGGACACGCGCGCATTTTAAAATGCGCGCGTCTCCTGCCTCCCGTGACGTCACGGCTTGTGATTGGTCGCGTCGCCCATGTGACCGCGACGCAACCAATCACAACGCCGGAACGTAATTTTAAAATCCTGAAGGACCTGAAATTACGTCACGGCTTGCTGTGATTGGTTGCGTCCCGGCCACATGGGCGGCGCGCGACCAATCACAAGCCAGGACTTCGCGTAAGGAAGTTAAAGCGCGAATTTTAAGCAAACAACGCTGCCGGTTCCCTCGGTAAGGTGCAAGCTGCGTCGGAGAGGTGAGTATAGCAATATTTTTTATTTTAATTCTTTATTTTACACATTAATATGGTTCCCAGGGCCTGAAAGAGAGTTTCCTCTCCTTTAGACCCTGGGAACCATCAGGAATACCGTCCGATACATGAGTCCCATTGACTTGTATTGGTATCGGGTATCGGTATCGGATTAGATCCGATACTTTGCCGGTATCGGCCGATACTTTCCGATACCGATACTTTCAAGTATCGGACGGTATCGCTCAACACTAGTCACCGCTGCAGCTGGTACCTACACACTGTAGAATCGGGGGAGATGTCACTGAAGAAGGAGAAGGTGAGTAACTGCTCAAGTTCTTATTTTAATGCAGCACAATCCAATGGATAGAAAAAAATATTTGTGGAAAACCCCTATAAAGGATTGTCCACTACTTGACAACTTCTTTTAAAGGGAATCTGTCACCAGGCTTTTGCTATGCAATCTGAGAGCAGTCTAATGTACGAGCAGAGACCCTGATTACACTTACTAGACTGTGTTCCACTGTTTCAATACAATTAGTTAGACTCAACTAGTGAGGTGGATTCACTAAAGGTACCGTCACATTAAGCGACGCTGCAGCGATAGCGACAACGATGCCGATCGCTGCAGCGTCGCTGTTTGATCGCTGGAGAGCTGTCACACAGACCGCTCTCCAGCGACCAACGATGCCGAGGTCCCCGGGTAACCAGGGTAAACATCGGGTTGCTAAGCGCAGGGCCGCGCTTAGTAACCCGATGTTTACCCTGGTTACCAGCGTAAAAGTAAAAAAAACAAACAGTACATGCTCACCTGCGTGTCCCTCAGCGTCTGCTCCCTGACACTGACTGAGCTCCGGCCCTAACAGCACAGCGGTGATGTCACCGCTGGGCTTTCACTTTCACTTTAGGGCCGGATCTCAGTCAGAGCAGGAAGCAGATGCTGAGGGACGCGCAGGTGAGTATGTACTGTTTGTTTTTTTTACTTTTACGCTGGTAACCAGGGTAAACATCGGGTTACTAAGCGCGGCCCTGCGCTTAGTAACCCGATGTTTACCCTGGTTACCAGTGTAAAACATCGCTGGTATCGTTGCTTTTGGTGTCAAACACAACGATACACGGCGATCGGACGACCAAATAAAGTTCTGGACTTTATTCAGCGACCAGCGACATCACAGCAGGATCCTGATCGCTGCTGCGTGTCAAACTAAACGATATCGCTAGCGAGGACGCTGCAACGTCACGGATCGCTAGCGATCTCGTTTAGTGTGACGGTACCTTAAGCCATATATTCGGGTGGGCAAGCGGAACACGGGCGTCGGTGCAGCTTCCTCGATGACACGCTTCCTCCTGGCCCTCTGAGGAAGCCATGGGGAAACATGCGTAGGGGCGCTTGTCATAACTGCGACCGTGAATATGGGTAAGAGATAATAATGACATGACTCATTGCACCTCCTTTGGGGACAGTATTTTTGATGGTCACTAACTTATTAGATACATAGCACTTTCTGTCTACCCTGTGTTGTGCTGGAGGTGGTCATATTTTACTGGTTTTATAATTGAATGTACTGTCACTTTATGTATTTAATAAGGATAATGTGAAAGCTCTCTTCCTATATTCATGCTTGTGGGGTGACACTATTTTTGTCTGGGGCACCTGTCTGACCTGATCTGAACAGCTCTATAACTTGATACAACCTTTGTTAATATACAGTATGTATTTATATTTGCATTATTGGTCATGAATTATTTGTTAATTAAAACATATCTTTTACAATTCTGATATACTTCTTTGTGGTTTATATGCTCCATGTTCTCTTGTTTTAAAATGAGCTATGCTAGACCTGCAGCAGAGAAAATTGTTATTTTATCATAACTTGTGCTCCAGTATACTATAACACATCACTAGAACAAGGGTCTCTGTCCCTAATATATGCTGCTGTCAGATTACAGAACAAAAACAAGGGTGATAGATTCCCTTTAAACTCCCCTGATTGCTGTAAAGGTAATTTTGGTAATAGGTTTATGTCATCTATTGACCTGGGTTAACCCCTTCCTGACCTTGGAAGTACCCAATACATCATGGTCAGGAAGAGTTTCCTGACATTGGACGTACTGGGCATGTCCTGGCGATTTTGCATGCACAGAAGCTGTGCCGATCGCCATCGGGTGATCAGCTGATATTAACAGCTGACACCTGGCTCTCACTGTCAGGAGCGGTGCCGGCACCATTCCCTGCTGTTTAACCCACTGGTTAGCCCCTACAGTGAACACCACAAAAAAAGATCAAAAACAGGGCAAATAAATATGCTTTTTCGTCATTCTACTGAACAAAACGTGGAATAAAACTAATCTAATAGACGATTGTAAATAAAAATGGTATCACTGAAAACGCCATTTTGTCCTGCAAAAGCTAATCTGCAATACAGCTACATCAGCGGAAAAATAAAAAAAGTTAAAGCTTTCAGAATAAAGCAATGCAAAAATAATACTTGTTTCTATAAAAGTTTTCATTGTGAAAAAGCGCCAAAATCTAAAAAAAAATAAATGTGATATCGCTGTAATCTTACTGACCCAAGGAATAAAACTGGCATATCAATTTTACCACAAGCGGATCAGCATTAACAAAAAATACAGTTGATGGTTTTTGTTCACTCTGCCTCTTAAAAATTAGCATAGAAAGCAATCAAAAATTGTCATATGCCCAAAAATGGTACCAATAAAAACGTCAGCTCGTCCCACAAAAAACAAGCTGTCTCATAACTCTGTTGGCAATAATGGGGAAAAACTATAGCTCTCAAAATGCGGAGAAGAGCAATTACAAATGTTCTTTTTTTATTTGTGACAGCAGCTAAACAAAATTTTTAAATCTGGTATAGCTGTAATCGCACCGACCCAAAGAATAAAGTCGCACACCTGAGTAGCAGCCACAATAAATTCTGATCCCACAGTCATAGTAATCAGTACAATATCAAATACCAACCCAAATGGCAGACCGCTGATAACCTCACGTTATATATTTTCCACTATTACATGTATAATATTGAGAATGACTGCACTATGCACTTTTTTTTCGTAATTTAATTATTTATTTTATTAGTTATATTGTCATGCATTTTATGGTATTTGGCACTCTTAGCAAACTGATAACGAATATTTTTGACAAATAGGTCTGCTGATCTTTCTGTGGTACATGTTATTGAGTATTGATTTCCCCTTATGTTATTTCATCTTGCATAGTCTGTTCCCTTCATTATTATATATATTTTTTAATTGTCTGTTGTGCATTCATTAATAATTAATTTTTGTATGATTAAAATTCCTTTGGGGTCTAATTTCCTAACTGGGGTCACTTGTGGTGCGTTTCCACTATTTAGGCACATCAGGGACTCTCTAAAAGCAACATGACACCAGCAGACCATTCCATCAAAGTCTGCATTCCAAAACATCACTCCTTCCTTTCTGAGCCCTGCCGTGTGCCCAAACAGTAGTTTTCCCCCACAAAAGGGATATTGGCGTACTAAAGAGAAATTGCGCAACGTATTTTGTTGTCCATTTTCTTCTGTTACCTTTGTGAAAATCAAAAAATTGGGGTTAAAAGAACATTTTTGTGCGAAAAAATTGTTTTTTTTATTTTTACGGCTGTACATTATAAACTTCTGTGAAGCACCTGGGGCTTCAAAATGCTCACTGCATATCTAAATACATTTCTTGAGGTGTCTAGTGTCCAAAATGTGGTCACGTGTGGGGGGTTTCCACTGTTTAGGCACATTGAGGGCTCTCCAAATGGGACATAGTGTCTGCTAATGATTCCAGCCAATTTTGTGTTCAAAAAGTCCAATGGCGCTCCTTCCCTTCCGAGCTCTGCCGTCCACCCAAACAACAGTTTTCCCCCACATATGGGGAATCAGCGTGCTCAGGAGAAATTGCACAATACATATTGTGGTCTATTTTCTCTGGTTACTATTGTGAAAATAGAAAAAAATGGAGAATAAATTAACATTTTTGAGAAAAAAAAAATTAAATTTTCACTTTTTCATTAATTCCTGTGAAGCACCTGAAGGGTTAATAAACTTCTTGAATGTGACTTTGAGTACTCTAATGGTTGTCATTTTGGATATTTTCTGTCATATCAGCTCCTTAAAGTCATTTCAAATGTGATGTGGTCCCTAAAAAATGGTATTGTAAATTTTGCTGGAAAAATGAAAAATCGCTGGTCAAATTTTAACCCTTCTAACTTCCTAACAAAAAAAATGATGTTTCAAAAACTGTGCTGATATAAAGTAAATGTTACATATTAACTATTTTGTGTGACATAACTCTATGGTTTAAGGGCATAACAATTTAAAGTTTGAAAATTGCAAAATTTTTCAATTTTTCTCCAAATTTCAGATTTTTTCACAATAAACGAAAGTTAAATCGAATAAATTTTACCACTAACATGAAGTACAATATGTCACTTAAAAAATCTCAGAATCACTGGGATTTGTTAAAGGGTTCCAGGATTATTACTATATAAAGTGACACTGGTCAGAATCGTAAAATTTGGCCTGGTCATGAAGGTGAAAACAGGCTTGGGTGTAAAGGGGTTAAAGTAATAGAAACAGGTTTTATTCACCATCCTTGAGTCCAGCCATTCTGCCGCTGATGAGTTATCTCTTTATCGGCTGCAGCAGTATAATCATGAGTACAATGCTTATTGAGATCTGGAAGGAAAGGAAGAAATATCCAGCTGCACAGATTAAAAGTTTTGAAACTTTATTTTATTATGCTAAAAACCAACGAAACATCCATTCAATTGTGTCCATTAGAAAAACACCAAAGTGTTTCTGGTGCACACAGCACCCATAATAATAATATGGTCACTGAGCTAATTGACTGGTTGTGCTGTAGTCATGCCGTCCTTGCTGCAGCCAGTAGACTAAGCCCAGAGTAGAAGAGGAGAGGCAGTGCTAGATGTGAGGAGGCCAGGAACCCATAATGGGAAACATTTTTAAGTTAAAAAAGATATATCTCCTCTAAATGAATCGTTCGGCTGCTCTGAACTCTATGTCCCCCAACTGGTTCTGTGACATGAGCAATATCATGTGACAGCTGCAAGGGCCAATTTTGTTTGCCATACGAATGGCAAGGGACACAAGGCTCAGAGTGGAAGAATGGCGCACGTGCAAGGAGGCCATTAAACTTTTTTTCTTCAATGTAGCTTTTTGGTGGCATTTAAAAGAGATGCTGAATAGTGAACAACCTCTTTAACGGTGAATTATACATTATTATTATTATATAATTGATGTTCAGTTTTCAACGTATGGTAAAAAAAATTGTGACTTAAACACATGTTATAAAAGGTTTATAGCCATTCCACATGCAATATGTGCAGAAGTTCCTATCACTTTCCACCTGCTCCAAAGTTCTAGAACCTGTAGATCCAGAATCACACTTTTGGGCTGGTTGAACAGTTGAATCTGCCGCAAGGTTGTTTTGTTATAGCTGTGATCATTGACAAATTCCAGCTGTCATCAACCCCAACTACCATTACCCCAGTTGCCACTGCACTAGGGCAATTCGGAAGAGTGAAGGCGAAGCGCCAGAATTAACACCTAACCAATTTTAGAGTGGCTGTCGGCTGCTATTTTAGGCTGAGAAGGGCCCAATAACCAGGAACCTTCCGAGACTGATAATATAAGCACACAGCTGTCTGCTTTACATTGGCTGGTTACTAATAATAGGGGGGCCCCATTGTTTTTTTATTTATAAGGCTAAACATCCTTTAGTGCCATATGAAAGGCACTAAAGGGTGCAAGTTTATTATATGTAGGGGCTTGTGACATATATCTACAGGACAATTATGTAATATACTTATCTAATAGAAGTGGACAGAGCAGAGTTACACATTCCTAGCAGTGGTGTAATGGGTGAGTAGCAATATAGTGGACATAGTGGAGTGAAACATTACACCTCTGCTCACATAGAAAAAGACAGAGTGGGGTCACACATTATACCACTGCTCCCATAAAAGTGGACAGAGCAGGGTAACATCTTACATACATTAAGTCAATACACAAAGACATAGAAAACGGGGCGGCACAATCTTCAACAGCTTTTCCCAGACCACTACCAGGGTGTGTTGGAATTTAACAGCGGACTGCACAGCCAATGAATCCTGACTTCAGGTGCTCCTCCAAGAATCAACGTTCATTTGTATAATCCACATGTAATAAAAGATGAGGGCACTCACCAGTCTTCACAAGATTCAAACCTTTATTAATGCAAGTCCAAGATAAAATTCATGGCCGGAGATGAGAGAGCCGAAGCTCGTGTGAGCAGGGGAGAACGGGGACGACGGTCGTTTCGCGCTGTGCCTGCGCTTCTATGGGTCAGACTGACCTGGTGAAGACTGGTGAGTGCCCTCATCTTTTATTACATGTGGATCTTACATACATTAGATACTGCATATCTAATCCAATCCTATGTGATACACTCCGCTGAGCTCAATATCTATTCCCATCAGGTAATAAACTAGAATTAGCCCTGTATCTAATCCCAGCGTGTGTTATAACTAATCGTGCACAAGATACACTAAAAGGTATCTAACCCCAGCTTATGTTACAGCGAGCAGCACCAACTAACAGAATGAGTACTGCCGTTCGTTTTCAGTGACACTGTCAACTTGTCAGTAATCACTGAAGTCAACAACAAAATGGCTCCTCATTGTGATCCTAAACTTCATCCATTCTTATCCTTTTGCAAATACCCAGAAGGGGAGGAGAGGGGTGACACCACACACATGTCCGGAGATTCAGTTCAGATTTACAGCAGTCGTAATGTGAGCTAGTTGTACACTAGGTTTTCATGGCAAATGTCAACAGCTGCTCCCCCTAGTGTTTATAAGTGGAAATACCAAACCTTTTAACATTATTTTTCATATTTTCTTCATTAAAAACAAATTATGCTATATATATTTTTAAATTAGTACTTCATATTTTTTCAATTGTTGAAAAAAAAATTTTTTTGATCGCACCTTCTGTCATGATATGTACTTTTGCCCTGTCCTGTATTTGAAAATATGATGTTTGTAACTGGTCGCTGGTTTCTATTAGCTGTAACTTATGTATTTTCTTGTGCTGGGAGTCACCTGTAACAATGTCTCCTTCCCCCAATACTTGCAGCCCTAAAGGTACCGACACACTAAACGATATCGCTAGCGATCCGTGACGTTGCAGCATCCTGGCTAGCGATATCGTTGTGTTTGACACGCAGCAGCGATCAGGATCCTGCTGTGATATCGCTGGTCGTTGATTAAAGTTCAGAACTTTATTTGGTCGTCAGATCGCCGTGTATCGTTGTGTTTGTCAGCAAAAGCAACGATGTTTTACAATGGTAACCAGGGTAAATATCGGGTTACTAAGCGCAGGGCCGTGCTTAGTAACCCGATGTTTACCCTGGTTACCAGTGTAAAATGTAAAAAAACAAACAGTACATACTCACCTTCTGATGTCTGTCACACGTCCCTCGCTGTCCGCTTCCTGCACTGACTGAGCACCGGCCGTAAAGTGAGCAGAGCACAGCGGTGACGTCACCGCTCTGCTGTTAGGGCCGGCACTCAGTCAGTGCAGGAAGCGGACGCCGGGGGACGTGAATGTGAGTATGTACTGTTTGTTTTTTTACATTTTACACTGGTAACCAGGGTAAACATCGGGTTACTAAGTGCGGCCCTGCGCTTAGCAACCCGATATTTACCCTGGTTACCCAGGGACCTCGGCATCGTTGGTCGCTGGAGAGCTGTCTGTGTGACAGCTCTCCAGCGACCAAACAGCAACGCTGCAGCGATCGGCATCGTTGTCTGTATCGCTGCAGCGTTGCTTAGTGTGACGGTACCTTAAGCTTTAATGTAATTAAGCTTTGTCAACTAGTGAAGGAATAGACATTCTTCCTCACAGCAGGTGGCTAGTCAAATGTACATACTACATAGACTAAGCGGAGCCGACCAGAATAGAATCTTCTGATGGACCCAACCATTGAATAGAAGGTGTGACCCCTACCCCCTTCATGGGCGGATCCCAGGAGCTCAGACAAGCCATTCTTATTTTTGAGATCAGATGTGAGTTGATCCTTGAAGGAGGAGTGGGGATTCTTAGCTGAGGCAAGACCCCATGTCCATCTGTGACTGCGGAAGCAAACAGGGCGAGACTTGAGCTGAGGACATATCTTGTCGTTCGTGGGATTGTTTTGGGATCCCTTGGACTCGTGTGGACTATTGTTTTGTTAGCTGGCACAAGGATTATCGGGAAGGGCCCCGAACCGGTTCCGGTGGACTGATTGTGGACTCTGTAGATCTACCTGCATGTGTTGTTCCAGCGTTCTGGATAATAAATCTGTGGAATCATCCCTTGGCCTGTTGTCCCTTCTTGCTCTGCCGTACACCCCGTCACAAACTGGTGGCAGCAGTGGGATCACAGCAGAAGGAATGGAGGACAACGGCCCAACATCGGGAACCAGCACCGCAGAGTACAAGAACTGGACTGTGGTGAACTTACAAACAAAGGCCCGTGAACTGGGAGTCAGCTACAAGGGGCTCTCCAAGGAGCAGCTAATTGAGGCTTTGGAAGGAGTTCACCTGCAAGATTACGCTGAGGAAGGATCCCCACAGCAAACGGAGGAAAGACGGCAGCCGGAGGTAAATACACAAAAAAGTCAGTGGGTTGTGTGGTACGAGGAGGAGTTGGCATTGCTGGGAGAAGAGGTCACCATAGACGATAAGAGAGAGGCCATTCACAGAGCTCAGGAGAGGGAGGCCATTCACAGAGCCGAGGAGAGGGAGGCCCTTCACAGAGCTGAGGACAGAGCTCAGGAGATGGCATTGCTGGAGAGGCAGATCGCTTTGGAAGCAGCTAGAAGCTCCAGACAGACTGTAACCCCAGCACCCACCAAGAGGGAACTCCCCAGAGTGTCCCGCAAAGACTTCAAGCCGTTTAATGAGGCTGCAGGCGACATTGAGGGCTTCTTCCAGGACTTTGAGCATCAGTGTCGATTAATGGAAGTCCCGGACAGGGAGCGAGTCCGACATCTGGTGGGGCTCTTAGAGGGTGGAGCTGCCGCAGCCTATAGAGCTATGGGCCCTCGAGAGAACTGTGAGTATGCGGAGATTAAACTGACTATTCTAGAACATTATGCTGTGACGCCAGACACTTACAGGACTCAGTTCCGTACTTTAGCCTGCGATGAGGAAGTGTCTTTCAAGATGTATGCCCACAGACTCAAACAAATATGTCATCGCTGGCTGGAAGCAGAGGAGGCCTTAACCTGGGAGACCTTTCTCCAATTTATCCTAAAAGAGCAGTTTTACTTCAAGTGCCCTGCTGAGATCCGGGAATGGGTGCGTGAGAGGAGACCAGTCACTGTGGAGGAAGCTGCAGCTCTAGCTGATGAGGTTCTCACCATCAAGCCTCAGTGGAAAAAACTACTACTCAGTGAGAAAAAAACTACCAGCCCCCCAACGCTGGCGGCCCCTGGTCCTTCGGCCTCCAATATTTACCATCCCACTAGACCACCAACTCATGGTGACCTTCATGTGACTGTGCCTCGCACTACTCCTGCTCCACCTTTGGGAATACGACATGGAGGAAGAATCCCAGAGCGCAGATGTTATGGATGTGGGCAGCCTGGGCATCTGCAATTCCAATGTCCAGGTGTTCGGAGGCAGAACCGCTACAGACCGCCTTTGCCCATTCACTATCTACTGACCCTCTCACCAGGAGAAGAGCTGGATATAGTCCCTGATGACTTGCCATGTGACTCTGATACCCTGGATCCCCTACCATGTGTCTATGGGGTGCGAGCCCCAGCCACCTGTTCTTCTGAGCTTCAGCACAAACATCTACAGGAGGTCGTGCTGGATGGCCAAAAAGTTGTTGGCTTCCGTGACACTGGGGCTTTCCTCACCATAGCCGATCCCCGAGTAATTCAACCAGAAGCAATTCAAAAGGGACCAGGAATTGCTATTGAATTGGCTGGAGGCACCCAGAGATATATTCCAAGAGCGAGTGTGACCCTGGATTATGGCTTTGGGGCCAAACAATGCATGGTCGGTGTGATGAGCGTCCTCCCTGCAGATGTTCTTCTAGGAAATGATGTGGGAAATCTTCATTGCCACTTTGTCGGTGTGGTAACCAGAAGTCAAGCAAAGAGGGCAGCAGGTGTGGACGTGTACAACCCATCCATGGAAATGAGGCCACCAGAACTGCCGTCACAGCCGCACGGTGGCCAAGCCTCTTACCGACCTGACCAAGAAAACGATGCCCCGGCTGGTGGTCTGGACTCCAGCCTGTGATGAGGCTTTTAACCGGCTGAAGGACGCTCTGGTCTGCGACCCTGTTCTGGCTGCTCCAGACTACAAGAGGAGATTCATTGTGCAGACTGACGCCTCTGCTTATGGACTGGGAGCTGTACTCAGCCAGGTGAATGCAGCTGGGGATGAGCACCCCATTGCCTACCTCAGCCGGAAATTGCTGGACCGAGAAGTGGCCTATGCAACTGTTGAAAAAGAATGTCTGGCTGTAGTGTGGGCCCTCAGGAAACTAAGACCGTATCTGTATGGACGAGAATTCACTGTGGTTACTGATCACAATCCCCTCATCTGGCTGAACAGAGTCTCTGGGGACAATGGACGCTTACTACGATGGAGCCTGGCTCTGCAGCCCTATAACTTTACCATACAATATAGAAGAGGCAGCCAACACCAAAATGCAGATGGACTGTCCAGGCAAGAGGAGCCCTGAGTCTGGTCAGCCAAGCCTGTGTGTACTTAACCAGTGACCTGTAGAGGTCCCTAGTATGTACACAAATTGGGAGGGGAAGGGATTGTCATGATATGTACTTTTGCCCTGTCCTGTATTTGAAAATATGCCATTTGATGTTTGTAACTGTTCGCTGGTTTCTATTAGCTGTAATTTATGTATTTTCTTGTGCTGGGAGTCACCTGTAACAATGTCTCCTTCCCCCAATACTCGCAGCCCTAAGCTTTAATGTAATTAAGCTTTGTCAACTAGTGAAGGAATAGCCATTCTTCCTCACAGCAGGTGGCTAGTCAAATGTACATACTACGTAGACTAAGCGGAGCCGACCAGAATAGAATCTTCTGATGGACCCAACCATTGAATAGAAGGTGTGACCCCTACCCCCTTCATGGGCGGATCCCAGGAGCTCAGACAAGCCATTCTTATTTTTGAGATCAGATGTGAGTTGATCCTTGAAGGAGGAGTGGGGATTCTTAGCCGAGGCAAGACCCCATGTCCATCTGTGACTGCGGAAGCGAACGGGCGAGACTTGAGCTGAGGACATATCTCGTCGTTCGTGGGATTGTTTTGGGATCCCTTGGACTCGTGTGGACTATTGTTTTGTTAGCTGGCACAAGGATTATCGGGAAGTGCCCAGAACCGGTTCCGGTGGACTAACTGTGGACCTGCATGTGTTGTTCCAGCGTTCTGGATAATAAATCTGTGGAATCATCCCTTGGCCTGTTGTCCCTTCTTGCTCTGCCGTACACCCCGTCACACCTTCCCTTTAATAGGTTTCAGTAACATGTAGCACACAACTTCACAACAATGTCAGGTCTTCGCTAAATGCTTTAGATGTCACTTAGGGTAACTAATTCTTAATCCAGTCCACCTTTTCAAAGCGCTGGAATCTGCCAAACCTTCTATTTATAAGTATCCCAACAATAGACATTATGTTCATGGATTACTCTAAACAGCCGCAGGATTATTTATGTAATGGATGAACATTTGGCAACAAATCTTTCAACTTTTGCACTCTCCATTATATTGTTATAGCGAATTACCACTGATCTGTCACGGATCATATTTTGGATGATCCTTAAAATGTGAGACCTTTAATGTTTTCTTTAGTGATTTCAAAATGGTTTGTAATGCCTTGCAGTCTTTAAATTAGAAATTTCTGGTGATGTAATGCTGAACGCAAGTTCACTTAACATTCCTATAAAGGAAATAAAAATTGGGCTTCCAGGAGCGCTGCCAAGGATCCAAGGAAACAATTCTAATGTTTAAAACTTTAAAATGTATTGAGCTATGTTTTACAGCCCCGGTCCAGCTCCTTCATCGGGCTCATACAGTCTGAATAATACATGTCATCATTTATACCATCCATATTGATCTCAAAATCTTAGTACTTGGCTGGCATCACAATTCTGATAGATTAATTCACCTGTGTTGAACATTTACATCAAATGATGATTGATGTAATACCATTTGTATAGCTCTGCAGTCATATATAAATTCAATATCATCCAATAGCAATTGTACATCGCTACAGGCATTGTACCCATAAAAATAATTTTAGTTTTGTTACAGACAGCAAAATATTCCCCATAGATGATTCAATATATAAAGCAAATATAGTGGGAAAAAAATGAAAAGTCAAACATAACAATAATGCATTGATTGCAGAAGTGCACTGTCTATATGGATAAGGACATTGAAATATTCCCTATTGAAGATCCACTATAAATAAAAACAAAAAAAACAAACATGATGAAAAAAAAATTCTCCCGCTGTGCTGGATAGATCCCAAGCATTGCCTGGTGCTGTGATCTCCCAT
Source organism: Ranitomeya variabilis (assembly GCF_051348905.1). Taxonomy (NCBI): domain Eukaryota; kingdom Metazoa; phylum Chordata; class Amphibia; order Anura; family Dendrobatidae; genus Ranitomeya; species Ranitomeya variabilis. Next base: position 460,639,540 of record NC_135232.1, on the reverse strand, counting down.
TCTGGCCCGGCCACTGCAAGTGCTGTTTAGCAAAGACATCGGTCTCAGCATCTTGCTCAGTATTCATTTGGTTACTGTTGGCTTCCCAGTAAAGCCTATGGTAACCAGCGATATGCAGGTACAGCCTGATGCTTGGGAGTCTAAGTCCTGAGATCTCCCTACTGAGCATGTCTGTGATGTGCCGCCTGCTCATTGGTGGTCAGACGGTTGTTGCATCGGTGAGGTGGCAGCTTCGGATTGGCCTATGGGCGCCACCTCGGTCGATGGGGCGTGAGTGTTTGGGGTTGAGCTTTGTGTATAAAAGAACCCCAGCGGTGCATGTATCACTAATTTGTGGTGTATGTGAGTGGATATTCTACCACTCTGGTTGCATGTTTGAGTGTGTCGCTCTATACGCACAGAGTACTATGTGGGCAGGTAGGATTAGGACTTGGTAGTTTCTCCTTGCTTCATGTGTGCGGTTAGCACAGTTGAGTTATAGAGCAAGTCCAATTCTCAGGCTAGACCTCTCTGAGAAAGTGACAGGATCTTGCATCTAGCTCCACTTGTGTTCATTTCCGTTACACCGCTTCTGCTTCCCATGCGTGGTTAGCACAATTTACTTGAAGAGCAGTTTCTATTAGGGTTGAGCGAAACGGATTGTTCATTTTCATAAGTCGCCGACTTTTGGCAAAGTCGGCGTCTCATGAAACTAAGCCGATCCCTGTGTGGATTCGGCCATGCGGTACGCGACTTTCGCGCCAAAGTCGCGTTTCAATGACGCTAAAAGCGCCATTTCTCAGCCAATGAAGGTGGACGCAGAGTGTGGGCAGCGTGATGACATAGATCTCAGTCCCCACCAACTTAGAGAAGGGCATTGCAGTGATTGGCTTGCTTTCTGTGGCGTCACAGGGACTATAAAGGGGCGTTCCCGCCGACCGCCATCTTACTGCTGCTGATGTGAGCGTAGGGAGAGGTTGCTGCCGCTTCTTCAGAAGCAGGGATAGTGATAGGCAGGGTACATAAAGCTGCAAACCGCTTGTGCTGTAGCGATTTCCACTGTCCAACACCACCTTTTGTTTGCAGGGACAGTGGAAGCTACATTTTTTTTTCCTCAGCGCTGTCGCTCATTGGGCTGCCCTAGAAGGCTCCCTGACCCTGATAGCTGCGTTGCTGTGCCTGTGTGTGTACGACGCTGTGCAAACCAACTGCTTTTTTCAAAGCACAAATCCTGTATTTCCTTCCTTTCTGCACAGCTATCTTGTGTGTTTGTCCACACTTTTGTGTGCAGCAGTCCTTTTTCTAGCTGCCTGCCATACTTTTCTGAGATAACTGCAGGGATATAAATCTTGGCAAGTCTGCCTCCGTGCCATTGCTGTGGGTGGCATCTCACTCTCACTGTGTGGCACCGAAAAAACCACTGTGTGATACTTGGCCATTTTTTTTTTGGGGGGGGGTAAATTCTCCCTTTTCAAAAAAAAAAAAGTTAGTGGGAGATAAATCTTGGCAAGTCTGCCTCCGTGCCATTGCTGTGGGTGGCATCTCACTCTCATTGTGTGACACCGAAAAAACCACTGTGTGATACTTGGCCATTTTTTTTTTTTGTCTAAATTCTCCCTTTTCAAAAAAAAAAAGTTAGTGGAAGATAAATCTTGGCAAGTCTGCCTCCGTGCCATTGCTGTGGGTGGCATCTCACTCTCATTGTGTGGCACCGAAAAAACCACTGTGTGATACTTGGCCATTTTTTTTTTTTGTCTAAATTCTCCCTTTCAAAAAAAAAAGTTAGTGGGAGATAAATCTTGGCAAGTCTGCCTCCATGCCATTGCTGTGGGTGGCATCTCACTCTCATTGTGTGGCACCGAAAAAACCACTGTGTGATACTTGGCCATTTTTTTTTTGTCTAAATTCTCCCTTTTCAAAAAAAAAAAGTTAGTGGGAGATAAATCTTGGCAAGTCTGCCTCCGTGCCATTGCTGTGGGTGGCATCTCACTCTCATTGTGTGGCACCGAAAAAACCACTGTGTGATACTTGGCCATTTTTTTTTTTTGGGGGGTAAATTCTCACTTTTCAAAAAAAAAATAGTTAGTGGGAGATAAATATTGGCAAGTCTGCCTCCGTGCCAGTCCTGTGTGTGGCATCTGTCTCTCATTGTGTCCCACCGAAAAGCAGTGTGTAATACTGGTCCTTTTTGTTTTTTGGGGGTAAATTCTCCCTTTTCAAAAAAAAAAAATAGTTAGTGGGAGATAAATATTGGCAAGTCTGCCTCCGTGCCAGTCCTGTGTGTGGCATCTGTCTCTCATTGTGTCCCACCGAAAAGCAGTGTGTAATACTGGTCCTTTTTGTTTTTTTGGGGTAAATTCTCCCTTTTCAAAAAAAAAATAGTTAGTGGGAGATAAATATTGGCAAGTCTGCCTCCGTGCCATTGCTGTGGGTGGCATCTCACTCTCATTGTGTGGCACCGAAAAAACCACTGTGTGATACTTGGCCATTTTTTTTTGGGGGGGGGGTAAATTCTCCCTTTTCAAAAAAAAAATAGTTAGTGGGAGATAAATATTGGCAAGTCTGCCTCCGTGCCAGTCCTGTGTGTGACATCTGTTTCTCATTGTGTCCCACCGAAAAGCAGTGTGTGTGTAATACTGGGCCTTTTTTTTGGGGGGGGGCAAATTCTCCCTTTTCAAAAAAAAAATAGTTAGTGGGAGATAAATCTTGGCAAGTCTGCCTCCGTGCCAGTCCTGTGTGTGGCTTCTGTCTCTCATTGTGTCCCACCGAAAAGCAGTGTGTGTGTAATACTGGTCCTTTTTGTTTTTTGGGGGTAAATTCTCCCTTTTCAAAAAAAAAAATAGTTAGTGGGAGATAAATATTGGCAAGTCTGCCTCCGCGCCATTGCTGTGGGTGGCATCTCACTCTCATTGTGTGGCACCGAAAAAACTACTGTGTGATACTTGTCCATTTTTCTTGGGGGGGGGGGTAAATTCTCCCTTTTCAAAAAAAAAATAGTTAGTGGGAGATAAATATTGGCAAGTCTGCCTCTGTGCCAGTCCTGTGTGTGGCATCTGTTTCTCATTGTGTCCCACCGAAAAGCAGTGTGTGTGTAATACTGGGCCTTTTTGTTTTTTTTGGGTAAATTCTCCCTTTTCAAAAAAAAAATAGTTAGTGGGAGATAAATCTTGGCAAGTCTGCCTCTGTGCCAGTCCTGTGTGTGGCTTCTGTCTCTCATTGTGTCCCACCGAAAAGCAGTGTGTGTGTAATACTGGTCCTTTTTGTTTTTTGGGGGTAAATTCTCCCTTTTCAAAAAAAAAAAAAGTTAGTGGGAGATAAATATTGGCAAGTCTGCCTCCGCGCCATTGCTGTGGGTGGCATCTCACTCTCATTGTGTGGCACCGAAAAAACCACTGTGTGATACTTGGCCATTTTTTTTTGGGGGGGGGGGTAAATTCTCCCTTTTCAAAAAAAAAATAGTTAGTGGGAGATAAATATTGGCAAGTCTGCCTCCGTGCCAGTCCTGTGTGTGGCATCTGTTTCTCATTGTGTCCCACCGAAAAGCAGTGTGTGTGTAATACTGGGCCTTTTTGTTTTTTTTTGGGTTAATTCTCCCTTTTCAAAAAAAAAAAATAGTTAGTGGGAGATAAATCTTGGCAAGTCTGCCTCCGTGCCAGTCCTGTGTGTGGCTTCTGTCTCTCATTGTGTCCCACCGAAAAAAACCACTGTGTGATACTTGTCCATTTTTTTTGGGGGGGGGTAAATTCTCCCTTTTCAAAAAAAAAAAAAATTAGTGGGAGATAAATATTGGCAAGTCTGCTTGAGTGCTGCTCCTGTGTGTGCCATCTGTCTCAAATTATTGGGGCACAGAAAACCGAGTGTGTAACATTGGGGCTGATTTTCCTTTCAGTGTCAGGCACCTATAAAGGTATATATAAATTCTACAGAAGTTTGAGTTCACCTTATAAGTTGTTTTACAGTAACAAATAGCGTTACTTTGGTTACGTTTTGCAAACAATGAGGAAGTCTAGTGGAAGAGGTCGTGGCCGTGGGCGGTCATTGTCAGCTGTTAATGATGGTAGTGGTGGTGGAGCATCAGGTGGTCGTGGTAAAAGCAGTACAGCACCTAAGTCTCGAGTTGTTGAGCCAAAAACGTCGTCTGCCTACACAAGGCCTCGAACGCTCTCTTTTCTGGGAGTAGGAAAACCACTTTTGAAGCCGGAGCAGGAGGAACAAGTATTGGCTTTCATTGCTCACTCTGCCTCTAGCTCTTTCGCCTCCTCCTCGGTAAGTGCCAAATGTCAGAGCAGTGCATCATCAGTGGATGCTCCCAGTCAGGAACAAGTCGCTTCCTTGTGTCCTTCACCCAGAACAAGAGAGAAGGATGCGTCAGTCGACACAACAGGTTACTCCATGGAGCTCTTTACACATACCGTTCCTGGGTTAGACAGTGAAACAGTTAACAGGCCATGCCCATTAGAAGTTGAATCGGACATGGAGTGCACAGATGCACAGCCACAGCCAGATTACTATGCTGTTCCTTTGACTCAGACAAGAACATTGCCCTCGCAGTGTACTAAGGCAGAATCAAACCCAGCGGAGACTATGGTGCCCCGTCACGAACACTATACCACCGGCTTACACGGTGACACAGACGAAGTTGCACACGACATAGAAGAGGAGGTCATAGATGACCCAGTTGTTGACCCTGATTGGCAGCCATTGGGGGAACAGGGTGCAGGCGGCAGTAGTTCAGAGGCGGAGGAGGAGGAGCCGCAGCAGGCATCAACATCACAACAGGTTCCATCTACCGGGCCCGTATCTGGCCAAAAACGCGTGGCAAAACCAAAACCTGTTGGAGGACAGCGTGGTCATCCGGTTAAAGAAGCTCAGTCTGCAAAGCCAGAAAAGTTATCTGATAGTAGAAAGAGTGCAGTCTGGCATTTTTTTAAACAACATCCAAATGATCAGCGCAAAGTCATCTGTCAAAAATGTTCAACTACCTTAAGCAGAGGTCAGAATCTTAAAAGTCTAAATACAAGTTGCATGCATAGACATTTATCCACCATGCATTTGCAAGCCTGGAATAACTACCAAATGTCCCTAAAGGTTGCAGCACCCTCGGCCAATGAAGCTAGTCAGCAACGCTACATCCCTTCCCTCACTGTAAACCCACCATTTCCCACACCACCGGCAGTATCTGTGCAGCTTTCGTCGCCAGGCCAAAGCAGTCAGGGAATCACCAGGTTTGCAGTAGGAAACACTGCATGTAGGGCACCGGCAAGAATACCATCTCCAACCCTCTCTCAGTCTGCCATGTCCACCGGCACCACCGCTAGTTCCACGATCTCCAGCTCTCCAGTCCAGCTCACCCTACATGAGACTCTTGTTAGGAAAAGGAAGTACTCATCCTCGCATCCGCGTACACAGGGTTTGAACGCCCACATTGCTAGACTAATCTCATTAGAGATGATGCCCTACCGATTAGTTGAAAGCGAAGCTTTCAAAGCGCTGATGGACTATGCTGTACCACGCTACGAGCTACCCAGTCGACACTTCTTTTCTAGAAAAGCCATCCCAGCCCTCCAACAGCATGTTAAAGACCGCATCGTCCATGCACTCAGGCAGTCTGTGACTACAAAGGTGCACCTGACAACAGATGCATGGACCAGTAGGCATGGCCAGGGACGTTACGTGTCCATCACGGCACACTGGGTGAATGTGGTGGATGCAGGGTCCACAGGGGACAGCAATATTGGGACAGTTCTGCCTAGCCCACGGTCAAGGAAAGAGTTGGCTGTAGGCGTTCGCCCCCCCTCCTCCTCTTCCTCCTCCTCATGCAGAAGTGAGAGCTCGTCCACAGACCGCAGTCGCACATCCACTCCATCCGCAGCTGCCACTGTTGCACACCAGGTGTGCCATTATGGGACAGCTAGTGGCAAGCGTCAGCAGGCTGTATTGGCAATGAAGTGTTTGGGCGACAACAGACACACCGCGGAAGTTCTGTCTGAGTTCTTGCTGAATGAAACTCAGTCATGGCTGGGCACTGTACATCTTGAGGCAGGCAAGGTTGTGAGTGATAACAGAAGGAATTTCATGGCTGCCATAGCCCTTTCCCAACTGAAACACATTCCTTGCCTGGCTCACACCTTAAACCTGGTGGTGCAGTGTTTCCTGAAAAGTTACCCGGGGTTACCAGACCTGCTCCTCAAAGTGCGCAGACTTTGCTCGCATATCCGCCGTTCGCCCGTACACTCCAGCCGTATGCAGAACTATCAGCGGTCTTTGAACCTTCCCCAGCATCGCCTAATCATCGACATTTCAACAAGGTGGAACTCCACACTGCACATGCTTCAGAGACTGTGCGAACAGAGGCGTGCTGTTATGTTTTTGTGGGAGGATACACATACACGGGCAGGCAGTTGGATGGCAGACATGGAGTTGTCAGGTGTGCAGTGGTCGAAGCTACAAGACCTGTGTCAAGTCCTTCAGTGTTTTGAGGAATGCACACGGCTGGTTAGTGCAGACAACGCCATAATAAGCATGAGCATCCCCCTAATGCGTCTGCTGATGCAAAGTTTGACGCACATAAAGGAGCAGGCGTCTGCAGCCGAGGAAGAGGAAAGCCTTGATGACAGTCAGCCATTGTCTGGTCAGGGCCGTGTAGAGGACGCGGTAGCGGGCGAAGAGGAGGAGGAGGACGAGGAGGATGATGGGGATGAGTACTTTTTGAATGAGGAAGCTTCTCCTGGGCCAACTGAAATTAGTGGCGTTGCAAGGCCGGGTTCTGTTTTTTTAAGGGAGACAAGTGACGTAGATTTGCCTGTAACAGCCCCTCCAACCAGCACAACCGCAGATTTGACAACTGGAACTTTGGCACACATGGCGGATTATGCCTTACGTACCCTCAAAAGGGACACACGCATTATTAAAATGATGAGCGATGACGATTACTGGTTGGCCTGCATCCTTGACCCTCGCTATAAAGGCAAATTGCAAAATATTATGCCACATGAGAACCTCGAACAAATATTAGCAACCAAACAAGCTACTCTTGTAGACCGTTTGATTCAGGCATTCCCAGCACACAGTGCCGGTGATGGTTCTCACACGAGCTGCAGGGGGCTACAGGGCAGAGGTGTTAGAGGTGCACAGATCAGAAGTGGCGTTGGACAGAGGGGTTTTCTGACCAGGTTGTGGAGTGATTTCGCAATGACCGCAGACAGGACAGGTACTGCAGCATCTATTCAAAGTGACAGGAGACAACATTTGTCCAGTATGGTTACTAACTATTTTTCTTCCCTTATCGATGTTCTCCCTCAACTGTCATTCCCATTTGATTACTGGGCATCAAAATTAGACACCTGGCCTGAATTGGCAGAATATGCATTGCAGGAGCTTGCTTGCCCAGCAGCTAGTGTGCTATCAGAAAGAGTATTCAGTGCTGCTGGTTCAATATTAACCGAAAAAAGGACTCGTCTGGCTACCCAAAATGTGGATGATCTCACCTTCATTAAAATGAACCACTCCTGGATTTCAAATTATTTTGCCCCACCTTTCCCGGCTGACACCTAGCTTTCCTATAAAAAGGTCTTGCTTGTGGACTGGTCTTACTGAGTGTTCCAATCTGTTAATTTGCAGCAGCTGTTTGTCCAGCATACGACATGTTTACACCTCCCCCAATGGGAAAAATCCCCCCACGGGGCTGTTGTCTCGCCACTTGGCGCAAGCACCCGTTACAGTGCTGATTGTCTGAAGAGGTGGGTGTGCCCGCTTTTGGTCGACGGCACTGCCACTGGGCCCCTCATAGTACAATGTAGTGTCTCTGGCGGTGGTGGTGCGCACCCAACGTCAGACACACCGTTGTAACATGAGGGGCCCTGGGGCGGTACCGCCGGCTACAAGAGAGTTCCCCCCCAGCTCAAACTGTGCTCTACCACGTGCAAAATTATCTCGCACAGCTCCACCAATGTTTAGTCTATGCACTGACATCATTCAATGCCTGGCACTGACAAACAATACCAATTTGTTTGCATCTATGATGCTAGTTAAAGTAGTCTGGGTCAGTGTCCTATATTGACACCAGTAAATACTAATTTACTGCCAAATTACTTTGTCATAAACTCTGCAGATGAGCCCACCCCTGTACCTAAGCATGCCACCCTTTTTTTACTTATAGTTGTTTTGCGAGACATTCACATCTATTTATTTTTTTGGAGTACTAACTGTGTCGGACACTCCTTGCAATACTCCTCCACTGACCACAATGCTGCCTGCCTGTGTATCCATGTAACCGATGTAAAACTGCCATGACTGCCTACTGTTTGTTATTTTAGGCCTTTGTGAGCCTGTCTGCGGCCCCTACTTGCAATACTCCTCCACTGACCACAATGCTGCCTGCCTGTGTATCCATGTAACCGATGTAAAACTGCCATGACTGCCTACTGTTTGTTATTTTAGGCCTTTGTGAGCCTGTCTGCGGCCCCTACTTGCAATACTCCTCCACTGACCACAATGCTGCCTGGAGTGCCTGCCTGTGTATCCATGTAACCGATGTAAAACTGCCATGACTGCCTACTGTTTGTTATTTTAGGCCTTTGTGAGCCTGTCTGCGGCCCCTACTTGCAATACTCCTCCACTGACCACAATGCTGCCTGGAGTGCCTGCCTGTGTATCCATGTAACCGATGTAAAACTGCCATGACTGCCTACTGTTTGTTATTTTAGGCCTCTGTGAGCCTGTCTGCGGCCCCTACTTGCAATACTCCTCCACTGACCACAATGCTGCCTGGAGTGCCTGCCTGTGTATCCATGTAACCGATGTAAAACTGCCATGACTGCCTACTGTTTGTTATTTTAGGCCTTTGTGAGCCTGTCTGCGGCCCCTACTTGCAATACTCCTCCACTGACCACACCAATGCTGCCCGTGTACCCCTGGAACCTATTTAAAAGTTCATAGAGCCTAGTTATATATTTTATTTACTATTAATAAGGCCATGATGGACTACGCTGTACCACGCTACAAGCTAACCAGTCGACACTTCTTTTGCGAGAAAAGCCATCCCAACCCTCCACCAGCATGTAGAAGACCGCATTGTCCATGCACTCTGGCAATCTGTGAGTACAAAGGTGCACCTGACAACAGACGCATGGACCTGTAGGCATGGCCACGGAAGATTATGTGTCCATTACGGCGCAATGGGTTAATGTGTTGGATGCATGGTCCACAGGGGACAGCCTACTAAGTCTGTCTGCAGTCCCTAATTCTAATTGTCCTCCACTGTCTAAATCTGAGCTTCCACCTTCTGGCTTTCGGCCTATAGTATCAGAAATTAAACTGCATTTGGCCTTCAACTTTGGTTACGGCCTACTAACGGTGTCTGCCCCTCCCTGGTGTTGCCCTCAACTGAATACAGCTGAGCTTCAACCTTCTGGCTCTCATTAAGTGCTGTTTTTAAATTAAAAAATGGTGTTTAGGGCCTACTAACGGTGTCTGCCCCTGCCTGGTGTTTGTCCTCAACTGAATACAGCTGTGCTTCAACCTTCTGGCTCTCATTAAGTGCTGTTTTTAAATAAAAAAATGGTGTTTAGGGCCTACTAACGGTGTCTGCCCCTCCGTGGTGTTTTTCCTCAACTGAATACAGCTGAGCCTCAACCTTCTGGCTCTCATTAAGTGCTGTGTTTTTAAAAATTGGTGGTTAGGGCCTACTAACGGTGTCTGCCCCTCCCTGGTGTTGCCCTCAACTGAATACAGCTGAGCTTCTACCTTCTGGCTTTCGGCCTATAGTATCAGATATTAAACTGCATTTGGCCTACTAGTGTGGTTGGGCCCTTAAAACAGTGTCTGCTGCTCTTGGGTTTGCTACTCCACTGAACAAAGCAGTGCCGCCTGTTTAGTCCTGTTACCAATTTTGAACTGCATTTAGCCTACTTTATTCTTTGGCCCTATATCTGTTTCCTCCTCATCCTGCCCATTGCCCAGCCACTGCTAGATGAGTCTGCTGGTACATTGACCCAGAACACTACATTCCCCTTGCACTCTACACAGCCAGAATCTGACCCTGCTGGAAGTAAGGTCCCCCTTACCGCATGTTATACCACCTTACACAGGGACAAAGAGGAAGGTGCAGATGAAAGTGCAGGTTCCTTCATCAGGTGGGGGGGGCATACTCGTTGGCAACGTCACTGGCACAGGGCCCCTCAGAGTACGCAAAAGTGTCGCTGCTGGTGGGAGGCGCCCCCGCCATGCAAACACACCGCTGTACTTTGAGGGGCCCTGTGCCAGTGCCAATGCGAACGAGTGGGCCCCCCCTGCTTGCTCAGGATCACAGCACTTGCAACGTTGAAATACTTACCTCTCCCTGCTCCACCGCCGTGACGTAGTCCACATTTCCTGGGCCCACTAAAGCCTTGAACCAGCCCTACCCCCCACAACTTTTGCCAAATGACCCCCAATTTCCTATGCCCAACTATTATTATAAAGTTAATTTAGATTGACAAGCTTCAGAAACAAGAATGGATGTTTTTGGCATTAAAATGGGCACTGTAGGTGTTTTCCTGGCCTCCACTCACTGCCGACTATGGTTCCCCATTGACTTGCATTGGGTTTCGTGTTTCGGTCGATCCCCGACTTTTAGCGATAGTCGGCCGACTGCACTCGACTCGACTCTGGACAAAGTCGGGTTTCACAAAACCCGACTCGACCTTAAAAAAATGAAAGTCGCTCAACCCTAGTTTCTATCTTTGGGTTATTTCCCCTGTGATGTTTAACAGGGTTTAACACACTAGTTACTACTCGCAGTACCACTCCATGCAGTAACTGAGCTGAGTACTCTGAGTCCTGTTCACACTGTGTGACGTTTAACACAGTGCATCTCTGGCGATTGCTCGCCGTTTAGTTCCGTCATTGTTCTCTAGCAGCAGTTTTACATCTCTGCACGGTGGACCTCGGGTTGCGATTGCATTTCTCTATTTATTTTTATTCAGTGCAATCTGCCAACCCTAACACAAACATGATCAAAACATGATAAATAATGATTAGTGATGGGCTAACTTGTGGATGTTCAGGTCCGGCAGGTCTGGCTCGATGTGTGGCCAAAAACATCTGTTGTTTGCCATGCAGTCAGTGCTGCATGACAGAGCAGCAAACATGGGTTCTGATCGCTGATAAGATCAATACCGCTGGTCAGACAGGTGCTGTTCCCATGCTGTCAGTTAGCAGCATGGAAAACAGCAGATGTATCCGGAGGTAAAAAGTTTACTGTCGGTTACAGGTGTCAACTGATGAGAGAGTTCTTCTGTCATCAGCATACACCTGTTGTCGCTGACAGTAGGGACCATAAAACAGCTGACATCAACCCCAAACCTTTTACCCTACTTGCCAAGGCACCAGGGCAAGTGGCAAGAGTCAGACAAAGAGCTAGACTTGGTGCATCTAACAGAAGCACATTTTCTGGGGCAGCTGTGGGCTGCTTTTTTAGGCTAATGGGGGCTAATATCCATGGCCCCTTCCCAGTGTAAGAATACCTTTCTAGCTGTCTGCTTTAGCTTGGCTGGTTGTTAAAAATGTGGGGTACCTCAAGCTGTTTTTTTAATTATTAATAGCCAGCCATGATAAAGCTGACAGCTGGGGGTTGCAGCCCACAGCTGTCGGTTTTGCTTGCTCTCGTTCTCAAAAATAGAAAAGACCCCACATTTTTTTAATTTATTTATTGCACAGGTAATTGCTGATGAATACTCTCATCAACTCTCGCTGCTGTCAGTGACAGCAGCCGTGCGCTGATGAGAGTTGTACTCTCTCATCAGCTGACACCTGTGACAGCTGCTGTCTAATATCTGACAGCATGTGAACCACAGCTCTCTGACCGGCAGTAACGGCCTTACTACCGATCAGATCTCCTGGTGTTTCTTACGCTGTCACAGAGATGACTGCGTGGGAAACAGCTGACGTTCGGGGGTTCATGTTCAGGGTCCGTGCATGAATATTAGGTGTTCGGTAGGGACACCGAACTTTACTTTTTGGGTTCGTCCATTACTAATAAAGATGCAATACTATCCAAACAAATCCTCAATGGACAGTATTGTCTGCACATTCATGTAAACCTTTGCGTGTCAAAGTGGATAACCAAAAAGTCCAATAGGACTCCCTGTTTACAAATTTCTTAAATCTGTTAGGTGTATTTTGAGTAATCTGTTCTGAAAGTTTAAGCTGCAGACATTTGGGATCTTTTTTGTGATCAGTGAGGAAATGTTTGGATAAACTATGTGCAATAATGCCAGCACAACACATATCTGACTCCATCCAACCAAAACCAGCTGCACAACTGATCCAGGTGAATAGAAGCCACAATAATTATTTGTTGATTTGCTCAAGAAGCGCTTTCCATCTGTTTTTTCTACTTAACATTCTTAGGAATGGAAATGTGGAAAGAGTAATGTTTAATTCCAAGAAGACACGATTGTTCCAAATACAATGAAGTCATGATTCTGTTTTTGAAAAATGAAAACACCATCATCATCCGTCTCTGTATACATGTTTTAAGGTTTGTTTAACACTTGTGTAACGGTTCATTTTTGCTCCCTCTCTTATTATGGCCTCAAGTTCTGAGATGACAGCTGTTCTAGTTATCTGAACTAACTTACTGTGCAAATTGTGCAAACTGTTCATAATTTAGCTAAATCAGTTCATTAGATATGCATGAAAAACATAAATATGCCAAAGGAAATTAAAGAAAAATTCACCCAATACACCTGAGATAACGGTTATTTAATAGGTTTTTATGCAAAGTTTAAATACAGACCAACAATGCTGTTAGGTACCAAAAGAAGACATGATGATTGTAGCTAGATAATGTGGCCTGAACAGTGACTGATAAAATATACCACTCTTAATTAGGTTTAGCAACCACAAAAATTTTTTTGATTAACTTCCTGTAATAATTTGAAAACCCCAAAACTGCTGTAATGCCTTGAGGTTATCGAGACGTCCTAATTTAACACAGCCTGCAACCTAGCAAGATCCATCCTAAACCCTGAGGTGGAAATGATGTATCCTAGAAAAGGTAAATCTTGTACGGTGAAAACACAATTCTCCAGCTTGGCGTACAACTTGTTCTCCCTGAGCAATTGCAACAACTGTTTTACATGCACCAAGTGTAAATTAAGCGAATTGATGAGTATGTCATCCAAATAAATAATCACAAATTTACCTAAGAGGTGAGCGAATACATCATTTATAAAATGCTGAAAAACTGCTGGTGCGTTGGCATTACTAAATTTTTGGAAGTGACCCTCAGGAGCATTAAAAGCTTTCTTCCCCTCAACCCCCTGACCGACTCTTATGATATTGTACACTCCCCCTGAGATCAAGCTTTTTAAACCATTTGGCACCCAACACCTGATTAAACCTGATTAAACAGATCCGGAATAAGCGGCATAGGATACGGATCACGAACCATAATCTGGTTAAGCTCCTTAAAGTCTAGTCACGGACGTAATCCACCACCCTTCTTCTTGACAAAGAAGAAACCGGCTGCCACTGGAGGCAACAATAGTCTAATGTGACCCTTGATCAAACTCTCAGCAATATATTTCTTAAGGGCTTGTCTTTCCGGGTCAGACAAATTATATATTCTGCACTTAGGAAGTTTGGCCCCCGGTTTTAACCTTATAGCGCAGTCATAGAGCCGATGCGGCGGCAGGTCCCGACACCCCTTTTCAGAGAACACATCAGAATATTCTAGTAAAGGTTCAGGGATAAAAACCAAAAACAGGCAGAGATGCTTACCTACAGTTTACAGAACCAATTGGGCCCAACTGCACCCTGAAAAAAATATAATGTGCAAAAAAACATATCAATATATGTAAGATATTGGGTGATATTCTGGCCATAATATGTAAGCTGGCAACCCGCGTCAAGGGTCCTTACTTTTGCTGGTCCTACTCTAACATGAAAACCACAAAAAGAGGAGAAAATCCTCCAATATTCAAGAAAAAAAACAAAATCAGGCAGAAATGCTTACCTGTCTAAATGGGCCTCAATACAATTGCACTACCAGGGTGCAGTGGACCCAAGTAAATGGCAACTGCACAGGTGCAATACCAAATGAAACAGCCAGCCTTCAATCAGGGACTGGCCGTGTGGTACACCAATGCAAAAAAATATACTCTGTATGTGGCAATGTTCACACAAGGAATGCAGAGCATCTGGTTCTCAGCCTATTAATGACGCGCTATGGCGGGCTGCCCAGTGCTACCTATGATGCATCCCGTGTGAACAGAGGCCACAGTTTACAGAACCATTTGGGCCCAACTGCACCCTGAAAAAAATTTTGATTGAAGGCTGGCTGTTTCATTTGGTATTGCACCTGTGCAGTTGCCATTTACTTGGGTCCACTGCACCCTGGTAGTGCAATTGTATTGAGGCCCATTTAGACAGGTAAGTATCTCTGCCTGTTTTTGTTTTTTTTCTTGAATATTGGAGGATTTTTTTCCTCTTTTTGTGGTTCTAAAGGTTCAAGGATACTAGGAATCACAACTGAAATACATGTGCCTAGACAGTTCTCCTTGCAGAATGCGTTCCACGGGACTATGTCCTGTGTCTTCCAATTAATTACCGGATTGTGAACCAACAACTAGTGTTGAGCATTCCGATGCTGCAAGTATCGGGTATCGGCCGATACTTGCTGTATCGGAATTTCCGATACCGAGATCCGATATTTTTGTAATATCGGATATCGGTATCGAAACAACATTAATGTAAAAAGGTGTAAAAGAAAGAATTAAAATAAAAAAAATCGCTATACTCACCTGTCCGACGCAGCCGGGACCTCGGCGATTGTAAGCGGCAGCGTTGTTTCTTTAAAATTCGCGCTTTTACTTGCTTACGTGAATTCCCGGCTTCTGATTGGTCAGGGCGGCCATGTTGCCGGGACTCGGACCAATCACAGCAAGCCGTGACGAAATTACGTCACGGCTTGCTGTGATTGGTCCGCGTCCCGGCAACATGGCCGCCATTAACCAATCACAAGCCGTGACGTCACGGGAGGCTGGACACGCGCTTATTTTGAAAAGCGCGCGTGTCCAGCCTCCCGTGACGTCACGGCTTGTGATTGGTCACGGCGCCATATTGCCGGGATGCGGACCAATCACAGCAAGCCGTGACGAAATTACGTCACGGCTTGCTGTGATTGGTCCGCGTCCCAGGAACATGGCCGCCATTAACCAATCACAAGCCGTGACGTCACGGGAGGCTGGACACGCGCTTATTTTGAAAAGCGCGCGTGTCCAGCCTCCCGTGACGTCACGGCTTGTGATTGGTCACGGCGCCATATTGCCGGGACGCGGACCAATCACAGCAAGCCGTGACGTAATTTCGTCACGGCTTGCTGTGATTGGTCCGAGTCCCGGCAACATGGCCGCCCTGACCAATCAGAAGCCGGGAATTCACGTAAGCAAGTAAAAGCGCGAATTTTAAAGAAACAACGCTGCCGCTTACAATCGCCGAGGTCCCGGCTGCGTCGGACAGGTGAGTATAGCGATATTTTTTATTTTAATTCTTTATTTTACACATTTATATGGTTCCCAGGGCCTGAAGGAGAGTTTCCTCTCCTTCAGACCCTGGGAACCATCAGGAATACCGTCCGATACCTGAGTCCCATTGACTTGTATTGGTATCGGGTATCGGTATCGGATTGGATCCGATATTTTGCCGGTATCGGCCGATACTTTCCGATACCGATACTTTCAAGTATCGGACGGTATCGCTCAACACTACCAACAACCAAGGAAACTCCAAAACCACCTGTGCAGGTAGTATTTTTAGCACAATGCACGCTAAGTACTCTGAATAGAGGATCCCGATGTGGAGCTTCAAATCTGGTACACACTCTTTAAAAACACCTTGAGAGAGTGGAGAAGCATCAATGGCAACAATCCGTATAGGACTGGGAAGCTTGTCGACTCTTAACCCGGGGGCAAAATGTTCGCCAATAATATTTGCCTCAGAACTGCTATCCAAGAAAACCTCAATAGAAACATCTTGACCCCCGATTATTGCCCTTGCAGGGAGAATACACTGAGATATCATCATGGAGGTTACACATAAGATGTGGCTGGGATCCTGCAAACCCACTGAGCCTACCAGTTTTCTGCTGGTGTACCTTTTTTCGGTGCCATGGGACAAGCTTTAATATAATGTCCCTTTTTGCCTCAGAAAAAACAGACCCCTCCTCGTTTAGGGATAAATGGCTTTTTATTCTCATGCGACATCCCAGAGAAATTGCATTGGTTCTACAGAGGTCTCCAGGGTTGCTATTGATGTTACTGCCCCCTCCCATACCGATTTGGTCTCCTGAGACCTTAGACGAAAACCGCGGTCAATATGGACTACAAGTGCCATGGCTTCCTCCAGAGAGGCGGGAGTCTCATACATCACCAAAGCCTGCTTGACCCTCTCAGAAACTCCTTGAAAAAACTGACTACTAAGAGCAGGGTCGTTCCACTGAGTATTCACGGACCAGCGGCAAAATTCAGCACAGTAATCCCTGGCCGGCCAATTCCCTTGAGCAAGAGAACAAATCTTGGACTCGGCCAAAGTCAGTCTATTTGGTTCGTCATAGATAAGGCGGAATGCAGAAAAAAAGTCCACTGATTCAAAAACAGGGGAATTGGAAGGTAGAGAAAAAGCCCACGCTTGTGGGTCCCCACTTAGACATGAAACCACTATACCCACACGCTGAGCCTCACCCCCTGAAGAGAGAGGATGCACATGGAAATACAGGTTTCAGGATTCACGGAAATAAACTAACTTACTGCGATCTCCTTCAAACCGCTCTGGAGGGGCCAATTTTGGTTCAGAAGACCTGGTCGATGCCTCTGACTACACCGCAGAAGCTGAAAATGTCTGTTGCTGAACCGCTCCTTTAAGTTCTGTAATCTGGATAGACAGAGCCTCCAACTGTCTAGTCAGGGAAACAATGGGATCCATGGAAGGTTAAGTTTTGGGCTTACTATGTCACGGGGAGCAATGGAAAAATAGGAGACAAGGAACCTGGGCCCCTGAACTGCCCCTCTGGCTAGGGGAGCCCTGTCTTTCCTTAATTCGGGGGTACCCTTGATGGTAGGGAGGCCTGAGTAACCGACCTGTCCCTATCTCCTGTCCAGCCCTGAGCTAGACTCTCAACCCCCCACCCCAGGAGGTGAACTGTAAAGGAAAACACTGATAAGGACTGACAGGGATAAAGTAAACTGCACCACAAAGCAAACTATCGGGATGACACAATATGTGTGTGGAGGGAACACAATACAAAATAGGGAAATAAACAAACAACTAAGTATACTTCACCAGATTCCAAATTAAGATTTGAGTATGAATAGCTAGTCCAACACAGGACCGGTAAGCAAGAGGCATGCAGATGCTATAGTTGGCATCCAGGAATGTTCTGAACTATACTTAAAGGGAGAAGGCATTCCCAACAGCCCCAGCCTACAATAGACACTAATCAAAAAGTTACCTCCTGCAAAGCTGAACACCAGAGAGCAAATCACCGCCGATGCCGAAACTCAGGCTGAGAAACAGGAAGGTCTAAGGGTACCGTCTCACAGTGGCACTTTGGTCGCTACGACGGCACAATCCGTGACGCTCCAGCGTCGCTCCATTATCGCTCCAGCGTCGTAGACTGCGGTCACACTTCACAATGCACGGCGCTGGAGCGATAATTTCATGACGTATTTGCGATGTAGAAGCCATTGGTTACTATGCGCACATCGTATACAATATCGTGCACACCTTTGTTACACGATGCGATCATGCCGCCACAGCGGGACACTTGACAACGAAAGAAAGTTTCAAACGATCTGCTACGACATACGATTCTCAGCGGGGTCCCTGATCGCAGTAGAATGTCAGACACAGTGAGATCGTAAGTATATCGCTGGAACGTCACGGATCGTGCCATCGTAGCGACCAAAGTGCCACTGTGAGATGGTACCCTAGACTGCACATCAGACTCCCCAGTGTGAGTCTGAAGTCAGCATGACAACAGGTTTTGTGAAAGTTATATAGAAACTAACTGTACCCAAGAAGATGTAATACAGTATAGAAGAGCAATATAACATCGATTGCATATTGAAAAATTTTTTTGAGGGTTATATACCAACAAAATGTTTTCCAGACCACAGAATAGTCTATGGGTGAACAATATAATACTGATACAATTTGCTACAAGTTTCTTTAGGCTTATATAGAAATGAAATGAACCGAAGAAGATGTAATACCCTACCAATAAGCAGTATAATACCATACATTTTTAAACACGTTGTTTAAGGGTTATATACCAATGAAATGTACTCCAAATTACAGAATAGTCAATAGGTGAGCAATATAATGGTGATTAAATGTTGAACATGTTTTTTGAGGGTTTTGTACCTAGGAAATATACTCCAGATGACGGAACAGTCTATTGGTGTGCGATATAATAGAGATAAAATTTTGAACAAGTTTTTTGAGGGTTATATACCAACAAAATGTACCCAAGAACTCATAATACTGTATGGCTGAGAAATGTAACCCAGCAAAATTTGTAATAGTTTTTTGAGTGTTATATGTAACAAAAATGTACCAAGAACACGGAATAGTGTATGGGTAAGGAATGTTAACAAACAAGCTACATTTTTAAATGCATTTTTGTACTGTTATATACCACCAAAATGTTACAGAAAGCATGTTATACTGAATGGATGAGTAATCTAATCCTGAAACATTTTTCTATGCTTTTTCTAAGTTTTACATACCATCATAATGCAACAGTAACCATGTTACATTGTATGGATGAGTCATTGCATCCATAAAAAAGTTTTGAACTAAAATATTTTGAAAGTGTAGTTGATGTATTTATCAAGTCATAAAGGCTCTGCAAAAAGTGCAAAGCCAGACAGAGATTATGAGGAAGGGTATTCCATAGACCCCTGAAAGACAAAAACTGGCATGCATCACTAACATATTGAATATTACAAACACTTTATGTGCTACTGACATGTGGTGGTGTGGAAAAGTGTGGGCTAATCTAGGCTTTGCTTATTTTTTTTGAGCGTGAGCCTGTCTGCATTCTCTGTTGACAGACAAAAGTGCCTGTCTGTTATGACCAACCCCTCCAATGGCACTAAAAACCCATTCAGACAAGACACTAGCATCAGGGCAGCGTAACATAGGGAATAGAGGGACAGCTCCTGCCAGGTGTCTAGCTTTGAAACCCAGTAGTTGAAAGTCGCAGAGTAATTAGGGAGTATGCTGGTTTGATTGGCCAGCTATTGTTTGACCATCTATAAAAACTTTTACCTCCTTGTTAAAAATACTCTGCTATCAAGCCCTGGGCGCTGGGCTGATGTCATGAAATTGGCCCGTGCCTTTTACCCCTACCTCTGCTGTATATCTATCTGGTGTCTCCTCCTTGGTCGGGTAAGGGAGTTTGCACCCTGCCACTAGCATTGTCTGATGGGAATTTTTTTTTACATATTTTCCACACTAGCCATATGATATAGCACCATTTTAGAAGATCTCTCCACCTCAGGAAGAAGAGACACAAAGTTCTCCTTGTAGTGTGGTTTTAGCAGGGTGAACAACTAGAACTCTTTTGGCCAAGATGAATATAGTGCAACGGACATGGGAAAGGCAGCGGCCAAGCTTCATGTAGCTAACACATCATATTGCAAGACTCATTAAAGGGTTGATTGCGACTTGTAGGATCGCTACTTCCAACAGGTGGTGCTACAGAGTTCAAGTCCTCTTTTTCTCTGAAGAGGCAATTTGTATACTAAATTTCCCAGAGGAACATTGCATGGCAAATAAGCCTCCTTACCTGGACAAGCCAGAGCTGGTATGTCACTCTCCACAAGGGGAAACCTTACCCCTTAGACCTCAGTCTACTGAGGCACTGATGAGGGCCAACAGCCCGAAACACCATGTCTGCGAATTGAGATACTGAATTGGCTCTTATCTTAAATCATTTTGCAATACTCGTTAAAGGGTTGATCGTGACTTGTAGGATCGCTACTTCCAACAGGTGGCATTATAGAGTTCAAGTCCTCTTTATCTCTGAAGAGGCAGTTTGCATACACAATGATGATGACTCTCCATCTCCTCTTTCTCCCTCTCTTCCTCCTCATTCCCATCCTCAGCCTATCAACACAGGAAAGACGGGACGAAGGTTATGTGACTGCTAGCCTTTTGCGCTAGCCACCAGCTTCTCTTCCTCCACTTCGTCATCCTCAGCGTCCACCTCCTTGTTGATACCCAATCTGCGCTGAGCAGATAAAATGAGGCTAGGCTGGCTGCAATCTCTCTGTTTTATGTCTTTCTCCATCCCTACTGCTCTGCATGCAAAGGTTCATGTTTAACTGTGAGCAGCAACTGTTTAAGCAGGCACAGAGACAGGATAGTTGATCCGACTATGGCGTCATTGCCGCTTACCAACTCTGTGAAGTCCTCAAAGTTTTGGAGAGCCGCATAAATGTCAGATATCCATGCCCATTCTCAATTGTTTTATGCGAAGGCTGGCCAGAATGCCGACGGGTGTGTTGGAGCTGGTACTTATATTGCAGCAAATCTCTTATATTGCAGCACTAAAAAGGTTTGGATCATAGCGCGCAGTCATCAATGCAAGTGTTGGAAGTCAACTTGACTTCTCTATACCACATATCAAACAAGAAATATAGGGGACCATTAACAAATGCATTCTCCAGAATTTCCAAAATGTATTATTAAAACATACAGTACATACAGCAAAAAGGTGCTATTCTAGTAGAATGGGCCCACAATCCCCTACTTACCCAATAATGCAGCAAAGCGACCAGTGTAATGTTAATAAAATACTAGATCAGTAAACAGAGAAGTACAATGGCAATACATTGATTTCTATAAAGGATATTGATCTGTGACTCAGACCTAAAATTTACATATATTCATAACTATTTTGCGGATCTATCTGCAAAACTGATGGATAGTACATTTACCAAAAAATCTGATGTGTGAAAGAACCCTTATTGATGGAAAAGGGGGTTGGGAGTTGTGGCCTTAAAGTCAGCTTTGGCTTTAATTTTATAGAAAGAGATGTTTCTCTAACTCTCCACTATTATAGGTGATGTAGAACCAGAACTTTTCAAAAATTATCTATAAGGTCATAATAACTAATTGAGGGTCCATTGCTCAACCCACCCGTGTATACAGAGTATCAAAGCTTATTCTCATGTACAATGGGTGTATAGCTGTCAGTGTGAGTGTGGGTACCCTTATTAAGCAGTAGTAGTAGTGGAATGGGGGGCTCCAGTCACCCATAACAGATTAAAGGCTCCATCACCCCTTTCTGAATGAGGGCCCTTCTCACTTGCACTGCCAGTTATACACACGTTATACATGAGTATAAGAACTCACACAGTGTACACAATTAATACATATCGAATAATATACACACAGAAAACCTTAATATACAGCTGAGTGGCTAAGTGCAGGTAGAAAGGCTCTACTCAATGTAGCTGTAGCCTGCAGATATCTTTTGGATGTTTCTCTTTTTAATGCATGTCTAATAAAGTGAGCTTCCTTAACCATAAAATATATCACAATATTTATCCTGCATAATGCTTTAAATGCTGTAAAAAGTGCCAAAGAATAATGGCTATAAAATTATGATGAAGTGATATTAGCCACAATACAGTATATTTACTGCTCATTCTGAAAAAAACAGGCCCTCATGCATGACAAACAACAAAAATAAAAAGTTATGGGTCTCAGGATATGATGACACAAAACACATTTTTATTCTGTTTTAATTCTTTTTTTTAAATTACCTGTAAATTACTGAATATAACTCATCTTGGCTTTGTAGATGACTTTTGGAAGGCTTAGATTAAAAAGTGAAAGCGGATAAGTGGGCACTGGGAAACAGTAACTGTAATCAGCAGCCATGGAAGGGCTCTTATCATGCATTTAGATTGATGTGTCTTTGGTAGCAGGCCCCACACACTGCATCAACTCTGTGACTTACAGTATGCTACCTGTCACTGCCTGTCACCACTCACTCAGCTTCTGCTCTGTGTCACACAACGTGGACAGAAAAAAATGGGCATATCACCTCACAAAATTACACCGAGTGCTCAGTGCACAACATACCCAATTACAATTTTCTAGAAAAGGGGTCTGTCTGCCTTGATTACTATACTGAGCAAATGTCATAAGAAATTGCACATTTCAAAAAATATCCCCCTCATGGCATCCGCTGTACATGTGCGGCACATGTCGGGAGCAGGTGTATGGAGCGGGAGATAGTCCGCCCCATACCCAGCAGGTGATGACTGTGTATTACAGCCAGGACCTGTCCTAAGAATCGCAAGTGGAGCAGTGCTTAGCTCAAGATTGTTAATTTGTTAAATGCCGCTGTAAATCTCTGTTAGCGAAATTTAACATGTGCCATTGTTGAGTTTATGTCATCATCTATGCTCATTGGCACGCCTGTGACGTGATCGCTAGTCTCAGATAGGCTGTCATGACAGCCAGTGGTCGGTGACACTATGATTTCCGCTTTATGCAGCAATGCTGTGTCATCACAGTATATAGCACAAGCGATCAGAAGATCACATCTTCAAGTCCGCTGAGGAATCTAACAACAACAAAAAAAAAAAGTTTTAAAGAATCTAAAAAACTAAATAAATAAAAGTTCAAATCACCCCCCTTTATCTCCGTTGAAAATAAACATATTAAAAAAAGAACATATGTGAAATAGCCAAGTTCAGAAAAGTACAATTTATCAAAATATAAAAACAATGAACCCCTTTGCGATAGAGCCAATTTTGTACTTAATGACCAGGCCAATTTTTACAATTCTGACCACTGTCAATTTATGAGGTTATAACTCTGGAACGCTTCAAGTTATTCCATTGATTCTGAGATAGTTTTTCCGTCATATATTGTACTTCATGATAGTGGTAAAATTTCTTTGATATGACTTGTGCTTATTTCTGAAAAAACAGGAAATTTGATACAAATTTAGAAAATGTTGCAATTATTAAAGTTTTAATTTTTGTGTCCTTAAATCAGAGAGTCATGTCGCACAAAATAGTTAATAAATAAAATTTCCAACATGTCAACATTACATCAGCACAATTTTGGAAACAATATTTTTTTTTGTTGAGAAGTTATAAGGGTTAAAAGTTGACCAGCCATTTCTAATTTCTACATCACAATTTACAAAATAATTTTTTTAGGGACCATCTCACATTTAAAGTGAGTTTGAGGGGTCAATATAACAGGAAATATCCAAAGTGACACCATTTTAAAAACTGCACCCCTCAAGGTGCTCAAAACCACAGTCAAGATGCTTATTAACTCTTCAGGTGCGTCACGAGAACTAAAGCAATGTGGAAGGAAAAACTGAACATTTTACATTTTTCATAAAAAATTTAATTTAAACTCAAACTTTTTTATTTTTACAAGGGTAGCAGGAGAAAATGTTGTCCAATTTCTCCGGAGTACAACAGTAACCCCGTATGTGGGGGAAATCCACTATTTTGGGGCATGGCAGGGCTCAGAAGGGAGGGAGCAACTTTTTGAACTCAAAATTGGCTGGAATCAAGGGTGGGCACCATGTCGCATTTGGAGACCCCCTGATGTACCTAAACAGTAGAACCCCCCAATTCTAACTTCAACCCTAACACAGCCCTAACCCTAACACAGCTCTTACCCCAACCCTAGCCCCAACACACCCCTAACCCTAATCCCAACCCTAACCACAACCATAACCCTAACCACAACCCTAACCCCAACACCACCCTAACCCCTACACCACAACCCTACCCCCAACCCAACCCTAACACACAACATAACCATAACCCCAACCCTAGCCCCAACCCTAACCATACCCCCAACCTTGTGATATGGTCTATCACAGTGATCAAAATGAACTAATAGGATAAATCTCCTATTGTTGCCAGGTGTCGGCTGGCAGATCTTGGCAGGCGCACTGAGCATGCGCTTGCCATTTTCTTCCAGAGCCACAGGTACCGGGAATGCTGGAGGTACCGTGGGGGCTCAGGGGACCCTATTTCTCTCTCTTCTGATATGCTGCATCATATCAGAGGAGAGAGAAATAAATGGGAAATTTGACTTTTTTTGTTTTGGTTGCTGTTATACGATAAATAACAGCGATCACAACACTGGGAACGGTAAAAACCGACCCGAATCATGTTTTCCGGGGTCTCAGTTACCCCCCTGGTAGCTGAGACCCCTGAGATTTTCCAGCTCTGGGAGCGCTATTCACTTATTTCTCAGCGTCGTTAAAAAGCGGCGCTGAGGAATAACTACACTTAACTGCCACCAATAAAAGGCATATCGGCGGTCGTTAAGGGGTTAACCCGATCGGTAAACAACATAAATGGAAAAAATTCAAGAACAACAAAATTACATTATTGGTCTCATCTATTCCAAAATTGTACTTATATAAACATTGTCTCACTCTACAAAAAATAAGCTTTTACACAGCTCCATCGGCCAAAAAATAAAAATATTAAGGGACTCGGAAAATGGGAACAGAACCCAAAACAATTTTGGTGGAAAATTTCAGATTTTTTTACATCAATAAAATAATAAAATACTGGCTATGCTTGGTATTATCGTAATTGTATTGATGAGAAGCATCTTGCATGGTAATTTTTACCACCAAATGTACTCCGTAAAAACAATTCCCAAAACACAATTTCAGTTTTTCACAATTTCACCACACTTGGAATTTTTTTTTACCATTTTCCAGTATACTACATGGTAAAATTAAAGGTTACATTCAGAAGTACAACTGCTGCAATAACAAGACCTCATATGTCAATGTGTGGAGAAAAATAAGAGTTATGGCTCTGAGAAGAAAGAGAGAAAAAAACAAAAACAGAAATTGGCTGCGGCATGAAGGTTATATAAATACATACAAAAAAACTTTATGCTTGATATATTTCTTTAGTGATCCCCTACTACAGTAAAGAGAAAAGTGACATTATGATGGATTCAATGAAGGATACATTTAATAGCAAAGTGCAGTGATACAAAACTACAAAACAGTTATAACACAAATATAACTATAATGTTGAGGATTATAATTATAGCTACATTTTTAAATAATATAGTATACATACAAATTTGACACCTTTTAATGTTTGAGTGCATTTTTTCTCCCTAATCTTCTTCTAGGATGGAAAAAAAAAGAAATCAAATAAGTTCTTCAAATACATTTTTGGCACTTGTCAGCACATACATGTGTTTCCATTGAGTTTATCTAAATTGTGCTTGCACAGAACAGCTGAGCAGAACATTTTCCGTTTGCTCACCTTCTACTTGTCAAAACAGTTATGTAGAAGTGTCCATATCTCTAGGAGCTGAGGGATGCGTATAAATGTAAAGCCATTCTATCCCATTTTACTGCTTCCGAACATGATATGGTAGATACACAGATCAAGCATCACTTTTGTATTACAGAAATTTCCAATCATAGATCTAACTCAATAAAACCAACAAAAATGAAATCGAGTGCAAGAAGGGGAAGCAGAAATTAAACTTATATTATACTTTCTTGTATAGGAAAAAAAATAATTTTTTCAGGAGATTTATTATGCCTGAATCATGTGCAGCATAAGGCTAGGTGCAGAAGGCTGTATGTTTTCTCATCCAAGAGAATCGGGTGGATTATGAAAATCACACTCTGATCAAATTCCGATCAGAGTTTCATGAAAGTGTGATTATTAAATGCTCCAATTGTCTTGGATGAGAAGATGGATGAAATTTTTTTTTCTATTTTTTCTATACTGTAAGTCCATGGAAATTGGACCACACTTGGATGTCATCCCAGTACTGTCTGATGTTTTCTACGCACTTATTGACTTGCATGGCTGAATACGATCTGAATATTGGATCAAACTTGGGCATACTGCAATTTTTTCCCCCTAGCTTGCTCTGCTTGATAAAAAAAATGAACATGTACATGGCCCAATAGAATAATATGGGGATGATCTGTCAAGGTGACAGATAGCATTTGTCCGATTCTTACGGTCCTCTGCATGAGCTCTAAATCAGGTGCATTTTGGAGGAAATCTACTTTTGTTTTATTCTGAAATGCTGTGGTTGCTTCCAAGAAAAGGGAGACATGTCATCTGGATGATTCTATGTCATGCTGTTCTCATGCAGTTTGGATTGATAGACATGTCTCTTCCTAGCATATGAGAGATTTGTCACTCAAGCCAAGTTTGCAACATGAATGTTTCGATATTGTGATTGTAGCAGTAATATAAATCAAATATGTTGGCATTTGTTTAATTATACCAAATCCTGTAAATCAAAAGTATAAAAATATAAAAAATCTTCTGTGGTGCCCCTTAGGATAATTTACTGTTATACATGGAGATGACACCTACGCATGATTGTAAATAGCAGTTACACTATTCACAACAACGCATTGCACTGACTCATTATTATTGATTAATAATAAATACGTACAATGAGAACAACAATCATCCAGTTGTTAACAACTAGAATTTACACTATTTCTACAGGTTGTTTGATACACGTTACAGCATTCGAGAAAACGGCCAACTCTTGACCATTCTAAGTGTGGAGGAAGGTGATGACGGTGTTTATTGTTGCCTGGCTAAAAATGGTGTTGGAGATCCAGCCAAAAGCTGTGGAGCTTTGCAAGTGAAAATGAGTAAGTGTCATTGATAATAAAAATGAGTTCAGTCTGTGCCAACAGTTGTTCACTCCTTAAAACCAAATTAGCAAGCCTGTCAGTCCTTGAATGCTTTCAAAACATCTGAAATTGATCCAGCTCTGCAAATGTGTGCATCGAGCTAGAATAGATTCTCCGGGTTCCAGTTATAGCTTTGTTTAATTGTTTTTAGAGAGGATTTGGCAGGATTAATTGGAGTACATCAACAATTGCATTTTAGTTTCATTCATTAGATTTAAGTATGTAGAAAGGATATAATATTTTTTTATCTTTTCCTAGCAGTGGTTATATTTAAGGCAATATCATTTCTTAAATGTCTTTTGTGTGCTTTGTCATGTGTGCTTTATGACAGCTGCAATGAGTGGAAGTTAAAAAGCAGAAAAGTGCATCTTACCACCCAGACAATAACCCCGTTGAGGCTATGTTTGAAACTCCCCGCAAAGCAAGATTTGGGTGTATGCAGCGATGTTGCCATAGTCTATAATGGTGCGTATACACATATTGGAATTGGTCATAACAAACACAGTCTACTACATCTGAGTGTCTGACCCCAGTAGACGTATATGCTGGAAATGATGCATGTCAGAGCGCTCATTTGCTCTATCAGCACCATTAAAGTCTACAGCCCGTTGGCCCGACAGGGTCACTAAATGGGTGCCAAAACGCAATGTGAAATCCCTTTACGGCTTTGTTCACATAGTGCTTTAGCATACGTTCAATTACTACTTCCAAACAGGCTTATGGCCGAAGGCTTGCAAAATTCTAATGGGGCCATTGACTATTAATGATGCAGACCGAGGCACAGTGTGCTCTGTAAGACATAATTTTTGGCAAAGTTGAGGAGAGCACCAAGACACCATGACACTCTCTGCATAGTTATAATCAATGACCCCATCAGCAGATACACCTGAATACTGCTTTGTAGGGCTTCAAACATAACCTC
The DNA here is from genome assembly GCF_051348905.1 of Ranitomeya variabilis. Classification (NCBI taxonomy): domain Eukaryota; kingdom Metazoa; phylum Chordata; class Amphibia; order Anura; family Dendrobatidae; genus Ranitomeya; species Ranitomeya variabilis. The sequence goes on along the minus strand of NC_135232.1, from coordinate 460,611,890 downwards.
CCATGGCGCCTCTGAATGTATGTTACAATGATATGTGATCATAGCCTAAATGAAGATAATGGCATACAGCCAACACCCCCAAAACACTGGCATGGGATATATACCTGTAACCTATTGTTATATAATTGTCCTTCCAAAAAAATTACTGTTGTCTGTCCTAAACCCACCTACCAACTAAACACAGCAGGTGAAATAAGTATTGAACAAGTCACCAATTTTCTAAAGGTGCTATTCACATGGAATTCTCACCAGATGTTGGTAATCCAAATAGGCAAAGAAATCAAACCATAAATGTCCATAAATTAAGTTATGCGTAATATTGAGAAATAACACAGGGAAACATGAACACACTTACTGAAATTATTATTATTATTATTGCACCATTTATTCCATGGCTCTTTACATGTGAAAAGGTATACATAATAAAAAAACAAGTACAATAATCTTAAACAATACAAGTCATGACTGGTACAGGAGGGGAGAGCACCCTGCCCGCGAAGGCTCACAATCTACAAGGGATGGGTGAGGATACAATAGGCAAGGGCAGAGCTGGTCATGCAGTGGATTGGTGGATCAGTGTTTACTACAAGTGGTAGACCAAATGTATTTAATACTTTGTACAAAAGTCTTTGTGGGTGATTACAGCTTCAAGATGCCTTCTGTATGGAGAAACTAGACAAATGCATTGCTCAGGTGCAATTTTGCCACATTCTCTTGCACAAACACTGTTGAAATCCTGAGTTTTCCATGAGCTTCTTCTATGAACTCCGAGCTTTAGATCCTTATATAAATTTTCTATTGGATTCAGGTCAGGTAATTGTCTGGGCCATTCTATCATCTTTATTTTCTTTCTCTGAAACCAATTGAGAGCTTCCTTGGTTGTGTATTTGAGATCATTGTCCTTCGGAAATGTCCACCCTCATTTCAATTTCATCATACTGGGAGACGGCAGTGGATTTTTATTAATAATGTCTCAGTACATTTGTCTATTAATCTTTCTTTCATTTATATGAAGTTTGCCAGTGCAATGTGTTGAAAGTAGTGTTGAGCGATACCTTCCGATATGCTAAAGTATCGGTATCGGATTGGATCAGCCGATACTGGCAAAATATCGGATCTCGCCGATACCGATACCCGATACCCGATACCAATACAAGGCAATGGGACACAAATATCGGAAGGTATCCTGGATGGTTCCCAGGGTCTGAAGGAGAGGAAACTCTCCTTCAGGCCCTGGGATCCATATTCATGTAAAAAATAAAGAATAAAAATAAAAAATATGGATATACTCACCCCTCCGGCGGACCCTGGACCTTAGCGATGTAACCGACAGCCTCCGTTCCTAAGAATGCAGAGTGAAGGACCTTTGATGACGTCGCGTCTTGTGATTGGTCGCATGACCGCTCATGTGACCGCTCACGCGACCAATCACAAGCCGCAACGTCATCGCAAGTCCTACACTCACTGCATTCTTAGGAACGGAGACTGCCGGTTACACCGCTAAAGTCCAGGGTCCGCCGGAGGGGTGAGTATATCCATATTTTTTATTTTTATTCTTTATTTTTTACATGAATATGGATCCCAGGGCCTGAAGGAGAGTCTCCTCTCCTCCAGACCCTGAGAACCATACGCACCGCACAGGCCTGGGAGCTTATAGGAACTTCCGATTCTGATTTCCAATATGACAAAAATATCGGAACTCGGTATCGGAATTCCGATACAGCGAATATCGTCCGACGCCCGATATTTGCAGTATTGGAATGCTCAACGCTAGTTGAAAGACAGCCCTACACCATGGTGTTACCACCTCCAAATTTCACTGTTGTTACGGTGTTTTGGGGGTGATATGCAGTGCCTTTTGGCCTCCAAATATGGTGTGCATTAAAGCATACATACAGTTACATTTTGATCTCAGCTGACCAGACTATGTTCTCCCAGTATTTCATAGGCTTGTCTAAATGTTATTGAGCATACTTTAAACACACTTGAAAAAGCTTTTTTCATGAATGGAGTCTTGCGTGGTGAGCTTGCATACAGGCCATGGAGGTTGAGTGCATTACTTATAGTATTCTTTGAAGCTGCTTGTACCTGCTGGTTCCAGATATTTCTGTAGATCTCCACAGGTGGTCTTTGGCTCTTGGACAACTTTTTTTTTATAATGTTTTTCACTCCTATGCATAAAATCCTGCAGTGAGTGCCTTGTCATGGGTGGCTTAACTGCTTCATGACCTTGGGATTTTCTGTATTTCCGTGTTCGTTTTTTGCTCCCCTCCTTCCCAGAGCCATAACTTTTTTATTTTTCCATAAATATGGCCATGTGAGGGCTTATTTTTTGCATTCCCACACTGGTTTTTTGTTTGGCTTTTTTGCTAGGTTCTCTAAATGCTAAAACTGACCTGCCATTATGATTCTCCAGGTCATTACGAGTTCATAGACACCTAACGTGACTGGGTTATTTTTTTATCTACAGTAGGTGGTGAAAAAAAAAATTCCAAACTTTGCTAAAAAATAAAATATAAATTGTGCCATTTTCCGATACCTGTAGCGTCTCCATTTTTCATAATCTGAGGTCGGGTGAGGGCTTATTTTTTGCGTGCTGAGCTGGCGTTTTTAATTATACCATTTTGGTGCAGATATGTTCTTTTGATCGCCTGCTATTGCATTTTATTGCGGTTAAATGCCACTGTCAGCATTTGACAGCGGCATTTAACTAGTTAATAGGGGCGGATGAAAACAGTTTAAAACAGCTGACTAGTGTTGAGCATTCCGATGCTGCAAGTATCGGGTATCGGCCGATACTTGCTGTATCGGAATTCCGATACCGGGATTCCGATACTCTTGTGGTATCGGGTATCGGGTATCGGAACAACATTAATGTTAAAATGTGTAAAATAGAGAATTAAAATAAAAAATATCGCTATACTCACCTGTCCGACGCAGCCGGGACCTCAGCGCAGGAACCGGCAGCGTTGTTTGTTTAAAATTCCCGCTTTTACATGGTTACGCGAAGTCCCGGCTTGTGATTGGTCAGGGCGGCCATGTTGCCGGGCCGCGGACCAATCACAGCAAGCCGTGACGAAAATACGTCACGGCTTGCTGTGATTGGTCCGCGTCCCGGCAACATGGCCGCCATTAACCAATCACAAGCCGTGACGTCACGGGAGGCTGGAAACGCGCTCATTTTAAAAAGGGCGCGTGTCCAGCCTCCCGTGACGTCACGGCTTGTGATTGGTTGCGTCGCGGTCAACCAATCACAAGCCGGGAGGCTGGACACGCGCCCATTTCAAAATGAGCGCGTCCAGCCTCCCGGCTTGTGATTGGTTGATCGCGGCGCAACCAATCACAAGCCGTGACGTCACGGGAGGCTGGACACGCGCCCATTTCAAAATGAGCGCGTCCAGCCTCCCGGCTTGTGATTGGTTGATCGCGGCGCAACCAATCACAAGCCGTGACGTCACGGGAGGCTGGACACGCGCCCATTTCAAAATGAGCGCGTCCAGCCTCCCGGCTTGTGATTGGTTGATCGCGGCGCAACCAATCACAAGCCGTGACGTCACGGGAGGCTGGACACGCGCCCATTTTAAAATGAGCGCGTGTCCAGCCTCCCGTGACGTCCCGGCTTGTGATTGGTCAGGGCGGCCATATTGCCGGGACGCGGACCAATCACAGCAAGCCGTGACGTAATTTCGTCACGGCTTGCTGTGATTGGTCCGCGTCCCGGCAACATGGCCGACCTGACCAATCACAAGCCGGGAATTCATGTAACCAAGTAATAGCGCGATTTTTAAACAAACAACGCTGCCGGTTCCCTCGCTGAAGTCCCGGCTGCGTCGGACAGGTGAGTATAGCGATATTTTTTATTTTAATTCTTTCTTTTACACATTTATATGGTTCCCAGGGCCTGAAGGAGAGTTTCCTCTCCTTCAGACCCTGGGAACCATCAGGGATACCGTCCGATACATGAGTCCCATTGACTTGTATTGGTATCGGGTATCGGTATCGGATTGGATTCCGATACTGTGACGGTATCGGCCGATACTTTCCGATACCGATACTTTCAAGTATCGGACGGTATCGCTCAACACTACAGCTGACATGTCCTGGCTTTGATGCAGGCTCACCGCCGGAGCCCGCATCAAAGCAGGGGTTCTGACCTCGGATGGGATAGTACGTCCGAGGTCAGAAAGGGGTTAAGAAGAAATGATTTTCTTTCCACTTGCGCATTATTGCCCCAACAGTGCTTACTGGAACCGTTAGTAGTTTAGAAATTCTTCTGTAACCAATGCCATCAGCATTATTTACAATAAGGTTGCAATGGACTTGAGACAGTTCACTGATTTTACCCATCATGAGATGTTTCTTGTGTGGCACCTTGGTAATGAGACACCTTGTCATGATCCAGTCCTGGGTTTGTATCTGATTATTCTCTCCCAGGGATGGGCATGCGGGGTTAATCTTCCTTGCCTCATTTTGGGATCTGTCTGGCTGTTTCAGTCCGCTATTACCTGCAAGCAGTGTAAGTTATAGTTCCTGTCTCTGGCTTGAGCAACTGACCCCATTGTACCCTGATTTATCCTCTGCCCGTTTACCTAGGTCCCATTCCTGTGTTCCCCTGTGACTTCGCTTGTTGTTGTACTCACTCTCCGTATTGTGAACCCTTGGCATTTGACTTGGCTTGTTCTCTGACCTGTTTCACTGTCTTGCGTTTCTGGCTTTTCTGCTCCCGTTCGGCTCTGACTTGTTTGGCCTGTTTCTGACCATGTGTACTGCTGTGACCTCTGGTACTTCATTCCCTCTCTGTTGCTGACCTGGCTTTGTCTGACTACTTTTTTGCCACCTAGTGGCTCCTGCCTGCTGCTCTGTGATTTCACTGCGAGTGAACCTGTTTTCCTTCACCCGCACCCCCTGGTGGAGGTTGGGTGCTACGGCTTGCAGCAGGCATTACAACACCTTTTTATAGGCCATCAGTTGAACCAGTTGATATTATAAGTGGCAAAATTGCTTTCAATTACTGATAGATTTAAGCTGGTGTCATGACTTTCCATTGCTTTTTGCACCTCTTTTTCTTAATCTGTTCAATACTTTTTCCATGTGTCATTTGTCATTGTTACACATAACTTAATTTATGGACATATATGGTGTGATTTCTTTGCCTGTGTGGATTTGATGGGTTCTTTCCGACATCTGGTGATAACTTCATGTAAATAGTACCTTTAGAAATATATTTACTAAGAAAAATGGTTACTTGTTCAAAACTTTTTTCACTTGCTGTATGTTGAGCTGCCTATGCTGAGCCAACTTCGTACAGCCAAGCTGAAAATTGATCTACAGAAAACAAGAAATGCTAGCCTTTTGTCTTTTTTTCTTGCCAGTATAAAAACTGGAATATTTCATTTTCATAAAACGTAAGACATTTTAAAAGGAAATGTTCAGAATAAAATATACATTCACTTTGAATTTGTGTAAAATTACGCAGTTTAAACAACACACTGAGGTTTTTTTTGTATTTGTTTTATTCATTTAATTCATTTATTTTTGCTGTTATTAACTTCTTTACTATTAACAAGGTTTAAGGAGTGAACACAAAAACATGTTTTGAATTTTGTAATATAAAATATTTCTCCAAATAGTTAAAGGTAACATGCCACCAGAAAAAAATGCGCAATAAACCTGCAGATATCGGGTTAAGGCCGGCATCACACTGGCGTTTTAAACGGCCGAGTGCAATGCGATAAAAAATCGCATTGCACTCGGACCAATGTTCAGCTATGGGGCAGCTCCCACCAGCCGACTTCTTGTCGGCCGTTTTCCTCGGTCCGAGACAATCGCAGCATGCTGCGATTGTCTCGGACTGAGGAATACTCTGGGCTCACTCGCACCCATATAAGCCTATGGGTGCGAGTGAGAAAGAGCACACCACTCGGATATCATCCGAGTGATGTGCGTTATAAGCGGACCCCAGCAATGGAGGAGATGGAGAAATTCATTTCTCCGCCTCCTCCCCAGTTGTGCTCTGATCCTCCCTGTGCGAGAGAATCGGTACACAGACGCATGACACTCGGCTCCTGCTCTGCTGCAAGCAGGAGCCGAGTGTCATTAGCATATCGCATCGGATGTTCTCACATCGGATGCAATACGCTAGTGTGACGGCGGCCTAATGGTGTTATTCATTGCCCGGCACCTGCATTTAGCTGAATGCTTAGGGGAGAAAATAAACTTTATTCACCCCAGCAGTATCCCGGTTTCAGTCACTGGGGCGGTGCAGGCTTGGGCTCAGTCAGAGAGCTAAGTGCAGGCACTGGGCAGGTTAATAATGCTAGAAACCTGCAGATTAATCACATATCTACAGGTTAATAGCTATTTTTCTGATGACAGTTTCCCAGTTTTCTCATGCGATAGATCCACTTTTGGTGTTCGCCTTTGTGCTTCGGTAGTCTGCTTTTTACACTTCAACGGAAAAAATAATAATAATTTTTATTTCTATGGCACCAACATTTTCCTCAGCACTTTACAGTTCAGAGGGGATTTGGACAGGCCATAAAGACTTAACACAGTTAGGCCGGCGTCACACTCAGCGTATGTAAATACGGTCCGTTTTTTACGGCCGTAATACGCATAAAAATCCCCAAAATAGTGATCCGTATGTCATCCGTAGGCAGGGTGTGTCAGCATATTTTGCGCATGGCATCCTCCGTATGTAATCCGTATGGCATCCGTACTGCGATATTTTCTCACAGGCTTGCAAAACCGACATCTAATGAATTTATGTGCTCAAATGTTCGTTAAAACATATATATATTATATATATATATATATATATATATATATATATATATATATATATATATATCATTGAGACACATATATATTCTGTATTTATATTTAATTCAGCGCAATATATGTGAAAAGCCGGTAATTCAATTGCCGGCTTTTCATTTCTCCTTCACAAACCCGACATGATATGAGACATGGTTTACATACAGTAAACCATCTCATATCCCTTTTTTTTGCATATTCCACACTACTAATGTTAGTAGTGTGTATGTGCAAAATTTGGGCGCTGTAGCTGCTAAAATAAAGGGTTAAATGGCGGAAAAAATTGGCGTGGGCTCCCGCGCAATTTTCTCCGCCAGAGCGGTAAAGCCAGTGACTGAGAGCAGATATTAATAGCCTAGAGAGGGTCCATTGTTATTGGCCCCCCCTGGCTACAAACATCTGCCCCCAGCCACCCCAGAAAAGGCACATCTGGAAGATGCGCCTATTCTGGCACTTGGCCACTCTCTTCCCACTCCCGTGTAGCGGTGGGATATGGGGTAATGAAGGGTTAATGTCACCTTGCTATTGTAAGGTAACATTAAGCCAGGTTAATAATGGAGAGGCGTCAATTATGACACCCATCCATTATTAATCCAATTGTTCGAAATAGTAAATAAAATACACACACATAATTACAAAGTCCTTTAATGAAATAAAGACACATGTTGTTGTAATATTTTATTAGACTCTTAATCCACCTGAAGACCCTTGTCACCTGAAACAAAGTTTCAAAAAAACAAACAACAATATTCCATACCTTTCGTCGTTATGTCCCACGATGTAAATCCATCTGAAGGGGTTAAATCATTTTACAGCCAGGAGCTGCGCTAATGCACTCGCTCCTGCCTGTAAAACCCCAGGTACTGAATGGAAAGCTGGGTGATCTGTAGTTACCTTGAGTTGCGGTGATGCGCCCTCTACTGGATGTCCTATATACTGGAGCCTTGGAAAAGTTCCCACGCTCGAGTTGATATGAGGACATCCAGCAGAGGGCGCATCACCGCAACTCAAGGTAACTACAGGTCACCCTGTTTTCCATTCAGTACCCGGGGTTTTACAGGCAGGAGTGCATTAGCGCAGCTCCTGGCTGTAAAATGATTTAACCCCTTCAGATGGATTTACATCGTGGGACATAACGACGGAAGGTATGGAATATTGTTGTTTTTTTTTTTAAACTTTGTTTTAGATGACAAGGGTCTTCAGGTGGATTAAGAGTCTAATAAAATATTACAACAACATGTGTCTTTATTTCATTAAAGGACTTTGTAATTATGTGTGTGTGTTTTATTAACTATTTCGAACAATTGGATTAATAATGGATGGGTGTCATAATTGACGCCTCTCCATTATTAACCTGGCTTAATGTCACCTTACAATAGCAAGGTGATATTAACCCTTCATTACCCCATATCCCACCGCTACACGGGAGTGGGAAGAGAGTGGCCAAGTGCCAGAATAGGCGCATCTTCCAGATGTGCCTTTTCTGGGGTGGCTGGGGGCAGATGTTTTTAGCCAGGGGGGGCAATAACCATGGACCCTCACTAGGCTATTATTATCTGCCCTCAGTCCCTGGCTTTACCACTCTGGCGGAGAAAATTGCACGGGAGCCCACGCCAATTTCTTCTGCGATTTAACCCTTTATTTTACAAGCTACAGCGGCCAAATTTTGCACATACACACTACTAACATTAGTAGTGTGGAATATGCAAAAAAAAAGGGATATGAGATGGTTTACTGTATGTAAACCATGTCTCATATCCTGTCGGGTTTGGGAAGGAGAAATGAAAAGCCGGCAATTGAATTACCGGCTTTTCACTAACACCGCTGCGTATTTCTCGCAAGTCACACTGCTGGTCCGTGTTTGTTTTAGTCTCATACTTTAGAACTTTATTGGTTGATTGCTGTAAGTTTAATAAAAAAAATTCATACTTTATGAATGATTAATACTTTTATTAATTGTTAGACTTTGTATATTCATTGTACATTCTCAGATTATCATTCATGGACCAGAGATCTCCTATCCGTCACATTGAAGCTCCATATTTTATCTAATGAAGATAAAATACTTTTTGTAGCTGTTTCTATTTATTACGTTGTAGTTTTTATTTCCTAATAATCTTTATTTATATAGCACCAACATATTTTGCAGCACTTTACAATTCATTTATATTTTCAGAACCAAAAATTACCCGCCCACCAATGAATGTAAAACTTATAGAAGGAGTAAAAGCAGTCCTGCCTTGTAATAACCTGGGAAATCCCAAACCATCTGTATCATGGATTAAAGGAGAAAATGCTGTTAAGGTAAGCATTGGAATCATATTTGTAGATTGTGAGCCCTCGCGGGCAGGGTCCTCTCTCCTCCTGTACCAGTCATGACTTGTATTGGTTAAGATTATTGTACTTGTTTTTATTATGTATACCCCTCCTCACATGTAAAGTGCCATGGAATAAATGGCGCTATAATAATAAATAATAATAATATACAATGATGAATAGATTTTCATGATAAATTGTGGAGTTACTAAACATTTACTGAAAAATGTTTTTTATAGTATTGGTTTAATTAGGGGGAAATTAAATTTAATGGCAATGTACGAGTTTCTTAATTGTTATTAGTGTAAATTTGCAAATATTGAATATGTAAAAAATTAGAGTAATACATAAAAGTTAGCACAATATTTTATTTTAACCCCTTCTTGACCTTGGAGTTTTCCTTTTTTGCGTTTCCCTGTTTTGCTCCCCTTCTTCCCGGAGCCATAACTTTTTTATTTTTTTATTTTTGGCTTGTTTTTTGAAAAACGAGTTGTTCTTTTGAACAAAATCATTGGTTTTACTATATCATGTACTGGAAAACAGGAAAAAAATTTCTAAGTGCGGTGCAATTGCAAAAAAAGTGCAATTCCACATTTGCTTTTTTTTTTCTTTAACCATATTCACTAAATGCTGACACTGACCTGCCATTATGATTATCCAGATTATTACAAGTTCAAAGACACCATAAATGTCTAGGTTCTTTTTTATTTATGTGGCGAAAAAAAATCCAAAAAAAGGCTCAATTTTCAGAGACACGTAGCGTCTCCATTTTACGGGATCTGGTGCTAGGTGAGGGCTTATTTTTTGCACGCAGAACTGACATTTTTATTGATACCATTTTGGTGCAGATATGATGTTTTAATCGCCTGTTGCATCCTATTGCAATGTTGGGGCAACCAAAAAACGTGATTCTGGGGTTTTGTTCTTTTTTCTTGTTACGTCGTTTACCAATCAGAATAATTGTTTTAGTATTTTGATAGATCGAGCGTTTCTGAATGCGGCAGTACCAAAATTGTATTTTTTATTATTGTTATTATTTTTTTATTATTTTTTTTATTTTAAATAGGCAAATGGGGGGGTTATTTGAACTTTTAGATCTTTTTTCATTTTATTATATTTTAAAAAAATGTTTTCTACTTTTTATTTAATTCAATAGTCTCTATGGGACACTAGAAGCTGCAATCATCCAATTGCATTTGCTATACACTGTGTTCCAAATTATTATGCATAAAGAGTTTAGGAGTGATAAGGTTAGAATTTTTTTGTTTGTCATTTAAACTCATTGATGGTGATGTGTGTCAGGACTCTTTATAACACTGAAAGCAATTGCAGATACCTGTGCAAATTAGTTTGGCAGGTGTGTCCAAATAAAGGCAAGACTACTTAAGAAGGCTGTTCCACATTATTAAGCAGCCTACATTTTTGGCCAAAATGGGAAAGAAAAAGGATGTGTCGGCTGCTGAGAAGCAACAAAATTGTGGAGTATTTAGGTCAAGGCATGACCACAATCAACATTGCCAAGACACTTCATCATGATCATCGCACAATCAAGAAGTATGTAGCTGATTCCCAGCACACACGTGTGCGTGCTGATAAGGAAAAATTGAGGACTCTTTCCAACAGGCAATTGCGTAAGGTTAAAAGAGCAGCTGCAAAAATGTCTTGTCATAGCAGCAGACAAGTTTTTGAAGCTGCTGGTGCCTCCAACGTCCCCAGAACAACAAGATGCAGGGTCCTTCAGAGGTTTGCAGCTATGTGTAAGCCATCCTGTCGACCACCTCTATCCACTGCAACAAGCAGAAATGGCTCCAGTGGGCCAAACGATACATGAAGACTGACTTCCAAACTGTTTTGTTCACCGATGAGTGCCGTGCAACGCTCTATGGTCCAGATGGATGGAGTGGAGGATGGACACCCCATGAAAACACGGCTAAGGCACCAACAAGGAGGAGGTGGAGTAATGTTTTGGGCTGGAATAATGGGGAGAGAGATTGTCGGCCCCTTTATGATCCCTGAAAGGGTAAAGATGAACTCCATAATCTATGTGGAGTTCCTAAAACAACACTTCCTGCCATGGTTAAAAGGAAGAACCGTGCTTTCCGCAGCAAGATCATTTTCATGCATGATAATGCATCGTCTCATGCTGCAAAAAACACATCTGCATCTCTGGCTGCTATGGGCATAAAAGATGACAAACTTATGGTGTGGCCACCATCTTCCCCTGACCTCAACCCCATTGAGAACCTCTGGAGCATCATCAAAAGCAGTGTCTATGATGGCGGGAGGCAGTTCACATCTAAGCAACAGCTCTGGGAGGGTATTCTGTCCACATGCAAAACAATTGAAGCAGAAACCATCCAAAAACTGACAAATTCAATGGACGAGAGAGTTCAGAAGCTTCTTTTGAACAAGGGGTCCTACGTGCAAATGTAACATCACCTAGAATAAAGTTTTCACTTGAAAACTGTTTGATTTCATTTTGTAATAAGCTGATAATGCTTATAACTTCACAATTGACCATTTTTTTGTTCAAAATAAAAAAAAAAGGTTGAAAACTCTGCTGTGCATAATAATTTGGAACATGCATTTTGAGTGTTTATTTTTTTAAAAAAGATACTGTTTTCATAGGCAGTTTGTTCCAAAACATTGCAATTATACTAGAATAGTAGATGACTGGAAAATAACAATGACTGCAATTCAGATAGGTAATTTAGAGAAAATATGAGGAAATATTATTTGCATAATAATTTGGAACACAGTGTATATAGCATGGCTTCAGCCCTGCTATGTGGGGAAAAATTCTCATCTGCTATGAGCACCGGCCACATAGCAATCAGGCTGTGACAACCACAGGGGTCTCCTGCAGAACCTGAGTTGTCATGACAACCCATCAGTTCCCCGTGGTCATGTGACACGGGCGCTGATAGGCAGAGTTTGTTGCACGGTTCTGGCACAACCATGTTAAAATGCCGATGTCAAGATTGACAGCAGCATTTAACATGTTAACAGCATGGTGCATGAAGTCAACTGACATGTGCCAAAAAATATGCGGGCTCAGCACCTTAGCCCGCATGGAGTGCAGGGACACAACCAATGACGTATATGTACATCGTAGGTCATAAAGGGATTTAAGTGTTATTCCCAAAATAGCAAGTTATCCTCTCTACATAAGGTCCAACTGCTGGGACCCCAGTCATCCTATGAACAGTGTTCTGGAACTCTTAGTGGTGCCTTGAAGTGCCCCATTTTGAATGGAGCAAATATACGCAAGCTTGGTCAGTGCTCCATTTATTGGCTATGCACTCTACAGCAGCTAAAATTAATCACTTACAAGTTGTGGCCAATAGAGAGTGTGATTTTTCTATCACCTTATCGCCTCTGGGTCTGCCATAGATCAAGGGCTATTAAATCCAGAGGAGGGATCTAATACTAAGATAATTCACTGCACTACATAAACAGCACAGTATATCGTTTACTTGAACAAAGACAATAAACATGGAAGAGGGCAGCATGAGAAGCACCAGGTGGTTAGATTGGGATGTTGCAATGGAAGGTGGGGGGATTAGCCTCTCACCTGGAGGGATTATGCACCCCTGCACAACTCCGGTAGCGGACCTCTCCGTGCATTCCTGCTCTGTTGCTCTGGGATTGCTCCTGTGGTTTACTTCCTGGTCTGGTCACGTGGGCCCAAGATCCAGTCACGTGATGCCACTTCACAGGATGTGACTTCACTTCAGGTCCTGTTGTCTGGAGATGAACTCTATGGCCCCAAGCTGCTCCAGCCACAATCCCACAAGGGGAATGTAAAAGTTTTTTGGGAAAAAATGTGGTAAATTTAAGGAGCGCTATGGCTATAGAGCACACTGCAATAGATTAGTGGTGAACAAACCTTTTATTGAACCACTACGTGTTTTGGCAGTTGGCTGCTACCTTCCTCAGGTGGGTTTACAGACAGTGTAGGAAGTGACACATTAAATAGGGGTGGTGACCAATGGGATGGAAGCATTCAATTATGTCAATCAACCCATTCTATACAAGCAGTCAGCTGTCAGAAATGCAGCAATAAAACCAAGAAATAAAGCCAAGAAAAAAAAATCAATAAATAGTCAAAAAATTATCAAAAAATAAAGTGAAATGTAATATATAAATATTAAAATATGTGAAATCTCACAGTATTGTGATGAAATAAAATATAAAATTTGATCTAAAGATAATATATTTAAAAGTGATTCAACCACCTAATCACCTACATAATATTTTTTACATAATATTTTATACACAATGCACTGTATGGTAATAATTAGAAAAGGATAGGAGGAAAGGACTAAATGTGCATATCCTTGTCAGACTGTAGAGACTGGGAGACTGGCTTGGAATCCCTGGTTATGACATTAATAAAGAAAAGACAAAAGGGATCAATTCATAGTTTCTTTGTGCTCTTGTAGTTTTTAAATAAGAATTTTATATACTATCGTATAATCTGTTATTAGTATTTTTAGATTGTGTATAAAATATTATGTAAAACATGTTTTGTAGGTGATTAGGTGGTTGAATCACTTTTAAATATATTATCTTTAGGTCAAATTTTATATTTTATTTATCATGATACTGCTATATTTCACATATTTTTATATTTATAAATTGTACATTTTATATTATACATCCCTTTATTTCTTGATAATTTTTTGACTATTGGTTTTTTTTTCTTAGTTTTATTGTTTGGTTTTATTGCTGCATTTCTGACAGCTGACTGCTTGTATAGAAAGGGTTAATTGACATAATTGAATGCTTCCATCCCATTGGTCACCACCCCTATTTAATGTGTCACTTCTTACACTGTCTGTAAATCAACCTGAGGAAGGTAGCAGTCAGCTGCCGAAACGCGTAGTGGTTCAATAAAGGGTTTGTTCACCACTAATCTATTGCAGTGTGCTCTACAGCCATAGCGCTCCTTAAATTGACCACATTTTTTCCAAAAAAAGTTTACTTGAACAAAGGAATGCATGCTCAATTTGCCTCGTGGAATAATATAGTTAAAAAATTGTAGCGTGACTAAAAAAATTCTAAAAGTAAAAAATTACATTCCTACTTTCCTAAAAAAAAAATGGTTTAATCTAATGAATTCTCACATAAAGACAGATATTTGGTATTGTTGCATTTGTGCTGACCCATATAAAATAAACAATAACAATATTTAATTCACATGATAAACGCCACAAAAAAATACAAAAAACAACGACTATACATAGATTTTTATTTATTCTGCCTCACAAAATCTATGAAATAAAAAAGTATCCAAAATGTGTGAGCATCACAACAAAATACCAATAAATACTACAGCTCATTAAACAAACAGAAAAATGAAATCTCATATGCAGTAGCTTCTCAACAGAAAAATGAAAAGGTTATGGCCCACAGAATATTACAATTGAAAAAAATGATTTCTTTTAAATGTTTTTTTTTTGTGCAAAAGTAGCAAAACAAAATGTAATTATATATCTCAGGTATCAATGTAATCATATTACCTTCTACTATACAGTAGTATAATATGTTGAACATATACAGTACAGACCAAAAGTTTGGACACACCTTCTCATTTAAAGATTTTTTCTGTATTTTCATGACTATGAAAATTGTACATTCACACTGAAGGCATCAAAACTATGAATTAACATATGTGGAATTATATACTTAATAAAAAAGTGTGAAACAGCTGAAATTATGTGTTATATTCTAGGTTCTTCAAAGTAGCCACCTTTTGCTTTGATGACTGCTTTGCACACTCTTGGCATTCTCTTGATGAGCTTCAAGAGGTAGTCACCGGGAATGGTTTTCACTTCACAGGTGTGCTCTGTCAGGTTTAATAAGTGGGATTTCTTGCCTTATAAATGGGGTTGGGACCATCAGTTGTGTTGTGCAGAAGTCTGGTGGATACACAGCTGATAGTCCTACTAAATTGACTGTTAGAATTTGTATTATGGCAAGAAAAAAGCAGCTAAGTAAATAAAAACGAGTGGCCATCATTACTTTAAGAAATAAAGATCAGTCAGTCCGAAAAATTGGGAAAACTTTGAAAGTGTCCCCAAGTGCAGTGGCAAAAACCATCAAGCGCTACAAAGAAACTGGCTTACATGAGGACCGCCCCAGGAAAGGAAGACCAAGAGTCACCTCTGTTTCTGAGGATAAGTTTATCCGAGTCACCAGCCTCAGAAATCGTAGGTTAACAGCAGCTCAGATTAGAGACCAGGTCAATGCCACACAGAGTTCTAGCAGCAGACATATCTCTTCAACAACTGTTAAGAGGAGACTTCATGTTAAAATAGCTGCTAGGAAACGACTGCTAAGGACAGGCAACAAGCAGAAAAGATTTGTTTGTGCTTAAGAACACAAGGAATGGACATTAGACCAGTGGAAATCTGTGCTTTGGTCTGATGAGTCCAAATTTGAGATCTTTGGTTCCAACTAGGCTTGAGCGAAACGGGTCGGCCATTTTCAGAAGTCGCCGACTTTTGGCAAAGTCGGGTTTCATGAAACCCGACCCGACCCGACCCCTGTGTGGGGTCGGCCATGAGGTCGGCGATCTTCTGAATCTGGTATCGGAATTCCGATACTGAGTTCCGATATGTTTGAGATATCGGAACTCGGTATCGGAATCCACATTTAAGTGTAAAATAAAGAATTAAAATAAAAAATATTGATATACTCACCTCTCCGACGCAGCCTGGACATCACCGCTGGTAACCAGCATCTTCTGTTCCTAAGAATGGCGCTTGAAAGACCTTTCGAATGCTTCACGGCTTGTGATTGGTCGCGGCGGCCCACGTGACCGCTGAGCGACCAATCACAACAAGCCGTGACGTAATTCTCAGGTCCTAAATTCCTCATTCTAGGAATTTAGGCCATGAGAATTACGTCACGGCTTGTGATTGGTCGCTGAGCGGTCACGTGGGCCGCCGCGACCAATCAAAAAGCCGTGACGTCATCTAAGGCCCTTCACGCTCTAATTCTTAAGAAGGAAGGCTGCCGAAAAGAAGCAGGGTGCGTCCGAGGGTGAGTATATACCTAATAGGAATATACTCACCCTCGGCTTCTTTCCGGCATTCCTAGAATGAGGAATTTAGGACCTGAGAATTACGTCACGGCTTGTTGTGATTGGTCGCTGAGCGATCACGTGGGCCGCCGCGACCAATCACAAGCCGTGAAGCATTTGAAAGGTCTTTCAAGCGCCATTCTTAGGAACGGAAGATGCCGTTTAGTACCAGGGCGCGTCAGAGGGTGAGTATATCAATATTTTTTATTTTAATTCTTTATTTTACACTTAAATATGGATCCCAGGGCCTGAAGGAGAGTTTTCTCTCCTTCAGACCCTGGGAACCATAGTATCCCATTGCACTGCATTGGGTTTCGCGTTTTGGCCAACCCCGACCCTGACTTTTTTATAGGATCGGCCGATTTCACTCGACCCGACTTTTGAGAAAGTCGGGTTTCGTGAAACCCGACCCGATCCTATAAGAATAAAAGTCGCTCAACCCTAGTTCCAACCACCGTGTCTTTGTGCAATGCAGAAAAGGGGAACGGATGGACTCTACTTGCCTGGTTCCCACCGTGAAGGATGGAGGAGGAGGTGTGATGGTGTGGGGGTGCTTTGCTGGTGACACTGTAGGGGGGGGGATTTATTCAAAATTGAAGGCATACTGAACCAGCATGGCTACCACAGCATTTTGCAGCGACATGCTATTCCTTCCGGTTTGCGTTTAGTTGGACCATCATTTATTTTTCAACACGACAATAACCCCAAACACACCTCCAGGCTGTGTAAGGGCTATTTGACCAAGAAGGAGAGTGATGGGGTGCTACGCCAGATGACCTGAACTCCACAGTCACCAGACCTGAACCCAATCGAGATAGTTTGGGGTGAGCTGGACCGCAGAGTGAAGGCAAAAGGGCCAACAAGTGCTAAGCATCTCTGGGAACTCCTTCAAGATTGTCAGAAGACCATTCCCAGTGACTACCTCTTGAAGCTCATCAAGAGAATGCCAAGAGTGTTCAAAGCAGTCATCAAAGCAAAAGGAGGCTACTTTGAAGAACCTAGAATATAAGACATATTTTCAGTTGTTTCACACTTTTTTGTTAAGTATATAATTCCACATGTGTTAATTCATAGTTTTGATGCTTTCAGTGTGAATCTACAATTTTCATAGTCATGAAAATACAGAAAAATCTTTAAATGAGAAGGTGTGTCCAAACTTTTGGTCTGTAGTGTATATAGTGAACATCATAAAAAATATAAAAAATAATAGAAAAACTCCTGTTTTTATTCACACTGTTACTAAAAAATTAATAAAACTGATCAAAAAGTAAGTACTCAAAATTGTCATGAGTCAAAACCAAAGCCTGTCTTTCAAAAAACAAGCCCTCATACAACTCGGAAACAATATACGGTAGATCTCAGATTATTTCAACTCAAAAAATATTTTTTCTACAAAGGTTTTTTAAAGAAAAAGCATCATCATAATTGTATTGACTCCTCAGAATAAAATTATGTCAATTACACTAAACAGTAAATAGTAAAGAGGAACAAAATCAAAGTTGCCAGGGTTGGCAATTTTTTTTTAAACATTTGATTTGTGGCAGTGGAATTAGCTGCAAATTACACATACTACAATTGCTCTGGAAAAATATGTATAACACTGAAGAGGTCTTCTCAGACTGCATCTAACCCCGAAATATAGCCTTAGTAATGTCAAAGTGACCTTACCATAGAAACAGATTAATTTAATAACACAGTTCAAGGCAGACTTCATGTTTTTAACCCCTTCATGACCAGAGGTATTTTTGTTTTTGCATTTTTATGTTTTGCTCCCTTCCTTCCCAGAGCCATAGCTTTTTTATTTTTCTGTCAATATGGCCATGTGAGGGCTTATTTTTTGTGGGATGAATTGTACATTTGAACAACATTATTGGTTTAACATATCTTGTACTGGAAAATGGGAAAAAAATTCCAAGTGCAGTAAAATTGCAAAAAAATTTGCAATTCCACAGTTGTTTTTTGCTTTGCTTTTTTGCTATGTTCACTAAATGCTAAAACTGACCTGCCATTATGATTCTCCAGGTCATTGCGCGTTTATAGACACAAAACATGTCTAGGTTCTTTTAATCTAAGTGGTGAAAAAAATTCCAACCTTTGTTAACCCTAGAACGTATACCCATAGAAATCTACACATTCACGCACCTGGGGCCTTTTAGGCCTGTTTACAATTATCATGGAATAACTCAAATAAAAATACTTTTCAAAGTTTATTGCAAAGTAAGGATGCATTCCCACTAGCGCATGGGTCCGCCAGGACGGCATTCCGTTCTGGATCTGACCTCCTGGTGACCCCAGCTAAGGCTGGCGGACGCATACCTGGGGCCTCGCAGGCCTGCCAGGTTACTTGTTTTCTATTTTCTGTAAAATTACTTTAGTTAGAATTTTGAAACTCTAGGTATTCCTCAGGTATATGGTTGTTAGTAATTTCCAGTTGTTCATATATTTTTATGTTATAGGCATTTCGGTATAACAACCTTTTTTTGGGACTACCCCATATTCACGCACCTGGGGCCTTTTAGGCCTGTGTGCAAATAACACGGAATAACTCAAATAAAAACACTTTTCAAAATTTATTTTACAATTGCAAGGTAAGGATGCATTTCAACTAGCGCTGGGGTCCGCCAGGAGGGGATCCGTAATGGATCTGACCTCTTGGTGACTCCAGCTAAGGCTGGCGGAATCCCGCCATTCCGGCAGCCTTAGCTGGAGTTACCAGGAGGTCAGATCCATTATGGATCCCCTTCTGGCGAACCCCAGCGCTACTGGGAACACAGCCTAAGATGTGTATATTTCAAAACATAATTATGTGCATAAAACAGCAAAAAAGTAAGTAAACGGGCACGCCAAATATAGGCATTCTATATTCAATTTTTTATGAAAACATTTTTTGGTTGTAGCAAACTTGGTGCAGGAATATTTATTTGTAACTTTACATATTCCCCCGACAATTCTCGCATATTATTTTTTCGGCTGAATGTTCCTTGCATGCATTTTGTCCGCAAGTAGAACAGAAACGCTCCGATTTTCTTTCCTTCTTTGCTGGACAAATATAGCAGCGCTTTCTTTTTTTTACTCTTTGCTCTGCATGTTCCAGAAAACGTATTCTACATCGGATCATTGCCTCCGTAATTTGCCTTGATAAGCATATCATGCTGCTTCTCCCCATCATAGTAGACATCAAAAATTCATAACAAAGTTCTGTCAAAAATAGACGTCTCTTGTCCTTCCTGTTGGCATGGAATTCTGGATTAGTTTGACAGTAAACAATGTAGGGCTGACACATCAAGGATATTGGAAAAAAGGGCAACAGGCCAACGTTTATGTCATGGGAGACCTAGGCAGGAAAGGGCTAATAACCCGGGCCCCTGCGATTTCCCTCAGACTAGGTAAACCCTGTCTGTCCCTCTCCCAGAGTTTACACTGATGGTGTGCATGTCTGGGCCTCCACCCTCGCCTTATCTCCTGTTTCAACCCTAGGCTGAAACTACCTCCCACCACCCAGTGAAGACCACACTCCAATACCCACAGTTAGCACAGACAAGGATAACGGAAAAGTAAGAACCACGCCACAGTCACTCAGGAATAAACTATAAATGCAAAGAGCAAAACAAATACAAATATAGGAAGGAGCAAATAAGACAAAGGGAAATACACCACCAGCAACGATACTCCAACTACTAGCTCACCACTCCAGACCGAGATAACAATGCACAAGACAGAGCTATAATCGGCGACGTCCAATGTTCAGGAGAACTATTTAAAGGCAGTGGGCATGGCCCAGCTTCCAATCCGAGCACCAGGTAAATTAACCCTGGACCAGCTAGATAAAATCTAGCCGACTCCAATGAGCGCATAGTGGTCAAAAGCGGAATTACCGCTGTCTGTTGAACGACCTGGTCTGAACAGCATCCGACATGACAGTACCCCGCCTTCTACGAGGGACCCCAGGGCCCTCACGGCTTATAGGACCCGGCTTGTCCAGATGGCGGCGGTGAAAAAACCTGACCAGCCGATCCGCATGAACATCCGAGGCTGGTACCCAGGACCTCTCCTCAGGCCCATAACCATGCCAGTGTACCAAGTACTGTAAAGTGCGGCGCACTACACGAGAGTCAACCACCTTGGAGACTTCAAATTCCAAATTACCATCCACCAAGACGGGAGGTGGCATAGGCACCGCATCCACCGAACCCACCACCTTCTTTAAAAGAGACCTGTGGAACACGTTGTGTATCTTATACTCCGTAGGAAGCTCCAATCGGTACGCTACTGGGTTAATGACGGCGGTGACCCTAAATGGACCAATAATCCGTGGACCCAATTTAAGAGATGGTATTTTGAGTCTTATGTTTTCTGTGAATAACCACACCCAGTCATCCACACTCAGGTCTGGACCTGGCACATGCCTACTGTCAGCCACACGTTTGTACCTAGCACCCACACTCAACAGGCGCTGTTTAACTCTCCTCCAGACTGATGATAATTGTGCTCCTAACTGGTCTTCCTCCGGGACGTCGGAAGAGCCCCCCTGACTCAAAGTACAAAATTGAGGATGAAGCCCGTAAACACAAAAAAACGGAGACTCCCCAGATGACTCCTGGCGGTGATTATTGATGGCAAACTCAGCCAAAGGAAGAAACTTCGACCACTCCTCCTGGTTATCCAAAACAAAGCAGCATAAGTACTGTTTCAAATTTTGGTTCATACGCTCGGTCTGACCATTTGACTGAGGATGAAACGCCGAAGAATGAGACAACTTGATCCCCAGCCGTGAACAAAATGCTTTCCAAAATTTTGCCACAAACTGAGTACCCCTATCAGAAACGATGTCAGATGGAACCCCATGAAGTCTGACCACCTCCTGCACAAATACCTGAGCCAGAGTCTTAGGGTTAGGCAATCAAGGCAAAGACACAAATTTTTGAGAACCGATCAACAATCACCAAGATGACCGTGTTCCCAGCTGAGGACGGCAAGTCAGTGATAAAATCCATGGAGATTTCCATCCACGGCTTACTAGGTACCTCGAGAGGAAGTAGTGTGTCAACAGGACGGGAGCGAGGCATCTTAGTCCTAGCGCACGTGGTGCAAGCTGACACGTATGAGACCACGTCCGGTCGGATCTTGGGCCACCAAAACCGACGTGACACCAACTCCAAGGTACCCCTAACCCCTTGATGGCCAGCCAGGACAGCATCATGATGCTCCGCCAAAACCTTTAAGCGGAGATGAAGTGGTACAAACGTTTTGTTGATGGGAAGCTCAGATGGTACCTCCTCCTGGACCTCGGCAATCTCAGCCTCAACCTCGGTAGTGAGAGCCGAAACCACAACACCCTTTTGGAGGATGGGTACTGGATCTTCCCAAGGCTCTCCCCTCGGAAAATACCTGGACAAAGCATCCGCCTTAGTGTTTTTAGAACCAGGTCTGTAAGTGACAACAAAGTTGAACCGCGTGAAAAACAATGCCCAGTGAGCCTGCCTGGGAGACAGACGCTTGGCAGACTCCAAATAAAGCAAATTCTTATGGTTGGTAATAACATTAACCTGATGAACCGACCCCTCCAAGAAGTGTCGCCATTCCTCAAAGGCCAATTTGATTGCCAACAATATCTGTTGCCGATATCGTAGTTACGTTCGGCGGGCGACAGTTTCTTGGAAAAATAGGAGCATGGACGCAAACCGCTCAAGGATGAGCCTTGTGACAGCACCACCCCCACACCAACCTCAGATGCATCGACTTCTACAACAAAAGGTTTCAATACATCTGGCTGCACCAGAATGGGAGCCGAAACAAACCTGTTTTTAAGAGAGTCAAATGCGCACACAGCAGCCTCAGGCCAAACGGAGAAATTGGTACCCTTTTTAGTGATGTCAGTTAGCGGTTTAGCAACGATAGAAAAATCCTTGATAAACTTCCTATAGTAGTTAGAAAACCCAAGGAACCGCTGAAGTGCTTTTAGGTTATCAGGCCATTCCCAATGCTACACCGCTTGCACCTTAGCGGCGTCCATTTTAAACCCAGAAGCAGACACAATATAGCCCAAGAAAGGCAACTCCTGTACCGAAAATACACATTTCTCCAGTTTTGCATATAGCTTATTCTCTCTGAGAAGCTGTAACACCTGCCTGACATGATCTAAATGAGTATCACAGTCGCAAAAATATATGAGGATGTCATCTAGGTACACAATAACGAATTTCCCCAAATCATGCGAGAACACATCATTAATGAAATGTTGAAACACTGCAGGCGCTTTTGTCAACCCAAATGGCATCACCAAATTTTCAAAATGACCCTCAGGGGTATTAAAAGCCGTCTTCCACTCATCACCTTGATGGACTCTTATGAGGTTGTACGCCCCCCTGAGGTCAAGCTTGGTAAACCACTTAGCACCTGCCACCTGGTTGAACAAATCCGGAATCAATGGCATAGAGTATGGATCACGAACCGTAATCTGGTTTAACTCCCTGAAATCCAGACACGGCCGTAGTCCACCATCTTTCTTCTTTTTAATGAAGAAGAACCCTGCTGCCACAGGAGACGATGAAGGCCTGATGTGCCCTTTGCTCAAACTTTCAGTAATGTAATCCTTTAGCACTTGTCTCTCCGGACCGGAGATATTAAACATCCTTGCTTTAGGCAACTTGGCCCCTGGTTTAAACCTGATAGAACAGTCATAGGAGTGATGTGGTGGCAACTCTGAACAACCCTTCTCAGAGAACACATCCACAAAATCCAGAAGTGACTCAGGAACGCTTGGAGTCACAGCAGAAACACATGTGGCCAAGCAATTCTCCTGTCAGAAATCACTCCACTGAATTATGTCCTGAGTTTTCCAGTCAATAACCGGGTTGTGTGTAGACAACCATGGAAAACCCAGAACCAATTGTGCCGGAAGACTCTTGAGCACCTTACATGTAACCTGCTCGAAATGAAGAACCCCAATGTGGAGTTTAACCTCATCCACAAACTCAGTAATCTCCCCCTGTGGAAGAGGAGCAGAATTGATGGTGACTAGTGTTGAGCGATACCGTCCGATACTTGAAAGTATCGGTATCGGAAAGTATCGGCCGATACCGGCAAAGTATCGGATCCAATCCGATACCGATACCCGATACCAATACAAGTCAATGGGACTCATGTATCGGACGGTATCCCTGATGGTTCCCAGGGTCTGAAGGAGAGGAAACTCTCCTTCAGGCCCTGGGAACCATATTAATGTGTAAAAGAAAGAATTAAAATAAAAAATATTGCTATACTCACCTCTCCGACGCAGCCTGCACCTTACCGAGGGAAGCGGCAGCGTTCTTTGTTTAAAATTCGCGCTTTTCTTTCCTTTACGTGAAGTCCCGGCTTGTGATTGGTCGCGTGCCGCCCATGTGGCCGGGACGCAACCAATCACAGCAAGCCGTGACGTAATTTCAGGTCCTTCAGGATTTTAAAATTACGTTCCGGCGTTGTGATTGGTTGCGTCGCAGTCACATGGGCGACGCAACCAATCACAGCAAGCCGTGACGCAATTTCAGGTCCTTCAGGATTTTAATATTACGTCCCGGCTTTGTGATTGGTTGCGTCGCGGTCAACCAATCACAAGCCGGGAGGCTGGACACGCGCGCATTTTAAAATGCGCGCGTGTCCAGCCTCCCGTGACATCACGGCTTGTGATTGGTTGCGTCGCCCATGTGACTGCGACGCAACCAATCACAAAGCCGGGACGTAATTTTAAAATCCTTAAGGACCTGAAATTACGTCACGGCTTGCTGTGATTGGTTGCGTCGCCCATGTGACTGCGACGCAACCAAACACAAAGCCGGGACTTCACGTAAGGAAAGAAAAGCGCAAATTTTAAACAAAGAACGCTGCTGCTTCCCTCGGTAAGGTGCAGGCTGCGTCGGAGAGGTGAGTATAGCAATATTTTTTATTTTAATTCTCTCTTTTACACATTTTTACATTAATGTTGTTTCGATACCGATACCCGATACCACAAAAGTATCGGATCTCGGTATCGGAATTCCGATACAGCAAATATCGGCCGATACCCGATACTTGCGGTATCGGAATGCTCAACACTAATGGTGACCACGCGGATAGGATGAGGCAGTTTTTCGATCCTAAAACCAGCAGTGCGCGCAAACTCCTCATCAATGAGATTTGTGGCAGAACCACTATCCACAAAAACAGTGATTGGCAGCTCTCTGCCAGCGACAACAACTTTGGCAGGGAGCATGCACTGAGAAACCATCATGGAGGATATACATAAGCTCAGATTGGACTCCTCCACACCCTCTGAGCTTAGACGTTTCCGCCGTTGCATTTTTCTTTGACAGCAGAGGACAGATATTAATAAAATGACCAGTTTTACCGCAGTAAAAACAGACTCCCTTCCTCCTGAGTACAGGGGCTCGATTCTTAACATGTGATACCCCTGCGACTTGCATAGGTTCCGTGGGCTCACCTGCAGCAACCTCACGTGAACCTAAACTTTCACCCACAGGTGGCGTCTCATGAACCCCCTGATGCAAGCGGCGATTAATGCGGACAACAAGACTCATAGCGGAATCTAGTGAAGCAGGAGTCTCGTACATCAGAAGGGCTTTTTTAACCCTATCAGAAACTCCATGAATAAAGTTACTCCACAGCGCGGGATCATTCCACTGTGTGTCGACCACCCAGCAGCGAAATTCAGAACAGTAATCCTCTGCAACACGCTCCCCCTGCCAAATAGTGCTATCTTAGATTCTGCTAGAGCCATTCTGTCCGGGTCGTCGTAAATGTGTCCTAGAGCAGAAAAAAAACTCTCCACCGAGTTAAATGTAACAGAATCAGACGGCAAAGAAAACGTCCAAGCTTGGGGATCCCTGCTTAATAATGACAACACCAGGCCCACACGCTGAGCCTCATTACCGGAGGAGATCGGGCGCATACAGAAATACAGTTTGCAAGCTTCACAAAAAGAAACAAATTTACTGCGTTCCCCAGCAAATTTTTCAAGCAAAGGAAACTTAGGCTCAGCAACTTTACCTGTAACTCCAGCTTGCACATTAGACACTGCTAGTCCCTGTTGCTGCACTGCCCCCCTTAACTCAGTGACCTGTAGGGACAGCGCCTCCAACTGGCAGGTTATGGAAATCATGGGATCCATGGAAATAATGTTGGCCAATTATAATGTCACGGGAGACCTAGGCAGGAAAGAGCTAATAACCCGGGCCCCTGCTATTTCCCTCAGACTAGGGAAACCCTGACTGTCCCTCTCCCAGAGTTTACACTGATGGTGTGCATGTCTGGGCCTCCACCCTCACCTTATCTCCTGTTTCAGCCCTAGGCTGAAACTACCTCCCACCACCCAGTGAAGACCACAATCCAATACCCACAGTTAGCACAGACAAGGATAACGGAAAAGTAAGCACCACGCCGCAGTCACTCAGGAATACACTATAAATGCAAAGGGCAAAACAAATACAAATATAGGAAGGAGCAAATAAGACAAAGGGAAATACACCACCAGCAGTGATACTCCAACTACTAGCTCACCACTCCAGACCGAGATAACAATGCACAATACAGAAGCTATAATCGGCGACGCCCAATGTTCAGGAGAACTATTTAAAGGCAGTGGGCATGGCCCAGCTGCCTATCCGAGCACCAGGTAAATTAACCCCGGACCAGCTAGATAAAAACTAGCCGACGCCAATGAGCGCATAGTGGTCAAAAGCGGAATTACCGCTGTCTGTCGAACGACCTAGTCTGAACAGCATCCGACATGACAGTTTAGTCTGCCTTTTGCACGAATACTCTCCAATCATTTCGTCCATCTTGTCGACACCTCCTTTTGTCTTATTATAATGCAGTATGATTTCAGGGTTTTTTTTCCTGTCATTGGTGTCAATACTTCCATCATGATGCATTGTACTCAGTAATATCATGGATTTTTCTTTCTTGGCTTTAAAATACACCATTGTTGCTTGATTGCAGAAACCGAATACACTCACGTAGATTGTTTGCTGTGAATTGTGCTTCATGATTTGAGGAATTTCGTGGCGGTTTGGCCTCATAGTACCAACAAGTGTAAGTTGCTTTTGAAGCAAAAAGTTGGCCATTTCAAAATTGGTAAAGTAATTATCCATTGTAATATTTTTTCCTGAATTGAAAATTGGTAGAGCAAGTGTTTTTACTATGTTGGAACATAGGTCTTTCTGGACTGGAGCGTCAGCTTCTTTGCCACAGTAAATCAGACCATGTTGTCATGCAGAATCCACACTCTTCCCAGCAATAGCAGAGTCATAAAAGTTCTTCCCCAGCAACAATGCAGACAAAAAGACTGAGTATCACATGTAAACCTAGTACAGGCCTAAAAGGCCCCAGGTGCGTGAATATGGAGTAACATAAAAATATATGAATAACTGGAAATTACTAACAACTATATACCTGAGGATTACCTAGATTTTCAAAATTCTAACTAAAGTACTTTTACAGAAAATAGAAAACAAGTAACCTGGCAGGCCTGTGAGGCCCCAGGTATGCGTTCTAGGGATATAAAAAAAAAATTGAACCATTTTCCGATACCCGTAGCGTCTCTATTTTTGTGATCTTGGGTTGGATGAAGGCTTATTTTTTGCACGCTGAGCTGACGTTTTTAATGATATCATTTTGGTGCAGGTACAATCTCTTGATTGCCGTTATTGCATTTTAATGCAATATTGTGGCGACCAAAAAAAAGGTAATTATGGGTTCTGACATTTTATCACTATGCCATTTAGCGATCAGGTTAATCCTTTTTTTTCCTGATAGATCGGGCGATTCTGAAAGCGGCAATACCAAATATGTGTAAATTAGTTTTTTTTTATTGTTTTATTTTGAATGGGGAAAAATGTGTGGGGTGATTTGAACTTTTATATCTTTTTTTATTTTTAAAACATTTTTTTTACGTTTGGCATGCTTCAATAGTCTCCATGGAAGACTAGAAGCTGCCATAACCTGATTGACTCTGCTATATACAGGCAATGATCAGATTGCCGGTATGTAGCAGAATTACTCACTTGCTATGAGCGCCAACCACCGGGTGGCACTCATAGCAATCTGGCAGTGACAGTCATAGAGGTCTGGTTGCAATGCCAACCCATCGGTGACCCAAAATCACGTGACGGGGTCACTAATGGTCAGATTTCTGGCGCGATTGCTGGTAGCGCATGTTAAATGCCGCTGTCAGAGTTTGACAGCTGCATTTAACGGGTTACTAGCCGCGGGTGGATCGAGAGTCCACCTGTGGCTGTCCCGGGCACATGTCAGCTGTTCAAAACAGCTGACTTTTACCTTGAAAGATGTGAGCTCAGCGCCGGAACCCACATCAAAGGGTGGGTGTCCGACATCGGAGTACTATTACGCCTGATGTCGGAAAGGGGCTAAAATTAGTGTTGAGCATTCCGATACCGCAAGTATCGGGTATCGGCCGATACTTGCGGTATCGGAATTCCGATACCGAGTTCCGATACTTTTGTGGTATCGGGAATCGGTATCGGAACCATATTCATGTGTAAAATAAAGAATTAAAATAAAAAATATGAATATACTCACCTCTCCGGTGGCCCCTGGATCTTACTTAATGAGCGCGTGAAGGGCCTTCGATGACGTCGCGGCTTCTGATTGGTCGCATGACCGCTCATGTGACCGCTCATGCGACCAATCAGAAGCCGCGACGTCAGCCGCGATGTCATCGAAGGTCCTTCACGGGCTCATTCTTAGGAACGGAGGCTCCCGGTTACAGTGGTAAGGTCCAGGGGCCGCCGGAGAGGTGAGTATATGGATATATATGGATATACTCACCTCTCCAGTGGCCCCTGAATCTTACCGGTGTAACCGGGAGCCTCCGTTCCTATGGGATGCTTTTACCTCACCACAGTGGCTGGCTGCCACAATTAAGAGGTTAGTCTTTACAAAACACAATAAACACTCTGCCACTCCTGTGGTGAACTATAACTCCCAGCATGTCATAGGATCTGCAGGACATGCTGGGAGTTATAGTTCTCCCATGGGATTTTAAAGCAGCACTCCAGTGCTATTTTGCAGTGCTGGAGTGGTGCTTTCAATATAAGCCGTGCGCCCCCATTCTTATACTCACCCTCCAGCATCTTCATATAGTACTGTACAGACACCACACTGGTCCTGCAGCTTCCAACATAATAATGTACTATTATATATAATAACACCACATATAATAGTATGTTATTTATATTATTAAATATTTTACCACTTTTTTTGCTTCAAATATTTTTTTTTCCCTATTTTCCACCTCTAAAACCAGGGTGCGCCTTATAGTCCGCTGCGTCTTATAGTCCAAAAAATACGGTAAATCACTGTATTATTCACAAACTACTACTTTATCTTCTTTAATTAATAAGTTTCTCATACCTTCTGGAGTATTTGTCCAATGTTTAGGGCTTTCTCTTCCTATATTTATTGCTGAGCTGCAACATACTGTCACTATCTTAAAATTACCCTAAAAAAAACTGCTGAATTAACTGAATTAGACTTAATACAAGATATGATAGTCATTTCTGATTGACTGTGCTATACCATGTAATGTGATAGATGCAAGGCATTATGTGGAAGGCATATAAACCTATAAAGAACCTGCCAGGTTGCAAAAATTACAAACCAAATGTATATGAAAATTCACAACCAAGCAGAAGAGGTAGCAAAGAACAAGTAGTTTTTATTGAGGTAACAAATACAAAATAGTACAATACTTAAATATGGACAAAAACGGTGAGAGGGAAGGCGTGCCAATAGCACCACCAGCAGAATAGATGTTATTTAATCGCTGGAGAAAGACACAGCACATTCAGGCTACCTGACTCCACATCCACGCTGGGAAATGCCCAGAAATGAGACCAGTGGCAAACAGTGGTATAACAAGATGAATCAGAACTCCAAATAGATAAAATAAAAGTTAAAATAACCAGTATATCTATGGAGTAGGCCCATTGAGAATGACATAAGGCCACATATAGAATATCAAATCACAGTGTCACTGCACTAAATGAAAGGCAGGGCATAGAGATGTACCTGCACCGGTACCTCCAGGTCTAAGGGAAAATGTGTGCATGTTAAAGATGTTAGAAGACATTACCTTGAGACATGGTGGTCACCGGGCCAGGTTCCTTCCTGCCCACACCACGCTGGTGCCCGGTGCCCGGTGACCACCATGTCTCAAGGTAATGTCTTCTAACATCTTTAGCATGCACACATTTTCCCTTAGACCTGGAGGTACCGGTGCAGGTACATCTCTATGCCCTGCCTTTCATTTAGTGCAGTGACACTGTGATTTGATATTCTATATGTGGCCTTATGTCATTCTCAATGGGCCTACTCCATAGATATACTGGTTAGTTTAACTTTTATTTTATCTATTTGGAGTTCTGATTCATCTTGTTATACCACTGTTTGCCACTGGTCTCATTTCTGGGCATTTCCCAGTGTGGATGTGGAGTCAGGTAGCCTGAATGTGCTGTGTCTTTCTCCAGCGATTAAATAACATCTATTCTGCTGGTGGTGCTATTGGCACGCCTTCCCTCTCACCGTTTTTGTCCATATTTAAGTATTGTACTATTTTGTATTTGTTACCTCAATAAAAACTACTTGTTCTTTGCTACCTCTTCTGCTCGGTTGTGAATTTTCATATACATTTGGTTTGTAATTTTTGCAACCTGGCAGGTTCTTTATAGGTTTATATGTTGCGGCTTAGAGGTATGCCCTCAGCTGGCCGAGAGGGTATTTTTGGTTTAGGCATTATGTGGAAGGCAGCCTGGTTGTGCCTGAAGTTATGTCAAATTTTTGAGAGTATCAAAATCTTCTGCAATGTGTAAAAACATTTCTGGCATTTGTTTGGAGATTCTCGAAAATTAATTTGCATATTGTTCAAATTAGCTTTGACCTGTTAATTTCATGAAATTATATTTGTACCACTTTGCATCAATTTGATCACCTCCAGTGAACAGTATTTAAAAAAAATTCCAGAAATGCTGAATTTATTGATCATTTCACTTCCAACATAAAGTGTAATTAAAGGATCAAACAGTCCATGTATCAGGAAATGATACTACTGAAAGCTACATCTTGTCACTCAAAAAATAAACTCATATACAGCTTTTTGAAGAATAAAAGTACATTTTATGGCTGTCAAAATATGGCCACACAAAAGTAAGTAGTCTTATTTCAAAAAATTTATTTATCGTATCACAATTAAAAAACCTGAATAAAACTGTGACGCTGGTCATTACTTACGGACACGCCATGAGGTGGGAAAAGTAAGGAGTCCGAGGTCTAGAGCCATGAGCGTACGTCATAAACAGAGGGGTGAGGCAAAGGCATAGTCAGGTCACAGTCCAGGGTCAGACTTTCAAGATAAGGCGGCTAGGAGAATGGATAGTCAAAGGCAAATCCAAGGTCGGTCAACAAAGACCAAAGCAGAGAAATAAATTATCAGAGCTACAACTGGCAGAGATAAGAGGCAGACAGCCAGCGAAATAGTCTGGGAATCATTCCAAGCAGGCGATACCTGTTGGAAACCCAGCAGGCCCTGGCCTTGATTGGGCGACTGGACTGTCACTCACCACACAGACAGGTCAGTACATCCCTGCACCAGATTTTATTGGTTTAAACTCAAGCACTGCAGGTCTTAAATAGATGTACCTGGCTAGGTTTGACTAAGAGTCAGGATATGGGTTTACCTTGTGTCAGTCTGCTGGCATGTTGAGCAGAGTGGAGTATGTTGAAGCTGGTGAGTGACTAGCCAAAATGTGAGCTGAAGCTGGGAGAAAAATAGGTCGTCTCTCTTTGAATGGAAAGGGTTAGTAGGTAACGGCATAAAAAATAATTCACATAAGTGGACACCACTAACTATATCATAAACTAAAGAGGAGGGGGAAAGAGGAAATGGTAAGGAAATTAAAAAATAACTTTTATTAAGTACCTATTAAAAATTATCAACAAGAAAATGAATATAAAATATATAAAGATGTCTTAAACACCTTATGAACCACCATGCTTAAGGCTGGTTTCACACTTGCGTTTTGATCTGCAGCGTTTTAGCGCTAAAAAACGCATGCATTTTTTTTCTATACTTAACATTAAAAACGCATGCGTTTTTTAGCATGCGTTTTGACGCGTTTTCGGCAACGCATGCGTTTTTTGACGCGTGCGTTTAGTTGCAGAAATGCAACCTGTAGTAATTTCTAGCGCCGTTTTTTTGCCGCAAAAAAATGCATGCGTTTATTCGCGGCAAAAAAAATGTATTGCTGTCTATGTAAACGCATGCGTTTTTAAGCACATGCATTTGCATGCATTTTTAAATGCATGCGTTTCTATAGAAAAACACAAGAAAACACAAAAAAAACAAGAAAACCCTAACCCTAACCCAAACCCTTGGGTTACTAGGGATCCTAACCCTAACCCTAAGGGCTAGGATCCTAACCCTTAGGGTTAGGGTTAGGATCCTAACCCTTAGGGTTAGGGTTAGGATCCCTAGGGTTATGGTTAGGGTTAGGGTTAGGGGTAGGGTTAGGGTTAGGGGTAGGGTTAGGGTTAGGGTTTGGATCCCTAGGGTTAGGGTTAGGGTTAGGGGTAGGGTTATGGTTAGGGTTAGGGTTAGGATTCCAAGGGTTATGGTTAGGGTTAGGGTTAGGGGTAGGGTTAGGGGTAGGGTTAGAATTAGGGTTTGGATCCCTAGGGTTAGGGGTAGGGTTAGGGTTTGGATCCCTTTATCACCTTGATGGTGGGGGGTGGCTTATCAGTGACCTGGTGACCAGGACATTCTTCTAATAAAAAGCTACCCCTAACCCTAACCCTAGGGATCCTAACCCTAACCCTATGTAATTCTATTAATAGTGGGTTTTCTAGTTGATTTTGATGATTGGCAGCTGTCACACACTTCTCAGCATGCGTTTCAAAAACGCAAACGCAGGAAAAAACGCATGTAAACGCGTCAAAACGCCGCGTTTTTTCTGCATGCAAAAACGCATGCGTCTAAAAAACGCAGCGTTTGCATGCGTTTGCATGCGTTTTTTCACCACCTGCATTTTTTTTTTTAAACGCTGCAGATCAAAACGCAAGTGTGAAACCAACAAAGGTTTCAGTATAATAGTGCCAAAATTAGTGCAATTATATCAGTCCACCTAAAATACTAGCCACTGTACGTTTAAAAATATGCTATAAAACTGAGTTAGAAGGATAGTCAGTAAGTAAATTACTATACTGCTAGGCTGAATAGTGAGAATTAAATATGTGAAAAATGTAATTAAATGGTATTCAGTAACCTGTATAATCAGTATCCTATATAGTAAAATTCCATGTCAAGGCATGACATGAAAAACAATAGATGAAAGGCTTGTATTAGTACATAACAAGAATAGTAGTATTACCAGAGCTGTAGCGTTATGCCAGAACCCCCCACGCGAGATTCGGCCCTCAAGCTTTCTTTCGGGGTTATCCTTCTAACTCTGTCTTATAGATAAATTTATTAAAGAGACATTGGTTCACAAGCCGTTTAATATTTTTTTGTTTTATTATTAATTCTCGTATTGATTGTTTTTAATAGTTGCTTAATAAAAGTAATTTTTTAATTCACATGCCTTTTCCTCTCCCCAACCCCTCTGTAGTCTATTTGAATTGTTCAGCTAGGAAAGCTGAGCAGTCTGTGTGTTGGAGCTACAGAGTAACTTGTGGAAGCTGCAGCCTGTTCAGTGTGAACTGTTCATGGAGATGAACACTTATGCTTGACGCTGAATGCTCCTGGAGCTCAGGCTGAATGGGACACTGAGACAGTAGGACTGTACATCTTTTGCATAAAATGTTTGCTCTGGGAGAAATGGCTGTGCCTGAGAGCTAGAATCCCTACAATAACGTACATATAAAAAAGACTTTATTCTTAACTGATGGCTGATATCTTGCAAAAACAAGCTCATCACCATACGACAAGAAGCACTATCATGATTTTCCAGCTATAAATATTTACATTCATTATCATATGCTACTTTAAAGTTGAATTAGTTAAAAATAATTCCTATTAATTTGCAGAGATGTTATATTGTTAAGTGATTTCAGTGCAGAAAAAAATTGTGCTTATAGAATAACTGTGTCATTATTCATTCCTGTATTTGCAGGAGAATGCTCGCATCTCCATTTTAGATTCTGGAAGCCTGAGAATTCAGAAAGTACAAAGAGAAGATGTTGGCCAATACCGCTGTATAGCTAAGAATAGCCTTGGAACTGTAATTTCCAAACCGGCCCTTCTGGAAGTGGAAGGTAATATTCACTTCATTGTATACAAAATATAGAACTACATACAAAATCTAAGACTTAAAAGTATAGCATATTCTATGGAGTTCTGTATGCCAGGAAGACTGCATGACAGTTTACCCTATGCTATTACAGAAACTTTCACTTCTTGGTGAATTTCTAGTCAACGTCCTTTCCTGATTCATTCCCTTCAAGTTATTATGGGAAACATTCAACTGTATCTAGGACTAGATTAAAGATGTCCATGGCTCTTACTTTTACTTTAATGGGAGTCGTGGTGATAGACAAGTCAGTAACTACCCTAGATGTGACTAAGATAGCTTCATGAGTTGGTCTTCAGTTCTTCTCAGCTACATGGCATTACCAAGTATCCATCAAGGAGACCCTGTTTTCCTGAAAGTTGGAGTCCCAAAGATGAGTAGATAGATAGATAGATAGATAGATAGATAGATAGATAGATAGATAGATAGATAGATAGATAGATAGAGTGGCATGTAAATGTTTGGGCACCCCTGGTCAAAATTATTGTTATTGTGAACAGTTAAGCAATTTGAAGCTGAAATGATTTCCAAAAAGCCTAAAGTTAAAGATATATACATATTGCATTTTTTTTACATTTTAAAAATTACAAAAAGGAAAATAGTCCTATTAAAAAGTTTGGGCACCCTTTGAGATTTGTGTGCTCTGATAACATTGACCAAGGTTTCAGACCTTAATTAGCCTGCTAGGGTTATGGCTTGTTCATTATCATTGTTAGCAAAGGCCAGATGATGCAAATGTCCCAGCAGCCATGGGTTCTTCTCACCAGAGCTGCTTAGCACTTTGAAAATGGTGGCAGCCTACAAAGCAGGACAAGGCTATAAGAAGATAGCAAAGCGTTTTCAAGTTGCCCTTTCCTCAGTTCAAAATGTAATTATGAAATGGCAGTTAACCCCTTAGCCCCCGAGGGTGGTTTGCATGTTATTGACCAAGCCAATTTTTGCAATTCTGACCACTGTCCCTTTATGAAGTAACACTTCAATGGATCCCGGTGATTCTGAGAACGTTTTTTCATGACATATTGTTTTTCATGTTATTGGTAAAATTTCTTTAATTTGACTTGCGATTATTTGTGAAAAAAATGGAAATTTGGTGAAAATGTTGAAAATTTCGCAATTTTCCAAATTTGAAATTTCATGAACTAAAATCACAGAGATATGTCACACAAAATACTTAAAAAGTAATATTTCCCACATGTCTACTTTATATCAGCACAATTTTGAAACCAACTTTTTTTTTTTAGGAAGTTATAAGAGTTAAAATTTAAAGAGCGATTTCTCATTTTTACAACACCATATTTTTTTTATGGACCACCTCACATTTGAAGGCACTTTGAGGGATCCATATGATAGAAAATATCCAAAAGTGACACCATTCTAAAAACTGCACTGTCAAGGTGCTCAAAACCACATTCAAGAAGTTTATTAACCCTTCACGTGCTTCACAGGAATTTTTGGATTTAGTTTTTTTAAATGAACATTTAACTTTTATTTCACGAAAAATTTACTTCAGATCAAATTTTTTTCATTTTACAAAGGGTAACAGGAGAAATTGGTCCTACTATGTTGTTGGGCAAATTGTCCTAAGTACGCTGATACCCCATATGTGCAGGTAAATCACTGAGCGCATGGCAGAGCTCGGAAGGGAAGGAGCATCATTTGACTTTTCAATGAAAATTAGCTGGAATTGACATTGGACACCATGCCGCGTTTGTAGAGCCCCTGATGTGCCTAAATAGTGGAAACTAGACTCCCTAATGAACTTATCTAGATGTGTGGTGAGCACTTTGAACCCCCATGAGCTTCACAGAAGTTTATAACATAGAGCCGTAAAAATAAAAAATCATATTTTTTCCACAAAAATGATTTTTACGCCCCCAATTTTTTTCACAAGGGTAACAGGAGAAATTG
The DNA here is from genome assembly GCF_051348905.1 of Ranitomeya variabilis. Lineage (NCBI taxonomy): Eukaryota > Metazoa > Chordata > Amphibia > Anura > Dendrobatidae > Ranitomeya > Ranitomeya variabilis. Next base: position 460,576,424 of record NC_135232.1, on the reverse strand, counting down.
GACCCCAAAAGCTATTGTGCAATTTGTCCTGAGTAGGCTGATACCCCATATGTGGGGGTAACCACTGTTTTGGGAGCATGGCAGAGCTTGGAAGAGAAGGAGCACCGTTTTACTTTTTAAATGCAAAAATTTAATTGAAATCGGAATTTGGAGAGCCCCTGATGTGCCTAAACAGTGGAAAAACCCCACAAGTGACACTATTTTGGAAACTAGACTCCCCAAGGAACTTATCTAGATGTGTGGTGAGCACTTTAAACCCCCATGTGCTTCACAGAAGTTTATAACATACAGCCGTAAAAATAAAAAATCATATTTTTTTTCACAAAAATGATCTTTTTGCCCCCAATTTTTTATTTTACCAAGGGTAAAAGGATAAATTGGCCCCCAAAAGGTGTGCAAATTTTCTTGAATGTGCCTATACAGCATATGTAGGGCAATACTACTTTAGAGGCACAGTGCAAAGCTCAGAAGGGAAGAGGCACCATATTGGAGTTCAGATTTTGCTTGAATGGTTTGAGGGTGCTATGACAAATTGGCAGAGCCTCTGAGGTGCAAGAAAAACAGAAACCCCCTTTATGTGACTCATTTTACAAGCTACATTCCCCAATTTTATACAACTGAGCGGTGAAGAAAGAGTAAGTTACATTTCTACCACTAAAATGTTGTTTTAGCCCCAAGTTTTTACTTCTTCCAAAGGCTAATAGGAATTTTTTTTACAACAAACTGAGGTCCATTTTTTCCTGAGTGTGCCAATACCATACATGTAATCGAGAAATATTTTTCAGGCACAGTGCAAAGCTCAGAAGGCAAAGAGCGCCAGATATTACTGTTATAGTTTGCAGGTGCCATAATCCACTGGGAGAGCCCATGAGGTGCCAGAACAACAGAACCCTCCCATAAGTGACCCCATTTTACAAACTACACCTCTCAATGAATTCATCCAGGGCTGCAGTGATCATATTGACAGCATGGATGTGTCACATAATTTGTTTTACCATTGGGAAGTGAAGACAAAATAATTAAATTTTTACCACCAAAATTTTGTTTTAGAGAAAGATATTACATTTTCACACAAAAAGTGGGCAAAAATGGCACCAAAATATGTTCCACAATTTCTACTGAATGTGGCAATACTCTATATGTGGCTGTACAGTACTACTTAGCCATACGGAGAGACTGGGGAGGAATGGAGCATTATTTGCCAATTCAAGTGACTGGGTCTGTGCACATGGTGTGTCCATGGGAAAAACACACTGACATATCCATTTTTAAATGTCAGCATGGGGCACAAAACATCCCGCTGATATGCATACGCATAACACACATGGATTTCATCTCTGTGACATGCATCGGCGCCGGGGAAGAAGTGTTACAGTAAGCGCTGTTCCCCATCGCTGGGTGCTGAACATGGCTCTCACCATTCTCCTCTGCTCTGCTGGTGATCGGCATTAGCAGGGGAGAATGATGAGAGTTACATTTAAGTGATAAAAGAGGCGACAGCAGGCAGTGGCTGATGGGACTGTTACTCCCATCAGCTTTCCCCTGCTGCTGCTAATAACAGTGACAGCAGGAGTGGCTGATGGAGTTATTTATCAGCCGCTGCCTGTGCTATAAATAAATAAATAAATAAATGAAAAAAAACGGTGTGGGTTCCCCTGTATTCTCTATAACCAGCTAGGCAAAACTCACGGCTGGGGGATGCAACCCTCAGCTGTGAGCTTCAGCAAGGCTGGTTATCAAGAATAGGGAAGTACCCACCTTTTTTTAAATTATTTAAATAAATAATTTTAAAAAACAGTGTAGGGTTCCCCCCATTTTTGACAACCAGCCTTGCTAAAATTCACACCTGGTTGCTAGTATTCTCAGTCTGATAAGGGAATAACTGCCCAGAAAAGGCACATCTGTTAGATGCACCATTTCTTGCACTTTGCCCGGCTTTTTCCACTTGCTCTGTAGCAGTGGCAAGTGTGGTTCATACTTGTGGGGTTGATGTCACCTTTGTATTGTCAGGTGACATCAAGCCCACAGCTTAGTAATGGAGAGGTGTCTATAAGACACCTCTCCATTACTAATCATATAGTTATATGGTAAATACACAGCCAGAATAAAGTCCTTTAATTGAAAAAATGACACAGACTCCTTTAATATTCTCAATTAAACCATTGATGCCCTTGATCTCCTGTAATAAAAGTACCTGTCCGTCATTCTGTCCCATGTCATAAATCCATGTCTGGGGGACAATTAGTTTTCAACCTGGACAGTGCCAAGATGTGACGATCCAGGCTGAGAACCACTGGTGGATGAGCTGCTGGGAACACAGCATCAGTGACTGGGGGTGATATTATATAGGTTACCTCCAGTCACTGGGCTGTATTCCCAGCTGGGCTGCACTGCGGTGAGATCCCCGCTAGCACAGTGAGCACTCAGTGTCCAGGGGTGATGTCATAGAGGTTGTAACGCCACTGGTTTTATACCTTGTTTCTTCGGCGTTACTTTTGCATGTCTCTGCTTTAACCCTTGCTCCTCTCCCCCTAACTTGCAGGGATACTGTAGTCTGTTATCTGTATGGATGTGGCTCAGTTCCTTGTACTGCTGCGTAGCTGTACATGTGCTGTGATGTCTTTGCCCTGCTGCATGACCACTGTATGTGGGGTCCCTGGCTGCCGCTGTGGAAGCTATCCGCAGCTTGCAAGGTCCTCTGCAGCTGGTGCGTGACTTTCCACATGTGTTCAGGCTAGCAGTCACTGCCAGGTGCCTTAAGCCACAGTTCCTGTGCTATCTGTGCTGTAATGGTTTCTGCTTGTGCTTAGGGTGCGCGCGGCCACACCTACCCTGCCTTTATCAGGGTTTAAGTGTGCACCTGTGTTGCTTTCCTCAGCCTATCGCTGAGGGGCAGCTCTATATAAACTCCCTCTTTCCTGTTGGGCATTGCCAGAGCATTGCATTGTGTTTCTGCATCTTGCCTTGTGAGTTAGGTATCCAGCTCCAGTTCTGTCTGCAGTATGTTCTGGGAGAGCTGATACCTGTCTTTCGCCTGTTCTGGGGGCAGAGTACTCAGATCCGCCTATCCTGGAGGCTGCATATCCAGATCTGTTTGTGTTTTGTTTTTCTGCCTAATCTGGGGGCTGAGTACCCAGACCCGCCTATCCTGGAGGCTGCATATCCAGATCCGTTTGTGTTTTGTTTTTCCGCCTAATCTGGGGGCAGAGTACCCAGACCCACCTATCCTGGAGGCTGCATATCCAGTACCTGATCCTGTCTAAACTGTTTCTATTGTGTTATGCTCCTGAAGTCCTTTTGTGTCTGACACCCCGCACGCAGTGACTGAACTTTCAGGGCTCATCTTTTAAAGATGGAGTCCGGTGTTCTTGCTGAGCTCTTACTATTCTGTGCTCAGCCTTCCATGCGGTGCTAACCCTGTCTGGCCCAGTTCCAGTCAGGCGGTGCTTGCACCATCACGCTTGAGTTCCTTCCTAGGTCCAATGCCCGGAGCCTGATGGTTGTAGCTAGGAACCTGATGACCACTGCTACATGGTCCTGTGCCATCAGTGTACCAGCCGATGACCTGGGCTGCCACGCCAGTGTCCCAGATGTCTATCCGGTATTCCTGATGTCCAGCCTGTGTCTGATGTCCTGATGTCCTTCCTGTGTCCGATGTCCTGATGCCCTGGGCTGCCACACCAGTGTCCCAGCAGATGACCTGGGCTGCCACTCCAGTGTCCCAGATGTCTATCCTGTGTCCGATGACCTGATGTCCTGCCTGTGTCTGATGTCCTGATGTCCAGCCTGTGTTCAATGTCCTGATGTCTAGCCTGTGTCCGATGTCCTGATGTCCACCCTGTGTCTGATGTCCTGATGTCCTGCCTGTGACCTGATGTTCCACCGCTTCCCTGGGGTCCACCCCATGATGACGTCTGCCCTGGGTCAGTGTCTTATGTTCTCCTGCTGAGCCAGTGCTATGCCTGAGGTCTGAGAGCAGCTGTTCTAGTAAGCCCATGCCAGATGACCCTGGACTCCATCAACCAATGATGATCCCTGCCATCATCTGACGTCTGTCCAAGGTCAGTGTCTGATGTTCTCCTGCTGAGCCTGTGCTGTGCCTGAGGCCTGGGAGAGAGGCCGTCCTAGTAAGCCCATGCCAGATGGCCCTGGACTGCATCAACCCGTGATGACACTTGCCATCGTCAGAAATCCATTTGAGGTTGGTGTTTGATGTTTTCCTGCTGAGCCTTTGCTGCGCCTGAGGCCTGAGAGGCCATCCTAGCATGCCTGTGCCAGATAACCCTGGACTTCATCAACCCGTGATGTCCTTCTGCCTTCATCTGTTATCCTGAGACGTGTACCCTACTCTGATGTGTGGAATCGGGATCCTGACATTATGTTTTGTTATTTAGTGTTTTCATTTGAGTAAACTTTGTTTCTTCATACCTGAAGTTGTGCGGTGTAATCTAGTTCTGGATATCGCCATCTTGTCCACATGCTCAGCTGCCACAGACCCTGCTCACTGCCCTTCCCTAGTCTGGGTAGGTCCAGGTATCTCTATGTGGTCCAGTGGGTCCACATTCCATTCCCACTAGGGACGCTCGCCCCACGTCGTTATGTCTGGCGATGTGGAGGCGTCGGCTCGGCCGCATCTGCGGTGGCAGCCGTAACAGTGGTTACCTCCAGTCACTGGGCTCCGATCCCAGCTAGGCTGAGCTGTGGTGAGATCCGGTGAGCACTCATGGTGCTAGCTTGGATCTCTCCGGAGTTACATTTGAAAACTAATTGTCCTCCAGACATGGATTACAACATGGGATAGAACGACAGACAGTTATGGTATATTGTTTTTTTTATTTTATTTTTATTACTGGAGATCAAGGGCTTCGGGGAAATTAGACAAGGTTGTAAGCATGGTTTAATTGAGAATGTTAAAGGAGTCTGTGTCATTTTTTTCAGGACTTTATTCTGGCTGTGTCTTTATTTACCATATAACTATTTTCCCACATATCATGCATCAAACATAAAGATACCAAATGTAAATTTTTGGTGAAGAATCAACAACAAGTGGAACACAATTGTGAAGTTAAACGAAATGTATTGGTCTTTTTACATTTTTCTAGAAATTTAAAAACTGAAAAGTGGAGAGTGCAATATTATTCAGCCCCTTTACTTTCAGTGCAGCAAACTCACTCCAGAAGTTCATTGTGGATCTCTGAATGATCCAATGTTGTCCTAAATGCCTAATGATGATAAATATAATCCTCCTGTGTGTAATCAAGTCTCCGTATAAATGCACCTGCTCTGTGATAGTCTCAGGATTCTGTTTGAAGCACATAGAGCATCATGAAGACCAAGGAACACAACAGGCAGGTCCGTAATAATGTTGTGGAGAAGTTTAAAGCTGTATTTGGATACAAAATGATTTCCAAAACTTTAAACATCCCAAGGAGCACTGTGCAAGCGATCATATTGAAATGGAAGGAGTATCATACCACTGCAAATCTACGAAGACTCGGCCATCCCTCCAAACTTTCATCTCAAACAAGGAGAAGACTGATCACAGATGCATCCAAGAGGCCCATGATCACACTTGATAAACTGCAGAGATCTACAGCTGAGGTGGAACAGTCTGTCCATAGGACAACAATCTGTCGTACACTGCACAAATCTGGCCTTTATGGAAGAGTGGCAAGAAGAAAGCCATTTCTCAAAGATATCCATAAAAAGTGTTGTTTAAAGTTTGCAACAAGCCACCTTGGAGACACACCAAACATGTGGAAGAAGGTGCTCTGGTCAGATGAAACCAAAATCAAACTTTTTGGCAACAATGCTAAACGATTATTTGGCGTAAAGACAACACAGCTCATCACCCTGAACACACATCCCCACTGTAAAACATGGTGGTGGCAGCATCATTGTTTGGGCCTGCTTTTCTTCAGCAGGTACAGGGAAAAAGGTTAAAATTGATGGGAAGATGGATGGAGCCAAATACAGGACCATTCTTGAAGAAAACCTGCTCGAGTCTGCAAAAGACCTGAGACTGGTACGGATATTTGTCTTCCAACAAGACAATGATCCCAAACATAAAGCAAAATCTACAATGGAATGGTTCACAAATAAACGTATCCAGGTGTTAGAATGGTCAAGTCAAAATCCAGACCTCAATCCAAACGAGAATCTGAGGAAAGAGCTGAAAACTGCTGTTCACAAGTGATCTCCATCAAACCTCACTGAGTTCGAGCTGTTTGCCAAGGAAGAATGGGCAAGAATTTCAGTCTCTCAATGTACAAAACTCATAGAGACATACCCCAAGCGACTTGCAGCTGTAATCGCAGCAAAAGGTAGTGCACCAAAGTATTACGTTATAGGGGCCGAATAATATTGAGCGCCGCACTTTTTAAGTTTTTGAATTTCAACAAAAATTTTAAATAACCAATAAATTTCATTCAACTTCACAATTGTGTTCCACTTGTTGTTGATTCTTCACCACAAATTTACATTTGGCATCTTTATGTTTGAAGCATAATTTGTGGGAAAAGGTTGATAAGTTCCAGGGAGCCGAATACTTTCGCAAGGCTCTGTAATAAATGTGCCTTTTCTGGCAGTTGCAGGCTGCTATTTTTAGGCTGGGAGGGTCAATATTCATGGCCCCTTACCAGCCTGGGAATACTAGCTCCCAGCTGTGAGCTTCAGCAAGGCTGTTTGTCAAAAATGGGGGGAACACCACACCATTTTTAAAAATTAATTATTTAAATAATTTAAAAAAACAGCGTGGGGACCCCTCTATTCTTGATAACCAGCCTTGCTGAAGCTGACAGCTGAGAGTTGCAACTCCCAGCTGTAAGTTTTGCCTGGCTGGTTATAGAAAATACAGAGGAACTCACACCATTTTTTTCATTTATTTATTTATGGTACAGGTGGTGGCTGATTAATACCCTCATCAGCCGCTCCTGCTGTCACTGTTATTAGCAGCAGCAGCAGCAGGGATAGGTTGATGGGAGCAATAGTCCCATCAGTCACTGCCTGCTGTCATCTCTTTTATCACTTAATTGTAACTCTCATCATTCTCTCGTCCTCACGCCGATCACCGGCAGAGCAGGGGAGAATGATGAGAGCCATGTTCAGCGCCCGATGCCGGGGAACAGCCATTACTGTAACGCTTCTTCCCTGGCGCCCGTCCTTGTGGTACTGATGCCGCACACACATGCCACACGTTTACCACACATATTACACACACAGACACTGACACATGACAGTCTGTGACCGCTCCTGGCACCTACTGCCAAGTGTCAGCTGTCAGAATCAGCTGACACCCAGCGACGATTGCCCTCGCACCACCCATGAACATGGCTGATGGATCATTCCGTCTGATGTCTGAAAGTGGTTAATGGGAACAGTGGAGATCAAGATAAAATCTGGAAGACCAAGCAAAATTTCAAGCAAATATCGGGTATTCGCCGATATTCGCTGTATCGGAATTCCGATACCGAGTTCCGATATTTTTGTGATGTCGGAAATCGGAATCGGAAGTTCCTATAACTTCCCAGTGTATGGTTCCCAGGGTCTGGAGAAGAGGAAACTCTCCTTCAGGCCCAGGGATCCATATTCATGTAAAAAATAAAGAATAAAAATAAAAAAATATGGATATACTCACCCTCGGACAGGCTCTGGATGTCACCCCTGCAAGCGTCTGCCTCCGTTCCTAAGATTACAGTGAGTGTAGGACCTGCGATGACATCACGGTCTTGTGATTGGTCGCATGACCGCTCATGTGACCGGTCATGTGACCACGACGTCATCGAAGGTCCTTCACTCTCTGCATTCTTAGGAACGGAGGCAGACGCTTGCAGACGTGACAGCCAGGGCCCATCCGAGGGTGAGTATATCCATATTTTTTATTTTTATTCTTTATTTTTTACATGAATACGGATCCCAGGGCCTGACGGAGAGTTTCAGACCCTTCAGACCCTGGGAACCATCCAGGATATCTTCCGATATTTGTGTCCCATTGACTTGTATTGGTATCGGGTATAGGTATCGGCGATATCCAATATTTTTTGGATATCGGCCGATCCAATCCGATACCGATACTTTTTAATATCGGAAGGTATCGCTCAACACTACTAGAGAGGCAAATCAGCATGACTGCAAAAGACCTTCAGAAATACTTAGTTGTGATGCATTGTTCTACTGTTCAGAGACACCTGCACAAATATGGCCTTCATAGAAGAATCATCAGAATAAAATTTCCCCTGCATCCTCATCATAAAATTCAGCAGTATGCAAAATTCAGAAGAATGCAAAATACCTTTTAAACAAGCCTGATGCATTTTGGAAAAAATTGCTGTGGACCAGTGAGACTAAAATAAAACTCTTTGGCCTCAATGATCAAAGGTATTTGTGGAGAAAAAAGGGTACAGAATTTCAGGAAAAGAACATCTCGCCAACCATTAAGCATGGGAGTGGATCAAGCATGCTTTGGGGCTGTGTTGCAGCCAATGTCACGAGGAACATTTCATGGGTAGAGGAAAGAATGGATTCAATTAAATTTCAACAAATTATTTATGCAAACTTAACACCATCTGTAAAAAAATTGAAGTTGAAAAAAACCTGAGGAAGATATGGGGACATCATACTGCGTTGGGGTGACTGGGGGCATCAAATTGTGTGTGAGGGCATCATATTGTGTGGGCGAGGGCTGTTGCTCAAGCTAGATCTATACTTATTATAAACACTTTTGGCTGAATAACAGTAGCAGTACAATTTACTGCTTTTTATGAACTTTATAACAGCCAGTATATTTATGATTTTGATTAGCTTTTAGAGGTAAGAATACATTTTTTAAGAAGCCCTATCATAGCATATATTAGCAGTAGCAGCTAGTTAACATACTTAATTTTGCTCAAGATTAAGCAACAAAGTCAATAATAATAATTACCAGAATTAAGTTCAGCCCTCCAAAAGAATCATGTGGCCCTTTGGGAAAATTAATTGCCCATCCCTGTTCTAGGTTCATGCTAGTCATCCAATCATCACATAGAAATGTGAGCTGTAGTCCAACTGTTGCCTGGAACAGCTTTGTTGATGGTAATATACATTGTTAGGTTTTCTAAGCTAATCTCTTTCCCAAGCAACTTGTTTTGCTCCATTCCCCACAGGAATTTATTGATCACAGTGATACTGTGTTCTTTCTTATGTAAGCTTTAAAACTATGTAAATAAATGCAGAGTGGCATCTCCTGATATAGCGAAAAAATCAGTATATTAATTTACTTGCTGAATTTGTCAGCAGTATATAGCACTTTTCTGATTTCATGTAATCAGCTTCGGGACTGAAAAAAGAGGTCAAGTGGTGTGCTGATATTCACAGACAAAATCAGTACATTGAGTGTTTGACATTTCATGGGAGAATAAAGTTTCACTAAAGGTAGAACGGAAGGAGACAGAAGATGTCACACTGTCCTGGAATGACATGACCTTCCGTTTTGCTTTGGAATGTTAGTTTGCTGAATATAGCCCATAGGCCAGTATTGGTTCTAAATATAGAGATGATTTCGACTAGAAATGGTTTCATACTATGCCTCCGGATGCAAACTATCTACTTACACTTTTCTCAGAGCTGATTCATAAAAGAAAACAAAAGCTATTTCTAGAATTGTGCACTAGAGATGATTTAATGGCTAATGCCATTACTTTCAGACAAATTATATTACTCTACTGAATCACTATTACTATATAATCTTTGTAGACAGTGCAGGATTTACATCTCAGGAGCTTACACTTTATCCTAAGTTACAGCTTAAAACATTCTTGGGCAAAGTTCTTACAACTAGAAGTGAATGAAACTTATGAAATTCAAATTTGCCAGGTTCCATTGAAAAAAATCAATATGTGGTGTACACATGTGCTGTGAATTGCAGGCATTTCATTTTCACTGAAAATGTGAGTATAAAACTCTAATGTCTCCTATGAGTATGAACTGTGTGCAAACCCTTGCAAACTCATTACCACAAAGACATGTTAATGTCCAAGTGACCTAACCTCATCATGGTAACATGGTAGGAATCAACAGCCCATTTAATAACACAGCATACTCACAGACTTTTCATTCTTTTTTAAATTAAAGAAGGCCTAAAAATTTTCCATCTTAGTAATTTCTGATCAGGCAGACAGCTCTTTGCAGAACACCAACTCAAACTGATGGTGTTGCTGCTAGAGGCAACATCATCGTGTTGTGACTAGGATGACTGATGAGCCATTTATTTCATAGTACCCTCCACTTCCTCCCAACTAATACACTGGCTGGAGGCAAAGGAAGCCAATTGTGGTAGTACTAGAGGAGCAGAGAGAGGCACTGACAAAGGCAGAGAAATAGGTCGATAACAAGCTTCTTTAGCAAGAGCTGGATTCACAGCTTCTCAGTACTGCTGTATAATTTCTCCCATGCTGCTTGAACTCTCTATTTTCTACCAAGAGAAAAACACAGTTGTAATACATTTATATGCATGTTTAGTGTACGGAAGTCATCATGTCACCTAGCCTCCACCTACTAGCTGAGAGTCAAATCAAAAATTAGAAATAGAGCTTTCAGAGAGGAATGGTAAATGTAGGATATTATTATTATTATTATTCATTTTTATAGCGCCATTTATTCCATGGCGCTTTACATGTGAAGTACGGGGCAAATATAGACAAACATTAAACATGAGCAAAAACAAGGCACACGGGTACATAAGGAGGGAGGACCCTGCCCGCGAGGGCTCACAGTCTGCAGGGGATGGGTGATGATACACTAGGAGAGGGATAGATAACAGCCAGAAACAGAGTAATTCTTAGAGTTACCTTTCGAAATATGACAATATTAATTAGTCCCAAAAAGGATGGTGATTGTTTAATCACTTAGACACTAAAATGCACTATATAGAAATAACCGCTGTAATAATGTTACCTTTGTGCAAATGTTTTACTGCTGTGGGCTGCACTCTACCTAAACTCAATGAGATCTCATAGCCTGAGTGCAAGTTCTGCCTTTGCATGTTGTGGGAAGCCATTTAGTATCCCACAATGAAAATGTTCAGACCCAATTCCTGCTGGGAAGTTGAGTTCTTTATGTCTAGAAAATTGCGGTTTCACCTTTATTTGTTTTGTTGTTTTTTTTTCTGTAAAAGGGGTTATTCCCTTTCAAATACAATTTGTCCCTCGTTACATTTTGTCTTAAAATAAAACAAAATCACACAGTACTCACCTTTCCTGGGTTGACCAGCAAATATGCAACACTGCTCCCAGTGTCTTGCTTTGGCTGTGGCGCTGATGTCACGTTAATGGTGTAACAGGCAATCAGTGAGCTTAGCAGCTTGGACCTGGGCTTTCCCTCTACACTGGAATGCTCCATTCAGAGCCACTAAGCTCACTGATTGGCTGCTGAACTATCACGGTGACACCAGAGGCACAGCCAATGCCCCATTTGAGGAGCAGTAGCAGAGACTCACAGTGAACCAGAGGAAGGCGAGTACAGTGTGTTTTTTTTTTTTTTAACAAAATGCAGTGAGGGATTAATTATATTTGGAAGGGAACAATTCCTTTAAGAGGAAAACCTATTTTGAAAATTATTTTCTTTTCATCGAGCTATAGACTATTTACTTAAAATTAGTATTCAAGTTCTCATGATAGATACAAGAAACACCAAGTCAATCCCCTAAAGGGCCATGAAGCAATACACATATGAAAACCGAAAAGAACAACTTCACACAAGGCCAATGCAATAAAACATATATATCTTTATTCAAAACTAATGTATAAAATCACAGCGAATACCACAAGTACAGGAGAAAGGGGTGGGATACCAATAAGATGCACCCTTAAATCATGATTAGTAATAAGATACAAGAAAAATTACATGCAATATATAATCTTCTAGAGGAGTAAATCGCCCTCGATGTGCAAACGTAGGAACCATAATAATTGAAGTAAGAGTGAAATACACAAATATACTATATAATTAAATGTGATAGATTACCTACGTAGGCACAGCAAAGGTGAAAAAATAATCCCATAAACAATTCACATACACATAATAAATAGTATAAATAAAGTATAATTACCAAGAGGGAAGCACTCAAAGGACCCACCACACTCGACGTGTGTTTCACATTGAAATGCTTCATCCAGGGGTGGTTGGGTACTGGCCAGGTATCTATATATAGATAGTGACCAATGATAGAGCCGGAGACAAATAAAACACTCCCTTTCACCTGTGATGGAATACAATGATTGGACAAAGAACATCATAATACTAACAACAGCGTTGTTTCGTTAATCACCACAGGCCGGCGCCGGTAAAACCGGAAGTAGCTGAACCGTTTCCAGGTCAGATACACCCGCGCATGCGCATATCCCTAGTTACGCTTGGAAACCAGGGACGCCTGCTGTATTATCACCGCAGCGAGACAAATCGTGCGATATCGACCAGCATACTATAACACCGCCTACCGCTGACACCCACTGCATTGTCATCTGGAGGGGATATATTTAGAAGGCTGAATGACGTCCATGGTTGTTGTTATAACAGTGATACAATCCTCAAACAGAATTGTGCTTGAAGAAAGTTATTAAAATGCACAAAAACGGAAAAAGAACCGAATGCCGGACTGTTACCGCTAATAGAGGAATATGCAAAAACGCCCTATAGGGGAAAATAAAGAGTGATTAAACAGATTAATAAATCCATATAAAAAAAACGGTGCAAAAAAGAGCTCCATATACCCCACAGTGAGTATATAAGTGCGACCATAATTACACTATACATTCATACTAAAATATACAAAGTATATATATATATATATATATATATATATATATATATATACTGTATATATATGTGTGAAAAGTGCCAAGTGCAACAACAATAAAGTGCAATAAGCATATAAGGGCATAAATATATTAAGAGCACATATATTTGTCCTAATGAAAAAACCTTGTATAAAAAACAGTAAAAATAAGTATATAGGCAAAACCACATACATAAACAAACACTTATAAATGTACATAAAATACCTCCTGTAACATGTATACCATACATAAACACACCACAATAATTCATACAAAAGTACGGCAGATAATATGTGTTGTGAACAAACGTCCAATGCAGGTGAACTGTCTTCATACATAGATATTCCTGGATTCAAAGAATGATGTCCTTTGGTGGTTTATAGAATCATAAAAGCAATAGAAGAACTAGGGAGAGTAGATCTGTCAAAACGTGAGCTCTAACAGAGAAAGATATATAGAAAAATAAAAATAATAAAAGAATAAAAACCAACTAAAAGCCACACACAATACCAGAAAAACAACATTGAAAAAAGTACACTTCAAAAACAAGATATATCTACCTATACAAAGCACTTAAGTGTGCATAAGCAGGCAGGTGTATATCAACATATATGAAAATAGCCAGATTATGTTGGTAGGAAAGAGACAAAGCTATTGTGATCATTAAGACCGAAAGGAGTAATGGTATTTAATTTATATATCCACTTTGCCTCTTTTTGTGCCTATAGTCTCTTCCAATTATCCCCTCTAGTACCAATGAAGACCCTGTCAATCTCTTTGATAGTCAAAGCACTTACTTGAGTCACAACCATGTTTTAACCTAAAGTGCCATGGGATAGGTTTCAGTTTCTGAAGAATCATGATAGATAGTCAATAACAGTATTTGAAATATGTGATGCGTATTGAGGTAATGGTATGCTTTCATTTGGGGGTTGGTCAGGTACTCCCCTTAGGCTGTATTCACACGTACTGTATGTGAGTGTGTCCATTCAAGAGAAACAGAATGATTCTGTTCTTAGGTGTCATCCTATATGCTTCCATTTTTCTCATCCGTTTTTTTTTTCACTGAAGCAGGTAGAATATCAAAATTTCTTTTATCCAATAACTCTTAAAGAAAACCAGTAACTTGCTCAGAAAAAATATGCTATGTTACTCCATTGCTGAAATATTTACGGTTGTAGCTTTTGGACATCATGTGAAATCTCTGCTTGCAGGTCAAGGCAGGCATTTCTTCAGAGTTTTCTCGGCACTGTCACCACTCCCACCTAAATGCTGTTAATCACAGCTCGGTAACTGATTTAGCAGTCTAGCAGTCTTAGACGCTGCTTAGCTGTGATTGACAGTGTCTGAGATAGAGGGCTGGAAGCCAAGACTGAAGAAACATCCAGTTAAACTACATACAGAGATTGCACATATTGCTCTTCAAAAACAGAAATTGTATATATATCTGCAATGAAGTGACACAAAGCAAAACGGGATAAAAAGTGGCAGAATCAGAATAGATGAGGGATTTTTACACAGTATCTAGATCAATTTGTGTAAGCAAGAGTCAAGTCCTTTTTAAAAATATATTTTATTTGGATGGTACAAAGAATGTCTTCAGTTTGTCAGCTGTTTTACACAGATATCTATAGACTTTAAAGGCTGAATCTGATATGCAAAACAGAGAATATTCTCTGAGTTTCAGTGACAGGAGATACAGATCCATTTTTAAAACTGATGTCAATCAATGAAACTGTATGGGTCAGCATACCGTCTGAGGAAAAAATAGACAGCACTAGGATGTGTCACATGGGTGAGTGAATGAAGGCTAAATGGCAAAGGACAGAGGAAAAAATGTATATGATGCTTTGTCACGCTAGTCCGTTAACAGAGCAGGCAATCGGCCCAAATTAAATATCTAGTGGGAGTGGATGCCTAATGGGAAAAAAAAAAACATATATGCAGTCCTAAATGGTGAACCACCATCACAGAAACCAGAATCAAACTAAGAATAGAATTAAAATATGACATTCAAAGCAAAATGAAATACAAAACCAAAAATGATCAATGGTGTATGAGGTTCCCTGATAAAACTCTTCGTAATTGCATAACAAATGTGAACATTACGCTGCATGGGAAGGCAGCAGGAATGATATCTAATACAGCCTGTTAAGCGTGTAACCTACCCTGCTCTTGCACCGTTCTCATGTGATGCCATCAGACCTTGTGAGTCCTTGTCAGTGCTGGTGTTTTGCCACTGTCCGAGAAGGCAGAGTTCAACTCCATTGTGGTGTGGATCGAGATGCGCACTGACTCTACATGTTGCATCTCGATCCACACCACACCGAGTTGAACTCGACAAACTGGCAACAAACCGTCATGTACATTTTCAGCTTGAGGCAAATTTTTGGGATTTTATTACACAGAATCCAGTGTATGTCTGCAGCTTTCTGTTTTTTTTTTTCCATTTTTCCTGTTTTCCTTTATCTTCATATCAGTGAGGGCACTAGTGTTTTTTTTAGATATTTTTATTGTTTCAGAGAAAAAAAAATTTTGGCTAGAAGTCACTACAAGATTATTTCACGCATTACTTCTTCCCAATTACAGGTGAAACTCTCAATTGATACTTGGGCACATTGTCCTCATTATTAGTCTAGAGAGGATAAAACTGCAGCATGTTCCAGGATAAAGTAATAAGGAAAGTAACCAGCATAATCATGACCATATAAAAGAAAGGGATTTGCATCAATATAAGCTACACACAAACCAAAGTATTGTGACTATAATGCAGATACTGCACCTTTGCACCTATATACCTTTTTCTTTTTTGTGGACACTCGGTCAGAAGGTTATATTCTTTATGGCTCACTGAGCAAGACATAGGGGTTTCTGTTGGAATCTCTGAAAAACATTTTTGTGATGTTAACCCCAACAGAGTCCCAATGGAGATATTCACTTCAAAGAAGCTGATGAAGTCACTGGACAGTCTATGGCCTTTGTTCTTGCACCATTTGTGTCGTCAGATATACATATGTATATGGTGTGCCTCGTTTTTGTGACTCGGTTAGCTTTGTTCAAGTTAATGGCTATGTCGGGATTTCAAGCGGAATACTGTTTTCAGAGATTCAGACAGAAACCCAGACATAGTGCTTGGCAGAGAGCACTGTATTGATGTGAACCTAGCCTAAGGTGTGCAAGGTTGAAAAGTTACTACAGTTCAGTCATATTTACTGATCATTTCGAGTAGCCAGATTAGTAGGAATACAATCTGATTTGACTATCAGAAACAGAGTTCCAAAGCAACAGTTGATAGTTATCATAATGGTGGATTATGACCTAAAACAATCATTACCTGCTATGAACAGTAGATAACATAAATAATATACACTCACTGGCCACTTTATTAGGTACACCTGTCCAACTTCTTGTTAACACTTAATTTCTAATCAGCCAATCACATGGCGGCAACTCAGTGCATTTAGGCATGTAGACATGGTCAAGACAATCTCCTGCAGTTCAAACCGAGCATCAGTATGGGGAAGAAAGGTGATTTGAGTGCCTTTGAACGTGGCATGGTTGTTGGTGCCAGAAGGGCTGGTCTGAGTATTTCAGAAACTGCTGATCTACTGGGATTTTCACGCACAACCATCTCTAGGGTTTACAGAGAATGGTCCGAAAAAGAAAAAAAATCCAGTGAGCGGCAGTTCTGTGGGCGGAAATGCCTTGTTGATGCCAGAGGTCAGAGGAGAATGGGCAGACTGGTTCGAGCTGATAGAAAGGCAACAGTGACTCAAATCGCCACCCGTTCCAACCAAGGTAGGCCTAAGAGCATCTCTGAACGCACAGTGCGTCGAACTTTGAGGCAGATGGGCTACAGCAGCAGAAGACCACACCGGGTACCACTCCTTTCAGCTAAGAACAGGAAACTGAGGCTACAATTTGTACAAGCTCATCGAAATTGGACAGTAGAAGATTGGAAAAACGTTGCTTGGTCTGATGAGTCTCGATTTCTGCTGCGACATTCGGATGGTAGGGTCAGAATTTGGCGTAAACAACATGAAAGCATGGATCCATCCTGCCTTGTATGGAGCATCTTTGGGATGTGCAGCCGACAAATCTGCGGCAACTGTGTGATGCCATCATGTCAATATGGACCAAAATCTCTGAGGAATGCTTCCAGCACCTTGTTGAATCTATGCCACGAAGAATTGAGGCAGTTCTGAAGGCAAAAGGGGTCCAACCCGTTACTAGCATGGTGTACCTAATAAAGTGGCCGGTGAGTGTATATAGAAAAAAACAAAACACAGAACACATTCCTGCAGGGATTCAACTTTTGTAACACTGCCACTATAGCACTGGTCCAATGAAACCTTTCCAGATATTCCTGACTACTCGGCTGTAAACCTTGAATGAACCCCTGTCTGTCATAATTATCTCAATCATCCAAAGATAACATTTTCCATCAAGCTCGAAAAAAGCTTAAGTAAATTATGGAAAATGTTCTAATCTCATAACAAAAGCATGTGGCAACCTCAAAGCGCATTAATATGTCTATACTATTGCTTAACAGCTGTTTTTTATTGTAGCTGTAAGTTTTCCGATACGCCCAATGATCTTACTAATCCTGTCATGCATATTAATATTTAAACAGAAAAATGTTATACTCTACAAAATGGTTTTCATCTTTAGTCATCAAGTTACTACATAATAAATATTTCATATTTGACTGAAGACAACATAAAACATTGCTTCTGAGCACGAAGTTTAGTAAATGGTCCAATTTCATACGCTGCAATAGGCAACATAAATGCCATAATTTTGTACATTTTCTTAGATACTTTTTAATATTTTTTTTTTAATTTCCGATTGAATATCACTCTCTTTAGTCACACACACATGCACATACACGCACACATGCACATAAACATATACACATGCACGTGTGAGATGTGTGTCGGCTCACCAGGGCAGTATAATTGAAGATAAAATGTAATTGTACTCACTCATGAATAATCTTTGCACTTGTTGTCAATAGATTTGTTTCTTTATAATTAATGTGGTTAACTGGCCGCAAGATGTCGCTGTTGTTTGAACATGCTTAAGACACTGTGATATGTCTGTAAGATGTGAAAGGGAGGGTTTTTATAACAGTGAAAGACAAGAAGAAAAAGCACAGCCATCTTGAGCAGAGTCTGCAAGAATGAGGAGTGTATGAGGAGTGTATGAGGCTGTGCTGGAGTGGGATACGGTGACATCCCCATGCACCATGTTCCAAGTTAACCAGCAATCGCTGCATACATTATTGGAGGTCTATTTATTTCAACTGTTTCTCATTTACTTTGCTACAGCAAACCAATGGTTAATTAGTTTTGGTTCCAGGCTGGGCTAATTGGCACTTTGGAAGATTTCATCAAAAACAGCTAAATATTTAAAGAGCACCTATGGCCAATCTGGAACTGCCCTTTTTATCTTATAGAAGAGTGAGCAGCCTCAGGATGATGATTTTTCTAAATATCATCCAACAAAAGCATTTAGAACAGTCCCTAATATCCCTCAAAAAGGCCCAACTTTTTCTAGATAGTCAGACGCTTTAGAAGAGCAGAGAATGAACCCTGTTATAGTCCGCTGTCACTCTCACAGTTAGGGCTCATACTCATCTGCGTGAAAAACAGACAAATGCAATCCTATAAAAAATTTGATTGCACTCTGGCTAGTGTTATTCTATGATTTCATGCTAATCTGTGATTTTTTTCCCACCTCAGTTCGGTCTGAAAATATAATTGCAGCATGCAGGAGTGGAACTTACAGAGAAGAACTATAATTGAAAGATTGATTCCTGTTCTGTGTTTTGGAGACACTCCTGGCATACAAATACTTTTGGCATACAAATACTGATGAAATAGTGACAAAAATATACAGAAGTTTAACCCCTTAATGACCTATGATGTGCTATGTCCATCATAGGTCACCTACTCCTCTTTGGTGCGGGCTCCGGTAATGAGCCCGTAATTTTCCGTTACATGAAAGATGATCTGATTAGCTGTCATGTGCCCCTAACAGCTGAGAGTGGAATCACGATCCACCCACAGCTGTTAGCTAGTTAAGTGCTGCTGTCAATCTCTAACAGTGGCATTTAACTCTTGCATGCCGGATGTGCATCTTAGCTCCGCCCACTGCCATTCGTGTCACATGACAGCAGGTCGCAGATGGGTTGGCATGACAACACGGTGTTAGGGTTGGTGGATCGCACTAAATATAAATTATGATGAAAGGCAATCGCAACCCGGGGTCCACCATGCAGAGATGGAAAATCGCAGCTAGTAAACAATGGCAGAAGCGTGCTGCAAGCAATCTCCAAAACACACAGGGTTTAGTGTCACTCTGTGTGAATTGAAATGAATTACCCAAGTCTGTTAGCTTTACAGAGGGGTATAGATGGAGATACAGCTGTCCCTAAACAGTGTGGCGCAGCTAGATGCCACGCTAATGAAAATGGCGCTACCTGAAATCCCTTGTTGCTTCACAGGTGAATGTAACCCTCACTGGGGCAAAGGAACAGGTAGTGGGCACAATCTCAGCATATGCAAGTACACAAACTCCTCTCCAGAGGTGCCAGAATTTTAAAGGCTATACGCCTGCCCTGAGCACAGACAGACAAGTCCACACTACTGTAATGTTCCACACACGTATGACAAAAGTAATCTTAGTGCACCGGAATGCATTCAAAAGAACCTTTTATAAGTTCGGTTTAACTCCAGTCAGACAGGACCTTGCTCGAGGATTAATCCGGAACTGCCACATCACCCAAACGACTGACCACCAATGACAAGTCGCCACCTCATGTGCATGAAGAGGGATTTCTGCACTTAGCCTCTGGAGCGTCTGTTTGCCAGTGCTTATTGCTGATTATCATAACTTTGGCTGGAAGGCAGTAACCAAGTGAATAGCCCTAGTCTGAGCAAGATGCTGAGACCGATATCTTTGCTGAGCAGCCCCTACTGCTGCCAGAAAAGAATGGGAGACTGCAGAGGCAGACAAGGCTTGGGATCTACCCTGAGCAGTGGGAGAATCCCAGCGTAAATATTACCTCCCGCTAGGCCCCCCTATGGTGACGTTCATCATGCTTGAAAGCCACAATGAGCTGAGGGGCACAAATGTGCTCAATCGGCTCACAGGTCCTATCCTCTGGCCCATGACCCTTCCAGTCCACCAAAAAATGTTTTTGCCATGCACCACCTTGGACCCGACAATGGCATTGACCTCAAAATCATCCAAGGAAGTATTCGAGCCCCTGGAAGGAATCCCAGATGGCTGGGTTATGAATATGGGTTTCAAGAGAGAGTCATGGAAGGTGCCAGCGATGTTCAGATGTGGAGGAAGGCAGAGACGATATACCACAGGATTCACCTGTTCCAGAACCTTGAATGGACCCAAATAGCAGGGAGCAGATTTCCTTGACTCTACATGCAGGCTGAAGTTACGAGCATAGATCCACACTAAATTGTCAGGGGGAAAAACCAGAGAGGGACAATGATGCACATCAACTTCATTCTCTCCTCAGAGGCCTTAATAGCATCCTGCATGCGATCCCAGATGTCACTCGCCTTCACTGCCCAATGCACCACCTTAGGATCGGAGGATGAGACGGGCATAGGCACAGGTACCCGCGGGTGCTGACCGTAATTAAGGCGGAATGGTGTCTGCCCAGTGGAATCAGTGATGGAGTTGTTCAAAGCAAACTCTGCCCAGGGCAGTAAGGATGCCCAGTAATCATGCCTGGCAGAAACAAAGTGTCATAGGTACATGATAAGAGTCTGGTTGGCCCTCTCTAACAGCCCATTCATCTCGGGATGGAATCCTGAAGAGAGATTGAGCTCTATGCTTAACAGCCGACAAAGCTCCCTCCAGAACTAAGATGCGAATTGGGGACCCCGATTGCTGACAATCTTGTGAGGCATCCCACGAAGGAGAAAAATATGTTTAACAAAAACTAAAGGTAGGCGTGGAAGAGGAACCAGATGGACCATTTTGGAGAAATGATCGCTGACTACCCGGATAACCCTTTGTTACGAGACGGGCAGATCCACAATAAAATCCATCCCAACTATCCCCTATGACCTATCTGCCACTAGCAAAGGATGTAACAAGCCCACGGGTCTCTGCTGGGAAAACGGGTTCCTGGCACATGAGACACAAGCCTGAACGCAATCCCTTATGTCCTGTGCCAACCGAGATCATTAATAAGTTCTCGCCAAAAGCTTAGTGGTCCTTTTGATGCCAAAATGTCCTCCTAACTTAGATGAGTGAGCCCAAGAGAGGGCCTCCAGGTGCTGATTAGGTGGCACATAGGATTTGCCCAGAGGCACCTGCTCTAGAGACACCTGAGCCATCGTTTGGAGGCTATCCGATGGGACAATAAGCTATGGCTCGTCTCCGTCCTTGGGTGAAACAATGGAACAAGATAGGGCATTGGTGAGCAAATTCTTCTCCCTGGAGAAAGTGAAAAGTAACGTTGAACCGGGTAGTGGGCACAATCTCAGCGTATGCACGCACACAAACACCTCTCCAGAGATGCCGGAATTGTAAAGGTTATGCGCCTGCCCTGAATTCACCTAAACTCCTATTTGGAGGTGCCAGAATACTAAAGACTACACGCCTGCCCAGAGCACATGCCGACTAGTCCATTCTACCATAATGTTCCACACACACATATGACAAAAGTGATCTTAGCGCAACGGCGTGCACTCCAGAGAACATTTTATACGTTCCGCTTAAGTCCAGTCAGACAAGACCTTGCTCCAGGACCTATCTGGAACTGCCACATCAACCTGACAATGAGAAGTTGCCACCTCACGAGCATGCTCAGTAGAGTGATTTCTGGACTTAGCCTCTGGAACATCTGTTTGCCAATGCTTATTGCAGATTACCATAGCTTTGTCCGGAAGGCCAGCAGTAACCAGATGAACAGCCCTAGTCTGAGCAAGACCCTGAGACTGACGTCTTTGCTGAGCAGCCCCTACTGTAGCAGGAACAGAACGGGAGACCGCAGAGGCAAACAAGGCTTGGGATCTACCTGGTGCAGTGGGAAAATCCCGGCGCCTAACACCCAGAGTCTACAGGAGACCCTTGTGGTTGTCATTGCTGAACTGCTATGAGTGCTGCCTGGTGGTTGGCGCTCATAGCAGAAGAGCATTTTTGTTACACATAGCATGTAAAAAAGTAAAACTTTGTGTCTCCGTTGCAGTTGCGGAGGGGGGAGGGGGGAGGTTATTCTCCTCTGCCTCGTCTTCCTACTTCGCTGCTTATAAATGTAAGGCACAGTGTGGGAATCTCTTTTTCTATCCTGTCCCCCCTATGTATTTGACCCTTTGTCTTTGCCTTGTCGTGTCTATGTCTGTGAAGATGTGTTTATGTAAATATATTTTCTCTGATGTAAGTATATAGCGCTCCCCTGCGCGGGAGTCTATTGCAAACTTACTTTGTTTATGAAAATAAAATTCATTGAAACTTAAAGGGACTCTGTCACCTGAATTTGGAGGGAACAATTTTCAGCCATAGGGGCGGGGTTTTTGGGTGTTTGATTCACCCTCTCCTTACCCGCTGGCTGCATGCTGGCTGCAATATTGGATTGAAGTTCATTCTCTGTCCTCCGTAGTACATGCCTGCACAAGGCAATCTTGCCTTATGCAGGCGTGTACTATGGAGGACAGAGAATGAACTTCAATCCAATATTGCAGCCAGCATGCAGCCAGCTGGTAAGGAAAGGGTGAATCAAACACCCGAAAACCCCGCCCCTATGGCTGAAAATTGTTCCCTCCAAATTCAGGTGACAGAGTCCCTTTAAAAAAGTAAAACTTCAAATCACCCTCCTTTTGCCCCATTCAAAATAAAACATGTAAAAAATATAAAAAGTACACATATTTGGTATCAACATGCTCAGAATCACCCGACCTATCAAGCTATAAAAATAATTAACCCAATAAGTAAATGGTGTAATAAAAAAAAAATCAAAACGCCGGAATTAAGTTTTTTTGGTAGCTGCAACATTGCAATAAAACGCAATAACAGGAGATCAAAACATAGTTTCTATCCCAAAATAATGCCAATGAAAATATCAGCTCGGAGCACAAAAAATAAGCCCTCACCCAGCCCCACATCCCGAAAAATGAAGATGCTACAGGTCTTGGAAATTACCACTATTGTTTTTTTTTTTGTTTACAAACTTTCAATTTTTTTTCACCATTTAAATAAAAAAGTATTGTATTGACCTGAAGAATCATAACAGCAGGTCAGATTTAGCGTTTAGTGAACATGGCAAAAAAAAAAAAAAAAGTTGTGAAATTGCACTTTTTTTGCAATTTCACCACACTTTTTTTTCCTGTTTTCAAGTATACGATATGGTAAAAACAATGGTGTCATTCAAAAGAAAAAATCATCCCACAAAAAAACAGCCCTCACATGGCCATATTTATGTAAAAATAACAAAGTTATGTCTCTCAAAAGAATAGGAGGAAAAATTGAAGCGCAAAAACGGAAATACACCTGGTCCTTAAGGAGTTAAATGAAGCCTTTGGTTGATGGGAGGACTGTGCAGTCAGATAAGAGCCATATCCAAGTGTATACTACAAAAAAAATTAACAGCACTATCTAAATACATAAATATATACATACACACATACACAACCTTGGGCACTTACTGTATATATAAAAATATACTTTGTGTAAAAAATATGTGCACGGTGGTTTGCGAATGTATTCACCCTCCCTCTTTGGCACTTTTCATGTTTTGCTACCTGGAATTTCACTGTTTTTTGAGAGTTGTCATTAGTTCATGTACATGAACATGCCCACAACTGTGAAAAATTGTTTTGTTTTTTTTCTATAGCGAAGCAAACAAATAGCACAAAATAACTGACAACTTCATTGTGCCTAACTATTCATACCTCTAAATTCAGTACTTTGTAGAGCCTCCTTTTGGCAATTATAGCTGAAAGTGGCTTTGGATAAGTCTCTATGAGCTTTCCACATCTTACCAATGGGATTTTTGCCCATTCCTCAAGGCGAAATTGCTCCAGCTTCTTCAAGTTTGATGGTTTACTCTGGTGAAGAGCAATCTTCAAGTCTGACAACAGATTCTCAATTGGATTAAGGTCTGGGCTTTAACTAGGTCACTCCAAAATATTTACATTTTTCCCCTTAACCCCTTCACCCCGAAGCCTGTTTTCACCTTCCTGACCAGGCCAATTTTTACAATTCTGACCACTATTAATTTATGAAGTCATGACTTTGGAATGCTTCAATGGTTCCCACTGATTCTGAGGCTGTTTTCTCGTGACATATTGTACTTCATGATAGTGTTAAAAATTTTTTTACATGACTTGTGTTTATTTGCGAAAAAAATGGAAATTTGGTGAAAATATTGAAAATTTCACAATTTTCAAAGTTTTAATTTTTATGCCCTTAAATCAGAGAATCATATCGCACAAAATAGTTAGTAAATAACATTTCCCATGTGTCTACTTTACATGAGTACAATTTTTGAAACATTATTTTTTTTGTTAGGAAGTTATAAGGGTTTAAAATTTGACCAGCGATTTCTCATTTTTTCAACAAAATTTGCAAAACCTTTTTTTTAGGGACCACCTAACATTCAAAGTGACTTTGAGGGTTCTATATGACAGAAAATACCCAACAGTGACACCATTCTAA
The DNA here is from genome assembly GCF_051348905.1 of Ranitomeya variabilis. NCBI lineage: Eukaryota > Metazoa > Chordata > Amphibia > Anura > Dendrobatidae > Ranitomeya > Ranitomeya variabilis. The sequence goes on along the minus strand of NC_135232.1, from coordinate 460,551,924 downwards.
AAACTGCACCCCTCAAGGTACAGAAAACCGCATTCAAGAAGTTTATTAACCCTTCAAGTGCTTCACAGGAATTTTTAGAGTCCATCAGGACAAGATCTAGAGCGCGCAGGGAACGCATTCCCTGCGCATTTCTCCTCTATGTCACTGTCACTACTGACAGCAGCATCAGAGGGGTTACATGCCTGCAATTGTGTGTAAGTGAAAGATTTTTTTGTACCCACTCTTGTATAAAGGCCAGCTCTATGAAGTCTATGGCTTATCGTGGTCGTATGGACTGATACTCCAGTCTCTGCTTGAGAACTCTGCAGCTCCTAAAGGGCTACCTCTGGTCTCTCTGGTGCCTCTCTGATAAATACCCTCTTTGAAAAATAAATCTTGCCAAATCAAACAAGGTGATTTTCTGGATTTGTTTTCTCATTTTGACTCTCATAGTTTATCAGTGGGGGCCTGCTGCAGTGCATTTGTCATTTGACAAGGTTTTGGTGAGTCTGCTTTTCATGATGTGTGCTTTTTTTTTAGTTTATCTATGTTAGCTGTTTTTCATATTAGCGTAGGACTCTCAAGTTAATGAGGACCCTTGGCATTGAGTTGCGAGCTTATCCATTTTGGCCAAAATAGTAACCAATACATCATTTAATGTATTATATGCATTACAATTTTTTCATCTTTTCATTGCACTTTTTATAATTTTTTTGCAGGGTGCAGCAGGGCCCCTTCATGTTGGCTTAGTTTATGTGTGGTGCATTTATATATAGTGCTGGACGCCCCCCTGCTAATACTATGGGCGTGATCAATAGGTTGTCGAGACAATGTGCATCCCACCTATCTGTGTGAATAGTGTCTTATGTAAGCCTTACCTGTGTGCATTTTTGCAACTAGGCAGCCAACCCTTCTATTATTTAGGTGAGTGGGTGGTTGTTCTCATCAGTAGCTTGCACCTGTGCTGCTCTAGCCTTTATCAGTGGGGGCCTGCTGGACCCTGCTAGTGCATTTATCATTTGACAAGGTTTTGGTGAGTCTGCTTTTCATGATGTTTGCTTTTTTCTTCTTTACCTTTCTCACCAAGGCTCTTCTCTCACGATTGCTCAGTTTGGCTGGACAGCCAGGTCCAGGAAGACTTCTGGTGGCCCCAAACTTCTTCCATTTAAGGATTATGGGGGTCACTGTGCTCTTAGGAACCTTGAGTACTGCAGAAATTCTGTTGTGACCTTGGCCAGATCTGTGCCTTGCCACAATTCTGTCTCTGAGCTCTTTGTCCAGTTCCTTTGACCTCATGGTTCTCATTTGGTCTTACTTGCACTGTGAGCTGTGAGGTCTTATATAGACAGGTGTGTGCCTTTCTAATCAAGTCCTATCAGTTTAATTAAACACAGCTGGACTCCAATGAAGGAGTAGAACCATCTCAAGGAGGATCACAAAGAAATGGACAGCATGTGACTTAAATATGAGTGTCTAACAAAGGGTCTGAATGCTTATGGCCAAATGAACTTTTTTAAATTTACCAAATGGCTGCAATGAAACAAAGAGTGAAAAATTTAAAGGGGTCTGAATACTTTCCATACCCACTGCATGATGTCAACAACAGGCCTCTCTCAACTTTTTAAGTGGGAGAACCTGCACAATTGGTGGCTGGCTAAATGCTTTTCCTCCCCACTGTATCTGAAAAGCCTTAAGTTAAAGATGATAAATTACCTTTTTATTTTAGGCAATATATATATACACTGCTAAAAAAAATAAAGGGAACACTTAAACAAAACACCTTCAAAAACATTTAGTAGACTCTGGAGTTGTGGGACATTGTTCTACTGTTCAGAAATACCAGCACAAATATGGCCTTAATGGACGAATCATCAGAAGTAAACTTCTCCTGCATCCTCACTATAAAACTCAGCATCAGAAGTATGCAGATTTAGATCTCGGCTTCAGGAAAATGGCCGCCGCGATCTCCATCTGCGCACACGTGGCCTCCCGCGGCCATTTTCCTGAAGCCCCAGGAAGCAGAGCACTCCATCTGCGCATGCGCGGCCTCAGGAAGATGGCCACCGCCACCGATAAAGCCATGATTCACCCGGCTCAGCTGCTTACCTTGGATACCGGGCCGCTGCGTCACCTCACCTGTGGAAGGGACCCCGCTCACGCCATACCGCTCACTGCGCCTCATCATCCCCGCACCTCTGCCACCACCGCATCTCTGCCACTGCCACACCTCTGCTGGTAAGCCTGCATTCCAACTATAAGACGCACCCCCCCTTTTCCTCACATTTTTTTTTGGGGGAAAGTGCGTCTTATAGTCCGAAAAATACATCAAAGGGTGCAAGCTGATGGTTTTAGAATAGTCCTCACAGACCCCTTATCTGAATATGATTGAAAACCAATGGCTAGACCTCAAAATAGCAGTGCATCCAAGACGACCGTGGAATCTCACAGAACTGGAAGAATTTTAAAATCCCTCAAACAAAAATTGAATGACTCTTGGCTGGCTATTTTTCTCACCTCACTTCACCAAATCGGATTACAAAAACATTTGAACACAGGTTGTAATGTAGCAAAATAGGTACAAGTACTGTGAATACTTTTGCAACCCAATATATTTTGGGGCTGAATACTTTCCCAAGGCACTGTATATGCAGTGCCTTGTGGAAGTATTCAGCCCCCTGGAATTTTTCAACCTTTTCCAACATATCATGCTTCAAATATAAATATACCAAAAATACATTTTTGGTGAAGAATAAACAACAAGCGGAACACAATTGTGAAGTTGAACAAAACTTATTGGTTATTTTAAATTTTTTAGGAAATTCAAAAACTAAAAAGTGGGGCGTGTAATATTATTCGGCCCCTTTACTTTTATTGCAGCAAACTCACTCCAGAAGTTTATTGTGGATCTCTGAATGATCCAATGTTGTCCTAAATGCCTAATGATGATAAATATAATCCACCTGTGTGTAATCAAGTCTCCGTATAAATGCCCCTGCTCTGTGATAGTCTCAGGGTTTTGTTTGAAGCACAGAGAGCATCATGAAGACCAAGGAAGACAACAGGCAGGTCTGCAATACCTTTGTGGAGAAGTTTAAAGCTGTATTTGGATACAAAATGATTTCCAAAACTTTAAATATCTCAAGGAGCACTGTGCAAGTGATCTTATTGAAATGGAAGGAGTATCATACCACTGCAAATCTACCAAGACCCGGCCGTCCCTCTAAACTTTCATCTCAAACAAGAAGACTGATCAGAGATGCAGTCAAGAGGCCCATGATCACTCTGGATGAACTGCAGAGATCTACAGCTGAGGTGGGACAGTCTGTCCATAGGACAACAATCAGTCATACACTGCACAAATCTGGCCTTTATGGAATAATGGCAAGAAGAAAGCCATTTCTCAAAGATATCCACAAAAAGTGTTGATTAAAGTTTGCAACAAGCCACCTTGGAGACACACCAAACATGTGGAAGAAGGTGCTCTGGTCAGATGAAACCAAAATCGAATTTTTGGCAACAATGCCAAACAATATGTTTGGCATAAAGGCAACACAGCTCATCACCCTGAACACGCCATCCCCACTGTCAAACACGGTGGTGGCATGCATGAGGTTGGGATGTGTGTTATGATCCCAGTGGCTGGGGATCACAGGAAATACTAGCTAAGTAACTAAACATAGACATGAGCTCTAGGGAGGTGGTAACTGGACTGACCGCAAAACCTGATCCTATCCAAACACACTAAAGGTAGCCGGTGAACGTGCCTAAAATCCTGGACGTCTCGACGCAGCCTGAGAAACTGACTACCCCTAAAGAGAAAGCAAGACCTCACTTGCCTCAAGAGAAATAACCCCAAAGATATAGGAAGCCCCCAACAAATAATAACGGTGAGGTAAGGAGAAAAGACACACATAGGAATGAAAACAGATTCAGCAAATGAGGCCCGCTAATACTAGATAGCAGAAAACAGATAGCGAACTGTGCGGTCAGTAAAAAACCCTACCAAAATATCCACGCTGAGAAATCAAGAACCCCCACACCAACTAACGGTGTGGGGGGAGAAACTCAGCCCCCCAGAGCTACCAGCAAGCTGGGAAATCACATATTAGCAAGCTGGACAAGAAACATATAGAACACTGATGATCAAAAAATGAACAAAACGGAAACTTAGCTTCTCTTGAAGAGACTGGGAGCAAGGTAGTCAGAAGGAATCAGAATAGCACTGAATACATTGACAGCAGGCATAGACTGAGAGTCCAAGTGAGCTTAAATAGAAAACCAGCCCACACCAACTAACGAGACAGCTGATGCCAGTCACAAACCTGCAGAAAGACAGCACTCACACAGTACCACTTGTGACCACAAGAGGGAGCCCAGAAATAGAGTTCACAACAGATGTGATTAATTTAATATGTGGACATGTGTATTTTATATAGATAACGAGTTCAAACAGGTGCAATTAATACAGGTAATGAGTGCAGAGAAGGGCTTTTTGAAGAAACACTAACAGGTCTGTGTGAGGCAGAAGTCCTATTGGTTGGTAGGTGATCAAATACTTATTTTATGCAATAAAATGCAATGCATTTATTTAAAAATTGTACAATGTGATTTTATTTTATTTATTTTTTTTAAAACTTAAGTCAGTTGCAGTAAAGGCCTGGCAGAGGAAACCCAGCATTTGGTCTTTAATTTACAGTAAATCTAATTTATCAAAATACTTTTGAGCACCTGAAATGAGGAGACTTTGTAGAAAAATGGTTGCAATTCCTAAACATTTCACAGCATGTTTCTGGTCAACCCCTTTAATTGAACCTGAAAGTCTACGCTTCAATTGCATCTCAGTTGTTTCATTTTAAATAAAAAAATAATGGCATACAGAAACCAAATCACAAAAATTTGGCCACTGTCCAAAAATGTCTGGACCTAACTCTAAAGTATATACTGTGTAATATTTATAGAGAGATACATATACACTTGTATACCTTTACTCTATGTTACATTTTGAAAATGTGATATTTCCATTTCATTTGGCAGTGTAAGGTTATAGGAAGCACATTGTTCTTTGGGGTGGTGTAGATTTTCAGATTGGCTGGTGTGGCTGATTTTAGTTATGACGACGCTCCAGATGTTTTATTTATTTCCCTTGCTCCAGGAAATGGCTTTTGACAGCTAGATACAACCAAGTGATCTCACAGAACAATTAGAGAATGCTTAGCTCATATTTTGCTCAGCGATATCCATGAGGTTTAATAACCATATTACTTTCCTTTGTCTCATTAAAATGTTTTAAAAAAAGATCTGTTGCCATTAATTTTTAGACATTGCATGGTCAAGTTTAACAGAATAGATACACATATCCATAAAAAATAGAATATATGAACAGTTCCATTAAATAACATGACTGTGTGCCGTCCAGTTTCAAAGTGAACAACGCAATGAGCTTATTCCTTTTCTTTGTCACAATAAAATATATTTGCAATGCAACTTTCCATAAAATGTAAAATGAAGTATACTTTAACATTACATCCATCATGGAGCAAGTCAAAGGGTGTGTGGAGCAGGCTCAGGAGCAGAGCCTGCTCCACACTAGGCAGATGCTGGAAAGTCTGAAAATACGTCATCTGTGTCTGACCATACAAAGGCCTCTGTCAATCTCTGACAGCGGCAATTAAGTGGATGTGACGGACAGTGTGAATTTGTCCTTATGCACATGTCCATGTAGGCACTATTAAAATTAGTTTTTAAGAGATAAGTTCCAGCTCAGAAAAAGATAAGATAAAAACAAAGCAGATCTTGCTGTGGTGACCTACATTTAGGAGTCGCTAATAATCAAGGAAAAAAAGAATTGAACTGAAACATTGGAGATCAGCTAAGCTGACTTGCTGACTGTGTATAATGATAGCTTAAAGATTTATGAATTCAGCTCTGCCCTCTACAAGCTGTTATCAAAACTCCTGGGAGGCAAAGCCATTCATAATACTGCTGTCAGAACGTTCTTTGGCCACCATCAGGCACCAGGGTCTGGTCGCAACTGCTATCTCTGCCCCCCTGCATCCTTGCACATTTTTCCATGACTATAACTCAGGATCTATAGAAAATAATTAGAGTTAAACATTTTCAAAATGAATTAACTTTTTATAAAAGAATAGCTACATATAAAATGTAAATATGTGCTTATAAATGACCCTTAAATACCATTATCAACACCGACTAAATAAAGGATTTATGACACAAGTGACAACTGAGATATTAATCCATAAATTATTATGTATTATCCTGAATATCTTAATAACACCTGTACGTTAGTTGTGACCTTGTGAAACCATCCTTCCTTCGCAGTGCTTGCCAGGATCATAAAAGCGCCAGAATCACAGAATGTAACGTTTGGCTCAGAAGTGTCTCTGAGGTGTACCGCATCCGGTATTCCTGTCCCTTCTATCAGGTGGTTTGAAAATGGAAAATCTGTAAGTATATTTCACTAATACTGAACTAGTACTATAATCCTTGCTCACAGCCACATACAGGTGCTTCTCATAAAATTAGAATATCATCAAAAAGTTAATTTATTTCAGTTCTTCAATACAAAAAGTGAAACTAATATATTGTATAGAGTCATTACAGATAGAGTGATCTATTTCAAGTGTTTATTTCTGTTTATGTTGATGATTATGGCTTCCAGCCAATGAAAACCCAAATGTCATTATCTCAGTATATTAGAATACTGTATAACACCACCTTGAAAACTGGTTTTAAAATCCAAAATGTTGGTCTGCTGAAATGTATGTTTAGTAAATGCACTCAATACTTGGTTGGGGCTCCTTTGCTTCAATTAATGAATCAATGTGGCGTGGCATGGAATCGATCAGGTTATGGCACTGCTGAGGTGTTATGGAAGCCCAGGTTGCTTTGATAGTTGCCTTCAGCTTGTCTGCATTGTTGGGTCTGGTGTCTCTCATCTTCCTCTTGACAACACCCCATAGATTCTTTATGGGGTTAAGGTCAGGCAAGTTTGCTGGCCAATGTTTTTAAATCAGGTATTGGTACTTTGGCAGTGTGGACAGGTGCCAGATGCTGGAGAATAAAATTTCCATCTCCAAAAAGCTTGTCGACAGAGGGAAGCATAAAGTGCTTTAAAAATTTCACGATAAATGGCTGCGCTGACTTTGGTCTTGATAAAACACAGTGGACCTACACCAGCTGATGACATGGCTCCTCAAACAATCACTGATTGTAGAAACTTCACACTAGACCTCAGGCACCTTGGATTTTGTGCCTCTTCACTCTTTCTCCAGACTCTGGAAACTTGATTTCCAAATGAAATGCAAAATTTACTTTCATCTGAAAATGACACATTGACCACTGAGCAACAGTCCAGTCTTTTTTTCTCCTTGGCACAGGTAAGAAGCTTCTTGCATTGTCTATTGGTCATGAGTGGCTTGACACAAGGAATGCAACACATGTAGCCCCTGTCCTGGAAATGTCTGTGTGTGGTGGGTGGCTCTTGCAGCAATGACTTCAGCAGCAGTCCACTCCTTGTGAATCTCCCCAAATTTCTGAATGGCCTTTTCTTAACAATCCTATCAAGGCTGCAGGTCAGTGCTGTGCATCGGTTGTGCATCGCCCTCAGGCGCAGGGCAGTGGGGTACTCGGTACCGGGTCCCTCTGTCTCGGTTCTGGGGATGTCACGGTGGCCCGACCCAGTCCGTGGCCCTGCTAAGGGGCACCCAATTAAAGGTGTAGTTTGTCAAGTGTTTGTGACGCCACCTGTGGTGTTCGATCAGGGTGACCGACACTGCTAAGGGTCCGTTGGGGTGATGGAATGGCAGCTAGATGTTATACCTTCCCACAGGTGAAGTATGTCCCCAGGGCTTCCCTTGAAGAGTAGGTGGTAATGGTGGATGTTGTAAGGCGCGATGAATAACGAGGACACAAAGGTTGCAGTCTCTTTACCTTTTACTGAAGACTTCAGCATCCACAGTCCAGAGTACCGTTCACAGGGCAGGCTAAGTCCGGCCGGTCCGAAGGCACATCCAGAGTTCCCTTTGCAGGTGGAAATCAGTAGCCTTCCTACTAGCGCCTGTGTGTTGTAGTACCTCCCTGCTGAGCACCACGGGATAGTCCTCACAACTCTCGTGTATATTTCTGATGTTCTCTCTCTTCGTCCCCCAGATGGTATGGCTAGGACGACCCGTATGACGGGGTAGGCCTGGAGCTATTTTATAGGGACCCTAAAGACGCCCCTCTCCCACAATTTGCCTCCGTTGTCTTCATTAGGTTGAAAGTCGGGCAGCCAACTTGGAATTAACTGTCCTGCCGTGTTTCGAAGTAATGCATAGAGCCAATTACTCCCTCGGTGTTCCGGCCACCGGCTACGCGCCTCAGAAGGATGTTGCCGATCTCGGGGCACGACTCCTCCTGGTATTATCTCCTTGTGCTGTGATTTCGTTTCTCACTTCTCCACAATATACTTTGCTTCTTGTCCTTTCTTAGGATGCTGCCGCAATGAGGTGCAGGCGCAGCTCCGTAACGTTCTATCTCTTGCTATGTCTCTTTCAGGATCCCACCCCTGACAGGGACCTCTGTCTGCTTATCAGATGTTCATCCTTTTCTCTCACTGTCTGCCTGACAGGTCTTCTCTGGGTCAAACCCAGGTAGCTTTCTGACTAACTTCCTATCCAACCCCCAGTTTTACCCGAGTGTGAGGAGTGGCCTAATAGATAGAACCTTTTGCTCCCCCTGGTGGCCAGAGTGTGAAGTGTAGTGTGTGACTGTGATACCTGGTCAGGTGAACTCCTTTAGTACCATCAGACGTACCATCACTCCCCCTGGTGGAAGTGACAATACTGCAACAACCAGGACTCTGGGGCGCTGCAGTTGCTTGTGCACCTTTTTCTACCACACTTTTTCCTTCCACTCAACTTTCCATTAATATACTTGGATACCGCACTCTGTGAACAGCCAGCTTCTTTAGCAATGGCCTTTTGTGACTTACCCTCCTTGTCGAGTGTGTCAATGACTGCATTCTGGACATCTGTCAAGTCAGCAGTCTTCCCCATGATTGTGGAGCCTACTGAAACAGACTAAGGAACCTTTTTAAACACTTAGGAAGCCTTTGTAGGTGTTTTTGTTAATTATTCTAATTTACTGAGATAATGACTTTTGGGTTTTCATTGGCTGTAAGCCATTACCATCAACATTAACAGAAATAAATATTTGAAATAGATCACTCTGTTTGTAATTACTCTATATAATATGTGAGTTTCACTTTTTGCATTGAAGAACAGAAATATATTAACTTTTTGATGATATTCTTATTTTGTGAGTAGCACCTGTAGTTAAAAAATGAACATAAATTAAAATGTGTTGCCACAAATTACTTTGCAACAATTCACGGAAAGCTATAAAAAAATATGCAACGGAGTGCAAAAATTTTAATAATAAATACTTAATAGTGATGAGCGAACATACTCGTTACTCGAGATTTCCCGAGCATGCTCGGGGGTCCTCCGAGTATTTTTTAGTGCTCGGAGTTTTAGTTTTTAGCACCGCAGCTGAATGATTTACATCTGTTAGCCAGTATAAGCACATGTGGGGGTTGCCTGGTTGCTAGGGAATCCCCACATGTACTTATGCTGGCTAACAGATGTAAATCATTCAGCTGCAGCAAGAAAAACTAAATTTCCAATAAGTACATGTGGGGGTTGCCTGGTTGCTAGGGAATCCCCACATGTACTTATGCTGGCTAACAGATGTAAATCATTCAGCTGCCGCAAGAAAAACTAAATTTCCAATAAGTACATGTGGGGGTTGCCTGGTTGCTAGGGAATCCCCACATGTGCTTATGCTGGCTAACAGATGTAAATCATTCAGCTGCGGCAAGAAAAACTAAATTTCCAAGCATTAAAAAATACTTGGAGGACACCCGAGCATGCTCGAGAAATTTCGAGTAACGAGTATATTCGCTCATCACTAATACTTAATAATAATAATAATAATAATAATAATTTTTATTTATATAGCGCCAAAATATTTCACAACACTTTACAATTAAGCGGGGACATGTACAGACAATAAATTCAATACAAGTTAAGACAATTTAAACAGTGACATTAGGAGTGAGGTCCCTGCTCGCCAGCTTGCAATCTACAAGGAAATGGAGGGAAATACTTGTATAAACAGTAGCCAATAGGTATTCCAAATTTGTTTCTACCAGTTTTTTCAGATGTGGCTGTGGTGAGGCCCCCTTCTGCACTATTTGCACCACTCTTATGATGTACAAACTTACCCCAATAGTCTATGCATGTCGCCACAGGGAGTTTTTATGCTTTCATAATATAGGCTCATAGGCAGTCAGTATGCTGACATAATAATTTATAGAGGGAAATAACTCTGCTATACTGTGGAGGACATTTACCATTGCATTTGCTTCAACTTTTTTTGTGCAAATTGTGTAATTTTATTGTTAAAAATGTGTAAGCAATGGGAATTTATTAAGCGGAAATAAAAATATTAGATGTATGTTGACGATTCTGGATTGTCAAGGCTACACCCAAACACCTATAAAGATGTAGCTATTCATGGGGGGGGGTCAATGCTTAAAGGGAATCTGTCATTAGGCTCAACTTTACTAAACCATTTATATGGGCATGAAGGTCATAGGAAGCTGAATACAATTACACCTTTTTATCTGCAACCCAATCTCTAATTCCAGAGAAATCCACATTTTTTCTTATATGTAAATGAGCTGATCCAGGCTATGGGCCGGGCACTGGTCTGCATGAAAACCTGCTTCCAGAGCTTATTTTAAATAAAGGGAGGCATTACCAGTGTGTGGAATATAAGTGACACAGAACAGTAGAACTGAACGTTGTCTCCTTACAAACACATTTGCTGCAACTCTCACTGCTCTTGAAATAATATTGTAACACTGGCTGCCTGTGAGATCGATGCTGAGGCAGTGAGAGGACACCTGCAGATGAGCTTAAAGGGAACCTGTTAGCAGATTATTGCTATGAAACCTGGCACAAGCTTAATATAGGACAAAAAACTCTGAATCCACGGTTGTAAAAACAAAAAAGTGAACAACAAGCTGGGGCACTCACACAGAATATTTAAAAATCATATACACATACCGTACATACAGGGTGGGCCATTTATATGGATACACCTAAATAAAATTGGAATGTTTGGTGATATCAACTTTCTGTTTGTGGCACATTAGTATATGGGAGGGGGAAAACTTTTCAAGATGGGTGGTGACCATGGCGGCCATTTTGGATCCAACTTTATTTTTTCCAATGGGAAGAGGGTCATGTGACACATTAAACATATTGAAAATTTCACAAGAAAAGCAATGGTGTGCTTGGTTTTAACATAACTTTATTCTTTCATGAGTTATTTACAATGTTCAAAGTGCTGCCCATTGTGTTGGATTGTCAATGCAACCCTCTTCTCCCACTCTTGACACACTGATAGCAACACCACAGAAGAAATGCTAGCACAGGCTTACAGTATCCGTTGTTTCAGATGCTGCACATCTCGTATCTTCACAGCATAGACAATTGCCTTCAGTTTACCCCAGCATCTGAAACAACACAGTTTTTTTTATCTCAGGATCTGTAAGACAAAACCAGGAGTGGGTGATAAATACAGGTGTGGTGACGTGTTCCTGTTATATTTTTCCTCTGATTGTTCTATTCCTGGTTTTGGATTACAAACAGCGAGGTAAAAAACTCACCAAATACTCAACGTATGAACGTGGCCTATAGAAAATCTGCAGCAAAAGCAAAGGCTGAGCATTTGGCTGCAGAAATTTCTGCACCATTTCTGCATCACTTGGCAGGTAAAATGCAGCGTACAATACGTTAGTTTTGAATTAGTGTTGAGTAGTGTTGAGCGATACCGTCCGATACTTGAAAGTATCGGTATCGGAAAGTATCGGCCGATACCGGCAAAGTATCGGATCCAATCCGATACCGATACCCGATACCAATACAAGTCAATGGGACTCATGTATCGGACGGTATTCCTGATGGTTCCCAGGGTCTGAAGGAGAGGAAACTCTCCTTCAGGCCCTGGGAACCATATTAATGTGTAAAAGAAAGAATTAAAATAAAAAATATTGCTATACTCACCTCTCCGAGGGAACCGGCAGCGTTGTTTGCTTAAAATTTGCGCTTTTCTTTCCTTACGTGAAGTCCCGGCTTTGTGATTGGTTGCGTCGCAGTCACATGGGCGACGCAACCAATCACAGCAAGCCGTGACGTAATTTCAGGTCCTTAAGGATTTTAAAATTACGTCCCGGCTTTGTGATTGGTTGCGTCGCAGTCACATGGGCGACGCAACCAATCACAGCAAGCCGTGATGTAATTTCAGACCCTTAAGGATTTTAAAATTACGTCCCGGCTTTGTGATTGGTTGCGTCGCAGTCACATGGGCGACGCAACCAATCACAAGCCGTGACGTCACGGGAGGCTGGACATGCGCGCATTTTAATATGCGCGCTTGTCCAGCCTCCCGTGACGAACCCCGGCTTGTGATTGGTTGACCGCGACGCAACCAATCACAAGCCGGGAGGCTGGACACGCGCGCATTTTAAAATGCGCGCTTGTCCAGCCTCCCGGCTTGTGATTGGTTGACCGCGACGCAACCAATCACAAGCCGGGACGTCACGGGAGGCTGGACAAGCGCGCATTTTAAAATGCGCGCGTGTCCAGCCTCCCGGCTTGTGATTGGTTGACCGCGATGCAACCAATCACAAGCTGGGACGTCACGGGAGGCTGGACAAGCGCGCATTTTAAAATGCGCGCGTGTTTAGCCTCCCGTGACGTCACGGCTTGTGATTGGTTGCGTCGCCCATGTGACTGCGACGCAACCAATCACAAAGCCGGAACGTAATTTTAAAATCCTTAAGGGCCTGAAATTACGTCACGGCTTGCTGTGATTGGTTGCGTCGCCCATGTGACTGCGACGCAACCAATCACAAAGCCGGGACGTAATTTTAAAATCCTTAAGGACCTGAAATTACGTCACGGCTTGCTGTGATTGGTTGCGTCGCCCATGTGACTGCGACGCAACCAATCACAAGCCGGGACTTCACGTAAAGGAAAGAAAAGCGCGAATTTTAAACAAAGAACGCTGCCGCTTCCCTCGGTAAGGTGCAGGCTGCGTCGGAGAGGTGAGTATAGCAATATTTTTTATTTTAATTCTCTCTTTTACACATTTTTACATTAATGTTGTTTCGATACCGATACCCGATACCACAAAAGTATTGGATCTCGGTATCGGAATTCCGATACCCGCAAGTATCGGCCGATACCCGATACTTGCGGTATCGGAATGCTCAACACTAGTGTTGAGCATTCCGATACCGCAAGTATCGGGTATCGGCCGATACTTGCGGTATCGGAATTCCGATACCGAGATATGATACTTTTGTGGTATCGGGAATCAGAATCGGAAGTTCCCAGTGTATGGTTCCCAGGGTCTGAAGGAGAGGAAACTCTCCTTCAGGCCCTGGGATCCATATCCATGTAAAAAATAAAGAATTAAAATAAAAAATATTGATATACTCACCTCTCCGGACATCACCGCTGGTAACCGGCAGCCTGCTTTGCTTAAAATGAGCACGTTCAGCACCTTCCATGACGTCACGGCTTCTGATTGGTCGCGTGCTGCTCATGTGACCGCCACGCGACCAATCACAAGCCGTGACGTAATTCTCAGGTCCTAAGTTCCTAGAATTCGGAATTTAGGACCTGAGAATGACGTCACGGCTTGTGATTGGTCGCGTGGCGGTCACATGAGTGGCACGCAACCAATCAGAAGCCGTGACATCATGGAAGGCCCTAAACGCGCTCATTTTAAGCAAAGAAGGCTGCCGGTTACCAGCGGTGATGTCAAGGGGCCTCCGGAGAGGTGAGTATATCAATATTTTTTATTTTAATTCTTTATTTTACACAGTAATATGGATCCCACGGCCTGAAGGAGAGTTTCCTCTCCTTCAGACCCTGGGAACCATCAGGATACCTTCCGATACTTGGTGTCCCATTGGCTTGTATTGGTATCGCGTATCGGTATCGGCGATATCCGATACTTTTCGGGTATCGGCCGATACTATCCGATACCGATACTTTCAAGTATCGGACGGTATCGCTCAACACTATTTTGGATGCATTTTTGTGTGCGTTTTTTGCTAGTGTTCTTTGAAGTTTTTTTTGTACAGCAATGAATGCTGTTTGTAGCTTATTAAAACTGGTTTAAAAAAGGAAAAAAGGCTTAGTTAAAATGATAGATATATACTGCGGTATGTGATTAATTCATTGACTAGATAAATAAATAATTAAAAAATGGCTTGGGGTCCACCCTATTTTTTTAAACCAGTGCAGATAAAACAGACAGTTGCTGGCTTCTATCATCAGGCTGGGACAGTCCATGGTTATTGGTCAGTCCCAGCCAAAAACATAAAAGACTGCAACTGCCTCAGAATTGGCATGCCAGAATAAGATTCTCCAATTCTGGATCTTTACCAGTCTCATCCCAATAGCCCTAGTGTGGTGGCATATATGTGGTTGATTACAGCTGTGATTTGTCAAAAATCACAGCTGCCATCAAGCCCAGTGGTTAGTAATGGAGAGGCATCAGTCTGACATCCCCATTACTAACCATGTAAGTAAAAAACAATAAACACACACAGAAAAGTCCTTAATTTAAAAAACAAAATGAAAACAAGACACCCTTTTTCACCAATTTATTTACTAAAGAAAAATCTCACTACAAATTTGTTGGACTACAGCAGACTGTCGTGATACGGATCTACCGTTATCCACATCGATGTCGGGGATCCGCTGTAATCCATATCGTAATCCACATTGATGTCCCACATGAGCCCAGTCCAAAATTCCAGAATATAGAGCCTCGTATAGAAAGTGGGGCTTCATAGGCTGTCACACCAGCACACACTGCTGGATCTCTCAGTACACACGGCAGTGTCTGTGACCAGCGGTGATGTCAGTAAAGTTAACGCCGGTCACAGACACTGTCGCTATCGCCGAGCACTGCAAGATCCGGAAGTGTGTGCTGATGGTATGTGCTGATGTGACAGCCTATAAAGCCTTGTTCTCTGAATAGGGCTCCATATGTTGGAATTTTAAATGGGGCTTGCCATGATACATTGATGTGGATTAAGGCGGAATCACTGAACTAAAGTGTGATTTTTTTGGGGAAATAAATTGGTGAAAGAGGGTGTCTGCTTTTTGTTTTCTTTTTAAAATAAAGTATTTTTCTGTGTGTGTGTTTATTGATGTTTACTTACCTCTCCATTAAGGTACCGTCACACTAAGCGACGCTGCAGCGATAGCGACAACGATGCCGATCGCTGCAGCGTCGCTGTTTGATCGCTGGAGAGCTGTCACACAGACCGCTCTCCAGCGACCAACGATGCCGAGGTCCCTGGGTAACCAGGGTAAACATCGGGTTGCTAAGCGCAGGGCCGCGCTTAGTAACCCGATGTTTACCCTGGTTACCAGAGTAAAATGTAAAAAAAACAAACAGTACATACTTACATGCGTCCCCCAGCGTCTGCTTCCTGCAATGACTGAGCGCCGGCAGTAGCAGGGCACAGCGGTGACGTCACCGCTGTGCTGTGGTTTCACTTTCACTTTGCGGCGCTCAGTCAGTGTGGGAAGCGGACGCCGGGGGACGCATGTGAGTATGTACTGTTTGTTTTTTTTACATTTTACGCTGGTAACCAGGGTAAACATCGGGTTACTAAGCGCGGCCCTGCGCTTAGTAACCCGATGTTTACCCTGGTTACCAGTGTAAAATATCGCTGGTATCGTTGCTTTTGCTGTCAAACACAACGATACACGGCGATCGGACGACCAAATAAAGTTCTGAACTTTATTCAGCGACCAGCGACATCACAGCAGGATCCTGATCGCTGCTGCGTGTCAAACTAAACGATATCGCTAGCCAGGACGCTGCAACGTCACGGATCGCTAGCGATATCGTTTAGTGTGACAGTACCTTTAGTAATCCCTGGGCTTGGTGTCAGGGCCAGTTGCTGACATCAACCCCTAATCCCATTACCTACACACCAGACAATTGAGATGAGCTAAGCTAAAGGTACCGTTACACTAAACGACTTACCAACGATCATGACCAGCGATACGACCTGGTCGTGATCATTGGTAAGTCGTTGTGTGGTCGCTGGGGAGCTGTCACACAGACAGCTCTCTCCAGAGACCAACGATCAGGGGAACGACTTCGGCATCGTTGAAACTGTCTTCAACGATGCCGAAGTCCCCCTGCAGCACCTGGGTAACCAGGGTAAACATCAGGTTACTGAGTGCAGGGCCGCGCTTAGTAACCCAATATTTACCCTGGTTACCATTGTAAAAGTAAAAAAAAAAAAAACACTACATACTCACATTCTGATGTCTGTCACATCCCCCGCCGGCGTCCGCAGGCTTCCCTGCACTGAATGTGTCAGCGCCGGCAGTAACAGCGGTGACGTTACCGCTGTGCTCTGCTTTACGGCCGGCGCTGACAGTCAGTGCAGGGAAGCTCTCGGCAGCAGTGCGTGCATTAACAGCGCTCCTGCCGAAAGCAGTTTTAACCCTGTGGACGCTGAGGGACGTGACAGACATCAGAATGTGAGTTTGTACTGTTTTTTTTTTAACTTTTACAATGGTAACCAGGGTAAATGTCGGGTTACTAAGTGTGGCCCTGCGCTTAGTAGCCCGATATTTACCCTGGTTACAAGTGAACACATCGCTGGATCGGCGTCACACACGCCGATCCAGCGATGAAAGCGGGTGATCAGCGACCAAAAAATGGTCCTGATCATTCCCCAACCACCAATGATCTCCCAGCAGGGGCCTGATCGTTGGTCGCTGTCACACATAACGAAATCGTTAGCGGGATCGTTGCTACGTCACCAAAAGCGTGATGTTGCAACGATATCGTTAACGATATCGTTATGTGTGACTCAGCCTTAAGTGCCAGAATTGGTGCATCAATTATGCGGCAACTGCGGAATTGTATTTTTAGGCTGCGGATGGGCCTCCCCAGTCTGATAATATAAGCCCGCAGCTGTCTGTTTTTCCCTTAGCTAGTTATTAAAATTAGGGTGAATCCAGCGCTATTAAATTATTTATTTATTCTTTGAAAGCTGCTGGGTATCTGCTGGCTATTTCTCTATCTCTCTGTATAATTGCTGCACAAAAACACAATTAAAATCACAATAATAAATGAGGCAAAAACGCAACAAAAAAGCAACATGTGCACACAGATAGGAGACTTTAAGGCTACTGGAATTCCCAGCTTCTGGGACACCTGGAGGCTATGAACTAAGGTTACCAGAATTCACAGTCTCCAGATGTTTGAGGTACTCCAGGTACCACTCCTAATCAGTCTCAGGTACGTAGAAGCATATATGAACTCGGGCTCCATTCAGACTACTAGGCTCAGGATCTTCATGTAGAACTGTTACTGACACAGACTCAGGCTCCATTCAGGCTACTAGTTTAAGGATTGTGAGGCAGAAAAGTTATTGACACAAAGGGACAGCACATATTCAGGCACAGCCGGAGCAGCTTCAGGGTTCAGGTTCCACTGATGTGGCTTCAGTGTTCGGAGACTGTTCGCAGCAACCCAGAAACACGGAATACATGTTCAGGATGGGACACACAAGAACTAGGGACTTTGAGTTGAATACTGGCTGCACTAGGACCAGGGATTTTGGGTTCAGGACACTGGCCACACCAGTAGCAGGGACTATGGGTTCAGGACTAGCTGCGCTAGGACTGTGGACTTTTGGTTCAGGACTGGATGCACTAGGACCAGGGACTTCAGGTTCAGGATACTACCACACCAGGACCAGTGGACCTCACAACTTCACCGGTAGAACACCACAGTACCTAATGACACTCAATGTGTTGCTCGGCATCTCCTTATTGGAGAGATTGCCTTTTAAACAAGATGCCTCCCAGATCCCAGCTATTGGCTGGGAGCCATCTTGCAGGTGAACATTTACACTAAATGACTCTCAGCTGACGGCATTTTACTATATGCACGTGCTGCCCCTTTAAGAGCAGAGGGAGTGTGCTTGCGTGCGCCATAGGTGTGCCATTGTGACTCAAAACAGGAAGGAAGCAGGGAGCATGTCGACATTCCTGCATGGAGAAGGAAGGGGAATGATGTAGGTGTGCTGGCAATTGCATTACAATGTACATGTAGCAGAGTTAAGTCTTCTGCTCTGTGGATAACCCCCCAAAAACTTCTGACTGGCAGCTTCCAGTGCACACTGTAAACTATCAGAAAGCTTCTGATCAGTAATGGAGGCAAGGTTATAGATTAGCCTGATTACCTGGCATGAGAAATACACTGTATTTTTGATATTTTGTATAGGTTTTCAATAATTTCAGACTATACGGTAGATAGAGTAAACTTTTCATGTTGTTTAATGAGGGGGATCATTTAGATCTGGACAGGTTAGGGCATAGATTTCATCTTCAACAATAAAATGCTTCCGAATTTATATAGTTAAAGTTAGAATAGGGGGGACCCACATCATTTTTGGGGGGATCTCCCTATTTTTAATAAGCAGCAAAAGCAAAGCAGACAGCTAGGGGCTGATATTAATAGACTGGGAAGGTCCATGGATATTGGCTCTTTCCCAGAATAACAACAGCTCACAGCTGTCTGCTTTCCTTTGGCTAATTATTAAAAATAGTGAGGACCCCACATCGTGTTTGTCATTTATTTATTAACAAGTACAATAAACCACTCAGGCAAGGAACTGCTCCACTCCTCACTTGGACTTCTGCCTCCTGGTTCCAGATTATTATTTTAAATATTTATTTTATTATTCTATGTAAATTTAAATAATTTCCCTATCCACATTCGTTTTCAGGGCAATTGTCCTTCTCTTACCTCCATTTTGCTTCCTTCTGCATCACCTTAACCCTTACTACGACCTTTTTAAAGCCATTTTACCACACGAAAGTTTGGGTCCCCATTGACTTACAAGGGGCTCAGGGTCAATATCGGGTCAAGCTGAATTTTGGACTAAAGATCAGTCAAACCCGACAAACCTAAATATCCACAGGTCCGTTCATGCCTAGTCAACCTATTTGCTTGAATTTGATTAACCCCTTTAGGAATGAGCAATTTTTCACTTTTGTGCTTTGGTTTTTCTTCCTCTTATTCTTTTTTTTGGGGGGAGGGAGTTGTACTTTTGAATGACAGCATCCATTTTATTATATGATGTACTGGAGAGTAGGAAGAAAAAAGTGTGGTAAAATAATAAAGTGCAATTCTGCAATTGTCTTATGTTTTATTTTATTTACGGCAATCAGTTTACAGTTAAAATCACCTGGAAATATGTTTCTCTAGGTCAGTAGAATTACAGAGATACCAAAAATGCATATTGAAAAACACCGTCACCTCTGACCTCTGACCTTTGAATTATTACCACAGGTCAAAACCTCCTAGATACTGCCTTATCTGATATAGCACATGTACCATATAATATATCAGAAATTGGGCAAAATCAAAATCAATTATATGGTACCTTACTTTTTCCCTTTCACTCTGCTATCTTGCTAGGGCTTGTCAGGGAAAGGGAGGGACAGCCACCGAGGAGCGGGGGTGCCACTGCGCAGGTCTAGGGTGCCAACCTCCACTGGTAAGAAGGGGGAGATTAGTATTAAAATAGGGTGAATATTCTCCCCCTCCCTTATGGTAAAATTGCAGACAAAAAATTGTTTTAGTTTGCTGTGAGTTAATTTTTTGGGGTAAAAAATTTTTTTTAGGAAAGATTGTTTTTCTTGGTATTATATTAAAGGTTATGTTTTAACGAAAATTTTGGAAAAAGTTGGTACAGCTTCGGTGATTATGGGGTTGATGTCAGCTGTTTTATGGCTGGATGCTTATTTGTAGCAGGTAAGGCCTTCAATAATGTCCCAATCCTAACATGTAAACAAATGTGATTTTTGTTATGCTGTAATGTCTATTGTCTGTACAAATCCCCTCTATAATTTGTAAAGCGCTGCGGAATATGTTGGCGCTATATAAATAAAATTATTATTATTACAAATGTAGGTTTACTTGTTATGTCTCATTTTCCACCTAATTAACCCTGTGTATAATGCTCAATCGCTGTTAGTATTGAGAAATCAAAGTTACAAATTATTGTATTTCCCATTGTCTAGGTTTCGGCAGAATCTGTAGAAGAAAACATCAAAGATGGAATCATCTTCTCCAAATTGCACATTGTAGCGAACAGACCAGGCCTGTTTACTTGTATGGCCGATAACAAGCACAGTGGGAGCTTTGGTACAGCAAAAGCTGCAGCCACAATTAGCATATCAGGTATGTACCGTATATCTACTGGTCCTAGGGTTAAGGTACCGTTACACTAAACAATTTACCAACGATCACGACCAGCGATACGACCTGGCCGTGATCGTTGGTAAGTCGTTGTGTGGTCGCTGGAGAGCTGTCACACAGACAGCTCTCCAGCGACCAACGATGCCGAAGTCCCCCGGGTAACCAGGGTAAACATCGGGTTACTAAGCGTAAGGCCGCGCTTAGTAACCCGATGTTTACCCTGGTTACCATTGTAAATGTAAAAAAAAAAAACACTACATACTTACATTCCGATGTCTGTCACGTCCCTCGCCGTCAGCTTCCCGCACTGACTGTGTCAGTGCCAGCCGTAAAGCACAGCACAGCGGTGACGTCACCGCTGTGCTCTGCTTTTACTTTACGGCCGGCGCTCACAGTCAGTGCGGGAAGCTGACGGCGAGGGACGTGACAGACACCGGAATGTGAGTATGTAGTGTTTTTTTTTTTTACATTTACAATGGTAACCAGGGTAAACATCGGGTTACTAAGCGCGGCCCTGCACTTAGTAACCCGATGTTTACCCTGGTTACAAGCGAATACATCGCTGGATCGGTGTCACACACACCGATCCAGCGATGACAGCGGGTGATCCAGCGACAAAATAAAGTTCTGGACTTCTAGCTCTGACTAACGATATCACAGCAGGATCCTGATCACTGCTGCGTGTCAAACACAACGAGATCGCTATCCAGGACGCTGCAACGTCACGGATCGCTGTCGTTCTTGTTGGAAAGTTGCTCAGTGTGACAGTACCCTTAGAGTTATGTTTGCACACATTGTTCATGCTGTTTTCTTAGCTAAAGCCAGACGTGGATCCAAGAGGATAGAAAAGTAATAAAGAATACTGCACACTTCTTCTATCTAGGATGTTTGGTTAAAAAAAATTCTGCTTCAAACCTGTACTGCATTGTCTATGGTGTATTGTGAGTGTGACATGCTGAGCATGACATGCTTATGGTGAGGGTTCTTTGGTGGGTTTGATTTGTTTAAATGGGTTTTTTCCAGGCTTGAGCTACATTTTCGTGATGTGACTGCAGATTGTCAAATCCTGACAGTTTGCAGTAAACACACTGTCAGGATTCCCTTTCATAGCCAGATCGGGAGGGCAGTCACATGACCACCTATATGCTCTCTGCTCTGTTCTGTTGAAAGAAGCAGGTGAGAATCTCGTCAGCACATGAAAGTCACATACTGCTGATCATGTGATAGCCCACTTGATCTCTTAGTATGCATGTACTTGTAGTAAGTAGAGTTCAGTGAATTTCTTCGGGCCCCCGCTTATTCGGCAAGCTATGGATATATGTAGAGTCTGTGTGTTGGGCTGTCCTTGCGTGTACATGCAGCTGCGGCGCCGATCAGCCAGCGCTCCATGTATCCAGGTTCCCACTGCAGCTTATTCGGTAAGCGCTATAGCTTGCCGAATAAGAGGGAACTCGAAGAAATTTGCTCAACTCTAGTATAATTTTCCAATCTGCAGTCATACCGCTGTGCCCCGTCAGTGCCAGTATAAATCATTGGAAGTGCCCGAAGGACTCATTGCAGTAGAAGGCCAAACATTGCGAGTGACACCCATAGTGTTAGAGCAGGAGAACATAGAACGCCGCTCACACTGAGCGTTAACCAGATAGAACATAGAAACTGAATAGGATACTGAAACTGTTGCATTGTTGTTATCGCTGTTATTGCTGATATTGTTGGTTTGTTACCCTATGCCCAAGCAACTGTCACAATAATTAACACTTTAATTTCTGTGGTAGGAAAATAAATAGCTTTACTTGGTAACTTCTGCCTCCTCCTTATCTGCATGTTGCATCTCAGTAACCTGCCCACACAGCCATGTCAATAATCTGCGATCAGACAGGGTTTGTTTTTAAAGTTCATCTGCATTTCACATTTACGTTTGTGTATTTTTGTTTGGCTAAACTTGTGGATATATATTTTCTTTTTCTTCATGCAATTTAAAGGAAGGGTTAAAATTGTTGAATGTAATTTAAGTCTTTTGGTAGAAAGAAAATAAAATCCTAATTGATGAATAGATGTACAGTAGCAGACTTTACTTTCAGCACATATTGTATGTAGCTAATGGAAAAGTACTGTAGTTCCTATAGTGACCACTAGATGGTACCATTTAATTATAACATTTTTCCTATATGTGGATTATAGCTGGCATACTACCAAGACAGATTGGTATCCAATTATTATTATTATTATTATTATTATTATTATTATTATTATTATCATTTTCAGCTTTGTCCATGAATAAAATAATTTTCACCTCTACAGAAGTTCACATCATTGTTGATGATGGTTATATTAGCACCGTAGTCCACACTTTATATATCACACTATGGCATTACACTATTTTTTTATTTCACACATTGTGGCTTTTCCACTGTTTTGCACAATAAATATGAAAACTAGCCCATCTAAATTATCATTGTCATCATCCTTTACCAAAAGAATAGGGAACAAATGGACTTCAGCTTCAGGACTAATGGAGCCTTTCACTTATATGTTGCTGACCTTGTCTTTTCTCTTTCTCCTAATGTCATTTTTTCTGCATCTGGATAATAATTGTTTCCTGAAGAATGGAGGTAGGACTTTAAGGAATTCATTTATTTTTGCTTATTAATGCAAGACACATTTCATTGACTATTATCAATGGATTGTAGCTCGCTAGAGTCGGCATGTTTCTGCCACAAATAGAACTACTGTGTGTATGGGCAGTTTGGGGTATTTTATATAGGTGCATAGCTATTGGGGGTGCAAAAGTGTTACCCTAGCCCTGTAGCCCCTTTTCCACTATGTGTGCAGAATTATTAGGCAAGTTGTATTTTGATCACGATACTTTTTACACATGTTGTCCTACTCCAAACTGTTCGAGCTTGAGAGCCAACTACAAATTAAGTAAATCAGGTGATGTGCATCCCTGTAATGAGGAGGGGTGTTGTCTAATGACATCAAAACCCTATGTAAGGTGTGCTTAATTATTAGGCAACTTCCTTCCCTTTGGCAAAATGGGTCAGAACAGAGATTTGACGGGCTCTGAAAAGTCCAAAATTGTGAGAGGTCTTGCAGAGGGATGCAGCAGTCTTGAAATTGCCAAACTTTTGAAGCGTGATCACCGAACAATCAAGCGTTTCATGGCAAATAGCCAACAAGGTCGCAAGAAGCGTGTTGGGCAAAAAAGGCGCAAAATAACTACCCATGAATTGAGGAAAATCAAGCGTGAAGCTGCCAAGATGCCATTTGCCACCAGTTTTGCCATATTTCAGAGCTGCAGCGTTACTGGAGTAACAAAAAGCACAAGGTGTGCGATACTCAGGGGCATGGCCAAGGTAAGGAAGGCTGAAAAGCAACCACCTTTGAACAAGAAACATAAGATAAAACGTCAAGACTGGGCCAAGAAATATCTTAAAACTGACTTTTCAAAGGCTTTATGGACTGATGAAATGAGAGTGACTCTTGATGGGCCAAATGGATGGGCCAGAGGCTGGATCAGTAAAGGGCAGAGAGCTCCACTCCGACTCAGAGGCCAGCAAGATGGAAGTGGGGTACTGGTATGGGCTGGTATCATCAAAGATGAACTTGTGGGACCTTTACGGGTTGAGGATGGAGTGAAGCTCAACTCCCAGACCTACTGCCAGTTTCTGGAAGATAACTTCTTCAAGCAGTGGTAGAGGAAGAAGTCGGTATCGTTCAAGAAAAACATGATTTTCATGCAGGCAAATGCTCCATCACATGCCTCCAACTACTCCACAGTGTGGCTGGCCAGTAAAGGTCTCAAAAGAAAAAATAATGACATGGCCCCCTTGTTCACCTGATCTGAACCCCATAGAGAACCTGTTGTCCTTCATAAAATGTGAGATCTACAGGAGGGAAAACAGTACACCTCTCGGAACAGTGTCTGGGAGGCTGTGGTGGCTGCTGCACGCAATGTTGATCGTAAACAGATCAAACAACTGACAGAATCTATGGATGGAAGGCTGGTGAGTGTCATCATAAAGAAAGGTGGCCATATTGGTCACTAATATTTTTGGGTTTTGTTTTTGCATGTCAGAAATGTTTATTTCTAAATTTTTTGCAGTTATATTGGTTTTCCTAGTGAAAATAAACAAGTGAGATGGGAATATATTTGGTTTTTATTAAGTTGCCTAATAATTCTGCACAGTAATAGTTACCTGCACAAACAGATATCCTCCTAAGATAGCCAAATCTAAAAAAAACAAAAAACTCCAACTTCCAAAAATATTAAGCTTTGATATGTATGAGTCTTTTGGGTTGATTGAGAACATAGTTGTTGATCAATAATAAAAATAATCCTCTGAAATACAACTTGCCCAATAATTCTGCACACAGTGTAGAAGACTGCTTACTTCAGATTTTACATAGATGTCACCAGTGCATACATAGATGCGACCAGTCACGCGACCAGTCACAAGACCGCGACGTCATCGCAGGTCCTACACTCACTGCATTCTTAGGAACGGAGGCTGCCGGTTACATCGGTAAGGTCCAGGGTCCGTCGGAGGGGTGAGTATATCCATATTTTTTATTTTTATTCTTTATTTTTTACATGAATATGGATCCCAGGGCCTGAAGGAGAGTCTCCTCTCCTCCACACCCTGGGAACCATACGCACCGCACACGCCGAAGATGACTGGGAACTTATAGGAACTTCCGATTCCGATTTCCGATATCACAAAAATATCGGAACTCGGTATCGGAATTCCGATACAGCGAATATAGGCCGATACCCGATATTTGCAGTATCGGAATGCTCAACACTAATCTTGAATATTTCTTCTTGTGCGACTGATACAGAAATGTTTCTAAATACATAACTGTATAGGGGTTTCCACTAGTTATTCTCTTCTATGATGCTACCCCAATGGCTTTGAATATAATTCATGTGGTTACTGCAACTTTCAGTTTCCAGAGCAAATATTATGCCTCAATGGCTGGAGATTTACCAAAGCAAAGTGATCAAAAATGTCGTTTTAGAAGTTAATAATTGATATACTAATGGACATACTGACGGACATACTGACGAACATACTGACGGACATACTGTCAGACATACTGATGGGCATAATGATGGACATAATGATGGACATACTGACGAACATACTGACTGACATACTGACAGACATACTGACGAACATACTGATGGACATACTGACGAACATACTGATGGACATACTGTCGGACATACTGATGGACATACTAGTGGGCATAATGATGGACATACTGACGAACATACTGATGGACATACTGATGGACATACTGATGGACATACTGTTGAACATACTGACGGACAGTATGTCTGACAGATGTCCATTAGTATGTTCACTAATCACAAGGTTAATCCATCATTTGTACAAGTTTTAATGTGAAATGTGCACT
Organism: Ranitomeya variabilis; assembly: GCF_051348905.1. Taxonomy (NCBI): domain Eukaryota; kingdom Metazoa; phylum Chordata; class Amphibia; order Anura; family Dendrobatidae; genus Ranitomeya; species Ranitomeya variabilis. The sequence continues at coordinate 460,526,127 of NC_135232.1, read as the reverse complement.
GCTGCTTGGTGATTATATTTTCGATGTGGCTCCCCCCAGCCATAAGACCTTATTTCCAGTGGTTTCTAAAGCCGAACCCAGGACAATCAGTAGCCAGAAATTTTATATAAAAAAATAATAGATGTTATCATGAGTCATCAGCTTTAAAGAGTAACCATCATTTAGGAAAAAAAACAATAGTATACATGAAAATAAGAAACTTTTTAGTATATCATATCAGAGAAATCTGACCATTTCTTCTAATAAGTCTAAATTCATGGGTAAAATCTGCCTTCAGTAAATACAGATTGTTTCCAATACAGAGATAAGTGGCAGTCAGTGCTTGTAACGTTCTATGAAATTTGCAGTAGAATGTCCATGTCCACCTCTAGCTGCTCCCTCCCCTTTTCTTCTATGAATTCAGATTTTACTGATTTTACCCCTGAATTGAGAGTGAATGATCAGTCCTAGCAGGGAAAGAAGCAGATTTCTCTGATATGATATATTATAAAGCTGTTTATTTTTCATGTGTCTTATTGATTTATGAAATAAAAATTAAAATTACAGTTACTCCTTAAGGAAAATGTATAGATTATTATATTTGACAACCCTTGCTACATCTGTATGTTACTACTTAGTGTCTGTGAATATGACAACTTCTCTGTCACTTTGTTCTTAGGCTTTATAGGGGTGATGTAGGCTACTGCAGCACCTACAGAGGAGACATATGTAATGCTTTGATCTCAAAGGACTCCTTGGTTTTCTTCAATGCAACTAATGCTGAGCCAGAAGAAAGTCAGGAGATGCTGGCTCAAATAGCTTGGACTGAACTGAAAACTGTAAGCCCTTTCTGTCGACCGGCAGCTGAAGCTTTGCTCTGCAATCACTTTTTCCAGGAGTGCAACCCAACTGGAGATGGTCCATCTCCAAAACCATTATGCAGGTACCATGTAAAAATCAATGTCCATCCTAGAATCTAAATGATGTAAGTCCAAGGTGTTTAACTTGAATATATACTATGTAAGTAAATTGCTGGGTTGGGTATTATGAAAAACAGCTTAATATTTTATAAATACACTATAAAAAATATCATATTCAGAGCCTTGCCACATTCAAGATTTCTTTTAACATCAGTAATCATTGAATAAAAGCAAAGGGTCTGATTCAATACGGGATTTATACCAGAATTCTGGAGTAAAACACTGTCGCATACACACTTCTCGGCATGTGACATGGGGTGTGCCTGCAAGGGTTAATTTATCTCCTCTCACTCAATCAAGCTCTCAACCTCAATTTTTGGCTTTAAAGTGAGCATAAATCACACCCCAACACAGTCCACACACCCCGATTACTTAATGTGCTGCCACCACTCCTCAAACACATATCAAAATATGTTATTGTCAGACAATCAAAAGGTCACACACTCTCTCAAAGGCTATGGATTCTTTTAGAGCATACAAGAGTCAAACATATTAAAGATTTGAAGGTTTAATATAAAAATATACAGTGCTTACAATAAAAGATAAAAATATATAAAAAGGTAGAAGTAAAACGACACACAGATATGCAAAACAGCTAAAAAATAAAAAGGGAGAAATAACAGCTATACCTAAATGTTTCCATCTACAGTTATATTCTGTTTTCCTTGAGGGAAGTAGAAGTGATTTTTGGATTGCATCAGCCTCTTAGGCAGCCCTCACATGTGAACCCCTTCTCTTTGTGCCACCAAGCTCTTTATAGTCCCGGCCATATGCTCATATTTCCAGGATGACCCTGATTGGCCCCTTTAAAAGATGCTGTTTGTTAATGGACGATGGGCTAAGCTTTGTTATTTCAAATAACCTGTGACTCGCTATCTTTCTATACAGACAATTTGAAGCTGCCATGCTGACAGCCCCTCTACCTTTGGATCGGAGACCCTGTGGCATGACGTGGGGTCACGATCGCTGTCATTGTAACCCAATGTCGTCATGGCAACATCTGGGTCAGCAGAGCTGAGAAACTTCCCGGTCATGCGCAGTTCATGATCAGGAAGTCTCTCAGATCAGTGTGCAGTAAGTGGAGCGCTGACAGCTTCTATAGCATGCAGATGCCGCTTCACCTGCATGCTATAGAAGCAATCAGCCAGCCAAAAATGATTGTCCCAATGTGCAACAAAGTGTAAAAGCTAGAATAAAGTAAAGACACATTTTTTAAACAATTGTAAAAATATTTTAAAAAATAATAATAAAAAAATCTATATTTATTCTATGACTGAATAAATATTTGAATGAAAAAAAAATCTAAACAATAAAAGTACACATATTTGGTATCGCCGCATCCGTAATGACTCATCCTATAAAACTGTCCCACTAGTTAACCCCTTTAGTGAACACCATAAAAAACAAGGCAAAAAACAATGCTTTATCATCATACCGCCGAACAAAAACTGTAATAACACGCGATCAAAAAGACGGATAAAAATAAACATGGTACTACTGAAAACGTCATCTTGTCCCACAAAAACCAAGTTGCCATACAGTGTTATCAGCGAAAAATTATAAAAGTTATAGCTGTCAGAATAAAGTGATGCAAAAACATTTATTTTTTCTGTAAAATTGTTTTTATTATATAAAAGTGCCAAAACTTAAAAAAAGAGGTATTGCTGTAATCATACTGACTCGAAGAAAAAAAACTGCCTTATCAATTTTACCACACATGGAACGGTATAAACGCCCCCCAAAAAAGAAATTTATGAATTGCTGTTTTTTGCTCATTCTGTCTCCAAAAAATCTGAATAAAAAGTAATCAAAAAATGTCATGCGCCTGAAAATATGTCTAAATACCGGATATGTCAGTGTCTGTGTGTGTAATACTTGTGGCACGTGTGTGGCATGTCTGTGCCGCATCAGTACCACACAGACGGGTGCAGAACACGGCTGTCATCATTTGCCCCTACTCTGCTGGCGATCAGCGCAAGCAGGGGAGAATGATGAGTCACATTTAACCCCTTAACGACCATCGATACGCCTTTAATGGCGGCAGTTAAGGGTACCTTAACCACAGTGCCACTTTTTAACGGCGCTGAGGCTTAAGATTATAGTGCCCCCCAGTGTCAGAATTTCTCTGGAGTCTCGGCTGCCAGGGGTAGCGTAGTCGAGACCCCAGAGAACATGATTTGGGTTTGTTTTTTACCAATCCCGGTGTTGCGATTGCCGTTATTAACGGTATAACGGCGACCGCAAGAAAAAAACTTATTTATTTCCATTTTCCCATTAGGGTTAGAGTTGGGCTAAAGTGAGTTAGGCTAAAGACAGGGTTAGGGTTGGGGCTAAAGTTAGGGTTGGGGCTAAATTTAGGGTTAGGGTTGGGGCTAAAGTTAGGGTTGGGGTTAATGCTAAAGTTAGGGTTAGGGTTGGGGCTAGAGTTGGAGTTAGGGTTTAGATTATGGTTATAGTTGGGATTAGGGTAACGGGTGTGTTGGAGTTAGATTTGTGGTTATGGATAGAGTTAGGATTAGGGTTAGGGGTGTGTTGGAGTTAGAATTGGGGGGTTTCCACTGTTTAGGCACATCGGGGGCTCTCCAAGCACGACATTTTCATAAATTTCAATTTTCTTCACAAATAAACGTAAGTCATATCAAATAAATTTTACCACTATCATAAAGTACAATATGTCTCGAGAAAACAGTGTCAGAATCACCGGGATCCATGGAAGCGTTCCAGAGTTATTACCTCATAAAGGGACAGTGGTCAGAATTGTAAAAATTGGCCCGGTCATTAACATGCAAACCACCCTTGGGGGTAAAGTGGTTAACAGGAGCATAGTAAGGTCAGAGACTCAGGCTTCTATACCTTTAAGAGTACCCCCTGGGACAGAGATAGTTAAGGGTCCAGGGACAGGTCGAGGCCCTCCCTTCCTTACTGAATACCATCACAGTTTGACACACTGATGCAGATGTAACACTATGCAAACATGGGACAGGGAGCGGCTTAGCCAGCTTGTCAAATTCATGAAAAGTTAGGCATAGCTCACCCTACACCAGTGAAAAAAGCGCTGCCATGAAGATTTTTTTTGTTAATAAATCTGTGTATATCCATGTAATGTACTGTGTGTATTAATATACTCACCTTCCGCCACTTTCTTCAGTATTTCTAAGTGACGTAGCCGGTCTTCAGACTCTCCAGGTTGCAGTGCACTTTGCATGTCCTGAAAGTGGCTTTTTACAGTGTAGGCCTATGGAGCATTACAGCAAGACTCCATAGGCTTACATTGTAAAAGAGATTTCCAGCTCACGCATAGAGCATAGAGTGACAGGTGAGCCTGAATAGTGGAGACGTTACTCAGAAGAGGAGTAGAACAGCGCTGGATCCTGGAGAAGGCGGTGGTAGGTGAGTATATTAACACATATAAACATAATATACACAGATTTATAAAAATATATAAAATATAAAAAATAAAAATCTTCATGGAAGGGATTCGAGATGCGTCTAATTCATTAAGTGCCGTGCACCTCTTATTGAATTTGACGCATCGCACTCCAGACAGCCCTTCATTAAGGATTGATGTGAGCAACTCCAGTCAATGGATCAACCCCAAAAACTCCTCCCATCATATTCCACTGACACAGGTGTATTTTCCATTATACAAAAGATCTCTGCCACCCTTCAGACCTATAAGCTACAGCTTAAGTGCAGTAGAGCCTTCTTTTGAAACTATCCATGTGCCTGTGTCGATTAATTGGTTGAAACTGATTTTATACAAATTTTATTTTCATTCACTGAAAAGCCTAATAAAATGAAGCATAACATAGCAGGAAGTATACGGAAATATGAAGCATATTAAAAAGCTATGTATCTTTTCATCACACAGTTTTTAATAGAACATGAAAAAGGCTTGAATTAAAAACGTGGTCAGTGTATACAATGTATAGTTACAATAAAAAAAGAATATATCATATGATGCAGTAAATTGTGGAACCAGGTTATTCCTAAATAATAATATTCTATGTAGATAATTTGCATATAGAGAGAATAATCACAATTTACACTGATTAGACACGGTAGACAATTCTGGCCCTAAATCCCCTATTAATGTTCTCATGACATCAGCAATGGTGAGTCCTTGGTGCCTTCACAAATGGCTCTGTAGTACTTGGCCACAATTGAAGCCAAAGCTCATCTATCTATTTGGCACTAAAATTCTCCTCAGTGACTGCAATGAGAAGAAAATGCTAAATGGCTGGAGCAGACACTTCAGAAATGAGCAGTGATGCCTCACGTCAGCACTATTTTGTGGTTTCAGAGTTGCCAGGACTCCTTCTCTAAAGGTCATGACATGACTCTATAGAGACAGTGATGAGGCTCCAAGAATGTGTTAGTTCCCCTACTATAGATTGAAACTTCAGCTTGTTAGGTTTCTGTTTTACTCAGTTAGAAATAAAACTAGCGTGAAGTCTTCAGATTAATATCCAACTATAACGCTGAACCTTCTCTCCAGGTCCCTCTGAGACTCTTCCCTTTTCATCAGCTCTGAAACTTCTCCTTATGGCATTGAATAAGCTTCAGTATTTGAAATATCAAGAGTAGCCAAAACAAGAAGCCTTAGATTAATGTGATAGGGAGGGCATTTATATTTTAATGTTGACAGCTGCTGTTTGACCTTCATGAAATGAGGTGTTGATGTCAGTCAATTGACCAGCGGGCTGAGTTCCACAACTGCATTAGCTGGTAATTCTGACCCAAGTGGTTCCAGCATGTTCAACATATGTTAAAGGTAGTCTGTCAGCACAAAAAGACTGTCCAAGCCAAACATAGGTGCTCGGAACATCATGGTCAAACATTACAGTGCACCTTCCATCCTTCTTCTTTTTCATATTTTTGCTTCCCCTCTTCCTTGATTGACAGTTCTGGCTTTACAGGGAAAAAAGAGAAGGGCAGAGATAAATGCAAAACAAATAGGTGAACTGTTTGGACATACCAAGCACGTTTTCTTGGTTTGAACAGTCATTTTGTGCTGACAGATTCTCTTTAAAGGGAACCTGTTACATAAAAAAACACTATTAATCTGCAGATATGGGGCAAATCTACAGGTTAATAGCGGGAGGGAAATTAACTTTATTTCTATCGGCAGCCTCCAGCTTTGGGCACTTACTCACATGTGAGAAACTCGGATGAGTCTTGCACGTCAATACCCAGCACTGCACCCGGCACTCAGGAGCGGAGCGTGCGGCTCAATGTATTGCTATGCGGCCACACACTGCCCTCCTGAGTGTCGGCTGCAGTGCCGGGTATTGACGTGTGAGACTCATCCGAGTTTCTCACATGTGAGAATGAGCCCTTTCAGTCATACTCAGTGCATAGTGAGCGGAGGGTATAACCGCATCCCGGCACTTACCGATAGCTGGTTCTAAAGCCATTCACTGTGTACTGAGCGCTGACTGAAGCCACGTTGGCCCACCCCTATGACCTAAAGTCCAAGAGTGTCATGAAGAATAAACTGTATTTCCTTCTGGCTCCGGGCAGCTTCAGAATACTATTAACTTGCAGATTAACCCCTTTATCTGCAGGTATATGTCTTTTTTTTTACATTACAGGTTCCCTTTAAGCAAGTTTTGACATATTTTTTTTTTACTTTTGTTAATATATGACTTCCCATTGCTCATATTTTGCTCTAATTTAATGGCCAATTATCTTATTTGCTACGTATTTGGAAGACTCCTGAAACCTACACATTCATCATTATTGGCCTCTTGCAACACAGATGTGTTCATACCTCCATTTCTACTAATTTCATTAAGGACTCTGATGTTTCTTGATATTAATTTAACACATTATTTCACCATGTTAATAAAACGCTAGACAGACAGCAACACACACCATAACCACTGGGTGGACACATAAAGAGACATCTATCTATGTAATCGTCTAAGGTCCACTTCCGTCTGTTTGTCTGTCTGTCTGTCTGTGTTTCTGTCTGTCTGTCACGGAAATCCCACGTCGCTGATTGGTCGCGGCCGCCGGCGACGGGCACAGTCCGGACACGAATCTGCCCCTCCCTACTCCCCTGCAGTCAGTGCCCCCTCCATACTCCCCCCCCAGTCAGTGCCCACATAGTGTTAAAAGGACTGCCTTACACCACGTCATAACTCGGTGTAAGGCAGTCTGTAAACGCTGCCATTAACCCTCTGTGTGACCAACTTTTTACTATTGATGCTGCCTATGCAGCATCAATCGTAAAAACATATAATATTAAAAATAATTAAAAAAAAAAATCATTATATACTCACCCTCCGAAGGCCCCCGGATCTAGCCCAGGCCTTTCCCGCTCCTAGCACGCCACTCCGGTCCCCAGAATGCATTGTGGCAATGATCCGGGGGCTGTCGGATGGTGAGTATATAACTATTTTTTATTTTAATTATTTTTTTAACAGGGATATGGTGCCCACATTGATATATACTGCGTGGGCTGTGTTATATACTACATGCGCAGTGTTATATACTGCGTGGGCTATGCTATATACTACGTCGGCTGTGCAATATAATACGTGGCTGTGCTATATACTACGTGGGCTGTGTAATATACTACGTGGCTGTGTAATATACTATGTGGGCTGTGCTATATACTGTGTGAGCTGTGTTATATAATGCGTCGGCTATGCAATATACTACGTGGCTGTGCTATGTACTACGTGGGCTGTGCAATATGCTGCATGGGCTGTGCAATATACTGCGTGGCTGTGCAATATACTACGTGACTGTGCAATATACTACTTGGCTGTGCTATATACTACGTGGGACTACGTGGGCTGTGTTATATACTGCATGGGCTGTGTTATATACTGCGTCTGCTGTGCAATATACTATGTGGGCTGTGTAATATATTACGTGGCTGTAATATACTGCTTGGGCTGTGTTATATACTGCGTGGGCTGTGTTATATACTGCGTCCGCTGTGCAATATATTACGTGGCTGTGTTATATACTACGTGGGCTGTGTTATATACTATGTGGACATCTGTGTATTCATTGTATTATTCTAAAATCTTCATAAATAAACTACATACATATTCTAGAATACCCGATGCATTAGAATCGGGCCACCATCTAGTATAGCATAAACATCTCCCAACAAAGTACCTGGAAATTATGTTTTGGGTTTTTTTTGCACCGGTCGTCTGTTAATTTAGAGAACCATAACGTGCACCCCACAAGACAGATACCCCAATTCACCCAATGTCATGTCTGAATCCTTGCAATAGTGTGTTTTTGTACACTTTAAAAAGATGACTATTTATTATTAGCGGCTCATGTAATTAGATTTCTTAATTAATTCCAGCCATGTACTATATACAAATTATGTGTTTCTTCCAAATACTCAGATTTTATGAAGTTATTGGTAACTGGTAAATCGTGATCCAAGTCTTTAGCTCGATTCTACTTTTAAAGTGCATGGTCACATTAGAATCAGACCGCAGGAATTGTAATAGTGTTTTGTCCCGAGAAGCCTGACACAGTGGGCAAGCTTGGCATCAGAGTCTTCCTCTGCAGAAACCACAATTGTAAAAGAGGAATTGAAAACAGGATAGATGATATCCATCACAAAATATATAGCAAACACTGGCAGAATTAATGTTTTGTCCTGGTTATTCCATATTGCGAGCATTCAGTGTCTGTAGCCTAATGTTGGCGCTCACCCGCAGTCTGAATATAATGCTGCTTGCCACGGAAGCTGGCACAGTACAGTGGGCACATTAATAAGATCAACAAATCTTCATGTAACAGTTTATTCCGGTCAGGATTATGATCCCGGTTTACTGCTGTCACTCTGGGCAGGTCTCGGAGTGTGATAAATGGCCTCTTGGGCGTGAATAATGTATGAGTGCCGCTTTTTCTGCACAAGATTAACAGCTCGTACAGTAGTTTCTTCCTAAACTTTGTTACATAGGCAAGAAAAAAGTCTTTGCTTGAAATGATGGTAATAAAGTAGTTATCCTTATGGTACTCCTAAAGAGCAAATGTCGTTTTAATTATTATTATTTATTAAATATTTTTGGCATAAATCAATAGTATTTTGTAAATGTTGTAATATACCTTAGCAGAGAAATCTGCTTCTTTCTCCTACAGAACTGATAATTCATTCTTAAAATTCTCATTTCCAAGGTTGATACAGGAAAGAAATATATCTTGGTACCGTGTTAGCCAGTAGATTACTTGTACTAAAAGGTAACTTCAAATCGCAGAAAGACAGGAGAGTCTGGGAATATAAACTGATGACGACCTTTGACACTCTAACTGCAGGAATGAATGTGTCACACGGATTTATGTCTTTTTACATGAACTAAGGAACTTGCCCATCAGACCATGTGGGGTCATCACAACAGAGACCCTAATCACAGGACAATAAAACAATCCTTATCTAAGAATTGGCCCAATATTTATGGACATAACTGTTTATCTCCCATGGTAATTCTGCTTCATGTCACCTGGCTTATCCATGGTTTTTTTCCCCTCTTTTTTTTTTTTCTATACTATGTTGTGCATAAATATGTGATTCTTCAGAATTTGTTTTAGTCTTTGCCTGATGAAGAGACGTTTGTAGTCTCGAAAGCTTGCAATTTGTTACCATCTTTTCAGTTAGCCATTAAAAGGTATCAACCACTGAGGACTCTCAATTCTAAATATTTTTCATTTCCAAGGTAAAATCTGTCTTCAGTGAACACAGATATTCCCATTGCTGAGACAGAAGATGGCAGCTGGGGCTCATAAAGTTCTATGGAAAGGGGAGTGGACGGAGTAGGGAGGAGCTAGATGCAGACACGGGCATTCTGTTGTGAGTTCTCCAGAAAAGACTGGGAACCTGGACTCTGATTCATGCTGCCCAAACTAAGAAGAGACTGGCTGCACTATTCCAGCCAGGTATATTCCTCTCTGAAGCAATTTACAGTTTTAGAGAAACTATAGTAAGAAGATCTAGCTGGGGACCACTGCCAGAGATGAGGCTAGTTAGTCCAGCTCTTCTCTCAGATGGCTTTTCCAGCACTGCTGGAGAGTTAGAGGCTATTGACTGGTGTCCTCCTGAGTGTACATGAGGGAAATCCTGTCCATTTCCCACAGCAGCGCTGGGATATACCGGCCAGGGATGGAGCAGGACCAGTTTGGACTGCAGCTATGATCCTTGGCTGAATCTTTTAAGTGTATTCTCTCAGAAAGTCAAGAACATATCAGAGAAAAATATACATGGCTGTAATTGTGCAGCCAGACTCTGATTACTGCTGGCCATGATTTGGACACCATGAATCAGATGACAGGTTACCTTTGCTAATATAGCTCCATCATGTTCCACAGCGCTTTATGTACATGATCATCCTCACTGGGACTAACAATCTAGATTCCCTATCAGTATGTCTTTGGAGTGTGGGAGGAAACCGGGGAACCTGAAGGAAACCCACACAAACACAGGGAGAACATGCAAACTCCTTGCAGATGTTGTCCTTGGTGGGACAGGACTCCAATGTTGCAAAGCAACAGTGCTAACCACTGAGCCACTGTGCAGTCCACAATGAGTTGACATACCAAAGTGTCTTGCTGACTGGCTAATCAAGGTAACAATCAGTGGCCCATCACAGAATATGCCAGCAATTGTATGTTTGCTTTTACGCCTGATGAGAATTTTTGAATTTTGAAGAATACTCTTGTGTTCCAGTTTGACATATTCTTCATTACTCTTCTGGATTAATGCTTTCATTGAATGCTCTGTCCCATTTGACTTTGGCCTACTATACTGTGGGGATTGTTTGAAGCCGGGTCAATAAAAATGTATAAAAATGCATAAATGGCCTGTGTTGGTGAAATAACCCTTTTAGTATATCCAAGGCCATTATATCCTGACCCAAGTATGTTAAAAATGTAATATTTTTAGCACATTTGCTTAAGCTTATGAACTTCATCCATCATATGCCTTATTTTCCAGGGAGCACTGCTTTGCAGTGAAGGATCTATACTGCTTTAAAGAGTGGCTGTCAATTGAGGAAAATTCTCAGAAAGGAATTTATAAACCAGGATTAATGCTATTGACAGTCCCTGATTGTGAAAAGCTCCCGAGCCTGCAATCAAGTCCTGGGGCCTGCATTAAGATTCCATACTTTGGTAAGCTATAATCCAATTATTTGGAAATTACCATATATATACTTGTGCGAGTATAAGCCGAGACACCTAATTTTGTCACAAAAAACTGGGAAAAAGTATTGACTCGAGTTTAAGCGGGATATGCATTGTCCCCTCATCTCCATCCTTGTCTGCATGGCTCCTCATCCCCATCATACTTTGCATGGCTCCTTTCCCCATCCTTGTCTGAATGACTCCTTTTCCCCATCCTTGTATGCATGGCTCCTTATCCCAATCCTTGTATGCATGGCTCCTTATCCCAATCCTTGTCTGCGTGGCTCCTTATTCCCATCCTTGTCTGCATGGCTCCTTATCCCAATCCTTGTCTGCCCCATCCTTGTCTGCATGGCTCATTATCCCTATCCTTGTCTGCATGGCTCCTTATCCCCATCCTTGTCTGCATGGCTCCTTATCCCCGTCCTTGTATGCATAGCCTCCTTATCCCTATCCTTGTCTGCATGGCTCCTTATCCCAATCCTTGTCTGCCCCATCCTTGTCTGCATGGCTCATTATCCCTATCCTTGTCTGCATGGCTCCTTATCCCCATCCTTGTCTGCATGGCTCCTTATCCCCATCCTTGTATGCATAGCCTCCTTATCCCTATCCTTGTCTGCATGGCTCCTTATCCCCATCCTTGCCTGCATGGGTCCTTATCCAAATCCTTGTCTGCATGGCTCCTTATCCCCATCCTTGTCTGCATGGATCCTTATTCCCATCCTTGTCTATCCCATCCTTGTCTGCATGGCTCCTTATCCCCATCCTTGTCTGCATGGCTCCTTATCCCCATCCTTGTCTGCATGGCTCCTTATTCCCATCCTTGTCTGCCCCATCCTTGTCTGCATGGCTCCTTATCCCCATCCTTGTCTGCATGGCTCCTTATCCCCATCCTTGTCTGCATGGCTCCTTATCCCCATCCTTGTATGCATAGCCTCCTTATCCCCATCCTTGTCTGCATGGCTCCTTATTCCCATCCTTGTCTGCCCCATCCTTGTCTGCATGGCTCCTTATCCCCATCCTTGTCTGCATGTCTCCTTATCCCCATCCTTGCCTGCATGGCTCCTTTCCCCATCCTTGTATACGTGGCTCCTTATCCCCATTCTTGTCTGCATGGCTCCTTATCCCCATCCTTGTCTGCATGGCTCCTTATCCCCATCCTTGTATGCATAGCCTCCTCATCCCCATCCTTGTCTGCATGGCTCCTTATCCCCGTCCTTGTATGCATGGCCTCCTCATCCCCATCCTTGTCTGCATGGCTCCTTATCCCTATCCTTGTATGCATGGTTCCTCATCCCTATCCTTGTATGCATGGTTCCTCATCCTTATGCTTGTATGCATGGTTCCTCATCCCTATCCTTGTATGCATGGTTCCTCATCCTTATCCTTGTATGCATGGTTCCTCATCCCTATCCTTGTATGCATGATTCCGCATCCCTTTACTTGTATGCATGGCCACCATGAGAAAAGCATAGAAAAATCCTACTTACCTTCCCTGCGTGCCTTCGCTGTATCTTGTTCTGGTGCCCACAGCTCCAGCTGCTGGGCAATCAGGTGTCCCCGCTCATTAAGGTAATGAATATTCACTCCACTCCATGCCTATGGGAGTGGAGAGAGGTGAATATTCATGTCTTAAGTAGTTTAACAACAGCCTAGGGCTCTTACCTCCTGTGACCCGCTGCTCCGCCTCTCCCCCTCCCCCGCCGTCTTCTGGGACTATTACTCGAGTATAAGCCAAGGGGGGAATTTTCAGCCCAAAAAACAGTGCTGAAATACTTGAGTATATACGATAACTTGACTTTTTGATCCTCTTTAAAGTCATTAGATTAGATTTACAAGGTCATACACATATTTCAGATGTCGGCCATGTATGTTTTTTTAAATGCAGCTCATCAGTAAGCAAAGAAAGAAACGTTAATAGCTGTGTAGAATATAATGGATCAGTGTACTGACAGTGCAAAACACTGACATTAAATGTTCATGAAAAATTAATGTGTGAATGAGCCTTAACAGTATCAGTCAAAATGGTATCAATAAAACAAAAAAACAATAATTTTTGACATGGGCACCTTTTTTTTTTTTACCTAATTGAATGTTCTTTTGGATATATTATATGAGCATGTATTTTAATGTTTTCTCTTTTTCTGCTTTTTTTCAGATTTACATAAGGAAAATATTACGAGTAAGTTGCAATAATGTACAGTACACATTATTTCAAAATCTACAATGTTATTTGGTTATATTGTATGACTTTTTTGTACAAAACTTTATAAATGTATGCTCCAGAGGGTCTTAATCCTTGGCCCCTCATTCTATTAGATTATATATATATATATGTATATATATATATATATATATATATATATATATATATATATATATATATATATCTACAGTATAGAATTATGCACATATAATTATATGTATATATATATACAGTATATATATATATATATATATATATATATATATATATATACATATATATATATATATATATATATATATATATATATATATACTGCTCAACAAAATAAAGGGAACACTGAAATACCACATCCTAGATATCTCTGAATGAAATATTCCAGTTGCAAATTTTTATTCATTGCATAGTGGAATGTGTTCAGAACAATAAAACATAACAGTTATCAATGTAAATCAAAATTAATATCCCATGGAGGTCTGGATTTGGAATGATACTCAAAATCAAAGTGGAAAATCAAATTACAGGCTGATCCAACTTCAGTGGAAATGCCTCATGACAAGGAAAAGATGCTCAGTATTGTGTGTGGCCTCCACGTGCCTGTATGTCCTCCCTACGGCGGTGGATGGTCACCTGAGGGATCTCCTCCCAAACCTGGACTAAAGCATCCGCCAACTCCTGGACAGTCTGTGGTGCAACGTGACATTGGTGGATGGAGCGAGACATAATGTCCCAGATTTGCTCAATTGGATTCAGGTCTGGGGAATGGGTGGGCCAGTCCATAGCTTCAATGCCTTCATCTTGCAGGAACTGCTGACACACTCCAGCCACATGAGGTCTGGCATTGTCCTGCATTAGGAGGAACCCATGGCCAACCGGATCAGCATATGGTCTCACAAGGGGTCTGAGGATCTCATCTCGGTACCTAATGGCAGTAAGGCTATATCTGGCGACCACATGGAGGGCTGTGTGGCCCTCCAAAGAAATGCCACCCCACACCATTACTGACCCACTGCCAAACCGGTCATGCTGAAGGATGTTGCAGGCAGCAGATCACTCTTCATGGCATCTCCAGACTCTGTCACATCTGTCACATGTGCTCAGTGTGAACTTGCTTTCATCTGTGAAGAGCACAGGGCACCAGTGGCGAATTTGCCATTCCTGGTGTTCTGTGGCAAATGCCAAGTGTCCTGCATGGTGTTGGGCTGTGAGCACAACCTCCATCTGTGGACGTCGGGCACTCAGACAATCCTCATGGAGTCAGCTTCTAACCATTTGTGCAGACACATTTGCAACACCCCAGGTAACTGGTTGTTACAGTGATGTTGCCCTCCTTTCGGGGAGGGCGATATCATGCTTGGAGGCAAGGAGGAATATCTTTACCAGGTAAGCACCTACGCACAACACATTCTGAATCCAGGCCAGAAGGGGGAGCTCAGGACCCAGATTCAGGGGAGCTTCCCTCAGCTTTAAGTATTCTGGTGTGGAGGAGGAGTTAGGTTAGTTGGAGAGAGACACGGAGGAGAAAGCCAGGACTGAGCTGCAGCTCCAGGAAAAGAACTAGAACCCGAGGGGTTGTTGTGTGCAGTGGAGCAATTGAGGGGAGAAGCACAGAAGTGCAAAAGTGCTCAGAGGGGAACTGCGACCAGGCACCCTCAGAGCCGAAGCGCAGAGACCGGGCACCGGGAGCCCGAGGCTTTAGTGGGACTCTATGACACTTAGCAGAAACGGAGGGCTTAGAACTGTATGTGATTTGCCCACACCACACCTGAAGACGAAGCAGCACCTGAGGAGCCCGGGTCATGATAGAGACCCTGTAAAAGCTGCCTGCCATACAGGTACCTGTCCCAGAACAGGAGAAGGAAGGGGTACTTTGCCTGCAAGCTTCAGGCAGCAGGGACCTTGCACATCAGAGCAAGTAGAAAAGGATTACGGGCCTCACCTGGGAGAGGGATCACCTTTGCCTCCAAGCCGGCTGGACCACATCACCACCCGTGCCTGGTATCCTGGACTGTGGACTGGTACTACCAGTAAACCAGGTAAAGACTTAACAACTCTGTGTCCTCTACTTATTTGCCGGCATGCACCATCTTTGCCATATACTTTGGGAGCTCTGGGGAGGCCGCTTCACCTGTGGGAAGCATCATCATCTTGCAGCAACAACATCACCCCAGAGGACCCCTTTATGCAGCATCGGTCCCACTGACCGAGAACCACAGGTGGCGTCACAAATAGACTTTATTACCAAATTCCCTTTAAAGTCCTTTCTCCTTTCATTGAGTGCCCTGGGCCACGGACCGGGTTGCAGCCACTGTGACATTCCCTTTAAGAGCGACCGGACCCGGTACCGAGTATACCCATTACCCTGGTGGGCGACTCACATGCACTTTTGTGGCCTACTGGAGGTCATTTTGCAGGGCTCTGGCAGTGCTCCTCCTGTTCCTCCTTGCAGAAAGGCGGATGTAGCGGTCTTGCTGCTGGGTTGTTGCCCTCCTATGGCCCCCTCCATGTCTCCTGGTGTACTGACCTGTCTCCTGGTAGCACCTCCAGCCTCTGGACACTACGCTGACACAGCAAATCCTCTTGCCACAGCTCGCATTGATGTGCCATCCTGGATGAGCTGTACTACTTGAGCCACTAGTGTGGGTTGTAGAGTCTGTCTCATGCTCCCACGAGTGTGAAAGCACAACCAACATTCAAAAGTGACCAAAATATCAGCCAGAAAGCATTGGTACTGAGATGTGGTCTGTGGTCCCCACCTGCAGAGCCACTCCTTTATTGAGTGTGTCTTGATAATTATCAATAATTTCCATCTGTTGTCTATTCCATTTGCACACCAGCAGGTGAAATTGATTATCAATCAGTGTTGCTTCCTAAGTGGACAGTTTGATTCAACAGAAGTTTGATTTACTTGGAGTCATATTCTGTTGTTTAAGTGTTCCCTTTATGTTTTGAGCAGTGTATATATACATATATATATATATATATATATATATATATATATATATATATATATATATGTATATATATATATATATATATATATATATATATGTATATATATATAATCTTTGGCGCAGAGCAAAAGATCATTGTTCTCTGTGGTGTACGTACAGTATGTCACTACTGAGAACTGTGGCAGCCTATGTGCTTTGAGTGCTTTGAGCAGTCGATTATGCATTATTCAGTGTCCATGATTTACTGCGGTCTGCCTGTAAAAAACAAGGCTATTAAACAATGATCATTAAGGCTACGTTCCCAGGATAAGCTTTTTGTGAGTTTTTGACACTACGTATTTACAGAAAACTTTAAGTAATCTATTCAACTTAATGGGTGCAAAAATTGTGCAGAAAATCTGCATCAAAAACTCACCAAAAGCTGATTGCAGGAACGTAGCCTAATGTCTACCGATCAGCAGGTCTTTATTGCCGCTAGTTGGTCCATGTTGTTTTGCAGTCTTTACAAACTGTGTTCTCCAGGTAACTTTCTGAACTAACTAATGACCATTTGTAAAGGGTGTCTTTACTGTTTCTTTAGCTTTCCCTTTCACCTTTCTGCAGTCTTTACAAACTCTCCCCTGAGAGGTTACTCTCCAGTTTCTCTAGACTTTAAATTCACAGGTCTTTCTGCGGTCTCCAAAACCTTTTTAAGGGTATGTGCACACGATGCGGATTTCTTGGAGATCCGTGGCGTTTTTTGCCGTGCAGAAACGCTGCAGATCCACAAGTAATTTACAGTACAATGTAAATCAATAGGGAAAAAAATGCTGTGCTAATGGTGCGGAAAATAACGCTGCAGATTAAAAGAAATAGCATGTCACTTCTTTTTGCGGATCTGTCAAGTTTTTTGTACCCATTCCATTATAGAAATTCGCAGGGGTAAAAAAACGCAGTAAATCCGCAAAAAAACCACGGTAAAACCGCAGCAAATCCACACAAAAAACGCGTCAAATCCGCACCTGCATTTTCCGCCAAGAGATGCAGAATCCGCACCAAAATTTCCTAAGCCTAAGGGTACCGTCACACAGTACCATTTTAATCGCTACGACGGCACGATCCGTGACGTCGCAGCGATCGTATGATTATCGCTCCAGCGTCGTAGACTGCGGTCACACGTTGCAATCACGGCGCTGGAGCGATGCCGAAGTCCCCGGTAACCAGGGTAAACATCGGGTAACTAAGCGCAGGGCCGCGCTTAGTAACCCGATGTTTACCCTGGTTACCAGCGTAAACGTAAAAAAAAACAAACAGTACATACTTACATTCCGGTGTCTGTCCCCGGAGTTCTGCTTCTCTCCACTGTGTAAGCGCCATAGCCGGAAAGCGAGCACAGCGGTGACGTCACCGCGTCACCGCTGTGCTCGCTTTCTGGCTGGCAGGCGCTCACACAGTGCAGAGAAGCTGAGACGCCGGAGGACAGACACCGGAATGTGAGTATGTACTGTTTGTTTTTTTTACGTTTACGCTGGTAACCACGGTAAACATCGGGTTACTAAGCGCGGCCCTGCGCTTAGTTACCCGATGTTTACCCTGGTTACAAGCGAACACATCGCTGGATCGCTGTCACACACAACGATCCAGCGATGTCAGCGGGTGATCAAGCGATGAAAGAAAGTTCCATACGATCTGCTACGACGTACGATTCTCAGCAGGGTCCCTGATCGCTGCTGCGTGTCAGACACTGCAATATCGTAACGATATCGCTAGAACGTCACGAATCGTACCGTCGTAGCGATCAAAATGGTACTGTGTGACAGTACCCTAATCCGCAACATGTGCACATGACATCTTCTCTGGTGGGTGTGCTCCACAATTAAAAGAAGTGAGCAGTAGACCATTTTTCAAGCATTTTCTGCTCTGCAGACATTCTATATTTTACAAAACAAATTGTCTAGCGTTTTGCCAGCATTTTTGCTTTACAAACTGATAGCGCTTTTTCATTTTTGAATGGAATTTAAAAAAGTGTCTTGAAAATAGCAGTAAATAAGATAAGCCAAGCATGGGGAGAATACACTTAAATAAGCTTCCAATGGTCACAAAAGTTGCAGGATACAACAAAAAATGCTAAAAACACGCTTCAGAAATACAAAATGCCAGAAAATAGCAATGTTTCCTGTTGAAAAACTCAGCCAGTTCGCCTCCCTGAAAAAACGTTGTGTGCATTTACAACTAAGGGCTCATACTCACTTGCGTGAAATATGGCCGAGTCTCGCATGGTAACACCCGGCTCTGCCGCCGGCACTTGGGAGCGGAGCGTGCAGCTCCATGTATTGCTATGCGGCCGCACACTCAGCTCTGGAGTGCGGCGGCAGAGCCGGGTTTTAACATGCGAGACTCAGCCGTATTTCACGCAAGTGAGTATGAGCCCTTAGGGGTCTAACTGCAATCTAACTCACCTTTCCAGGATAATTCATCACTGTCTACAAACTGTACTCTATAGGTAATGTCTGCCTTCTCTACAGACTCTACTCTCTTCAGTCTTCTCCAGATCAGCTCTGCACAGTTCTCCCCATTGACTGCACAAAGCTCAGCCTTCATCTGTTTTTCTCTGCATTCTATAGCTTTTTTTTAGGTTCCATTTAC
Source organism: Ranitomeya variabilis (assembly GCF_051348905.1). Classification (NCBI taxonomy): domain Eukaryota; kingdom Metazoa; phylum Chordata; class Amphibia; order Anura; family Dendrobatidae; genus Ranitomeya; species Ranitomeya variabilis. Next base: position 460,507,225 of record NC_135232.1, on the reverse strand, counting down.
ATAAGACGACCACAGCTGTTCAGCTATCTAGTTTAGTGTCCAGTTTATAAAAGCTAACCCAAAAAATGCCTAAGCCATCTAAATAGACCAGCAATCACCAAATCAAAAAGCAAATTGCTGGGCCGATCATGTTTACACAAACACTGTGTGCAGAATTATTAGGCAAGTTGTAGTTTCGAGGATTATTTTTATTATTGATCAAAAACTATGTTCTCAATCAATCCAAAAGACTCATAAATATCAAAGCTTAATATTTTTGGAAGTCGGAGTGGGGATTTTTTAGATTTGGTTACCATAGGAGGATATCTGTTTGTGCAGGTAACCATTACTGTGCAAAATTATTAGGCAACTTAGTAAAAACCTAATATATTCCCATCTCACTGTTTATTTTCACCAGGTAAACCAATATAACTGCACAAAATTTAGAAATAAACATTTCTGACTTGCAAAAACAAAACCCCAAATTAGTGACCAATATAGCCACCTTTCTTTATGATGACACTCAACAGCCTTCCATCCATAGATTCTGTCAGTTGCTTGATCTGTTTGCGACCAACATTGCGTGCAGCAGCCACCACAGCCTCCCAGACACTGTTCTGAGAGGTGTACTGTATTCCCTCCCTGTAGATCTCACATTTTATGAGGGACCACAGGTTCTCTATGGGGTTTAGATCAAGTGAACAAGGGAGCCATGTCATTCTTTTTTTTCTTTGAGACCTTTACTGGCCAGCCACGCTGTGGAGTAGTTGGAGGCATGTGATGGAGCATTGTCCTGTATGAAAATCATGTTTTTCTTGAATGATACCGACTTCTTCCTGTACCACTGCTTGAAGAAGTTGTCTTCCAGAAACTGGCAGTAGGTCTGGGAGTTGAGCTTCACTCCATCCTCAACTCGAAAAGGTCCCACAAGTTCATCTTTGCTGATACCAGCCCATACCAGTGCCACAACTCCACCTTGCTGGTGTCTGAGTCAGAGTGGAGCTCTCTGCCCTTTACTGATCCAGCCTCTGGCCCATCCATCTGGCCCATCAAGAGTCACTCTCATTTCATCAGTCCATAAAACCTTTGAAAAGTCAGTCTTATGATATTTCTTGGCCCAGTCTTGACGTTATATCTTATGTTTCTTGTTCAAAAATGGTCGTTTTCCAGCCTTCCTTACGTTGGCCATGCCCCCGAGTATCGCACACCTAGTGCTTTTTGTTAATCCAGTAACGGTGCAGCTCTGAAATATGGCAAAACTGGTGGCAAATGGCATCTTGGCAGCTTCACGCTTGATTTTCCTCAATACATGGGCAGTAATTTTGCGCCTTTTTTGACCAACATGCTTCTTATGACCCTGTTGGCTATTTGCCATGAAACGCTTGATTGTTCGGTGATCACGCTTCAAAGGTTTGGCAATTTCAAGACTGCTGCATCCCTCTGCAAGACATCTCACAATTTTGGACTTTTCAGAGCCCGTCAAATCTCTCTTCTGACCCATTTTGCCAAAGGAAAGGAGGTTGCCTAATAATTAAGCACACCTTATATAAGGATTTGATGTCATTAGACAACACCCCTCCTCATTACAGAGATGCACATCACCTGATTTACTTAATTGGCAGTTGCCTCTCAAGTCTGAACAGCTTGGAGTAGAACAACATGTATAAAAAGTATCATGTGATCAAAATACAACTTGCCTAATAATTCTGCACACAGTGCACAATTTGGGTCAACCTGTCTGATTTAGCTGCTGAACAACCACCGATGCCTGAATAAAGCACATACCTTGATCAGCGCATCTAAAAGGACTCTTAAAAACAACATAGGTCTGAAAAGGTAAAATTGTTTGTAAAGTAAGAGGTGATTTTCATATACTTTCAATCACCGAACTCGTGAAAATATATAAAAAAAATTCCATCATGTACAGATTTTTCAAAAATACTGACTCCAAAGGCTTTTTCTTGCACAATACTTTGACCCCTTTACGTAACCTTTATTGGATGATTTTGGTGTTAGATTAGGTAGATTGGTTAGAAATGAATGGACACTGTGCTGCAATTGGCTGCATTGGGCAGAGAACATATTCTTAACCCAGCTTCCAAAGAGTATGGTGGTGTCCATAACACCCAATCATAGCATATCTTCCATTTTCCATGTTCTGTCCCAAGGTTCGACTGTTTCCCGGCTTCCACTATGTTAACCCAGTGTGCCGTCAGCGAGATGTACTGTCCCTGCCCACAAGAACTTGTCCACGTGTCCTCTGGTTAGGTGGACTTTCCCAGTAACTGCATTGTTGATGGCACAGCTAATGTGGTGGACAAACCACAGTTTTAAATAGCTGGCCTGTAGGTTACTATTTTTACCAGCAAATTGTTGTCAATAACTTCGCTAACACACTGCAACAAAATTTAAATGGAGGCCAGAAATGGCAGAATTTTTAGCACATTTATATGTGATCAGTGTGACCAACAAACCACAGCTTTAAGTAGATGGATTTTTAGCACTGTAATATGGAAAGGATCTGGCTGTATTCTGCAGTGCCAACAAGCAAATGGAGCAGAAAAACAGTGTTATCTGGAATGCTTTTTAATCAAATAATCATGACTAAGATCCAAAAACAAAATTATCCCTGGCCCCTGATACCTGGGGCTATGTCTATAAATATCTGCTATAGCAGCGGCAGACAGGACTGGATTGGATCCTCTTGCTATATGCACTGCAGTCTGCCACATTCACTGCCTGCCTAGCACTGATATCTATGCAGTTTTATTAGTCCTCAGAAGGACTGTTAGGTGAGATGGGTATGTGTATAATATATAGTATACCCACAGTAAGTAAGAACCAAGCAAATCTCTCCCTAGCTCAGCAGCAACTTTCCCTATACTGCCTGATTCCGTAGTAGACTGTGACGAGCATGGCAGCGTCAGGTCTGATATAGACCTGATGATGATGTGTGGCTGCCAATCACTGTAGAGCCACAATCAACATGGCTGCAGCATTACAGCGTGTGGCAGACATTCCCTGCATGTTCATTGGCTCTCTAAAGAGCGCCAAACATGCAGGGAGGGGACCCAAGCTACCGACGAGCAACACCGGAAATACTCAGCGAGCTCCAAGCATCTCGAGCAGTGAGATGCTCGGGCGAGTACCGAGTAGTGGCGAGCATGCTCACTCATCACTAATAGTAACCAGGCAAAGCATTCTTTCAGTTTAGCTCAGCAGTATAAAAACTGAAAGCTGCACTGGGATTGGTTGCAATGGGGAGCAAAGGCAGAATTTCTTTGAGACAAAGTTCATAAGTGTGATGGTGTGCTCATCATGATTTATTTCACTATTTAGTGGTTATAGTGGTTTAAGCTTCTGTTTTTAACAACATGATCGATATGGCTACTAGGAGGTGTCATAATTCACCAGAAAACTTTTTTTTGTAGTGAATAAACAACTAAGGAACATTACAGGCTTCGTTAAAAAATGTATTATGTGTACTGTGGTGTAAAACTGGTAGATCAGGACAAGTTGTAAGCTCCACATGTAGTGTGTTCTGTTTGTGTAGAATAACTATAACAGTGCTTTAAAGGGAAAAAATAGAGGGTTTTTTTTGGCAAGCTTATGATCTGGAGCACAGGCTGCCACTAGGAATTTCAGGGCTCCATACTGGCAAAATTTTGGAGCCCCCTTGAGACTCCGCCCAGGCTCTACCCCAGCCCTGCCTCCAACCCTTGAACATGTACAGTCCCACTGCCCTCTCTTGGAAAAACTCCGCTTCTGCACCACGTTCTCACCAATCACACATTAACAGTTCGCATCGAAGACCAGATCACATACATCGCCATCAGCTTTTGTTTTGACCAAAAGATTTTTTAAGTTGCCACTTCGACATGATAGGCTCTTCTGGCAGGGTCCTACTCTACTCTAACTTATTAAACATTTTTTAAAATATCCAATACTATTTTTAGGTATTTTTATTTATTTTTCTATGAGGTAATGTGTCACATACATTTTTTAAAATGAACAATAATACCAAATACAAGGGACAATTACCGTCACCCCATGACCAGACTACACATTACCACATAGCGACCAAATACTACAATGCTGATCATTAAAAAAAATGACAATTCTAATATTGCCATAAGTTCCATTATACACATGAGCTCTGTATATAGTATACAGTGTATAGTGAAAGTGTACAGGTAATACAGTGATCATCAGTGAAATTATGCACAGGAGCTCTGTATATAGTGTATAGTGTACAGGTAATACAGTGATGACCAGTGACATTATACACAGGAGCTCTGTACATAGTGTATAGTGTCAGTGTACAGATAACACACTGACTCACCGGTGATGTCTCTAGTTGAAGTCATCTTCACATTTCTCCTTCATCCAACGCAGACCGCCATCACGCCGTACAGCCAGAACTCTGTTGTGAATTCTGCTCTTGGGTTCCCTCCGGTGGTTGTTGGTAGTAATGCAGTTGTCCCTGGGTTGCAATCCTGGGCAGGTGTCCCTGCTGATTGCAGCTCTGACTGGGATATTTAGGTGTGCAGGATTCATTAGCCCTTGCCAGTTGTCCATTGTTCTCGGAGGTTTTGCATCTCTGTCTGGTTCCTCCTGCCCTGCTGCCAAATCAGCAAAGATAAGTGTCTGGTTTTGTTTCTGCAGCACACATGCTGTGTGCTTTACAATTCAGTACTATTCTATGTTTTTTCTTGTCCAGCTTAGACTGTGTTTGGATATTTCAGTCAAGTTGGATTCTCAGGAGATGCAGATATACATTCCATGTCTTTAGTTAGATGGTGGAATTTTTGTATTATCTGCTGTGGATATTTTTAGGGTTTTAATACTGACAGCTTAGTATTCTGTCCTATCCTTTTCTATTTAGCTAGCGTGGCCTCTTTTGCTAAATCCTGATTTCTGCCTACGTGTGTCTTTCCTCTAATACTCACAGTCAATATTTGTGGGGGGCTGCCTATCCTTTGGGGTTCTGCTCTGAGGCAAGATAGAATTCCCATTTCCATCTATAGGGGTATTTAGTCCTCCGGCTGTGTCGAGGTGTCTAGGATGTGTTAGGTACACCCCACGGCTACTTCTAGTTGCGGTGACAGTTTAGGGTTTGCGGTCAGTATAGGTTCCACCTACTCCTGAGAAAGTCTCATGCGGCTCCAAGGTCACCGGATCATAACAGAACTCGTCACTACATAAAATAACACATCTACATAAAATAACACATCTAGAGTACCACTTCCAAAGCACATTCCCCAACTACTACACTATGCAGCTGAATACAGATATGCACCCACCATTAATATATAATTAGGTATTATGCAATCCACCATTCCAAATATAAATTGTAATACTCCACTTTCCCTCCCATTAACTATAAATAGCCACTTTTCCCAACCAATAAATATATAAATGAATTAGCATCTGTACTCTTTCCACCAATTCATTACCAGTCACACTCCTTCATCCCCAACTCCCCCTACTCTGTACCTCCTGCTCCCTCAATTCATTATATTTACATGCACCCATCTGCCCCAATTCATAATGTCATGTCCTCTCTCTTCCCTGCCCCAACCTCTATTTATTGGCATTTACTCTCCCACACCCCAATTCATCATCTGCTGTCCTCCACCATCAATTCATCATTTGCTCTTCCCCTACCCTCAATTCATTATCATTTGCTATCCCCTCCACTCTCAAGTCATCATTTGTTCTCACCACCCCTTAAATTCATCATTTGTTGTCCTCCATCCTCAATTCATCATTTGCTTTCCCCTACCTTTAATTCAACATGTGCTTTCCCTTCCCCCACCCTTAATTCATCATTTGCTCTCCCCACCCCCATCCTCAATTCATCATTTGCTCTTCCTACCCCCACTCATAGTTTGTCATTTTCTCTCCTTCCCACTCCCAATTTGTCATTTGCTCTCCTCCACTCCCAACCAGTCATTTGCTCTCCCTCCACTCCCAGTTCATCATTTGCTCTCCCTTCCCCCACTTCCAATTCATCATTTGCTGTCCCCAATCCCAATTCGTCATTTGCTCTCCATCCAACTACCAATTCGTCATTTGTTCTCCCTTCCACTCTCAATTCGTCATTTGCTCTCCCTCCCACTTTCAATTCGTCATTTGTTCTCCCCCACTCCCAATTCATCATTTGCTTCCCCCGCTCTCAATTCATCACTTGCTCTCCCACCCATTGCCAAATTCATCATCTGCTGTACCCACCTGCACTCCCAAGTCGTCATTTTCTCTCCCTACCCTCAGTTTGTCATTTGCTCTCCCCACCCGCTAACTCCCAATTCATCATTTGCTCTTCCCACTTCCAACTTCCAATCCATCATTTGCTCTCCCCACTCCCAACTCATCATTTGCTCTCCCCACCTTTCACTTGCAATTCATCACTTGCTGTCCTCCATTTAATTGATTCTATTAAAAAAAAAGTTATACATACTTAACTCTCATGCGATCCTCTGCAGCTCCACTTCTTGACTGGCATCCTGGCACTCTTACATGACGGCGTGTACACAATGATGTAATCTCGTAAGTGCCATCAACAGCACATCATGGCGGAAGGACTCCCTTGGAGCTTCACAGCCGTTTTAAAGGCCGTGTGAGCTCCAAGCCTCCCTGCGCAGAGATGTATACCACCGGTGGCAGCGCACTGGCATCCGATACCCTGGGGTCCAGTGAGCAGAAGCACAAAACAGGGGCCCCATACAGCAGTAAGGGCAGTAATGCCCTGCTGGTGGCCCTGCTGGAGCAAACCGCAAAATCATAGTGATGACTGCTACTTTTGTACATGCAACGTGAAGTATTTAACCTTTAAAATAAGAAGGAAATTATATACCAGACCTTCCATCAGTGATTCACCCTCTGCCTCAAGGTCCAGGAATACCTGTCCCTTCACCTCCAGAGAAACCTGAAGATACACCTCATTCAGAAGAATCAAAACATGAAGAGCAAGATTCCGATGAAGACTTTCATGCTAGTCCCAATGAGCCACAGCTTTATTCACAGCTCAAATTAAATGATTTGGTAAGGGACTTGGACCTTCCTAAACATTCTGCAGAATTTTTAAGCTCTAGACTAAAGAAAAAGAACCCGCTAGCTCCTGGTACCTGTCTTTCATTGTACAGAAGCAGAGGAAAGGAATTCCTTTCAATACTTTTTTCAAGACAGTACTCTAGTGTATTGCAGAAATGCTCCTGGGCCAATGAAAAATGTTAACATTGAGTAAGTACAATGTGAGTGAGTGGAGACTCTTTATTGATTCACCCAAAAGTCTGAAAGCTGTTCTACTGCATAATGGCAGCAAGTATGCTTCAGTGCCTGTAAAATATTCTGTGAACTTGATGGAAAGTTTTGAGAATTTAGACTTTATTCTAAAGAAACTTAACTATGAGAATCAAGCATGGTCAATATGTGATGATCTGCAAGCTCTCTCTTTACTGATTGGGCAGCAAGGAGGATACACAAAGTACCCATGCTTTTGATGTGAATGGGACAGCCAGGATAGGACTCATCACTGGAGTCAAAATGTTGGCTAACGAGAACACTTTTGCAACCTGGACTCAAGAACATAATTGCATAAAGTTTAGTTGATCCCACTAAAGTTCTCCTGCCACCACTCCACATTAAGCTTGGACCGATGAAGCAGTTTAAGAAAGCTCTGCCAAAAGGGGGAGAGACTTTTAAGTACATGTGTACCAAGTTTCGGCAACTGTCAGAAGCAAAACTAAAACAAGGCATTTTTGTGTGTCTAGATATTCGGAAACTCATAAAGGATGACGTGTTTGAAACAAAAATGAAACTGTTGAGAAAAGGGATTTGCATTCTTTCATTCTTTTAAAGAATTTGAGAAGAATTTTTTAGGTAACAACAAAGCTCCAAAAATTAAGTCCATCATTAAGAGCATGCTGAAACATTTCAAAGTCTTGACTTGTCTGATGAATTTAAAGTTACATTTTTTACATTCCTATTTGGAGTACTTTCCTGAAAAACTTGGTGCTGTTAGCAAAGAGGAAGGAGAAATATTTAGTCAGGATATCAATCAGATCAGGGGCTGGCTGGCACTTTTCAGCCTGGGGGGGCAAACACAAGGCAGTGGCCCTTGAGTTGCAGTCTCCCACCTTTGCCCTACTTATCTCTGGCTGCTGCTTTACAGCAACAGAGATAGCATGCTTTAAAAACAGGCTTGTACATAGATATATAAATAGAATTTAGCTTGCTGCAAGGATATGGGAGCAGTACCAAGTTTATTGCCTACATAAATACTGTAACAGAAGCAAGCTGACTACATAGACACGAGAAGGATGGATTACTACGTAGATAAGGGAGCAGAACCAAGCTTACTACAGATATATGGGAGGAGAACCGAGCTTACTACAGACATTTGAGAGCAGAACCGAGCTTACTAGAGAGACATGAGAGCAGAACAGAGCTTACTACAGAGACATGGGAGCAGAACAGAGCTTACTACAGTGATATTGGAGAGGAACTGAGCTTACTACAACAGAGATAAGGGAGCAGAACTGAGATTACTACAGAGATAAGGGAGCAGAACTGAGCTTACTACAGAGATAAGGGAGCAGAACCAAGCTTACTACAGAGATAATGGAGCAGAACGGAGTTTACTACAGAGATAAGGTAGCAGAACAGAGAATACCACAGAGATAAGGGGGCAGAACTGAGCTTACTACAGAGATAAGGGAGCAGAACCAAGCTTACTACAGAGATAATGGAGCAGAATGGAGTTTACAGCAGCGATAAGGGAGCAGAACAGAGCTTACTACAGATGCAAGGGAGCAGAACTGAGCTTACTACAGAGATATGGGAAAAGAACCAAGCTTACTACAGAGATAAGGGAGCAGAACAGAGCTTACTACCGAGCTGTGGGAGAAGAACCGCGCTTACTACAGAGATATGGAAGCAGAAATGAGCTTACTACAGAGATATGGGAGTGGCACACACATATATACACTGCTCAAAAAAATAAAGGGAACACTTAAACAACAGAATATAACTCCAAGTAAATCAAACTTCTGTGAAATCAAACTGTCCAATTAGGAAGCAACACTGTTTGACAATCAATTTCATATGCTGTTGTGCAAATGGAATAGACAACAGATGGAAATTATTGGCAATTATGAAGACACACGCAATAAAGGAGTACAGGTGGGGACCACAGAACACATGTCAGTACCAATGCTTTTTGGCTGCTGTTTTGGTCACTTTTGAATGTTGGTTGTACTTTCACACTCATGGTAGCATGAGACGGGCTCTACAACCCACTCAGGTAGTGCAGCTCATCCAGTATGGCACATCAATGTGAGCTGTGGCAAGAAGGTTTGCTGTGTCTGTCAGCGTAGTGTCCAGAGGCTGAAGGCGCTACCGGGAGACAGGCCAGTACACCAGGAGATGTGGAGGGGGACATAGGAGGGCAACAACCCAGCATCAGGACTGCTACCTCAGCCTTTGTGCAAGGAGGAACAGGAGGAGCACTGCCAGAGCCCTGCAAAATGACCTCCAGCAGGCCACAAATGTGTATGTGTCTGCACAAACGGTTAGAAACCGACTCCATCATGACTCCTTTATTTTTTTTGAGCAGTATATATATATATATATATATATATATATATATATACTGTATATATAAATATATTACATAGATAGAATAAGAATAGAATAGAAATAAATAAAACAAAACATACATTCAGAGTAAAAACCTTTATTTTAAATAATGACACAGACTCCTTTATTGAGTCTAAATTAAATCATACTCACCGAATGCTTAATCCACTGAAGCCAATGTCTCCTGCAACAAAAATAAAATAATAAACCACAATATTCCACACCTGTCCAGATAATGTCTCACAGCAATCCTTATGACTTTGAGAGCAGTCACTGATGTGACAACTCTCAAAGACAAAGAAGAGATTATGGGATGCTCACAGTATAATTAAAGACTGGTGCTCAGGAGAAAAAAAGTCCTATAAGATTAGATAAACTCCGGCACTCAAAAACTGATATGTGGTATATTTTATTTTTTATTTTTTATTTCTTTTGTAAAGCCACACTTAGTGATGATATGAAGAAAAAAGTAATTAATAGTGTTGAGCGATACCTTCCGATACTTGAAAGTATCGGTATCGGATAGTATCGGCCGATACCCGAAGAATATCGGATATCGCCGATACCGATACCCGATACCAATACAAGTCAATGGGACTCAAGTATCGGAAGGTATCCTGGATGGTTCCCAGGGTCTGAAGGAGAGGAAATGTGACCGCTCACGCGACCAATCACAAGCCGCGACGTCATCGCAGGCCCTAAACTGCTCATTCTTAGGAACGGAGGCTGCCGGTTACAATCGGTAAGGTCCAGGGGCCTCCGGAAGGGTGAGTATATCCATATTTTTTATTTTAATTCTTTATTTTTTACATGAATATGGATCCCAGGGCCTGAAGGAGAGTTTCCTCTCCTTCAGACCCTGGGAACCATACACTGGGAACTTCCGATTCCGATTTCCGATACCACAAAAGTATCAGAACTCGGTATCGGAATTCCGATACCGCAAGTATCGGCTGATACCCGATACTTGCAGAATCGGAATGCTCAACACTAGTAATTACAGACTATTTATTTTACAACGTTTCGGCTAATCATGCCTTTTTCAAGTTATGTCTGTTTTCTGCAAAACAGAGAAATAAAATAATGTCATAAGATATAAATAATACAAACAAAGAAAACCAGACCATTATGGTCATGTAATAAGCCAGTGAATTATTAACCAATCTGGTTAATAATTCACTGGCTTATTATATGACCTTTGGGTGGTGGTCCTTCTCTTGTGCTCCGGATTCTTTCTTACATCTGTGGAGTCCTCCAAATGACTTCTTTGCCTCCTGTGTCTAAGCGATTTTTCCTATGTTTCGTTCTGTATGACCATAATAGTCTGGTTTTCTTTGTTTGTATTATTATATATTATGACATTATTTTATTTCTCTGTTTTGCAGAAAACAGACATAACTTGAAAAAGGCATGATTAGCCGAAACGTTGTAAAATAAATAGTCTGTAATTACTTTTTTCTTCATATCATCACTAAGTGTATGGGTGGATGACAAACTCCCATTTAGTGGCCAGTGTCAGGCAGCTGCTACAAAGGCAAATAAAATAATGGGATGCATTAAAAGAGGCATAGATGCACATGAGGAGAACATAATTTTACCTCTATACAAGCCACTGGTTCGACCACACTTAGAATACTGTGCACAGTTCTGGTCTCCAGTGTATAAGAAAGACGTAGCTGAACTAGAGCGGGTGCAGAGAAGAGCGACCAAGGTTATTAGAGGACTGGGAGGTCTGCAATACCAAGATAGGTTATTACACTTGGGGCTGTTTAGTTTGGAAAAACGAAGACTATGGGGTGATCTTATTTTAATGTATAAATATATGAGGGGACAGTACAAAGACCTTTCTGATGATCTTTTTAATCATAGACCTGAGACAGGGACAAGGGGGCATCCTCTACATCTGGAGGAAAGAAGGTTTAAGCATAATATCAGACGCGGATTCTTTACTGTAAGAGCAGTGAGACTATGGAACTCTCTGCCGTATGATGTTGTAATGAGTGATTCACTGCTAAAATTTAAGAGGGGACTGCATGCCTTTCTTGAAAAGTATAATGTCACAGGGTATATACACTAGATTCCTTGATAGGGCATTGATCCAGGGAACTAGTCTGATTGCCGTATGTGGAGTCGGGAAGGAATTTTTTTCCCCAATGTGGAGCTTACTCTTTGCCACATGGGTTTTTTTGCCTTCCTCTGGATCAACATGTTAGGGCATGTTAGGTTAGGCTATGGGTTGAACTAGATGGACTTAAAGTCTTCCTTCAACCTTAATTACTATAAACTGAGGATGTAATTTCTGACGCCATTGTGATAAGTGTGGCTTTACAAAAGAAATAAAAAATAAAAAATAAAATATACCACTTAAATGTTTTGAGTGCCGAACTCTCAATGACAGCCGGCTATACACTGACACAGGAGGCTCCGGCAGTGTATAGCACTGACCTGCCATGAGAGATGTCACACAAGTTCATTAGCTGATGAGGTCCAGTGATCTCACTTACGGCACTACTGCTACATGAGAAAGTTCACCGGACTTCATCATGAACTCGTGTGACCTCTCACATTAGTGCAGCGCTTTACACCTCGGGAGCGATGACCTCCTGTCAGTTTATCACTGGGTAGAGCAGTCACATCTCCTAATGTGACTGTTCTACATGTGAGATCGTCACCGTGGGACACTTGGGATTATATGGACTATGGTGGACAGATGAGTATATGGTGGTTTATTATTTTTTATTTTTTCTAGGAGGCAAGGACATCGGGGATTTGGTGTTAGGTGAGTATAATATGTTTCTTATTTTTTTTTGAATATGTATATAATTAATCTGCATGTTTTTTTTTTTTACTTTGAACACAGGTGCGGGCTGATGGGAGGATTAGTCTCTCATCAGCTGGAGCCTGCTGACCTGCATTAAGCTTTTTACCGCAGGTCACTGCTGCAGGTCACAATATATCTGCACAGCCACGCTGACATCTGACAGCATGACTCCGGAGTGCTTTGATGGCGGTAACTTTTTTAACTTTGAGCAAAGGCACTGGCTGACGATAGACTACTAATCCTACCAGCGGCACCTGCTGCTACTATTGTCACAGTGACAGCAGATGTACGCTGATGGGAGAAGTAGTCTCTCATCAGCCGGCACCTACTGACCTGCTTTTTACTGCAGGTCACTGCATCTCTGCGCGGTCACACCGACATCTGACAGCATTACCCTGCAAGGCTCTGATGGCGGTAACAATCTACCGGCGGTAACATTACCACCAATCCGAAGTGCTACACTGGTGCTTTCCACACTGTCACACAGCATGAAAAACATTGGCTTTTGTGCTGTGTATGGCACTCGGCTATATTCGGCGATTAAATTGACGAAGATTGCAAATTCAGCAATCAAGATCCGAATTGAATTTATTCGCTCATCTCTACTGGAGACACATGTAAAGGGTTACATTAGAAAATGTTGGCTGCAGTGCTGAGTGTAAATGTAAACCTCTTTATTATCTCACATGCATCATGTGGTAAGTGTTGTGTTTATCACCAACGTGAGCTCTGTCCAAGGCTGGACTGGCCAACTGGCAATTCTAGCAATTGCCAGGCGAGTTAGTCCAGCAGTAGGCCATATAGCCCATAACACTTTTAGCAGTGCCTGTGTCTGTGATGTATTAATTTATTTAATTTTTGTTTGCCAGTGGGGGCAATATTAGTTATTATTATAAAGAAATACAATGCGTGGCATTCTTATAAGGAGACATAATGTGAGTCATGATTATAAGGCACAATGTTGGCGTTATTATAAGGCACAATGGGGAGCACTATTATAATAAAGAAGCACAATGGTGAGAATTATTCTACAAAGGCATAATGGGGTCGCTATTATAAGAAGGTACAATGGGTGGTATAATTATAGAAAGGCACATTGGTGTTCATTATGATAATAATGAAGCACAGGTGAACTATTACTATTATTACCAGAAAGCAAAGTGGGGTATTATTTTTATACAAAGTCACAGACGTGCATTATTACTGTTGTTAGACGGAGCAGGGGGCATTAGGGTATGTGCACACGTTGCGGATTTGGCTCCGCATCCGCAGCGGATTTGGCCCTGCGGATCCGCAGCAGCTTTCCATGCAGTGTACAGTACCATGTAAACCTATGGAAAGCCAAATCCGCAGTGCACATGCTGTGGAAAATTCCAAGCAGTTTATTTTCCGCAGCATGTCAATTCATTGTGCAGAATCCGCAGCGTTTTACAACAATTCCTTTATAGGAATCCGCAGGTGTAAAAACGCAGTTGAAATCCGCACAAAATCCGCATAAAACCCACAGGGAATCCGCAGGTAAAACGCAGGCCATTTTACCTGCGGATTCGGCAGAATCCACATGAATCCGCAAAAGAATCTGCTACGTGTGCACATACCCTTAATAGTAAAAGGGCATGTAAGGAGTTAAAAGTTGCCATTATTGCTGAATATTGTGAAAAGGAACTGTATAATTATAGGGAACACAGAGGTACAGTATTACTATGTGTAGGCACTTAAGAAGCTACTATTGCTATGTGCAGTGTAGTGCCGCGGTGTTCACACGGTGCAGTAATAAAGCAGCGACCCAGGAAAGTTCACAGCAAACGTCTTTAATGTCCAAACAACTCACAAAATTAACAGCACACGGTATCCTGTGGATCGCAGCCGGGGTGTCACAACAGTCCGTATCCGAAACTGGTTGCTGAGGGCGACTGCACGATCGTATCACGCTGTGGGGTGCCAGATGTTCGCTGCTCTTGGCTCTGTATTACCTCACATAAGCTGAACGCTGCAGAGCCAACTGATCTGCCACTTGCAAACAAACAATAACACACCCAACCCTTTGCTGCAGTTTTTTCAAATGGAATCTGTGGCCATGGACCACTTGTAAAACCCGGTACTGAGGGAGCGAATTGCCCCACTTCCATCCTGTAGTTTGTTCCAAAGAAAAAAGCCCTTAATGGGTTTTCCTAAACATTGCCTTGGTCAAATAACTTGACCAGGTCCACACTTACTTTTATTTTGCACTGCAGCCACAGCTATGCCTGTGACTGCAATGCACTCCAGTGGGTTTAATACTCTTCTATGCACAACCTGGAAGATACATAGCAACCCTCGCATATAATACCTGTTACTGCCTCATAGCAGGAAGTATTACTGTGTAGGGGCAAAGAAGGAGCACCTGTTAGTGTGTGAGGCACAAAAGAAGAATATAATTACTGGGCATGACAACGGAGGAGTATTAATATAGTCCAGGGCACAAGATATAGCAGAATGTGGTTTGTTTAAAGGTGTGGGAACATGAAGCAGTTGGTACATTCTGTAGCCAGCAGTCAATTATGGTAGAAGTGATCATGGTGCTCTGGGCCGAATAGAAATGAAAAAAGAAAGAGAATGACTACGATCATCGAGAGGGAGTCACTGGCCTTATCTGTTCACTATACATATACTGTATGGTCTGCACCACACTGGTATAAAACTGATATCCACCAGTATATATTCACTAATATGTCAAACACACAGTGGGTACGGAAAGTGTAAACACCCCTTTAAATTTTTCACTCTTTGTTTCATTACAGCCATTTGGTAAATTCAAAAAAGTTTATTTTTTCACATTAATGTACACTCTGCACCCCATCTTGACTGAAAAAAGCAGAAATGTAGTAATTTTTGCAAATTTATTAAAAAAGAAAAACTGAAATATCACATGGTCATAAGTATTCATATCCTTTGCTCAGATACTCATATTTAAGTCACATGCTCTCCATTTCCTTATAATCCTCCTTGAGATGTTTCTACTCCTTCATTGGAGTCCAGCTGTGTTTAATTAAACTGATAGGACTTGAATTGGAAAGGCACACCTGTCTATATAAGACCTCACAGCTCACAGTGCATGTCAGACCAAATGAGAATCATGAGGTCAAAGGAACTGGCCAAGGAGCTCAGAGACAGAATTGGGAAACAGCAATTTTTGTCTAAGGCGGTAGATGATGATGAGACACAGTTGCTGATAAGTTAGGTTGTTGTTAAGTCAGATGCCACAATCAAGAAATTATATTATAAAAATCTCCTCTGAGTGTCCTAATGTAGAATCACTGGTCTCCTGGGACTCAACAAGGTGGGAGGAAGGAGGCTCAGGGTGAGAATTAAGTGATTCAGACTCTTCCACAGGACCATGTAGAAGACAGGGTGGTTCTGGCAAGCATGCTGGAAGCATTACCTGCTATTCAACTGACCACTTGTTCGCACTGGTGTGGCTTCAGAAATATTGTCCCGTGTCTCCCTTCAAAGTGGGACAGTAAGCTCTGTGTCATGGATGGGCGTGTTGCTTATGCTCCAGCAATTGGTGCAGCCACACCTGCCCCACATCCTCGCTGTCTGCGTGCATCATCACCAGCACTTCCACTTCCTCATCCCTTACTGCATACCATATGCATTTTGTAATTGCTAAGTCTCTGGAAGTTTCAATGACTAATTTTAAAAAAATGTAATAAAAAAAATTGTTCAACTGTAGCAGGCCAAGTGGTTTTTAAAAATTTCAAACCACTGTAATTTCACACAAAGCACTTTAAACTGCATTGATGACAATAGTCAATTTTTGAAACAAAAACATTTGGTCACCTGTAGGAGGCCAAGCAGTTTTAAAAATGTAAAACCACCATAATTTTACACAAAGCACATTAAGCTGTATGGATGACAATAGTAAATTTTTGGAATAAAAAAAATGTTGTCACCTTTAACAGGCCAAGCGGTTTTAAAAAATTTCAAATTATTATAATTTCACATAAAGAAGGTTAAACTGTATGATTGACAATAGTCTATTTTTGAAACAAAAGAATTTGGTCAACTGGAGCCGTCCAGGTGGAGTTTAAAAATTTCAAGCCACCGTAATTTCACACAAAGCAGGTGTATGGACGACAGTAGTCAATTTTTGGAACAAAAGAATTTGGTCACGTGTAGCAAGCCAAGCGGTTTTTAAAAATTTCAAAACACTGTAATTCCACACAAAGTCCATTAAATTGTATGGATGACAAGAGTCAGTATTTGGAACAAAATAAAATGTGGTCACCTGTTGCAGGCTAAGCCATTAAAAAAAAAAATTGGCTTCCGGGTCAACTGCGGTCAGCAGAAGAATGCCAGGCGGGATGTGTGGATGACTAAGGATGTGTCATCCACATGAAGCAGGGAAGGAGGAAGGCGTTTGCGACTAGAGAGGAGGTGCCAGTTTAAGACAAGAGATGTCCATCAAATTGGACCAGTCTATATGGGGGCATTATAAAACATATTTTGGGTCTATGCAGTGGGGATTGGAGATACATATACATCTCCCTAGAATTCTGTACTTCAGGCAGTAAATATGGTGGCAGTACTTTAGATTTGGAAAACCTGGTGACCATTTCCCGTTAAAGAATTCATATTTACAAGTGTTATCATATCAGATTTAACATCAATCATTTTTTTCACAGGGGTGGGCAACCTACAAGACTGATGACAAGCTGCAAGCATGTATTGATCAACGTCGTTCTATTGCATTGATCTCTGTTAATTATGTATGGAATTAAATATTTTTAATTTATAAAACAAGGTGATAATTCATGAGTAATTTTAAATATTTGAAGCAGTATTTAATAAAGAATTCCCTGTCTTTTCTAGAAATATGCTACAAAGCCAACGGCAGACATTACCAGGGGACAGTCAACATGACAGCATCAGGAATCCCTTGTCAGAAATGGAGTCAACAGGTAATGTATCTGACATTGTAATAAATATTACATTCTACAGTCTAGGCAACTAAAAGAGCTCATCAAGAAGAGGTCAGACGTTGTGATATGAACATTTGTTGAATTTTTCCCTTTGCTGCTCTCAGGAGAAATGTCAGGTTTCAAACGTGTTATCTTAATATGGGAAAAGAGCTAATAAAATAAATTCTTATTCAGCCGAGACCTTTGAAAAGTATTTACTATTCCATTCAGGCACCTGTATTTTCTTCTGCCAAGCCAGAGCCAGATTTCCAAACTCTTTATTTGGTTTTAAAATGAGAAACTTGAGATATAAACAAAATCTCTTCAAGAGCTGTGAGAAGGAGAAATGTGCAGACCCGGCTTTGGTTTCCTAAAACAGTTCTTTAAGGAAACATCATACATTTGATATTTTAAGATGATAACTTTTGTTTTAGTTTACTTAAAGGGGTTTTCCAGGGTTAGGGTGCTTTCATGCTGCGTTCAGGCTCCTGTTCAGTGGCTTCATCGGGGTTAACTCCTGAATTCCCTCGTAAAACGGGATTCTGGCATATGACTATAATGGTGACGACAGAGCGAATGTGGCATGCATAATTTTCGGAAGTATGTGCTAACTGGAGGCGGACGGACGTCCTTAGAAAAATGAATGTGCTTTTATTCTAGAAACAGCACCACTTTTGTACGTTCTGGGATAGTCTGCAGACATCATGTCGCGTTTGGAGAGCCCCTGATGTGCCTAAACAGTGGAAACCCCCCACAAGTGACCCCATTTTGGAAACTAGACCCCCCAGGGAACTTATCTAGATGTGTGGTGAGCACTATGAACTCCCAAGTGCATTACAGAAGTTTAGAACGTAGAGCCGTGAAAATAAAAAATCATATTTTTTCACAAAAATTGATCTTTTAGCAATATATTTTTTATTTTCACAAGGGAAAAAGGAGAAAATGGACTGCTAAAGTTGTTCTGCAATTTCTCCTGAGTACACTGATACCCCATATGTGGGGGAAAACCATTGGCTTTACTATACAGCATGCATCTGCTGTTTACAGCAACAATTGAAGTTAGCGCCGATCTTTTCTCTTTTCTGTTTAACCCTTTAATCCCATTGGACGTACTATCCCGTCAAGGTGACCTGTGACTTAATTCCCAGGGATGGGAAAGTACGTCATAGC
The DNA here is from genome assembly GCF_051348905.1 of Ranitomeya variabilis. Taxonomy (NCBI): domain Eukaryota; kingdom Metazoa; phylum Chordata; class Amphibia; order Anura; family Dendrobatidae; genus Ranitomeya; species Ranitomeya variabilis. The sequence continues at coordinate 460,488,673 of NC_135232.1, read as the reverse complement.
GATCAGCCGCGCTCACGGGGGGGGAGCACGGCCGATCACGGCCGGTTGTCAGCTGACAATCGCCTCTGGCACATTAACCCTTGGCACACTGCGATCAAACATGATCACAGTGTTCTGGGGGCATAGGGAAGCATCGCACAGGGAGGGGGCTCCCTGCATGCTTCCCTGAGACCCACGGTACAAGGCGATGTGCTCACCTTGTACCAAGCGTCTCCTCCCTGCAGGCCCCGGATCCAAAATGGCCGCGGGGCTGCATCCGGGTCCTGCAGGGAGGTGGTTTACCAGCGCCTGCTCAGAGCAAGCACTGGTAAGCCTGCAGCCCTGCATGTCAGGTCGCTGATCTGACACAGTGCTCTGAAAAGTGTCAGGTCAGTGATCTGACCCTATAACATAATGAGCTCCCCCCCCCCCTCGGGGCAATGTTATAAAGTAAAAAAAAAATTATTCACATGTGTAAAAAAAAAAAAAATTCCTAAATACAGAATATATATATATATATATATATATATATATATATATATATATAATGTTCCCATAAATATATTCCTTTATCTAAATAAAAAAAAAACAATAAAAGTACACATATTTAGTATCGCCGTGTCCGTAACAACCCGACCTATAAAACTGTCCCACTAGTTAAACCCTTCAGTGAACACCGTAAAAAAACAAAACAAGGCAAAAACCAACGCTTTATTATCATACCTCCGAACAAAAAGTGGAATAGCACGCGATCAAAAAGACAGATATAAATAACCATGAAAACGTCATCTTGTCCCGCAAAAAACGAGCCGCCATACAGCCTCATCAGCGAAAAAATAAAAAAGTTATAGCCCTCACAATAAAGCGGTGCGAAAATAATTATTTTTTCTATAAAATAGTTTTTATCGTATAAAAGCGCCAAAACATAAAAAAATTATATAATTGAGGTATCGCGTTAATCGTACTGACCCGAAGAATAAATCTGCTTTATCCATTTTACCAAACGTGGAACGGTATAAACATATCAACTCGTCCCACAAAAAACAAGACCTCACAAGACTCTGTGGACCAAAATATGGAAAAAAAATATAGTTTAATGTGGTAACGCAAAAAATATTTTTTGCAATAAAAAGCATCTTTTAGTGTGTGACAGCTGCCAATCATAAAAATCTGCTAGTAAATCAAACCCCCTTCATCACCCCCTTAGTTAGGGAAAAATAAAAAATAAAAAAATAAAATTATTTCCATTTTCCCATTAGGGTTAGGGCTAGGGTTAGGGTTAGGGTTAGGGCTAGGGTTAGGGTTAGGGCTAGGGTTAGGGCTGGGGTTAGGGTTGGGGCTGGGGTTAGGGCTGGGGTTAGGGTTGGGGCTAGGGTTAGGGTTGGGGCTAGGGGCTAGGGTTAGGGTTAGGGTTTGGATTACATTTATGGTTGGGATTAGGGTTAGGGGTGTGTGAGGGTTAGGGGTGTGGTTAGGGTTATGGTTGGGATTAGGGTTAGGGGTGTGTTGGAGGTAGGGGTATGGTTAAGGTTGGGGTTAGCGGTGTGGTTGGGATTAGGGGTGTGTTTGGGTTAGGGTTTCAGTTAGAATTGGGGGTTTCCACTGTTTAGGCACATCAGGGCTCTCCAAACGTAACATGGTGTCCGATCTCAATTCCAGCCAATTCTGCATTGAAAAAGTAAAACAGTGCTCCTTCCCTTCCGAGCTCTCCCGTGCGCCCAAACAGGGGTTTACCCCAACATATGGGGTATCAGCGTACTCAGGACAAATTGCATAACAACTTATGGGGTCCAATTTCTCTTGTTACCCTTGGGAAAATAAAAATTTGGGGGGCTAAAAAAACATTTTTGTGGGACAAAAATGATTTTTTATTTTCACGGCTCTGCGTTATAAACTGTAGTAAAATACTTGGGGTTCAAAGTTCTCACAACACATCTAGATAAGTTCCTTGGGGGGTATAGGTTCCAATATGGGGTCTCTTGTGAGGGGTTTCTACTGTTTAGGTACATCAGGGGCTCTTCAAATGCAACGTGACTAGTGTTGAGCATTCCGATACCGCAAGTATCGGGTATCGACCGATAGTTGCGGTATCGGAATTCCGATACCGGGATTCCGATACTTGCCGCGTATCGGATACCGGAATCGGAAGTTCCAAGATTCAAAATGCAGAAATTCAGCCAATGAGAATGATTCCAAGTGTGGGCACATCCTGTTTAGCATGGAGGGCATGAAACTACTGGCAAGGCTGTGATTGGCTGCTGAAATGATGTCATGATGCAGTTTAAAAGTCGCTGGCACCATTTTGCGATCACTCTGCTGTGAATTCAGTTAGTGACAGGACGCTGTTTGCTGACTGAGGGACAGTTTAGAGATAGCGATTTGCTTCTTTGTGCTTTCCAAAGGCTAATTTAGCAACCGCTGTGTTCACCTACTATTCACCTTGCTTTTGCCTTGTAGCGCTGTTTTCACAGCGATCTGCAAGGTCTGTGTGTGTGTGTGTGTGTGAGTGCAGCCCACTCTCTAGTCTGAGTGCAGCCACATAGGCCATCCATAGCTGGTTGTATTCAGTTCAGGGAGGGTGGTTCATTGCCTCATACTGTTCTTTTTTTTTTTTTTTTCAAGTAGTGTAGTCTGCTGCTAATTTATTCAAAAAAATCCTATTAGTGTCTTTCCACCCGTCTCCAGCTAATTTGTGGAAAAACACTACATAGGATAACGTAGAGGAGGGTTTTTGGGCCTTGCAGCGCCGTTTACGGCTGTCTGCACGGTCTCCGTGTGACTGCAGCTCGCCCTGTAGTCTGTGAGCAGCCGTAGCCTGGTTGTCTCCAGCTCAGGGTTGTTCACTGCGTCATACCGCCAAATCAATTTTCATTTTGTTTAAAGTAGTGCAGGCTGCTGCACATTTTTTCAAAAAATTCCTATTAGTGTCTTTCCACCCGTCTCCAGCTAACTTGTGGAAAAACACTACATAGGATAACGTAGAGGAGGGTTTTTGGGCCTTGCAGCGCCGTTTACGTCTGTCTTCACGGTCTCCGTGTGACTGCAGCTCTATCCGTTGTCAGTTCAGCCCCCAAAAAATAAATAAATAATAAAGTTCACCAAACACACCAGTTACACCACTTTACATTTGTGTAGGCCACATTAGCTCATATTAAAGTCTAGTCCACACTTTAGAAAATTAGTGTTTCTTATACCTGTTAGGAGGAGTTGCTCAGGAATAAGCACACAAAGCCGTTAGTACTTTTCTGCTTATCTTTATCAGTCAACCAAGATGAAGAAGGCAGTGAGTAAGGCACGTGGGCGTGGGCGTGGGCGCGGAGCAGGGAGGGGACGTGGGGATTCTGTGCCTGCTGCGGGCACCGGTGACTCATCAGCACCCACATTCACCAGGCAACAGTCGTTCATGCGCAGCTTTGTGTCAGAGCGCCGTACACCGCTGCTGCGTGAAGAACAAATTGAAGCCGTTGTCGGATGAATGGCAGCTAATGCATCAACTTCAATTAGTGCCACATCCTCTCAGACACAGAGCACTGGAGAGCAGCCATCTGTCTCTTCACCACCTGCCAAATTGCCCAGGCAGACAGAGAGCCCAGGACAGGAGCCGTCTCTACTTCTGTTCTCTGAATCTCTTGGCTTGGAAACAGGGGGCCAGCCAAGCAGCATTGGAGAAATGGAAGAAGAGGCAGGGTGCAGTGATGCCCAACAGCTTTTTCTCTCTTCCTCTGAAGAGGCGGGTGGGCCAGTGGCTCCGGTCACCACATCGCAGGCCGCATCAGCTGATGATGACACTCAGGTGCCACTTACTGGTGCGTGCTCTGCTGCTGAGACTACCCAGGAGGAGCAGTTGGGGGCAGAGGGTAGTGTAGATGATGAGGTCCTTGACCCATCTTGGCGTGAGGGACAGGAAGGTGGTGGGAGCAGCTCTGAGGAAGAGATTCCCCGTACGGCCCAAAGAGGGAGAGGGAGGGGGAAGACTGCGGATCCTGCAGCCTCCGCTTTGGCACCCGTTAGGAGCATGTCTCTTCCAAAAGCCAAAAAGGGCGCTCCCAAGACTTGCAGTGCCTGGTCCTTTTTTGACACAGTTGCAGATGACATTTGCTATGTCAGATGCAAGGTGTGTCATCACAAAGTAAAAAGAGGTCGAAATGTCAGCAACCTCAATACCTCCAACATGTGGAAACATGTGCGCAACAGGCACCCGGCGGAGTTAGAAAAACACACTGAAGAGCTAGGCCAACCAACAGCGGCAGCTACCACCTCTTCAGCTCGTGTTGCCTCTTCCTCTAGCTCACACGCAGCTGGTTCGGCTTCCTCCCAGGATCGCCGTGGAAGAATCTCTGGCCCTGTTGTCCAGAGACCCGCTGTAATTCCACCCGCAGCACCACTTTCCCAGTCATCCACACACTCCCAGCCCAGTCTACAGCCATCGGTAGTACAGGCATGGGAGAAAAGGCGGCCTTTCTCGTCAAACCACCCACGAGCACAGGCTCTGACTGCAGGCATTGCCAAACTTCTTTCACTGGAAATGCTGTCATTCAGGCTGGTGGAGACTGACAGCTTCCGTGACTTGATGTCATTGGCAGTCCCACAGTACAATGTGCCCAGCCGCTTTTACTTCAGCAGGCAAGCCGTCCCTGCCCTGCACAAGCATGTGGAGGGACACATAAAACACGCGCTACTGAACGCCATCAGTAGCAAGGTCCACCTTACCACCGATGCGTGGACCAGTCAACATGGACAGGGGCGATACCTTTCCCTCACTGCCCATTGGGATAATGTCGTTGAGCCGGGTACAGACCGTGCGAGTGGCGCAGGACGTGTCCTGCCCACTCCAAGGATTGCAGGAATCCATTCTGTACGCATTGACTCCTCCTCTTACACCAGTTCCTCAGAATCATCGCTGCAGGAGCCGTCACAGTCCACCTCCACATGGACCCGTGATGAACGTGTACCTGTTACGACCGACATGAGCACAGCCGTGGCCAAACGTCAACAGGCCGTCTTGAAATTAATTTTTTTGGGGAATCGTAGCCACACAGCGCAGGAGCTCTGGAATGCCATCAAGCAGGAGAGCGATGTGTGGTTTGTGCCAGCGAATCTCCAGCCAGGCATGGTAGTGTGTGATAATGGCCGAAATCTGGTGGCAGCTCTGGGCCTCGGCAACCTCACTCACATCCCATGTCTGGCACATGTGCTCAATTTGGTCGTGCAGAGCTTTTTGAGGGACTATCCGGATCTTGATGCACTGCTGCACAAGGTCCGCCTAGAGTGTGCTCATTTGCGGCATTCCAGCACGGCAAAAGCGCGCATTGCGGCTCTGCAGCGCCGACACCGCCTGTCGGAACATCGCATCATATGTGACCTACCTACCAGGTGGAATTCCACGTTACATATGTTGGAGCGGTTGTGTGAGCAGCAGCAAGCTGTAATGGAGTACCAGCTGCTTCAGGCGCAAAGAAGTCGCAGTCAGCGCCGTACAGACTTCACAACCACAGAGTGGGCCACTATGAATGCCAGGTTTTGCGTCCCTTTGATTATTCCACGCGGATGGCGAGTGCAGATGATGCACTAGTCAGCATGACTGTCCCCCTTATCTGCCTGCTTGAAAAATCACTGCAAGCGCTAAGGGATGATGTTGTGGAAGAGGTGGAGGATGAGGATTCACCATTTCCATCATCTTCTGGACAGTCAGCGCCACGTGGTTCCTCACAAACGCGTAGGCAGGGGACAGTTTGTGAGGAGGATGAGGAGGAGTCAATGGAGGAGGAAGACATCCGTCCAGAGGAGGGAGTTACCGAATTGTCCAGTACTCAGTGTGTACAGCGAGGGTGGGGTGATGACGAGCGGGCAGAGACCACGCCTCCAGCAGGGGACAGCGTTTCTTGGGCAGTTGGCAGTCTGCAGCACATGGTGGATTACATGCTGCAGTGCCTGAGAAACGACCGCCGCATCGCCCACATTCTCAACATGTCTGATTATTGGGTGTTCACCCTCCTCGATCCTCGCTACCGGGACAACGTAGAAAGCCTCATCACACCGTTGAACCGGGAGCGAAAAATGCGGGAGTACCAAGACACACTGGTCAATTCCATCATCTTCTCCATTCCAACTGAGAGAAGTGCTGCTAGTGCATTCCAAAGCAGCTCAGTGCGTCCAGGCAGTGGTGGAGGCTCTGCACAAAGAGGGAGCAGAAGCAGTGCCTCTGCCCAAGGCAAGACCAGTATGGCCCAACTGTGGCACAGTTTTCTGTGCCCCCCACAAAAGTCTACACCATCACAGACGGCTCCAGTCAGCAGGAGGCAACGGTTCCGTCAGATGGTGACAGACTACATGTCTTGCCCTCTTGCTGTACTCCCAGACGGCTCTTCCCCTTTCAAGTTTTGGGTCTCAAAGCTGGATACATGGCCAGAGCTAAGCCAGTATGCATTGGAGGTGCTGTCTTGCCCTGCGGTGTTGTGAATTTGCTTTTTGCTCCCTCTAGTGGTTACTAGTTTTTTGACTCTGGTTTTTCTGTCATTCCTTTTATCCGCACCTGGGTCGTTAGTTAGGGGTGTTGCTATATAAGCTCCCTGGACTTTCAGTTCAATGCCTGGCAACGTAGTTATCAGAGCTAGTCTGCTGTGCTCTTGTCTACTGATCCTGGTTCCAGTTATATCAGCTAAGTCTGCCTTTTGCTTTTTGCTATTTGTTTTGGTTTTGTATTTTTGTCCAGCTTGTTCCAAATCTATATCCTGACCTTTGCTGGAAGCTCTAGGGGCTGGTGTTCTCCCCCCGGACCGTTAGACGGTTCGGGGGTTCTTGAATTTCCAGTGTGGATTTTGATAGGGTTTTTGTTGACCATATAAGTTACCTTTCTTTATTCTGCTATCAGTAAGCGGGCCTCTCTGTGCTAAACCTGGTTCATTTCTGTGTTTGTCATTTCTTCTTACCTCACCGTCATTATTTGTGGGGGGCTTCTATCCAGCTTTGGGGTCCCCTTCTCTGGAGGCAAGAAAGGTCTTTGTTTTCCTCTACTAGGGGTAGCTAGATTCTCCGGCTGGCGCGTGTCATCTAGAATCAACGTAGGAATGATCCCCGGCTACTTCTAGTGTTGGCGTTAGGAGTAGATATATGGTCAACCCAGTTACCACTGCCCTATGAGCTGGATTTTTGTATTCTGCAGACTTCCACGTTCCTCTGAGACCCTCGCCATTGGGGTCATAACAGTTTGCCAGGCCAGTATTAAATGTTTAATGCATTGCAGAAGAGGGATTATAAGAAAGAAGATTCTGAGTTTTTTTTTTTCTCCTTCCCCTTTACCTCAGAGTGGCTATGCTTGCTGCAGACATGAATGTCCAGACCTTGATTACAAGTGTGGACCAGCTGGCTACTCGTGTGCAGGGCATACAAGACTATGTTATCAGAAATCCTAGGTCAGAACCTAAAATACCGATTCCTGAACTGTTTTCCGGAGACAGGTTTAAGTTTAGGAATTTCGTGAATAATTGTAAATTGTTTTTGTCCCTGAGACCCTGTTCATCAGGAGATTCTGCTCAGCAAGTAAAAATTGTTATTTCGTTCTTACGGGGCGACCCTCAGGATTGGGCTTTTTCGCTGGCGCCAGGAGATCCGGCATTGGCTGATCTTGATGCGTTTTTTCTGGCGCTCGGTTTACTTTATGAGGAACCCAATCTTGAGATTCAGGCAGAAAAGGCCTTGCTGTCTATGTCTCAGGGGCAGGACGAGGCTGAAGTGTATTGCCAAAAATTTCGGAAATGGTCCGTGCTGACACATTGGAACGAGTGTGCACTGGCCGCTAATTTTAGAAATGGCCTTTCTGAAGCCATTAAGAATGTTATGGTGGGTTTTCCCATTCCCACAGGTCTGAATGATACTATGGCACTGGCTATTCAAATTGACCGGCGGTTGCGGGAGCGCAAAACCGCAAATTCCCTCATGGTGTTGTCTGAACAGACACCTAATTCGGTGCAATGTGATAGAAAAACCGCAAATTCCCTCATGGTGTTGTCTGAACAGACACCTGATTTAATGCAATGTGATAGAATCCTGACTAGAAATGAGCGGAAAATTCATAGACGCCGGAATGGCTTGTGCTACTACTGTGGTGATTCTACACATGTTATCTCAGCATGCTCTAAACGTATAGCTAAGGTTGTTAGTCCTGTCACCGTTGGTAATTTGCAGCCTAAATTTATTCTGTCTGTAACTTTGATTTGCTCACTGTCATCTTATCCTGTCATGGCGTTTGTAGATTCAGGTGCTGCCCTGAGTCTCATGGATCTCTCATTTGCTAAGCGCTGTGGTTTTACTCTTGAACCATTAGAAAATCCTATTCCTCTTAGGGGTATTGATGCTACACCATTGGCAGCAAATAAACCGCAGTATTGGACTCAGGTTACCATGTGCATGACTCCTGAACACCGCGAGGTGATACGTTTCCTGGTTTTACATAAAATGCATGATTTGGTCGTTTTAGGGCTGCCATGGTTACAGACCCATAATCCAGTCCTGGACTGGAAGGCTATGTCAGTCTCAAGTTGGGGCTGTCGTGGTATTCATGAGGATTCCCTGCCTGTGTCTATTGCTTCTTCTACGCCTTCGGAAGTTCCGGAGTATTTGTCTGATTATCAGGATGTCTTCAGTGAGTCTGAGTCCAGTGCACTGCCTCCTCATAGGGACTGTGACTGTGCTATAGATTTGATCCCAGGCAGTAAATTTCCTAAGGGAAGACTGTTTAATCTGTCGGTACCTGAACATACCGCTATGCGTTCATATATCAAGGAGTCTCTGGAAAAAGGACATATTCGTCCGTCTTCTTCCCCTCTTGGTGCGGGATTCTTTTTTGTGGCAAAAAAGGACGGATCTTTGAGACCTTGTATTGATTATCGGCTTTTAAATAAGATCACTGTCAAATTTCAGTATCCTTTACCGCTGTTGTCTGACTTGTTTGCCCGGATTAAGGGTGCCAAGTGGTTCACCAAGATAGACCTTCGTGGTGCGTACAACCTTGTGCGCATTAAGCAAGGTGATGAATGGAAAACCGCATTCAATACGCCCGAAGGTCATTTTGAGTACTTGGTGATGCCTTTTGGGCTCTCCAATGCGCCTTCAGTTTTTCAGTCCTTTATGCATGACATTTTCCGGAAGTATCTGGATAAATTTTTGATTGTTTATCTGGATGATATTTTGGTTTTTTCTGATGATTGGGATTCGCATGTGGAGCAGGTCAGGTTGGTCTTTGAAATTTTGCGTGAAAATTCTTTGTTTGTCAAGGGCTCAAAGTGTCTCTTTGGTGTACAGAAGGTTCCCTTTTTGGGGTTCATTTTTTCCCCTTCTGCTGTGGAGATGGACCCAGTCAAGGTCCGAGCTATTCTTGATTGGACTCAGCCCTCGTCAGTTAAGAGTCTTCAGAAGTTCTTGGGCTTCGCTAACTTCTACCGTCGTTTTATCGCTAATTTTTCTAGCATTGTGAAACCTTTGACGGATATGACCAAGAAGGGCTCCGATGTAGCTAACTGGGCTCCTGCTGCCGTGGAGGCTTTCCAGGAGTTGAAACGCCGGTTTACTTCGGCGCCTGTTTTGTGCCAGCCTGACGTCTCACTTCCCTTTCAGGTTGAGGTGGATGCTTCGGAGATTGGGGCAGGGGCCGTTTTGTCGCAGAGAGGCCCTGGTTGCTCTGTTATGAAACCTTGTGCCTTTTTCTCTAGGAAGTTTTCGCCTGCCGAGCGAAATTATGATGTGGGCAATCGGGAGTTGTTGGCCATGAAATGGGCATTTGAGGAGTGGCGTCATTGGCTCGAGGGTGCTAAGCATCGTGTGGTGGTCTTGACTGATCACAAAAATCTGATGTATCTCGAGTCTGCTAAACGCCTTAATCCGAGACAGGCCCGCTGGTCATTGTTTTTCTCCCGCTTTGATTTTGTTGTCTCGTATTTACCAGGTTCAAAGAATGTGAAGGCCGATGCTCTTTCTAGGAGCTTTGTGCCTGATGCTCCTGGAGTCGCTGATCCTGTTGGTATTCTTAAAGATGGAGTTATCTTGTCAGCTATTTCTCCGGATCTGCGATGTGTGTTGCAGAGATTTCAGGCTGATAGGCCTGAGTCTTGTCCACCTGACAGACTGTTTGTCCCGGATAAGTGGACCAGCAGAGTCATTTCCGAGGTTCATTCCTCGGTGTTGGCAGGTCACCCGGGAATTTTTGGCACCAGAGATCTGGTGGCCAGGTCCTTTTGGTGGCCTTCCTTGTCAAGGGATGTGCGGTCATTTGTGCAGTCCTGTGGGACTTGTGCTCGAGCTAAGCCTTGCTGTTCTCGTGCCAGCGGTTTGCTCTTGCCCTTGCCTGTCCCGAAGAGACCTTGGACACATATCTCCATGGATTTCATTTCTGATCTTCCGCTATCTCAGGGCATGTCCGTTATCTGGGTGATATGTGATCGCTTCTCCAAGATGGTCCATTTGGTTCCTTTGCCTAAGCTGCCTTCCTCTTCCGATCTGGTTCCTGTGTTTTTCCAGAACGTGGTTCGTTTGCACGGCATCCCTGAGAATATTGTGTCAGACAGAGGATCCCAGTTCGTTTCCAGGTTCTGGCGATCCTTTTGTAGTAGGATGGGCATTGATTTGTCGTTTTCGTCTGCTTTCCATCCTCAGACTAATGGACAGACGGAGCGAACCAATCAGACTTTGGAGGCTTATTTGAGGTGTTTTGTCTCTGCTGATCAGGACGATTGGGTGACATTCTTGCCGTTGGCTGAGTTTGCCCTTAATAATCGGGCTAGTTCCGCCACCTTGGTTTCGCCTTTTTTCTGCAACTCTGGTTTCCATCCTCGCTTTTCTTCGGGTCATGTGGAGCCTTCTGACTGTCCTGGGGTGGATTCTGTGGTGGATAGGTTGCAGCGGATCTGGAATCATGTGGTGGACAACTTGAAGTTGTCACAGGAGAAGCCTCAGCGCTTTGCCAACCGCCGCCGCGGTGTGGGTCCCCGACTACGCGTTGGGGATTTGGTGTGGCTTTCTTCCCGCTTTGTTCCTATGAAGGTCTCCTCTCCCAAATTTAAACCTCGTTTTATTGGGCCTTACAAGATATTGGAAATCCTTAATCCTGTATCTTTTCGTCTGGATCTTCCTGTGTCGTTTGCTATTCACAATGTATTTCATAGGTCCTTGTTGCGGCGGTACATTGTGCCTGTAGTTCCTTCTGCTGAGCCTCCTGCTCCGGTGTTGGTTGAGGGCGAGTTGGAGTACGTGGTGGAGAAGATCTTGGATTCTCGCCTCTCCAGGCGGAGGCTTCAGTACCTGGTCAAGTGGAAGGGCTATGGTCAGGAGGATAATTCCTGGGTGGTCGCCTCTGATGTTCATGCGGCCGATTTAGTTCGTGCCTTTCATGCCGCTCATCCTGATCGCCCTGGTGGTCGTGGTGAGGGTTCGGTGACCCCTCACTAAGGGGGGGGTACTGTTGTGAATTTGCTTTTTGCTCCCTCTAGTGGTTACTAGTTTTTTGACTCTGGTTTTTCTGTCATTCCTTTTATCCGCACCTGGGTCGTTAGTTAGGGGTGTTGCTATATAAGCTCCCTGGACCTTCAGTTCAATGCCTGGCAACGTAGTTATCAGAGCTAGTCTGCTGTGCTCTTGTCTACTGATCCTGGTTCCAGTTATATCAGCTAAGTCTGCCTTTTGCTTTTTGCTATTTGTTTTGGTTTTGTATTTTTGTCCAGCTTGTTCCAAATCTATATCCTGACCTTTGCTGGAAGCTCTAGGGGCTGGTGTTCTCCCCCCGGACCGTTAGACGGTTCGGGGGTTCTTGAATTTCCAGTGTGGATTTTGATAGGGTTTTTGTTGACCATATAAGTTACCTTTCTTTATTCTGCTATCAGTAAGCGGGCCTCTCTGTGCTAAACCTGGTTCATTTCTGTGTTTGTCATTTCTTCTTACCTCACCGTCATTATTTGTGGGGGGCTTCTATCCAGCTTTGGGGTCCCCTTCTCTGGAGGCAAGAAAGGTCTTTGTTTTCCTCTACTAGGGGTAGCTAAATTCTCCGGCTGGCGCGTGTCATCTAGAATCAACGTAGGAATGATCCCCGGCTACTTCTAGTGTTGGCGTTAGGAGTAGATATATGGTCAACCTAGTTACCACTGCCCTATGAGCTGGATTTTTGTATTCTGCAGACTTCCACGTTCCTCTGAGACCCTCGCCATTGGGGTCATAACACTGCGGCCAGTGTATTATCGGAACGTGTCTTTAGTGCTGCAGGTGGTGTACTAACTGACCGTCGCATGCGACTATCCTCCGATAACGTTGACCGGCTTACTTTCCTGAAAATGAACAAGGCCTGGATCTCGCAGGAATTTGCCACTCCTCCTCCTGATTAAATAATTAGGTCACTGTATACGTTATCCAGGTCTCCTGTTGTGTTCATCTTTCTACCACCTGAACTTAAATTCCTGGGCTCCAACACCGCCAGTTGAGGCTCAGAAGTGCCGTCTGCACAGTCAAAACATACGACCCAGTGTTATTGGGTTTCAGTAACGTCAGCTGATCCCCAGCTGTGTAGCCGGCAATGTGTCATGCGACCGCCACGCTGACACAACAACTGAAATGTAAGGGAATCTGTCCCCCCCCCAAGGCGTTTGTTACTGAAAGAGCCACCTTGTGCAGCAGTAATGCTGCACAAGGAAAAGGTAGCTATTTTGGTTTAGCTCCTTGCACACGCAGAACTTAACACTTATAAAATGTGTCCACTGATACCGTAAAACCGTCCCGGAGGTGGGACTTTCCTTCGTAATATGACGCAGCACAGCCGTCATTCCTACCCCCCCGGCGCTGCGCCCCGGCTCCTCAGCGTTGTTTGATTCCGTCCCGGAGCCTGCGCTGTTATGTTATCCCGTGGCCAGGCACACTTAGCGCTGCCCGTCTTCTGGCATCATTTGGTGTCAGGATGGCTGCGCCTGTGCGGCCGCGCTGGCCGAGAGCCCGCCTCGCAGTGTCTTCTGATTTAATCCCACTGGGGTCCTGGGATCCATGGACATGCGCATTGCATATCTGAACCTCCACCTCTCACTCATCTCCCTATGGCTTCTTCAGACTGTTCGGTGTCAGCTGGTCCCTAATAGCATGCCACGGTCGTGACACCGCACAGTCTTAAGAAGCCGTAGGGAGGGGAGTGAGAGGCGAGGATATGCACTGCGCATGGCCATGGATCCCAGGCCCCCAGTGGGATAAAATCAGAAGACACTGCGAGGCGGGCTCTCGTCCAGCGCGGCCGCACAGGCGCAGCCAGCCTGACACCAAATGATGTCAGAAGATGGGCAGCGCTAAGTGTGCCTGGCCAAGGGATAACTTAACAGCGCAGGCTCCGGGACGGTATCAAACAACGCTGAGGAGCCGGGGCGCGGCGCCGGGGGGGTAGGAATGACGGCTGTGCTGCGTCATATTACGAAGGAAAGTCCCACCTCCGGGACGGTTTCACGGTTTCAGGGGACACATTTTATAAGTGTTTAGTTCTGTGTTTGCAAGGAGCGTGATGAAAAGAGCCACCTTTTCCTTTTGCATCTTTTGTGCTGCACAAGCTGGCTCTTTCAGCTACAAACGCCTTGGGGGGGGTTAAAGGTTCCCTTTCGACTTTCTCAGGCTTTGGCCTACATTGTGTTCCTCTGCTTTTCCACCTGTCCCTGGGCTCCAACACCGCCAGTTGCCGTCCAGAAGTGCTGTCCGCACAGTCCCAACAGTCGCTCCTCTGTTATTGGGGTTCAGTAACGTCAGCTGTTCCCCAGCTGTGTGTGTGGCAATCCCTCCTACCTCCTCCACCTCCCCCTCCTGTCCCTGGGCTCCAACACCGCTAGTTGCCGTCCAGTAGTGCTGTACGCACAGTCAACAGTCCCTCCTCTGTTATTGGGGTTCAGTAACGTCAGCTGTTCCCCTGCTGTGTGTGTGGCAATCCCTCCTACCTCCTCCTACCTCCTCCTCCTCCACCTGTCCCTGGGATCCAACACCGCCAGTTGCCGTCCAGAAGTGCTGTACGCACAGTCAACAGTCCCTCCTCTGTTATTGGGGTTCAGTAACGTCAGCTGTTCCCCTGCTGTGTGTGTGGCAATCCCTCCTACCTCCTCCTACCTCCTCCTCCTCCACCTGTCCCTGGGCTCCAACACCGCCAGTTGCCGTCCAGAAGTGCTGTACGCACAGTCAACAGTCCCTCCTCTGTTATTGGGGTTCAGTAACGTCAGCTGTTCCCCTGCTGTGTGTGTGGCAATCCCTCCTACCTCCTCCTACCTCCTCCTCCTCCACCTGTCCCTGGGCTCCAACACCGCCAGTTGCCGTCCAGAAGTGCTGTACGCACAGTCAACAGTCCCTCCTCTGTTATTGGGGTTCAGTAACGTCAGCTGTTCCCCTGCTGTGTGTGTGGCAATCCCTCCTACCTCCTCCTACCTCCTCCTCCTCCACCTGTCCCTGGGCTCCAACACCGCCAGTTGCCGTCCAGAAGTGCTGTACGCACAGTCAACAGTCCCTCCTCTGTTATTGGGGTTCAGTAACGTCAGCTGTTCCCCTGCTGTGTGTGTGGCAATCCCTCCTACCTCCTCCTACCTCCTCCTCCTCCACCTGTCCCTGGGCTCCAACACCGCCAGTTGCCGTCCAGAAGTGCTGTACGCACAGTCAACAGTCCCTCCTCTGTTATTGGGGTTCAGTAACGTCAGCTGTTCCCCTGCTGTGTGTGTGGCAATCCCTCCTACCTCCTCCTACCTCCTCCTCCTCCACCTGTCCCTGGGCTCCAACACCGCCAGTTGCCATCCAGAAGTGCTGTACGCACAGTCAACAGTCCCTCCTCTGTTATTGGGGTTCAGTAACATCAGCTGTTCCCCTGCTGTGTGTGTGGCAATCCCTCCTACCTCCTCCTACCTCCTCCTCCTCCACCTGTCCCTGGGATCCAACACCGCCAGTTGCCGTCCAGAAGTGCTGTACGCACAGTCAACAGTCCCTCCTCTGTTATTGGGGTTCAGTAACGTCAGCTGTTCCCCAGCTGTGTGTGTGGCAATCCCTCCTACCTCTTCCTACCTCCTCCTCCTCCACCTGTCCCTGGGCTCCAACACCGCCAGTTGCCGTCCAGAAGTGCTGTACGCACAGTCAACAGTCCCTCCTCTGTTATTGGGGTTCAGTAACGTCAGCTGTTCCCCAGCTGTGTGTGTGGCAATCCCTCCTACCTCCTCCACCTCCCCCTCCTGTCCCTGGGCTCCAACACCGCCAGTTGCCGTCCAGAAGTGCTGTACGCACAGTCAACAGTCCCTCCTCTGTTATTGGGGTTCAGTAACGTCAGCTGTTCCCCTGCTGTGTGTGTGGCAATCCCTCCTACCTCCTCCTACCTCCTCCTCCTCCACCTGTCCCTGGGCTCCAACACCGCCAGTTGCCGTCCAGAAGTGCTGTACGCACAGTCAACAGTCCCTCCTCTGTTATTGGGGTTCAGTAACGTCAGCTGTTCCCCTGCTGTGTGTGTGGCAATCCCTCCTACCTCCTCCTACCTCCTCCTCCTCCACCTGTCCCTGGGCTCCAACACCGCCAGTTGCCGTCCAGAAGTGCTGTCCGCACAGTCCCAACAGTCGCTCCTCTGTTATTGGGGTTCAGTAACATCAGCTGTTCCCCAGCTGTGTGTGTGGCAATCCCTCCTACCTCCTCCACCTCCCCCTCCTGTCCCTGGGCTCCAACACCGCTAGTTGCCGTCCAGTAGTGCTGTACGCACAGTCAACAGTCCCTCCTCTGTTATTGGGGTTCAGTAACGTCAGCTGTTCCCCTGCTGTGTGTGTGGCAATCCCTCCTACCTCCTCCTACCTCCTCCTCCTCCACCTGTCCCTGGGCTCCAACACCGCCAGTTGCCGTCCAGAAGTGCTGTACGCACAGTCAACAGTCCCTCCTCTGTTATTGGGGTTCAGTAACGTCAGCTGTTCCCCAGCTGTGTGTGTGGCAATCCCTCCTACCTCCTCCTACCTCCTCCTCCTTCACCTGTCCCTGGGCTCCAACACCACCAGTTGCCGTCCAGAAGTGCTGTACGCACAGTCAACAGTCCCTCCTCTGTTATTGGGGTTCAGTAACGTCAGCTGTTCCCCAGCTGTGTGTGTGGCAATCCCTCCTACCTCCTCCACCTCCCCCTCCTGTCCCTGGGCTCCAACACCGCCAGTTGCCGTCCAGAAGTGCTGTACGCACAGTCAACAGTCCCTCCTCTGTTATTGGGGTTCAGTAACGTCAGCTGTTCCTCAGCTGTGTGTGTGGCAATCCCTCCTACCTCCTCCACCTCCCCCTCCTGTCCCTGGGCTCCAACAACGCTAGTTGCCGTCCAGAAGTGCTGTCCGCACAGAGCAAAACACCTCGCCAATGTGTTAGTGGGGTTCAGCACCGCCAGCTGTTCCCCTGCTGTGCAGCCGGCAACGTGTACTGCGACCGCCACGCAGGCACAACAAGTTAAATTTAAGGGAACCTGTCCCCCCCCCCAGGCGTTTGTTACTGAAGGAGCCACCTTGTGCAGCAGTAATGATGCAAAGGGAAAAAGTGCCTCTTTTCGTGGTGCTACTTGCACATGCTGATCCTAACACTTATGAAAAGTGTCCCCTCCTACCGTGATACCGTCCGGTTGGTGGAACTTTCCTTTGTGATGTGACACAGCACAGCCGTCATTCTTACCCCCTTGGCGCCGTGCGCCTCCTCCTCAGCGTTGTTTGAATCAGTCCCGGAGCCTGCGCTGTTAGGTTAGCCCTTGGCCATGCACACATTTTGCGCTGCCCGTCTTCTGACATCATTTGGTGTCAGGCTGGCTGCGCCTGTGCGGCCGCGCTGGCCGAGAGCCCGCCTCGTACTGTCTTCTGATTTAATCCCACTGGGGGCCAGAGATCCATAGACATGCGCAGTGCATATCTGAACCTCCACCTCTCACTCATCTCCCTACGGCTTATTCAAACTGTGCGGTGTCAGCTGGTCCCTAATAGCATGCCACGGCTCTTCTACTTTGTAACCCCTGAGGGGGGGTTAAAGGTTACCTTTGAAATTGGTTCAAGTAGGCTTTGGCCTACACTCTGCTCCCCCTGCAGAGCCCGGGCTCCAACACCGCCAGTTGGGGCCCGGTACTGCTAGCTGCACAGAGCCAAACACCAGCCAATGTGTCAGTGGGGTTCAGCACCGCCAGCTGTTCCCCTGCTGTGCAGCCGGCAACGTGTCCTGCAACAGCCACGCAGGCACAACAGACCCAAAGCTGCCGCCAGTGCAGGCTTCGGCCTACACTCTGCTCCATCTCCTCCTCCTGCTGACCCCGGGCTCTAACACCGCCAGTTGGGGCCCGGTACTGCTAGCTGCACAGAGAAAAACACCAGCCAATGTGTCAGTGGGGTTCAGCACCGCCAGCTGTTCCCCTGCTGTGCAGCCGGCATCGTGTCCTGCAAAAGCCACGCAGACACTTGCTCTTGTACCTTCTGCTCCCCATCCTGGTTCCAGTACCATCAGCTGGTTCCGGGCAGAGCCTTTGGCTTAGGTGCCTCCCTCTGGGTATCCGAGTTCCACCAACGTCAGGTGGTCCTTGGTAGTGCTTTCAGGCACGGGTACCTCCTGCTTAGTAACCGGGTTCCAGTAACGTCAGCTGGTCTTCGGTAGTTCCATTGGCTCTTGGACCTTCGGCTACCCATCCGGGTTCCAGCACCGTCAGCTGGTTCTCGGCAGTGTCTTTTGCTCTTGTACCTTCTGCTCCCCATCCTGGTTCCAGTACCGTCAGCTGGTTCCGGGCAGAGCCTTTGGCTTAGGTGCCTCCCTCTGGGTATCCGAGTTCCACCAACGTCAGGTGGTCCTTGGTAGTGCTTTCAGGCACGGGTACCTCCTGCTTAGTAACCGGGTTCCAGTAACGTCAGCTGGTCCTCGGTAGTTCCATTGGCTCTTGGACCTTCGGGTAGCCATCCGAGTTCCAGTTCCATCAGCTGGTTCTCGGCATTTTCTCAGCCTTCTTGTACCTTCTGCTACATTTCCAAGTTCAAGAGACTAAACACGATGACCCGGAAGACCACCCCTAAGATGACGACGACACCAGAGACGACAACCACCGTGATGACGGCGACCCTGGAGACGATGACCCCGAAGACCACCCCGATGATGACGACCCCGGAGACGACGACCCTGAAGACCACCCCGATGACGACGACCCCGGAGACGACGACCCTGGAGACGACGACGACCTGGAAGACAGAGAAGCAGAAGAACAAGAGGCTGCAGAACAAAGAGCAGAAGAACATTAAGCATAACACTAAATATCAGAGCAAAAAATATTATCTAAATTATAAGCAGAAGAAGACTAAGCAGTGTATGGCGGTGAGTCCGTTCCTCCTCGTGGTGCCCCTGGATAAAGCCTGATGCTGCAGGCCAAACTGAACGCGGACAAATGTAACTCTTTTGTGACAGGCAGAACGGAAGGTGTAATCTTCAAACTTTTATAGATAACAACTACGGGAATGCCTGTCACAAATAAGAATATGATGAAGAAGTAGAATATGATGAAGATAATAGTAAAATAAAAAGAATATGAACAATGTAAGAAAAAAAATAATAGGTAGAAGATGAAGAAGAAGATGAATAAGGTGAAGAAGTTGATGTCAAAGAAGCTGATGATGAGGATAATGAAGAAGAAAGTGTGGGAGAAGTAAAAAAGAAGGTGAAGGGCGTGGAAGTAGTGAAACATCAATATCTGACAAAATAAAAAAAAATTAACATAGTCAAAATCTTTCTACCGCCGAACGTCATAAAAAAAAAACAAAACCTGCTATTCTATTACATTGGGCTAAACCTCTGTGCCTTTAATGTCTCCGCCACGTCCCCCAATACATCCTACATTATTCTTAGTTGTTTTCCTTCATGTAGAATGAACCTACAAGTTTATAAAGGGTTTATTTTAATTCCGATATTTTCGTCCCATTGACTTGCATTGGGATCGGGTATCGGTATCGGATTAGATCCGATATTTTGACGGTATCGGCCGATACTTTCCGATACCAATACTTTCCGATATCGGAAAGTATCGCTCAACACTAAACGTGACGCCTGCAGACCAATCCATCTAAGTCTGCTTTCCAAATGGCGCTCCTTCCCTTCCGAGCTCTGCCATGCGCCCAAACGGTGGTTCCCCCCCACATATAGGGTATCAGCGTACTCAGTACAAATTGGACAACAACTTTTGGGGTACAATTTCTCTTGTTACCCTTGGAAAAATACAAAACTGGGTAATAAATATAATTTTTGTGGAATAAAAATGATTTTTTATTTTCACGGCTCTGCGTTATTAAGTGTAGTGAAACACTTGGGGGTTCAAAGTTCTCACAACACATCTAGCTAAGTTCCTTGGGGGATCTAGTTTCCAATATGGGGTCACTTGTGGGGGGTTTCTTCTGTTTAGGTACATCAGGGGCTCTGCAAATGCAACGTGATGCCTGCAGACCAATCCATCTAAGTCTGCATTCCAAATGGCGCTCCTTCCATTCCGAGCTCTGCCATACACCCAAACGGTGGTACCCCCCACATATGGGGTATCAGCATACTCAGGACAAATTGGACAGCAGCTTTTGGAGACCAATTTCTCCTGTTACCCTTGGAAAAATACAAAACTGGGTGTTAAAGATAATGTTTGTGGAAAAAAAATGATTTTTTATTTTCACGGCTCTGCGTTATTAACTGTAGTGAAACACTTGGGGGTTCAAAGCTCTCACAACACATCTAGTTAAGTTCTTTGGGGGTCTAGTTTCCAATATGGCACCACTTGTGGGGGTTTCAAAGTTTAGGCACATCAGGGGCTCCCCAAGCCAACATGGCGTCCCATCTCAATTCCAGCCAATTTTGCATTGAAAAGTCAAATGGCACTCCTTCCCTTCTGAGCTCTGCCATGCACCCAACCAGTGGTTTACCCCCACATATGGGGTATCAGCGTACTCAGGACAAATTGCACAACAACGAAAGGGGTACAATTTCCCCTGGTATCCTTGGGAAAATAAAAAATTGAGGGCGAAAATTTCATTTTGTGAAAAAATATTATTTTTTATTTTTACGGCTCTATATTATAAACTTCTGTGAAGCACTTGGTGGGTCAAAGTGCTCACCACACATCTAGATAAGTTCCTTAGAGGGTCTACTTTCCACAGTGGTGTCACTTGTTGGGGGTTTCAATGTTTAGGCACATTAGTGGCTCTCCAAACACTACATGGCATCCCATCTCAATTACAGCCAATTTTGCATTGAAAAGTCAAATGGCACTCCTTCCCTTCCGAGCTCTGCCATGCGCACAAACAGTGGTTTACCCCCACATATGGGGTATCGGGGTACTCAGGACAAATTGTTCAACAACTTTTGGTGTCCATTTTCTCCTGTTACCCCTGGGAAAATAAAACAAATTGGAGCTGAAGTAAATTTCTTGTGAAAAAAAATTAAATGTTCATTTTTTTAAAAAACATTCCAAAAATTCCTGTGAAACACCTGAAGGGTTAATAAACTTCTTGAATGTGGTTTTGAGCACCTTGAGGGGTGCAGTTTTTAGAATGGTGTCACACTTGGTTATTTTCTATCATATAGACTCCTCAAAATGACTTCAAATGTGACGTGATCCCTAAAAAAAAATGGTGTTGTAAAAATGAGAAATTGCGGGTCAACTTTTAACCCTTATAACTCCGTAACAAAAAAAGATTTTGTTTCCAAAACTTGTAGATTGTGAGCCCTCGCGGGCAGGGTCCTCTCTCCTCCTTTACCAGTTGTGACTTGTATTGTTCAAGATTATTGTACCTGTTTTTATTATATATACCCCTCCTCACATGTAAAGCGCCATGGAATAAATGGCGCTATAATAATAAATAATAATAATAATAAATTGTGCTGATTAGGGTTGAGCGACTTTCATTTTTTTAAGATCGAGTAGGGTTTTGGGAAACCCGATTTTGTCCAGAGTCGAGTCGAGTGCAGTCGGCCGATTATCGCTAAAAGTCGGGGATCGACCGAAACACGAAACCCAATGCAAGTCAATGGGGAAGCATAGTCGGCAGTGAGTGGAGGCCAGGAAAACACCTACAGTGCCCATTTTAATGCCAAAAACATCCATTCTTGTTTCTGAAGCTTGCCAATCTTAATTAACTGTATAATAATAGTTGGGCATAGGGAATTGGGGGAAAGTTGTGGGGGGAGTAGGGCTGGCTCAAGTTTTTCGTGGGCCCAGGAAATGCGGACTACGTCACGGCGGTGTTGCAGGGAAAGGTAAGTATTTAAAAGTTGCAAGTGCTGTGATCCTGAGCAAGCAGGGGGGGGCCCACTCGTTCGCATTGCCACTGGCACAGGGCCCCTCAAAGTACGGCGGTGTGTTTGCATGGCGGGGGCGCCTCCCACCAGCAGCGACACTTTTGCGTACTCTGAGGGGCCCTGTGCCAGTGACGTCGCCAACGAGTATGCCCCCCCACCTGATGAAGGAACCTGCACTTTCATCTGCACCTTCCTCTTTGTCCCTGTGTAAGGTGGTATAACATGCGGGAAGGGGAACCTTACTTTCAGCAGGGTCAGATTCTGGCTGTGTAGAGTACAAGGGGAATGTAGTGGTCTAGGTCAATGTACCAGCAGACTCATTTAGCAGTGGCTGGGCAATGGGCAGGATGAGGAGGAAACAGATATAGGGCCAAAGAATAAAGTAGGCTACATGCAGTTCAAAATTGGTAACAGGACTAAACAGGCGGCATTGCTTTGTTCAGTGGAGTAGCAAACCCAAGAGCAGCAGACACTGTTTCAAGGGCCTAACCACACTAGTAGGCCAAATGCAGTTTAATATCTGATAGTATAGGGCGAAAGCCAGAATGTGGAAGCTCAGCTTTGTTCAGTTGAGGACAACACCAGGGAGGGGCACACAGACAGACACCTTTAGTAGGCCGGAAAAGCCTATTGCATTTTTTAAAATGGTAATTTGGAGCAGAAGCTTGAAGCTCAGCTTTATTTAGTTTAGGGCAACACCAGGGAGGGGCAGAAGCCGTTAGTAGGCCCTAACCACCCTTTTTTTTTTTTAAAACCACTTAATGAGAGCCGGAAGGTTGAAGCTCAGCTTTATTTAGTTGAGGACAACACCAGGCAGGGGCACACAGACAGACACCTTTAGTAGGCCGGAAAAGCCTATTGCATTTTTTAAAATGGTAATTTGGAGCAGAAGGTTGAAGCTCAGCTTTATTTAGTTGAGGGCAACACCAGGCAGGGGCACACAGACAGACACCTTTAGTAGGCCGGAAAAGCCTATTGCATTTTTTAAAATGGTAATTTGGAGCAGAAGGTTGAAGCTCAGCTTTATTTAGCTGAGGGCAACACCAGGCAGGGGCACACAGACAGACACCTTTAGTAGGCCGGAAAAGCCTATTGCATTTTTTAAAATGGTAATTTGGAGCAGAAGGTTGAAGCTCAGCTTTATTTAGTTGAGGGCAACACCAGGGAGGGGCAGAAGCCGTTAGTAGGCCCTAACCACCATTTTTTTTTTTTAAAACCACTTAATGAGAGCCGGAAGGTTGAAGCTCAGCTTTATTTAGTTGAGGGCAACACCAGGGAGGGGCAGAAGCCGTTAGTAGGCCCTAACCAAAGTTGAAGGCCAAATGCAGTTTAATTTCTGATACTATAGGCCGAAAGCCAGAAGGTGGAAGCTCCGATTTAGACAGTGGAGGACAATTTGAATTAGGGACTGCAGACAGACTTAGTAGGCTGTCCCCTGTGGACCATGCATCCACCACATTAACCCATTGCGCCGTAATGGACACGTAATCTTCCGTGGCCATGCCTACAGGTCCATGCGTCTGTTGTCAGGTGCACCTTTGTACTCACAGATTGCCAGAGTGCATGGACAATGCGGTCTTCTACATGCTGGTGGAGGGTTGGGATGGCTTTTCTCGCAAAAGAAGTGTCGACTGGTTAGCTTGTAGCGTGGTACAGCGTAGTCCATCATGGCCTTATTAATAGTAAATAAAATATATAACTAGGCTCTATGAACTTTTAAATAGGTTCCAGGGGTACACGGGCAGCATTGGTGTGGTCAGTGGAGGAGTATTGCAAGTAGGGGCTGCAGACAGGCTATCAAAGGCCTAAAATAACAAACAGTAGGCAGTCATGGCAGTTTTACATCGGTTACATGGATACACAGGCAGGCACTCCAGGCAGCATTGTGGTCAGTGGAGGAGTATTGCAAGTAGGGGCCGCAGACAGGCTATCAAAGGCCTAAAATAACAAACAATAGGCTCATTGCAGTTTTACAGCGGTTACATGGATAGACGGGCAGGCAGCTTGGTGGTGAGTGGAGGAGTATTTAAAGTAGGGACCGCAGACAGGCTATCAAAGGCCTAACATAACAAACAATAGGCTCATGGCAGTTTTACAGCGGTTACATGGATACACGGGCAGGCAGCTTGGTGGTCAGTGGAGGAGTATTTAAAGTAGGGACCGCAGACAGGCTTCAAAGGCCTAACATAAGAAAATGGGCTGGCTGTAGGCACTTTATAATTGGTTCCAGGGGTACACGGGCAGCAGTGGTCTGGTCAGTGGAGGACTAGTGGAAGGAGGGACCGCAGACAGGCTTCAAAGGCCTAAAATAACAAACAATAGGCTCATGGCAGTTTTACAGCGGTTACATGGATACACGGGCAGGCAGCTTGGTGGTCAGTGGAGGAGTATTTAAAGTAGGGACCGCAGACAGGCTTCAAAGGCCTAACATAAGAAAATGGGCTGGCTGTAGGCACTTTATAATTGGTTCCAGGGGTACACGGGCAGCAGTGGTCTGGTCAGTGGAGGACTAGTGGAAGGAGGGACCGCAGACAGGCTTCAAAGGCCTAAAATAACAAACAATAGGCTCATGGCAGTTTTACAGCGGTTACATGGATACACGGGCAGGCAGCTTGGTGGTCAGTGGAGGAGTATTTAAAGTAGGGACCGCAGACAGGCTTCAAAGGCCTAACATAAGAAAATGGGCTGGCTGTAGGCACTTTATAATTGGTTCCAGGGGTACACGGGCAGCAGTGGTCTGGTCAGTGGAGGACTAGTGGAAGGAGGGACCGCAGACAGGCTTCAAAGGCCTAACATAAAAAAATGGGCTGGCTGTAGGCACTTTATAATTGGTTCCAGGGGTACACGGGCAGCAGTGGTCTGGTCAGTGGAGGACTAGTGGAAGGAGGGACCGCAGACAGGCTTCAAAGGCCTAACATAAAAAAATGGGCTGGCTGTAGGCACTTTATAATTGGTTCCAGGGGTACACGGGCAGCAGTGGTCTGGTCAGTGGAGGACTAGTGGAAGGAGGGACCGCAGACAGGCTTCAAAGGCCTAAAATAACAAACAATAGGCTCATGGCAGTTTTACAGCGGTTACATGGATACACGGGCAGGCAGCTTGGTGGTCAGTGGAGGAGTATTTAAAGTAGGGACCGCAGACAGGCTTCAAAGGCCTAACATAAGAAAATGGGCTGGCTGTAGGCACTTTATAATTGGTTCCAGGGGTACACGGGCAGCAGTGGTCTGGTCAGTGGAGGACTAGTGGAAGGAGGGACCGCAGACAGGCTTCAAAGGCCTAAAATAACAAACAATAGGCTCATGGCAGTTTTACAGCGGTTACATGGATACACGGGCAGGCAGCTTGGTGGTCAGTGGAGGAGTATTTAAAGTAGGGACCGCAGACAGGCTTCAAAGGCCTAACATAAGAAAATGGGCTGGCTGTAGGCACTTTATAATTGGTTCCAGGGGTACACGGGCAGCAGTGGTCTGGTCAGTGGAGGACTAGTGGAAGGAGGGACCGCAGACAGGCTTCAAAGGCCTAACATAAAAAAATGGGCTGGCTGTAGGCACTTTATAATTGGTTCCAGGGGTACACGGGCAGCAGTGGTCTGGTCAGTGGAGGACTAGTGGAAGGAGGGACCGCAGACAGGCTTCAAAGGCCTAAAATAACAAACAATAGGCTCATGGCAGTTTTACAGCGGTTACATGGATACACGGGCAGGCAGCTTGGTGGTCAGTGGAGGAGTATTTAAAGTAGGGACCGCAGACAGGCTTCAAAGGCCTAACATAAGAAAATGGGCTGGCTGTAGGCACTTTATAATTGGTTCCAGGGGTACACGGGCAGCAGTGGTCTGGTCAGTGGAGGACTAGTGGAAGGAGGGACCGCAGACAGGCTTCAAAGGCCTAACATAAAAAAATGGGCTGGCTGTAGGCACTTTATAATTGGTTCCAGGGGTACACGGGCAGCAGTGGTCTGGTCAGTGGAGGACTAGTGGAAGGAGGGACCGCAGACAGGCTTCAAAGGCCTAACATAAAAAAATGGGCTGGCTGTAGGCACTTTATAATTGGTTCCAGGGGTACACGGGCAGCAGTGGTCTGGCCAGTGGAGGACTAGTGGAAGGAGGGACCGCAGACAGGCTTCAAAGGCCTAAAATAACAAACAATAGGCTCATGGCAGTTTTACAGCGGTTACATAGATACACGGGCAGGCAGCTTGGTGGTCAGTGGAGGAGTATTTAAAGTAGGGACCGCAGACAGGCTTCAAAGGCCTAACATAAGAAAATGGGCTGGCTGTAGGCACTTTATAATTGGTTCCAGGGGTACACGGGCAGCAGTGGTCTGGTCAGTGGAGGACTAGTGGAAGGAGGGACCGCAGACAGGCTTCAAAGGCCTAAAATAACAAACAATAGGCTCATGGCAGTTTTACAGCGGTTACATGGATACACGGGCAGGCAGCTTGGTGGTCAGTGGAGGAGTATTTAAAGTAGGGACCGCAGACAGGCTTCAAAGGCCTAACATAAGAAAATGGGCTGGCTGTAGGCACTTTATAATTGGTTCCAGGGGTACACGGGCAGCAGTGGTCTGGTAAGTGGAGGACTAGTGGAAGGAGGGACCGCAGACAGGCTTCAAAGGCCTAAAATAACAAACAATAGGCTCATGGCAGTTTTACAGCGGTTACATGGATACACGGGCAGCTTGGTGGTGAGTGGAGGAGTAGTGCAAGGAGTGTCTGTCCCAGTACTCCCAAAATATAAATAGATGTTAATGTCTCGCAAAACAACCAAAACAAAAAAAAAGGTGGCATACTTAGGTACAGGGGTGGGCTCATCTGCTGAGTTTCTGACATAGTAATTTGGCAGTAACTATTTAATGGTGCCAATATAGGACACAGACACAGACTACTTTAAGTTGCATCATAGATGTCTACAAATTTGTATTGTCAGTGCCAGACATTGAATGATGTCAGCGAATAGACTAAAGATTGGTGGAGCTGTGCGACATAATTTTGCATGTGGTAGAGCACATTTTGAGCTGGGGTAGGGGGGAACTCTCTAGAGGCCGGCGGGACCGCCCCAGGGCCCCTCATGTTACAACGGTGTGTCTGACGTTGGGTGTGCACCACCACCGCCAGAGACACTACATTGTACTATGAGGGACCCAGTAGCAATGCCGTCAACCAAAAGCGAGCACACCCACCTCTTCAGACAAACAGCAGTCTCACGGGTGCTTGCGCCAAGTCGCGATACCACGGCCCCGTGTGGGGAGTTTGGCCATTTAGGGAGGTGTAAACATGTCGTATGCTGTACAATCAGCTGCAGCAAATTAGACATTAGAAAAGTAATTCACAGGCAAGAGCCTTTCATAGGAAAGCTAGGTGTCGGCCGGGCAAGGTGGGGCAAAAGATTTCGAAATCCAGTTGTGGTTCATTTTAATGAATGTTAGATCGTCAACATTTTGGGTAGCCAGACGAGTCCTTTTTTCGGTTAATATTGAACCTGCAGCACTGAATACTCTTTCTGATAGGACACTTGCTGCCGGGCAAGCAAGCTCCTGCAATGCATATTCTGCCAATTCTGGCCAGGTGTCTAATTTGGAGGCCCAGTAATCAAATGGGAATGACGGTTGAGGGAGAACATCGATAAGGGATGAAAAATAGTTAGTAACCATACTGGACAAATGTTGTCTCCTGTCACTTTCAATTGATGCAGCAGTACCTGTCCTGTCTGCGGTCATAGCAAAATCACTCCACAACCTGGTCAGAAAACCCCTCTGTCCAACGCCACTTCTGATGTGTGCACCCCTAACACTCCTAGTCTGCTGCCCCCTGGAGCTCGTGTGAGAACGATCACGTGCGCTGTGTGCTGGGAATGCCTGAAGCAAACGGTCAACAAGAGTTGATTGTTTGGTTGCTAATATTAGTTCCAAGTTCTCATGTGGCATAATATTTTGCAATTTGCCTTTATAGCGTGGATCAAGGAGGCAGGCCAACCAGTAATCGTCATCGTTCATCATTTTCGTAATGCGTGTGTCCCTTTTTAGGATACGTAAGGCATAATCCGCCATGTGGGCCAAAGTTCCAGTTGTCAAATCTCCGGTTGTGATTGGTTGAGGGGCAGTTGCAGGCAAATCTACGTCACTTGTGTCCCTCAAAAAACCAGAACCCGGCCGTGACACGCAACCAATTTCCTGTGCCCCCGGGAAAGGTTCGGCATTAAAAATATACTCATCCCCATCATCCTCCTCGTCCTCCACCTCCTCTTCGCCCGCTACCTCGTCCTGTACACTGCCCTGACCAGACAATGGCTGACTGTCATCAAGGCTTTCCTCTTCCTCTGGTGCAGACGCCTGCTCCTTTATGTGCGTCAAACTTTGCATCAGCAGACGCATTAGGGGGATGCTCATGCTTATTACGGCGTTGTCTGCACTAACCAGCCGTGTGCATTCCTCAAAACACTGAAGGACTTGACATATGTCTTGTATCTTAGACCACTGCACACCTGACAACTCCATGTCTGCCATCCTACTGCCTGCCCGTGTATCCTCCCACAAATAAATAACAGCACGCCTCTGTTCGCACAGTCTCTGAAGCATGTGCAGTGTTGAGTTCCACCTTGTTGCAACGTCTATGATTAGGCGATGCTGGGGAAGGTTCAAAGACCGCTGATAGGTCTGCATACGGCTGGCGTGTACAGGCGAACGTCGGATATGTGAGCAAAGTGCACGCACTTTGAGGAGCAGGTCGGAGAACCCAGGATAAGTTTTCAATAAGCACTGCACCACCAGGTTTAAGGTGTGAGCCAGGCAAGGAATGTGTTTCAGTTGGGAAAGGGAGATGGCAGCCATGAAATTCCTTCCGTTATCACTCACTACCTTGCCTGCCTCAAGATCTACTGTGCCCAGCCACGACTGTGTTTCTTGTTGCAAGAACTCGGACAGAACTTCCGCGGTGTGTCTGTTGTCGCCCAAGCACTTCATAGCCAATACAGCCTGCTGACGCTTGGCAGTAGCTGGCCCATAATGGGACAACTGGTGTGCAACAGTGTCATCTGCCGATGGAGTGGTTGGCAGACTGCGTTCTGTGGAAGAGCTGTAGCTTCTGCAGGAGGACGAGGAGGAGGAGGGGGTGCGAACGCCTACAGCCAACTGTTTCCTAGACCGTGGGCTAGGCACAACTGTCCCTAAATTGATGTCGCCTGTGGACCCTGCATCCACCACATTCACCCAGTGTGCCGTGATGGACACATAACGTCCCTGGCCATGCCTACTGGTCCATGCATCTGTAGTCAGGTGCACCTTTGTACTCACAGATTGCCTGAGTGCATGGACGATGCGCTGTTTAACATGCTGGTGCAGGGCTGGGATGGCTTTTCTGGAAAAAAAGTGTCGACTGGGTAGCTCGTATCGTGGTTCAGCGTACTCCATCAGGGCTTTGAAAGCTTCGCTTTCAACTAACCGGTAGGGCATCATCTCTAACGAGATTAGTCTAGCTATGTGGGCATTAAAACACTGTGTACGCGGATGCGAGGATAAGTACTTCCTTTTTCTAACCAGAGTCTCATGTAGGGTGAGCTGGACTGGAGAGCTGGAGATCGTGGAACTTTCGGGTGTGCCGGTGTACATGGCAGACTGAGAGACGGTTGGAGACGGTATTGTTTCCGCCGGTGCCCTAGATGCAATATTTCCTCCTACAAAACTGGTGATTCCCTGACCCTGACTGCTTTTGGCTGGCAAAGAAACCTGCACAGATACTGCCGGTGGTGCGGAAAATGGTGGCCTTACAGTGACGGAAGGGATGTTGCGTTGCTGACTAGCTTCTTTGGCCGAGGGTGCTACAACCTTGAGGGACGTTTGGTAGTTAGTCCAGGCTTGAAAATGCATGGTGGTTAAGTGTCTATGCATGCAACTAGTATTTAGACTTTTCAGATTCTGACCTCTGCTTAAGCTAGTTGAACATTTTTGACAGATGACTTTGCACTGATCAGTTGGATGTTGTTTAAAAAAATGCCAGACTGCACTCTTCCTAGACTCGGATCCCTTTTCAGGGATTGCAGACTGAGCTTTAACCGGATGGCAACGCTGTGCTCCAACAGGTTTTGGCTTTGACACGCGTTTTGGGCCAGATACGGGCCCGGCAGATGGAACCTGTTGCGATGTTGATGCCTGCTGCGGCCCCTCCTCCACCTCCGCTTCTGAACTACTGCCGCCTGCACCCTGTTCCCCCAATGGCTGCCAATCGGGGTCAATAACTGGGTCATCTATTACCTCCTCTTCGAGCTCGTGTGCAACTTCGTCTGTGTCACTGTGTCGGTCGGTGGTATAGCGTTCGTGGCGGGGCAACATAGTCTCATCAGGGTCTGATTGTGGATCTGTACCCTGAGAGGTCAATGTGGTGGTCTGAGTCAAAGGAGCAGCATAGTACTCTGGCTGTGGCTGTGCATCAGTGCACTCCATGTCAGAATATACTTGTAATGGGCATGGCCTGTTAAATGTTTCACTTTCTAAGCCAGGGACGGTATGTGTAAAGAGCTCCATGGAGTGACCCGTTGTGTCGCCTGCTGCATCCTTCTCTCTTGTTGTAGTTTTTGCTGAGGAGGACAAGGAAGCGACTTGTCCCTGACCGTGAACATCCACAAGCGACGCGCTGCTTTTACATTTACCAGTTTCGGAAGAGGAGGCAAAAGAGCTAGAGGCTGAGTCTGCAATGTAAGCCAAAACTTGCTGTTGCTGCTCCGCCTTTAAAAGCGGTTTTCCTACTCCCAGAAAAGAGAGCGTTCGAGGCCTTGTGTAGCCTGACGACGAAACTGGCTCCACAGCTCCAGACTTAGGTGGAATATTTTTATCCCCACGACCACCTGATGCTCCACTACCACTACCATCATTACCAGCTGACAATGAACGCCCACGACGACCTCTTGCACCAGACTTCCTCATTGTTTTAAAATCTTAACCAAAGTAACTTTATTTGTTGCTGTCAAACAACTTACACGGTGAGCTATAACTTCAGTATGATTTCAATATCCCTTAACAGGTTGGTGAGACCACAAGGAAAATCAGGCACAATGTTACACACTCTGTTTTCTGTGGCACAAAATCACAGAGATGACACACACGCAGGACTGTCACTCAAGCACTAATGTCAATATTAATCTCCCACCTAATTTATTTTTTTTTTTTTCTCAGGGAGACTTTAGAAACCAAATAATATTAAAAAAAAAAAAAAAAAAAAGGCTTTCTATGGCCCACAATTAGAGAGAGAGAGGTGGCACACCCAGGAGTCAAGACTGGCGCACAAGCTGAAAGGGCAATATTACTCTCCCACTGTTTTTTTATGTATTTTTTGTTTTTTAAGGGAGACTTTAGAAACCCAATAATATTTAAAAAAATAAATAAATAGGCTTTCTATGGCCCACTGAATGAGAGGGAGAGAGGTGGCACACCCAGGAGTCAAGACTGGCACACAAGCTGAAAGGGCAATATTACTCTCCCACTGTTTTTTTATGTTTTTTTTTTTTTTTTCAGGGAGACTTTAGAAACCAAATAATAAGAAAAAAAATAAATAAATAAATAGGCTTTCTATAGCCCACTGAATGAGAGATAGCACACACAGCAGTGGCACACAAGCCCTGACTGAGGCCAATATTTTTCTCCCACTGATTGATGTAGTGTTTTTGTGTTGAGGTAGATTTTAGAACACAAATCAAGGAAAAAAAAAAAAAATGCTTTCTATGGCCCACTGAATGAGAGAGAGGTGGCACACCCAGGAGTCAAGACTGGCACACAAGCTGAAAGGGCAATATTACTCTCCCACTGTTTTTTTATGTATTTTTTGTTTTTTAAGGGAGACTTTAGAAACCCAATAATATTTTAAAAAAAAAATAAATAGGCTTTCTATGGCCCACTGAATGAGAGGGAGAGAGGTGGCACACCCAGGAGTCAAGCCTGGCACACAAGCTGAAAGGGCAATATTACTCTCCCACTGTTTTTTTATGTATTTTTTGTTTTTTAAGGGAGACTTTAGAAACCCAATAATATTTTAAAAAATAAATAAATAGGCTTTCTATGGCCCACTGAATGAGAGGGAGAGAGGTGGCACACCCAGGAGTCAAGACTGGCACACAAGCTGAAAGGGCAATATTACTCTCCCACTGTTTTTTTTTTTTAGGTATTTTTTTTTTTTTCAGGGAGACTTTAGAAACCAAATAATATTAAAAAAAAAAAAAAAAAAAATAGGCTTTCTATAGCCCACTGAATGAGAGATAGCACACACAGCAGTGGCACACAAGCCCTGACTGAGGCCAATATTTTTCTCCCACTGATTGATGTAGTGTTTTTGTGTTGAGGTAGATTTTAGAACACAAATCAAGGAAAAAAAAAAAAAATGCTTTCTATGGCCCACTGAATGAGAGAGAGGTGGCACACCCAGGAGTCAAGACTGGCACACAAGCTGAAAGGGCAATATTACTCTCCCACTGTTTTTTTATGTATTTTTTGTTTTTTAAGGGAGACTTTAGAAACCCAATAATATTTTTAAAAAAAAAATAAATAGGCTTTCTATGGCCCACTGAATGAGAGGGAGAGAGGTGGCACACCCAGGAGTCAAGACTGGCACACAAGCTGAAAGGGCAATATTACTCTCCCACTGTTTTTTTATGTATTTTTTGTTTTTTAAGGGAGACTTTAGAAACCCAATAATATTTTAAAAAAAAAATAAATAGGCTTTCTATGGCCCACTGAATGAGAGGGAGAGAGGTGGCACACCCAGGAGTCAAGACTGGCACACAAGCTGAAAGGGCAATATTACTCTCCCACTGTTTTTTTATGTATTTTTTGTTTTTTAAGGGAGACTTTAGAAACCCAATAATATTTTTAAAAAAAAATAAATAGGCTTTCTATGGCCCACTGAATGAGAGGGAGAGAGGTGGCACACCCAGGAGTCAAGACTGGCACACAAGCTGAAAGGGCAATATTACTCTCCCACTGTTTTTTTTTTTTAGGTATTTTTTTTTTTTTCAGGGAGACTTTAGAAACCAAATAATATTAAAAAAAAATAAAAAAAAAATAGGCTTTCTATAGCCCACTGAATGAGAGATAGCACACACAGCAGTGGCACACAAGCCCTGACTGAGGCCAATATTTTTCTCCCACTGATTGATGTAGTGTTTTTGTGTTGAGGTAGATTTTAGAACACAAATCAAGGAAAAAAAAAAAAATGCTTTCTATGGCCCACTGAATGAGAGAGAGGTGGCACACCCAGGAGTCAAGACTGGCACACAAGCTGAAAGGGCAATATTACTCTCCCACTGTTTTTTTATGTATTTTTTGTTTTTTAAGGGAGACTTTAGAAACCCAATAATATTTAAAAAAAAAAATAAATAGGCTTTCTATGGCCCACTGAATGAGAGGGAGAGAGGTGGCACACCCAGGAGTCAAGACTGGCACACAAGCTGAAAGGGCAATATTACTCTCCCACTGTTTTTTTATGTATTTTTTGTTTTTTAAGGGAGACTTTAGAAACCCAATAATATTTAAAAAAAAAAATAAATAGGCTTTCTATGGCCCACTGAATGAGAGGGAGAGAGGTGGCACACCCAGGAGTCAAGACTGGCACACAAGCTGAAAGGGCAATATTACTCTCCCACTGTTTTTTTATGTATTTTTTGTTTTTTAAGGGAGACTTTAGAAACCCAATAATATTTAAAAAAAAAATAAATAGGCTTTCTATGGCCCACTGAATGAGAGGGAGAGAGGTGGCACACCCAGGAGTCAAGCCTGGCACACAAGCTGAAAGGGCAATATTACTCTCCCACTGTTTTTTTATGTATTTTTTGTTTTTTAAGGGAGACTTTAGAAACCCAATAATATTTAAAAAAAAAAATAAATAGGCTTTCTATGGCCCACTGAATGAGAGGGAGAGAGGTGGCACACCCAGGAGTCAAGACTGGCACACAAGCTGAAAGGGCAATATTACTCTCCCACTGTTTTTTTAGGTATTTTTTTTTTTTCAGGGAGACTTTAGAAACCAAATAATATTAAAAAAAAAAAAATAAAAAATAGGCTTGCTATAGCCCACTGAATGAGAGATAGCACACACAGCAGTGGCACACAAGCCCTGACTGAGGCCAATATTTTTCTCCCACTGATTGATGTAGTGTTTTTGTGTTGAGGTAGAATTTAGAACACAAATCACGGAAAAAATAAATAGGCTTTCTATGGCCCACTCAGTGAGAGATGGCACACACAGGGATGGCACTGTAGCAGAAATGCCAATCTTAATCTCCCACAAAAAAAACAAAAAAAAAACAGGGACTGTCCTACAATTACTATCTCCCTGCAGTAATGTAAGCCAGGTATGGCAGGCAGCAATAGGAGTGGACTGATGCACAAATTAAATAAAAAGTGTGGACAAACAAAAAAGATAGCTGTGCAGAAAGGAAGGAACAAGAGGATATGTGCTTTGAAAAAAGCAGTTGGTTTCCACAGTGGCGTACACACAGCAATACAGCTATCACGGAGCCTTCTAGGGCAGCCCAATGAGCTACAGCGCTGAGGGGAAAAAAAAAAAAAAATAGCTTCCACAGTCCCTGCACACCGAAGGTGGTGTTGGACAGTGGAAATCGCTGCAGCACAAGCGGTTTGGTGGTTAGTGGACCCTGCCTAACGCTCTCCCTGCTTCTGACGAAGCGGCAGCAACCTGTCCCTAAGCTCAGATCAGCAGCAGTAAGATGGCGGTCGGCGGGAACGCCCCTTTATAGCCCCTGTGACGCCGTAGACAGCAAGCCAATCACTGCAATGCCCTTCTCTAAGATGGTGGGGACCAGGATCTATGTCATCACGCTGCCCACACTCTGCGTTCACCTTCATTGGCTGAGAAATGGCGCTTTTCGCGTCATTGAAACGCGACTTTGGCGCGAAAGTCGCGTACCGCATGGCCGACAAGCACAGGGGTCGGATCGGGTTTCATGAGACGCCGACTTAGCCAAAAGTCGGCGACTTTTGAAAATGATCGACCCGTTTCGCTCAACCCTAGTGCTGATATAAAGTAGACATGTGGGAAATGTTACTTATTAAGTATTTTGTGTGACATATATCTGTGATTTAAGGGCATAAAAATTCAAAGTTGGAAAATTGCAAAATTTTCGCCAAATTTCCATTTTTTCACAAATAATTGCAGGCAATTTGAAAGAAATTTTACTACTGTCATGAAGTGCAATATGTCTCGAGAAAACAGTGTCAGAATCACCGGGATCTGTTGAAGTGTTCCAGAGTTATAACTTCATAAAGGGACAGTGGTCAGAATTGTAAAAATTGGCCCGGTCATTAACGTGCAAACCACCCTCGGGGCTTAAGGGGTTAAAGGGATATCACATCTCCAAGATCCTATCCCAATATGTAGTAGGTGTAGTAATAATAATAATAGCAAACACCTCCAATTAGAAATGTGTGTCAAATTTTGTTTGAATGCAGATTGCACATTTTCTGCTAGTGCAATAAACCTCATTTCAAGGCAGAAACATTACTGTGTCCAACAGTTATTAGATATATGAAACTGAAATAGCTGTTGCAAAAAAACCAATTTTTATAAAACTTTAAGCTTAAGATTAATAGGGGTGCCCAAACTTTTTCATATAACTGTACCTACAACATACATGCTACATATGTACTATATACATACAACATACTGCATACATACTACATACATAAATGCATACTACATACATACTACATACAATACATTCATACATTACATACAATACATACAGACAGACATACAGTACATATAACCGAGAGTACATACTCACCATCACTTTTCATTTTGATCCCCGAAGCCAGTGTCATCTGTAAAAAAGATTAAAATAACAAACAACCAATATACTCCCTGATCCGCAGAAATCCACGAGTGTCCCACGACTATCTACCTATCTATCAGCTGATGCAACCGCTCTCTAGGGGCTCCAGGAACACAATGACGGGAGGAAGTTATCCTTCCGCACCGTATTCCTCCGCCGCTGTAAAAAAATAGTCCCTAGTCTTACTTTTGGCATTGCTGTGTGAGAAATTTTCCCACACAGCAATTGCCATAAAGTGAGACTTTGAACTCTAGTAACCTCTCAGTGATATACTGCAGGAGCCATTGTCTCCTGTCAGTGTGTCACTGAAGGTCCTATAGAGCAGTGACATCACCCGATGTCACTGTTCTATAGGGGAGATCGTCATGGGACACTCGTTATTAATTAGACTACGGTGGACAGGTAGTATATGGTTTATTATTTTACTTTTTTGCAGGCGCTGAAGTATGGTAAGTATGGTTAAATGAAGAATATTAAAATACTTTTTTCCTAATGTGTGTGTGTTTTATTAACCCTTTATTACTATTGGATTAATAATGGATAGGCGTCTTATTGACGCCTCTCCATTATTAACCCGGCTTAATAATCACCTTACAATAACAAGGTAGCATTAACCCCTTATTACCCCTTATCCCACCGCTACACGGGAGTGGGAAGAGAGGGGCTAAGTGCCGGAATTGGCGCATCTTACAGATGCGCCATTTCTGGGGCGGCTGCGGATTGGTATTTCTAGCCGGGGGGCCAATATCCATGGCCCCTCTCTAGGCTATGAATATCAGCCCGCAGCTGTCTGCGTAGCCTTACTGGCTATAAAATATAGGGGGACCCCACATCATTTTTTTTTGGGATCCCCCTATTTTAATAGCCAGTAAAGGCTACGCAGACAGCTGCGGGCTGATATTCATAGCAGGCTACAAATATTGGCCCCCGGCCGTCGGCTTTCCCCCTCTGGCGCAGAAAATTGCGTTGGAGCCAGAGCAGTTTTTTTAGTTTTTTTTTAAAATTAAGCACGCTCATTAAGGCCTCTTTCACACTTGCATCGGTACAAGTCCGTCGCCTTGCGTCGGGCCGATGTACCGACGCACGTTGTGAAATTTGTGCATGATGTGGGCAGCGGATACAGTTTTTCAATGTGAAAATGTTCACTTGAACGTTTTTTCGTGCCAATGGTCCGCCAAAACACGACAGATTTTTGTTTTGGGGGACCATTGGCACGAAAAAACGTTCAAGTGAACATTTATTTGTCCGTCGCGTCCACCATTTTCTACCGCGCATGGCCAGCCAAAACTCTGCCCCCACCTCCCCGGACTTCAGAATGGGCAGCAGATGCGTTGAAAAACTGCATCCACTGCCCACGCCGTGCACAAATTTCACAACGTGCATCAGTAAGTCGGCCCAACGCATAGCGACAGACCTGTACCAAGTGTGAAAGAGGCCTTAATGAGCGTTTAAATAAAAAAAAATGGAAAAAAAGTGGAGTGGGCTCCCGCGCAATTTTCTGTGCCAGAGGGGGAAAGCCGACGGACAATATTTGTAGCCTGCTATGAATATCAGCCCGCAGCTGTCTGCGTAGCCTTACTGGCTATAAATTGTAGGGAGACCCCGCGTTATTGTTTTTGGGGGGTCTCCCTATTTTAATAGCCAGTAAAGGCTAAATATACAGCTGCGGACTGATATTCATAGACAGGGAAGATCCATGGGTATTAACCCCTTCCCAGGCTACAAACATTGGTCCCCCAGTCGCTGGCTTTCCCTCTCTGGTGCAGAAAATTGCGTGGGAGCACACACCATGTTTTTTTTTCAATTTTTTTAAAATTAAACAGAAATTGCTTTTAAGGCCGGGGTCACACTTGCGAGAAACTCACATGAGTCTCTCGCCTCAATACCTGGCACTGCCACCGGCACGCAGACCGGAGCGTTCAGCTACATAGAAATACTTGCAGCCGCACACTCCGGTCCCAAGGGCCGGCGGCAGTGCCAGGTATTGAGGTGCTAGACTCGTGCGAGTTTCTTGCAAGTGTGACCCCGGCCTACTGCAGATTTCGTGTGTGTGTCTTTATTTAAGGCCAGGATCACACATGCGAGAAACTCGGACGAGTCTCGCATCTTAATAACCGGCACTGCCGCCGGCACTCAGGAGCAGAGCGTGCGGCTGCACAGAAATACATGCAACAGCACGCTCCACTCCAGAGTGCCGTCTGCAGTGTCTGGTATTAAGATGCGAGACTTGTCCAAGTTTCTCTCATGTGTGATCCCGGCCTAACTCTTTATGTACCTTTTTATTATATTTATTACTAAACATTGGGCTTGGTATTATCTATCTATTCTCTATCTATTGTATCTATCTATTATCTATCTATTATCTATATATTGTATATATCTATCGTATCTATCTATTATCAATCTATTGGATCTATTTATCTATCTATCATCTATTTATCTATCGTATCTATCTATCTATCGATATATCTATCAATATATCTATCTAGCTAGCTATAGATATATCTATCAATAGATATATTTATAGATAGATAATAGATAGATACGATAGATAGATACTGTAGATCTATGTAGCTATTATCTATCTATCTATCTATCTATCTATCTATCTATCTATCTATCTATCTATCTATCCCATAGCTATCTATCATCTATCTGTTATCTATCATCTATCTGTCTGTGTGTGTAAACATTATTCTTCAATGGAGTATGTAAATGAAGAGGTTGGACAAGAAATGGCACCACAATTCTTTTTTTTGTATATCTTTATTTAGCTTACAAAAACACACACAAATCCGCATGAAAAAAAAAGCATGAAAAATGCATCAAAAAGGCATCAAAAACGCAGGTGACCTGCCAGTGACCTCAGGTGCAGATTTGGTGCAGATTTTACCTGCGTCAAATCCTGAGCAAATCCTGATGCAATCCTGACCGTGGAAACATACCCTAAGGCTACTTTCACACATCAGGTTTTTGTTTCAGGCACAATCCGGCTAATTTTATTAAAAAAACGGATCCGTCGCAAATAGTGAAAAACTGAAGCGACGGATCTGTTTTTCTGCTGGATCCTTTTTTTTTTGGAGAGATAGAGATATTCCAGAATGGAAAATGCAGGATTTCTTTAAAAAACTGGATTCGGCCATTTATACCTGTGTTTCATACATTTTTGGCTGATCAGTCGTTGTGTGATTTTGCACCGGACGGAAAAAACATTGCTCTGGACGTTTTCTCCGTCCGCCGGAAAACAAATTTTTGACAGATCTGGACAAAAGCGGATGAAACGTTGGAACATCAGGCGCAATCCGGCGCTAATACAACTCTGAGGAAAAAACGGATCTAGCGGAAAAAAAACGGATCCGTTTTTTTACAAATTCGTCAGATTGTACTTGATGCAAAAAACCTGATGTGTGAAAGTAGCCTAAGCCTTGCATGAAGCAACTGAAAGAAAATTGTAGCAAGCACAGCCACAGACTGCATGAAAATACTTGTCATAGACCCACAATGGAGTTAGGGTTGTGGTAAGTATGTCTGTAGTCACGGGCAAGCAAAGAGGCAAAGCACAAAGTTTTTACCTGAGTGAAAATGGTGTAAGGTGAGGTGGAATAAGAAGCTGTGCAAAATGTACAGAGGGACTGGACTCTTTCACATCATCTTATGCTATTTTCATTTTGTGCTTTGCCTCTTTGCTTGAGCTATGGCTGTTATGGCCAGGAACAGTGCACGTACCAGCACAGGGCTATTTCAACCCTTAAATTCTGCAATCGATAGCGATCACAGATTTTACAATCTGAGAGAGAGGGGGCTCCCTCTCCCATTGCGATCCTTATCCATGGCAACCCAAGGTCCCTATGACAACTTCCAGGTCAGCCATGTAGCAGTTCCACTCCTCAGTGTGTCTGGGATACATTCTGGTTTAGGGGTGTGCTGAAGCTGTCAGCACTTTGATTGACAGCTTAGCAATCCAATCTGGTACAGGGGTGTGTTAAGCTGACAGTGAGTTGATTGACAGCTCGACTATCCAATCTGAGATTGTGAGGCGTCAGCTGTCTCCATGTGTTCATTATTCCAGTTAATTGCCATGCTTCCTAACTGAGCGGTGTCTCCCATAACTCTGCTAGATGTACATTCAGCTTGTGAGGTTTGTGCTTTGTGCTTTCCTGTGCCTTGAGTTCTGTATGCTTGATCTGTTGCCTGACCTTAGACTTCGTTTTGACCATCCCTCTGTATAACCCCTTCAGCTCTGGTCCGTTATCCTCCTGTACTCTGACCTCGGAACATTGCCTGACTACACTTTTGTCTCTCCCTTCTGTTTATGACTACCCTCCTGGCTTCTGACCTTGGACTCCTTGTCCACTCTGACTTGCGGCTTGGCCGTGAGAAGTGACTAATGTCACAAGCCAGCTATGGAAACCTGTTTAGACTGTGCCCGAAGCCTGGTCTAAGAGGCTTCTGTCACGGTCACACTGACAGATATAATGCATTACAGTGCTTGTGCATTGCAATGCATTATACCAGTTATCAAAGTAATCAAGTTAAAGAGTTTTTCCTGTCTAAATTGACAAGTCTACAGTCAGTGTGTATGACTGCATACTTATGAATCCCCCCAGCGCAACTACTGTACGCTGCGAAGATTTGTCAGTTTCTGAGTTGAGACTGGCGAGTAGGTATACGTTATGCATACACCTGGTCGGAGCCTGTCTAGTTGGAGCGGCATCGCTCTATATAAGTGTTTGACAGACTGTGTCCAGAAGTTTCCATAAAAATATCTGAAATATGTTATTCAGACAGAACTCCTGGTGGGAGATTCCCTATAATGAAGCAAATGGAGACACTATGGATGCCCTATGGCCTATGATCCTTTTGTGTCTGTCTTTTAGGAGTGCATAAAAGCAAGGTCGGCCAGTTTTGTACACCTCTGAAAAGAAGGACTCTGCTGAACAAAAGCCCAATGGAGTCGATAGTAACTGCTGCTTAATTAAAGTGTATGGACTCATCAAAGGTTTCATCTGAATAACGTCATTTGTAGATGTAAACCCCTACACAAGTGATCAGCGCAGAGCACTAAATAAATGTGATCCAAAATGATATGTAAAATTTTCCCAATAACAGCTTCAATTCAATTCACAAAATAGCAAGGTCCACCATTTGTCAAAGGAAATAAAGGGGACTTCCATGTTACTGGTAGTACAAAAACTCGGCAAAAGCATTATAGCTCCTCGCAAAGGAGATCCAGCGAATTTTGCGCTCCCAAACCATATGCCCCCCTACTTTCTAAGCCACACAGTGTACCTAAACCATGTTTAGCATCCACATGTAACGGGGTCTACCAAGCTGGGGTACCTCTTTCAGTACCACCCCGTGTTTCAGGAGGTCCACTTTCTTTTGGCTGGAGTCTGAATGAAGGACGCTGGCTGGAATTCCTTGATTACATGAGAGCATATAAAAGCTGACTGCTTCTCCACGTATTTCCAGTCTCACAACACTTTATTCACAGGACACAAAATATATTACACAGATACAGAGGGCAGGCCAATAGAAAAGCAGCAGGCCAGACATACATTACAATAGCCGCATGGGGCTGGAGCCTGCCGATATTTACTGTGGGAATTACAAAGGTGGGGGGAGGACAGAAGGGGGATATCTTGTCCCCTCTGCCCAGGGGCACAGCATGTGGGCTGATGCATCTCACATGGAACCTATTATTCATACATATAACTGCACAACATATTCTGGGTGCTGAGTGGTTCCGTAACACGTAACACCACATGTTTGGCATTTCTGTAGCAATGATAGCCCTCTTAAATTACAGGTCTCTAGAAGCATGAGCTGGACATAATGTATGGGCATTACAATGTATGGGCACTACAATTTACTGGGCACTATAATGGTAGATTTGCAATTTTTACTTGGCAATATCCACTGGAAAACACCCATGAAGTCAAAATCGTCACTACACCAGTAGAAAAATTCCCAGAGGGGTTTAATTGAAAAAATAGGGTTGCTTGAGAGAAGATCCTGCTCTTCTGGTATTTAAGGACTCTGTATATGGAGTCTGCAAACTATTATTTGTTCTCCCATAGTGAAATTGCGCTCCTTCACTCCTTAGTCTCACCGTCTGGCTAAGCAGTATTATACAGCCACATATGGAGTATTGCCATGTTCAGCATTAATTGTGTGACGAGTTTTGGTGCCAGTTTTACCCATTTCACTGTGTAAAAATGTGACATTTGGGGTTAAAAGTAAATCTTTGTGATAAAAGTTAATAAATATGTTTTCTTCACTTCCCAACAGTGTACTAGTCTTTGACACTTTCATACTGTCAATATAATAATCAATGTAGCCTTAGATGAATTCATTCAGAGGTGTAGTTTGTAAAATGGGGTCACTTGTGGGGAAGTTTTGCTGTTCTGGCACCTCAAGGGCTCTTTCTGTGTGTAATGGCACTACTTATCATCCCTGCGCTCCCTTGCAGTGTCTTGTTCCAGTGCCAGCACCTATGGGATTTGAGGGCAGTGAATATTCATTCCCTTAATTAGCAGGCACACGTGATTGTGGAAGCCGGCTGCTGCGACTACTGTGCTCGCTATTAAAGATAAATGAATAAATATTGCCAGCACAGTGAATAAACATTTCTCTTTAGCAGTGGGCACAGCTTTAGCCGCAGCAGCCGGCTCCTGCCTCCTGTGACCCGCTACTCTGCTGCTGAATCTCCCCCTCTGTCTTCTGGGACCATCACTCAAGCATAAGCCGAGGGGAGCATTTTGAGCACAAAAAAAATTTCTGAATAACTCTGCTTTTACTAGCGTGTATATGGTACGTTTTTTCTCTAATTATCCACCAGTAATTGGGAGCTCTGGCGATTATTAGCTCAAGCCCTTATGTGCAATCTAATTGATATTAAAAATTGTCTTTAAGATGACAGTGGCCTCCTAACCTATTAGGCAGCTGCAGAGGTTGCACCAATGGTATGTCTCTCTCTACCTATGAGTTTTTCCAGAAACATGAAGCGTTCAGACACTTATATTGTTCATGGAAATGTTTATTTTTTTCAGCTACCTCACCTACACAGAATGATGCCTAGTGTTTTCCAAGAGCTGTCTAATGCAGAAAATTATTGTAGGAACCCTGGAGGAGAATATGAACGTCCATGGTGCTTTACAACAGATCCTAATGTTAGATGGGAATATTGCAACATTCCACTGTGCAGGGCAGGTAACGCAAAGCAGTTCACTGTCTTATATGAATAGCATTGTTAAGTGTGATATTAATAATTTTATTCCAGTTCATTATACTGTATTAAATGTGATTGTTTGACACGGCAAAACTTTTATATTTAGAGTAATAATAGAGTCACACTTATAATAGCAAATTGTAGATTGGAGGTCAGAATCCAGAAACAGTTCACAGGGACTTTTCGCTGTTTAAATAAATATCATTTCTTAAACAGAAATAAATATATACATATATGTATATACATATGTGTGTGTGTGTGTATATATATATATATATATATATATATATATATATATATATATATATATATATATAGGCCCATGAAAGGAAATTTCTTCTTGTGGCTCATCTCTCACCTATTAGTTCAAACTAAATAGACTTTAGTGTTACCCAATTGAGTTAAAAAAATCCTGCTGGTTGATTTTTTTCGTGATAAAGGTTATTATTGCTTGTTTAATTATGATATCATTTTAATTTAGACTTGATATACCTTAAGTGGCGGTATTGGTCTGAATTAATATCTATTGTGGTTACCCCCACATGATTTTATCTTTTGATGTATTATGGGTCTGCAAATCCTTTTCATTATATTAAATCAACCTACTTTCTACCAAACAGAAAGCGGTAGTGCAGGGAGAGCATGTGTCCCTGCTCCACAGAAGAGTTTAACTGCATCAGCGCTCTGTGCACGCTGATTCAGTTTATAGTAGCAACTAGGGTTGAGCGACTTTCATTTTTTTAAGATCGAGTAGGGTTTTGGGAAACCCGATTTTGTCCAGAGTCGAGTCGAGTGCAGTCGGCCGATTATCGCTAAAAGTCGGGGATCGACCGAAACACGAAACCCAATGCAAGTCAATGGGGAAGCATAGTCGGCAGTGAGTGGAGGCCAGGAAAACACCTACAGTGCCCATTTTAATGCCAAAAACATCCATTCTTGTTTCTGAAGCTTGCCAATCTTAATTAACTGTATAATAATAGTTGGGCATAGGGAATTGGGGGAAAGTTGTGGTGGGAGTAGGGCTGGCTCAAGTTTTTCGTGGGCCCAGGAAATGCGGACTACGTCACGGCGGTGTTGCAGGGAAAGGTAAGTATTTAAACGTTGCAAGTGCTGTGATCCTGAGCAAGCAGGGGGGGGCCCACTCGTTCGCATTGCCACTGGCACAGGGCCCCTCAAAGTACGGCGGTGTGTTTGCATGGCGGGGGCGCCTCCCACCAGCAGCGACACTTTTGCGTACTCTGAGGGGCCCTGTGCCAGTGACGTCGCCAACGAGTATGCCCCCCCACCTGATGAAGGAACCTGCACTTTCATCTGCACCTTCCTCTTTGTCCCTGTGTAAGGTGGTATAACATGCGGGAAGGGGAACCTTACTTTCAGCAGGGTCAGATTCTGGCTGTGTAGAGTACAAGGGGAATGTAGTGGTCTAGGTCAATGTACCAGCAGACTCATTTAGCAGTGGCTGGGCAATGGGCAGGATGAGGAGGAAACAGATATAGGGCCAAAGAATAAAGTAGGCTACATGCAGTTCAAAATTGGTAACAGGACTAAACAGGCGGCATTGCTTTGTTCAGTGGAGTAGCAAACCCAAGAGCAGCAGACACTGTTTCAAGGGCCTAACCACACTAGTAGGCCAAATGCAGTTTAATATCTGATAGTATAGGGCGAAAGCCAGAATGTGGAAGCTCAGCTTTGTTCAGTTGAGGACAACACCAGGGAGGGGCAGACACCTTTAGTAGGCCGGAAAAGCCTATTGCATTTTTTAAAATGGTAATTTGGAGCAGAAGGTTGAAGCTCAGCTTTATTTAGTTGAGGACAACACCAGGCAGGGGCACACAGACAGACACCTTTAGTAGGCCGGAAAAGCCTATTGCATTTTTTAAAATGGTAATTTGGAGCAGAAGGTTGAAGCTCAGCTTTATTTAGTTGAGGACAACACCAGGGAGGGGCAGAAGCCGTTAGTAGGCCCTAACCACCATTTTTTTTTTTTAAAACCACTT
Source organism: Ranitomeya variabilis (assembly GCF_051348905.1). Lineage (NCBI taxonomy): Eukaryota > Metazoa > Chordata > Amphibia > Anura > Dendrobatidae > Ranitomeya > Ranitomeya variabilis. The sequence continues at coordinate 460,444,359 of NC_135232.1, read as the reverse complement.
AATGAGAGCCGGAAGGTTGAAGCTCAGCTTTATTTAGTTGAGGACAACACCAGGCAGGGGCACACAGACAGACACCTTTAGTAGGCCGGAAAAGCCTATTGCATTTTTTAAAATGGTAATTTGGAGCAGAAGGTTGAAGCTCAGCTTTATTTAGTTGAGGGCAACACCAGGGAGGGGCAGAAGCCGTTAGTAGGCCCTAACCACCATTTTTTTTTTTTAAAACCACTTAATGAGAGCCGGAAGGTTGAAGCTCAGCTTTATTTAGTTGAGGACAACACCAGGCAGGGGCACACAGACAGACACCTTTAGTAGGCTGGAAAAGCCTATTGCATTTTTTAAAATGGTAATTTGGAGCAGAAGGTTGAAGCTCAGCTTTATTTAGTTGAGGACAACACCAGGGAGGGGCAGAAGCCGTTAGTAGGCCCTAACCACCATTTTTTTTTTTTTAAACCACTTAATGAGAGCCGGAAGGTTGAAGCTCAGCTTTATTTAGTTGAGGACAACACCAGGGAGGGGCAGAAGCCGTTAGTAGGCCCTAACCACCATTTTTTTTTTTTAAAACCACTTAATGAGAGCCGGAAGGTTGAAGCTCAGCTTTATTTAGTTGAGGACAACACCAGGCAGGGGCACACAGACAGACACCTTTAGTAGGCCGGAAAAGCCTATTGCATTTTTTAAAATGGTAATTTGGAGCAGAAGGTTGAAGCTCAGCTTTATTTAGTTGAGGACAACACCAGGGAGGGGCAGAAGCCGTTAGTAGGCCCTAACCACCATTTTTTTTTTTTAAAACCACTTAATGAGAGCCGGAAGGTTGAAGCTCAGCTTTATTTAGTTGAGGACAACACCAGGCAGGGGCACACAGACAGACACCTTTAGTAGGCCGGAAAAGCCTATTGCATTTTTTAAAATGGTAATTTGGAGCAGAAGGTTGAAGCTCAGCTTTATTTAGTTGAGGACAACACCAGGGAGGGGCAGAAGCCGTTAGTAGGCCCTAACCACCATTTTTTTTTTTAAAACCACTTAATGAGAGCCGGAAGGTTGAAGCTCAGCTTTATTTAGTTGAGGACAACACCAGGGAGGGGCAGAAGCCGTTAGTAGGCCCTAACCACCATTTTTTTTTTTTAAAACCACTTAATGAGAGCCGGAAGGTTGAAGCTCAGCTTTATTTAGTTGAGGACAACACCAGGCAGGGGCACACAGACAGACACCTTTAGTAGGCCGGAAAAGCCTATTGCATTTTTTAAAATGGTAATTTGGAGCAGAAGGTTGAAGCTCAGCTTTATTTAGTTGAGGACAACACCAGGGAGGGGCAGAAGCCGTTAGTAGGCCCTAACCACCATTTTTTTTTTTTTAAACCACTTAATGAGAGCCGGAAGGTTGAAGCTCAGCTTTATTTAGTTGAGGACAACACCAGGCAGGGGCACACAGACAGACACCTTTAGTAGGCCGGAAAAGCCTATTGCATTTTTTAAAATGGTAATTTGGAGCAGAAGGTTGAAGCTCAGCTTTATTTAGTTGAGGACAACACCAGGGAGGGGCAGAAGCCGTTAGTAGGCCCTAACCAAAGTTGAAGGCCAAATGCAGTTTAATTTCTGATACTATAGGCCGAAAGCCAGAAGGTGAAAGCTCCGATTTAGACAGTGGAGGACAATTTGAATTAGGGACTGCAGACAGACTTAGTAGGCTGTCCCCTGTGGACCATGCATCCACCACATTAACCCATTGCGCCGTAATGGACACGTAATCTTCCGTGGCCATGCCTACAGGTCCATGCGTCTGTTGTCAGGTGCACCTTTGTACTCACAGATTGCCAGAGTGCATGGACAATGCGGTCTTCTACATGCTGGTGGAGGGTTGGGATGGCTTTTCTCGCAAAAGAAGTGTCGACTGGTTAGCTTGTAGCGTGGTACAGCGTAGTCCATCATGGCCTTATTAATAGTAAATAAAATATATAACTAGGCTCTATGAACTTTTAAATAGGTTCCAGGGGTACACGGGCAGCATTGGTGTGGTCAGTGGAGGAGTATTGCAAGTAGGGGCTGCAGACAGGCTATCAAAGGCCTAAAATAACAAACAGTAGGCAGTCATGGCAGTTTTACATCGGTTACGTGGATACACAGGCAGGCACTCCAGGCAGCATTGTGGTCAGTGGAGGAGTATTGCAAGTAGGGGCCGCAGACAGGCTATCAAAGGCCTAAAATAACAAACAATAGGCTCATTGCCGTTTTACAGCGGTTACATGGATAGACGGGCAGGCAGCTTGGTGGTGAGTGGAGGAGTATTTAAAGTAGGGACCGCAGACAGGCTATCAAAGGCCTAACATAACAAACAATAGGCTCATGGCAGTTTTACAGCGGTTACATGGATACACGGGCAGGCAGCTTGGTGGTCAGTGGAGGAGTATTTAAAGTAGGGACCGCAGACAGGCTTCAAAGGCCTAACATAAGAAAATGGGCTGGCTGTAGGCACTTTATAATTGGTTCCAGGGGTACACGGGCAGCAGTGGTCTGGCCAGTGGAGGACTAGTGGAAGGAGGGACCGCAGACAGGCTTCAAAGGCCTAACATAAAAAAATGGGCTGGCTGTAGGCACTTTATAATTGGTTCCAGGGGTACACGGGCAGCAGTGGTCTGGCCAGTGGAGGACTAGTGGAAGGAGGGACCGCAGACAGGCTTCAAAGGCCTAACATAAAAAAATGGGCTGGCTGTAGGCACTTTATAATTGGTTCCAGGGGTACACGGGCAGCAGTGGTCTGGCCAGTGGAGGACTAGTGGAAGGAGGGACCGCAGACAGGCTTCAAAGGCCTAACATAAAAAAATGGGCTGGCTGTAGGCACTTTATAATTGGTTCCAGGGGTACACGGGCAGCAGTGGTCTGGCCAGTGGAGGACTAGTGGAAGGAGGGACCGCAGACAGGCTTCAAAGGCCTAACATAAAAAAATGGGCTGGCTGTAGGCACTTTATAATTGGTTCCAGGGGTACACGGGCAGCAGTGGTCTGGCCAGTGGAGGACTAGTGGAAGGAGGGACCGCAGACAGGCTTCAAAGGCCTAACATAACAAACAATAGGCTCATGGCAGTTTTACAGCGGTTACATGGATACACGGGCAGGCAGCTTGGTGGTCAGTGGAGGAGTATTTAAAGTAGGGACCGCAGACAGGCTTCAAAGGCCTAACATAAGAAAATGGGCTGGCTGTAGGCACTTTATAATTGGTTCCAGGGGTACACGGGCAGCAGTGGTCTGGCCAGTGGAGGACTAGTGGAAGGAGGGACCGCAGACAGGCTTCAAAGGCCTAACATAAAAAAATGGGCTGGCTGTAGGCACTTTATAATTGGTTCCAGGGGTACACGGGCAGCAGTGGTCTGGCCAGTGGAGGACTAGTGGAAGGAGGGACCGCAGACAGGCTTCAAAGGCCTAACATAAAAAAATGGGCTGGCTGTAGGCACTTTATAATTGGTTCCAGGGGTACACGGGCAGCAGTGGTCTGGCCAGTGGAGGACTAGTGGAAGGAGGGACCGCAGACAGGCTTCAAAGGCCTAACATAAAAAAATGGGCTGGCTGTAGGCACTTTATAATTGGTTCCAGGTGTACACGGGCAGCAGTGGTCTGGCCAGTGGAGGACTAGTGGAAGGAGGGACCGCAGACAGGCTTCAAAGGCCTAACATAAAAAAATGGGCTGGCTGTAGGCACTTTATAATTGGTTCCAGGGGTACACGGGCAGCAGTGGTCTGGCCAGTGGAGGACTAGTGGAAGGAGGGACCGCAGACAGGCTTCAAAGGCCTAACATAAAAAAATGGGCTGGCTGTAGGCACCTTATAATTGGTTCCAGGGGTACACGGGCAGCAGTGGTCTGGCCAGTGGAGGACTAGTGGAAGGAGGGACCGCAGACAGGCTTCAAAGGCCTAACATAAAAAAATGGGCTGGCTGTAGGCACTTTATAATTGGTTCCAGGGGTACACGGGCAGCAGTGGTCTGGCCAGTGGAGGACTAGTGGAAGGAGGGACCGCAGACAGGCTTCAAAGGCCTAACATAAAAAAATGGGCTGGCTGTAGGCACTTTATAATTGGTTCCAGGGGTACACGGGCAGCAGTGGTCTGGCCAGTGGAGGACTAGTGGAAGGAGGGACCGCAGACAGGCTTCAAAGGCCTAACATAACAAACAATAGGCTCATGGCAGTTTTACAGCGGTTACATGGATACACGGGCAGGCAGCTTGGTGGTCAGTGGAGGAGTATTTAAAGTAGGGACCGCAGACAGGCTTCAAAGGCCTAACATAAGAAAATGGGCTGGCTGTAGGCACTTTATAATTGGTTCCAGGGGTACACGGGCAGCAGTGGTCTGGCCAGTGGAGGACTAGTGGAAGGAGGGACCGCAGACAGGCTTCAAAGGCCTAACATAAAAAAATGGGCTGGCTGTAGGCACTTTATAATTGGTTCCAGGGGTACACGGGCAGCAGTGGTCTGGCCAGTGGAGGACTAGTGGAAGGAGGGACCGCAGACAGGCTTCAAAGGCCTAACATAAAAAAATGGGCTGGCTGTAGGCACTTTATAATTGGTTCCAGGGGTACACGGGCAGCAGTGGTCTGGCCAGTGGAGGACTAGTGGAAGGAGGGACCGCAGACAGGCTTCAAAGGCCTAACATAAAAAAATGGGCTGGCTGTAGGCACTTTATAATTGGTTCCAGGTGTACACGGGCAGCAGTGGTCTGGCCAGTGGAGGACTAGTGGAAGGAGGGACCGCAGACAGGCTTCAAAGGCCTAACATAAAAAAATGGGCTGGCTGTAGGCACTTTATAATTGGTTCCAGGGGTACACGGGCAGCAGTGGTCTGGCCAGTGGAGGACTAGTGGAAGGAGGGACCGCAGACAGGCTTCAAAGGCCTAACATAAAAAAATGGGCTGGCTGTAGGCACTTTATAATTGGTTCCAGGGGTACACGGGCAGCAGTGGTCTGGCCAGTGGAGGACTAGTGGAAGGAGGGACCGCAGACAGGCTTCAAAGGCCTAACATAACAAAATGGGCTGGCTGTAGGCACTTTATAATTGGTTCCAGGGGTACACGGGCAGCAGTGGTCTGGCCAGTGGAGGACTAGTGGAAGGAGGGACCGCAGACAGGCTTCAAAGGCCTAACATAAAAAAATGGGCTGGCTGTAGGCACTTTATAATTGGTTCCAGGGGTACACGGGCAGCAGTGGTCTGGCCAGTGGAGGACTAGTGGAAGGAGGGACCGCAGACAGGCTTCAAAGGCCTAACATAAAAAAATGGGCTGGCTGTAGGCACTTTATAATTGGTTCCAGGGGTACACGGGCAGCAGTGGTCTGGCCAGTGGAGGACTAGTGGAAGGAGGGACCGCAGACAGGCTTCAAAGGCCTAACATAAAAAATGGGCTGGCTGTAGGCACTTTATAATTGGTTCCAGGGGTACACGGGCAGCAGTGGTCTGGTCAGTGGAGGACTAGTGGAAGGAGGGACCGCAGACAGGCTTCAAAGGCCTAACATAAAAAAATGGGCTGGCTGTAGGCACTTTATAATTGGTTCCAGGGGTACACGGGCAGCAGTGGTCTGGTCAGTGGAGGACTAGTGGAAGGAGGGACCGCAGACAGGCTTCAAAGGCCTAACATAAAAAAATGGGCTGGCTGTAGGCACTTTATAATTGGTTCCAGGAGTACACGGGCAGCAGTGGTCTGGTCAGTGGAGGACTAGTGGAAGGAGGGACCGCAGACAGGCTTCAAAGGCCTAAAATAACAAACAATAGGCTCATGGCAGTTTTACAGCGGTTACATGGATACACGGGCAGCTTGGTGGTGAGTGGAGGAGTAGTGCAAGGAGTGTCTGTCCCAGTACTCCCAAAATATAAATAGATGTTAATGTCTCGCAAAACAACCAAAACAAAAAAAAAGGTGGCATACTTAGGTACAGGGGTGGGCTCATCTGCTGAGTTTCTGACATAGTAATTTGGCAGTAACTATTTAATGGTGCCAATATAGGACACAGACACAGACTACTTTAAGTTGCATCATAGATGTCTACAAATTTGTATTGTCAGTGCCAGACATTGAATGATGTCAGCGAATAGACTAAAGATTGGTGGAGCTGTGCGACATAATTTTGCATGTGGTAGAGCACATTTTGAGCTGGGGTACGGGGGGAACTCTCTAGAGGCCGGCGGGACCGCCCCAGGGCCCCTCATGTTACAACGGTGTGTCTGACGTTGGGTGCGCACCACCACCGCCAGAGACACTACATTGTACTATGAGGGACCCAGTAGCAATGCCGTCAACCAAAAGCGAGCACACCCACCTCTTCAGACAAACAGCAGTCTCACGGGTGCTTGCGCCAAGTCGCGATACCACGGCCCCGTGTGGGGAGTTTGGCCATTTAGGGAGGTGTAAACATGTCGTATGCTGTACAATCAGCTGCAGCAAATTAGACATTAGAAAAGTAATTCACAGGCAAGAGCCTTTCATAGGAAAGCTAGGTGTCGGCCGGGCAAGGTGGGGCAAAAGATTTCGAAATCCAGTTGTGGTTCATTTTAATGAATGTTAGATCGTCAACATTTTGGGTAGCCAGACGAGTCCTTTTTTCGGTTAATATTGAACCTGCAGCACTGAATACTCTTTCTGATAGGACACTTGCTGCCGGGCAAGCAAGCTCCTGCAATGCATATTCTGCCAATTCTGGCCAGGTGTCTAATTTGGAGGCCCAGTAATCAAGTGGGAATGACGGTTGAGGGAGAACATCGATAAGGGATGAAAAATAGTTAGTAACCATACTGGACAAATGTTGTCTCCTGTCACTTTCAATTGATGCAGCAGTACCTGTCCTGTCTGCGGTCATAGCAAAATCACTCCACAACCTGGTCAGAAAACCCCTCTGTCCAACGCCACTTCTGATGTGTGCACCCCTAACACTCCTAGTCTGCTGCCCCCTGGAGCTCGTGTGAGAACGATCACGTGCGCTGTGTGCTGGGAATGCCTGAAGCAAACGGTCAACAAGAGTTGATTGTTTGGTTGCTAATATTAGTTCCAAGTTCTCATGTGGCATAATATTTTGCAATTTGCCTTTATAGCGTGGATCAAGGAGGCAGGCCAACCAGTAATCGTCATCGTTCATCATTTTCGTAATGCGTGTGTCCCTTTTTAGGATACGTAAGGCATAATCCGCCATGTGGGCCAAAGTTCCAGTTGTCAAATCTCCGGTTGTGATTGGTTGAGGGGCAGTTGCAGGCAAATCTACGTCACTTGTGTCCCTCAAAAAACCAGAACCCGGCCGTGACACGCAACCAATTTCCTGTGCCCCCGGGAAAGGTTCGGCATTAAAAATATACTCATCCCCATCATCCTCCTCGTCCTCCACCTCCTCTTCGCCCGCTACCTCGTCCTGTACACTGCCCTGACCAGACAATGGCTGACTGTCATCAAGGCTTTCCTCTTCCTCTGGTGCAGACGCCTGCTCCTTTATGTGCGTCAAACTTTGCATCAGCAGACGCATTAGGGGGATGCTCATGCTTATTACGGCGTTGTCTGCACTAACCAGCCGTGTGCATTCCTCAAAACACTGAAGGACTTGACACATGTCTTGTATCTTAGACCACTGCACACCTGACAACTCCATGTCTGCCATCCTACTGCCTGCCCGTGTATCCTCCCACAAATAAATAACAGCACGCCTCTGTTCGCACAGTCTCTGAAGCATGTGCAGTGTTGAGTTCCACCTTGTTGCAACGTCTATGATTAGGCGATGCTGGGGAAGGTTCAAAGACCGCTGATAGGTCTGCATACGGCTGGCGTGTACAGGCGAACGTCGGATATGTGAGCAAAGTGCACGCACTTTGAGGAGCAGGTCGGAGAACCCAGGATAAGTTTTCAATAAGCACTGCACCACCAGGTTTAAGGTGTGAGCCAGGCAAGGAATGTGTTTCAGTTGGGAAAGGGAGATGGCAGCCATGAAATTCCTTCCGTTATCACTCACTACCTTGCCTGCCTCAAGATCTACTGTGCCCAGCCATGACTGCGTTTCTTGTTGCAAGAACTCGGACAGAACTTCCGCGGTGTGTCTGTTGTCGCCCAAGCACTTCATAGCCAATACAGCCTGCTGACGCTTGGCAGTAGCTGGCCCATAATGGGACAACTGGTGTGCAACAGTGTCATCTGCCGATGGAGTGGTTGGCAGACTGCGTTCTGTGGAAGAGCTGTAGCTTCTGCAGGAGGACGAGGAGGAGGAGGGGGTGCGAACGCCTACAGCCAACTGTTTCCTAGACCATGGGCTAGGCACAACTGTCCCTAAATTGATGTCGCCTGTGGACCCTGCATCCACCACATTCACCCAGTGTGCCGTGATGGACACATAACGTCCCTGGCCATGCCTACTGGTCCATGCATCTGTAGTCAGGTGCACCTTTGTACTCACAGATTGCCTGAGTGCATGGACGATGCGCTGTTTAACATGCTGGTGCAGGGCTGGGATGGCTTTTCTGGAAAAAAAGTGTCGACTGGGTAGCTCGTATCGTGGTTCAGCGTACTCCATCAGGGCTTTGAAAGCTTCGCTTTCAACTAACCGGTAGGGCATCATCTCTAACGAGATTAGTCTAGCTATGTGGGCGTTAAAACACTGTGTACGCGGATGCGAGGATAAGTACTTCCTTTTTCTAACCAGAGTCTCATGTAGGGTGAGCTGGACTGGAGAGCTGGAGATCGTGGAACTTTCGGGTGTGCCGGTGTACATGGCAGACTGAGAGACGGTTGGAGACGGTATTGTTTCCGCCGGTGCCCTAGATGCAATATTTCCTCCTACAAAACTGGTGATTCCCTGACCCTGACTGCTTTTGGCTGGCAAAGAAACCTGCACAGATACTGCCGGTGGTGCGGAAAATGGTGGCCTTACAGTGACGGAAGGGATGTTGCGTTGCTGACTAGCTTCATTGGCCGAGGGTGCTACAACCTTGAGGGACGTTTGGTAGTTAGTCCAGGCTTGAAAATGCATGGTGGTTAAGTGTCTATGCATGCAACTAGTATTTAGACTTTTCAGATTCTGACCTCTGCTTAAGCTAGTTGAACATTTTTGACAGATGACTTTGCGCTGATCAGTTGGATGTTGTTTAAAAAAATGCCAGACTGCACTCTTCCTAGACTCGGATCCCTTTTCAGGGATTGCAGACTGAGCTTTAACCGGATGGCAACGCTGTGCTCCAACAGGTTTTGGCTTTGACACGCGTTTTGGGCCAGATACGGGCCCGGCAGATGGAACCTGTTGCGATGTTGATGCCTGCTGCGGCCCCTCCTCCACCTCCGCTTCTGAACTACTGCCGCCTGCACCCTGTTCCCCCAATGGCTGCCAATCGGGGTCAATAACTGGGTCATCTATTACCTCCTCTTCGAGCTCGTGTGCAACTTCGTCTGTGTCACTGTGTCGGTCGGTGGTATAGCGTTCGTGGCGGGGCAACATAGTCTCATCAGGGTCTGATTGTGGATCTGTACCCTGAGAGGGCAATGTGGTGGTCTGAGTCAAAGGAGCAGCATAGTACTCTGGCTGTGGCTGTGCATCAGTGCACTCCATGTCAGAATATACTTGTAATGGGCATGGCCTGTTAAATGTTTCACTTTCTAAGCCAGGGACGGTATGTGTAAAGAGCTCCATGGAGTGACCCGTTGTGTCGCCTGCTGCATCCTTCTCTCTTGTTGTAGTTTTTGCTGAGGAGGACAAGGAAGCGACTTGTCCCTGACCGTGAACATCCACAAGCGACGCGCTGCTTTTACATTTACCAGTTTCGGAAGAGGAGGCAAAAGAGCTAGAGGCTGAGTCTGCAATGTAAGCCAAAACTTGCTGTTGCTGCTCCGCCTTTAAAAGCGGTTTTCCTACTCCCAGAAAAGAGAGCGTTCGAGGCCTTGTGTAGCCTGACGACGAAACTGGCTCCACAGCTCCAGACTTAGGTGGAATATTTTTATCCCCACGACCACCTGATGCTCCACTACCACTACCATCATTACCAGCTGACAATGAACGCCCACGACGACCTCTTGCACCAGACTTCCTCATTGTTTTAAAATCTTAACCAAAGTAACTTTATTTGTTGCTGTCAAACAACTTACACGGTGAGCTATAACTTCAGTATGATTTCAATATCCCTTAACAGGTTGGTGAGACCACAAGGAAAATCAGGCACAATGTTACACACTCTGTTTTCTGTGGCACAAAATCACAGAGATGACACACACGCAGGACTGTCACTCAAGCACTAATGTCAATATTAATCTCCCACCTAATTTATTTATTTTTTTTTCTCAGGGAGACTTTAGAAACCAAATATTATTAAAAAAAAAAAAAAAAAAAAAGGCTTTCTATGGCCCACAATTAGAGAGAGAGGTGGCACACCCAGGAGTCAAGACTGGCGCACAAGCTGAAAGGGCAATATTACTCTCCCACTGTTTTTTTAAGTTTTTTTTTTATTTCAGGGAGACTTTAGAAACCAAATAATATAAAAAAAAAATAAAATAAAAATAGGCTTTCTATAGCCCACTGAATGAGAGAGAGAGGTGGCACACCCAGGAGTCAAGACTGGCACACAAGCTGAAAGGGCAATATTACTCTCCCACTGTTTTTTTATGTAGTTTTTGTTTTTTAAGGGAGACTTTAGAAACCCAATAATATTTAAAAAAATAAATAAATAGGCTTTCTATGGCCCACTGAATGAGAGGGAGAGAGGTGGCACACCCAGGAGTCAAGCCTGGCACACAAGCTGAAAGGGCAATATTACTCTCCCACTGTTTTTTTATGTATTTTTTGTTTTTTAAGGGAGACTTTAGAAACCCAATAATATTTTAAAAAAAATAAATAAATAGGCTTTCTATGGCCCACTGAATGAGAGGGAGAGAGGTGGCACACCCAGGAGTCAAGACTGGCACACAAGCTGAAAGGGCAATATTACTCTCCCACTGTTTTTTTATGTATTTTTTGTTTTTTAAGGGAGACTTTAGAAACCCAATAATATTTAAAAAAAAAAAAATAGGCTTTCTATGGCCCACTGAATGAGAGGGAGAGAGGTGGCACACCCAGGAGTCAAGCCTGGCACACAAGCTGAAAGGGCAATATTACTCTCCCACTGTTTTTTTATGTATTTTTTGTTTTTTAAGGGAGTCTTTAGAAACCCAATAATATTTAAAAAAAAAATAAATAGGCTTTCTATGGCCCACTGAATGAGAGGGAGAGAGGTGGCACACCCAGGAGTCAAGACTGGCACACAAGCTGAAAGGGCAATATTACTCTCCCACTGTTTTTTTATGTTTTTTTTTTTTTTTCAGGGAGACTTTAGAAACCAAATAATATTAAAAAAACCAAAAAAAAATAGCCTTTCTATGGCCCACTGAATGAGAGAGAGAGGTGGCACACCCAGGAGTCAAGACTGGCACACAAGCTGAAAGGGCAATATTACTCTCCCACTGTTTTTTTATGTATTTTTTGTTTTTTAAGGGAGACTTTAGAAACCCAATAATATTTAAAAAAAAAAATAAATAGGCTTTCTATGGCCCACTGAATGAGAGGGAGAGAGGTGGCACACCCAGGAGTCAAGACTGGCACACAAGCTGAAAGGGCAATATTACTCTCCCACTGTTTTTTTTATGTATTTTTTGTTTTTTAAGGGAGACTTTAGAAACCCAATAATATTTTTAAAAAAAAATAAATAGGCTTTCTATGGCCCACTGAATGAGAGGGAGAGAGGTGGCACACCCAGGAGTCAAGCCTGGCACACAAGCTGAAAGGGCAATATTACTCTCCCACTGTTTTTTTATGTATTTTTTGTTTTTTAAGGGAGACTTTAGAAACCCAATAATATTTAAAAAAAAAAATAAATAGGCTTTCTATGGCCCACTGAATGAGAGGGAGAGAGGTGGCACACCCAGGAGTCAAGACTGGCACACAAGCTGAAAGGGCAATATTACTCTCCCACTGTTTTTTTAGGTTTTTTTTTTTTTTTTCAGGGAGACTTTAGAAACCAAATAATATTAAAAAAACAAAAAAAAAAAATAGCCTTTCTATGGCCCACTGAATGAGAGAGAGAGGTGGCACACCCAGGAGTCAAGCCTGGCACACAAGCTGAAAGGGCAATATTACTCTCCCACTGTTTTTTTATGTATTGTTTGTTTTTTAAGGGAGACTTTAGAAACCCAATAATATTTAAAAAAAAAAATAAATAGGCTTTCTATGGCCCACTGAATGAGAGGGAGAGAGGTGGCACACCCAGGAGTCAAGACTGGCACACAAGCTGAAAGGGCAATATTACTCTCCCACTGTTTTTTTAGGTTTTTTTTTTTTTTTCAGGGAGACTTTAGAAACCAAATAATATTAAAAAAAAAAAAAAAAAAAAAATAGGCTTTCTATAGCCCACTGAATGAGAGATAGCACACACAGCAGTGGCACACAAGCCCTGACTGAGGCCAATATTTTTCTCCCACTGATTGATGTAGTGTTTTTGTGTTGAGGTAGAATTTAGAACACAAATCACGGAAAAAATAAATAGGCTTTCTATGGCCCACTCAGTGAGAGATGGCACACACAGGGATGGCACTGTAGCAGAAATGCAAATCTTAATCTCCCACAAAAAAAAAAAAAAAAAAAAAACAGGGACTGTCCTACAATTACTATCTCCCTGCAGTAATCTAAGCCAGGTATGGCAGGCAGCAATAGGAGTGGACTGATGCACAAATTAAATAAAAAGTGTGGACAAACAAAAAAGATAGCTGTGCAGAAAGGAAGGAACAAGAGGATATGTGCTTTGAAAAAAGCAGTTGGTTTCCACAGTGGCGTACACACAGCAATACAGCTATCACGGAGCCTTCTAGGGCAGCCCAATGAGCTACAGCGCTGAGGGGAAAAAAAAAAAAATATAGCTTCCACAGTCCCTGCACACCGAAGGTTGTGTTGGACAGTGGAAATCGCTGCAGCACAAGCGGTTTGGTGGTTAGTGGACCCTGCCTAACGCTCTCCCTGCTTCTGACGAAGCGGCAGCAACCTGTCCCTAAACTCAGATCAGCAGCAGTAAGATGGCGGTCGGCGGGAACGCCCCTTTATAGCCCCTGTGACGCCGCAGACAGCAAGCCAATCACTGCAATGCCCTTCTCTAAGATGGTGGGGACCAGGATCTATGTCATCACGCTGCCCACACTCTGCGTTCACCTTCATTGGCTGAGAAATGGCGCTTTTCGCGTCATTGAAACGCGACTTTGGCGCGAAAGTCGCGTACCGCATGGCCGACAAGCACAGGGGTCGGATCGGGTTTCATGAGACGCCGACTTAGCCAAAAGTCGGCGACTTTTGAAAATGATCGACCCGTTTCGCTCAACCCTAGTAGCAACCGCTCTAAGGTGACTCCGCTGAGTCAGGGGCCCAGGGCAACCACATCCTCTGCTCCCCTGTATCTATGCTACTGATATTGTAGTATTGCAGTATCTAGAACAAGCAATACTTACACAAAAAAAGACAATGCAAATAAAAAGTTTTTAAAAGTAAAAAAAAGTAGAATCAACCCACTTTTCCCTCTTTAAAACTAAAAAATAAACCTTTTTGCCATCTTCACGTCTGTATAAGTCAATCAATCAAAATTTTTAATTATTTAATTCAACCGTAAGGCAGCAAAAACTGTACTGCCGTAGTTCTCGTTTTTGTCAGAACACATTTTCCACAAAATAAAATAAAATAAAAACTAATTACGTTTAGCTTAATAATTTAATAATTATAATCAAAATATTTTATATACCCCAAAATTGAATGAGTAAAAACATTAGCTCACATGCAAAAAATATCCTCATACTGCTCAATAGAAAACTGTTATAAATCTTAGAAAATGGCTATATAAACAAACACATTTTTGTACATTTCTGATTTTTTTACCACTAAATAAAAAAATAAAACTATTCAAGTTTAGGATTAAATTATTATACTGACCTGAAGAATTATGTTTCTGTGTCATTTTTACCACACAACGAATGCCATAAAAGCAAACCTAAAATCCAAAGAATGAATTGCGGTTTTTTTTGCTATTTCTCCAAACTTAAATAGTACATTTTATGGTAAAATTAATGATGTCTCTGAAAACTACAGCTCATCCCATCTTAAAAAAACTCTCATGTGACTACAGGGATAGATAAATAAAAGTTATGACTCCTAGACGAGTAAGTGGAAGGGACACGCAGAAAAAATAATTGTCCACGGCAAGAGGGGAATAGATACCACTACTTTACAAAAATAACTCTTTGTTTTCTTTAAAGGCACACCAAACTTACCAACAACAATAAAAACAGCTAATGAGCAACCTGTTATGCCATCAACGTCATCATCGTTTTCGCCAACACACTCCATGACGGTCATCATATCCACTATCTGCGGTTTTGCAGGCTTAACGCTACTGATAATTATGGCCCTTATTTGCTGCCGAAGACAGAAGAAAGTGAAAAATGTGAACAGGTTAGTATTCTAATTGTCCCATAACTGTGGAAAAACAGACTTTGACCGCATATCCAAATGTTATATAATGATCTACTGAGGCTAAGCAAAATTTACAAAACTCAAAACCAAGTTCCTAATGTTTTGATCCAGAGCTGTGGAGGGTTTTGATTGACATCACAAGTGCTGTGGGGCATCGGGGTCTCACTCTGCTGGTGCATAATCGCTACGCCAAAATGGTTAGGGATCTACTAATGTTTTCCATAACATGGCAGTGGGCTCATACATTCTGATCAAAATGTTCAAGAAGAACTTCACGTTCAGCTTTGAAAATTTTTCTTAGTCGCATTCAACCAATGTACAATATTTGGGTTTGCCATCTGTGTCTTTTTCTATGGTTATTGTATTCTGTTTGTCCAACTCTGCCTGTTTCTAAGATTCATTTTACAGCTGGGAACAGTCAGGTAATAAATGGGCAATGGACAATGTTGACTGGGGGAATAATATTCTTCTGTGAATGCTTGTCAGTTTTCCATATTTTTAGAAGTCTAATATTGTAGCAAACTTTGCACAGCAATATTCTGAAGAAAAAAACATTGTCATGGAAAGATGTTTGACTTTTGTAGTGGCCTAAGACACATACTGTAACTATACAGTGGGTACGGAAAGTATTCAGACCCCTTTAAATTTTTCACTCTTTGTTTCATTGCAGCCATTTGGTAAATTCAAAAAAGTTCATTTTTTTCTCATTAATGTACACTCTGCACCCCATCTTGACTGAAAAAACAGAAATTTAGTAATTTTGGCAAATTCTAAAAAAAACTGAAATATCACATGTATTTATCATATGTTTAGTTTCACTGTTGGGATTGTATTGGGCAGGTGATGAGCAGTGCCTGGTTTTCTCCACACATACCACTTAGAATTATCACCAAAAAGGTCTATCTTTGTCTCATCTGATCAGAGAATCTTATTTCTCATAGTCTGGGAGTCCTTCATGTACTTTTTAGCAAACTCTATGCGGGCTTTTATATGTCTTGCACTGAGGAGAGGCTTCTGTCGGGCAACTCTGCCATAAAGGCCCGACTGGTGAAGGGCTGCAGTGATAGTTAGGTTTGTGAAACTTTCTCCCATCTTCCTGCTGCATCTCTGGAGCTCAGCCACAGTGATCTTGGGGTTCTTCTTTACCTCTCTCACCAAGGCTCTTCTCCACGATTGCTCAGTATGGCTGGATGGCCAGGTCTAGGAAGACTTCTGGTGATCCCAAACTACTTCCATTTAAGGATTGTGGAGGCCACTGTGCTCTTAGGAGCCCTGAGTACTGCATAAATTCTGTTGTAACCTTGGCAAGATCTGTTCCGTGCCACAATCCTGTCTCTGAGCTCCTTGGCCAATTCCTTTGACCTCATGATTCTCATTTGGTCTGACATACACTGTGAGCTGTGATGTCTTATATAGACAGGTGTGTGCCTTTCCAAATCAAGTCCTGTCAGTTTAATTAAACACAGCTGGACTCAAATTAAGGAGTAGAACCATCTCAAGGAGGATCACAAGGAAATGGACACTATGTGACTTAAATGTGAGTGTCTGAGCAAAGGGTCTGAATACTTATGACCATGTGATATTTCAGTTTTTCTTTTTCATTAAATTTGCAAAAATTACAACATTTCAGTTTTTTCAGTCAAGATGGGGTGCAGAGTGTACATTAATGTGTAAAAAAATGAACTTTTTTGAATTTACCAAATGGCTGCAATGGAGCAAAGAGTGAAAAATGTAATGGGGTCTGAATACTTTTCGTACCCACTGTATATATAAAACTATATTAAAATCTGCAGACATAGTGTTTTGAAATGGGATTTTTTTTTTCAAATCACTCTTTCAAATACATAATTTATTTTGGAAATTTCATTACATTTATGACGTTAAAGGAGTTTTTGTTTATAAGAAAGCTGTATCCCCAGGCACAGTATGGTGTATGAAATTAAAAAATGCTCCTTATTCATCCTCCCCGGGTCCAGCACTGCATATCTGTTACTGTCCTGTTGTCTAGTCAATGGGTCTGCAGCCACAGAATGAGTTTAGAGGCTCTGCCTGTTTCGACAGCAGGAGCCGCAGAGCTTACTGATTGGGCTGTAGCGCTGTTGATGTGATGTCAGCTCTGGTGGCAACAATGTACACCTAGAGCAGAGGTGGAGGCTCAGTGTTGGACCTAGGGAGGGTGAGCAAAGAAATGTTAGGGTTTTTTTAGAATTAACTGCACCTGGGGATACAACTTTCCAGAAAACAGAAGATTTAGTGCTATGGGGGAAAAATCCTTTTTAGTTGTTCCCATATTTGAAAAGTATTACACATAGTATGTCATCATTAATAGGATATGAATACAAGTCTATCACTAACCTAATTTATGTAACTCATTAAATTATCTCACTTCTTATCATGTATAGATGTAATGCTACTCCTTCCATGTAGAAAATTAATTCTGAAAGCATTTAGTAGTTGAATATTGGCATTATTTTTTTCCAGAGAAACTACCGCTCCACTTACAGCCCTTCCATCAGAGCTGGTATTGGACAGGTTACATCCAAACCCCATGTATCAGAGAATGCCACTCCTTCTCAACCCTAAACTCATAAGCCTTGAATATCCCCGGAATAATATTGAGTATGTCAGGGACATTGGAGAAGGAGCCTTTGGACGGGTCTTTCAAGCCAGGTAAACAAATGCAATTTTTCTCCAGATTGGTGTGTTACTCCAAACACATGATATATTCTCTTTACATCCCCATCAGTCATTTCCCATTGGAACGGAAGAATGACATAGATCCACCATCCTGTGCACACTGTTTATTACTGAGCTTTGGATTTATATTGTATCTCTACTCAACCATATGTTCATCTCGCTGAAACGTGACATTTAGCAACACAAGCTGAACCATCGCCTTCTGCTCTCATTAAAATGTTTGTCTTGTCGTATGTTAAACACATGCCTGTTCCTAAACTTAGCAATCTCCTTCTCTCCCTTAGTGCCATATTTCAGCTGTTGAGATATAATTCTCTGTTTAGTGCCAATAACATGTCAACTAACAGCATTCTGTTTATTCTGTATAAGTTTTAGGCCTGCATGCAATGAAAAAGATTGCCAATGCAGGAAATGGAAGTCATGCTACTTACTAGGCTTTTGGAGGGGGGTAGTGATATTCTGCATGCTGTATTTTTCTTTAAGGGCTTGTAAACATGACCATAAGAATCGGATGAGCGCTATCTGCCATTTTGACAAATATTACTCGTCCCCATGTTATTCTATGAGGCCGTGCACATGTCCAAATTTTTCCTTGCAGCATGCATAAGTTGCAGATTATCGGAGCACACTTGGCCATTCATGTCTATGGGTCCTTGGAAAAACATCTTCAACTGCACTCAGATTCAACAGAATGAATGGAGAAGATGAAGATTTTTTTTTATTATTATCTTCTGATCAGGGTCTGATCGGAGTGTGATTAGCATAATTCTCTCCGATGAGTGCAAAAAACAGTTTGGTGACCCTAGCTTAAGGGATTAGCTACAGTTGTGCTCAAGTTTACATACCCCAGCAGAATTTTTGCTTTCTTTGCCTTTTTTCAGAGAATATGAATGATAACACCAAAAATTTCTGTCCACTCATGGTTAGTGGTTGGATGAAACCATTTATTGTCAAACTACTGTGTTTTCTTTTTAAATCATAATGACAACCCAAAATATCCAAATGACCCTGATCAAAAGTTCACATACCCTGGTGATTTGGGCCTGATAACCCTAGAATGCGTGACCATAGAAATCTACACTATTACGTACCTGGGGCCTTTGAGGCCTGTTTTCAAATAACATGGAATAACTCAAAAAAAATTTTTTTCAAAGTTATTTGAAAGTAAGCATGCATTCCCACTAGCTCTGGGGTCCGCCTGGACGGGATTTCGTAATGGATCTGACCTCCTGGTGACCGCGGCTAAGGCTGGTAGAACGCGTACCTAGGGCCTCGCAGGCCTGTCAGGTTACTTTTTTATTATTTTCTGTAAAACTACTTTAGTTACAATTTTGAAACTCTAGGTATTCCTCAGCTATATAGTTGTTAGTAATTTCCAGTTGTTCGTATATTTTTATGTTATATGCATTTCGTATAGCAACACTTTTTTTGTGACTACCCCATATTCACATACCTGGGGCCTGTGTGCAAATAACATGGAATAACTCAAATAAAAATACTTTTCAAAGTTTATTTTAAACTAGATGGCAGCCCGATTCTAAAGAATCGGGAGTCTAGAATCCATATATACTTTATTTATTCAAATGTAAGAATAATACAATTAATAACTAATAGTAAGAAAGAACAAAAAATGGCTGCACTCACCAGCTCTTGACAATTCTTGACAGTACGGCACATTTCTGATTGGTCGCTCGCGGCAAGCGGCAACCAATCAGAAAAGTGCCGCGCACCACGAAGGCATATATCTTTGTCCACCCTGAGCGGGTGTAGGACGCTGGTGACGTCACTTATCTCCGGACATTATCTCCGGACAAAGCCACGGAAGTTGGCACAAATTGCCGGAAGTAGTATTCTAGGCAATAATATATTAGATTTTAATGTTATCAGTGTTTACCTTTGAACGTTTATATTGTATTGTCCTGTCACCAGCCATGTGTACGATTATCGGCCGAAAGCCTCTCTGGAACCAATAATCACCCCATGTAAAGGTATCTTTATAAGTTAAAGATTCAGAATACTATGACTTTTATCATATCCTGAACAGTCAAGTTTTTTATGAACCGTTAAGGTTTTCTGGTTGAAGTAAAAAAAACTCTGAGTGTTTACAGTTTGAAACCATAAAATGTTGAAAAATTATGTCATTCTTGAGTATATCACTCAATGGTGCTCATAAACGTGTCAAATTTGATCTATAATATACTTTAATATACGTTACTTTAATCTTTAATATACTTAAGAACAGGGCCCCAGACATCACACAGGGGGTCTGAAACACCGCACAGTGGTCCAAAATATCGCTGTGCTCTGCCTGGGGCCCCATATGCTGCCTGGGGCCCCTGTGCTCTGCCTGGGGCCCCATATGCTGCCTGGGGCCCCTGTGCTCTGCCTGGGGCCCCATGTTCTGCCTGGGGCCCCTGTGCTCTGCCTGGGGCCACTGTGCTCTGCCTGGGGCCCCATATGCTGCCTGGGGCCCCTGTGCTCTGCCTGGGGCCCCATATGCTGCCTGGGGCCCCTGTGCTCTGCCTGGGGCCCCATAGGCTGCCTGGGGCCCCTGTGCTCTACCTGGGACCACTGTGCTCTGGCTGGGGCCCCATATGCTGCCTGGGGCCCCTGTGCTCTGCCTGGGGCCCCTGTGCTCTGCCTGGGGCCCCATGTTCTGCCTGGGGCCACTGTGCTCTGCCTGGGGCCCCATAGGCTGCCTGGGGCCCCTGTGCTCTGCCTGGGGCCCCATATGCTGCCTGGGGCCACTGTGCTCTGCCTGGGGCCACTGTGCTCTGCCTGGGGCCCCATATGCTGCCTGGGGCCCCTGTGCTCTGCCTGGGGCCCCATATGCTGCCTGGGGCCCCTGTGCTCTGCCTGGGGCCCCTGTGCTCTGCCTGGGGCTCCATGTTCTGCCTGGGGCCCCTGTGCTCTGCCTGGGGCCCCATGTTCTGCCTGGGGCCACTGTGCTCTGCCTGGGGACCCATAAGCTGCCTGGGGCCCCTGTGCTCTGCCTGGGACCACTGTGCTCTGCCTGGGGCCCCATATGCTGCCTGGGGCCCCTGTGCTCTGCCTGGGGCCACTGTGCTCTGCCTGGGGCCCCATATGCTGCCTGGGGCCACTGTGCTCTGCCTGGGGCCCCATATGCTGCCTGGGGCCCCTGTGCTCTGCCTGGGGCCCCATATGCTGCCTGGGGCCCCTGTGCTCTGCCTGGGGCCCCTGTTCTCTGCCTGGGGCCACTGTGCTCTGCCTGGGGCCCCATATGCTGCCTGGGGCCCCTGTGCTCTGCCTGGGGCCACTGTGCTCTGCCTGGGGCCCCATATGCTGCCTGGGGCCCCTGTGCTCTGCCTGGGGCCCCTGTTCTCTGCCTGGGGCCACTGTGCTCTGCCTGGGGCCCCATATGCTGCCTGGGGCCCCTGTGCTCTGCCTGGGGCCACTGTGCTCTGCCTGGGGCCCCATATGCTGCCTGGGGCCCCTGTGCTCTGCCTGGGGCCCCATATGCTGCCTGGGGCCCCTGTGCTCTGCCTGGGGCCCCATGTTCTGCCTGGGGCCCCTGTGCTCTGCCTGGGGCCACTGTGCTCTGCCTGGGGCCCCATATGCTGCCTGGGGCCCCTGTGCTCTGCCTGGGGCCCCATATGCTGCCTGGGGCCCCTGTGCTCTGCCTGGGGCCCCATAGGCTGCCTGGGGCCCCTGTGCTCTACCTGGGACCACTGTGCTCTGGCTGGGGCCCCATATGCTGCCTGGGGCCCCTGTGCTCTGCCTGGGGCCCCTGTGCTCTGCCTGGGGCCCCATGTTCTGCCTGGGGCCACTGTGCTCTGCCTGGGGCCCCATAGGCTGCCTGGGGCCCCTGTGCTCTGCCTGGGGCCACTGTGCTCTGCCTGGGGCCCCATATGCTGCCTGGGGCCCCTGTGCTCTGCCTGGGGCCCCTGTGCTCTGCCTGGGTGTAGGACACTGGTGACGTTACTTATCTCCGGACATTATCTCCGGACATTATCTCCGGACATTATCTCCGGACATTAGCTCCGGACATTATCTCCGGACATTAGCTCCGGACAAAGCCACGGAAGTTGGCACAAATTGCAGGAAGTAGTATTCTATGCAATTATATATTAGATGGGCATTTCCTGAAGGAAATACATGGTGCTTGAACAGCGCTACCAGCTTTACAGCAGCACTTTTCACACACGGGACTGGGGGGCGCGCTTACTTTTGCACCCGGGGCCGGGGGCGCGCTTACTTTTGCACCCGGGGGCGCACTTACTTTTGCATCCGGAGGCGCACTTACTTTTGCACCCGGGGCGCACTTACTTTTGCACCCGGGGGCGCACTTACTTTTGCACCCGGGGGCGCACTTACTTTTGCACCCGGGGGCGCACTTACTTTTGCACCCGGGGGCGCACTTACTTTTGCACCCGGGGGCGCACTTACTTTTGCACCCGGGGGCGCACTTACTTTTGGGGCCGCACTTACTTTTGGTGGGCGGGGCTCCTCGGCCTCCGATTTGGTTGGTGGGGCCCCTCGTCCTCCGATTTGGTGGGCGGGGACCCTCGGCCTCCGATTTGGTGGGCGGGGACCGGCCTCCGATTTGGTGGGCGGGGACCCTCGGCCTCCGATTTGGTGGGCGGGGACCCTCGACCTCCGATTTGGTGGGCGGGGACTCTCGGCCTCCGATTTGGTGGGCGGGGACCCTCGGCCTCCGATTTGGTGGGCGGGGACTCTCGGCCTCCGATTTGGTGGGCGGGGACCCCCGGCTTCCGATTTGGTGGGCGGGGCCCCTCGGCCTCCGATTTGGTGGGCGGGGACCCTCAGCCTCCGATTTGGTAGGCGGGGCCCCTCGGCCTCCGATTTGGTGGGCGGGGACCCTCGGCCTCCAATTTGGTGGGCGGGGACCCTCGGCCTCCGATTTGGTGGGCGGGGACCCTCGGCCTCCGATTTGGTGGGCGGGGCCCCTCGGCCTCTGCTTTGGTGGGCGGGGCCGCTCGGCCTTCGATTTGTTGGGCGGGGCCCCTCGGCCTCTGATTTGGTTGGCGGGGCCCCTCGGCCTCCGATTTGGTTGGCGGGGCCCCTTATCCTCCGATTTGGTGGGCGGGGACCCTCGGCCTCCGATTTGGTGGGCGGGGACCCTCGGCCTCCGATTTGGTGGGCGGTGCCCCTCGACCTCCGATTTGGTGGGCGGGGCCCCTCGGCCTCCGATTTGGTGGGCGGGGCCCCTCGGCCTCCGATTTGGTGGGCGGGGCCCCTCGGCCTCCGATTTGGTGGGCGGGGCCCCTCGGCCTCCGATTTGGTGGGCGGGGACCCTCGGCCTCCGATTTGGTGGCCAGGGCCCCTCGGCCTCCGATTTGGTGGGCGGGGCCCCTCGGCCTCCGATTTGGTGGGCGGGGACCCTCGGCCTCCGATTTGGTGGGCGGGGACCCTCGGCCTCCGATTTGGTGGCCGGGGCCCCTCGGCCTCCGATTTGGTGGGCGGGGCCCCTCGGCCTCCGATTTGGTGGGCGGGGCCCCTCGGCCTCCGATTTGGTGGGTGGGGCCCCTCGGCCTCCGATTTGGTGGGCGGGGACCCTCGGCCTCCGATTTGGTGGGCGGGGACCCTCGGCCTCCAATTTGGTGGGCGGGGACCCTCGGCCTCCGATTTGGTGGGCGGGGACCCTCGGCCTCCGATTTGGTGGGCGGGGACCCTCGGCCTCCGATGTGGTGGGCGGGGCCCCTCGGCCTCCGATGTGGTGGTCGGGGCCCCTCGGCCTCCGCTTTGGTGGGTGGGGCCGGGCCCCTCGGCCTCCGCTTTGGTGGGCGGGGCCGTTCGGCCTTCGATTTGGTGGGCGGGGCTCCTCGGCCTCCGATTTGGTTGGCGGGGCCCCTCGGCCTCCGATTTGGTGTGTGCTCTGCCTGGGACCACTGTGCTCTGCCTGGGGCCCCATATGCTGCCTGGGGCCCCTGTGCTCTGCCTGGGGCCCCATATGCTGCCTGGGGCCCCTGTGCTCTGCCTGGGGCCCCTGTGCTCTGCCTGGGGCCACTGTGCTCTGCCTGGGTGTAGGACACTGGTGACGTCACTTATCTCCGGACATTAGCTCCGGACATTAGCTACGGACATTAGCTCCGGACAATAGCTCCGGACAAAGCCACGGAAGTTGGCACAAATTGCAGGAAGTAGTATTCTAGGCAATTATATATTAGATTTGCAAAGTAAGGATGCATTCCCACTAGCGCTGGGGTCCACCAGGAGGGGATCCGTAATGGATCTGACCTCCTGGTGACCTCAGCTAAGGCTGGTGGAATCCCGGCATTCCATCAGCCTTAGCTGGAGTTACCGGGAGGTCAGATCCATTATGGATCCCATTCTGGTGAACCCCAGCGCTACTTGGAACATAGCCTAAGATGTGTATAATTCCAAAAAAAAATTATGTACATAAAACAACAAAAATGTAACTAAACGGGCAAGCCCAATATATTCACTCAGTACAATTTTTTATGATGGATACATTTTTTCTTACATAAAGTCTGTAGCAAACTTGGTGCAGGAATATTTATTTTCCACTTTACATATTCCCCCGACAATTCTTGCATATTATTTTTTCTTCAGAATGTTCCCTGCATACATTTTGTCCGCAAGTAGAACAGAAACGCTCCGATTTTCTTTCTTTCTTTGCTGGACAAATATAGCAGCGCTTTCTTTTTTTTTCTCTTTGCTCTGGCTGTTCCTGAAAGCATATTCCACATCGGATCATTGCCTCTGTAATTTGCCTTGATAAGCATTTTGTGCTGCTTCTCTGCATCAAAAGTTCATAACAAAGTTCTGTCAAAAATATACGTCTATTGTCCTTCCTGTTGGCATGGAATTCTGGATTAGTTTGACAATAAACAATATAGCTATTGAGGGATGACACATCAAGGATATTGGAAAAAAGGGCAACAGGCCAACGTTTAGTCTGCCTTTTACACGAATATTCAGTAATCATTTCGTCCATCTTGTCGACACCTCCTTTTATAGTAGACAAAAGGTTGATTCCAGCTCCAAAAAGATGGCTTGAATAAAATTAAATCCTTTATTGGTGCATATTTAAAAAGACACAGGCTGTATTACTCTCCATAATAAGGACGGGAAACGAGCTACGCGTTTCGATCTATTACAGATCTTTGTCAGAGCTTTTTTGTTTCTTGTTTGTGTTTACGTCACCTCCTTTTGTCTTATTATAATGAAGTATAATTTCAGGTTTTTGTTTCCTGTCATTGGTGTCAATACTTTCATCGTGATGCATTGTGCTCAGTAATATCACAGATTTTTCTTTCTTGGCTTTATAGGACACCATTGTTGCCTCATTGCAGAAACCGAATACACTCTCGTAGATTGGTCGTTGTGCATTGTGCTTCATTATTGGTGGAATTTCACGGCGGTTTGGTCTCATTGTACCAACAAGTGTTAGTTGTTTCTGAAGCAAAAAATTGGCCAGTTCTAAATTAGTAAAATAATTATCCATAGTGATATTTTTTCCAGAATGGAAAATTGGTAAAGCTAGTGTTTTCACTATGTTGGAACATAGATCTTTCTGGACTGGAGCGTCAGCTTCTTTTCCACAGTAAATCATGCCATTCATCCCATAATAAGTTGCTGAATCGCACATCCAGAAAATTTTTATGCCGTATTTAGCGAGCTTACTGGGCATATATTGGATACATTTGCAACGTCCCCTAAAGGCAAGAAGTTGTTCGTCCACTGTCACATATTCGCTAGAATTGTAAAGTTTGTAACAGTTCTTGATAAAAAGATTCCATATATAGCTAATAGGCGCTAATTTATCGGTTGCCAACCTCACAGGCCGAGTTCTCTTTTCATCAAAACGAATGCATCTCCGAATAGCCTCAAATCTATCTACGGACATAGTGGCTTTGTAATGTGGATCTGCAAATGGGTTCAGAAATAACGCTCTGATTGGCACATCATATGATTTAGTCGACCCTGCCAGAAGAGTAAGGCCAATATAGGCATATAGTTCCTCTTTAGTTAAATTTTTCCAAGTTTTTTTTTTTCCGAAGCAATACGTTTACCTTCCACATTCGTACACAAAACTACCTCATCTGCAATATCATCTGAAACAAATTTACTGAAAACATCTTTTTTGGACATGAATTGGGAAATTCCGACAGCTCCTTGAGGAACTCTAATAATGTTATGTGATGGGGTGCGTGCATGAGCCACAGCAGTACTGTTCCAAAAAACATTTGTTTTAGATGTTCTACTTGCACATTCTGCTGGATCCATTACTTCTTCATCATCTGAGGAATCGCTGGACGATGAAGTTGATACATTAGCTGGTGGAATATACTCTTCATCCGACAAAGAAATGTCACTGTCTTCATCACTATTGAAAATAATCGCCTCAATTTCTTGGACAGTCAATCCCCTTGATGTAGACTGTGCCATTGTAATCTTAGATGTGAGTAAACTAAAATGAAAAGTAAAAAATAAAGATTACAATCAGGCTTGTGCACTATACACTGTGTGTGCTAAGACTTTGTTAGTGTTTGTGTGCTTAGGGTAAAGTACAGCCTCCCTACTCTTACCTTCAACAGATCACTTTCTTGTAAGTGCAGTAGAAGCCTCTGGTTTTGGAGCTCAGAAAGGTTCTTTGTTACAGACCAAAGAAAGCTGACTTCTTCCTCCAAAGTCTCTCCAGCAACTAGGATTTAGGACTAAAGGACCTGTACTGACATCATAATCACGTTACTTGGTGAGGGGAAACTCCCTTCCAGGATCACATTACCATGTCAGGCAGAATCCACACTCTTCCCAGCAACAGCCATCGACCAATAGTCATAAAGACTGAGTCATAAGTTCTTCCCCAACAACAGTACAGACAAAAAGACTGAGGAGTACATGTAAACCAAAGCAGGCCTCAAAGGCCCCAGGTACGTGAATCTGGGGTAGTCACAAAAAAGCGTTGCTATACGAGATGCCTATAACATAAAAATATATGAACAACTGGATATTACTAACAACTATATACCTGAGGATTACCTTGAGTTTCAAAATTCTAACTAATGTAGTTTTACAGATTATAGAAAACAAGTAACCTAGCAGGCCTGCGAGGCCCCAGGTACGCATTCTAGGGATAACATGCACAGAAGTTTGAAAGACACAATTGGTTTTGAATGGCTACTAAAGGTAACATCCTCACCTGTGACCTGTTTGCTTGTAATCAGTGTTTGTGCATAAAAGTAGACTGAGTTTCTGGGAACCAGACAGACTCTTGCTTCTTTCATCCAGCCACTGACATTTCTTGTGAGTCATGGGGAAAACAAAAGAATTGTCAACGGATCTACCGGAAAAGGTAGTTAAACTGTATAAAACAGGGATACAAAAAGATATCCAAATAATTAATAATGCCAGTCAAAAGCGTTCAAACTATGATTAACAGATGGAAAATGAGGGGCTCTGTAAAAACAAAACCACGGTCAGGTAGACCAATAAAAATGTCTCCACAACTGCCAGAAAAATTGTTTGGGGTCCAAAGAAAAAAGAAAAACCCACAAATAACATCAGCTGAAATACAGGACTCTAAGAAAACTAGCGGTGTGGCTGCTTCAAGATGCACAATAAGGAGGCACTTGAAGAAAAATGGGCTGCATGGTTGAGTGGCCAGAAGAAAGCCAATACTGCGCAAATGCCACAAAGTATCTTGCCTACAATATGCAAAACAGCACAGAAACAAGCCTCAAAACTTCTGAAACAAGGTAATTTGGAGTGATGAGACCATAATTTAACTTTTCGGCCCAAAACCATAAACGTTACATTTGGAGCGAGGTCAAGAAGGCCTATGAGGAAATGAATACCATTCCTACTGTAAAGCACGGAGGTGGATCGCTACACAGGTACAGGAAACTTGGTCATATTTGAAGGAAAGATGAATGCAGCACATTATCAGCAAATTCTGGTTGCAAATTTGCACTCATCAGCCCGGAAGCTGCGCATGGGACGTACTTGGACGTTCCAACATGACAACGATCCAAAACACAAGGCCAAGTCGACCTGTCATTGGCTACAGCAGAACGAAGTGAAGGTTCTGGAGTGGTCATCTCAGTCTCCTGACCTCAATATCATTGAGCCACTCTATGGAGATCTCAAGCGTGCAGTATATGCTATACAGCCCAGGAATTTACAGGAACTGGAGGCTTTTTGCCAAGAAGAGTGGGCAGCTTTACTGTTGTGAATTTGGATTCTGGGCTCCCCCGGTGGCTACTGGTGGAATTGAACTGGTGTCTTCATCTTCTCTGTTCACCTGTTCCCATCAAGATGTGGGAGTCGCTATATAACCTTGCTGCTCTGTTAGTTGCTTGCCGGTCAACAATGTTATCAGAAGCCTCTCTGTGCTTGTTCCTGCTCCTAGACAACTACTAGATAAGTTGGACTCTTGTCCATGTTTGTTTTTGCATTTTTGTTCCAGTTCACAGCTGAAGTTTCGTTACTGTGTCTGGAAAGCTCTTGTGAACAGGAATTGCCACTCTGGTGTTATGAGTTAATGCCAGAGTTTTAAAGTAATTTCTGGATGGTGTTTTTGATAGGCTTTTCAGCTGACCATGAAAGTGTCCTTTCTGTCTTCTGCTATGTAGTAAGTGGACCTCAAATTTGCTAAACCTATTTTCATACTACGTTTGTTATTTCATCTCAACTCACCGCCAATACATGTGGGGGGCCTCTGTCTCCTTTCGGGGTATTTCTCTAGAGGTGAGCTAGGACTAATATTTTCCTCTGCTAGTTTTATTTAGTCCTCCGGCTGGTGCTGGGCATCTAGAATCAACGTAGGCATGCTACCCGGCCACTGCTAGTTGTGCGTTAGGTTTAGTTCATGGTCAGCTCAGTTCCCATCTTCCAAGAGCTAGTTCCTATATATGCTTATGCTATGTTCTCTTGCCATTGAGATCATGACACTTTACCATGTGAAAAAATAAAGAATCTCATCCACAATTACTACAAAAGACTTCAAGCTGTCATTGATGTTAAAGGGGCAATACACTATATTAAGAAAATGGGGTATGTGAACTTTTGATAAGGGTCATTTGGATGTTTTGGGTTGTCATTATGATTTAAAAAGAGAAAACACAGTAGTTTGACAATAAATGGCGTCACCCAACCATTAACCATGAGTGGAGAAAAAGTTTTGATGTTATCATTCATATTCTCTGAAAAAAAGCCAAAAAAGCAAACATTCGGCCGGGTTATGTAAACTTTCTAGCAAAGCTGTATAATGTATTAATGCAATTAAACAATTTCTCACAGTGGTTGATGTTGTCTCATCAGTCTTATTTTGAGACTGTCTTGTCAAAACTTACATCACTTATTACTTGCATTTTTTGGCGCTTAGCATTACCTGTTAGACCCCATTTTGATAAACCATTCCTCATTTCAGTGAAACTATGGCCCCTTGTTAGACAAGACACAGAAAAGGCCTAAAGCACATATTAAATATGATGCAAGTAATGAAAGACAGTTTTGGCACAAATTTTGCCACAATTCTGATGTGTTTATTTTGTATGCCCCAGTGCCTTTACTTAATATTAGAAGTCGCATAAGAAACAGCGACTGAGTGATAAAGGTAATTCTGCATTTATCTGTAAACGAGAGAACAGTAAGTACAGCCATAGTGGTTAAATGGCTATATAAGCCATTGTCATACATGACAAACACTTTTTTATAAAAGTCTTGAAAATGGCCAGATGTAACAACAAGTACTACTTTTTCTTCATGGTGAGAAGAAAAATAATTATTTTGTGTTTTTTTAGGGCACCGGGGTTGCTTCCATATGAACCTTTCACAATGGTAGCAGTGAAGATGCTGAAAGAAGAAGCCTCTGCTGACATGCAGGCCGACTTCCAAAGAGAAGCTGCACTTATGGCGGAATTTGATCACCCCAACATTGTAAAGCTTCTGGGTAAGTTTGTTGTAGTTTAGAATGAAACGCCAAAAGTAAAAACCAGAAGCCACAGTGGTTGGTTTATTTTATCTGAGGTCATTTATGTGGTAGTTTCTGTGATTTTCTTGATACAAGCCAGATGGCAATGTTAGTAAATGGACCTGTCATGAGGATACTGCGACAGAGTGTGATTGCAGGGTCCGGTGACACATACATCCAAAGGTAGTTAGAACGGCTTCACCATTCTATTATCACGGCTCAGCTGTCAGGTGACCCAGGACCAGGGGCTCCTTCCCTGTCCCTACCACTAGGGGGTGCCCTAGCTCACCCTATTCCCCAGGATACTTCTGAAAGTGAAGATGCCAGGGCTGCCACCCTTACCTTATCCTCCTAAATCAGCCCTCCATCTGTTATCTTCCCCCACCCAGGGAAGAGGGGCATTACTGTGCACCACAGTACACCAAAGCAATGAACAAGGCAACACAAGCAAGGGTAAACTGAAATACCATGCATACAAATATTCTCTTACATATAGCAGAGGAATACACTGGGACTGGAGGATGGGGGAATAATAAAAGTAAGAGAAAGGAAGGGAATTATCACCCTTACAAACCACACAGCAGTCACAGATAACTCCTTTAAAACTCCCTCTCTTATAAACACCTCTCCACCAAGCCAAGCAGCAAAAGCTAGCTCTGACATGGGTTTGAATCAGGACCCAGATTATAAAGGGGATGGGAGTGGCTAACCAAGCTCAGCTGAGAGCTCATACTACCACAGTCTCAAAAATGGCTGATTAACCTCTGTTCTGAAAAATAAACACCATTTAAAAAGTAGTGCTTATTTTCAGAGCAGGAGTAGGAGCAATCAGACTCTGCGGTCTTCTGATTCTTTCTGTTGCAGTAACCCCATGACACCTATTAGTAGTTCTGTCTTTCATTGCTCTGTTGCTGCAAGGGTTAAACTACTTACAATGGTATGGAAAGTATTCAGACCCCTTTAAATTTGTCACTCTTTGTTTCATTTCAGCCATTTAGTAAAATTAAAAAAGTTCTAAAAAAACAGAAATGTAGAAATTTTTGCAAATTTAATAAAAATGAAAAACTGAGATATCACATGGTCATAAGTATTCAGACCCTTTGCTCAGACACTCATATTTAAGTCACATGCTGTCCATTTACTTGTGATCCTCCTTGAGATGGTTCTACTCCTTCATTGTCCAGCTGTGTTTAATTAAACTGATAGGACTTGATTTGGAAAGGCATATACCTGATTAGATAAGACCTCACAGCTCACAGCGTATGTCAGACCAAATGAGAATCATGAGGTCAAAGGAACTGGCCAAGGAGCTCAGAGACAGAATTGTGGCAGGGCACAGATCTGACAGAAGCCTCTCCTCAGTGCTAGACATATGAAAGCCCGCATAGTTTGCCAAGAAAAACACATGAACGACTCCTAGACTATGAGAAATAAGATTCTCTGGTCTGATGAGAGGAAGATAGACCTTTCTGGGGATAATTCTAAGCGTTATGTGTGGAGAAAACCAGGCACTGCTCATCACCTGCCCAATACAATCCCAACAGTGAAACGTTGTGGCAGCATCATGCTATGGGGGTGTTTTTTAGCTGCAGGAACAGGATGACTCATTGTCATTGAAGGAAACATGAATGCGGCCAAGTACAGAGATATCCTGGAAGAAAACCTCTTCCAGAGTGCTCTGGACCTCAGACTTGGTCGAAGGTTTATCTTCCAACAAGACAATGACCCTAAGCACACAGCTAAAATAACAAAGGAGTGGCTTCAAAACAACTCTGTGACCATTTTTGACTGGCCCAGCCAGAGCCCTTATCTTAACCCAATTGAGCATCTCTGGAGAGACCTGAAAATGGCTATCCATCAACATTTAACATCCAACCTGACGGAACTGGAGAGGATCTGCATGGAAGAATGGCAGAGGATCCCACAAATCCAGGTTTGAAAAACTTGTTGCATCATTCCCAAGAAGACTCATAGATGTACTAGCTCAAAAGGGTGCTTCTACTCAATACTGAGCAAAGGGTCTGAATACTTATGACCATGTGATATTTCAATTTTTATTTTTTAATAAATTTGCAAAAATTGCTACATTTAGTTTTTTTCAGTCAAGCTGGGGTGCAGAGTGTACATTAATGAGAAAAAAATGAACTTTTTTGAATTTACCAAATGGCTGCAATGAAACAAAGAGTTAAAAATTTAAAAGGGTATAAATTCTTTCCGTACCCACTGTAGTTGGACTCCTGGAGTTCTCTATTTTTATTGTATCAGCTGTTCTGAGTTTGTTACTCCATGCAGATTTAAGAAATTACCTCCTGGCTTCCTTTTCCAGTGATAGTTTTCCACTTTCTGGATTGGAGTTGAAGGATCAGTTCAGTGTTAGTTGCAGGCATTTGGAGTGATTTTCAGGAGATTTCTGTTTGGAGTTGGTTTGTGTGTTTTTTTTCTCTATCCTTTCCCATTTGGTTTGTGCCAACTACTGTACACCTCCCCTGTTTCCCATTTGGTTGTTTTGTGAGTGCATTTGTATGTTTTAAGTTTTCTTTTATTCCTGTCTGTTTTCCCCTGTCTGGTTTGTGTTATCCTATACACTTCTGTCCTATACCTTCCTGGATGGAGGAGGAAACAGATAAGTGTTATTATAGAAGCATAGCAAGGTATGAGACCCTGGCATCTCCACCATCAGGAGTAATCTGTGGGACAGGGATAGCCTAGGGTTTTCCCTAGTTCGAGGGACAGGGTAGGTGCCCATTGTTTCTGGCAATAACATGTAAGGACCTATCTTAACTATTGTGCACGTGTCTCTAGTTAAATATATGGCTTTGAACCAAAGTGTCATATTTTTGTGAGAAGCAACTAAATCATTAGGACAAACTTACAAAAAAATACATTTTGTTTCTATGAATTGTCTTATAGGAATTACATCAGCTAGTGCTATTGAATTTGCCCAGAATTCTCTTCAAAACTTAAAATGTGAGCCCAATTCAGTCTCGAACGAATAAATAACACAAGTTAAATAATACAGAACTCTGGTTGTCCAATGATAATGCTGTTATCTTAGAGTATTTGGCATTATTAAATGCTGGTAATATCTGAGATATTTATGTAGTTTCTACCTGTAGCTGCTGATTGTAAGAACAAACATCAGCATTTCTAATGTTGGCTTTTTCCTTTTGTTTTTAAAATGGATGAACTCTTATGACTACATTCTCTTTGAGATGACCTTGTACTGTATTCCTCAGTGTATTGCTCAGAACAATCTGTTCAGAATACTTCACTTGGCAGGATGGACTTTGGTCCTATTGCTAAATCAAGAAAATGTGCCAAAGTTTAGTATTTCTAAATCCCTTTATTCTCCACTTAACCCCTTAACGACCGCCGATACGCCTTTTAACGGCGGCCGCTAAGGGTACTTAATCCACAGCGCCGTTAATTAACGGCGCTGTGGAAAAAGTGAATAGCGCCCCCCAGAGTCGGATTTTCTCTGGGGTCTCGGTTGCCGAGGGTAGCCGAGACCCCAGAGAACATGATTCGGGGGGTTTTTACCGACCCCCGAGTTGCGATCGCCGGTAATTAACCGTTTACCGGCGGTCGCAACAAAAAAAAAAAAACGCGATTTGCCGTTTAATTTCTCTGTCCTCCGATGTGATCGCACATCGGAGGACAGAGAAATGTGGTCCCCGATGGCCCCCAATAGCCCCCCGATACTTACCTACCTCCCCCGGAGCTCCTCGTGGGTCCCCATGGGCGCCGCCATCTTTTTTCCGGGAAAAAATGGCGGGCGCATGCGCAGTGCGCCCGCCGCCCGGCACCCGGATGTTCTTTGGGGTCTCGGCTGCCGGGGGTAGCCGAGACCCCAAAGAACATGATCGGGGTCGGTTTGCACCGACCCCTACTTTGCGATCGCCGGTAATTAACAGTTTACCGGCGACCACAAAAAAAAAAAAAAAAAAAAAGCGATCAGTTATTTCTCTGTCCTCTGATGTGATCGCACATCAGAGGACAGAGAAATAGGGGGATTCGGGGACCCTATCATAC
Organism: Ranitomeya variabilis; assembly: GCF_051348905.1. Taxonomy (NCBI): domain Eukaryota; kingdom Metazoa; phylum Chordata; class Amphibia; order Anura; family Dendrobatidae; genus Ranitomeya; species Ranitomeya variabilis. The sequence continues at coordinate 460,411,240 of NC_135232.1, read as the reverse complement.
TCACCCGGGGTCCCTGGGTCCTCTTCTGTCTTCTCCTGCCAGCCGGCTTTTTCATCATGGCGGGCGCATGCGCAGTGCGCCCGCCATCTGCTGCCATCTGCCGGCCGGCAGGAGAAGACAAGTTGGGGCTAAAATTAGGGTTAGGGTTAGGGTTAGGGTTAGGGTTAGAGTTAGGGTTAGGGTTAGGGTTAGGGTTAGAGTTAGGGTTAGGGTTAGAGTTAGGGTTAGGGTTAGGGTTAGGGTTAGGGTTAGGGTTAGAGTTAGGGTTAGGGTTAGGGTTAGGGCTAAATTTAGGGTTAGGGTTAGGGCTAGGGTTAGGGTTAGGCTACTTTCACACTAGCGTTTTTTGGCTTCCGTCGCAATGCGTCGTTGGAGAAAAAACGCATCCTGCAAAAGTGCTTGCAGGATGCGTTTTTTCTCCATTGGCTTGCATTAGCGACGCATTGCGACGGATTGCCACATGTCGCATCCGTCGTGCGACGGATGCGTCGTGCTTCGGCGGACCGTCGACACAAAAAAAACTACATGTAACTTTTTTGTGCGACGTGTCCGCCATTTCCGACCGCGCATGCGTGGCCGGAACTCCGCCTCCGCCTCCCCGCACCTCACAATGGGGCAGCGGATGCGTTGAAAAAACAGCATCCGCTGCACCCGTTGTGCGGCGCTTACAACGCTAGCGTCGGTACTTCGGCCCGACACACTGCGATGGGCCGAGTACGACGCTAGTGTGAAAGTAGCCTTAGGCTTCTTTCACACTTGCGTCGGTACGGGGCGGTCGCAATGCGTCGGCCCGATGTACCGACGCACGTTGTGAAAATTGTGCACAACGTGGGCAGCGGATGCAGTTTTTCAACGCATCCGCTGCCCAGTCTATGTCCTGGGGAGGAGGGGGCAGAGTTACGGCCACACATCCGCGGAAATGGCGGACGCGACGTACAAAAAAAAGGTTACATTGAACTTTTTTTGTGACGACGGGGGCTAAAGTTATGGTTAGGGTTGGGGCTAAAGTTAGGGTTGGGGCTAAAGTTAGGGTTAGAGTTGGGATTAGGGTTAGGGTTTGGATTAGGGTTGGGATTAGTGTTACGTTTGGGATTAGGGTTGGGATTAGGGTTAGGGTTGGGATTAGGGTTAGGGGTGTGTTGGATTTAGGGTTTTGATTAGGGTTATGGTTAGGGTTGAGATTAGGGCTGTTTTGGGGTTAGGGTTGTGATTAGGATTATGGATCGGGTTGAGATTAGGGTTAGGGCTGTGTTGGGGTTAGGGTTGGAGTTAGAATTGGGGGGTTTCCACTGTTTAGGTACATCAGGGGGTCTCCAAACACGACAGCCAATTTTGCGCTAAAAAAGTCAAATGGTACTCCCTCCCTTCTGAGCTCTGCCGTGCGCCCAAACAGTGGTTTACCCCCACATATGGGGCATCAGCGTACTCGGGATAAATTGGACAACAACTTTTGGGGTCCAATTTCTCCTGTTACCCTTGTGAAAATAAAAACTTGGGGGCTAAAAATCTTTTTTGTTGGAAAAAAATATATTTTTTTATTTTCACTACTCTGCATTATAAATTTCTGTGAAGCACTTGAGCTTTCAAAGTTCTCACCACATATCTAGATAAGTTCCTTAGGGGGTCTAGTTTCCAAAATTTGGTCACTTGTGGGGGTTTCTACTGTTTAGGTACATTAGGGGTCTGCAAACGCAACATAACGCCCGCAGACAATTCTATCAAAGTCTGCATTCCAAAATGGCGCTCCTTCCCTTCCGAGCTCTGCCGTGCGCCCAAACAGTGGTTTACCCCCACATATGGGGTACCAGCATACTCAGGACAAATTGGACAACAACTTTTGGGGTCCAATTTCTCTTGTTACCCTTGTGAAAATAAAAACTTGGGGGCTAAAATTCTTTATTGTTAAAAAATATATATTTTTTATTTTCACGACTCTGCATTATAAACTTCTGTGATGCACTTGGGCATTCAAAGTTCTCACTACACATCTAGATAAGTTCCATGGGGGGTCTAGTTTCCAAAATGGGGTCACTTTTGGGGGGTTTCTGCTGTTTAAGCACATCAGGGGCTCTCCAAACGCGACATGGCGTCCGATCTCAATTCCAGTCAATTTTGCATTGAAAAGTCAAATGGCGCTCCTTTGCTTCCGAGCTCAGCCATGCGCCCAAACAGTGGTTTACCCCCACATATGGGGTGTCGGCGTACTCAACACAAATTGTACAACAGCTTCTGGGGTCCATTTTCTCCTGTTACCCTTGGTAAAATAAAAATTTGGAGGCAAAAAGATCATTTTTGTAGAAAAAATGCGATTTTTTTTATTTTCACGGCTCTTCGTTATAAACTTCTGTGAAGCACCTGGGGGTTTAAAGTGCTCACCACACATCTAGATAAGTTCCTTAAGGGGTCTAGTTTCCAAAATGGTGTCATATGTGGGGGTCTCTACTGTTTAGGCACATCAGCGGCTCTCCAAACGTGACATGGCGTCCGATCTCAATTCCAGCCAATTCTACATTGAAAAAGTAAAACGACACTCCTTCTCTTCCAAGCTCTGCGGTGCGCCCAAACAGTGGTTTACCCCCATATATGGGGTATCAACGTACTCAGGAGAAATTGCACAACAACTTTTGTGGTCTAATTTCTCCTGTTACCCTTGTGAAAATAAAAATTTGGGGGCAAAAAGATCATTTTTGTAGAAAAAATGAGATTTTTTATTTTCACGGCTCTACGTTATAAACTTCTGTGAAGCACTTGGGGGTTCAAAGTGCTCACCACACATCTAGATAAGTTCCTTAAGGGGTCTAGTTTCCAAAATGGTATCACTTGTGGGGGGTTTCCACTGTTTAGGCACATCAGGGACTCTCCAAACGCGACATGGCATCCGATCTCAATTCCAGCCAATTCTGCATTGAAAAAGTCAAACGGTGCTCCTTCACTTCCAAGCTCTGCGGTGCGCCCAAACAGTGGTTTACCTCCACATATGGGGTATCGACGTACTCAGGAGAAATTGCACAACAACTTTTGTGGTCTAATTTCTCCTGTTACCCTTGTGAAAATAAGAATTTGTGGGCGAAAAAATCATTTTTGTGAAAACAAATGCGATTTTTTATTTTCACGGCTCTACGTTATAAACTTCTGTAAAGCACTTGGGGGTTCAAAGTGCTCACCACACATCTAGATAAGTTCCTTGGGGGGTCTAGTTTCCAAAATGGTGTCACTTGTGGGGGGTTTCCACTGTTTAGGCACATTAGGGGCTCTCCAAACGCGACATGGCGTCCGATCTCAATTCCAGCCAATTCTGCATTGAAACAGTCAAACGGTGCTCCTTCACTTCCAAGCTCTGCAGTGCGCCCAAACAGTGGTTTACCTCCACATATGGGGTATCGGTGTACTCAGGAAAAATTGCACAACAAAATTTGTGGTTAAATTTCTGTTTTTACACTTGTGAAAATTAAAAAAAATGGTTCTGAAGTAAAATGTTTGCAAAAAAAAGTAAAATGTTCATTTTTTTCTTCCACATTGTTTTAGTTCCTGTGAAGTACGTAAAGGGTTAATAAACTTCTTGAATGTGGTTTTGAGCAGCTTGAGGGGTGTAGTTTTTAGAATGGTGTCACACTTGGTTATTTTCTATCATATAGACCCCTCAAAATCACTTCAAAGGTGATGTGGTCTAAAAAAAACATGGTGTTGTAAAAATGAGAAATTGCTGGTCAACTTTTAACCCTTATAACTCCCTAACAAAAAAAAAAAATTGTTTCCAAAATTGTGCTGATGTAAAGTAGACATGTGAGAAATGTTATTTATTAACTATTTTTTGTGACATATCTCTCTGATTTAAGGGCATAAAAATACAAAGTTTGAAAATTGCAAAATTTTAAAAATTTTCGCCATATTTCCATTTTTTTCATAAATAATCGCAAGTAATATCGAAGAAATGTTACCACTATCTTGAAGTACAACATGTCACGAAAAAACAGTCTCAGAATCAGCGGGATCCGATAAAGCGTTCCAGAGTTATAACCTCATAAATTGACACTGGTCAGAATTGTAAAAATTGGCTCGGTCATTAAGTACCAAATTGGCTCTGTCACTAAGGGGTTAAGACATATTTTGTTTAGTTTACATTTGTTCTTGTGTTTGAAGCCTCAAGCCGAACTCCACTGCACCAACTGCAGCTCCACCTTAGTGCATTCTCTAGCTGAATTAGCCCAGCAACCCCATGTACAAGTCAGGGCAACCACCTTTAATAGGAAGCTATTATCAGAAAATGTCCTGTTGCTTTCATCAGGTTCTTGTGTTAAATAAATGTATTTTTCTCTAAATTTGTCCAATTTTTAAACTGTCCACTTGGGCATTTTTATAAATCCTAGCATCCTATTTTTTTTAGGAAATTCACATGTACATTAGCAGTAATTATTTATTTTACTCACTTATATAGCGCCAATAAATCCATTTACAGACAATATCATCACTGTCTCCATTGGGGCTCAAAATCTAAATTTTTATCAGTAAGCGTTTTTTTGAGTGTTGGAGAAAATGGGAGTACCAGAATAAAATCCATGCAAACACCTTGCAGATGTTGTCCATTTGGAAACTAGAACCTAGGACCCCAGTGACGCAACACAACAATGCTAACCCTTGAGCTACCATGCTGCAATAAACAGAATCTGACCCTTTCTTTTTATTGAAGAATCTGAGGAGCATGTGCAAAAGTCAATGTGAAGAAAGGGGAGCAGGGTCAGCTGTTACATTGCTTATTCTGATTGGTGCAACCCCTGTTATCAGCTGTTCTTTGAAATGTTACTTGTCATTGTAATCCTGCCTCTAATGATAGGGAGCCTGGTGAAAACTCTTCCTGAAAGGAAATAAAGTATGAGACCTCAAAAGCCTAAGGGTACCGTCACACAGTACCATTTACATCGCTACGACGGCACGATTCGTGACGTCGTAGCATCGTATGATTATCGCTCCAGCGTCGTAGACTGCGGTCACACGTTGCAATCACGGCGCTGGAGCGATGCCGAAGTCCCCGGGTAACCAGGGTAAACATCGGGTTACTAAGCGCAGGGCCGCGCTTAGTAACCCGATGTTTACCCTGGTTACCAGCGTAAACGTACAAAAAACAAACAGTACATACTTACATTCCGGTGTCTGTCCCCCGGCGTTCTGCTTCTCTCCACTGTGTAAGCGCCATAGCCGGAAAGCACAGCGGTGACGTCACCGCGTCACCGCTGTGCTCGCTTTCCGGCTGGCCGGCGCTCACAGTGCAGAGAAGCTGAGACGCCGGAGGACAGACACCGGAATGTGAGTATGTACTGTTTGTTTTTTTTACTTTTACGCTGGTAACCACGGTAAACATCGGGTTACTAAGCGCGGCCCTGTGCTTAGTTACCCGATGTTTACCCTGGTTACAAGCGAACACATCGCTGGATCGCTGTCACACACAACGATCCAGCGATGTCAGCAGGTGATCAAGCGACGAAAGAAAGTTCCATACGATCTGCTACGACGTACGATTCTCAGCAGGATCCCTGATCGCTGCTGCGTGTCAGACACTGCGATATCGTATGGATATCGCTAGAACGTCACGAATCGTACCGTCGTAGCGATCAAAGTGTGACTGTGTGACGGTACCCTAAGTGACAAGTGTAAAAATTTAACTGGAGCAAGTTCAGAAAAGAGCGACCAGAATGGTGACCGGTCTGCAAAAAGTGTCCTATGAGGAAAGTTTACAGGATCTGGGAATGTTTAGCTTGCAAAAAAGAAGACAGATAATAACTACCAATGTCTGAAGGGTTGTCACAGTATAGAGGGATCATCCTTATTCTCATGTTTTGCACATGGAAACACGAGAAGTAATGGAATGAAACTGAAAGGAGAAGATACAGATTAGATGTTAGAAAAAACTTTTTGACAGTAAGAGTGATCAATGAATGGAACAGGCTGCCATGAGAGATGGTGAGTTCTCCTTCAATGGAAGTCTTCAAGCAGAGTCTGGACAGACACCTGTCTGGGATGGTTTAGTGAATCCTGCATTGAGCACAGGGTTCGACGCAATGACCCTGGGAGTCCCATCAAACTCTAACATTCTATGATTCTATGAGAATTATAAGACTACTAATCTTTTTGTATTTTATTAAGTAAGATTGGGCCTCTAAGATATAAACTCAATTGTATGTGACATTAAGGTTCTTTTTGTGATCCAATAACTTTTCTTTCTTTAAAGACATTCTTCTTCATTCTAATCCTGTATTCTCTTGCTCCCTTCAAAATACAAACCAGAAATCTAGTAGTTGGAGTTTTCCTAATACAGTTATCTCAGGATGAATTTGTTTACAATTTTTTAACCCCGTTCCCTTTCTTACAATTAATTTAGAGTTGATTAATATTACCAATATGCAGTATGCACAAGCCAAACCATATCAAAATATGTGTAATAGACAGACAGAATACATTTCAATATCCTGGTTTGTCGTTTCCAACTTTTGGTGATCCCAAACAAATTTAAAAAGCCCTAATTGACCTTGACAAATCCTCAGCTGCCACCTTTATCCTGATAACTCATCACAAAACATCATTCTTTGTACTACTCCACAACTTGATCATGCACATTCCATTGTTTGCGCTCAGCTCTCTTAGTAATCACATTTTTGCTGTTGTCATTTCCCTGAAGACCTGTAAACCACAGCTGGACAGGCATGTCATGTTATTACACCAGCTGTGACAATTTCATAAAACGAGGATTAGAACAAACTGCTTTTACTCATACTAATGGACAAAAAGATGGACATTTGTATATAAGAAGTGGATGAGCTTGCAAATTAGAAAATTGGTGCAGAGATGAGCAGATCACTTGGCACAACTTCTGTTCATGGTCCAGATCTATGCTCTCTGGCCATGGACCGGCGCTTCGTAAGTTTTCTTACCGACTAGGATTCAAAGCTTGGTCTATGATTAGCCGGGCTGGTGAGACGTCACCTGTGAGCATCAGGGAGGACAAATTATATCACTCAGGCCAGAGAATCTGAAGCCACAAGATGAGGAAATTTGCGAAGCTCGTGTCTACAGACAGAAAGCTTTGACCTGGACTGTGGACCGGGGTTGTATGAAGAGCAATCTCTAGTGCTGAGCTAAAACTTTTATCCTGTATTCATGATCATGACCATCTTTCCAGTGTGATACTCTTACACGTGTGTCTGTATTATAAGAAGCCATTTTTACTCTAAAATTATGAGGTGTACTATATATACATATATGCATATGGAAGTAGAATGCATAATGTATCATTAACACTAAATTTGTTTCCTTGCTTTCAGGCGTGTGTGCGGTTGGAAAACCAATGTGTCTTCTTTTTGAATATATGGCCCATGGAGACCTAAATGAATATCTGCGACACAGATCACCACGTGCTTTAAGCAGCTTAAGCCACAGTAGTCTTGCTACCAAAGTCAGACTCTCAGATCTGAATCCATCACCACTGTCTTGCACCGATCAGCTCCACATTGCCCGACAGGTGTCAGCAGGGATGGCCTATCTCTCTGAGCGAAAGTTTGTGCATCGGGACCTGGCTACCAGGAATTGTTTGGTGGGTGAAAACATGGTGGTAAAAATAGCTGATTTTGGCCTTTCTAGGAACATATACTCAGCAGATTACTACAAAGCAAATGAAAATGACGCAATACCAATTCGCTGGATGCCACCAGAGTCCATATTTTATAATCGTTACACAACAGAGTCTGACGTTTGGGCTTATGGTGTTGTCTTGTGGGAAATATTCTCTTACGGCATGCAACCTTACTATGGCATGGCCCATGAAGAAGTCATATATTTTGTAAGAGATGGTAACATTTTGTCATGCCCTGAAAACTGCCCACTGGAATTATATAATCTTATGCGTCTGTGCTGGAGCAAAATGCCCACTGATCGTCCAAGTTTTGCATGTATCCATCGCATTTTGGAGCGCATGTATGACAGAGCCATCTCTGCTCAAGTTTAAGGGATATATGTTTCAGTGTGACATTGAAACCCTGGTAAATCCTTTGAAGATATACCTAGCTTTTCCACAAATCATGCATTATGTTATATGGAAGCATGGAAAGGCGCAAGACATATCCATGGTCGGGATAATGGACCCACTGCACCACCAGTGACAAAGGAATGGCTCATAAAGTTTTGCTAGAGTGGAAGAAAAAAACTATGGCTGAAACATGTATTTAATTTAAAAACTGAAGGAAAATGAGCGCAAAGCAGCTTTTCACAGTGTTCTAAAAATATAAATGATTGATTACGCCGTTCTGAACTTCCAGACATTTACATGAATCAATACATTTTATTAGAGATACATAAAGGAGGTCCAGAATAGTAGTAGCAAAATATAGTGCAGGTTTGCCATGTATTTCACCACTAAAGGTTTACAGGAACAGAAATAAGTTGTTTGTCAGACAGATACATCTTTAAAAGCTAACCATTCATTCCTAGTATTGTAATTACTTGGACTAATAGGACCTTGATAGGCTATGGTCAGATCACGTTTTACCCTCCCGTCAGTGGCTCTGTTGGGGCTTACTCCAGAAGCCATGAAAAACGGGATTTGGGCGTATGTCCTAACTGGAACATTGTGTGTTCTGTCAGACATTATTTTCGGCCTTATCTGTTTGATGTAGGCTCCAAGACGTGGTCATTGGTGTAGTAGAAATCATCTCAAATAGGCCGATATGTCAGAAAATTATGACCAAAAGAGCACACAGTGCATTATTACAGTCAATGGCCCAGTCACCGCATATGTCCGAATCCCATTTTCCAGGGCTTCATATGTAAGCCCCAATGGAGCCACTGACATGAAGGTAAAACACATGTGGACCTGGCCTTAAATAAAACAGTGTGTGGTTCACAAAAGAGTATGGAGATCAGCTAACCTTTTTTATGCTTCAGAATTACAGCTTATTGATTACAACCTAATATTATATTTCAAGCTATGTAGGATGCTTTCCACAAATGTAGCACATTGTATGTTTAACCATGTGTTCCTTCTCTACAACTCTTCTGCACCTTTGTGTTCACATTTGAACGTCTGTCACCAATATTTTGGATGTAATTGGTTTATTTCCTTTGTTGGAATTCAGTTTGTTGATATATTCTACTTTTTTTGGCTGTTTGGGCTATTTTTCAGTAACATGAGTAAGTCTGAATGGTTGACATGTATTATTATTATTATTATTATTATATCTGAAGTCTAAATGCTGGAGCTGCAATGCAAACTCTGACCAATGTTATTTATAAGAGTATGTCAGTTTACATGATCAACCAACCAGCTTCTAAAATCTGCTTTCTAGCACTGAACAAAGGAGGAAGCCGTATTACATTTTTTTAATGAAAATTAAAAGCAAAGCCACAAAAAGACTAATTCAAATTCCCACCAAAATTCAAGAATTAATGCAACAAAAAAAGGCAACAGTATTTACCTGCCAACAGTGCCCAGATCTCAGAACTAATGTATCAGGATGCTGCAAACCCACTTAATAAAGATGGAGGCAACATAGGTGCAAAATACTGATGAGACAACCACTCAGAACCTACCAATTCATGGCTTTATGTAGGGTTCTCGTCACACACAGGTTTATATGTGTGCAGCCATGGTCTTCAATGTTGGCCTTGTAAACTAGGGTGTATGTCCTCATGGTGTGCATTTAGTTTTGGGCAACCCGCGTAATCTAATAGTATGGGCACCACTATTAAGCTGTAAGCCAGACACTGTGCAATGCCTGTGCCCAGGGCAAGTTTTAGACAAAGTGGTGCTCTGCGCAAAAGTTTAAAGTGGGTCCTCAAAAGCTAACATATTGCACCATCACACAGAAATGTTTTGGTTGTATTTACATGCGCTGAGTTCAGGCTGTTAAACGAGTGTGAGCGACGATATTGAAGTCGTTCGACCCTTGTTTCCAAGCCTCTTTACACCGGCTGAAGAAGAATGATGAGCACAGAACAATCACTAGTAGATCAGTCTGTCCCCATACAGTATCATGTTATCAGCAGCATATCTGCAGCATCCACTGGGTGATGTGCTGCTGACAACAATGATTTTTGTTCCGGCATAAATAATCCAATCACTTGATGAATAGGCAGCATTTTTTTCTTGTTTACTATAATACACCCCATGGTCCTCCACATAGTATAATGCACCCCATAGTCCTCTAGATTGTATAATGCACACCTCATAGTCCTTTATATAATATTATGTGCCCCCATAGGCCTCCTTATAGTACAATGTGCCCTATATCCATCCATATACTTTAATACACTCCCCATAGTCCTCCATACAGTGTAATACACTCCACATAGTCCTCCATATAGTGTATATATAATAATCTCCCCATAATAATATCCTCCCTATAATATAATGCTCTCCCCTTGGTCCTCCATGTAGTATAATGCATCCCATAGCCCTCCATATTGTATAATGCACAGCCATAGTCCTCTATATAGTACAATGCACTCCTCATAGTATAATGTACCCTATAGTCCTAAATATAGTAGAATGTATTCCTTATAGTCCTTCGATACAGTATAATGCAGGTCCCATATAGTACTTATAGTATAATGCACTCCCCATGGACCTTGATAGAGTATAATGCAACCCCAATATAGTATAATGCAGCCCCTGTATAGTACATATAGTATAACACAGCCTATAGTCCTCAATACTGTATAATGTATCCTTCCTCAGAGCATAATGCAGCCCCCCTCGTAGAGTATAGTGCAGGCCGCTCATAGAGTATAATCCAGCCCCCCTCATAAAGTATAATGCAACACACCCCATAGTATATTACAGGCTCCTCAGAGTATAATGCAGACACCTAGGAGTATAATGCAGCCATCCCATAGAGTATAATGCAGCCCCCTCATAGAATATAATGCATCCCCTCATAGAGTATAATGCAGCCCCCCATAGAGTATAATACAGCCCCCTTAGAGTATAATGCAGCCCCTCATAGAGTATAATGCAGCCCCCCATAGAGTATAATACAGCCCCCTCATAGATTATAATGCAGCCCACATATATTATAATGAAGCCACCTCATACAGTAAAATGAAGCCACCCCAGAGAGAATAATGCAGCCACCTCACAGTATAATGCAGCCACCCAATATAGTATATTGCATCCACCCTATAGAGTATAATGCAGCCCCTTCATAGAATATAATGCAGCTACCCTATAGAGTATAATGCAGCCACACCATAAAGTATAATGCAGGTACCCCATAGTGTATACTGCAGCCACCTCATAGAGCATAATGCAACCCCCTCATAGAGTATAATGCAGCACCTCATAGAGTGTATTGTAGCACCCCATAAAGTTTCATGCAGTCCCCACACACAGTATAATGCAGCTCCCCCACACTCACACAGCATAATACAGCCCCCATAGAGCATATTGCAGCCCCCTCATAGAGTTATAATGCATCCCCCATATAGTATAATACAACCACCCCCTATAGCATAATGCAGCCACCCCAGAATATAATGCAGTCACCCTAGTATAATGCAGTCACCCCAGAGAATATGCAACCACCACAGAGTATTATGCAACCATCTCAGGGTATGATGCAGCCACATCAGAGTATATTGCAGCAACCCTATAGAGTATAATGCAGCCCCCCATAGAATATAATGCCGCCACCTCAGAGTATAATGCAGCCGCCTCAGAGTATAATGCAGCCCCCTCATAGACTATAATGGAGGCATCTCAGAGTATAATGCAACCACATCAGAGTATAATGCACCCTACCCATAGAGTATAATGCAGCACCCTCATAAATTATAATAGAAAAAACACCACAGAAAAACAGGCAAAGGTGCTTACCTGTCTAGGCCTCAAATCAAACGCACTCTCATGGTGCAGTGGGCCCAAGTAAAGATGGCGACTACACAGGTGTGGTAATACCAAATGAGACAGCCAGCCTACAATCAGGGATTGGCCGCTTGGCGCACCAGTGCAAATAAATAATCTGCAGCAGTGTTCACACAGAGTATGCACAGCAACTGGATCATAGCCTATTAGTAACGCCATGTGGTGGGCTGACCAGTGCTAACTGTAATGCGTCCTGTGTGAACAGAGGCCACAACTTACAAAGCCATCAGGGCCCAACTGCACCTCAAAAAGTAAAAGTAAATAAAGTGCACAAGAACATATCAAAAAATGTAAGGTATTAGTTAATATTATGGCCACAATACATAAGCTGGCAACCCATGTCACGGGTCCTCACGCTTGCCAGTCCTAGTCTAACAGCAAAAACCACAACAGGAGGAAAAAAAAGGAGGAAAAAACCTCCACAGTATAATGCAGACACATGGTATAATGCAGCCCAGACACATAGTATAATGCAGCCCCCACACACGAGCGCACGCACGCACACACCCACACACGCACGTATACACACACAGTATAATGCAACCCCCCACAGACATACACACACAGTATAATGCAGCCACACATATACAGTATAATGCAGACACATACACAGTATAATGCACACACACACACACATAGTACAATGTAACCCCACAGTCCAGCAGTATTATATAAAATAAATACAATACATACCTCTCCCCGTTGCCCTACTGCTCTGGCTTCTGCAGCACGTTTCATCAGCTCCACTGCTGGCACAGCATGGCACACGATGAAGTCATCACGTACCTGCTGCGTCAGAGGCAGAGGGGGAGTCATAGGAGAGGGAGCGTGATCTGACACTCTCTCCTCCATCATGGCTTTCAACTGCATTGCCATCTAAGATGCCGATAAGTTGAATAAGCAATGTGGGGGGCGACGCCGGCCACCCTCACTCACGGTCCCCATAGCAGCGGTAGCGGGGGTCCTAGGCGGATGCTTAGTCTGCCTACCCCTATCGCCGGCCCTGTCTGTGTGTGACCAGCGCCCTATACAAGCCATTTTATGTGCAATTTTAATACTAGGAAATCACCCCCTCCATGAATTGGTAGGTTGTAAGTGGTTGTCCCATCAGTATTTTGCACCTGTGTTGCCTACATCTTTATTAAATGAGTTTTTTGCTTCATGATAGTGAATTATTTTCTGAGACCTGGAAAATAAATACTGTTGCTCTTTTTTGCTGTGTCAATTTTTTTAACCAGCCATTTTGTAAAGATACATAGCATAGCTGCAGTGGAAGTTACTAGAATATATTGATCCCATAGCTGTACCGTGATTTATCCAAACATCCAGATAAACAGCATGTTATTGACATATGGTATGCACGGTAATGGAAATAAAAACGAGCAGTAATGATCTTAAAGGAAGATGGTTTCCAAGAGGTAAGTTTCAATATGAGTTATTAATGAACATGCCAATTAAAGAGTAGCCATAGTTTTAATTGTTATTTAAAAAATCAATGTACACATGAAAATAATACTGGATGAAATCTTATTAAAGACATATTCTTCTATTCTCCTCCTGAAATGACATTTCACTCTCAATATTCTCAATTCGAGTGTAAAACCTGTCTTCAGCAAATGCAGACTGTCACAATACTGACATAGGAGGTGACAGTTGCTGTTTAGATATTTCTATGGAGAGGGGAGAGAATAAGAGAGAGAAATAGGAGGCAGATATAAATTTTGCTGCAAGTTCTCCTGATATGAGAACTTGCAGTACAATGTGTGTCTGCCTCTAGCTCTTCTCTCTTCCTTCCCCTCCCCTCCCTATTGTAGATGACAGTTGGTTCTGAAAATCTTTGGTAGAGAGTGGTGAGAAGGAGGAGTTAGGAGCTTGAGGCAGATACCCACATTCTGCTGCAAGTTCTCCTGAAATGACAGTTACACTATAAAGTTTAACTGTCATTTCAGGTGAACTTGTAGCAGAATATATGCCTGCCCCCAGTTCCTCCCTCCTCTTTTGCTTCCCTTCTGGACAGAATGTTATGACTTATGAGCACCATTATTTCCTATCTCAGTAGTTAGCAAGATCTGTCTTCCCTGATTAAGGAGTTTACCACTGAATACAGAGTTTACAGTGTGAAAGATCAGTCCTGGAGGAGAAGGAAGCAGATTTCTCTCCTTGTTTCTTGTCCATGTGTACTTTTGATTTATGAGATAAAACTTAAAATGACAGTTGCTATTTAAGTTCTTTTCAAAAGTATCTATTGAAAGCCTGTGGTCCAAAACTTCAATGCATAAGTTATTTTAGTGTGTTCTGTTCTAATGTAGCAGTTTCCATCCCATACTCAGAATATCATTTTACAGACGGTACTATAGTTCTATGTTAACACCAACATTATAACCATTTATTGTATTTTGTTTTAATTTTTGTAATTTTTATTTCAGCTCATTTGAAACTTTGTCACTTTTAACAATTATTTTTTAATAAACCGCGGTTATTTAATTAAATGTATTGTCCAATTATTACCATTTTTTTCTGTTAGTATTTAAGCTTAAAAAAACTGATATAGCAATAATGTTTTTGCTGCATGTAACAAATTACAATAATAAAAAATATAAAAAGCATACTGAAACCACAAGAGTAAAATGTTTAAAGAGGATTTGTCAGCTTTCCTTTCATGTCCGTTTTGGTATGCAGATGTATTCCCTAAAGTAATAAAAATGTAGGGGAGGCTTTTTTATTAGAGCTCTGTATTGTGTAATAATAATAATACCATTTTTTTTTATATGGTGCCAACATATTCCGCAGCACTTTACAATTAAACAGGGACATGTACAGACAATGAAAACAATACAATGTAACACATTTCACCAGTTACATGAGGAGTGAGGGTCTTGCTCACAAGCTACAATCTATAAGGAAATAGGGGGGACACAATAGTTAGAACGTGCTGCTATGTACGGTCTAGCCATCATTATAATAAATAAGGGTTTTCATTTTATGATCCACTCATCAGCCAGGATATGTCTGAGTGCAGTTACCGTGTGGTATTGAGTGCATGGAGGATGTGGAGACAGATGAATAGGCAGGAGTAGATTATGATTAATATTCAGGAGAGAACAGGGAAGAGTTAGGTTAGTGAGTGCAGGTGATAGGCTTGTCTAAAGAGATATGTTTTTAAAGCATGCTAAAAAACATGGGGGCTAGATATTAGTTGGATGATTTGGAGTAGTGCATTCCAGTAGACTGGAGCAGCACTAGAGGTCTTGGAGACAGATGTGTGAGGTTTCAATTATGGAGGATGTGGAGTCTTGCTGAAGGACCCGTTGAAGCACTGTTTGGCGAGAAACGGTCATCATCCTCCATGTATTCAGTTCATCCCTGCAATCTGATGCTTTAGGTTTTCAATAGAATGAAGGAGTTTTAAAGGGAAAGCGAGTGCGACTTTCTTCCTTCTACTTCTGAAGTTAGAGTTAGATATAATAGTGGAAGGAGTGCTGGGGCTGGGATAAATGTCACCAGCGACTGGTAGAATGAGAAAAAAGAGAAAGTGCAGGTGGTTTAAAGATTTGTGCTGTATGGTGGTAATGGATGGTTTTGCATGATTTAGAAATTGAAATAGGGTCTCAGTGTTGTACATGCGAGAGGAGAGGAGAGAGGGGTTGGTGTATGGAGACTGTGTAGAATATGTCTAAGGTTGGTAGAGGTGGAAGGAAACGGCAGAACAAATATGAAGCAAAGAGATATGTGTCACGCTCCTGCAATGTAAGTAGGTGCAGGCTCCACTAGAGGGCAGTAGAGTGGAAGCAGGACTGTATCTAAACAGAGCTGGCCTGCAGTGCAGCAGTGAGGCTACCACAAGTGGCAGCAGAATAGTCAAACTAGCTGGGTCAAATCCTAGACTGTAGCACCATACCAAAGGAACAAGCAAATTCACGGTCAGAGACAAGCCAGGGAGTAAGTAACGATCAGGTGCCAAAAGACAGAAGCAGGTCAGGATATAAGCCAAGTCAAAACCAGAGAGTCAGCATACTGAAGGGAAACACATCAAGACGAGAATAGGGGAAAACAGAGAAACGGGTTCAGACAGCAACGCAGCAGGACAAATCAGAGCAATCAGTCAGCCACAGCAGCACTAGGCAAAAACTATAACTGACATCGCCTACAGTAATCAGGGGCGATAAATAGCAAACCTGAACTCAAACAGAGGCTGAGAAAGTGTGTGTAGATTCCCTATAGATTGGAAAAAAAGTGTCAAGAGAGCCAGAGGTGTATCTAGCCTTTCCTGCACCCGGGGCGAAGGATCAGTTTGGCGCCCCACCAAACCTCCCCCATTTGAGCCTTAACTCTATTGAAACTGTATGACCAAGCCAAGGTACATTTCTGAATCCCCATAATATTAAAATAGATACCAATAAAAGTAAAATTAATTGAGACATCAGTAGGTTAAGTGTTTTTGAATATCCATATTGAATCAGGAGCCCCATAAAATCCTGCATAAAGGTTAATAATGGCCCCATAAGTTGCTCCATAAACACATTTGCCCAATATAGTGCTGCAGAAACGTTGATTATGGCCCCATAAGATGCTCCATAAAGATATTTGAGCCATATAGTGCTGCAGAAACGTTGATTATGGCCCCATAAGATGCTCCATAGAGACATTTGCCCCGTATAGTGCTGCAGAAACGTTGATTATGGCCCCATAAGATGCTCCATAAAGATATTTGAGCCATATAGTGCTGCAGAAACGTTGATTATGGCCCCATAAGATGATCCATATAGACACTTGCCCATATAGTGCTGCACAAACATTATGGCCCCATAAGATGCTCCAAACAGACACTTGCCCCATATAGTACTGCACAAACGTTATGGCCCATAAGATACTCCATACAGACACTTGCCCCATATAGTACTGCACAAACATTATGGCCCCATAAGATACTCCATACAGACACTTGCCCCATATAGTACTGCACAAAAGTTATGGCCCCATAAGATGCTCTATATAGACACTTGCCCCATATAGTACTGCACAAACATTATGGCCCCATAAAATACTCCATACAGACACTTGCCCCATATAGTATTGCACAAACATTATGGCCCCATAAGATACTCCATACAGACACTTGCCTTATATAGTGCTGCACAAACGTTATGGCCCCATAAGATGCTCTATACAGACATTTGCCCCATATAGTGCTGCACAAATGTTATGGCCCCATAAGATGCTCTATACAGACCCTTGCCCCATATAGTGCTGCACAAACGTTATGGCCCCATAAGATGCTCCATACAGACACTTGCCACACATAGTACTGCACAAACCTTATGGCCCCATAAGATGCTCTATACAGACACTTGCCCCATATAGTGCTGCACAAACGTTGATTATGGTCCCATAATATGCTCCATACAGACACTTGCCCCATATAATGCTGCACAAACGTTATCGCCCCATAAGATGCTCCATACAGACACTTGCCCCATTTGCTGTTGCTGCTATAAAAAAAAAATCACATACTCACCTCTCCGTCGCTCAGGCCCCTGGCACTTTCTATATTCACCTGCTCCTCTTTCCAGCCGCCGCTCCATCTTCAGCACTGACGTTCAGGCAGAGGGCGCGCACTAACTACGTCACCATGCCCTCTGACCTCAGCGTCAATGCTGAAGACGGAGCGGCGCCGGAACAAGGAGCAGGTGAATATCGCGCAGCGCTCCCCTCCCCGTTATACTCACCTGCTCCTGGCACGGTGCAGTCCCTGCTTCCCTGGCGCCAGCAGCTTCTTCCTGTACTGAGCGGTCACCGTTACCGCTCATTACAGTAATGAATATGCGGCTCCACCCCTATGGGAGGTGGAGCCGCATAGTCATTACTGTAATGAGTGGTATCATGTGACCACTCAGTACAGGACGAGGAGCCTCCTTGGACCGCCGCATTATCAGGCGGCCCGCTGGCGTCCCCCTGTCGGCTGCGCCCGGGGCACATGCCCCGGCTGCCCCCCCTGGATACGCCACTGAAGAGAGCTATGTAGTCATCTGTAAGTGTTCGTAAAAAGCCACTGATTGCCAACCTCACAGCACCACCAAAAATAGTAACAGATCAAACTGATCTGTGATAGGATTCTGCAGTATGAATCAAATACATTGTTAAATAGTCTCCTAGACTTGATTAAGCTGGTTTCCTTACTTTAAAAATGTATGTCAAAACGACTTTATAATCAAGTTTGAAAGTTTTCTTGCATAATATTAAAATGTTCATTATACAGCCAATATGACATGGATTTTCTTAAGTACATCAACTTCATCTTGTCTAATAGATCTTTTTAAAAATGTATGCAGCTTGCTGACATGAGCAAATCAATTCAAGCAGGATCGAATTTGAATCAAATTTCCTGAAATTCTCAGTTTCACATGAATTCAAACATTTTGATGTTTGCTTCGCAGTTGTTTTGCCAAGTATTTAAAGGGGTCGGATAGGGCTTTACAGAAGGCGATTAATTTTATTATAATAATTAAATGATTACAGAAAATAGGAAATAGTGTGATATTGCATACACTTTTGCATAATATAAATCACAAAGGTAAAGTACTTATATTGCACACTACACATGAAAAACTTCACCAGTAATAGCACATCATCTGTCCTGGAACATCAGCTGTAAGAAGCAGAACAGCAAAGACAGAGAAATTACTGGGATGCACACTGTGGAGCCACGGGCATCCCTTTTTAGTCCACAGGTTAACAGGGCTTCTGTCTTAGCTGAAGTCTTTCCCAGCTTATGTATTGTTTAAAAACAAATGCTTGTGTAACCAAGTATTGCACAAGCCCTAACAAGTTCTATTTGTCCGACATAGCATCCCTTTGGCTGAGTGGCCAACTACCCATCCATCAATCAACATCGGACGAATACATTGGACGAAGACATGCCAAAGGCTCTCCAGGTACCGAATGTTCTTCCATACTGTAAACATGACATTTTCCACTAAACATTAATAACAAAACTATACAGCAGTTGAGTGATACTATAAACTATGCTTTCCCACTAAACATTGATAAGTGTTGGGAAAAGTGCAGAAAATGCAAGGCTAATATGAGCTGATTTGTTACTGTCTAATATCTTAAAGGTTCCTTAATAATAATAATAATAATAATAATAATAATAATTTTATTTATATAGTGCCAACATATTCCGCAGCGCTTTACAAATTATAGAGGGGATTTGTACAGACAATAGACATTACAGAATAACAAAAATCACAGTTCAAAATAGATACCAATAGGAGTGAGGGCCCTGCTCACAAGCTTACAATCTATAGGAATCACAGGCTACCAATATGGGTTCCTGATGGCCATTAATATCTTAGCACTACAGCAGTTTGAAAAAAAAATAATTTCCCCATCACTATTTCCCACATTGCTTAAGCATCAGGAAGTAAGCTAACATCGTTTTGCATTGCGACACAGGCTTCCCCATAAAGTCCAGCAGCTTTAACATGTAGTGGATTATCATACAGGGTGGTCATTACCTGGGCCATCATAGATCAGCAGTTCCCAGTGGAACACAATGTGTATGACAAAGGCTTAATTCTCTCCTCTCCAAATCGCACTTCACCACCTGTGCACTCGACCCCATCCCATCCCACCTCGTCCCCAACCTCACCAACACACTTATCCCATCCCTAACCCACCTCTTCAACCTATCACTAACTTCTGGAACCTTCCCTTCTGCTTTCAAACATGCCACAATCACGCATATCCTTAAAAAGCCAACCCTCAATCCAACAGCTATGCCCAGCTATCGCCCAATATCACTGCTCCCATTCGCTTCCAAACTTCGGGAGCAGCATGTCCATGCTGAACTTTCCTCCCACCTCTCATTTAACTTAACTGAGACAGCCCTGACCAAAATGACTAATGATCTACTTACAGCCAAAGCTAACGGACAATACTCTGTACTCCTCCTTCTAGACCTGTCCTCTGCTTTTGACACAGTTGACCACTGCCTCCTACTACAGATCCTCTCCTCCTTTGGCATAAAAGACCTAGCCCTATCCTGGATCTCCTCATACCTTTCCAACTGCACATTCAGCATCTCCCACTTCCACACTACCTCCTCATCCCACCCTCTCTCTGTTGGATTCCCCCAAGGCTCTGTTTTAGGACCCCTACTCTTCTCAATCTATACACTTGGCCTGGGACAACTCATAAAGTCTCATGGATTCCAATACCACCTTTATGCTGATGACACTCAGATCTACCTTTCTGGCCCAGACGTCACCTCCCTGCTGTCCAGAATCCCGGAGTGTCTATCAGCCATATCCTCTTTCTTCTCCTCTCACTTCCTCAACCTCAATGTGGAAAAATCTGAACTCATCATCTTTCCTCCATCTCGTAGATCTTCCTTAACTGACCTATCTATTGCAATTAACGACATCACGCTTTTCCCCGTAACGGAAGTCCGCTGCCTCGGAGTAACCCTTGACTCTTCCCTGTCCTTCAAACATCCAAGCTCTTTCCACCTCCTGTGGCCTGCAACTCAAAAATATCTACAGAATCCGCCCTTTCCGCAACCCTCAATCTACTAAAATGCTTGTGCATGCCCTCATCATCTCCCGCCTTGACTACTAAAACATCCTTGCACCACTCCAGTCCATCCTTAACTCTGCTGCCCAACTAATTCATCTCTCTCCTCGCTACTTCTCCACTTCCCCCCTCTGTAAATCTCTTCACTGGCTCCTATTCCCTCAGCATATCCAGTTCAAATTACTAATACCTACAAAGCCATCCATAACCTGTCTCCTTCATATATCTCTGAACTAATCTCTTGATATCTTCCCTCACGTAATCTCCCGTCCTCCCAATACCTCCTTCTCTCCTCCACACTTACTCGCTCCTCACCGAACCGCCTTCAAGACTTCTCCCGAATATCCCCCATCCTCTGGAATTCTTTGCCCCAACACGTCCGACTATCAATAAACCATAAGAACGGGGAAAATAATATGAGCTCCACCATATAAAAACTACAAAAACTCAAAAGAAAATGGATACTAGAGCAAATAAGATGTTAGGAAAATTTATTGAAATATTCAAAATTATTCAAACAACAGTAACAAATAAATAATTAATTACATTAGGACGCAAATAGAAAAGGAATGGACGACAACATAGTGCCACATACAGGCCAAAAGAAGGTAGCCGGATTTCATAAATAAATTACTACGTATATCATGTAGGCTGCACACATAAATCAATTGATAATCTCAAAACGATATCTCTCATTGGTGTGAACATGGATAACAGTAATTACATAAAGTCAAATAGTTCAGGATAGTATAATGGATCTATATTCAACATCAAATAAGTTGATATAGCATTAAAGTGCCAATAGTGCAATATACAAAGTAAGCATCACACTAGCAGCTGTACATATTAAAGTGCCAATAGTGCACTACATAAATCCATCACGGGTGCCACACAGGCAGCTGCAATAATTGATAATCTTAAAGTGATACCTCTTCAGTAATGTGAACACAGATAATAATAATTACAGGAATCAAATGGTTAAAAATAATTAAATGGATCTATACAGAGACTATAGGTAAGGTGCAAAAGTGCTAAAGACTTTTTTTCTTGGCAACACATGCGCCGTGAAGGGTCCAGGACGCGTACGCTGTTATCAGCTGTTAGGAGTTTGTGGTTAAATTGACACCATATAAAGGGAGCCTAGTTTAGACATAACACACTTGCCCCCATTTGGAAGAAGCCTGGTAGGCGAAACGGCGCTGTCGGGGTGGCGGCACGGGCGATATACACAGTCTTTACTTATGTAAGTGTTATTTGGTTTCCATGCTTTATTTCATGGTTTGCTTAGTGTCAGATATGTCCCTTTTTTTATATATATATAAATATTTGCACAGCAGCGCATTATGGGGCTGTATTTTAGGAGTACCCACAGAGAGCTTAATGTTTGGTGACTATTAAGTCCTCATATGGCTATACGTCTTTAGCACTATTGCACCTTACCTATAGTCTCTGTAAAGGTGGCTCCCTATATAGTTATTGCCCCATAATTTTTCATCAATGGTAGTCTTTCTTTTTGGCACCCTTTCTTTGCACTTTTCATTATCTGGCACTAGATATATTTATCAACTTAATAAGCAAAAAACCTTTTTCTGGAAAATTTGGTGTTTACTTATTATCGCCCTGTAGACGCCTCCTTTGTTTTTAATGGAGATTCATCTTGTTTAATAGAGTTGTTGTGGTCATATTTAAAAATTATTATTGTTTGTTTGATTTAATAAAACATTATATTTTATTTTCTTTGCCTTTGTTTTTCCATGTTCATATATGGGAATTGTGTTTTTTCATAATTTTTGAGGCTTTATTATTGGATTAAAGGATACGTGTTATATAAGTTCAAAATATATTAGGCTATGGTGGGAAACATTATGGCTAAAAACTTGTTGTATAGTGAGTCATAAAGACTACTCAATGCATATTTGCAACGTTTATTTTCTCTTTGTTTTAACCAGAATTTTTAAATAATATTTTCTTTTTAGTAGTAGCAAATATCTGGTCTGGTTTTGGACTATTACTAAGCTCTTCAGCTAAAACTGCTGCTTTAAAATGTGTTTTAATAATGTATTCTTCTTCTATATAAAATACATGTTGCAAATATTCACAGTTGTAAAATCTTATAGCTGTAGACTATAAATGTTTGTTTTCTTTGGCACGATAGTTATGCAATCTGGTGTTTTATAGTTTTTAGAAAAGTTCTAACATTAATCTGCTCTGCCTGCTACTACAGTTTCTATAGAAAAATCATTTAGTCACTTTTTATAAGGTTCATGGTGTATATTACTATTTAGGTATCCACAGAAAAAGTCACACATTTATGGAAATCACAGGATTGATACACATGTTAATGATATGCAAATGATATAAAAATGGAGCCAAAATTTTTTAAACATCTCGATTTATTCAATATCATAAATCCCTGCATTTACACAGCATGGCATTCTATTGATAAGGTTATTAATGGCTGTCTAAGGAATATTATTCCACACTGAATGCACTTGGGCAAATCATCAAGATCCACTGCTGGCAGCTCTCTTTGCGATTGCCAACCAATGACAGCTCAGATGTACTTAATGGTGGCCTGGAACTGTCACATTGATGTTATTGGAATTTTTCATGAGTCACAGTGTACTTCACACGCTTTCTAGCTCTGTTCTTCCTTTCTTTATCACCCACTGCAATGGGTACCATGTGTCCCCTCCTGGTCAGAATAGGAATTATTTAAACCTCACGAACTGGTTAACATGGTGCCTTTCTGTAGCCCACTCATTCTAGCTGACTAAGGGAATTCTGCCTCTCTTGGCTCTGTTTTACTACCTCTAGTACTTACTGATGATGAAAGGAACCTTCTGTATACTCCTCCAATCTTTGCACTCTGGCCATGTAAGAGGTCAGTTGCTGTAGAATACTTTGGTCTTGGACTTGCTATCTTTAGATCTTTTGTCGCACACTTCTCACTTGTAGCCCATAATCTTGACAACATAATACAACACTTCTTCTTCATGTAGCTTCTCCACGCCCATGTTGGGTGACAAGTGTTAAACCCCACAGGTTTGAACAGAGGGAGGGGAAATGTGAGGCACTGACTGGTGTCACATGTAGGGGTTGCTGTGTGTTCCCCCAGGATACACAGGAGGCGTATGGAGGCCGTGAGAGGGCATTGCAGTCACAGGCATAGCTGTGGTTACAATGCAGATTAAAGTGAGTATAGGTCTTGGACATGCTGGCTGTCCAAGGCAGATTTAGGGAAAACCTGCTCTGGGCTTTTTTGTATAAAAACAGACTGCAGGATGGTAGTTGCAGTCTGTTTAATTCCTGGCTGGGTTTTCCATGTGGCTGAAGGCCACAGGTTGCTAGTTAAAAACCCTGCAGTATAGGGTTTGGATGTGTCACGTTCAGTCATGCCCGGCTGCGAACCAGAGGTGACTGTCTTGTTCTGGGTCCCTGATTCATCACTGCAGAGGGTTATGCCACTGGAACTGCAGCAACTCTTGCTGCTGCCGCTGTAAGTGTAGATGCTGTACCTGCTGCAGCACCTTTTGCTGCTGCCACTGGAACTCCAGCGCCTTTTGCTTATACTCCTGCTGGAACTGCAGCTCCTGCTGCTGCTGAATGAGGACCACTTGTTTCAAAAGCTCCTCCATTTTTCCAACCCGCTTGCTCATCAACATACAGCACTCTTTGGGGTATGCATCAGTTCACACTGCCCGCATTCTTTCCACCATATGTAGTGCAGCGGCAGCACCCTGTGCAGTGATGAGGCAGTGACCCAGCAAAATTCCAACACAGAAGTCTCTTTAATGTTCAACTCAAAAAATATAGCACACAATATCCTTAGGATCACAGCTGGGAAACAGGACAGTCCACCTCCGAATTGCAGCCGGGAACAAGACAGTCCACCACCGGTGTGCAGCCGGGCACATATTCTCTGGATTACAGTCACTAAACATGCCAGTCCACCTCTGACAGGGTTGCAGTAGGCGACTGCACAACCATGTTAATGTTCTTCTCACAGTACACAATATCCTCCAGATCGCAGCTGGGAACCATATCATCCAGTTTAAAGTCACTAAACACGCCAGTCCACCTCTGACCAGTTACCATGGGCGACTGCACCGCTGTGTATGCTGTGGGTGCCAGGCTTCTCAGCTGCCTTGGCGGTTTGGCTCACTGACCTGTGTTGCCTCACACAAGTGGAGCGCTGCAGTGCCTTCTCCTCTGAACTCCTCCAAACACCAGACTCACACTGACACTGAACCTGACACACCTAAACCCTATACTGCAGGGTTTTTAACCAGCAACCTGTGGCCTTCAGCCACATGGAAAACCCAGCCAGGAATGAAAAGGACTTAATCTACTGTCCTGCAGTCTGTTTCAATACACAAAGGCCCAGAGCAGGTTTTCCCTAAATATGCCTTGAACAACCAGCATGTCCAAGACCTATACTTACTTTAATCTGCATTCATTGCAAGCACAGTTATGCCTCTGACTGCAATGCCCTCTCATGTACTCCATAAGCCTCAGTGTGCATCCTGGGGGAACACACAGCGACCCCTACATGTGACACCAATCATTGCCTCACATACCAACTCCCTCTGTTCAAACCTGTGGGGTTGAATACTTGTCACATGTGACAAGCTTCAAATATTTGAAGTAAGGATAAATGGATAAACTGAGATGTTCTTGATAAAAATCTGCTACCATCTACCAGGAGGATGAAGATGAAATGAAACTGGATATTTCAGCAAGACAATGATTTCACATGCACAGCTAAGAAAACTCTCAATTGGTTTCAGGGAAATAAAATGTTGCTGTTAGTATGGCCCAGCCATTCACCCGACCTGAATCCCATGGAAAATTTATGAAGGGAACTAAAGCTCAGAGTTCAGAGAAGAAGCTCATGGAACTTCAGGATGTGAAGAGTTTTTGTGTGGAAGAATTGGCCAAAATCAAACCTGAGCAATGCATGCGACTTGTTTCTCCATAGAGGAGGCATCTTAAAGCTGTCATCACCAATAAAGGCTTTGGTATGAAGTTTTTAATTACATTTCAGCCAATGCCTGTTGCTGCTAATAACAGCGAGAGAGGGAACGGCTAAAGGGAGTATTCATAAGCCGACACCTGCGCTCTAAATAAATAATTTTTTAAAAACGGTGTGGGTTCCCCTGTATTTATGATAACCTACTAGGCAAAAAGGACAGCTGCGGGCTTTTTTATTTCAAATAAAGGACTTTATTCTTGCTGTATGTTTGTTTACAATATAACTAAAGGATTAATAATGGAGAGGTGTCTTATAGACTCCTCTCCATTACTAAGCCATGAGCTTGATGTCACCGGGCAATACAGAGGTGATATCAACCTCACAAATATGAACCCCACTTGCTACCACCACAGTGCAAGTGGGAACAGCTGGACAAAGTGCCAGAATTGACACATGTAGTAGATGTCCCTTTTGTGGGTAGCTGCAGGATGCTACTTTTAGGCTGGACGGACCAATATCCATAGCCCCTTCCTAGCCTGAGAATACCAGCCCCAGCTGTCTGCTTTAACTTAACTGATTGACAAAAAAGTTTGAGGCAGACCCCACTCTGTTTTTTTAAATTATTTATTGAAATAAATTACAAAAAATGGCATGGGGACAACTCTTTTCTTGATAAGCAGCCTTATTAAAGCTAACAGCTGAGGGATGCAGCCCACAGCTGTCAGTTTTGCCTGGTTGGTTATCAAAAATACACAGGAACCCAAGCTGTTTTTAAAAAAAATATATTTATTTAGAGCACAGGCGCTGGCTAATGAATACTTCCATTATTTGTGCCTGCTTTGGCTGTCATTAGCAGCTGCAGGCATCGGCTGATGGGGGAAGCAGTCCCATCAGTTGACACCAGTGACCGGAGGTAAACTTGTTACCTCCGATTACAGATGTGGGCTCATGCTGTGATTTTTTCCAGCATGGGAAATGCAGATCCCTGACCGGCAGTAATGATTTACCGTAGTTGTCTCTCATCAGCCAAAGCCTGCTGACCTGTGGGAGAGCTTTTTACAGCGGGTCACAGTCACAGCTGTGGGGTCACGCTGACATCTGACAGCGTGTCTCCACAGCTCTCTGACTGACAGTAACAATCTTACCAGCATGAACGTTACCGCTGATCAGAGCCGCAGGTAAGATCACAGCCTTAGTGTAAACTTGATCATTTATTGAATTTTGTGGAAATTGCTTGGGACTCCGAATACACATCCGAATGTGCAACGTTCGTGCCGACTTTGAGATTGCTGAACGTTTTCCCGTGTTCGCTCATCTCTAGTGATGAGTAATAAAGAAACCTTACAAAAATAAGTTTTCATAATTAATAAATATATATATATATAGTACAGACCAAAAGTTTGGACACACCTTCTCATTTAAAGATTTTTCTGTATTTTCATGCATAACAAAATTGTACATTCACACTGAAGGCATAAAAACTATGAATTAACACATGTGGAATTATATACTTAACAAAAAAGTGTGAAACAACTGAAAAAATGTCTTATATTCTAGGTTCCTCAAAGTAGCCACCTTTTGCTTTGATGAATGCTTTGCATTCTCTTGATGAGCTTCAAGAGGTAGTCTCTGGGAATGGTCTTCCAACAATCTTGAAAGAGTTCCCAGAGATGCTTAGCACTTGTTGGCCCTTTTGCCTTCATTCTGCGGTCCAGCTCACCCCAAATCATGTCGATTGGGTTCAGGTCTGGTGACTGTGGAGGCCAGATCATCTGGGGTAGCACCACATCACTCTCTTTCTTAGTCAAATAGCCCTTACACAGCCTGGAGGTGTGTTTAGGGTCATTGTCCTGTTGAAAAATAAATGATGGTCCAACTAAACGCAAACCGGATGGAATAGCATGCCGCTGCAAGATGCTGTGGTAGCCATGCTGGTTCAGTATGCCTTCAATTTTGAATAAATCCCCAACAGTGTCACCAGCAAAGCACCCCCACACCATCACACTTCCTCCTCCATGCTTCACGGTGGGAACCAGGCATGTAGAGTCCATCCATTCACTTTTTCTGCGTTGCACAAAGACATGGTGGTTGGAACCAAAGATCTCAAATTTTGACTCATCAGACCAAAGCACAGATTTCCACTGGTCTAATGTCCATTCCTTGTGTTCTTTAGCCCAAACAAGTCTCTTTTGCTTGTTGCCTGTCCTTAGCAGTGGTTTCCTAGCAGCTATTTTACCATGAAGGCCTGCTGCACAAAGTCTCCTCTTAACAGTTGTTGTAGAGATGTGTCTGCTGCTAGAACTCTGTGTGGCATTGACCTGGTCTCTAATCTGAGCTGCTGTTATCCTGCGATTTCTGAGGCTGATGACTCAGATAAACTTATCCTCAGAAGCAGAGGTGACTCTTGGTCTTCTTTTCCTGGGGCGGTCCTAATGTGAGCCAGTTTCTTTGTAGCGCTTGATGGTTTTTGCCACTGCACTTGGGACACTTTCAAAGTTTTCCCAATTTTTCTGACTGACTAACCTTCATTTCTTAAAGTAATGATGGCCACTCATTTTTCTTTGCTTGGCTGCTTTTTTCTTGCCATAATAAAAATTCTAACAGTCTATTCAGTAGGACTATCAGCTGTGTATCCACCAGACTTCTGTACAACACAACTGATGGTCCCAACCACATTTATAAGACAAGAAATCCCACTTATTAAACCTGACAGGGCACACCTGTGAAGTGAAAACCATTCCCGGTGACTACCTCTTGAAGCTCCTCAAGAGAATGCCAAGAGTGTGCAAAGCAGTCATCAAAGCAAAAAGTGGCTACTTTGAAAAACCTAGAATATGAGACATATTTTCAGTTGTTTCACACTTTTTTGTTAAGTATATAATTCCACATGTGTTAATTCATAGTTTTGATGCCTTCAGTGTGAATGTACAATTTTCATAGTCATGAAAATACAGGAAAATCTTTAAATGAGAAGGTGTGTCCAAACTTTTGGTCTGTACTATATATATATTTATTAATTATGAAAACTTATTTTCGTAAGGTTTCTTTATTACTCATCACTAGAGATGAGCGAACACGGGAAAACGTTCAGCAATCTCAAAGTCGGCTCGAACGTTGCACATTCGGATTAGTGTTCGGATTCCCAAGCAATTTCCACAAAATTCAATAAATGATCAAGTTTACACTATCAGTGTGCATATGAATATTTCTCTAAGTACAGCTTTGTGGAATGTCTTTATATTTAAATTAACATGGAAAATGTCTGTTGCATAAAGGATCTGTGTCACTCATCACTGAAGGCAAATAATTAGCAAAGACAGGGAGGCCCTGGGACCCTGTTCCTCAAAATGCCTAAGCAGAGACATTCACACCTAATCACTTATGTGCATTTGACTTCTATAAGATGTTTTTTCCATTAACTCAGTGACTGGTGGTTTGGTTTTTTATGCTCAGGGAGGTGGAAGGAACAACTCAGTTTTCATAAATACAGCCAAATATGCTCAAGATCAGAAAACATATAATGGTTTTTATGACCTCCCTTGGTATGAATTATTTGCTGCAAAACCTTATGATTCATCAACAGATGGTAAAAGTTATTGGACAGGGACAACAATTTATCTTTAACTCTTTAGTACACTGTTGTAAATAAATAAGAATTTATTAAATGAGAAAAACTACTTTCTGCATTTTAGAGTTGCACGCATAAAGGGCATAAATTGAGCAGAAAAAAATCCACATTGACAATACTGAGAAACCCAATACATTTCCATGCAGAATTTTCATGAATTTCTCTATGAATTTGCTTACCGATTTGACCATCTGTTTTGCAAAGGGTGAAATCAGCAATACCTCAGTTAAGAATAATTGATTGATCACCTTAGTCAATTTACTCTTCTCTCCCAAATATTTTACAGTTACTTATAATAAATAGAGAGATTTTGATTTTCCAGGACTTTGATATCTACCCCTTTAACTCCTGGCGATTTTCCATTTTTCGTTTTTATTTTTACCTCCTCTTTTTCCAAGAGTCATAACTTTTTTATTTTTCCGTCCACTTAACCGTATGTGGGATTGTTTTTGTACGATAATTTGTACTTTTGAAAGATTCTATTCACTTCATCATGTGATGCATTTGAAAGTGGGAAAATATTGTAAGTGTGTTGAAATTGCAAAAAAAGTGTAATTCCAAAATTGTTTTTTGGAGTTTTTTATTTAACATGTTCACTATATAGTAATAATGACCTGTCAATATAATTCTTCAAGTCAGTATGATTATATAAATACCAAAAATGTATATATATTTTTATTTTTAGTACTGAAAAGAATTTAAAAAAATTGAAAAATATTTGCTTTTTCGCCCTTTTCCAAGACCCATAACAGTTTTTTCAGGATATGGTGCTGTGTAAGGGCTTATTGTTTGCTCCCTGAACTGACATCTTTATTGTTACCATTTTAGGGTACATATGATGATTTGATTTTCTCTTATTGCATTTTATTGCAACGTTGTGGCACCCAATAAAATTGAATTGTATCTTACAGTTATTAGGTTCTTTAGAAGGACGGAGATCTGGGGATTTATTGTGAGGGAATATAGGCTGAACTGGATGACAAATGTCTTTTTCGGCCTTGCTAACTATGTTACTATGTTACTATGAATTCTGCATTTTGATTTATTTTTAGTTGCACCATTTACCGATCAAATTAATTTGTGTTAGATTTTGATGGATCTGACTTTTATGAACACAATGATACCAAATCTGTGTATTTTTAATTTATTTTTTAATTATTTTATTATTAATTGGGAAAAAGTGGGGTGATTTGAACTTTAGTGTTTTTTTATTTTTTCATATTTTAAAAACTTTTGTTTCATTTTTTATTGCATTTAATAGTCTACTTAGGGGACATGAAGCTGCTATCATCTGATCACTTGAGCTGCATGCACTGTTATGTATGGAAAAAAAATGATTTCCTATGAACATGGGCTGGCTTTCATAGTAGCATTGTAATGACAGGGTCAGTGGTCATTTGCAGACCCCCGGCTGTCAAGGCAACCCATAAGCGTCTCGAGATCACGTCATGAACACACCAATGGGATACCTGATAGCACATGTTAACTGTCGCTGTCAGAGCAGGATGTAAAAGTTTATCAGCCATGGGAAGATCTCCACTCCACCCACGACTGTTAGAGGCACATGATGGCTGAATAAATCAGCCATCTTGTGAGGTAAAATCAGGAACACTACTTTTGATGTATATGTGCATCAAAAGTCGTGAAAAGGGTAATGACTTATTTTTAAGATAGGCAATCAGTATCTGATTGGTTGGTTTTCAATTCCAAGTATATCTCAACAATCAGCTTATTAACCCCTTTGGGACGAAGCCTGTTTTCACCTTAATGACCAGGCCAATTTTTACAATTCTGACCACTGTCCCTTTATGCGAGTGCAATGAGAGAAACTCACACGAGTCTCTCACATCAATACCCGGCACTGCACTCTGGAACGGAGCGATCAGATGCATAGAAATATATGCAGCTGCACGCTCTGGTTCCGAGTGCCGGCGGCAGTGCTGAGTATTGATGCAAGAGACTCGTGCGAGTTTCTCACATTGCACACGCAAGTGTGACACCGGCTTATGAGGTAATAACTCTGGAACACTTCAATGGATCCTTGTGATTCTGAGATTATTTTCTCGTGACATATTGTACTTTATGATAGCGGTAAATTTTCTTCGATATGACTTGCGCTTATTTGCAAAAAAAAACATAAATTTGGTAACAATTTGGAAAATTTCTCAATTTTCAAGATTTTAATTTTTATGCCCTTAAGTCAGAGAGTTATGTCACACAAAATAGTTAATAAATAACATTTCCCACATGTCTGCTTTAAATCAGCACAATTTTGGAAATATAATTTTTTTTTTGTTATGAAGTTATAAGGGTTAAAAGTTGACTGGCAATTTCTCATTATTACAGCAAAATAGGCAAGACCATTTTTTTAGGGTTCACCTCACACTTGAAGTGACTTTGAGGGGCCTATATGACAGAAAATTCCCCAAATCACACCATTCTAGGAACCACACTCCTCATGGTGCTCAAAACCACATTCAAGAAGTTTATTAATAGTGATGAGCGAATATACTCGTTACTCGAGATTTCTCGAGCAAGCTCGGGTGACCTCCGAGTATTTTTTAGTGCTCGGACATTTAGTTTTTCTTGCTGCAGCTGAATGATTTACATCTGTTAGCCAGCATAAGTATATGTGGGGGTTGCCTGGCTGCTAGGGAATCCCCACATGTACTGATGTTGGCTAAGGGAAGGAGCGCCGTTTGACTTTTTAAATGCAAAATTTGATGGAGCAATTAGTGGACACCATGTCCCGTTTGAAGAGCCCCTTATGTGCCTAATAGTGGAAACTCCCACAAGTGACACCATTTTGGAAACTAAACCCCTTTGGGACCTAATATAGATGTGTATTGAACACCTTGAACCCCCAGGTGCTTCACAGAAGTTTATAACGTAGAGCCATAAAAATAAAATAAATCACATTTTCCCCACAAAAAAATGTTATTTTAGGCCATTCTTTTATTTTTACAAGGGTAGCAAGAGAAATTGCACCATACAATTTGTTGTGCAATTTCTCCTGCGTACGCCAAATCCCTATTCTGTTTAACATATTTATTAATGATCTGGTAGAAGGTTTACACAGTAAAATATACATATCTGCAGATGATGCAAAACTATGTAAGGCTGGTTTCACATTTTTCCCACAAAAATCTTTTTTATCTACAAATTTTTCATTTTCACAAGGGCAAAAGGAGAAAATGGACTGAGAAGTTTGTTGTGCAATTTCTCCTGAGTTCACCGATACCCATATGTGGTCGAAAATTACTTTTGAGGCACAGTGCAAAGCTCAGAAGGGAAGTAGCTCCATATTACAGTGCAGATGTACTCCCCATAAGGGACCAATTTTGGAAATGATAACCCTTTGGGAATTTATCTAAACATGTAGTGACCATTTTGACTCCTTGGGTTTTTTCCAGAATCAGGCAGCAGTGTATGTTGCTGAGTGAAAATTGCAAACTGCCGTTGTAGTGACCAGTACATTATGCCCAGCTCATGCTTCTAGAGACATGCACCTGTAAATTAGGAAGGCTCTCATCACTATGGAAATGCCAAACATGTGGACGCTATATGTGTTTTAGGCACACTGGGGCTCAGAACGGAGGGGGACATTTGGATTTGGGAGCGGAGAATTTGCTGAATTTCTTTTGGCGGGTGGGGTCTAAGGGGTAACGTTTCTCCTTATGGAGAGTGACATACCGGCTGGCTTGTCAAGGTAAGGAGGCTTATTCGCCATGCAATGCTCCTCTGGGAATTTAAATATGCAAATTGCCTCTTCTGAGAAAAAGAGGACTTAACTCTATAGCGCCACCTGTTGGAAGTAGCGATCCTACAAGTCACAATCAACCCTTTAACGAGTCGTGCAATATGACTTAGGATAAAAGCCAAATCAGTATCTCAATTCGCAGACACGGTGTTTCGGGCTGTTGGCCCTCGTCAGTGCGAAGCATGAGAACTGATTTGGCTAGGTGAGAGGCTCTGGACAGGGGTCTAAGGGGTAACGTTTCTCCTTATGGAGAGTGACATACCAGCTGGCTTGTCAAGGTAAGGAGGCTATTTATTAGCGACGCATTGCGACGCAGTGCCACACGTCGCAACCATCGTGCGACGGTTGTGTCGTGTTTTGACAGACCGCCGCCACAAAAAAAGTTACAAGTAACATTTTTTTGTGCGTCTAGTCCGCCATTTTCGACCGTGCATGCGCGGCCGAAACTCCGCCCCCTTCTCCCCGGACCTTGCAATGGGGCAGCTGAAGCGTCGTAAGACTGCTTTTGCTGCCCAGCGGAAGCGTCGTAAGACTGCTTCCGCTGCCCACGTCGGGCATTTCTTTCACAGCAAGCGTCGGTACGTCGCTCCGACGCACTGCAACGGGCCCGTACCGACGCTAGTGTGAAAGCAGCCTTATTATAGGGAATCTTCCACCAGAGTTTCTGTTTATGATTCACGTATTTGATTTACATGGAAACCCCGGTGTAAGCGCTGAGCACAGAGCGCAGGATAAATGTGCGCCAAGCCGTACTGCGATCTTTGGGAGGCAGAATGAAAAAATCAACAGCATGTGAAGAATTGGTTTTATTTGTTTTTTATGCAGTTCCTCGTGTGGTATAAGAGATTAGGCAATTTTATTCTTCGGTTCGGTGCGATTACAGCGATACCAGATTTATGTCGGGTTTCTATGTTTGGCTGCTGTCACACACTAAAATACGCTTTTTATTGCAAAAACTAGTTTTTGCATCACCATATTTTGAGAGCTATAATTTATTTATATTTTGGCCGACAGAGTCACGTGAAGGCTTGTTTTTTGCAGGGCGAGCTGATGTTTTTATAGGTACCATTTTCGTGCACATGACATTTTTTGATCGCTTTCTATTTCAACTTTTGGGAGACAGAATGAACAAAAAACAACAATTCAAGAATTTATTTTCTTTTTTTGTACTGTTCTGCATGTAGAAAAATTGATAAGGCAGCTTTATTCTTTGGGTCAGTACTAGTGTTGAGCGATACCGTCCGATACTTGAAAGTATCGGTATCGGAAAGTATCGGCCGATACCGGCAAAGTATCGGATCTAATCCGATACCGATACCCGATACCAATACAAGTCAATGGGACTCATGTATCGGACGGTATTCCTGATGGTTCCCAGGGTCTGAAGGAGAGGAAACTCTCCTTCAGGCCCTGCGAACCATATTAATGTGTAAAATAAAGAATTAAAATAAAAAATATTGCTATACTCACCTCTCCGACGCAGCCTGGACCTCACCGAGGGAACCGGCAGCATTGTTTGCTTAAAATGCGCGCGTGCCGCCCATGTGGCATGCAGAAATAGGCATTCATGACCTGAAATTACGTCACGGCTTGCTGTGATTGGTCGCGTCGCGGCCACATGGGCGGCACGCAACCAATCACAAGCCGTGACGTAATTTTAAAAATGCGCGTGTCTCCTGCCTCCCGTGACGTCACGGCTTGTGATTGGTTGCGTCGCCCATGTGACCGAGACGCGACCAATCACAAGCCGGAACGTAATTTTAAAATCCTGAATGCCTAGAATTAGGCATCCAGGACCTCAAAATTACGTCACGGCTTGCTGTGATTGGTCGTGTCGCGGCCACATGGGCGGCACGTGACCAATCAGAAGCCATGACGTCACGGAAGGAAGGAAACGCGCGCATTTTAAGCAAACAACGCTGCCGGTTCCCTCGGTGAGGTCCAGGCTGCGTCGGAGAGGTGAGTATAGCAATATTTTTTATTTTAATTCTTTATTTTACACATTAATGTTGTATTTTACACATTAATGTTGTTTCGATACCGATACCCGATACCACAAAAGTATCGGATCTCGGTATCGGAATTCCGACACCCGCAAGTATCGGCCGATACCCGATACTTGCGGTATCGGAATGCTCAACACTAGTCAGTACGATTACAGCGATACCTCGTTTATTTTTTTATGTTTTGGCACTTTTTCACAATAAAAACTATTTTATAGAAAAAAATAATTATTTTTGCATCTCTTTATTCTGAGAGCTATAACTTTTTTATTTTTCTGCTGATGGCACGGTTTGGTGTCTTTATTTTTTGCAGCACAAGATGATATTTTCAGCAGTACCATTTTTATTTACATCTTTCTTTTATATCGTGTTTTATTGCACTCTTTGTTCTGCAGTATGATGATAAAGCATTGTTTTTTGCCTCGTTTTTTATTTTTTATTTTTTACAGTGTTTTTACTGAAGGGGTTAACTAGTGGGACAGTTTTATAGAGCGGGTCGTTACAGACGTGGTGAAACCTAATATGTGTACTTTTATTGTTTTTTTTTATTTACATAAATAAAGATATTGGAATTTTTTTTTCTTTATTTGGGGATTTTTTTTTTTTTTTTAAATATTTTTACACATTATAATATTTTTTTTTAAAGTTTATTACATTGTCCCAGTATGGGAGATTACTATATAATGTCAGATCGCTGATCTGGCACTTTGCACAGCACAGTGTCAGATCAGCAATCTGATTGACAGGGAAGGAGGCATGGCAGTGCCTGTTCTCAGCAGATGCTCGCAAGCCACCTCGCTGTGTCTTGGTGCCACGAGTCTCCATGGAGACCATCAGAATAACGTGATCACATTGCTTTATTCTGATGGAAGCCCCCTCCCTGCGCGATGTTTCTCTATACCGCTGTCAGTACTGTATGCTTTACATCAGCGCCATTTGTAAAATGTTATTTTATTTTGTTAGCATTTTAGGAGGTTTCAAAATGTAGCAGTAATTTTTTATTTTTTCAAGGAAATTTTTTAGGGACCTATCCACATTTGAACTGACTTTGGGGGTCCTATATATTGGAAAAACCCCAAAAGTGATAATATTTTAAAAACAGCTCACCTCAACATATTGAAAACTGCTATCAGGTAGTTTATTAATCCTTCAGGTGATTTTCAGGAATTAATGCAAAGTGGCATGACAGAAATTAAAAAGTGTATTTTTACCACCTAAATGCCTCTAACTTCTGAACAGGCTACAAAAGCCGGCATACTCTAAGGTCGCTATTTGGTTGTAATTTACCATGGCAAATATCAGGACCACACATTCATGATCTCAGGGTGCCGATGGGTTAAAGAGGGACACGCCACACTCTGTTACCCATTTATATGATATAGTCACTATTTACAGCAGCATCTATGGAGTTAAACAGACAAGGACGGTGCCAACACTGATCTTTGCTGATGCAGCAATCTGTCAGCTATAGTGTGCAGCCGACAGCTGCTGGATTGTCACCTGTATGGGGATGCTAGTCTATTATATCTCAGGTCAGTAAACAGGCAGTCAGTAAGGGGTTAAAACTGTGATTACTTCTGTTTAGTTGTTGTGATGCCATTTTCCTGGTGATGAACTGAAAGTGCATGAACTTGTCTTCATGCAAGACCTTAATTTTAACCAAAATGCTTTAGAATATACACTCACTGGCCACTTTATTAGGTACACCTGTCCAACTTCTTGTTAACACTTAATTTCTAATCAGCCAATCACATGGCGGCAACTCAGTGCACTTAGGCATGTAGACATGGTCAAGACAATCTCCTGCAGTTCAAACCGAGCATCAGTATGGGGAAGAAAGGTGATTTGAGTGCCTTTGAACGTGGCATGGTTGTTGGTGCCAGAAGGGCTGGTCTGAGTATTTCAGAAACTGCTGATCTACTGGGATTTTCACGCACAACCATCTCTAGGGTTTACAGAGAATGGTCCGAAAAAGAAAAAAAATCCAGTGAGCGGCAGTTCTGTGGGCGGAAATGCCTTGTTGATGCCAGAGGTCAGAGGAGAATGGGCAGACTGGTTCGAGCTGATAGAAAGGCAACAGTGACTCAAATCGCCACCCGTTACAACCAAGGTAGGCCTAAGAGCATCTCTGAACGCACAGTGCGTCGAACTTTGAGGCAGATGGGCTACAGCAGCAGAAGACCACACCGGGTACCACTCCTTTCAGCTAAGAACAGGAAACTGAGGCTACAATTTGTACAAGCTCATCGAAATTGGACAGTAGAAGATTGGAAAAACGTTGCTTGGTCTGATGAGTCTCAATTTCTGCTGCGACATTCGGATGGTAGGGTCAGAATTTGGCGTAAACAACATGAAAGCATGGATCCATCCTGCCTTGTATGGAGCATCTTTGGGATGTGCAGCCGACAAATCTGCGGCAACTGTGTGATGCCATCATGTCAATATGGACCAAAATCTCTGAGGAATGCTTCCAGCACCTTGTTGAATCTATGCCACGAAGAATTGAGGCAGTTCTGAAGGCAAAAGGGGGTCCAACCCGTTAATAGCATGGTGTACCTAATAAAGTGGCCGGTGAGTGTAGGTATTGTCATTTAATAACAGAAAACTGACTGCCAAAAGTTTTACATATACTACATAGAGAGTAATTAATCATTTACAATGCCATAACTTAGAATTTTGTAGCATAACCTCTTGCTTTAAATACTGCACCACACGGATGAGGCATGAAAGCCACTTGGGTATTCAAGACGTCCTGAGGTATCTTGCTCCATTTAATTGGAAAATCTGCAAACAACTCATCTTTATTGCTATGAGTATGGGCCCCAACTCGTCTCCCTAAGGCCGGCGTCACACTAGGCGTAAGACAATACGGTCCGTTTTTTACGGCCGTAAATACGCAGAAAAGTCCCAAAAATAGTGATCCGTATGTCATCCGTAGGCAGGGTGTTGTCAGCGTATTTTGCGCATGTAATGTTGCGTATGTAATCCGTATAACAACCGTAATGCGTATTGTTCACGCAACATGACAAAATGGACATTTAACGGTTTTTGAGGCTGCAATTGATTTAAATCACCATCAGCAACCCTATTTAAGGCCTCGACAACAGGTGCCACCCTCCCATATGGCCATTTGGTGCTTGTGCATTTGTTGGTGTGTTGTGTAAACCATGTCTGACCTCCTTCACTTCACCCCAACACAGCGGGTTTTGTATAACTGGCTCTTGTCGCGTTGCTTTGGCCATCCATATCCAGTTATTGCTGATCCGCAAAGGAGGAGAACAAGAATGTGGGTGCATCCTCTTCTCACTAAATGCCTCATTAAAGGCCATTTCAAGAGGCTCTATACAGCTCTGCAGGCACATCCAGACAAATTCTATCTATATTGTCGCATGACCATCACAACATTTGATAGATTGTTGGAGATTTTACGTCCCGGTATAACCTATCAGGACACAAGGCTGCGCAAAGCCATATCCGCAGAGGAGCGTCTTCTCCTAACCTTACGGTATGTATTCACCATCCTCACATACTGTTTTTTTTTTTGTGTTTTTTTTTCCTCAGTTGTTTTTTATCAGTTATTTTCAGGTATATGTGTACATTAGGTCACAAGTATTTATATCAAAGTTTGTCAAATTTACTAGTGAAGTAGCCTAAGTAAATATTTGATTTAGAAGCCATTATCCTGTTTTACAGGAAACAAACAAAAATTGTGCCTATTCATGTTTTGTGTGAACTGTTTTAACCTAGCTAATATATTTTTGTTGACTTTTCAGCTTCCTGATAACTGGATTGTCATATGCGGGACTTCACCTGGAGTTTTTGATTGGTCGCTCAACAATTTCTGGCATTGTGCGGTTAACCTGTCACCAAACATGGGAGAAACTGAAGGACCTTGTTATGCCTGAGCCAAAGCAGGCTGATTGGCTAAAAATATCCCGTGGTTACCAGCAAAATTGTGACTTCACTAACTGCATTGGAGCCGTGGATGGGAAACATATCAAGGTACGTAAGCCACCGAACTCTGGCTCCCAATTCTATAATTATAAGCAGTTTTTCTCTGTAGTTCTGTTAGCTGTAGTTGACAGTAACTACAGGTTTATAATTGTAGACATTGGGGCCTATTGGCGAACTGGAGACTCTAGGGTCTTCAATTCATCCATTATGGGTCGGCGGCTACGTGACAATCAGTTAGATCTCCCACCGCCACAACAACTCCTAGGCTCCAGTGCGGAAGCAGTGCCTTTTGTTTTTGTTGGAGATGAGGCGTTCCAACTGACCAGACATGTCATGAGGCCTTATCCACGCCGCAACCTCGACTACCGTCGGAAAATATTTCATTTACGGCTTTCTAGGGCGCGGAGACTGGTGGAGTGTGCCTTTGGTATTCTGGTGGCCAAATAGCGTCTTCTCCAGTCTGCCATTCAGCTCAGTGAAATTTCTGTGAACGAAGTGATCAAAGCGTGTGTAATTTTGCACAATTACACCCGCATACATGATTGCTCCTCAGATGATATTGGTGAACACATGTTGAGCAATGTGATTAGGCCTACACCACATGGCCCTCCTACGCGCCGTCCCCTTTCTGGCATAAAAGATAG
This sequence comes from Ranitomeya variabilis, assembly GCF_051348905.1. NCBI lineage: Eukaryota > Metazoa > Chordata > Amphibia > Anura > Dendrobatidae > Ranitomeya > Ranitomeya variabilis. The sequence continues at coordinate 460,371,797 of NC_135232.1, read as the reverse complement.
GGATGTTTTCACCAATTATTTTGTCTCTCCTCATGGTGCCACTCCCTGGCAAGATTATGCTGTGTCTCAGTTGTGATGTAATTTTTTTCTCATTATATTTGAAAAATGCAATTTTTTATGCCATTTAAACGGTAACGTGTGTGTTGTATTTCCTTAATTACCAGATGATTATGATGAGACCATATGTGTATGTTGTTGAAATGATTAGTCCACAAACATCAATTGGATTTTGAAATGTTTTTTTTTTAAACGTAAAAAGCCTTTTTTTGGCAACTTGCCACCATATTAGTGTTTTTTTTTTGGGGGGGGATAACCAACAAACAAAAAAAACAATCCATACACTACAAACCAACAACATCCATGGTTTGGATAAACATATATGGACCACACAAAAAAACCACAAAACATTACAGATCCCTGTAAGTAGTCGGGGGAGATGGCGGCAGCTCTGGGTCCTGTTCAGGGTCCTTTGTTGGGCCAATTGTCCTTGATCCTGTGAGGATGCTGTTGGTTGCGGAGCAGAAATCAGCCCTTGTCCATATTGGGCAGTTGGTTGTTGCCCATAAATAAATTCTCTCTGCAAATCCTGCTGACGCAGATATTGGGTGTAGTCATACCCCATCCCAAAATGGCCATGTTGTCCAAACCCAGGTTGGGACCAGCCTACATCACTGGGTCTGGAAAAGTGGCCATATTGGGAATGGGGTTGTAGGCTGCCATTTGCTGCAGTGCTGGCCTTTGCAGATTTTGGGGTGGGATGGGCTGAGGTGTAGGCATACGTGGAGTAGGTGCTGCAAATCCTGATTGATCCTGCACCTGTTGAGGAAATTGAAGGCGCAAGAGGTTTGTTTGGGAAAGCTGCCTTCTCTCAATAAATTCAAATACCTCATAGGGGTTATTTGGAGGGGTGCTTAAATCAATCAGGATTTGCATGCACCCTCTCACACGTAGCCTCACCTCACGGGGAAGAGGGCGAAGCTAACGGGCAAGGCTGCGAGCAAAGGCCTCCTCTCCATCATCCATAGCTGCCCTGGCCAAATAATTGAGGACCCCAGCGTCCACATCCCTCCTTGTGGCTTGCACCTCTCTCCTTCGGCGCCCTCTGGGTAAAGGCACAGCTGCCTGTGGGGAGGACACCGGTGGGCCAGTAGGACTGCTGCTCTGGGCTTGCTCCTCCTGGCTTCCAGATTCATGTGCTGCTGAGGGTGGTGTGTTATGATCCTAGTGGCTTAGGATCACAAATCTAACCAGCTAAGTAGAAAGTAATAGGACGAGCTCTGGGGATGTGGTAACTGGACTAACCGCAAACCTGATCCTAACCGCACACACTATAGGCAGCCGTGGAACATTTCCTGAAATCCTAGACGTCTCTTCACGGCCTGAGAAACTGACTACCCCTAAAGAGAAAGTAAGACCTCACTTGCCTCAGAGAAATCCCCCAGAGATATAGAAGCCCCCCACAAATAATAACGGTGAGTTAAGAGGAAAAGACAAACGCAGAGATGAAACAGGTTAAGCAAATGAGGCCCGCTAACGCTAGATAGCAGAAAATAGCAAGGGATCTGTGCGGTCAGTAAAAAACCCTATGCAAAAATATCCACGCAGAGAATGCGAGAACTCCCACACCAACTAGCGATGTGGGGGGAGCAACTCAGCACCCCAGAGCACCAGCAAGCAGGGAAATCACATATTAGCAAGCTGGAAAAAAACTCATCATATACTAGGAAACATCTTGAACACAGATGAGCAAAAAAAAGCAAACAGAACTTAGCTTCTCTTGGAGAGACTGATAACGGATGTAGACAGGAGCAATCAGAATAGCACTGAATACAACGGCAACAGGCAAGGAATGAAGGACCAGGTGGATTAAATAGGAAACCTAACTAGCAGATGACGAGACAGCTGATCCTTCCAGAAACCTGCAAAATAACAAAAAGAGCCACCAGGAGGAGCCCAAAGAGAGAACTCACACAGTACCACTCATGACCACAGGAGGGAGCCCGGAAACAGAGTTCACAACAGTGGTGGTGCTGGATCTTCGACACTTGGTGCTGTGTCTTGTGATGCTGTTGTAGTTGGTCTCGGAATGATGGAGGGACAAGATGAAGAAGATGGGCCTGCCACCTCTTCTTCCACACCAACCGGATCTATTACTGCTTCAGAATCCGACCCGGTCTCCCTCTCTGTGAGGTTGGACTGTGTTCTGTCATTAAACAATAAAGAAAAAAAAAACAGTAAATAGGTGCTTAATTTGTTTACATTATTTTCTAACACATCTGTGACCTCATCTCATGAAAAATATGTACAGAAAACATCCGATCCTCAATAGATCTCCTTCTAAAAATCCCATCTTATCTCCTATTCCCACAATGGGATACAAGATTTATCCCGTGAATCACCCAAACTGAGGAAACGACTACCACAACACATCATACTGTCGCCTACCATTGAAAATCTACACAAAGAGAGTGAAGACCCACCTCTTCCAACAATCACATAACCTGCAGTAATCACAGATCGAACAAAAGACTGAATGAACAGCTGGACCCTCGCCTACTGTACTGTCACCCATCCCTTGTTGTAGCTTGTGAGGCTTTGCGGGCAGGGTCCTCTCTCATCCTGGACCATTTTTTTCTTAATTTGGTAGACATTTTGTTTTTTCATAGGTTTAAAAAACAGCTAACATAGAAAAAACTCAGAAAAAATACATACAATGAGATACGGCCTTCCCAAAACCCTCTCTGATGACAAATGCACACTTAGCAGGATGCAGCAGGCCTCCACTGATAAAGGCTAGGAGCAGCACAAGTGCAAACTACTTGATAAAAACAACCACCCCCACCCTCCAAACATTGCAGGGGTTGGCTGCCTAGTAGAAAAAATGCACATTGATATAACTCACATAGGACGCCAGTCACACTGATAGGTGTGGTGCACAGTGTCTGGTATGCAACCTATTAATGACTCCCCTTGTATTAACAGGCGGGCTGCCCAGCACTATAATATGCAGCACACAGTGACAGACACCCCAGAAAAACCTAACCAACATAAAGAGGCCTGGCCACATCCTACAAAAAAGGATATGACATAGGGCAAAAAAATGTATGCATATGATAAACACATACACTATATGAGGTATTGGTTTAATATTTTGGCCAAAATAAAGTAAGCCCGCAACCCAACGTCAAGGGTCCTCATAATATTGCGGGTCCTACCACTAATATCAAAAAACAGCTAACATAGAAAAAACTCAGAAAAAATACATACAATGAGATACGGCCTAACACTATATCATGTTAATCATCTTTGCTTTGGTCAAAAAAGTTGGCATAATATCATAATAACAATTTAAAAATTAAAAAATAATAAAAAAAAAGGTCGGACAAGCATTTTTTAAGGATACATAATGTCAATACATTATTGTACTTACAAAGTTGGGTCTGCTCCGCATGTGGCCGTTGGGCATAATCAGGGAATAAGATCCCACATATCACCATCCATGCTGCCTCTTTCCTGGCCCGGTTGGAATAATTTGCATCCCGTTGGTCCCAGATTTCTGGCCTTTCTTGGACCAGGATGAGGAGCATATCGACGTTTATGATGGTGGACATGCTGCTTGCAACTCCGTGGAGGCGAGCGCCAGACTTCCGGGATGTGTGTGGAGCGTTTTCAGCTAATTAGCATGTCTGAGCTTCCTGATTGAGTGTTTGGCACAATTCCTTGCACCTGGCGATGTCTGGAGATGTCTGGAGATGTATGGCGTATTTCTCGCAAGTCACACGGTTGGTCCGTGTGTAATCCATATTTTTCTCGCCCCCATAGACTTTCATTGGTGATTTTTTTTGCGCAATATGGTGACAAATGCAGCATGCTGCAATTTTGTACGGCCGTAGAAGACCGTATAATATGGATCTGTAAAATACGGCTGATAGGAGCTGGGGCATCGAGAATCATTGGGCCGTGTGTTATGCGTATTTTATGGATGTATTTTCTGCGCTCATACGTCCGTAAAACTCGCCCGTGTGACGCCGGCCTTAGGCCGGGGTCACACTAGAGAGGAATACGGACGAGGGAGAGGCGCAAAAACAACGCATTGCACACGGACCAATGTTTCTCTATGGGGCAGCTCCCATCAGTCGTATATTTCTCGGACGTATTTTACGGGCTGAGAAAATCGTAGCATGCTGCGTTTGTCAGCGTATTGCGCGAAAAATCCGCCAATGAAAGTCTATGGGGGAGAGAAAAATACAGATTACACACGGACCATGCTTGTGACTTGCGATAAAAATACACACCGGTGTTCTATAGAAAAGCCGGTAATTCAGTGCGATGTACAGTAAAATCACAGAATAGAATAGCTAAAATAAATGTGCACACATAGAGTAGGTATATATATATAAATATATATATATATATATACTGTATATATATATATATATATATATATATATATATATATATATATATATATCTATCAGTGACACACACATATATACAGTGCCTTGCGAAAGTATTCGGCCCCCTGGAACTTTTCAACCTTTTCCCACATATCATGCTTCAAACATAAAGATAACAAATGTAAATTTTTGGTGAAGATTCAGAATCAACAACAAGTGGAACACAATTGTGAAGTTGAGCGAAATTATTGTTTATTTTAAATATTTGTGGAGATTCAAAAACTGAAAAGTGGGACGTGCAATATTATTCGGCCAAAAATTCAACTACCCAGGGCCGTATTTGCCACTAGGCACTTAAGGGCATGTGCCTAGGGTGGGATGATGTGGGGGGGGGGCGGCACCTCACCAAGTTTTTTTTTATTTAAGTCCTGGGTCACCTCCCGACCGACCGCCCCCCAGCCCCCCCACCCGCCCACCTGCCTGCCTGCCTGCCTGCCTGCCTCCCACCCTCCTTGAAGACGTCACACTCACCCTGCTCCAGCAATGCCTGGTCCTAGCACCTGCAGCTCATCCTGAGTGAGCGGTCACATGGTACAGCTCATTAACGTCATGAATATGGGCATATTCTTGACCTTAATGAGTGGTACCATGTGACCGCTCACGCAGGAAGAAGGTGCTGCGCCAGGAGTGGGGACAGAAATAGAGCGATGTTCGGCGCGGCCGCGCAGTGTGGGAAAGGTGAGTATGGGATGGGGGGACAGAGGACGGGGGGATGAAGGAGGATGGGGAGTCGAGCCATGCAAGATGGGAGCAGGAGTGGGAGCTGGGGGGGTTGAGAGATGAGCCATGCATACAAGAGGGGGGGAATATGAGCCATGCATACAGGATGGGATGGGAAGGAGATGAGCCATGCATACAGGAGAAGGAGGGGATATGAGCCATGCATATGGGATGGGAGAGAGATGAGCCATGCATGCATGAGAGGGGGGATATGAGCCATGCATATGGGATGGGAGGGAGATGAGCCATGCATACAGGAGGGGGGGTATGAGCGATGCATATGGGATGGGAGGGAGATGAGCCATGCATACAGGAGGGGGGGTATGAGCCATGCATACAGGAGGGGGGATATGAGCCATGCATACAGGAGGGGGGGTATGAGCCATGCACATTTGATGGAAGGAAGATGAGCCATGTGCACAGGAGGGGGGATATGAGCCATGCATATGGGATGGGATGGGAGGGAGATGAGCCATGCATACAGGAGGGGGTGGGGATATGACCCATGCATACAGGATGGGATGGGAGGGAGATGAGCCATGCTTACAGGATGGGATGGGAGGGAGATGAGCCATGCATACAGGAGGGGGGTGGGGATATGAGCCATGCATATGGGATGGGAGGGAGATGAGCAATGCATACAGGAGAGGGGATATGAGCCATGCATGCGGGATGGGAGGGAGATGAGCCATGCATACCGGAGGGGGGTATGAGCCATGCATACAGGATGGGATGGGAGGGAGATGAGCCATGCATACAGAAGAGGGGGATATGAGCCATGCATACAGAATGGGGGAAGATGAGCCATGCATTCAAGATGGGAGGGGGGCATTATACAGTATTGAGCATCATGTGGGGTTATTATACACAATGGAGCATCATATGTGACCATTATACAGTATTGAGCAGTTTTGCGCCGCATGCGTCCTTTTTCTCATTGATTTTGGACGCAGCAAAAATGCAACTTGCTGCGTCCTCTGCGCCCGGACGCGGGCGCCGCAGGGACGCATGCGGCGCAAAACGCAAGTGCGACGCATGTCCATGCGCCCCCATGTTAAATATAGGGGCGCATAACGCATGCGGCGACGCTGCGGCGCCTGACGCTGCGGCGCCTGACGCTGCGGCGCCGACCGCAAATGTGAACGTAGCCATACACAGTTTTCACCTTTGCAACTGGCAAGCATTTGCTTCCTGTTTACTAAAATCACCAGGGAAATGTCATCACAGAAACCAGACAGAAGTAAACACACTTTAAAAAAAAAAAATGCAAAACTTTTGGTCTCTACTGTATGTTAGGAATAGGCCTTTAGAATTAATGTACTGAAAAACTTTATTACCTTTGCTAATACATTTCCAGAAATTCAACAAGTTCCTGATTGATATTTATAAATGATATTTCAATGTGACAAGGTAAAGTGTGCAATATAGAGATGAACACGTTTTCTGAGGTGACTTGAATTAGCATTGAATTTTACAAAAAAATGTGGACTCTCATGAAACTGAGTTTTTTGCAATTAACTTTGTGCTTTCTGGAGGACCAAGAAATGGTAAAATAATAAAAGTACTACTCACTTGTTTGTCCATTGCTGCAGCTTACAGTTTGACCTTGTGATCCTACTGGCTATTTCTTCTCTCCCTCCTCCGGCATGTGACATACTCTTAAGTCATCTTAACGCTGTGCTGGGGTTTACTGACCCAAGTAGGTATCTGATGTCACTGTGCGCAGGTTGAACACTCGGACGGATTCGACCTGAGTACCAAGTATAATGGAAGTCAATGGGAAACTCAAGTATTTCTCCAGCAGACACTAACAGGAGGGCTGGGGGGGGGGGGCAGGAGAATCGCTGCAGTGGATGGAAACAGTGCTCAAATGTAATGAGAACATAATGGGGAAGATGCTTGGATGCATCTGTGACTCCCAGGTCGCAGCTGGGACCAAAATTGTCAGAGTATTATGCAACATTTAAGGACTGAGCATAAAACATATAAAACCAAAGATAAAATGGATTATACATTAAAATTTGTTAGGAAACAGTCTTTCCTGTACAATGACTTGTATATAAGGCAAAATTAAAAGGGAAAAAAAATGCCTTCTCCATCCCTTAATAGCTAGGCCACCTCTCACCATATTTCCCCATTGCCTATGATTACCCCAGATGGCATGGTAGAGGGGGGAAAAAACTACACCCATGGGTAGTTGCTGGTAAATGTAATTTTTGAATTTTTCTACCTTATCTGGGAATGTGGTGTTTTTGATATGGTCAGACACATCCTGGTTAATTTATGAAGGAGGGACTCTGAAAATCACAAAGCCTATACAGACAATGCAAAACTGCCCAAATTAGAAGGAAGAGGGACTCCAATACACCCTGCATTAGACATAAAGGGAGGCCTCATACACTGTGTCTCATCATCATTATCATCATCTACCTCTTGAAACAGTAATTGCCGTTCCCCACTATAATTTTCTTCTGCTTCTCAAATATTTGGGCATCACTACACACAATCTCCTCATGTCCCTCTTGAAATCTGCAGGACGAGAGGTCAGAATCAATAAATGGAAATGTAAAGAGCTCTTCGGAGAGTCCGAGTGTGGGATCACTTATCTCCTGTGACTTGACATGGCGGGAGTAAGGAGGATCAGAGTGAGAATTATGTGACCCAGACTCTTTTGCTAGTGAGACTGGACCATGTGGAAGACAGGGTGGCTCTGGGAAACATACTAGAAGTGTCAAGGTGAAAATATACTTTCTTATATACTTTTTTTTGTACTTTATATATCTTATACTGTGAAACAATAAGTTTTTCCTAATTCCTTGCTAATGCAAATGTAATTGTATCTAAAGATGGCTGCCAGTGTTCATTCTTCACCTCAGTTTAGAATTTGAAGGGTTAAGTATATTTCTCCTGAAAAGATAACTCTGGAATGTGAAGAAAGAAGTAACCAGCGGGAGACGTTCTGACCAATCAGAGAGAGAGATTGAGCACTGGACGTATGCTGCTGAAACCCCGCCTATTGCATTCCCTTTTAGTATTGTGTATTTTAAAATAAAGTTCAGTTGCTGTGACGGTTACACACATGTGTGTGGATCCGCGAGCATGCACTAAGATTGAACCAGCTACCTGTCTGACTCATTCTTACCCGGTACCACATGCTTATAGTTTAATTTGGAATGACTGGTGAAGGAAGGGTATTTGTCGTTACGACCCCAACAATTGGCGCCCAACGTGGGGCGTGGCCAGCGATCCGAGACCCCCTGGACCCATGCCTGGATGTCTGTGGATGATACCCATAGTGGCTGACCTCGAGGACTGATCACACTCCGCACACGGTAAGTGGCGATCATATACATTGTATGTGTCACACTTGCTAGTGTCTCAGCCGTTATTGGTTTGTCTGTGGTCTCCTTGGGTCTGGGGAGTGACCGGTCGAGTGGTGAGACCGAACGCGATCCTGTGCCACGCTCTGAACCAGCAACTGAGAGACGTCGCATCCTGTGCGTCCTCTGTACACCACACCTCCTCCACCGGTCATTGTACTCCGTTCAACCACCCTACCCGTGACTATTGTCTAGTAGTGAAGTGGAGTGATAAATTGAGCTAGTTATAGATTGTGGGGCGGCTTAGAGGAAGGGATAGGAGACGCAGCCTCTGTGATACTGTACCAGCTAGGTAATTAAGATGTCCCGAGCAGGGACCACCTGTATTTCTGTGGAGGGCTCTCACTAGGAGACCGCCTCCCGACTGTTTAGAATATCGTGGCAGGATAGTCTGTTAATCACTGGTGTTCAGGTTAGGGACAGGAGATATTGAGTGCGAGGCTCTTTTCCTAATACGTTGAGCGAGATTCCGTATTGTAGAATACCAGTGTTGATATCGCTGCCAGCGATCCTGAGCTATAGCAGGGCGCAGTATTCTGTGAGTCATGCTGCGTATCTTAAAGCAGAAGAAGTCTGTGCCCCACAAGTTAGATGAGGATTCTGTGGAAGTCAAGGCAATAGTTGAGTCACGGGAGGGCAAGAAGGCAGTCAGGAATGTTGAGAGATTGTATAAGCATGTAGGATTGCCCTCGTCAGGGAGATTGCAGCCAGCTATGTGGCCCAATCTCATAGAAAATAAAAGGGGCATGTTGAAAGATAAAGGATTGTTAGAACAAGCGCAAGCTCATCTGCGAGTTGCGCGAGGCTTAAAGAACAAAGGATGAAAATAGGTTGATGGAGAGGAAGGATCAGACAATGTAGAGCCCGTGTTTGGTTATAAAATGCCTTTGAACTGTGATTTTACAGATTGTAAAATGGCCGCCGTGCCACTGATGATGAAAATGTAGTCCCAGCCACCCCCTGTAATGGCGGCGGAAAGAGCTTTCCAGAAGCGTAGGTGTGTTCTGTTTGTGTTGTGCAGAATCCAACCTGGGTGGAAACCTGCCGTGTGTGTGCGTACGGGCCGTTTTGGGGTTCCGCCCAGACCACGGAGGATCATAGGAAAGTTTTGTAGAAATTAAGTCTGAAAACTGCTGCAATTTGTTACTTTGTAGGACATGGGAGGGGCGGAGCGGACCGCTGCGAGATTTCTTTGTCAGTTCTTCTCTTTTCTCCTGATCTGCGCTACGTGCTGGAGGAAGGGGGGTATAGAGTTGGGCTCTTGCTCTCCCTTCAGCGCTGAAGAATGCAGTGATTTTTCTTATCTACGTGTTACTAGATGGGAGGGGGTGAGTGAATCCCTGCGCGATCTGCTTGAAATTTTTTCCCTTCGGTGCTGTGGGCTAGAGGGACGGGGAACCATGTATTGCATTCTAAGTTTTCTCTGTCCTTGGTTTAGTACACGCTGAGAGATTTATGTTTAAAGCAATAAGTACTGTATGAAATTGGAAGTGAAATAGATCTGTGTCTAGTCTTAGAGGAAAACTTGTAAGTAATTGAAAGATTGGTAATTACCTGTATCAAGTTGAGTGATTGATATATAGCAAATTGAAGATCAACAGGGGGGCTCCCTGTTAGATAATATGGTCCCTCCCCAGGAAATTAAGCCTCTATTCCCGACTGTAAACCCTGTGCCCCTTAAAGCCAAGGCAGTAATATATACTGGATTGCCGAGAAGTTCTATGGGCGTCTTATGGTAGTGTTTGAAGATCTGGGATTTTCACTGTAACAAAAAGCCCATTCATACCTTTTTGTGGTGGACCCGATGTTGGGATTTCCACTCCGGATGATGCATTGAAGGTGGTAAAAGGTTTTCAAAGGAATTTGGCCCAGCGGGAGAGATGGGGGTTGAATCACTAGCCGTAGTAATTCTTGCTCGCTCACTGGCCCCCATCGCTGCAGCTGCGAGATCAGTGTTTCTTATCTCCATGTAACAGACTCCAGTTTCTGCCCCCTCCTATCGTACATGCAAGTCCAGCTTCACACTCCAATACGCCTTTAACCATGTATAGGAATCTAACTCCCCCCCAGCCCTGAAAGGCCCCTACATCTCCTTTTCCCGTGAAACCTTCACACTTACAAGGCCAGATTTTCCAGGAATCTGAAGTTTGGTTCCCTGTCATTCACGTTACTACATCACACCTCAGGAATCCCAGGTCCTTTTCTCAGTGGGGTATGGGGACATAATTACCCACCAGGCAGGAGCCATAGTGAACCCAGCTAATTCTACCCTGTCATATAGAGGTGGTTTGGCCCAACAGATAGCTAGAAAAGGGAAGCCCAGTCATAGCCCAAGAGTGTCAGGCCTACCTTGCCACTTATGGCCCCTTGCATCCAGGAGATGCTATGTCCACACAAAGAGGGAATTTGCCCTGTGATATAGTGTTACACACTGCAGGCCCCGTATATGATTACAAGACACCCGAGCACTGCCGTACAGTATTGCAGACTGCCTTGCAGACAGAGCTCACCTATGCAGGACATGCTACAGGTGTGCTGATTCAGCTTCATGGAGACAAATAGAGACCTGTTGCTTATTACAGCGGCCGCCTGGATACGGTGGCAAGAGGAAGTCCCTTATGTGTTTGGGCTGTGTTGTCTGTCCAGCTGTTGCTACACAAGTCTTTAGAGATTGTTTTGGATCACCCACTGACGGTCTATACCCCACACGATGTATATAGTATCCTTAACCAGGTACAACCTAGCCACATGTCCATGGCTGGACAGCTGCGACTTTGGTGTGCTATTCTCATGCCTACTAATGTGACTTTGAAAAGGTGCACTGTCCTAAACCCCGCTACTTTTCTCCTAGTTCCCTTGGATCCAAAGGGGGGAGGAGTAGGTGACATGAGCAAGGACACTCTTTTTCTTTCTAGAATGGATCCAGAGGAACAAGATTAGGTTTCCAAACCCCATGATTGTCTAGAATTGATGTCTCAGGAAACGGCTGGTCTCTAGTGTGCCTATTCTAATGCTGATTTTGAGCTTTTTGTAGATGGATCCCATCACCAAGATGACCAAGGACGCTACTGTACCAGATATGCTGTGGTCTCAGAACATGAGGTAATCAAGGCAGAGTCAATGCCAGCTCATATGTCTGCACAAGAAGCGTGCAAACTAGCAGAAGGTAAGACTGTAAATATCTACACTGATTCCAGGTATGCTTTTGGCATTGCACACGGTTATGGGCCTATCTGGAGAGCCAGGGCTTTCCTGACAGCAAATGGCCACCCCATTAAACATGCTGAGGCAGTCCAGCAACTTATGAATGCACTACAGATTCCCACCCAAGCAGGCATCATAAAGGTAAAGGCACATACCAAAGGCACTGATGGACGGACAAAGGGTAACGCACTGGCAAACCAGGCTGCCAAGAAAGCAGCAAGCACTCCTGTAGCCTCTCAAGTACATCACCTAGACACCCCACCATCTCCACTTGTGTTGAAAGACATCTTAGCCCGGTTACAAGAACAGGCAAGTAAGGAGGAGAAAAATAGGTGGCAAAAGATAGGGGCTTGCTCTGATACCATCACTGGACTATGGGGGAGGGGTGAAAAGGTCTGCCTGCCACAGGTACTGTACCCAATGATGGCACAGGTTCTGCACGGGAATGTGCACCACTCGAAGACGGCCATGTGTGACACCCTACAGAGACAATGGATTGCCTCCGGGTTTTCCACCTGAGCAGAAAGGCAGGTACAGAGCTGCATGATATGTGCCACACATAATCAGGGTAGGACAGTGAAAACCTCATCCAAACACACTCCCCGGCCCTTTAACCAATTCCAGAGACTGCAGATTGATTAAATTCAGTTACCCAGGGTAGGGACGTATGAGTATGTGTTGGTCTGCATTGATTTATTTTCAGGTTGGCCAGAAGCCTACCCAGTTGCCAAAGCTACGGCTAAGACAACGGCGAAGAAACTGATGGCTGAGATCATATGCAGGTATGGAGTTCCTGAAGTCATTGAAAGCGATCAGGGTTCCCATTTTACTGGAGAGATCATGTCAGAGGTAATGGCAGCACTGGGGGTAAGTCAAGCATTGCATACTCCACACCATCCGCAGAGCAGTGGAAGAGTGGAGAGACTAAATGGAACTCTTAAGCTTAAAATCCAGAAGGCAATGGCAGAGACTGGTAAACCATGGACAGAATGCCTTCCTCTAGCTTTGTTTTCAGTAAGATATACCCCAAATAGGAAGACAGGACTGTCACCGTATGAGATTCTGTTTGGCAGGAGCCCCAATTTTGAATGTTTCTTTCCATAACAGTTGCAACCCAAGTACCAGGACTTGACTAGCTATGTGCAGGCCTTACATGGACACCTTGCCAAAGTGCATTTAACCGTTTTCAGTTCTTTTCCAGACCCAGACAAGGTTCCTGGACACCATCCCTTTGTGCCAGGAGACCTGGTGTATGTGAAAAAGTTTGTGCGCAGAGATTGTCTCCAGACGAGATTTGAAGGACCCCACACAGTGATCCTGGTCACCCCCACTGCAGTAAAACGTGAAGGAAAGAGCACCTGGATCCACGCCTCACACTGTAAAAGAGACCGAACCAGTGTTTAGTCACAGTAGTGACTGAAAGGAAATGTTGCTGTTGTTTTTGATCTTGAGGTTGGGGGCCATCCTCGCCCCTACCTCTTCGGCCCCTATTGTAAATAAGAATTCTGGTCCCACTATTCTCTGGGTAAACCTGACAGCCCCGGTGAATATCTGGCGATTTGATTTCTGTGATGTAGTCAAGTGCCTCGAGACTGAACGGGTGGTAGAGGGAATCATCCAGTTTTATATATGTGTCACCAGAAATTACAACAATAACCGTTATTATTAGACAGATGCTGCCTGGAATACGGGAGATGATTGGGGATATAAACCTAGCGAAGCCATGTTCCCTAAGGATGGGACGGGTAGGAGTCTTCGTGAGAGAATGCATCTAACAGCCCTTCTGCAACCACTTAGGGGCTGTAAATGGGGTAAAAGTTGTCACCCCCTCCTCCTAAATCTTGAAAGCCCCCAATCTGCTGATCTGCAGACGTTTGTACTAGGAAGGCATTTTAATTATGTATTTAGTAGTGGATACTATGGGAATTTAGGCCATATACAGCTCCAGGATATTAGCTTCAGACCAACCAAAGCCCCTGTTACCAGTACACCTAAAACAAGCCCAGGTGAGCGTTTGCAAAATGTAGTTAATGAAGTGATACCCATTCCAGGTCTCAGTTAGCAAGAGGTTTTCTCCATAGAAACACAAACAGCCCCAAGGAAAAACCTATGGTTAGAATGGGTGAGATACAATGTAAGAGTCCAGAATATCTCTGTAGGATGTATTGCTTGTGCTGCTGCGAATACACATCTCTACACGCATGCATTGCTTTTTCCTGATGACAACACCACTGCCTGTGTCATGAATTTGTTGAAAGGTTTGAAGCCCACTGATTGCCCAGATTATGTCCCACTAATTCATGAGAAACCTAGACTAAAGGTCCCAGGAGAAGTAACTGTATTAGCTGACAATTACACCTGCTATAATTCGCACGACACCACAGGTACACCAGTAGGGATTTTTGAGACAGGTTTTTGCAAGGAGAACAGTTCTTTAGATACTGATTTGCTAATCACATACACATTATATGTACGACATTTATTGGTTATGTGGAGACGGTAAGCTCCGTCCTAGGTTGCCTAATGCCTGGATAAGCCAATGCACCCCTGTTAAACTAGCTATGCAGTTCAAGATTTTATTTTTGGGATCCAAAGATACCTGATGAACCTACCAGAAAGAGGAGAAGTTTTGATCAGCTCCACATGAGTTATGAAGAAGATCCACTAGTATATATTGATACCATTGGAGTGCCAAGGGGGGTGCCTGACCAGTTTAAAGTCCAGAACCAGATTTATGTCGGCTTTGCTTCTATAGTACCACAGATGCAGATTAATAAAAATGTTGAATGGATCAAATATATATATATTACAGTGAACAAAGATTTGTTAATTATAGCTGTGATGCCTTCCAGGGTATAGTTGAGGATTTGGGCCCTAACACTTGTATGACCCGTGCTGCAACCCGACCTAAGAGAATTAGGGTACCGTCACACAGTACCATTTTAATCGCTACGACGGCACGATCCGTGACGTCGCAGCGATCGTATGATTATCGCTCCAGCGTCGTAGACTGCGGTCACACGTTGCAATCACGGCGCTGGAGCGATGCCGAAGTCCCCAGTAACCAGGGTAAACATCGGGTAACTAAGCGCAGGGCCGCGCTTAGTAACCCGATGTTTATCCTGGTTACCAGCGTAAACGTAAAAAAAACAAACAGTACATACTCACATTCCGGTGTCTGTCCCCCGGCGTTCTGCTTCTCTCCACTGTGTAAGCGTCATAGCCGGAAAGCAGAGCGGTGACGTCACCGCGTCACCGCTGTGCTCGCTTTCCGGCTGGCAGACGCTCACACAGTGGAGAGAAGCTGAGACGCCGGGGACAGACACCGGAATGTAAGTATGTACTGTTTGTTTTTTTTACGTTTACGCTGGTAACCACGGTAAACATCGGGTTACTAAGCGCGGCCCTGCGCTTAGTTACCCGATGTTTACCCTGGTTACAAGCGAACACATCGCTGGATCGCTGTCACACACAACGATCCAGCGATGTCAGCGGGTGATCAAGCGACGAAAGAAAGTTCCATACGATCTGCTACGACGTACGATTCTCAGCAGGATCCCTGATCGCTGCTGCGTGTCAGACACTGCGATATCGTAACGATATCGCTAGAACGTCACGAATCGTACCGTCGTAGCGATCAAAATGGTACTGTGTGACGGTACCCTTACACTGAATCCTGTCCAGACAAGATCACATGCAGTGATATAAGAAGCTGACACAGGATTGTGGTTGGTGGATAGTGGGGACATTAACTTTTGGAAGTAGGCTGACAGTAATCCTTTTGGGAAGGAGCTGTAGACCAGCATGTCATGTCACTCCCCACCACCAGAGAACCAACCACATCAGGTAGGGTAAGACAGATACAGGAGTATTATCCCTGGAGGCCCTCTGACTAGCTAGCCACGCAAAAACAATTGGCTGACCCTGAGAACCAACCTTTCTCATTTTTCAGATAAAGACAATATGATGGACGTATAAGTGCACCTGGGCAGGCCTAGGTAGTTAGTGAGCACAAAAACAGGTGACGTGCTAGGATGCAAATTAAAACTTTATAGATGTGACAAAAGGAGAGAGTGTAGAGCTATACTTTGGACGGTTACAGCTGAAATGGGAAGACATGGAGTACAGTCCCATAAACCCACTTGATGTTAGAGTATTGGTAAATACATTCATTGACGGTATGACCAAAGACTTACGAGACGAAATATAGACAGCCAGATCTGAATGGAAAAATGTAGATCCAAGAGACCTGAAGGTTTCTAAAGAAGTTGAGCCAAATTAGGACAATAAGACGATGTGTCATGTATGCTGGAGTAGACACATCTTTCTTCTCCAGTTGGTTAGGTGGGATCAAGGGATTCCTTCAATAAGTTTGTTTGGTACTAATTGCCCTCCTTATAATTGGATCGATAATTCTCTGTTGTGTTATTCCCTTGTATAAAAAGGTTATTGCCAAAGCAATCCCGACTGGCACCTTCCTCAATCAAGAAGTAGACTTACCAGAGTACGATGGTACTGGTCCAGGGGAGATCCCTAAGTATGTCCCCCTCAAGAGAGTAGACAAAATCCCCCATTCTCAGATGATGTTAAGAGATTTAGTTTAGGGACAGTGGGAGAACTCCATGTGAGGTTAGTGAAGGGTTCAGCTGCCTGGAGGCCTCTCGCTAGGGGAGAGTTTCTGAGGTGTCTGGATGAAGAAATTCACCTCCCCTTTTCCCATCACATGGACAGTCTCGAAGGATCTTTCTTTAAGGGAAAAACTTAGTGTTTAGGGGGGATTGTCAAGGTGAAAATATACTTTCTTATATACTTTTTTTTGTACTTTATATATCTTATACTGTGAAACAATAAGTTTTTCCTAATTCCTTGCTAATGCAAATGTAATTGTATCTAAAGATGGCTGCCAGTGTTCATTCTTCACCTCAGTTTAGAATTTGAAGGGTTAAGTATATTTCTCCTGAAAAGATAACTCTGGAATGTGAAGAAAGAAGTAACCAGCGGGAGACGTTCTGACCAATCAGAGAGAGAGATTGAGCACTGGACGTATGCTGCTGAAACCCCGCCTATTGCATTCCCTTTTAGTATTGTGTATTTTAAAATAAAGTTCAGTTGCTGTGACGGTTACACACATGTGTGTGGATCCGCGAGCATGCACTAAGATTGAACCAGCTACCTGTCTGACTCATTCTTACCCGGTACCACATGCTTATAGTTTAATTTGGAATGACTGGTGAAGGAAGGTATTTGTCGTTACGACCCCGACAGAAGCACTGTCTGCCATTCAAATGACCACCTGTTCTCACTGTTCTAGTGTCAAGAGTGGTGTCCCGCACCCTGCTGCAAAGTGGAACAGGAAGCTAGATCTCGTGGATGAGTGTGATTTTTGTGCTCAAGCAGCATGCACGGTTTCACCTGGCCCATGACCTCGGCCTCTGCGTGTACCATAAGCATCACGTTAGCTTCCCTGTCCCTAACCGCAGGTCTTGCACATTTTAAATTAGGTATATATTTATATGCATGCGAACTTTCCGGTATTAATAGGGAAAAAATATGTAGCCCTGGAAAGGAATTTTGTTTTTAGGTTGCAGCAGCCGTATACCTATAGAAGGACTGTAAGACAATAAACCCTGCCTATATGCCTATAATCCAAAACTATCCCTCCTTCACCAGCTATCTTTACACTGAATGAAGTTAACAGTGATTTTACTAGAGAAATGAAAGTATGTAGCCCTGAAATGAACTTTTATTTTAATGGTGCAGCAGCATTATACTGCAATAGCAATTAAACCCTGCTTATAAACCTGCTCTAATATACAGTGGGGATGGAAAGTATTCAGACCCCTTTAAATTTTTCACTCTTTGTTTCATTTGCAGCCATTTGGAAAATTCAAAAAGTTAATTTTTTTCACATTAATGTACACTCTGCACCCCATCTTGACTGATAAAAACAGAAATGTAGAAATGTTTGCAAATTTATTAAAAAAAGAAAATATCACATTGTCATAAGTAGAGTTGAGCGACTTTTACTTTTTTAGGATCGAGTCGGGTTTTGCGAAACCCAACTTTCTCAAAAGTAGGGTCGGGTGAAATCGGCCGATCATTGCGAAAAGTCGGGGATCCGACTGAAACACGAAACCCAATGCAAGTCAATGGGGAAGCAAAGTCGGCAGTGAGTGGAGGACAGGAAAACACCAACAGAGCCCATTTTAATGCCAAAAACATCAATTCTTGTTACTTAAGCTTGTCAATCTTAATTTACCTCATAGTAATAGTTAGGCATTGAAAATTGGGGGTAATTTGGCTAAAGTTGTGGGGGGGTAGGGCTGGCTCAAGTTTTTCGTGGGCCCAGGAAACGCGGACTACGTCACGGCGGTGGAGCAGGGAGAGGGAAGTATTTCAACTTTGCAAGTGCTGTGATCCTGAGCAAGCAGGGGGGCACAATCGTTCGCATTGGCACTGGCACAGAGTCCCTCAAAGTACGGCGGTGTTTGACGGCAGGGAATCCTCCCACCAGCAGAGACACTTTTGTGTACTATGAGGGGCCCTGTGCCAGTGACGTCGCCAATGAGTATGCCCCCCCACCTGATGAAGGAACCTGCACTTTCATCTGCACCTTCCTCTTTGTCCCCGTGTAAGGTGTGTTGAGTCCTTCTCCGTCTCTGGCTTCCTGGATGTAGGGATCCAAGTAAATGACACGCAGCACAAAGGTTGTGTGTTCATAAACAGGGGCAGCCCTGAAACACGCCTGCCTCACTGGGCGCTGCCCCTTCTTTATATAGTAAAAAGTTAGGCATTTACAGACATGCGCACAAGCGCTCATATTTCACAATCACTTACAAAGCAAATCTATACTAGTGAAAAGTTACAACATCTGGTATGTGGGTGAAAGGCTACAATATCAAGGAGAAATGCGCGCGTGATTACTTCCATAAAAGGAAATGTCAAGTTTGCTCAAGTTTCCTGTTGTAAACCAGATTTCTCAGGAGGAAGACAAGATGGATTCTTTGGTTTAGTCTGATCTCCACAATTCCCCCCTTTGACATATTCTTTTATAATCTATCACAAATTCTTGCATAAAAATTTGTGCATTCTCTTCTTTATACGGCAGTATACTAAAATATAAAAACAAAAATTAGTACGGCAATAATTAAAAAAACTTTATACTCTTGCATCTATTACACAAAATTTATCGGTGCATACTGAGATACCCTTGAGCACAATCTTGAATAATACATATATGATTACAATAATCATAACTATATGTATTATGCTCTGCATAATCCCAGCAACCCACCCACCGATCCCTCTGAACCAGTTGGCTGGGTTAAGAAAAGAGAAGGTATCAGACCACCAACTATCCTTATTCTGGTCATTGTCTTTGTCATACTGATCTCTGAGTCGTTGTACGTCCTTTAATTTAAATGTCATACTCATAGTACTATTCGGGTCTATATAATGACAGCAGGTGGGTCCAATGATTTGACACATACCCCCTTGTGAGGCAGTTAGGTAATCCAATACCAGGGTATGTTGATTGACGACTATTATAAGCTGATTCTGTACAGCTATACTAGTATTTAGTATATCCAATATATCCCAGATCTGATCATCTAGATAATCCGTGGCTCTAACTAATTTATCCCACATTTGTGTTAACATAGGATAAATAAAAATGGTACTAGCAATTTTGTTGGGAATTCCCATTTGTACTATATGTGGCCTCCCCGAGGGACGTGGTGAGTTATCTGCAGCTCTTTTATATATAGTGTGTGCTTGGGCACGGCTTGCATATTCACTTGTTTATTTGAAATTATGAAAGTAGCCGGGGTTAGGCGTCCCAATGTACAAGTACCCTTTATACCTACGGGAAGCCATTTATATGCTCCTTCTCCGCATATCCAAAATGTACCTTCAGGCAGATCCCATAGAGCTGAGTGCTGCAATACCAATCTGTGAGCCAAATCCACAAAACTAGATACATTCTGAAGCATACACCAAGAGGGTTTTTGTCCCAAGGGGCTACAGTACCCGGCTGCGGGATTCCCACACACATGCATTCCGTTGACATACTCATCAGATTCATTACAAACCAGGTTCCCCGGTTTGCTTGTACAATCGCTTGCATTACCTTGGGGGAACAACTCAGAATGTTCCCATTTTCTATTATGTATGTATCTTTCCAATACTACAGGTTTGAAAGCATCAGAGGGAGGGGCGGTTGTACTGAAACTGAGCTGTAGATTTTCTGTGGGGACCTGTCCTAAATTAGTTAATCCAGTCTTATTCCTAGGTACCCAGGCCCCACCCTTATAGGCCAAATATTGTAGATGTGTACTAGTCCCTGAGAGATTACCCTGCCACCAAGGAAATTCTACCCATCCCACAATTGGTATGGCGATTGTAGTATTCCACAGCCTAGTATTACCAGTTTGGTTGTTGGCCAGGTTGTCTGAACAATTAGGCCAAGCGAATATTTCTTCAACTGACACGGGAACTGCTAGAAAAGGTATACTTGTGGCTGATACTGGTGAATGGGTACAGATCCAACAATCTGCCAGGGGTTGCGTATTATTTAACAAGTCATGCACTAATTTTCTATGATGTTGTACGAATCTATTGTTCAAAGGGGCTAGAGAATTCAGTCTATCCCACGCCTCCGTTGAGGTTAACATTATTAACATCAATATCATGAGTTTTATACTGTTTTTTTGCAATGGCTTGCATGTATCCATGATGCCTTTCCTTCAAGCTTGACTGATGTAGGTGTTGTCAACAGGACTTGGAAGGGTCCGTCAAATCTTGGTTCAAGAGCCTTTCTGGTGTGTCTTTTTACATAGACTTGATCACCTGGTTCCAACTTGTGACTTCCTTCAGTGTTGTCAGGATCTGGAAGGGAAGCAAAAACTTGTGCATGCACCTTAGTTAATTGTTTCTGAAGATTTTGCACATAAGAAGTCAATGACTCAATATTTAATACAAGTTGCTGTGGAAAATAACATCCTAAATTGGCAGTCCTGCCAAACAAAATTTCATATGGAGACAGTTTAGTCTTACCCCTTGGGGTATTGCGTATTGAGTAAAGGGCCAGTGGAAGGCATTCTGTCCAAGGCTTTCCTGTTTCAGCCATGGCTTTCTGTATTTTTAATTTTAAAGTTCCATTCATGCGTTCCACCTTACCAGAACTTTGAGGATGATACGGAGTGTGTAACTGACTTTCAACACCCAACATTTTTAGTACATTTTGAAATATTTCTCCAGTGAAATGAGTACCCCTATCTGACTCGATCAATTCAGGGAGACCGTAACGGGGCACCAGTTCGGCAACTAGCTTTACAGCAGTGTTTTTAGCTGAAGCCTTCCGAACTGGATAGGCCTCTGGCCACCCCGAGAACATGTCCACACACACCAACACATACTCATACCCATTACTTTTTGGCAGCTGGATAAAGTCTATCTGTAATCGCTGAAACGGGTAGAGAGGTCGGACGTGGTGCTTCATAGGGGTCTTTGTTGTCTGTCCGGGATTATGTGCCAGGCATATAGCGCATGCAGCACAATAGTCTCTGGCATAGTTGCCAAAACCTGGAGCCAACCAGACTTGCTTTGCCAGTAGTGTCATTGCATTTGCAGACACATGAGTAGGGTGGTGCAATCCACCAACTACAATCGGGTACCAGGCTCTAGGTAGACATATTAGTCCATCTTTCTTCCAAATTCCCGCTTGTTCTTCTGCCCTTTCCTTTTTCCACCTGTCCCTCTCCTCTTCTCCTGCATCTTCCTGTGCTTGTCTCAGTCTATCTTCAGTATTTTCCGTGGGGTTTACAGTATGAACCTGTTGTAAGGGTTTGACTGCTGCTGCTTTGGCTGCTTTATCAGCCCTATCATTTCCCCTAGATTCCCTAGTGTCGAGTCTCACATGTGCAGCTACCTTGATTACTGCTACTTCTTTTGTTTCTTGTGCAGCCTCTAAGATCTGTTTGATCAGAGAAGCATGTTTTACAGGTTGTCCTGACGCTGTCATGTAACCTCTAGCTCTCCAGATTACTCCAAAATCAAACACAATACCATGTGCATACCTAGAATCAGTGTATATATTAGCTGTCTGATTCTCAGCTATTTTTAGCGCTTCAATCAATGCTGTTAGTTCTGCTTCTTGTGCAGACTGTTTCGGTGGAAGTGGTTCTGCTTTGAGAGTTTCAGATTCTGACACAACTGCATACCCTGTATGGAAGTTACCTGTGTCATCTGCAAACCTACTACCATCTATAAACAGCTCTAAATCTGGATTTTGAAGTGGTGTTTCGGATACATTGGGTAAGCCTACCGTTTCTTGTAAAATGAGCTCTGTACAATCATGTGTGTCTGTAGGGAAAAAATTTGCGTGTGGATCAGTGTCCCTATTCCCCCCTTCAGACTCGAGAGGTAGCAGTGTAGCTAAATTGAGAGCCTGAAGCCTTGCAAATGTGATAGTAGAGGGGAGCAGCAAAGAACACTGCAGCCGCAAATGTCTGGCCATGGAAATGTGTTTTGGTTGGACCTGGTTTAATATCCCATAAACATCATGTGTAGTTTGAACTGTGAGTGGATGCTCTAGGACAATTTCTGATGCTTTGTCCAACAATAGTGAGACAGCAACAACTACACGTACACAGGTTGGCGCTGCTCTAGCTACGGGATCTAACCTTGCTGAAAGATATGCAATTGGTCTTTGTTTCCCTGCATGCTTCTGGGTAAGAACTCCTGTTGCATGGGAATCAACTTCTGCAGCCATAAGCTGAAACGGTTTGGTGTAGTCTGGTAGCCCTAACGCTGGAGCTGAAACAAGGGCATCTTTTAATTGTTGGAACGAAATCTGACCTTCTTTTGTCAACAAGTAAGGTTCACTTTTTACACAGTCATACAGTGGTTGCATTAGTTGACTGGCATGTATAATCCATTGTCTACAATGAGACACTATTCCTAAAAATGCTCGTAGCTGTTTATGATTTCTAGGCTCATTCATCTGTCTTATTGCTTCAGTTCTTTGAGGTGTAAGATGCTTTTTACCTTGAGAAATGCAATGACCTAGAAAGACCACTTTGGTCTGACAAACTTGTAGCTTTTGTCTATTCACTTTACACCCTTCTTTTTCTAGAAAACATAGTAAACTCACAGTGGACCTTTCTGCGGTTTCTAGATCTGGGCAGCAAAGTAGTAGGTCATCCACATACTGCAAAATTACTACCTGTGGTTCGGGTTCAAACCTCTGGAGGACTGTTTGTAGGGCATTTGAATAAAGAGTAGGGGAGTGTATCATTCCCTGTGGAAGGCGTGTCCACGCCAACTGTTTGCCCTTAAATGTAAATGCAAACAAATGCCAACTGTCTTGGTGTAAAGGAACCGAGAAAAATGCATTTGAAAGATCTATTACAGTAAACACTTGAGAACTGGCTGGTATCTGTGATAGTAACGTATGAGGATTGGGTACAACTGGGGTGATTGGATCTAGAACTTTGTTTATTTCTCTTAGATCATGTACCATACGATATTTGGGCATAGAACTCTTATCAAGAGTTCTCTTCTTGACTGGATACAGAGGAGTGTTAGCAGGTGATTGTATCTCTACCAAAACTCCTTTCTCTCTATATTCCTCTATCTGTTTTGTAATTGCTAGTTCCTGCTGGGCACTCACAGGGTATTGTCTGAGCTGTGGGAGAACAGTTCTTGGTTGCACAGATAATTTTACAGGAGAGATATGCAATAATCCCACATCAGTGTCACCCTGTGCCCACAGTGTTTCTGGGACCATTGAGAGGTCTAGATCTGTGGTGTACTCTTTTTCTTCAGTATAATCCTCAAAAGCCTGAATTCTGACATATTGTTCTAATGTTTCTGCATCATCAGGGATAGTCAGCATAACTGTGCCATCTTCCCTAAAATTGATGTTAGCTTCTAATTTCTTTAGGACATCAGTTCCCAACAAACATGTTGGGGCACCTCTGGCATACAAAAATCTGGATGCAAAACATTTAGGTCCTAATGAGACCTCTAGGGGCACAGTATATGGCAGTGTTCGAATTACCCCATCATAACCCTCAGCAAAAGTTGTTTGTTGTGAAATATCTTCCGGGTTCGGAAGAAAATCTTGATTCAAAATTGAGGAAGTTGCACCTGTATCTATCAGAAATGGAATCTCTCTCCCCCCTACATTCACCTGTATCATAGGTCTTCTAGCTGGTAGGGAAGTTTGTAACACATTGAGTCAATATGAATCTGGTATGGGACCATCCACTATGGATGTCTGTTGGGTGTCTGAGGGTTTATTCTTTGGTACAAATTTTCCTGATTTTATGTCTGCCTGCTTCTTTCTACATTCTCTCTGAAAATGTCCTGGCTTCTTGCAGTAATGACAAGGAAAATTGTGTCTTGCTCTCCCTCCTGTATTTGCTTGAGCTATTCTAACAGGTTTGCGATTTTCTCTCATATCCATCGCTATTCCCAAGCATCTTTGCTTTACAACGTTTGGTTGATCTAATGTTCTCCAATCTGGAGTAGCAGCTTTGAATTTTCCCTTTAGTACAGGCTCTAATCCTTCTATTAGTTGTTTAGTGAAGAGGCGTATGACACCTGGATCTGCCATATCTAATCCCTCATCTCTAAAGCTGTTTTCTAAATCTCGAGCATAGTCATCTACTGATTGTCCGGTTTTCTGCATTACAATGCCTGTTGACCCTCTTTCTCTTTGTTTTCTTTGCATAAAAAGATTTAGTGCTGTCACAAAATTTTCTCCTGACGCTATTGTGTAAGGGGCACGGATGTTATCCCCTTGGGGTCTTTGGTCATGTATTGCAGCTGTTAATTCATGGAATAGTCCTGATGACATTTTCAGCCTGCATAATTCTACCCCATCTGTCCATGATCCATTATGCATTTGTATTATTTGTGCAATATATGCAGCAAACCTGACAGGAAATTGAGATGGATCTGGGGCATTCATTAATAGAGACATTCCCTCAGCGGGTGACCATGGAAAATACTGTTGTGATTCAACGTTCCTGGTAACTCTAGGACCAGCTGGATTTGCAGGGTCAGTTTCCCTAACTCCTTTTGTCACTATTCTCACAGGTGCTAAGAGTTGGTGCTCCCTGGGTGCTCCACATGTCAAACAATTAATTCTCCAATCAGGATTCTGCTGACCACAATTCTGACATATCCATCCTTCTACCCCATTAAGTCTAGGATACAAGGCTGGAACTGGATTTCCTTTTTCTGCTCCCCCTGATGGTACAAATGGTTGGACATTCGGATCTAGGTAAGGTGGCGGGATTATGTCACAACATTTTCCCTTCCCCATGGTCCATTTGGAAGTGTCTGGATCGTACTTCCAATTCTCCTCTTTAGCTGTTTTTGAGACCTTTATCATACAGTGTATGATTTCTTCCCACCCATTGTCTTTGATAATTCCACCTCGTTCTTTACTCAGTCTTTCCCATTCTGTACTGAACATAAGTGCTTCTGAAATTCCCAATTTTTCTCTTACCCTTCTAATCTGCCTTCTGACTGTCTTTCCACATCTTTCCTGTATGATATCTGCTGCTTCCACTTGTCCTAAGACGGTTTTTGTCTGTTTATTTCCCATTTTTCTTTTCAATATTAGCTATTCCTACCCCAGGTGACGTTTGGACAATCACTTACTCTGTGGTGATGTCTCGTTGCCTTCTCTCCTAGGGAGCTAAAATATTGAAAGGCTTGTCTGCTCCGTTCTTCCTAACATGTAGAACGTACTTAAGTGCTATTATGCACGCAAACAGACCCAGCAACACCATACAGATCACAAAACTCTCAGTCTCTGTTATCATACTTGTCCCAGGCTCATGGACCCGTGTCCTGGGCTCATTCTATCAAACCTTATCCAGAAATGAAGGGGTTAAGCACTTAGAAAAAGTCAAGCATGGGCGGAGGTCTCCCCGAAAGGACGCAACCACATGACCCAGTTAGGCTGACTTTTGTGTATAAGGCTTTTATCCCAACTATTTCGGCTTATTTTCTACGTACTTTTATTCTTCTTTCACCACATGCCACAACCTTCACACTGTTCACACACTGCCAGGGAGAAGACTCATAAATCTATACAATATGGTAACCCGAGTTTTATAGGTATCTACTCACTACTAGACTAACCCAGCGTGACATGGCTCGTAGAGATCTTTCGGATAATACAGGGCAGATAAAAGAGAACTAATAATGTCTCTTACCTGGCCAGGTTTTTCAGTTCATTTGCCGTCCATTATCCCAGATCTCCGTTGCCCGTATCCGCAGGTGAATCTCGAGCAAATACTCTCGCCTCGGGTCCCTGTTCGGGCGCCAAGAAATGTTGAGTCCTTCTCCGTCCCTGGCTTCCTGGATGTAGGGATCCAAGTAAATGACACGCAGCACAAAGGTTGTGTGTTCATAAACAGGGGCAGCCCTGAAACACGCCTGCCTCACTGGGCGCTGCCCCTTCTTTATATAGTAAAAAGTTAGGCATTTACAGACATGCGCACAAGCGCTCATATTTCACAATCACTTACAAAGCAAATCTATACTAGTGAAAAGTTACAACATCTGGTATGTGGGTGAAAGGCTACAATATCAAGGAGAAATGCGCGCGTGATTACTTCCATAAAAGGAAATGTCAAGTTTGCTCAAGTTTCCTGTTGTAAACCAGATTTCTCAGGAGGAAGACAAGATGGATTCTTTGGTTTAGTCTGATCTCCACAGGTGGTATAGTATGCAGGAAGGGGAACCAGACTTTCAGCAGGGTCAGATACTGGCTGTGTAGAGTGCAAGGGGAATGTAGTGGTCTGGGTCAATGTACCAGCAGACTCATCTAGCAGTGGCTGGGCAATGGGCAGGATGAGGAGGAAACACAGATATAGGCCCAAAGAATAAAGTAGGCTAAATGCAGTTCAAAATTGGTAACAGTACTAATCAGGCGGCATTGCTTTGTTCAGTGGAGGACAACTGTAATGAGTGGCAGACACAGTTAGTAGGCCCAAATAATAAAGTGGGACAAATAAAGTTCAAAATTGGTAATCAGGCGGCACTGTTTTGTTCAGTGGAGGAGAACAACAAGCAGCGGCAGACACCGTTAGTAGGACCAACCAAACAAGAAGGCCAAATGCAGTTTCATATTCTAAATATAGGCCGAAAGCCTGAAGATTGAAGCACAGGAGAAAAGCACAGGAGAACACCAAGAGACGGCAGACACCGTTAGTAGGGCCCAACCAAACTAGTAGGCCAAATCCAGTTTCATATTCTAAATACAGGCCGAAAGCCTGAAGATTGAAGCTCAGCTTTGATCAGTGGAGGAGAACAACAAGGAGCGGCAGACACTGTAAGTAGGCCCAACCAAACTAGTAGGCCAAATGCAGTTTCATATTCTAAATATAGGCCGAAAGCCTGAAGATTGAAGCTCAGCTTTGATCAGTGGAGGAGAACACCAAGGAGCGGCAGACATCGTTAGTTGGGCCCAACCAAACTAGTAGGCCAAATGCAGTTTCATATTCTAAATACAGGCCAAAAGCCAGAAGATTGAAGCTCAGCTTTGATCAGTGGAGGAGAACACCAAGGAGCGACAGACACCGTTAGTAGGGCCCAACCAAACTAGTAGGCCAAATGCAGTTTCATATACTAAATACAGGCCGAAAGCCAGAAGATTAAAGCTCAACTTTGATCAGTGGAGGAGAACACCAAGGAGCGGCAGATACCGTTAGTAGGGCCCAACCAAACTAGTAGGCCAAATGCAGTTTCATATTCTAAATGCAGGCCGGAAGCCTCAAGATTGAAGCTCAGCTTTGTTCAGTGGAGGACAGCTGTAATGACTCGAGTGGCGCAGACAGACACAGGTAGTAGGCCTAAAATAAAAAAGTAGGCTAAATTCAGTTAAAAATTGGTAACTGGAGTAAAGTGGCATCATTGCTTTGTTCAGCGGAGAACAGCTGTAATGAGGGGCAGACACAGTTTGTAGGCCCAAAAAAGTAAGTAGGCTAAATCCAGTTCAAAACTGGTAACAGGAGTGAACGGGCAGCATTGCTTTGATCAGTGGAGGACAGCTGTAATGAGTGGCGCAGACAGACACAGGTAGTAGGCCTACAATAAGAAAGTTGGCTAAATGCAGTTCAAAACTGGTAACAGGAGTGAACTGGCAGCATTGCTTTGTTCGGTGGAGGACAACTGGAAGAAGTGGCTGACACAGTTAGTTGGCCAAAATAGTAAAGTGGGCTAAATGTCTGCAAAAAAAAGTTCCTAAATAAACAGGTGGCAAAGCTAGGTACAGGGGTGGGTTCCTCTGCTGAGTAGCAGACAGTGGTAGTTTACGCACAGTATTCACAGGTCTAAATGGAGGGAAGGGCCCCTGAATATTTTTACTGTCATCTATCATTTCAATAAATTTGTATTGGCAGTGCCATTGAAGGATTTAACAGCACAGACTAAACAGTGGTGGAGCAGTGAGAGGTAAGTTTTGCAAGTGGTAGAGCACTGTTTGAGCTGGGGGGGAACACTCTCTCGTGGGCGGCGGTACTGGCCCAGGGCCACTCATATTACGACGGTGTGTCTGATGTTGGGTGTGCACCACCACCGCCAGAGACACTTCATTGTACTATGAGGGACCCTGCGCCAGTGTCGTCGCCCAAAAGTGGGCACACCCACCTGTCCAGGCAAATGGCACTCGCACGGTGCTTGCGCCAAGTGGTGACCACGGCCCCGAGGGGGGAGTCAGCCCATTTTGGGAGGTGTAAAAATGGCCTATGGTGGACATTCAGCAGCTGCAAATGGAGGAATTGGAGCAGTCAGTAAAAGGAGGCCAAAAGCAAGACCTTTTTACAGGAAAGCTACGTGTCAGCAGGGGAAGGTGGGGCAAAATAATTTGAAATCCATGATTGGTTCATTTTAATGAAGGTTAGTTCATCAACATTTTGGGTAGCCAGATGAGTCCTTTTTTCAGTCAGTATTGAACCAGCAGCACTGAATACTCTTTCTGATAGCACACTAGCAGCTGGGCAAGCGAGCTCCTGTAATGCATATTCTGCCAATTCAGGCCAGGTGTCTATTTTAGATGCCCAGTAATCAAAGGGGAATGACGGGTGAGGGAGAACATCGATAAGGGAGGAAAAATAGTTCGTAACCATACTGGACAAATGTTGTCTCCTGTCACTTTGAATTGATGCAGCAGTACCTGTCGTGTCTGCGGTCATTGCAAAATCACTCCACAACCTGATCATAAAACCCCTCTGTCCAACGCCACTTCGGATTTGTGCACCTCTAACACCTCTGCCATGTTGCCCCCTGCAGCTCGTGTAAGAACCATCACCGCCGCTGTGTGCTGGGAATGCCTGAACCAAACAGTCTACAAGAGTTGCTTGTTTGGTAGCCAATATTTGCTCAAGGTTCTCATGTGGCATGATATTTTGCAATTTCCCTTTATAGCGTGGATCCAGGAGGCAGGCCAGCCAGAAATTATCATCGGTCATCATTTTGATAATGCGGGGGTCCCTTTTTAGGATACGCAAGGCAAAATCAGCCATGTGGGCCAATGTTCCAGTTGTCAATTCACTGCTTGTGCTGGGTTGAGGAGCACTTTCTGGCAAATCAATATCAGTTGTCTCCCGCAAAAACCCTGTACCTGACCTTGCAACGCCACCTGTTTCTATTGCCCCCTGAGAAGCTTCCTCCTCCCATAAACATTCATCCCCATCATCCTCATCCTCCTCCTCCTCTTCGTCCGCCACCTCATCCAGGAGAGTTCCCTGGGCAGACAATGGCTGACTGTCATCAAGACTTCCCTCCTCCTCGGCTGCAGACGCCTGCTTCTTAACCCTCCGTCACATACAACTGATCTGACAGGCGCTTCTCTTTTACTTTCATTTCTCCTTCCTCACCAGATTGTGAGGAAAGCCCCTCCCTCCAGGTAGTCTCCTGTCTCTTGAAGGTCTGTGAAACCTGATATCACAGTTGGATTTCAGAGCTTCAGGGGAGAGGATATAGCTGCACAGATCTCTCAGGCTCATTGTATGTGAATACGTCACATTCAGTAAGGTTGGTATTTTATGTTTTTATTCATCACAATAGTTTATTTAGCTTGTTTTATGAATGTATAGCACAAAATGTGAGGATATTTCATAGAAATAAGGAAGATTTTATAAAAGAAAGTGTGCTGCTCAGGCATATACAGTAGTTCCCTAACATATTCCTTCTCTTGCTTCAGATTATCTGCTGAAATGGAGAGGAAAATGTACAATTTATCCAACCAACTTGATGTTGAGGAAGTAACAAACATGCTGTTAGATGATAGAGACCTCACACTGAATGAGGATTTAGGAGAGGAAAGTGAGATTGATTCTCATGATGAGGTGGAAGAATGTGTCCTGGATTCTGAAACAGAGCAAGATGGTGACAGTGGTGAGGATGAAGAAGTTGGATCATATTATATTGGAAAAGATAAAAATACTAAATGGAACAAGAAGCCATTCCAGAAAAAACGTAGGGAACCTTTAAACATTATTACTCACCTTCCTGCAGTAATAGGAACTGCACGTAATGCAAAAACTGCAGTTGAATGCTGGAACAGTATATTTACAGATGACATTCTGGACTCTATTGTCACATATACCAACCAATATATAGACATTATAAAGGACAAGTACATCTGCAACAGAACCATCAAGCCCACAGATGAAATAGAACTGCGTGCTTTTTTTGGATTACTGTACCTTGCAGGAGCTTATAGGGCAAATAGACAAAGTTTGGAGGAACTTTGGGGTAAAGATGGGGATGGAGTTGAAAAATTTAGCCTTGTTATGTCCATAAACAGATTCAAGATTCTAAATCGTTGCCTTCGGTTTGACGACAGAACTACCCGAACCGAACGCAAAACACATGACCGACTTGCTCCAATTCGTGATATATTTCAAAGATTTGTTGTAAACTGTAAACAAAGTTATTACCCTGGAGAGAATCTCACTATTGACGAAATGCTCCCTGGTTTTCATGGTAGATGTGCCTTTCGTCAATATATTCCATCAAAGCCAAACAAATATGGAATAAAAATGTATGCCCTTGTTGATGCCAGTAAGACCTACACTTACAACCTGGAAGTTTATGCAGGAAAACAACCAGAAGGTCCTTACTGTGTGAGCAACAAACCCATTGATGTTGTAAAAAGACTGGCTGAACCCTTATTTGGATCGGGTCGCAATATTACAGCTGACAATTGGTTTACAAGTTGTGATCTGATTGATTATCTGAAAATTCAGAAGCTGTCATATGTGGGAACTGTAAGAAAGAACAAAAGGGAATTGCCGCCACAGTTTGTAAGTGTGAAAGAGAGACAACAGTACAGCAGTATGTTTGCATTCCATAATGGAAAGGCTTTAGTTTCCTATGTACCACATGCCAAAAAAATCGTACTTCTTCTATCAACACTTCATGATGATGCTGCCATCGATCCTGGGACTGGGGCAGAAAAAACCCCAGAGATAATTACATTTTACAATGCCACCAAAGGGGGTGTGGATACAGCAGATCAGATGTGCTCCACTTTCAACGTCAGCAGAAACATCAAACGCTGGCCAATGGTCATATTTTTTGCTATGTTGAATTTGGGTGGTATAAATTCACAAGTGATTTATCTTGAAAACAAGCTTGAACCACTCCGTAGACGATTGTATCTGAAAAAATTGGCCCATGAACTAGTACTTGGAGAGCTACGCAGGAGAAGCGTGAAAACAATCGGTATCCCCTCTCGCCCTCAAGTTCAGCTCAAAAGGTTCCGCCCAGAAGATGATGGTGAAAAGTCACCATCTGCACCACCTCACAAAAGAAGGAGATGCACCACCTGCCAAACGGAAAGCGGAACCAGAAGGCTTTCAAATTATGAATGTCTCAAATGTCATAAAGCAATTTGCCTGACACATGCAAAAATGGTGTGTAATTCTTGCTATTTGCTCTGCAAGTGTGACTTTTCTGGGGAAACCTCAGCATCTACTTCTGATTGAATATGTTTTTAATAGTACTTAAGGTACCTTAAAATTAAGTTTGTGTTCAAAAATTTTCTTTGTACATTTTTTTGAGAGAGTCGAACTGGGGACTATTTGGCGGGAGTTTTGAAAAGTTTGTATTTCATAGTTATTAGTTTTATGTTAAGTAAATGTTTTTTTTTGCAACTGATTATGTGTAGTCTCTTTTATTACATCCCTATGAAGGTCACTGATCACTTTTAGAGCACTGAAATTGCAAACATTAGATATTATAGGTATTTTTCCAGCAGGCGCCTGACAGGCACATTGTATGTGAACTCGTTAGTCCGAATATTGTATGTGACGGAGGGTTAATGTGCTTCAAGCTTTGCATCAGCAGACGCATTAGTGGGATGCTCATGCTTATGATGGCATCATCTGCACTTACCAGCCGTGTGCATAAGGCTTCATAAGTCCTTCTTCCTCACCAGCAGGGGCACCTATCTTTTTTGTAAAGAAGATGGATGGGACCCTGAGACCCTGTGTTGACTATCGAGAACTCAATAAGGTAACCGTACAAAATCGTTACCCTTTGCCTCTGATTCCCGAATTACTGGAAAGAGTCCGCCAGGCTAAGGTGTTCTCAAAACTGGATCTTCGTGGGGTTTATAATTTGGTGCGTATTCGTCCAGGGGATGAGTGGAAGACAGCATTCAGATGCCGGTATGGACACTTTGAATCTCTTGTGATGCCCTTCGGGCTTTGTAACGCCCCTGCAACATTTCAACACCTTGCTAATGACATTTTCAGAGATTTGTTGGACCAGTTTGAAGTGATCTATTTGGATGATATACTAATCTTTTCTGACTCTCTACAGGAACATGAAGAACATGTCAAAACTAGTGTTAAGCGATACCTTCCGATATCGGAAAGTATCGGTATCGGAAAGTATTGGCCGATACCGTCAAAGTATCGGATCTAATCCGATACCGATACCCGATCCCAATGCAAGTCAATGGGATGAAAATATCGGAATTAAAATAAACCCTTTCTTTCCTTGTAGGTTAATTCTACATGAAGGAAAACAACTAAGAATAATGTAGGATGTATTGGGGGAGGTGGCGGAGACATTAAAGGCACAGAGGTTTAGCCCAATCAAATAGAATAGCATGATTTTTATTTTTTTTTATGACGTTCGGCGTTAGAAAGATTTTGACTATGTTATTTTTTTTTTATTTATTTTGTCAGATATTGATGTTTCACTACTTCCACGCCCTTCACCTTCTTTTTTACTTCTCCCACACTTTCTTCTTCATTATCCTCATCATCAGCTTCTTTGACATCAACTTCTTCACCTTATTCATCTTCTTCTTCATCTTCTACCTATTATTTTTTTTGTTACATTGTTCATATTCTTTTTATTTTACTATTATCTTCTTCATATTCAACTTCTTCATCATATTCTTATTTGTGACAGGCATTCCCGTAGTTGTTATCTATAAAAGTTTGAAGATTACACCTTCCGTTCTGCCTGTCACAAAACAGTTACATTTGTCCGCGTTCAGTTTGGCCTGCAGCATCAGGCTTTATCCAGGGGCACCACGAGGAGGAACGGACTCACCCCCATACACTGCTTAATCTTCTTCTGCTTATAGTTTAGATAATATCTTTTGCTCTGATATTTAGTCTTATGCTTAATGTTCTTCTGCTCTTTGTTCCGCAGCCTCTTGTTCTTCTGCTTCTCGGTCTTCCAGGTCGTCGTCGTCTCCAGGGTCGTCGTCTCCGGGGTCGTCGTCATCGGGGTGGTCTTCAGGGTCATCGTATCCAGGGTCGTCGTCATCTCAGTGGTTGTCGTCTCTGGTGTCGTCGTCATCTTAGGGGTGGTCTTCCGGGTCGTCGTCTTTAGGGTCTTGAACTTGGAAATGTAGCAGAAGGTACAAGTAGGCTGAGAAAATGCAGAGAAACAGCTGATGGAACTGGAACTCGGATGGCTACTCGAAGGTCCAAGAGCCAATGGAACTACCAAGGACCAGCTGACGTTACTGGAACCCGGTTACTAAGCAGGAGGTACCCGTGCTTAAAGCACTACCAAGGACCACCTGACGTTGGTGGAACTCAGATACCCAGAGGGAGGCACCTAAGCCAAAGGCTCTGTCCGGAACCAGCTGACGGTACTGGAACCAGGATGGGGAGCAGAATGTACAAGAGCAAAAGACACTGCCGAGAACCAGCTGACGGTACTGGAACCCGGATGGGTAGCCGAAGGTCCAAGAGCCAATGGAACTACCGAGGACCAGCTGACGTTACTGGAACCCGGTTACTAAGCAGGAGGTACCCGTGCCTGAAAGCACTACCAAGGACCACCTGACGTTGGTGGAACTTGGATACCCAGAGGGAGGCACCTAAGCCAAAGGCTCTGCCCGGAAACAGCTGACGGTGCTGGAACCAGGATGGGGACCTATTCAAGCTTGTCTTCCTAGAGCCCCAACTAGCAATGTTGGAGCAAAGGGTCAGCAGGGGGAGCAGAGTGTAGGCCGAAGCCTGCACTGGAGGCATTTGTAGGTTTGTTGTGTCTGCATGGCATTTGCAGGACACGTTGCCGGCTACACAGCAGGGGAACAGCTGTCGGTGCTGAACCCCACTGACACATTGGCTGGTGTTTTTCTCTGTGCAGCTAGCAGTACCGGGCCCCAACTGGTGGTGTTAGAGCCCAGGGTCAGCAGGAGGAGAGGGAGCAGAGTGTAGGCCGAAGCCTAATTGAACCAATTTTAAAGGTAACCTTTAACCCCCCCTCAGGTGTTACAAACTAGAAGAGCCACGCCTTATGCAGCAGTAGTGCTGCACAAGTCAAAGGTTGCTCTTTTAATTTTGTTCCTTGCACAAGCTGAATGAAACATGTACAACATTTTGGCCCTTATAGAGTCAATCTGTCTTGGAGGCGGGAGTTCCCTTCGTAATGAGACGCAGCACAGCTGGCAAAAATACCACCTTGGTGCTTGGCGCAGCCTCCTGAGCATCGCATTTTGATGTACAGGAGTCTACGTTGTTGCGTTATCCCTTGGCCATGCACTGCCCATCTTCTGACATCATTTCATGTCGGCTGGTGCGGTTCGCGATGCCCATGAATCCCAGCCCCGCAGTGTCTTTACAGTGTTTCACACTGCGGGGCTGGGATTCATGGCCTGGCGCAGTACATAGGTTCACCTCTCGCTCGTGTCCTTACACCTGCTACAGACTGTGCGGCGTCAGCTGATCCCTTATCGCATGCCTCGGCCATGAAGCTGCACCGTCTGAAGAAGGCGGAAGGAGCTGAGTGACAGCCTGGCGAAGATATGCACTGCTCATGCCCGTCAATCACACCCTCGCAGTCAAAATAAATAAGACACCGAGGGGCGTTGTGTCGGGCAGGGCGGCCGCAGAGGCACAGCCAGCCAAACAATGATGTCAGAAGAAGGGCTGTGCTACCAAGGGGGTCGTTGCGTGTCATGACAAAGGAAAGTCACACCTCAGGGACGTTTTAATGGTCTCAGGGGACACATTGTAGACATGTTCTGTTCCACGGGTGCAAGGAGAATAAGTTTATGAGCCACCTTGCACACATGCAGCATTACTGCTGTACAAGGTGGCTGTAAAACATACAAACACCTGGGGGTGGGGCGACAGGATCCCTTCAATTTCAGTTCTTGTGTCTGCGTGGCTTTTGCAGGACACGATGCCGGCTACACAGCAGGGGAACAGCTGGCGGTGCTGAACCCCACTGACACATTGGCTGGTGTTTTTCTCTGTGCAGCTAGCAGTACCGGGCACCAACTGGCTGTGTTAGAGCCCAGGGTCAGCAGGAGGAGTAGAGGGAGCAGAGTGTAGGCCGAAGCCTGCACTGGTGGCAGCTTTGTGTCTGCGTGGCTGTTGCAGGACACGATGCCGGCTACACAGCAGGGGAACAGCTGGCGGTGCTGAACCCCACTGACAGAGTGGTGTGTGTTTTGCTCTGTGCAGCCAGCACTTCCGGACAGCAACTAGCGGTGTTGGAGCCCAGGGTCAGCAGGAGGAAGAGAGGGAGCAGAGTGTAGGCCGAAGCCTGCACTGGCGGCAGCTTTGTGTCTGCGTGGCTGTTGCAGGACATGTTGCCGGCTACACAGCAGGGGAAAAGCTGGCGGTGCTGAACCCCAATGACACATTGGCGGGTGTTTTTCTCTGTGTAGCCAGCACTTCGGGGCACCAACTGGCGGTGTTAGAGCCCAGGATCTGCAGGGGGAGCAGAGTGTAGGCCGGAGCCTAATTGAACCAATTTTAAAGGTAACCTTTAACCCCCCCTCAGGGGTTACAAACTAGAAGAGCCACGCCTTATGCAGCAGTAGTGCTGCACAAGTCAAAGGTTGCTCTTTTAATTTTTCTCCTTGCACACGCTGAATGAAACACGTATAACATTTAGCCCTTTATACAGTCAAACTGTGTTGGAGGCGAGAGTTCCCTTCGTAATGAGACGCAGCACAGATGTCAAAAATCCCACCTTGGTGCTGGGCGCAGCCTCCTGAGCGTTGTTATTTGCTGTACAGGAGTCTGCGCTGTCGTGTTATCCCTTGGCCTTGCGCTGTTAGCGCTGCCCATCTTCTGACATCATTTAATGTCGGCCGTTGTGGTTCGCGATGACCATGAATCCCAGCCCCGCAGTGTCTTTACATAGTTAAAACACTGCGGGGCTGGGATTCATGGCCTGGCGCAGTACATAGGTTCGCCTCTCGCTCGTGTCCTTACACCTGCTACAGACTGTGCGGCGTCAGCTGATCCCTTATCGCATGCCACGGCCATGAAGCCGCACAGTCTGAAGAAGGCGGAAGGAGATGAGGGACAGGCGAACATATGCACTGCTCATGCCCATCAATCACACCCTCGCAGTCAAAATAAATAAGACACCGAGGGGCGTTGTGTGGGTCAGGGCGGCCGCAGAGGAGCAGCCAGCCAAACAATGATGCCAGAAGACGGGCAGCGCTACCAAGGGGGTTGCAGCGTGTCATTACAAAGGAAAGTCACACCTCCGGGACGGTTTAATGGTCACAGAGGACACATTTTTGATGTGTTCAGTTCCACATGTGCAAGGAGAATAAGTTTATGAGCCACCTTGCACACATGCAGCATTACCGCTGTACAAGGTGGCTGTAAAACATACAAACGCCTGGGGGAGGGGGGACAGGTTCCCTTCAATTTCAGTTCTTGTGTCTGCGTGGCTGTTGCAGGACACGTTGCCGGCTACACAGCAGGGGAACAGCTGGCGGTGCTGAACCCCACTGACACATTGGCTGGTGTTTTTCTCTGTGCAGCTAGCAGTACCGGGCACCAACTGGCGGTGTTAGAGCCCAGGGTCATCAGGAGGAGGAGAGGGAGCAGAGTGTAGGCCGAAGCCTGCACTAGCGGCAGCTTTGTGTCTGCGTGGCTGTTGCAGGACACGTTGCCGGCTACACAGCAGGGGAACAGCTGGCGGTGCTGAACCCCACTGACACATTGGCGTGGTGTTTTTCTCTGTGCAGCCAGCACTTCGGGGCACCAACTGGCGGCGTTAGAGCCCAGGATCTGCAGGGGGAGCAGAGTGTAGGCCGAAGCCTAATAGAACCAATTTTAAAGGTAACCTTTAACCCCCCCTCAGGGGTTACAAACTAGAAGAGCCACACCTTGGGCAGCAGTAATGCTGCACAAGTCAAAGGTTGCTCTTTTAAATTCTGCTCCTTGCACACGCTGAATGAAACACGTATGACATTTAGCCCCTTAAACAATCAAAACTGTCTTGGAGGCGGGAGTTTCCTTCTTAATGAGACGCAGCACAGATGTCAAGAATCCCACCTTGGTGCTGGGCGCGGCCTCCTGAGCGTCGTTATTTGCTGTACAGGAGTCTGCACTGTCGTGTTATCCCTTGACCTTGCGCTGTTAGCGCTGCCCGTCTCCTGACATCATTTAATGTCGGCCGGTGCAGTTCGCGATGACCATGAATCCCAGCCCCACAGTGCCTTTACAGTGTTTCACACTGCGGGGCTGGGATTCATGGCCTGGCGCAGTACATATGTTCGCCTCTCGCTCGGGTCCTTACACCTGCTACAGACTGTGCGGCGTCAGCTGATCCCTTATCGCATGCCACGGCCATGAAGCCGCACAGTCTGAAGAAGGCGGAAGGAGATGAGTGACAACAGGCGAAGATATGCACTGCTCATGCCCGTCAATCACACCCTCGCAGTCAAAATAAATAAGACACCGAGGGGCGTTGTGTCGGGCAGGGCGGCCGCAGAGGAGCAGCCAGCCAAACAATGATGTCAGAAGACGGGCAGCGCTACCAAGGGGGTTGCAGCGTGTCATTACAAAGGAAAGTCACACCTCAGGGACGGTTTAATGGTCACAGAGGACACATTTTAGACTTGTTCAGTTCCACGTGTGCAAGGGGAATAAGTTTATGAGCCACCTTGCACACATGCAGCATTACTGCTGTACAAGGTGGCTGTGAAACATACAAACGCCTGGGGGAGGGGGGACAGGTTCCCTTCAATTTCAGTTCTTGTGTCTGCGTGGCTTTTGCAGGACACGATGCCGGCTACACAGCAGGGGAACAGCTGGCGGTGCTGAACCCCACTGACACATTGGCTGGTGTTTTTCTCTGTGCAGCTAGCAGTACCGGGCGCCAACTGGCTGTGTTAGAGCCCAGGGTCAGCAGGAGGAGTAGAGGGAGCAGAGTGTAGGCCAAAGCCTGCACTGGTGGCAGCTTTGTGTCTGCGTGGCTTTTGCAGGACACGATGCCGGCTACACAGCAGGGGAACAGCTGGCGGTGCTGAACCCCACTGACACATTGGCTGGTGTATTTCTCTGTGCAGCTAGCAGTACCGGGCACCAACTGGCGTTGTTAGAGCCCAGGGTCAGCAGGAGGAGCAGGGGAGCAGTGTAGGCCGAAGCCTGCACTGGCAGCAGCAGCTTTGGGTCTGTTGTGTCTGCGTGGCTGTTGCAGGACACGTTGCCGGCTACACAGCAGGGGAACAGCTGGCGGTGCTGAACCCCACTGACACATTGGCGAGGTGTTTTTCTCTGTGCAGCCAGCACTTCCGGACAGCAACTAGCGGTGTTGGAGCCCGGACTCTGCAGGTGGAGCAGAGTGTAGGCTGCAGCCTGCACTGGAGCAAGTTGAAAGGGAACCTTTAACCCCCCCCAGGCGTTTGTAGCTGAAAGAGCCATCTTGTACAGCACTAATGCTGGAAAAGGTAAACTTAGCTCTTTTAATTATGGTCCTTGCACATGCTGAACCTAACACTTTTGAAATGTGTCCCCTCACACGGTTAAACCGTCCGGTCGGTGGAACTTTCCTTTGTCATGTGACGCAGCACAGCCGTCATTCTTACCCCCTTGGCGCCGTGCGCCTCCTCCTCAGCGTTGTTTGAATCTGTCCCGGAGTCTGCGCTGTTATGTTATCCCTTGGCCAGGCACACTTAGCGCTGCCCGTCTTCTGACATCATTTGGTGTCAGGATGGCTGCGCATGTGCGGCCGCGCTGGAGTAGATCCCGCCTCGTTGTGTCATCTAATGTAATCACTCTGCGGACCTGTGATCCATGGGCATGAGCAGTGCATATCCTCGCCTCTCACTCCCCTCCCTACGGCTTATTCAGACTGTGCGGCATCACGGCCGTGGCATGCTATTAGGGATCAGCTGACAGCGCACAGTCTGAAGAAGGCGTAGGGAGATGAGTGAGAGGCGGAGGTTCAGATATGC
This sequence comes from Ranitomeya variabilis, assembly GCF_051348905.1. NCBI lineage: Eukaryota > Metazoa > Chordata > Amphibia > Anura > Dendrobatidae > Ranitomeya > Ranitomeya variabilis. The sequence goes on along the minus strand of NC_135232.1, from coordinate 460,332,321 downwards.
ACTGCTAATGTCCATGGATCACAGGCGCAGCCAGCCTGACACCAAATGATGTCAGAAGATGGGCAGCGCTAAGTGTGCCTGGCCAAGGGATAACATAACAGCGCAGGCTCCGGGACGGAATCAAACAACGCTGAGGAGCCGGGGCACGGTGCCAAGGGGGTAGGAATGACAGCTGTGCTGCGTCATATTACGAAGGAAAGTCCCACCTCCGGGACGGTTTTACGGTATCAGTGGACACAGTTTCTAAGTGTTAAGTTCTGCGTGTGCAAAGAGCTAAACAAAAATAGCTACCTTTTCCTTGTGCAGCATTACTGCTGCACAAGGTGGCTCTTTCAGCAACAAACGCCTTGGGGGGGGGGGACAGGTTCCCTTACATTTCAGTTGTTGTGTCAGCGTGGTGGTCGCAGGACACATTGCCGGCTACACAGCTGGGGATCAGCTGACGTTACTGAAACCCAATAACACTGGGTCGTATGTTTTGACTGTGCAGACGACACTTCAGAGCCTCAACTGGCGGTGTTGGAGCCCAGGAATTTAAGTTCAGGTGGTAGAAAGATGAACACAACAGGAGACCTGGATAATGTAGACAGTCACCTAATTATTTAATCAGGAAGAGGAGTGGCAAATTCCTGCGAGATCCAGGCCTTGTTCATTTTCAGGAAAGTAAGCCGGTCAACGTTATCGGAGGATAGTCGCATGCGACGGTCAGTTAGTACACCACCTGCAGCACTAAAGACACGTTCCGATAATACACTAGCCGCAGGGCAAGCCAGCACCTCCAATGCATACTGGCTTAGCTCTGGCCATGTATCCAGCTTTGAGACCCAAAACTTGAAAGGGGAAGAGCCATCTGGGAGTACAGCAAGAGGGCAAGACATGTAGTCTGTCACCATCTGACGGAACCGTTGCCTCCTGCTGACTGGAGCCGTCTGTGATGGTGTAGACTTTTGTGGCGGGCACAGAAAACTGTGCCACAGTTGGGCCATACTGGTCTTGCCTTGGGCAGAGGCACTGCTTCTGCTCCCTCTTAGCGCAGAGACTCCACCACTGCCTGGACGCACTGAGCTGCTTTGTAATGCACTAGCAGCACTTCTCTCACTTGGAATGGAGAAGATAATGGAATTCACCAGTGTGTCTTGGTACTCCCACATTTTTCGCTCCCGGTTCAACGGTGTGATGAGGCTTTCTATGTTGTCCCGGTAGCGAGGATCGAGGAGGGTGAACACCCAATAATCAGACATGTTGAGAATGTGGGCGACGCGACGGTCGTTTCTCAGGCACTGCAGCATGTAATCCACCATGTGCTGCAGACTGCCAACTGCCCAAGAAACGCTGTCCCCTGCTGGAGGCGTGATCTCTGCCCGCTCGTCATCACCCCACCCTCGCTGTACACACTGACTACTGGACAATTGTGTAACTCCCTCCTCTGGACGGATGTCTTCCTCCTCCATTGACTCCTCCTCATCCTCCTCACAAACTGTCCCCTGCCTACGCGTTTGTGAGGAACCACGTGGTGCTGACTGTCCAGAAGATGATGGAAATGGTGAATCGTCATCCTCCACCTCTTCCACAACATCATCCCTTAGCGCTTGCAGTGATTTTTCAAGCAGGCAGATAAGGATGACAGTCATGCTGACTAGTGCATCATCTGCACTCGCAATCCGCGTGGAATAATCGAAGGGACGCAAAACCTGGCAGATGTCATTCATAGTGGCCCACTCTGTGGTTGTGAAGTCTGAACGGCGCTGAGTGCGACTGAAGCAGCTGGTACTCCATTACAGCTTGCTGCTGCTCACACAACCGCTCCAACATATGTAACGTGGAATTCCACCTGGTAGGTAGGTCACATATGATGCGATGTTCCGGCAGGCGGTGTCGGCGCTGCAGAGCCGCAATGCGCGCTTTTGCCGTGCTGGAACGCTGCAAGTGAGCACACTCTAGGCGGACCTTGTGCAGCAGTGCATCAAGATCCGGATAGTCCCTCAAAAAACTCTGCATGACCAAATTGAGCACATGTGCCAGACATGGGATGTGAGTGAGGTTGCCGAGGCCCAGAGCTGCCACCAGATTTCAGCCATTATCACACACTACCATGCCTGGCTGGAGATTCGCTGGCACAAACCACACATCGCTCTCCTGCTTGATGGCATTTTAGAGCTCCTGCGCTGTGTGGCTTCGATTCCGCAAAGAAATTAATTTCAAGACGGCCTGTTGACGTTTGGCCATGGCTGTGCTCATGTCGGTCGTAACAGGTAAACGTTCATCACGGGTCCATGTGGAGGTGGACTGTGACAGCTCCTGCAGCGATGATTCTGAGGAACTGGTGTAAGAGGAGGAGTCAATGCGTACAGAATGGATTCCTGCAATCCTTGGAGTGGGCAGGACACGTCCTGTGCCACTTGCACGATCTGTACCCGGCTCAACGACATTAACCCAATGGGCAGTGAGGGAAAGGTATCGCCCCTGTCCATGTTGACTGGTCCACGCATCGGTGGTGAGGTGGACCTTGCTACTGACGGCATTCAGTAGCGCGTGTTTTATGTGTCCCTCCACATGCTTGTGCAGGGCAGGTACGGCTTGCCTGCTGAAGTAAAAGCGGCTGGGCACATTGTACTGTGGGACTGCCAATGACATCAAGTCACGGAAGCTGTCAGTCTCCACCAGCCTGAATGACAGCATTTCCAGTGACAGAAGTTTGGCAATGCCTGCAGTCAGAGCCTGTGCTCGTGGGTGGTTTGACGAGAAAGGCCGCCTTTTCTCCCATGCCTGTACTACCGATGGCTGTACACTGGGCTGGGAGTGTGTGGATGACTGGGAAAGTGGTGCTGCAGGTGGAATTACAGCGGGTCTCTGGACAACAGGGCCAGAGGTTCTTCCACGGCGATCCTGGGAGGAAGCCGAACCAGCTGCGTGTGAGCTGGAGGAAGAGGCAACACGAGCTGAAGAGGTGGTAGCTGCCGCTGTTGGTTGGCCTAGCTCTTCAGTGTGTCTTTCTAACTCCGCCGCGTGTCTGGTGCGCACATGTTTCCACATGTTGGAGGTATTGAGGTTGCTGACATTTCGACCTCTTTTGACTTTGTGATGACACACCTTGCATTTGACATAGCAAATGTCATCTGCAACTGTGTCAAAAAAGGACCAGGCACTGCAAGTCTTGGGAGCGCCCTTTTTGGCTTTTGAAAGAGACATGCTCCTAACGGGTGCCAAAGTGGAGGCTGCAGGATCCGCAGTCTTCCCCCTCCCTCTCCCTCTTTGGGCCGTACGGGGAATCTCTTCCTCAGAGCTGCTCCCACCACCTTCCTGTCCCTCACGCCAAGATGGGTCAAGGACCTCATCATCTACACTACCCTCTGCCCCCAACTGCTCCTCCTGGGTAGTCTCAGCAGCAGAGCACGCACCAGAAAGTGGCACCTGAGTGTCATCAGCGGATGCGTCCTGCGATGTGGTGACCGGAGGCACTGGCCCACCCACCTCTTCAGAGGAAGAGAGAAAAAGCGGTTGGGCATCACTGCACCCTGCCTCTTCTTCCATTTCTCCAATGCTGCTTGGCTGGCCCCCTGTTTCCAAGCCAAGAGATTCAGAGAACAGAAGTAGAGACGGCTCCTGTCCTGGGATCTCTGTCTGCCTGGGCAATTTGGCAGGTGGTGAAGAGACAGATGGCTGCTCTCCAGTGCTCTGTGTCTGAGAGGATGTGGCACTAATTGAAGTTGATGCATTAGCTGCCATCCATCCGACAACGGCTTCAATTTGTTCTTCACGCAGCAGCGGTGTACGGCGCTCTGCGACAAAGCTGCGCATGAAGGACTGTTCCCTGATGAAAGAGGGTGCTGATGAGTCACCGGTGCCCGCAGCAGGCACAGAATCCCCACGTCCTCTCCCTGCTCCGCGCCCAAGCCCACGTGCCTTACTCACTGCCTTCTTCATCTTGGTTGACTGATAAAGATAAGCAGAAAAGTACTAACGGCTTTGTGTGCTTATTCCTGAACAACTCCTAACAGGTATAAGAAACACAAATTTTCTAAAGTGTGGACTAGACTTTTATATGAGCTAATGTGGCCTACACAAATGTAAAGTGGTGTCACTGGTGTGTTTGGTGAACTTTATTATTTATTTATTTTTTGGGGGCTGAACTGACAACAGAGAGAGCTGCAGTCACACGGAGACCGTGCAGACAGCCGTAAACGGCGCTGCAAGGCCCAAAAACCCTCCTCTACGTTATCCTATGTAGTGTTTTTCCACAAGTTAGCTGGAGACGGGTGGAAAGACACTAATAGGAATTTTTTGAAAAAATGTGCAGCAGCCTGCACTACTTAAAACAAAAGGAAAATTGATTTTACGGTATGACGCAGTGAAGAACCCTGAGCTGGAGACAACCAGGCTATGGCTGCTCACAGACTACAGGGCGAGCTGCAGTCACACGGAGACCGTGCAGACAGCCGTAAACGGCGCTGCAAGGCCCAAAAACCCTCCTCTACGTTATCCTATGTAGTGTTTTTCCACAAGTTAGCTGGAGACGGGTGGAAAGACACTAATAGGAATTTTTTGAAAAAATGTGCAGCAGCCTGCACTACTTAAAACAAAAGGAAAATTGATTTTACGGTATGACGCAGTGAAGAACCCTGAGCTGGAGACAACCAGGCTATGGCTGCTCACAGACTACAGGGCGAGCTGCAGTCACACGGAGACCGTGCAGACAGCCGTAAACGGCGCTGCAAGGCCCAAAAACCCTCCTCTACGTTATCCTATGTAGTGTTTTTCCACAAGTTAGCTGGAGACGGGTGGAAAGACACTAATAGGAATTTTTTGAAAAAATGAGCAGCAGACTACACTACTTGAAAAAAAAAAAAAAAAAGAACAGTATGAGGCAATGAACCACCCTCCCTGAACTGAATACAACCAGCTATGGATGGCCTATGGCTGCACTCAGACTATAGAGTGAGCTGCACTCACACACACACACACACACACAGACCTTGCAGATCGCTGTGAAAACAGAGCTACAAGGCAAAAGCAAGGTGATTAGTAGGTGAACACAGCGGTTGCTAAATTAGCCTTTGAAAAGCACAAAGAAGCAAATCGCTATCTCTAAACTGGCCCTCAGTCAGCAAACAGCGTCCTGTCACTAACTGAATTCACAGCAGAGTGAGCGCAAAATGGTGCCAGCGACTTTTAAACTGCATCATGACATCATTTCAGCAGCCAATCACAGCCTTGCCAGTAGTTTCAGGCCCTCCATGCTGAACAGGATGTGCCCACACTTGGAATCATTCTCATTGGCTGATTTCGTACAAATTTGTGCAGTTTGAATCCTGGGAACTTCCGATTCCGGTATCCGATACGCAGCAAGTATCGGATCTCGGTATCGGAATTCCGATACCGCTAAGTATCGGCCGATACCCGATACTTGCGGTATCGGAATGCTCAACACTAGTCAAAACTGTTTTAAGACGTCTGAAAGAGAACCATCTGTATATTAAGCTGGAGAAATGCGAGTTCCATCGTTCTGAGATACAGTTCTTAGGTTATATCATCTCTCCCCAGGGGCTGAACATGGAATCTGGTAAGATTCAGGCTATCCTTGACTGGTCGGTACCCAAGAAGGTTAAGGAGGTCCAATGTTTTATTGGTTTTGCAAATTTCTACAGATGCTTCATTCAAAATTTTTCTGATACTGTCCGTCCCATTACCTACTTGACAAAGAAGGAAAAGCCATTTAAGTGGTCATCACAGGCTCAAGAAGCTTTTGATCGGCTTAAAGTCTGTTTCACATCAGCACCGCTGTTCATACACCCAGATCCAACACTTCCTTTCATTGTGGAGGTGGACGCTTCTGATAATGCTTTGGGGGCTATTCTCTCCCAAAGAACTGGAGAGAAGGGTCTGCTACATCCTTGTGCTTTCTTTTCCCATAGACTAACCTCAGCAGATAAGAATTACGACGTGGGAGACAAGGAATTGCTGGCTATTATTGCAGCTTTCAAAGAATGGAGGCATCATCTGCAAGGAGCTGCACAACAGATCATAGTGCTAACTGACCATCGCAATCTAGAGTTCCGTAGATCCATTAGATGTCTTTCTCCTCATCAGGCTCGATGGAACTTATTTTTAAATCAATTTAACTTTGTTATCTCGTACCATCCAGATTCTCGTAATGGGAAGGCTGATGCTTTATCCCAAATCCATGCTGCGGATTCTGTACCTGGAGCCCCATCCAAGACCATTCTATGCCAATTTCATCGGAGTTATCCATGATCAGGACTTGTGGAAGGAGTGCAGGGAGGCCTATGAAGGTGATGTATTTCTGGCCAACCCACCTGTGGATATTAATCTTGTCTTTAAGGGTGGCTTGTGGTTCAGAGATTGACGTATCTACGTCCCGGAGGTCGTCCGTCTGCAGATCCTCAAGTTAGTACATGACTTCAAGTTGGCTGGTCACAGGGGGTACAGAAGACACAAGAGTTCCTGAGCCAATTCCTCTGGTGGCCATCTTGCCTGAAGGATACCAAGGACTATGTTCTCTCTTGTGAGGTATGTGCCCGTTACAAGACTCCTCATGTGGCACCTACGGGTCTTCTACAACCATTGCCTGTTCCGTCCCGCCCTTGGGGGTCTATATCAATGGACTTTATTGTGGAGCTGCCTACATGGGGGGCATGAATACAATCACGGTGGTAGTTGATCGCCTGACTAAAGCTGCTCATTTTGTTCCGTGCACCGGCCTCCCCTCAGCTAAAGATACAGTGAACTTGGTTATACAGAATGTCTTTCGGTTGCACGGGGTTCCGGATGAGATCATCTCTGACCGTGGACTACAGTTTACTTCAAGATTCTGGAAGGGGTTTTGCTCTGCACTCAATATTAATGTCTGTCTCTCTTCTGCTTACCATCCCCAGACAAATGGTCATACTGAGCATACCATCCAGACGCTCGAACAATATCTAAGATGTTATGTCAGCCATCTCCAGGATGATTGGTTGGAGTTGTTGCCGTTAGCCGAATTTTCATATAATAATTCTCTGAGCGCCTCCACTAAATTTACACCTTTCTTTGCCAATCTGGGTTATCATCCGTGTATTTTACCTAGGTCTCTAATTAATTATCCGGTTCCGGCAGTGGAGGAAAGGCTGACTGCGATGAGACAGAATTTGGAGGTTCTGAAGGAGCCCTGACCACAGCTCAAGAATGTTATAAGAGATCGGCTTATAGATTCCGTAAACCTGCACCCATGTTCAAGGTAGGAGATTCCGTGTGGTTAGCAACTAAGAATCTGAAGTTAAACGTTCCTTCACAAAAACTTGGACAGAAATTCATTGGCCCTTTCAAGATCAACGGTATTGTGAGCTCTGTAGTCTGCCGGCTGAAGCTGCCTAGGACAATGAAGGTACACCCAGTTTTTCATGTATCTTTACTAAAGCCTGTATCTCCTAATACCTTCTAGGGATGGGTTGTGCCACCTCCGCAGCCTGTGGTGATTGATGGGCAAGAACAATTCATGGTGGAGGAAATTATTGATTCCAGGATTCGCAAGAATCGGCTCCAATATCTGATAAGATGGCAGGGATATCCCCATGAGGAAGACTCTTGGGAACCTGTGGAAAACATCAATGCCCAACAGAAGATTTCTCGTTTTCATCAGAGATTCCATGAGAAACCAGGTCCTGGATCGTCCTGAGGCCGCTTCTAAGGAGGGAGTAATGTCAGGACTCTGAACATTTTTTACCTTTTGTGCATTACTGCCCTTTTTCAAGATGGCGTCATTGGTCTCATGTGCACTGTGTCTCCTGCTATAAAACTCCACCCCAGCCTTCAGTCTGTGCTAGAGTATTCTGCCTTGCATCCAGCTCCTGACCTCTGATTACTCCCTGGCTATACATCTGCTCCTGTGAACCTGTGTGGTGATCCTACTCTGCTCTGAGTTCCTGCTGCATACACAAGTTTCAAGTAATCCTCCTTCATCTGCTGTTCGTGGTTACTTCCATCTGCATTTGCTGGTCATGTAAGCTGTTGCTGCTTTGCAATCACCTGAGACTATAAACCAGACCTCCCTGGTTGAGCTTAAGATATGATTTGAACTGCCTAATAAGCATATCTATCTGTGCCTGGACTAAGACAAGGATTTATTCATGTCAAGTATCCTCAAGAATAATTGTGCTTCATAGACTTTCTGCTTGATTGCATTTTCCTTTGAAGTTTCCTATAGATTGCTAAGCTGCGTTTATTATTTGCACCAAGTGTTGTGGACTTTAGTTTCTCTCTGCACCTGTTTGAATCACCGTGTGATAATATAGACTTTACCACTTATAAAACTGTGTCCTGTAGTTGTCTTGTTCCACGCAAAGAGTCTCCTGAGTTATCCCCTATAATTATTACAGAGGAGCTCGTGGGTACATGACTAAGTGTGCAAATCACATATGTCCTTGGTGGGGGGGATCCAAAATTAATTCTTGACCCGGGTGCCAGAAACCCTAGGAACACCCCTGCCGGTATGCTACTGCAAGCGGCGATTACCGGGTCTGTTGGAGGGATGTCTGTGCATAGACAGTGAGGCAGGGACTGAGGGTGTGCACAGAGAGAGAATGGAGACCCGGAGACTGGCTGTCCCAGTCTACGCCATAATAATAAAATATAAATCCGGCACTCAATATTTCATGAAGAACTTATTTATTTATTTTCATGATCCCAAAATAATTCATAGCGTTTCGGTCTTTATGACCTTCATCAGACTAAGATACAGAAAGAAAAAATATAACAATAAATTATAATCCATATTTCACATACATCTCATAGATATCAAAAATTCCCATAATATATTGGATCCTATATCACACGTTCGTAATATCAGGAATAATATTTATAATCAAAAAACAACTATATATTGATTTATTAAGACAAGTTAAACAAATTTATAAATATTTCCCAATTTTTTTTTAATTTTTTTAGATTCATATCCAGTGATAGAGAGTTCAGCATATTTTACAATATGGGTCTATATTATTATTGGCAAATTTTACATGTTTTGTAACATAGATTTAATGCATATCAACAACCAGTGAAACATGAAATTAGCATATTTTGCCACAAGTATCTATATTATCATTGGTATATTCTCCAGAGTGGGTCCACATTTAAACCCAAAGGGTAAAGAAAAAGGTCCCATAAGCAAGGAACAAGAAAATAAGACTTACCAATGACTGCAGTAACAGAGAAAGCCGACCTAAGATGTATATATGACTCCTTCAGGAGTTCTACAGAAAGAAAGACAAAAGCGCCGGTGAAAAAATGATGTTCATACATCTACATAATTTCTCGAAAAGGTCTTGACATCTCTTATTAAGAATACACCTGCATTCTTACTAGATACAGGGGCTTTTTTACAAATTATACGTGAGTTGGGCAAACTACCGGAGGATACCCTTTTGGTAACGTTAGATGTAAACAAGTTATATACCTCTATTCAACATGCAAAAGGGATTAGAGCGACGGAGCTACTTTTAAGAAAATCTCAAAAAGACCCGAGAGTAATTTCTTTCTTATTAGACCTCGGTTTGACCGAAAAATGTTTTATCTTTGAGGATACTTTTTATGTTCAAGTACAGGGCTCGGCAATGGGGTCCAATGTGGCCCCACCCTATGCGAATTGCTTTATGTCCACTTTTGAGTCTGAATTTATATGCAGTAATGAATTATACCAATCACACTATTTACTATGGCGTAGATACATCGATGATGTATTCTGTTTGTGGAGGGGTCCTTCTGAAAGTTTGCATAGATTCTTTGACCAAAGTAATTCAATTTGTCCTGAACTTTCTTTCACATTGAACTATGATCGTACAGAGATTAATTTCTTGGATACTAAGATAATTCAAAAGTCTGATGGTACACTGATGGTGGATCTTTACGTGAAGGATACGGATCGCAATAACCTTTTACTCTATCAAAGTTGCCATCCTAGAGCCATTAAAAAATTGATTCCCCGCTCACAGTTTGAAAGAGTACGCAGGATTGTAAGTGACCCAACATTGTGTTCCCAATGCTTAGACGAAATGGAATAGAAATTTTCACAGAGGGGCTATCTACTTTGTACATTACGACAATGCCGTAATGATGTAAGTCAAGTTAGAGACTCAGGCTCATCCACAAGGAACCCTCTAGTTCACACGTTTCATCCCTACATGTATAAACTCCACAACAAAATTTGTAAACATTGGTATATATTGCAGGAGAGTTTTCCGGAAGTCCTAGAATTTCAAGCACCTTTTCTGCCTTGTTTTAGGCGGCCGAGTAATTCGAAAAATAAAATCGTCAGAGCGGATATTGGTTCTCCTTCTAGTGTCTCACGTCAGACGTTTCTACAGACATCACGAAAAGGTACTTTTCCTTGTTTACAATGCGCACAGTGCACAAATGTATTGAAAGGTCCAAAGATTTCCCATCCTTTAACGGGAACCGATATTCCTATTCAAGGATTCTATACTCTAAACAAGTAATATATGCCATAAAATGTGCCTGCGGGAAAATATATGTAGGTGAAACAACTCAGGCGATTAAAGATCGTATTTCACATCATAAATCGGACATTCGCTGTGGAAAATATCATCTCCCCATCCCATACCATTTTCGTGAAGCAGGTCCCTCTGTCACACAACTACGGTTTCCAGTGTTAGAGCAGATCTCTTTAAATAGAAGAGGAGGTAACATAAATAACAAACTTTTATAAAGAGAGGCTTTTTGGATACACTATTTGCAGAGTTTAGAACCTAAAGGACTAAATAGGGACTATAACCACACTTTTTTAGTAACCTGATTTTTCTGTGAACATTATCAAGAGAAGAGATATAAAATATATAAGATATGTTGGATGTTTTGAATTCCTGACCTTGAGACTTGTAGGTCGATATTGTTCTTTATTTATAATTATTTATAATTTTTTTTCTGTTTCTTGAAGTATTCAGTGGTATAAATGGTAATATATTCTTATATGGCACCTTATTCTTGATGGCATATAGATAATTGATGCAGATTGTATTGGTATATACTCAAGTAAGGAAATAGAATATTGTTGCTTTGGAATCATGTATGAATATAATATTAGCTTTTTTAGTTTTTAATATTCTTTTTCTTATCTTTGTAGGCAGCCAATTGATTCTTTATTTCTTTCACGTTATACTCACCTGATCCGCATGCTCCATCGCTGAATACCCCGATTCACTGCAGACTGGAACCTTCGTTCTTCACGTTGAGGCTGACCGCTCACTTCTGCATTCCATCACCACGTTCCACGGAGGGGAATTGACCTTTAGACACTGTGGTGATGCATTTCCGGGTGCGCCGGTTTCCCTTGCGTTCCACCCAGCGTTCCAAGCATATTTTCTGACGTCACTTCCAGGCTAGGGGCTATTTAGTGCGGACGCCGGGCTTGAGTAACATGCATATATACCACAAGCCGCTTTTTGCAGTAACCAGCGTTAGGATCACCGGACACATTTATGGTAAGCTCTCTTTACCTTTAGTCACTTTCTATGATTATGTACTGTAGACGGACGAACATCTTTTTTTCACCGGCGCTTTGGTCTTTCTTTCTGTAGAACTCCTGAAGGAATCATATATACATCTTAGGTCGGCTTTCTCTGTTACTGCAGTCATTGGTAAGCGTTATTTTCTTGTTCCTTGCGTATGGGACCTTTTTCTTTACCCTTTGGGTTTAAATGTGGACCCACGCTGGAGAATATACCAATGATAATATAGATACTTGTGGCAAAATATGCTAATTTCATGTTTCACTGGTTGTTGATATGCATTAGTTCTATGTTACAAAACATGTAAAATTTGCCAATAATAATATAGACCCATATTGTAAAATATGCTGAACCCTATATCACTGGATATGAATATAAAAAAAATGTAAAAAATTTTGGGAAATATTTATAAATTTGTTTAACTTGTCTTAATAAATAAATATATAGTTGTTTTTTTATTATAAATATTATTCATGATATTACGAACATGTGATATAGGATCCAATATATTATGGGAATTTTTGATATCTATGAGATTTATGTGAAATATGGATTATAATTTATTGTTATATTTTTTCTTTCTGTATCCTAGTCTGATGAAGTTCATAAAGACCGAAACGTTATTAACTATTTTGGGATCATGAAAATAAATAAATAAGTTCTTCATGAAATATTGAGTGCCGGATTTATATTTTATTATTTTGGATATAGGGGTTGGCATGCCTTTTCTGAGTACCGGATTCATTAAGGAGTGACGTGTCAGATTATCCAGTCTACGCCATAGCCTGGAGCTCTCATTATCATAGGAATATGTCAGTTAATACATTGTTTTTCTAAAGCTTTATAGTGTAGTTTTAGGTCAGAGATTGATGGTTAGGCATGAGCTAGCAAGCTACAGTGACAGGAAGTGATGGCTGCTTGCGGTCATGTGCAGCACTTGCGGTTTTGCACTTGCCGTGAGACAAAAAAAAACACTGCTAGCAGCGTTTTTATCCATTGCTGCAAATACCGCATTTGCCGGATCGTGGCAAAACCGCAAGTGCCGCACATGTCCGCAAGTCCCATAGGTAAGGTAGGTAGGTGTTACCGTACGTGATCCATTACGCGGCAGATGCGGAAAAACTGCCGGATCTGCTGCAAAAGGCTACTTTCACATCAGCGATTTTTGTCAAAGTCACTGCCGATAGTGTCATACTCACCAATGGGGGAGGCATCACTAAAAGTGGCTAGGGCAGCAGAAACTCTAAATACGGCCCTGGACTCATGTAAGTAATTGTCAAAGTACTGCAATTTTTGCCTCCAATTTTTGTTTTTTTTGCAAATTTGACAGATAACGTGTGTTGGGTAATCCTTTGCAGTCTCAAAAAATGGCCCAGGCTAGTCAACTTTTGCTGCCCCTGTGACCTGCACACTTGTGACTGGTGTTGGCCACAGCCAGAATTGGAGCTGAGGAGGCAGTGATTGTCATGATTACATCAATTTGTGTCTGTGTGGGAAGTTGCAACATAACCTCCTCATCTTCTTCCTTCTCCACCTCCTCTGCTAAATTACTCAGCTGCGTACCTCTGAGTTCACACCAAGTTGGATATACAACCTCATCGACATCCTCTCTGTTCTCACCTTGAGAGTCACCCTCCTCCTCTTCCTGCCTTGATAATACAGTACAGTCTGCGTGCACCTCTGGTATCTACATCCGCCTCCTGGTGGGTAACATCTGTTGATGAGGGTTTGCAATCTGCTCAGACCCTACTTCGTCCGGCCCCGGATCCAACATGAAAAACTTTGGGCATCGGTTAAAATGCTTTCATCATCTGGATTCTGTGATTCTTTGGAGCAGTCCACTGATGCCCCTGGAATAGAATGTGTGAACAGCTCTGCAGAATGGCCCATCTGTGATTCCCCACAGTCAGTTGGGCATTTGAAAATTTTTGACTTGAGGGGGAAACAAGTGTGATTGGGTTGCTACTTCTGGTACTTTGTGTGATTTTATAGTGGAGGAAGAGGAGAAGAGCCCACTTGATGCAGTGCTTGCCATCCACTGTAGCACATGCTCTTGCTGTGCCTCATCTACAAGTCGTATCGCTGTGCTTCTGCCAAAGAAAGGAATTTGATTAGCACTTCCAGTAACAGATATTTTCAGTGGTCTTTGGATAGGATGAGACGGTGTTTGTTCAGTTAAGCTTTCATTAACATAACACCTAAGGGTACCGTTACACAAAACGATTTACCAACGATCACGACCAGCGATACGACCTGGCCGTGATCATTGGTAAGTCATTGTGTGGTCGCTGGAGAGCTGTCACACAGACAGCTCTCCAGCGACCAACGATGCCGAAGTCCCCGGGTAACCAGGGTAAACATCGGGTTACTAAGCGCAGGGCCGCGCTTAGTAACCCGATGTTTACCCTGGTTACCATCGTAAATGTAAAAAAAAAAAAACCATACATACTCACATTCCGGTGTCCGTAAGGTCCCTAGCCATCTGCTTCCTGCACTGACTGAGTGCCGGCCATAAAGTGAAAGCAGAGCACAGCGGTGACGTCACCGCTGTGCTCTGCTTTTACTTTCCGGCCGGCAGTCAGTCAGTGCGGGAAGCAGATGGCTAGGGACCTGACAGACACCGGAATGTGAGTATGTACGGTTTTTTTTTTTTTACATTTACGATGGTAACCAGGGTAAACATCGGGTTACTAAGCGCGGCCCTGCGCTTAGTAACCCGATGTTTACCCTGGTTACAAGAGAACACATCACTGGATCAGTGTCACACACACCGATCCAGCGATGACAGCGGGAGATCCAGCGACGAAATAAAGTTCCAAACGATCTGCTACAACGTACGATTCTCAGCGGGGTCCCTGATCGCTGCTGCGTGTCAGACACAGCGATATCGTATGGATATCGCTGGAACATCACGGATCGTACCGTCGTAGCGACAAAAGTGCCACTGTGAGACGGTACCCTAACCCACTTACACGTCGAACACCAAGCCTATTCCCCCTTCCACCACAACCTTGCTTTTTCCCACTCATGTTGTAAGTAGATTTCCCCTCTTGTAACCTGCTGTTTCACAACCTTAGGCCCACAGCTGTCATTCACCCGTCACCAAAAGAACAATCACAATTTATTTTCTTAGATAGTGTGCCTGAACCATAATGTTATATCAAATGATTTTAAAGTGGAAATCTGTCCTTCTGATTAGTCACTGAAACACAGTTTTATCACAAACGATTTGGATTATCTAAATGGGCCCCCTCATTGCATCCAAATATTAGGCCTAATAATTTTTAAGTGGAAATCTGGCATTCTGATTTGTGACTGAAACATAATTTTATCACAAACAATTTGGAGTAGCTAATGGGGCCTCTGGAGCCTGCCATACAGTTTTTGCACAATCTAGTTAGATGCTGGAAGATCGATTTCACACAGAACAGCATCTTATCTAACTAACTGACAAGTTCACTTGTAGCATTATCAGGAGTTGCTTCTCTGCACTATGACACTGAGCAAATGGCGCCAGCAAAACAAGATGTCCACTTTTTATATTGCTAGGGACATGTCACTTCAACAGCCAATTAAAGAAGACCTTGTGTCATGATGTTGTAGAGAGTTCCTGTGCCCTGATTGGGTGCCAGAATCAACACACATAAAGTTGAGGTGAAAAAAAAGAAAAAGTGCGCGCTGCTCCTCTATCCTCTCCACACTCCCATTCCTCCAGCTCATCATACAGCACCACTATCCTTGCCAAAGTAATAACAAAAGTTTACTCATCTCCAGTTACAAACAGATGGCCGGACATTCTCCTTTAGGATTCTTTGGTAGACAGCAGAATTCATTATTCCATTTACCATAGCAAGTCTTCCAGGTCCTGAAGAAGCAAAACAGCCCCAGATCTTCACACTACCACCACCACCACCATATTTTACTGCTATGCCAGATGTAATGGGACATACACCTTCTAAAAACTTCAATTTTTGTCTTGTCAGTCCATACAGTATTCTCTCAAATGTCTTAGAGATCATCAAGATGTTTTCTGGCAAAACTGAGATGAGCCTTTAGGTTCTTATTGCTCAGCAATGGTTTTCATCTGGGAACTCTGCCATGCAGGCCATTTTTGCCCAGTCTCTTTCTTATGCTGGATTCATGAACACTGATCTTAACTGAGGCAAGTGAGGTCTGCAATTCTTTGGATGTTATTGTGGGGTCATTTGTGACCTCTTGGATGAGTCGTCACTGTGCTCTTGGGGTAATTTTGGTTGGCCAGACACTCCTGGGAAGGTTCACCACTGTTTTGTGTTTTCGCTATTTGTGAATAATAGCTCTCACTGTGGTTCGCTGGAGTCCCAATGCTTTAGAAATGGCTTTACAACCTTTTCCAGAATGCTACATCTCAAATAATTTGTTTCTCGTTTATTCCAAAATTTCTTTGGATCATGGCATGATGTCTAAGCTTTTGAGGTCTTTTGGTCTGGTTCACTTTGTCAGGCAGTTCCTATTTAAGTGATTTCTTGATTGAGAACAGGAGTAGGAGAAATCCGTCCTGGGTGTGGCTAGGGAATTTGAACTCAGCTTCCCAAAGATGTGATAAATCACAGTTAATTTACGTTTTAAGAGGGGGGCTATCACTTTTTCACACAGGGCCCTGTAGGTTTGGATTTCTTCTTGGCTTAATAATAAAAACCTTCATTTAAAACCTGCATTTTATATTTACTTGTGTTATTTTTGTCTAATATTTAAATTTGTTTGGTGATCTGAAACATGTAAGTTGGACAAATATGCAAAAGAATAGGAAACCAGGAAGAGGGCAAAAACTTTTTCACACAACTATGTATTGGAGGATTGGTTCATGCCTGGGAGGTTCTGCATTGCTTTCTTTTTTTCTTTTCTTTCTTTCTCTCCCCACACTCCAAAGACATGCTGATAGGGAATTTAGATTGTGTGCCCAAATGGGGACAGTGATGATGATGTCTGTAAAGCGCTGAAGGATATGATAGAGCTATATCATAAATAAGTAAAATAGATACAGAAAAGATCCACAGCATTACAGATTTGATGCAAAAAAGAAAAAGATGTCTTATTCATTATTTGGTCATACAGTCTTTCCTGGACTATACAAAGAACATTCCCTCCTGTACACGTCAGGGATTGCCTGTTTCGTGCTTTAGATGTCAGCTCCAAACTGTCTGGATAAAACAGAATTCACAAGCACCTGCCCTGCACAGACGCCTCTCTGAACACACTGCCATCTGTTTGGAATATGACTTGGATGATTGTTTTTTACTAGATGGAATCATAAATCAGCCGAACTCACAACTCTGACCTGATTTCACTATTTTCTAAAATCTATTTTATTGTTTTTTCTAAAATTCATTAGTTAACACTAAGTTATGCCACCACTTTATGACTGGCGGGTTCCATCCTCTAAGTTTGCCATCTATCGAGAGAAAGAAGAAGTCACATTACTAATTTAGGGCTGCATCCCTTTCACTATTTTTACAAGCACAACAGCTCTCCGGTCACCCGCTGTGTAAGAAAATGTCACATCGTCCCTATCCAGCACCATCAACAGACTTGAGATGCCAGACAATTGCTATGCATTCATACATGCATTCATGGCCTTTTGTTCTGGCTATCAGGAAGAGAAGTATGGACACTGGACTACAAAGAAAAATAACGACCCGAAGGAAGTCTATCAGTAACTAATTATGACTATTTATAAATTGTTCTGTTGGAGAAGAAAATACATTAAATCCTCCTACTGATAGATTTAGTAAAATGTAACTTTCAGTTTTAACCATTGATAAAACAGGCTGATACTCTCTGCATGTTATTTAAATTTGCAGCCTACTTAATCGTTTCATTAATTTGTATCTAACTCCTTAATAATGCCTCATAATTGGTCATATGGCAAGGCTCGTTACAGTGTCGATATTGAGTTTTAAGATTTCTACTTCCAGTAGGTGGCACTAGAGTTTTATTCCTCTTCCTCTCTGAAGAGGCTATTTACATATTTAATTTTCCAGAGGAGTATTGCACGGCCTATAAGTCTCCTTACACTGTCATGCCAGGCATGTCACTAAACACAAGGAGAAACATTACCCTTAGAGCCCAACGATTCAATGTTATTAGCTGTGACAATCAGCCCAGCCAGCCAGCTAGCTACTATATACTATGACAGAAGTGCTGTGTTAGCATATCCTTACACTAAATTGCTGGACGGCCTGAACAACAATCCAGCTGAAAAATCATTACTCAGGCTTGAATATGAAACTTGTTTTCAATCTCAGAAATGTCTGCAACAAATTTGCCACATGTGAATATATCATTAGCGTATGATCACACGTGGTGTTTTTGCAGCATTTTCTTACGCAGCTTATATTGTACACACTATTTTTCCTGCAACCTTCCTGTTTTTTTGGAGCAAAAAAAAAATGTTCCAAAACGCCAAATGTGAACTTACCCTTTAAGTTATGGGGCTGACTTACATTGCGTACACAAGTGAACTCCACTCATTACTTCTCTATTGCTTTCTCATTGTAGTTGATATTTCTTATTTTCATTATGAGTTTGTAATCGCAAGGTTTGGCAGAGATCAATTCGTTGCCTTCAGAAATGATCATTTGTTACTCTCATCCTTTATCTCCAGCTATTTCCATTATCATTCCAGCTTGTAAAAGAAGTGGAAAAAAACACTTTGAAAGGTAAAAGTCAGTGGAACATTTCTCGCACATCCTTGTTGAGAAGTTTAGTTTTTCCTGCAATGAATGAATAGAACTGTTACGTATTATATGTATCATTCTTTCCAGATGTTTTACTACTCGGGAAGAACTGATGATCGCACATGGAAAGAATTCATTGAATTAAGTGATACTGCTTAAGAATACACTATGTATATTCATGATTTGCTCAGTCCTCCAACACAGAAAACCTAAGGCAGACACGGATATTATGTAATTAGGCTTTATTATATTAAGTACAGTTTGCAACATTCGACAAATACAGTTTTCCAACTAAATGCGGCTTTTCGAAAAAGGATATTTTGGGCCTTCAATGTTGATTTCCTAGTCTTTATATAAATCATTAGTCTTTAATTGGCTAGGGTCTGATCCCTGACACTCCAGGGCTTTGACACTGCGGCCTCATCATCCTGATGATCTCATAGGCCCCTCTTTGAAATGAAGATCATTAAAGTGTTCTGTTGGATTGTAGCGGGTGTGTCGTCTGGAGCTGCATCACCCGCTACATTTGTATGCAAGTAGAACAGGGGAAAAAAATTTAACTCAACTCATCGCTGACCTCTCCGGCTGCCTTGCTGCTCCTTTTATGCCATACCAGCCTTTTCTTTTTCATCGTAGTGTACCACATCGTTGGTCTCTTCACTATTGCCCAGGATTTGGGCAGCGTCCATACCCTGGACATCATAAGGTGGCAATACTGACATTATGACCTTATGATGAGGCTGTTGGGAGGAATAAAGTTCATTACCTCCTGGCAGTTGGGCTCTCAGTGCAACTTCAGGACACTATTGACTTGCAGATTAAGGCTGGAGTCACACTTAACGTATGAAAAATCGGTCCGAGTCTCCCTGCTGAGAGTCGCACAAGTGTTCTCCGTATGGTCATCCGTGTGTAATGCGTTTGCAATGCGATGATGCGATTTTCTCGCACCTATACATCTGTATGATATGCGTATGGCTGTACATTTCTCAATGATTTTCCCCATTGAATTTAATGGCTCAATAGTCTGAAAAGAGGAAAATGTGTGTGTATTTGTCACAGGCTAGACAAATAGTCCGAGTGGTGTCCAAGTTTTTCTCGCACCCATAGGCTTGCATTGTTGAGTCTCGGACGATATACGCGTACAATCGCAGCATGCTTCAATTTTACACGCACATTGAAAACACCTGAGAAAAAATAGGGTGATGTGAGCTGCCCCATAGATGAATACTGGGCCGAGTGCTATGCGATGTTTTCTCACACAGAAATCATCCGTATTATACGCTAGTGTGACCCTGGCCTAACACCATATCTACAGGCCAATAGAGTTTTTGTACATAACAGGATCCCTTTAATTCAATTTTAACCCCTTACTGCCATCGGAAGGAATAGTACATCCGATGGCAGTATCCACCATTTTGATGTGGGCTCCAGCAGAAATCCCGCATCAAAGATGGGACATGTCAGCTGTTTAGAACAGCTGACATGTGCCCACAATAGGCACGGGTGGAATAGCGATCCATCCGCGCCTATCAACTAGTTAAATGCTGCTGTCAAACTCTGACAGCGGCATTTAACAAGTGCTTCCAGCCGGCCGGCAGGAAATGCGTGCACTGGTGAACCTGTCACATGATTGGGAGTCATCGGTGTGTCGGCAAGACAACCAGAGGTCTCCTTGAGACCTCTATGGCTGTTGATGCCGGATTACTATGAGCGTCACCCTGTGGTCGGCGCTCATAGCAAGTCTGTAATTCTACTACATAGGAGCGATCTGAGCATCGCCTCCATCTGGCAGAGCCGATCAAGTTGTGCCAGCTTCTAGCCTCCCATGGAGGCTATTGAAGCATGCCAAAAGTAGAAAAAAATGTTTTTAAAAATATGAAAAAAATAAAAAAATATAAAAGTTCAAATCACCCTCCTTTTGCGCCTTTTCAAAATAAAACAATAAAAAAAGAAACATACACATATTTGGTATTGCCGCATTCAGAATCACCCGATCTATCAATAAAAAAAGGATTAACCTGATTGCTAAACAGCGTAGCAATAAAAAAAAATAAAAACGCAAGAATTACGTTTTTTTGGTCGCTGTGACATTTCATTAAAATCCAATAAGGGGCGAGCAAAAGATGGTATCAGCACCAAGATGATATCATTAAAAACATCAGCTCGGCGCCCAAATAAGCTGTCACCCAACCCCAGATCATGCAAAATGGAAACGCTACGTGTATCGGAAAATTGCGCAATTTTTTTAAATTTATTTTTTTTCACCACTTGTGAATTATGTTAATATGATTAACATATGTTTAGTTTTACTAGCTTCCATTCTAAATAAAACCAGCAATTTTTCATTACTAGTGTTATCCTGACTATCAGGATTATGGAGGACTATGTGGCAGCAGATTTACTGGTTTTCCGGTTATAATCTACTGCTCATAAATCATTGATTTAGTAAAAGTACAGCAAGCAGCCGAAAAAGTGATACATCATGGTGTCTTTCCTTACCATGTGTTGCTCTCAGATTAGGTGTCAAAAACCTTGTAAAATGCGCAGGGCCATTCATGGTCGAGGGGCTGCGTTCTCATGCCCTGGCAGTCTACAAATAAATTGTGTTCCAGTGTGCTATACCGTGACGGGGTATTACACTTATTTGCCTCCGCTGTCGTCAGTTCTGCATAATCAGGAACGCCGCACACAACTCAGGAGACACCCGGTTCGTTTCAACATTTAACAGTTTACTTGAGTGTTGAAGTACATCAAACTATATAATTTCTTCTTTCAGTACATATTCCGCTTTACTTTAGTTTCTGCCTGAACTACCCCTGCTGTAACAGTTCCTGTCAGCCCCAGGTATTTTTAATCAGGCCTTGCAGTATTACCGAGATTCATAACCTTTCCCTCACATGGTTCCAACTTCCTATGTACGTATGGGGTGGTGGTAGTCGCCATAGGCTTGAGTTCCGGACTTTGCATGAATATCCACAGGGAGCTTGAACTCCCCCAGCATCTTTTTCACACCAACTGACTAAAACCAGGAAGTCGTTGCCTTTTACTGCCCTAATCCCTCCCACTTTGAGCTGGAATAATCATTAACTGTCTATTCACTCTGTCTGCCCCAGCGGTCTGTTGCTTGGCAAATCTAACCTATGCATATACTTCCTATATCTAGTATGCCCACAATTGAATTTTTCCCTTCTAACGTAATCTCTAATTCCTATGCTATGCCTTACACTCTAAACCTTACCCTAGACTTTCCATATATACTATTGATAGTTCACTTTACACATTAATCACACTGCATTACAGTAGCTATCAATTAGTGCCTACAGAACTCAGATTCTCAAATCACATTATTCACAAAATACAATAAAATCATGTCACAACACATATTTAAACACATTCCTTGCAGACATAGTCTTTTGAGGCTGAGGCGCATGACTTCTCCTGTCATATCCCTACAACCTGGTGACAGATTTTGTTTAGGAGTGGCAAGTAGTGAAGAAAAATGGATGCTAAGAAGTAGAAAAGGTAGAGGAAAAGTCTTCAATTTTCTTAAAAGTAATGGTATGATTAACCATTTTTAAAAGCTTCAAGCTTTTACTGTTAAGATAATCAGATTATTAATCAATGCTTACTATTTAATTTTTACCTTAAAGGGGTTTTCAACTAGGAACAATCATTCATGGTTAAAAGGACCAACACACAATTCCCATTGAATACCAGGGAAAAAAAGGGCATGCAAAGAAAAATAAAATGTGCAATATTTTATTAGAACAACAATAAAAGTAGTATGACCACGAAAACTACAATAAACAAGGTAAATCTCAATATACAACAATCACATAATTTTGTGAAGCATTCTTTGAATATGGCCTTATTTTCCCATGATATGAATATATACAATTATGCCAAGCAAATTAAAGTGCAATGAGTGCCAGAAGGCCACAATTTTATGAAAAATGCAAAAATACCAGAGGGCAACAACCATCCATATATAAAATTAACAGTAAAGTGCTAAAGACATACGGCCATATGAAGGCCTAATAGTCACCATACGTAAGGTTATATATAAATACTTCTGGGATGCAATCCTGATATATAATGCTTTGTATGTGTCAGTGTAATACAAGCACATGTACACCACCTTAATAAGGCGAAAAGGACAAATGACCAAATGAACAAATGAAACTTACAGCCTGAGGCTATGTGCACACGTCAGGAATTCTAGCAGAAATGTTCTTGACAAAGCCTGACATTTCTGCCAGAAATCCGCATGCATTTTTGACGTGTTTTTTGCGCGTTTTTTGTGCGTTTTTTTCCAAATGCATAGAATTGCGGGAAAAATGCGGAAAATCCGCAAAATTAATGAACATGCTGCTTTTTTTACCGCAATGCGTTTTTTTCGCGGAAAAAAACGCTCCATGTGCACAAAACATGCAGAATGCATTCTAAATGATAGGATGCATAATGTATGTGTTTTTAATGAGTTTTTATAGTGTTTTTATGGTGAAAAAAACGTGAAAAAACCTGAACATGTGCACATACCCTCAGTGTTTGTCCATCAATTGATGTGTTCACGAGGTTAGTGACAAAAGACATTGAATCATTACCTAATAGCCCTGGGTGGCAATCCAATCTAGATAGAGAAGAGAGATTAGCATTAAAAGAACTTCAGAATCTCAATGATGTGACTATAAAGCAAGCAGATAAGGGGGAAACACCATTATTTGGCCTACCCATATGTATGAAAAACAAGCCGATAAAATATTATCTGTAAAATCATGCTATAAAAAAATGACATTCAATCCATTAACAAAATATCAACAGGAATTGATTATGATTTTGGAAGAAGCGTATGAAAAAGGGATTATATCAAAAAAATTGCTTGACCACGTTGTGAAGTTGCAACCTAAAATGTCCACTTTTTATCTTTTGCCAAAACTGCAAAAGGATCCGGATGATCCTCCAGGAAGGCCAATAGTTTCAGGTAAAGAGAGCCTATGTGAAACAGTATGTAATGTCATTGAATTTTACTTACAACCTTTTGTTTTGGCACTCCCTTCCTACATCAAGGATACAACAGCTGTTCTATGGAGTCTGGATTTAATACAATTGGATGATGATGCAATATTGGTGACTGCTGACGTAGAGGCCCTCTACTCTTCGACTAAACATAGTGATGGCCTTCGTGCAGTCTCCCATTATTTAAATGAAAGTAATTTGGATAAACCATTAGTGGAGTTAATTCTTGTCTTATTGAAACTCGTTTTGGAACATAATGTTTTTATTTTTAATGAAAACATTTTTCTTCAACAGCAAGGTACGGCCATGGGCGCAATTTGCACCCCATCCTATGCATATCTGTTTATGGGTTATTGAGAAAGAGAAATCTTTCAAAATGAGCAGGTAGCAGAAATGGAATTAATACAAGGGTGGAGTCGATATATTGATGACATCCTTTCCATTTGGGAGGGCAGTCATGATCAGTTGACATCTTTAATGGAAAGGTTAAATAATAACAGCTATAATATTAACCTGACCTCTAAATGTGGTAGATCTTTGGATTTTTTGGATCTTCAGATTTTGGTGGCATCTAATGGTTAAATTATCACTGACATTTTCAGGAAACCTACAGCTACTAACACTCTCCTCCATGCCTCATCTGCTCATTTTAAACCACAATTGATGGAATCCCAATAGGACAATTTCTGAGGGTTAAAAAAATCTGCGCTACGGAAAGTAATTATCAGGCTCAGTTTATGGATCTGGTGTGTCATTTCCAGGATCGAGGTTATAGTAAGAGACAAATTAAAAGAGGGTACAGTAGAGCATCTAAAGTCTCAAGAGAGGAACTTTTATACAGTAGAGGAACATCATCTAAAAAACAAAATAATATGAACCAGGTGAGATTCATCACCAATTATAATAAGCAGTGGCCCGAACTAACATCTGTTCTCCACAAGCATTGGAACATCTTGCTAAGTGATCCTGTGTTAAAGAAGATCTTGCCCAGTTATCCAGCCATGGTACCAAAAAGAGCACGTAACTTAAAAACATTCTTATCCATAGTCATTATTCAGGTACAGAGGCAGTTTCCAATGTGTCAGCATTTGGCAGAAATTGATTTTTTCCATGTAAAAATTGAAAAGCATGTAAAAATCATATTAAAAGTCATTCCTTTGTAAATCATGATGGCACTAGAACATAATCAATATGGAAGATTTTACTATCATGCAAAATGTCCCTGCAAGAAGGTGTGCACTGGACTCACAACGCGTGAATTAAAGATACGTACCAGGGAACATGTCCTGGATATTGAGAAGGCTGTCACAGTGGAGGATATCAATACGTTAAAAACTCTACCAAAACATTTTAAATTGTACCATAATTCTAATCCGTGTGGACACAAAATTCAAGCAATTGATCAAGTTATATTGAATAATAGGGGTGGTAACTTGGGGAGAGTTTTAGCTCAGAGGGAAAGTAGATGGACATATCAACTTGGCACTCTTGCACCACAAGGGCGTAATGAAACCATGGGTTTTAGGTCTTTCTTATAGGCACTTTAATATGATTTGTGCAGACCCATATGGCCTTTGATTTCCCTCTGTTTCTTTTCTTTGTTCATCTTTTCATCCCCCCCTCCCCCTTCCTTTTTTGGTTTAGTTTTCCAATTTACACCTATTTGCAGCTTTTAGTGTGTGTGTTTGTCTGTTGATTTTAATTATGTAAGTTTCATTTGTTCATTTGTCCTTTTCACCTTATTAAGGTGGTGTACATGTGCTTGTGCTACACTGACACATACATAGCATTATATATAAGGATTGCATCCCAGGAGTATTTATATATAACTTTACGTATGGTCAGGCCTTCATATGGCCGTATGTCTTTAGCACTTTTTGCACTTTACTGTTAATTTTATATATGGGTTCCATGGATGGTTGTTGCCCTCTGGTATTTTTGCATTTTTCATAAAATTGTGGCTTTCTGGCATTCCTTGCACTTTAATTTGCTTGGCATAATTGTATATATTCATATCATGGGAATATAAGGCCATATTCAAAGAATGCTTCACAAAATTTTGTGTACATTTTTTACTACCTTTAGCTGCTTTGTTTTTAATTGAGATTTACCTTGTTTATTGTAGTTTTTGTGGTCATACTACTTTTATCTTTGTTCTAATAAAATATTGCACATTTTATTTTTTTTTTGCATGCCCTTTTTTTCCTGGTATTCAATGGAAATTGTGTATTGGTTTTCATGATCTTTGAGGCTTTATTATTTGATTAAGGATATTTGTTATACATGGTTAAAAGGACTCTTGACTACAGGGCATCCTGCCACTGGGAACCCAGCTAATCATTGGTTAAAAGAAATGCATTATTTGCTACATTTATACTTCCTTTTTCAGCAAATTGGCAGAAATTGTTAGCAAAGGGAACAATTGTTTGGTTGAAAAGTTAGGTTTTATGGGATCACAAATAGATATGGGTCACCCAGAATCGTAGAGTTTGGGGTCCGTACCAGACATCTAGTCCGAAAGTCTGTGTTACTGTTCAGGTTCGGCAGCCTGATCAAAGCTTGTTGAATGGCTGTAGCACAGCCAATCAACAAGCTTTTCCTGTATGGGCACATCCGGCCCCATCACAGCCATGCCAAGTATTGTGCAAAAAAAAAAAAAAAGACATGCGGTCTTCCCTATTCATGATAACAGGTGTAGATAAAGTTGATGTCTGCATTACTGTTATTACCCCTCAGCAATGCAACCAGAAGTAGCAGAGTTGGGATTCGTCGTGGGATATCAGCATTATGAATTATTGGCAGACAGGTGAGGATTAGTTTTAATTTTAATTTTTGTTTTTATGTTAATAAATGGGAAAAAGAGGGGATTTGTCTAGGAGTGTTTTGTTCTATAAAAAAAAAATATTTATGTGTGTGTCTTTATTAATTTTCACTATCAGGTTAGTAATGGGGGTGTCTTAAACTCACCTTTTCCATTACTAACACTTGGGCTTAATGTCAGCTAATATTACAAAGCTGTCATCAACCCCAAAACCATTACCCCACTCGCCATTTCTGGAGCAGTTAAGAGCTGATATTATTTGAGGGGGCCAATATCCATGGCCCCTTACCAGGCAATTAATATCACCCCGTTGCTGTCTTTTTAACCTTTGCTGGTTATTAAAAATAGGAGGACCCCACACAGTTTTTAGAAAAATTTTATTTAAACAATTAAAAAAAACTCTTGGAGTCCCACCTCATTTTTTATAACCAGCCAAGTTAAAGCAGACAGCTAAGGGCTGACATTAATAGTTTGGAAAGGGGCCATGTATTTTGCCCTCTCCTAAACTAATAACATCAGCCATAAGCTGCCCTAGAAATGGTGCATCCATTAGATACGTCAATTCTGGTGCTTTGCTTGGCTGTTCCCGCTTGCCCTGGTGCGTTGGCAAGCAGGGTAATATTTGGCAGTTGATCTCAGCTTTGTAATATCAGCTGACACAAAGCCCAGGGGTTAGTAATGGAGAGACGTTTATCAGACACCCCCATTACTAACCCTATAATCAAAGTAAGAATGACACACAGAAAAGTCCTTTAATTGAACAAAACACCCACCAACATATACCTTCTTTTACCCATTTATTACCATAAAATTAAAACTAAAAAATCTAATTAATCCTCACCTGTCCACAGATAATCTACTATATAATTGTCTAAGGGTCACTTCCGTATTTCTGTCTGTCCTTCTGTCTGTCACGGATATTCATTGGTGGTAGCCTCTGTCTGTCATTGAATCAAAGTCGCTGATTGGTCTCGCCAGCTGCCTGTCATGCCTGCCGCGACCAATCAGCGATGGCCACAGTCCGATTGATCCCTCCCTACTCCCCTGCAGTCAGTGCCCGGCGCCCGCTCCATACTCCCCGCAGTCATGGCTCACACATAGTTAATGCCAGCGGTAACGGACCGCGCTATGCCGCGGGTAACTCACTCCGTTACCGCCGCTATTAACCCTGTGTGACCAAGTTTTTACTATTGATGCTGGCTATGCAGCCTCAATAGTAAAAACATCTAATGTTTAAAATACTAAAAGAAATAAAAAATCATTATATACTCACCTTCCGCCGCCTTTCCCGCTCCTAGCAACGCTCCGGTGACCGGTCCCTGCAATCGGCAGGTTTCGCTGCTAAGGATGGTATGTGACAAGGACCTGTCATGACGTCACGGTCATGTGACTGCGACTTCATCACAGGTCCTGCGCGCCTGCCCGAGAAGGACCCGCCATGATGTCACGGTCATGTGACCGCGACATCATCACACCCTGGGACCGGAAGCTGCCGCCTGCACCGCACACAGGTGACAGAACTACAAGGGGCCTCGGAAGGTGAGTATATGTTTATTTTTTATTTTGTAACCTGTGACATATGTGGCTGGACAATATACTACGTAGCTGGCAATATACTACGTGACTGGCCAATATACTACGTGGCTGGGCAATATACTACATAACTGAGCAATATACTACGTCACTGGGCAATATACTACGTAACTAAGCAATTAACTACATGGCTGGGCAATTTACTACGTCACTGGGCAATATACTACGTAACTGGGCAATATACTACGTGGCTGGGCAATATACTATGTGGCTCTGTGCTGTATACTACGTCACTGGGCAATATACTACGTCACTGTGCAATATACTACGTAACTGGGCAATATACTACGTGGCTGGGCAATATACTACGTCACTGGGCAATATACTACGTGGGCTGTGCAATATACTACGTGGCTGGGCAATATACTACGTGGGCTGTACAATATACTACGTGGACATGCATATTCTAGAATACCCAATGCGTTAGAATCAGGCCACCATTTAGTCCATAATAATGAGGCCTAACGACTTTCCCCAACTCTGCTACATTCAGTGTATGAATCCATGCACTGGAGCATCAGCTACTGCCAGATGTCATGCTGCGCTCCACGAGACCCGGCTCCTGTAAACTAAGGTAACATCATTAAGGTTATCTCAATTCACAGTTCCCAGCTCTCATTTTGGAAGCGCCACTGTGAACTGGGATAACATTACTAAGGCCACTGCTCACAGCTTGAGAATTTTCTCACAATGTGAGCGGTGATGTCAGTAAGGTTATGTCAGTTCTCAGGTGCTGGTTCTCACAAGGGCAATGCGGGAAGTGGACTGATGAGCATTCACTCATAAGTTCAGCATTTGCGCTGCCTTCATGAGAACAGGCCATTGTGAAATGAGATAACCTCAGTAAGGTTATGTCAGTTCATAGTGGCTTTTTCTCACAAGGGCAGCGTGAGTGCGGGTCTAATAAGAACGGCACTCAACAGTCCGACACTTGCACTGCCCTCATGAGAAGTGGCCAATTTGAACTGAGATAACCTTAATAATGTCACCTCAGTTGACAGCAGCTGGGTCTTGTGGAGCACAGCACAACAGCCATCAGTTGCTGCTACTCCAGTGTATGGAGCTGCGTTCTTTAAATGGAGCTCCATACACTGGATGTAACAGAGTTGGGGATCATCGTGGGACCTCATTATTATGGATTAATTGCAGACAGGTAAGCATAAGTTTAACTTTTTTTTAACGTTAATGGAAAAAAGAGGGAATTTACTGTGGAGTTTTTTGCTCCATTAAAGGACTTTATTTCTGTGTGTGTGTCTTTATTACTTTTCACTACAGGGTTAGTAATGGGGGTGTCTAATAGACACTTCTCTATTACAAACCCTGGGTCTTGATATCAATGGATATAAAACCGCTGACATCAACCCCAAAACCATCACCCTACTGGCCAACGCACCAGGGCAAGTGGGAAGAGCAGAAGCTAAGCACTAGAAATATCACATCTAATAGATATGCAATTTCTTGGGCAGCTGAGGGCTGGTGTTTTTAGTCTGGGAGGATACCAATATCCATTGCCCCTTCCCAGCCTACTAATATCAGCCTGCAGCTGTCTGTTAAGCCTTTGCTGATTATTATTCATTTTAATAGCCAGTAAAGACTATTCAGACAGCTGTGAACTGATTTTAATAGGCTGGAAACCTTTATGGATATTGTCTCCTTCCCAGAATTATAACACCAGCCCCCAGTTCTCTGCTTTCCTTCGACTGGGTATTAAAATAAGGGGGACCCCATGCAATTTTTTCTTTTATTTATTAGTTAAATATTTGTACAGTAGCTACACATGCACTGCACTAATTTTATATCAGACTGACACCTTTATTACTATGCACAGGCGCCAGCTAGTGAATACTCTTATCAGTGATGCCTGCTATCAGCTAGACCAGGCATACGCTGATGTGAGTAGTACTCATCAGTCAACGCCTGACCGTCGGTAACCTTTTCACCGTTGGTCACAGCTGCTGGCTCACATACTGTCATCTGTGTGACAGCCTGGGAACCGCAATGCTGTGGTCCGTGGTAACATCAGTAAAGTTACCACCGATTAGAGCTGGTGTTTCCAACACTGTCACACAGATGACAGCATGGGAGCCGCAAGATGTTTGGGTCCCCATTCATTTGAATGGGGTCATGGTTCTGGATCAAGTTTGGGTACTGTTCTGGTACCGAACCAAATTTTTTTTTAAATTTGGCAGAACCCAAAGGACCTCAACATCCACGGGTCCACCCATCCCTAATCAGAAATCCTCCATATGGAGGTAGCTGCTCCTGGTATGCACCTATTCACACTAGTTTGGATGTGCCAGTCATTTTTCTGTCATTTCTATGTTAGCATACTGACTGAGCACTCCTCCCTTCACCATCTGGTTTTTAAATACATCTAATCACACTTGGTTCCGGCCAACCCATATGTAGGCTTTGCTGAGAGAGGTGTCCATATTCACCCAAGCATACAGACATTAGCCTTCGGTAAGTGTTCACATTTGGACAGGGAGGTCAGGTACCCATCAGTTTAATGAGACCACCTTGACGATGGTTGATGGGCTCACACTATTTGGCCAAATTCTGTGCTAAGCGTCTCAAAATTTTTTTTTCCTAATGTTCAAAAAGCCATTTTGCTATTCATATTTCATGTATTTCATATTCGACATGCTTTGACACGATAGAGTGCAACCTTTTTTTGTATATCATATACGGAGGTAGCTGCTCCTGGTATGCACCTATTCACACTAGTTTGGATGTGCCAGTCATTTTTCTGTCATTTCTATGTTAGCTTACTGACTGAGCACTCCTCCCTTCACCATCTGGTTTTTAAATACACCTATCACACTTGGTTCCGGCCAACCCATATGTAGGCTTTGCTGAGAGAGGTGTCCATATTCACCCAAGCATACAGACATTAGCCTTCGGTAAGTGTTCACATTTGGACAGGGAGGTCAGGAACCCATCAGATTAATGAGACCACCTTGACGATGGTTGATGGGCTCACACTATTTGGCCAAATTCTGTGCAAAGCGTCTCATAAATATTTTTCCTAATGTTCAAAAAGCCATTTTGCTATTCATATTTCATGTATTTCATATTCGACATGCTTTGACACGATAGAGTGCAACCTTTCTTTGTATATTGCATATGGAGGAAGCTGCTCCTGGTATGCACCTATTCACACTAGTTCGGATGTGCCAGTCGTTTTTCTGTCATTTCTCAGTTACAGATAGTGACATACAGCTGATTTTCTTTCTTATGGAATCATTCACTTTTCCTGTCTTTTCCATCTGGGCCAGACTGACATGACAGCTTCTTCCAGCCAGGACTCTGCAGATATTACAATAAGGCACATTTGAATTCTCCCATTTCCAGCACTGTCCACATCTATTCCCAACCTGCACAAAACCCTCATCCTGCTGATATCCCAATGCTGGAATGCTGCTGCTGTATGTGTCCCAATTAATGCACATACTGTGTGGTACAATAATTAGAGATGGGTGGACACCTGGATGCTCGGGTTCGGCTGAACAGTTACAAAAAGTTCAGGTTCGGGTACTAGAACAGTACCCAGACCTAAACCCGGACCTCATTCACTTGAATCGGGGCCCAAACATCCAGGGTTTGCTGCTCTGTAATGTGCAAGACAACAAAGCAAATACTGCTTCTGATCGGAGATTAAATCATCCCCGACGGTCAGAGAGCAGCGGTTCCCACACTGTCAAAAGACAGTGTGAGCTCTCAGCTGTGACCGGAGGTATGAAGTTTACCTCCAGTCACTGGTGTCAGCTAATGGGACAACTGCTCCCAGCATCCGACACCTGCTGCCGCTAATAACAGCAAGAGCAGTAGCGGCGGATGGGAGTATTCATCAGCCGCACCTGCGCTGCAAATAAATAATTAAAAAAAAAAAACGGCTTGTGTTCCCCTGTATTTTTGCTAACCAGCCAGGCAAAACTCAAAGCTGGGGGCTGCAACCCTCAGCTGTCAGCTTCAGCAAGGCTTGTTATCAAGAATAGAGGGGTCCCCACGCCGTAGTGTTTAATTATTTAAATAAATAATTTTAAAAAACGGTGTGGGGTTCCACCCATTTTTGACAACCAACCTTGCTAAAGCAGACAGCTGGGGCTGGTATTCTCAGGCTGGTAAGGGGATAATGGATATTGCCCCCCCCTAGCCTAAAAATGACAGTCTGCAGCTGCCCAGAAAAGGCACATCTATTAGATGAGCCAATTCTGGAGCTTTAGAAGTGGCAAGTGGGGTGGGTTAATATTTGTGGGGTTGATGTCACCTTTGTATTGTCAGGTGACATCAAGCCCACGGCTTAGTAATGGAGAGGCGTCTATAAGACATTCTATAGTTATATGGTAAATACACAAATAAAGGTAAATAAAGTCCTTTAATTGAAAGAAAGACACAGACTCCTTTAATAATCTTAATTAAACCTTACCTATGACCTCACCTAATTCCATCGAAGCCCTCGATCTCCTGCAATAAAACTAAAATAAAAAAACAACAATATACCATACCTGCCTTTCGCTCTGTCCCACGCGTAATTCATGTCTGGGGGATAAACAGTTTTCAACCTGGACGGTGCCAAGATGCGACAGTCCAGGCTGAGAACCACTGGTGACTGAACTGCTGCGAGCGCAGCCTCAGTGACCGGTGGTGACGTCATTGAGGCTGCTGGTGGGGATCTCACCAAGGTCACCACAGTTCAGCCCGGCTGGGAACGGAGCCTCAGTGACCAGACGTAACCTCAATTACGTGACTAGCGCTCACTGAGGCTGCGCTACAGGGCAAGTGGGAAGAGCTATCAAATCACTAGAATTGCCAGATCTAATAAATGTGCCTTTTCTGGGCAGCTGTGGGCTGCTATTTTTAGGCTGCGGGACCAATATCCATGGCCCCTTACCAGCTTGAGAATACCAGCCCCATAGCTGTCTGCTTTAGCAAGGTTGATTGTCAAAAATGGGGAGGACCCCATGCTGTTTTTTTAAATTATTTAAATAATTAAAAACTATGGCCTGGGGACCCATCTATTTTAGATAACTAGCCTTGCTGAAGCTGAGAGTTGAGGGTTGCAGCCTCCAGCTGTGACTTTTTCCTGGCTGGTTAGCAAAAACACAGGGGAACCTAAGCCTTTTTTTTTAAATTATTTATTTGCTCCTGCTCTTGCTGTTATTAGCGGCAGCAGGTGTCGGATAATGGGATCAGTAGTCCCATCAGCTGACACCAGTGACCAGAGGTAAACTTTATAACTCTGATCATGGCTTTCTGACCGGCAGTGATGATTTCATCGCCGATGAGAAACTGTGTTTGCCGCGCTGCCGTGCACATGACAGCGTGGCAAACAACCTGTGTTTGGGCAGCCGAACCTGAACAGTAACACGGACTTCATGGTGAAGTCCATGTTCGATGTCCATGACCGAACAGTAGGTGTTCGGAACGGACGCTGAACTTTACTGTTCAGGTTAGCCCATCCCTAACAATAATGGCTCAGCCTCATATAGTAATGCCACCTATGCGCCCTTTTTCATAGTAATAATTCCTCTTTTGTGCTCTCTAGATGGTAAAATTGCTGCCTAGAAAATAATAATGCCTTGTGCTGGTGCTCTCCACAGTTTTCCCTAGAAAGTAATAGTACTCCATATGTAACTTTGATGGTCACAATACTCTGAATGTCCCTTTAACAGTAATGCTTAAAGTGGTTTTCCCACAAACAAAAGTTTATTTTAATTAATTGATCTTGGAATAATAATAATTTCCACATTTGGATATGTTTACATAAAATGTTAATGTGCTGAGATAACCTTATAAATGTACCCCTGCTATGTACTGTGTATTGTCTGGAATATGGTCTGACATACTACAAACCTCAGCTCCAGGGCAGGGGAGGAAGAAAAAGAGTATACAGGTATAACAGCAGGGAATCACAATTGATTCTTTCTTCGAAATGAAACATTGGTTTACAAAACAGGAAGGGATTATCTCAGCACAGGAACATTTTTTTTTTAAACACATCCAATTGTGGAAGTTATTATTCCAAAATCTACTGATTACAATGAGCCCCCTTTAAGTGTTTACTTAACATTTAATAAAGGCCCCTAAGTTCAGCTCCCCTTTTTACGGTATTGCGCCATCATCGCTCCCTTATACACAGCATGATGATCCACAGCTTCCCTATACAACATATGATGTCCTCACTGCTTCCCTACACACAGTATAGTGAGCCTACAGCTCCCCTATACACTATATGATGTCCCCATTGCTCCCTTATACACAGTATGATGAGCTCACAGTCCCCCTATACACAGTATTATGGGCCCACAGCTCCCTTATACACAATATAATCCTGACAGAGCTGCACTACAGAAAGTATAATGCCCCCTTAGAACTCTCCTATAATCTGTATAATGGGTCAGTAACTCCCCTATACACAGTATAATGCCCCCACAGATTCCATATGCACAGTATGGTGGGCCCACAGCTATCTTATATACATTTTGATGGCCACAGCTCCCATACATACAGTATGATGTCAACCTGAGTTACCCTATACATAGAATGATGTCCCACTTCTACCCCCAAACATAGAATAATGATCCCCACAGTAGTTATCACCCTTTATGATGGCCCTCACAATGTATATTGGCCCCAAAAATAGCACCCACACTATATAATGGACCCCAATGTATAATGTCCCCCACAGTAGCCCCACAATATTTATTGGTCCTCACAGTATCCCCTAAACTGTATAATGGCCATCACACTTCATAATAGTCACCACAGTAGTCCCCACACTGTATGACGGCCCTAATCTGTATAATGACCTTAATATTGGCTCCCACACTGTATAATGGAGACCACATTTTATGAAGGCCCCCATACAGTAGTCCCCACACTGTATATCGACTCCCACATTGTATGATGGCCCTCTCTTTAGCTCCCACTTTGCATAATGGCTCCCACACTGCATGATGGCCCCACAGTAGTTCTCATATTATACAGTGGGTATGGAAAGTATTCAGACTGCTTTAAATTTTTCACTCTTTGTTTCATTACAGCCATTTGGTAAATTCAAAAAAGTTCATTTTTTTTCTCATTAATGTACACTCTGCACCCAATCTTGACTGAAAAAAAATAAATGTAAAAATGTTTGCAAATTTATTAAAAAAGAAAAACTGAAATATCACATCGTCATAAGTACTCAGACCCTTTGTTCAGTATTGAGTAGAAGCACCCTTTTGAGCTAGTACAGCCATGAGTCTTCTTGGGAATGATGAATCAAGTTTTTCACACCTGGATTTGGGGATCCTCTTCCATTCTTCCTTGCAGATCCTCTCCAGTTCCGTCAGGTTGGATGGTGAACGTTGGTGGACAGCCATTTTCAGGTCTCTCCAGAGATGCTCAATTGGGTTTAGGTCAGGGCTCTGGCTGGGCCAGTCAAGAGTGGTCACAGAGATGTTCTGAAGCCACTCCTTTGTTATTTTAGCTTCGGCCAAGTCTGAGGTCCAGAGCACTCTGGAAGCGGTTTTCATCCAGGATATCCGCATTCATGTTTCCTTCAATGGACAAGCTGATGTCCTGTCCCTGCAGCTGAAAAACACTCCCATAGCATAATACTGTGGTATTGTGTTGGGCAGGTGATGAGCAGTGCCTGATTTTCTACACACATAACACTTAGAATTATCACCAAAAAGGTCTATCTTCGACTCATCAGACCAGAGAATCTTATTTCTCATAGTCTGGGAGCCCTTCATGTGTTTTTAGCAAACTCTATGCGGGCTTTCATATGTCTTGCACTGCGAAGAGGCTTCCGTCGGGCCAATCTGCCATAAAGGCCCGACTGGTGGAGAGCTGCAGTGATAGTTGACTTTGTGGAACTTTCTCCCATCTTCCTACTGCATCTCTGGAGCTCAGCCACAGTGATCTTGGGGTTCTTCTTTACCTCTTTCACCAAGGCTCTTCTCCCACAATTGCTCAGTTTAGCTGGATGGCCAGATATAGGAAGACTTCTGGTGGTCCCAAATTTCTTCCATTTAAGGATTATGGAGGCCAGATCTGTGCCTTGTCACAATTCTGTCTCTGAGCTCCTTGGCCAGTTCCTTTGACCTCATGATTCTCATTTGGTCTGACATGCACTGTGAGCAGTAAGGTCTTATATTGACAGGTGTGTGCTTTTCCAAATCAAGTTCTATCAGTTTAATTAAACACAGCTAGACTCCAATGAAGGAGTAGAACCATCACAAGGAAATGGACAGCATGTGACTTAAATATGAGTGTCTGAGCAAAGTATCTGAATACTTATGACCATGTGATATTTCAGTTTTTCTTTTTTAATAAATTTGCAAAAATGTTTACATCTCTGTTTTTTTCAGTCAAGGTGGGATGCACATTAATGAGAAAAAAAATGAACCTTTTTGAATTTACCAAATGGCTGTAATCAAACAAAGAGTGAAAAATGTAAAGGGGTCTGAATACTTTCCATACCCACTGTATAATGGCCACCACATTAGCTCCCCAGCTGTATAATGGACTCACTCTTTATGAGGGGCACACATAATGAAGGTCTCTTAAATAGTCTCTACAATGTATGAGACCCCCCTCACTGTGTGATAGTGCAGCGTCCCAGAGTCCTGGTCGTTGCAGTACTGACGCTCCGCCACTAAGGGGAGTGATGGTACGTCTGATGGCACCTAAGGAGTTCACCTGACCAGGTATCACAGTCACACATTACACTTCACACTATGTATTAGGC
The DNA here is from genome assembly GCF_051348905.1 of Ranitomeya variabilis. Classification (NCBI taxonomy): domain Eukaryota; kingdom Metazoa; phylum Chordata; class Amphibia; order Anura; family Dendrobatidae; genus Ranitomeya; species Ranitomeya variabilis. The sequence goes on along the minus strand of NC_135232.1, from coordinate 460,295,919 downwards.
CACTCCTCACAATCTGGCAAAACTGGGGGTTGGATAGGAAGTTAGGGAGAAGCTGACTGGGTTTTGCACAGGCAACATCCTGTGGCAGAGGGTGTTGCGAGGAAGATTCAGGGGGGTCTCTGTCAGGGGTGGGATCCTGACAGCGGCCTAGCGAAAAGGACAGAATGTTACGGAACCGCTCCTGCACTTCATTGCGGCGGCATCTTAAGAAAGGATAAGAAGCGAGGTTTATTGTGGAGAAGTGAGAAACGAGATCACAGCACAAAGGAGAATAGAACCAGTAGGAGTCGTGCCTTAAGATCGTGGAACATCCTACTGAGGCGCGTAGCCGGTGGCCGGAACACCGAGGAAGTATTGGGCTCCAAGCATTACTTCAAACAGTGGCAGGACAGTTAATTATAGGTTGGCTGTCTCACCTAAATCACTTAAGCAGACATAGGAGGCAATTGTGGGAGAGTGGCGTCTCTAGGGTCCCAGAATAACTCCAGGCCTACCCGTCATACGGTGCATCCTAGCCAAATCATCTGGGGGAGGGTGAGAAAGAACATCAGAAACAGAAAGAACAGTTGTGAGGACTATCCCATGGTGCTCAGCAGGGAGGTACTACAACACCCAGGCGCTAGAAGGTAGGCACTGATTTCCACCTGCAAAGGGAACTCTGGATGTGCCTTCGGACCGGCCGGTCTCAGCCAGCCCTGTTAGCAGTGCTCTGGATTGCAGATCCTGAAGCCTTCAGTAAAGAGGTAAAGAGACTGCAACCCTGTGTCCTCGTTATTCATCGCACCTTGCACCACGCACCATCATCACATCTTTCATTGGACGCCCCTTAGCAGGGTCACGGACCGGGTCTAGCCACCGTGACAACCCCAGGACCGAGACAGAGAGGCCCGGTACCGAGTGCCCCGCGGCCCTGCATCTTGGGGCGCTCCAACTTGGCGTCACGAACAGGATCTACTTAAGCCTGAAGAATCAGGTCATGTGTGCCTTGGAACTGTGTCTGAATTGTGCTTGAACTGTGACTTATTGCAAAAACTGTGTATTGCTATTGCCGCCAAAGATTCCTGCCCAAACCTCCGCCATTGCAGCGCCACCAGGAGCGCAGAGGAAGAAGAAGGGCGTGCCATGGGAGGAGACTATCAAAGCTGCGCCAAAAGTGGCGACCGCCCCCTCCGACTACTGCTGCAAGATGATGACCTGCCCTGAAGCAGAGGAGAACCGCCCCCCAGATTGCAACGGCGGGAACCAAGACAAGAAGGAGCCCCACCTCGGAGAAATGGCGGAGCCAGGTGCATGTGCAGCTACCGACCTCGAGACCGCGAAGGTGACCAGCGAGTACCTGAACGACGACGGAGTGATCCCAGATTATCCCCACTGGCCAGAAGCGGGTCCGAACTCACCACAGCTGAAGGACCTGAACTTCTCAGAGCCGCAGTAGGGGGAGCTGAGTCAACCTATCCCGGACATGGAGCAGGCCAATGCGAAGCAATGGAAGTCAGAGTTGTGTCAGGAGGACACCTTGGAAGAGCCGCGGTCCGAGCCGCAGCCGACTCCAGTGTCCTCATCAGTGGAACAGATCGGCATTGGTGGAACCACATCAGACGCAGGTATGGAATGCGCCCCTTCTCTCCCGACCTATCCTGCTTCCATGACTGCTCCCCGTCCCGACAATGACCGATTCTTCTCCCCCGAGTTGGTAGTGATAACCCCGATACTATGGAGAAGCTGGTGCCTCCGTTACCGACAACTATGGGAGAACCGCTAGATGTGAGCTGGGAGGGGGTGATCTTCCAATGGGATACCCCGAGGATTGGGCCAGACGGGGCCAGGCAGGAGGGCCTCAGCATTGCTGTGCTCACCTGGGAACAGTATAAACAATGCTTAATTCTACACTGGAAAAACCGAAAAGAGACCGAACAAAGTGACCCACCGAGAGTACAAAACCCAAAGACTGCACGCGGTAAGAAGGACTTGGTAAAACGGGGGACTGTACTAGCCTTTCACCCGAAACGGGGTTGGGGCTCTATACAAGAACCGGGACTGCCGACTGAAATCTTCTTTACCAGCTACAATGTGAAGACCCCGTTCCGCAATAGATGTGACAATCAGCTACTAAGCAAAGGGGACCAGGTGATCTACACTCGCCATCGGAGTGGGCAGGGGTGGTGTGCTCGAGATGTCCAGCGATGCGAGCCTGCAGTAGGCCCACCTGCTGTCCCGACTACGACTAACCCTGATTTGACCAACTCTACCACTATCACTACGGTGTGCATTATCGCTGCTACTGAACTTGCAACCAAAGCCGACATTCGAATCCAGATGCCGGGTGACCTGACCGCACCTGGGAGACCAACCAATGACACCGACCCCACATCAGCCGGGAACAAAGAACCGCAGCCCTACTGGTCAGGAGGTGTTTGCCACCAGCTGCTGCGGTGTAACATACTGTGAGACTAGACCTCAGAGCCATGAGGATGTAAATAGTTCTTTGTTTGTCTTCCTGATGTTTTGCTGCTTTAAACCCGACCAGGGTTATTCTTAAAGGGATCCCTTTGTTTACCCGGGATCTCTATTGTTTTTTGCTTTTTGTTTTTTTTTTTGTTCGTCATTGTTTACAAAGACTGCTGAATCATGGACGGTGAATGGTTCACAAACTGTGTTGTAAATAGTTTGCACCTTCTTAAAGGTGCCCCCTACTGGCTTTACAAAATGGAGAGCTTTTTGAAGAGACTGTTCCTGAATACAGCGCAGAAGTTCTTGCCTTAAAACGGACTTGAAGATAGAGAGTCTGCACTACATCAAAGAGACTTGGGTCCCTCTTAAAGGGAATGTTCACGTGTTGCACTTAAGTATGATGTTGCCTTAAGAAAAAGTTGGATTATAATAATATTTACATAGGAATAGTATGTAGTTAGTTAGATAGCAATATGAATTGTTTAATGATGTTACTAGAGATTGAGGACAGGAAAGAGTTGAAAGCCGAATTTCAATAAAGTGAACCCGTAGGGGTTAGTGAGTCCTCCTGGAAACCATAGAGAGATGGTTAATTGATCTTGTACTGTGAATAAAAATTGAGCTAATAGAAGAAAAGAGGCAGTAGGCCCGGACGAGTAGCCAGGCGGTCCTGCATGTTCAAAGTAAAAGTGTTGTATTTAGAAAATAAAGACAAAGTTAATTTATATCTTAGAGTTTTATAGTAGGCCTTTAGTGGGTTCAGCTTATACGCCCTTAAAGGAAAAGTTAAATTATTGTTCAAAATTTGCACTTAGTAGATAGAATACCGGGCTGGGTAATGATGGTTATTTATAGTCGAGTTAGTCATAAGTGTTATTTATAACCTTGAGTAAAAATGTAAATATGTTTCTGTTTGTAACGTTCAAGTGTCCTCACCTCCCATAAAGGGAAGCACTGTTAAATTTACTTGTTCATTGCATTTCAAAATTTTGTATGTCTTTTGCTAACATGTATTTTTGTTCTTCTTCCCAGTCCGGGAGTACTGGATTTAACCGGGGGGGAGTGCAGCGCCCAAGAGTCCTGGTCGTTGCAGTACTGATGCTCTGCCACTAAGGGGAGTGATGGTACGTCTGATGGCACCTAAGGAGTTCACCTGACCAGGTATCACAGTCACACATTACACTTCACACTCTGGCCACCAGGGGGAGCAAAGGGTTCTATGTATTAGGCCACTCCTCACAATCTGGTAAAACTGGGGGTTGGATAGGAAGTTAGGGAGAAGCTGACTGGGTTTTGCCCAGGCAACATCCTGTGGCAGAGGGTGTTGCGGGGAAGATTCAGGGGGGTCTCTGTCAGGGGTGGGATCCTGACAGCGGCCTAGCGAAAAGGACAGAATGTTACGGAACCGCTCCTGCACTTCATTGCGGCGGTATCTTAAGAAAGGATAAGAAGCGAGGTTTATTGTGGAGAAGTGAGAAACGAGATCACAGCACAAAGGAGAATAGAACCAGTAGGAGTCGTGCCTTAAGATCGTGGCAACATCCTACTGAGGCGCGTAGCCGGTGGCCGGAACGCCGAGGAAGTATTGGGCTCCAAGCATTACTTCAAACAGAGGCAGGACAGTTAATTATAGGTTGGCTGTCTCACCTAAATCACCTAAGCAGGCATAGGAGGCAATTGTGGGAGAGGGGCGTCTCTAGGGTCCCAGAATAACTCCAGGCCTACCCATCATACGGGTGCGTCCTAGCCAAATCATCTGGGGGACGGAGAGAAAGAACATCAGAAACAGAAACAACAGTTGTGAGGACTATCCCGTGGTGCTCAGCAGGGAGGTACTACAACACCCAGGCGCTAGAAGGTAGGCACTGATTTCCACCTGCAAAGGGAACTCTGGATGTGCCTTCGGACCGGCCGGTCTCAGCCAGCCCTGTTAGCAGTGCTCTGGATTGCGGATCCTGAAGCCTTCAGTAAAGAGGTAAAGAGACTGCAACCCTGTGTCCTCGTTATTCATCGCACCTTGCACCACGCACCATCATCACATCTTTCACTGGACGCCCCTTAGCAGGGTCACGGACCGGGTCTAGCCACCGTGACAACCCCAGGACCGAGACAGAGAGGCCCGGTACCGAGTGCCCCGCGGCCCTGCATCTGGGGGCGCTCCAATAGTCCATCATACTTTTTGGTGTCTCCACAGTCACACCACAAGTATTAATTAAAATAATAAACATCATATATTCACCTAATCAAGGATCCTGACTAGTCCATCAGCAATACCAAGAGGTACCAATGCACTAAAATCATCGTTAAGTGTCCAAGTGCAATGATGTCTTTGCACTGGGACACTGAAGTTTGGTGCGTCCACTAGCGCCTCAGTCACTGCATCATCCTGCCGTTCTGTAGACCACAGACTAAAGAGAACAGCTGTCTATAAAACGGAGAACAATAGTGCAGGAGTATCATGTCCCCCTGCTCTACTGCAGGTAATTAGCATTCTGACACCGTGCGGCTCCCGCACTGCGAACCCCACTGCCTGAAGGAAATTAATTTTATTCCTCCCAGCAGGTTTTCTCTTCCAGTCATAGTGGTGGGCTGGCATGGTTTCAGTAACCGCTCAGTGTATAGAGATCGGTGGCTGTAACTGCTCCCAGCCACTGACTGACAGCCAGCTCAGCACCCACTACCACCTAGTAGCTACGCTACTGGTGCTCCTATAAACAATAATGCTTAAGTGCCCACTTAATAATTAATAATGTCTCTCCTATGCCCTCCATGTAAAGTAATAATGGCTGCAGTATCGCTCATGTGAGCAGGTGGTCATGTGATGACTAGACTGTTTAGACTCTTTTGACTTTTCTCAATTCTCTTCTATTGGGAAAAGTCAAAACTTTCTAGTTGGTATATGCAAATAGCAAACATGTGGTCACATGACCACCTGATAAAGCCAGTGGTATTGGGGACTCATGATGACAGCGGGCGCACCGTTATGATTTGGAAGTCTGCAGTCGTATAAAGTGACTGCAGACATTTATCCAAAGCCTTTAATAGCTTTATAATAATAAAATGATTATTATGAAATTATTAAAGCACCACTTCAGAGGGGTTTTTTTCACCCCTGGAGTTGTTTTTTTAAATGTAAATTCCCTGCCTCTGATCAAATACTACCCCTCTTGCATATTCACCATTTTTCGGCATCGCTCCGGTCCTGCAAGGCCATCTTGTGAGCACAGTTTCTGATTGTCCCGAAGTTAAAAGCTATGTCACAAGCTCTCAATGCAATTCTATGAGAGCCAGAAGGAGCCCTGAACAAGGCTTTCATAGACTTACATTGATTAGTGACCGCTGGCTCGCTCCTTGAAACACTGGAGCAGCCAGCAGGTCACAAACTGCGGGAGACAGACCGATGCACCAGCGAAAAAAGAAGAAAACCCCAGAAGGTGAGTATCAGACAGGGGGCAGGGGACTTGGATTTTAAGCATCACTCCATCAGTGAAATTAAAAAAACACTGGTGTGGTGCTTTAAATATGATGCAGCGCATGGTTACTGTATGGGGGCTTGTTATACTAATACTTATAAAAGATCCAGCTCACAAGTATCAAAAGCCCCCTGCCTCCTCATCTCCAGCTTCCCCTAATAGCAACTATTACATGTAATAGAGTGCATATAATCTCTTAACAAAACAGTATAATAATCAGCCACCCAGTTCCCTGACGCCTCTCCCTGAACTCCCATTCAGCCCCCACAATACCCCCATCTGCTCACATTGACCCCCCAGTGCCTGTCACCCCTCCCTCAACTCCCCTTCAGCCCCCACAATAACCTCATCCTCTCACATTCACCCCCCCAGTGCCTGCCCTGTCCCCCCTCCACCTCCTCTGCTCTCAAAATACCTGCATCCTCTCACATTCACCCCACAGTGACCATGCCGTGCCTACATTTAATTAATCTAATAAATTGCATCCCCACTTACCAATGAAGTTTGCAGGCAGGACCAGGAATTGTCTGAGTTAAATCCAAGGTTGGACACTCAGACCCAGTGTTCGTGAACCAAACAGATCATGCACAGGGTGGAGAAAACTGCAGCGCTGCCAACCCAGCCTGCAAGAGGTTCATCAGGTCACACAGCCTGCATGGTACAATGTAAGGACTGAGACTCTGCGACTGGCCACTGTGCTAGCCAGTATGCAGAGTCTCAGTCAGACATGGAAGCAGGCATTTTGAAGCCCTATCCCTGACACCTCAAAATGCCGTGTTCTGCCTCATCACTTTTAGGATTGCAACTTCCTATATGTGGCTCTAGAGTTCTAGCCCTCTTCCTTTCTGAAGAGACAATCTGCCTCATCACAGAAATGGCCATGGCTCCGGAAGGGGGCCTTCATGTAATGGGGCCCAGAGCAACAGTCCCCTCTGCCCTCTATGTAGCTATGCTTCTGTCTTTGTGACTCAACCAATATACTATGCGACTGGCTGCAATCTTCCTGTGAGTAGCTGTAGATGTACTTGCCACAGAACAGACTGGTGGAAAGCACCAAAGTGACAGCACCTGGACAATGTCAGAATTGGTTTTGCACACAAAGCATTTTTCATAATTTTATGAAATTCAGCCCCCCTTCCTTTGGCCAAAATTTTGAAGTAGCCAGAAAAACCCTTTTACCTTAGATCGTTGTCATTATATGCCTAATTTTAGCCTAACAAATATGCTGATGGTTGTCTCCATTTCCCACATAAATATCTAATTTCCTCATCTACTAGTTTTCATTATAGTTCGATCAGACATTATAACTTAATTATAAGTATGTTCACTGTCAAAATATAATACATCATAGAATAATAGCAATGCAAAAAAACAACCATATTTTACTGGTACTTATTGGCCAATTTGCTTGTCCTCCTCTGATGTGTAGTGAGAGTCATAAAGAACAGATCCTCTGCTGTGTTTATTTAGTGAAGGATCTTCTGATGATGGTAGAGGTCATGCTAGGTGTTAGGTGAGAGGGCAACTTGATGGCTTCAATATGGTAAGATCCAGTGATAAATGTAACAGGATCCCATGGAGATTCCAAAGACATGGCCTCTGAGGTTAAGTATTTCCTGAGTTTGACAGGTCCAGCTGAAATACATATCTGCCTCATCCTGGAATTTCAAACATTTGGGAAACTGCATGTGTACATCACCATAGGATAAACTATTTACTAGTATCTATGGCTTATTCTTACATGAATAAAAAAGAGAGAAAGAGAATTTTTATCTATGTTGTCTATTAACTATTATCAAAGTTGTCTTAGAAATACATAAAAATCTGCATATATTCCAAACCCTATAAGTCTATATATAAGAGATTTGGTTACTCAGTTATTATGATAAGGCATCTCATAATATGTGGTAATTTAATTAATCTTCTTAAATCTCTGAAATTTCTAGAATGGTTTTAGCTATATAAAATACAGTCTGAACAGTGAAAGTCATGTTCAGTTATATATATTTTCAAAGTATAATTTTTTGGATGTGTGGTTCATGCTCTTTTTTTGGTGTATTGCATGCTCTGTCCACTTTCTTAGACCAGAACTCCTCCCATTTTGGCACACTTACAACAAAAACTCACTATTCATTCTATTCTGTACAATAAGATATGTGGATTGGAAATTCTAGGATTTTGAGCTCAATTATTATAAGTAGTAATAATTAACAGTAATTTTAATATTTTATTTAAAACTCTTTTTAGACTAAGCACAAGTTTTTAATTCAATTGCTTAGGTATTACCAACATATTATACATAGAGATCTAATTGTTAACATCAGTCCCTGCCCCAATAAGACTCACTCTCTGATTCCCCCATCTCTGACTTACACTGGCGTCAAATTCATGAAAAGCCAATTAACCTGTCACTATATGTTTGGAGTGAGGTAAGAAAGCAAAGTTGCTAGAGAATCCAACACATAAATACAAACGTCCATCATAGCAGGATTCTAATCAAAGACTACAAATAAATATTTTTTTTCAAAACTGTAGTAATAAAGCAAGCAATACAACTATATAATACCCTATAAACAGATGAAGAAACGGTAAAATATTAATATATTTTAATGGAGCAGCCATTCATAAGACATGCAAAAAATACCAACTGCAGATTATGCAGTCAGTAAAGCTAAAGTGGTGCCAATGTAATCATTAAACCACACTTTGTCTGTGATCTATATCGCTGAAGCCCACATCAACTGCCTCTGATATTACCTCATCCCTGATTCCCACCCACCTAATTCCTACCTCTGGTTTGTCCTGGCTCAGAGTACTACTACCACAGCCAGTGGCCCTACCACCATGGCTATCAGAGTCAGCAACACAGCTTGGCAATAGAATTATGTCCTCCATTTCCTATGGCTTCATGTCATCTGAGTATTAAGGCAGACTGTTCATCTCTGAAAATAAATCACTTGGAAGAAGGTGTTATGTTGAAGTGTCATTCTTAACCCCACTAGTGCTGTGGGTTAGGGGATTAAGGGGCAAAACAGAAATAGATGTCATTGATGGAATGGAAATTCCACTGTGTACAACATTAAGTGATATAATGGTGGAGAAGGAGCTGTATTGAGCAAAGCAATGACTTAAGCTGATAGTGTCTCTGTCAGAGGCTATATCATCCTGTGACTAAGATGAGTGATGTGACATATGCTACCTTTTAAAAGTTTAGGGTATCCTCTACGTCTAGCTGTCACCCGATATCTCTTCTCCCTTATGCCTCAAAACTACTTGAACAGCATGTCCATCTTGAACTGTCCTCCCACCGCTCCTCCTTCTCCCTCTTTGACCAGTTACAATCTGGCTTCTGACCCCATCACTCAACTGAAACTGCCCTAACTAAAGTCAACAATGACCTACTAACTGCCAAGAGTGTTGTGAAATTGGATTTTGGGCTCCCCCTGTGGCCACTGGTGGAATTGAACTGGTGTGCATCATCCCCTCTGTTCACCTGTTTCCATCAGGATGTGGGAGTCGCTATTTAACCTTGCTCCTCTGTCACTTCCATGCCGGTCAACATTGTAATCAGAAGCCTTTCTGTGCATGTTCCTGCTGCTAGACAACTCCCAGCTAAGTTGGACTTTAGTCCTCGTTTGTTTTTGCATTTTGTTCCAGTTCACTGCTGTAGTTTCGTTTCTGTGTCTGGAAAGCTCTTGTGATCTGAAATTGCCACTCTGATGTTATGAGTTAATACTAGAGTCTTAAAGTAATTTCAGGATGGTATTTTGATAGGGTTTTCAGCTGACCATGAAAGTGCCCTTTCTGTCTTCCTGCTATCTAGTAAGCGGACCTCAATTTTGCTAAACCTATTTTCATACTACGTTTGTCATTTCATCTAAAATCACCGCCAATATATGTGGGGGCCTCTGTCTGCCTATCGGGGAAACTTCTCTAGAGGTGAGCCAGGACTATATTTTCCTCTGCCAGGATTGGTTAGTCCTCCGGCCGGCGCTGGGCGTCTAGGGATAAAAAACGTAGGCAACGCTACCCGGCTACTGTTAGTTGTGCGGCAGGTTTAGTTCATGGTCAGTTTAGTTTCCATCCTTCCAAGAGCTAGTACTTATGTTTGCTGGGCTATGTTCTCTTGCCATTGAGAACCATAACAGTTTGACCGGCCAAAAAAGGGTTAAATTAATTGACAGAGAAAGGAGAGAAAAGAGAAGTCTGCTGAAGATTTATTTTTTTTTTTCCCCTTCCCTTCAGTTCTGAGTGTGCTTGTAATTGAATCTCTTGCAAGTCTGCCTATATTGCAGCCTTTCTCTCTCTCTCTCTCCTTCTAATCCTGGAATGGCTCTGTGTTCACCTGTTTAAAATGGATATTCAGAGTTTAGCTGCAGGTTTGAATAATCTCACCACGAAAGTTCAAAATTTACAAGATTTTGTTGTTCATGTTCCTATATCTGAACCTAGAATTCCTTTGCCTGAATTTTTCTCGGGGAATAGATCTTGCTTTCAAAATTTCAAAAATAATTGCAAGTTGTTTTTGTCCCTGAAATCTCGCTCTGCTGGAGATCCTGCTCAGCAGGTCAGGATTGTGATTTCCTTGCTCCGGGGCGACCCTCAGGATTGGGCTTTTGCATTGGCTCCAGGGGATCCTGCGTTGCTCAATGTGGATGCGTTTTTTCTGGCCTTGGGGTTGCTTTATGAGGAACCTCAGTTAGAGCTTCAGGCGGAAAAGGCCTTGATGTCCCTATCTCAGGGGCAAGACGAAGCTGAAATATACTGCCAGAAATTCCGTAAATGGGCTGTGCTTACTCAGTGGAATGAGTGCGCCCTGGCGGCGAATTTCAGAGAGGGTCTCTCTGATGCCATTAAGGATGTTATGGTGGGGTTCCCTGTGCCTGCGGGTCTGAATGAGTCCATGACAATGGCTATCCAGATCGATAGGCGTCTGCGGGAGCGCAAACCTGTGCACCATTTGGCGGTGTCTACTGAGAAGACGCCAGAGAATATGCAATGTGATAGAATTCTGTCCAGAAGTGAACGGCAGAATTTAAGACGAAAAAATGGGTTGTGCTTCTATTGCGGTGATTCAACTCATGTTATATCAGCATGCTCTAAGCGTACTAAGAAGCTTGATAAGTCTGTTTCAATTGGCACTTTACAGTCTAAGTTTATTCTATCTGTGACCCTGATTTGTTCTTTATCATCTATTACCGCGGATGCCTATGTCGACTCTGGCGCCGCTTTGAGTCTTATGGATTGGTCCTTTGCCAAACGCTGTGGGTATGATTTGGAGCCTCTTGAAACTCCTATACCCCTGAAGGGGATTGACTCCACCCCATTGGCTAGTAATAAACCACAATACTGGACACAAGTAACTATGCGGATTAATCCGGATCATCAGGAGATTATTCGCTTTCTTGTGCTGTATAACCTACATGATGTGTTGGTGCTTGGATTGCCATGGCTGCAATCTCATAACCCAGTCCTTGACTGGAAAGCTATGTCTGTGTTAAGCTGGGGATGTAAGGGGAAGCATGGGGACGTACCTGTGGTTTCCATTTCATCATCTATTCCCTCTGAGATTCCTGAATTCTTGTCTGAATATCGTGACGTTTTTGAAGAACCTAAGCTTGGTTCATTACCTCCGCACCGGGAGTGCGATTGTGCCATAGATTTGATTCCGGGTAGTAAATACCCTAAGGGTCGTTTATTTAATCTGTCTGTGCCTGAACATGCTGCTATGCGAGAATATATAAAGGAGTCCTTGGAAAAGGGACATATTCGTCCTTCGTCATCTCCCTTAGGAGCCGGTTTTTTCTTTGTGGCTAAGAAAGATGGCTCTTTGAGACCGTGTATTGATTATCGGCTTTTGAATAAAATCACGGTTAAATATCAATATCCGTTGCCACTGCTGACTGATTTGTTTGCTCGCATAAAGGGGGCCAAGTGGTTCTCTAAGATAGATCTCCGTGGGGCGTATAATTTGGTGCGAATTAAGCAGGGGGATGAGTGGAAGACCGCATTTAATACGCCCGAGGGCCACTTTGAGTATTTGGTGATGCCTTTTGGTCTTTCAAATGCCCCTTCAGTCTTTCAGTCCTTTATGCATGACATTTTCCGTGATTATTTGGATACATTTATGATTGTGTATCTGGATGATATTTTGATTTTTTCGGATGACTGGGACTCTCATGTCCAGCAGGTCAGGAGGGTTTTTCAGGTTTTGCGGTCTAATTCCTTGTGTGTGAAGGGTTCTAAGTGCGTTTTTGGGGTTCAAAAGATTTCCTTTTTGGGATATATTTTTTCCCCCTCTTCCATCGAGATGGATCCTGTCAAGGTTCAGGCTATTTGTGATTGGACGCAACCCTCTTCTCTTAAGAGTCTTCAGAAATTTTTGGGCTTTGCTAACTTTTATCGTCGATTTATTGCTGGTTTTTCTGATGTTGTTAAACCATTGACTGATTTGACTAAGAAGGGTGCTGATGTTGCTGATTTGTCCCCTGCTGCTGTGGAGGCCTTTCGGGAGCTTAAGCGCCGCTTTTCTTCCGCCCCTGTGTTGCGTCAGCCTGATGTTGCTCTTCCTTTTCAGGTTGAGGTCGACGCTTCTGAAATCGGAGCTGGGGCAGTTTTGTCGCAGAGAAGTTCCGATTGTTCCGTGATGAGACCTTGTGCCTTTTTCTCGCGTAAATTTTCGCCCGCCGAGCGGAATTATGATGTTGGGAATCGGGAGCTTTTGGCCATGAAGTGGGCTTTTGAGGAGTGGCGTCATTGGCTTGAGGGGGCTAGACATCAGGTGGTGGTATTGACTGACCACAAAAATCTAATTTATCTTGAGTCCGCCAGACGCCTGAATCCTAGACAGGCGCGCTGGTCGTTGCTTTTCTCTCGGTTTAATTTTGTGGTGTCCTACCTGCCGGGTTCTAAGAATGTTAAGGCGGATGCCCTTTCTAGGAGTTTTGAGCCTGACTCCCCTGGTAACTCTGAACCTACAGGTATCCTTAAGGATGGAGTGATATTGTCTGCCGTTTCTCCAGACCTGCGGCGGGCCTTGCAGGAGTTTCAGGCGGATAGACCTGATCGTTGCCCACCTGGTAGACTGTTTGTTCCTGATGATTGGACCAGTAAAGTCATTTCTGAGGTTCATTCTTCTGCGTTGACAGGTCATCCTGGAATCTTTGGTACCAGGGATTTGGTGGCAAGGTCCTTCTGGTGGCCTTCCCTGTCTCGAGATGTGCGAGGCTTTGTGCAGTCTTGTGACGTTTGTGCTCGGGCCAAGCCTTGTTGTTCTCGGGCTAGTGGATTGTTGTTGCCCTTGCCTATCCCGAAGAGGCCCTGGACGCACATCTCGATGGATTTTATTTCGGATCTTCCTGTTTCTCAGAAGATGTCTGTCATCTGGGTGGTGTGTGACCGTTTCTCTAAGATGGTCCATTTGGTTCCCCTGCCTAAGTTGCCTTCTTCTTCCGAGTTGGTTCCTCTGTTTTTTCAAAATGTGGTCCGTTTGCATGGTATTCCGGAGAATATCGTTTCTGACAGAGGAACCCAATTCGTGTCTAGATTTTGGCGAGCTGTCATGATTTCCCCAATGGCAGGGAAATCAAAATAACGAACGGACTAGCTCTCGGGTGATGGGAACTAAAGTGACCGTGACCTGAACCTGACACAACACTGGAAGTAGCCGGGGAGTGTTTCCTACGATGCCCTAGACACCACGCGCCAGCCGGAGATCTAACTACCCCTATCAGAGGAATATACAGGCCTGCCTTACCTCCAGAGATGAACCCCAAAAGGAGATAGCAGCCCCCCACAAATATTGACGGTGAGTCAAGAGGAAAAGACATACGTAGGATGAACAGCAGATTTAGCACAGTGAGGTCCGCTTTCTAGATAGCAGAAGTACAGGAAAGAGTTACTTCACGGTCAACTTCAAAACACTACTCAAAAACACCATCCTGAAATTACTTTAAAACTCCAGTGACAACTCATGCCACTGGAGTGACAATTTCAGTCCACGAGAGCTTCCAGCTACATAGAGTCACATTGCAGATAGCTGGACAAAAATAGCATAAACAAGAAACAAAATTCAACTTAGCTGAACAGGAGCTTGAGGCAGGAGAATGCAACAGAATGCTACTGATACATTGTTGGCCGGCATAGGACCAGCAGCCAAGCAGCCTTAAATAGGAAACTCCCCTAATGGGTGGCAACAGGTGATCAAGGATAGAAGAAGGCAAATAAGTGGCACTACCATAAAACACCACCGGGGGAGCCCACAAACAGAATTCACAACAGTACCCCCCCCTTAAGGAGGGGGCACCGAACCCTCACCAGAACCACCAGGGCGATCTGGATGAGCACTATGAAATGCACGAACCAAATCAGGAGCATGAACATCAGATGCTGTCACCCAAGAATTATCCTCCTGACCATAGCCTTTCCACTTAACCAGATACTGAAGTTTCCGTCTGGAAACACGGGAGTCCAAGATCTTTTCCACCACATACTCCAATTCACCCTCAACCAGCACAGGAGCAGGAGGATCAGCAGAAGGAACAACCGGCACCTCATACCTCCGCAATAACGACCGATGAAAAACATTATGAATAGTAAAAGATGCTGGGAGGTCCAAACGAAAGGACACAGGATTGAGAACCTCCAGAATCCTATAAGGGCCGATAAACCGAGGCTTAAACTTAGGAGACGAGACCTTCATAGGAACAAATCGAGAAGACAACCAAACCAGGTCCCCAACACAAAGACGAGGACCGACACGCCGATGACGATTAGTGAACTGTTGAGTCTTCTCCTGGGACAACTTCAGATTGTCCACAACCTGTCCCCAAATCTGATGTATTCTATCAACCACAGCATCTACTCCAGGACAATCCGAAGACTCCAATTGACCGGACGAAAAGCGAGGGTGAAACCCTGAATTACAAAAAAATGGAGAAACCAAAGTGGCAGAACTAGCCCGATTGTTAAGGGCAAACTCTGCCAATGGCAAAAAATCAAGCCAATCGTCCTGATCAGCGGACACAAAACACCTCAAGTAAGTCTCCAAGGTCTGATTAGTACGCTCAGTCTGGCCATTAGTCTGAGGATGGAATGCAGACGAAAAAGACAAGTCGATGCCCATCCTGGCACAGAACGCCCGCCAAAATCTAGACACAAACTGAGTGCCCCTGTCAGACACTATATTCTCAGGAATACCATGCAAACGCACCACATTCTGAAAAAATAGAGGGACCAGCTCAGAGGAGGAGGGCAATTTGGGCAAAGGTACCAAGTGAACCATCTTGGAAAAACGGTCACACACCACCCAGATGACGGACATCCTACGAGAAACAGGAAGGTCAGAAATAAAGTCCATAGAGATGTGCGTCCAAGGCCTCTTAGGAATAGGCAAGGGCAACAACAACCCGCTGGCCCGGGAACAGCAGGGCTTAGCCCGAGCACAAACATCACAAGACTGCACAAAAATACGCACATTTCGAGACAAGGAAGGCCACCAGAAGGACCTAGACACCAGATCCCTGGTGCCAAAAATTCCAGGATGACCTGCCAACGCGGAAGAGTGAACCTCCGAAATAACTCTACTGGTCCAGTCATCAGGGACAAACAGTCTACCAGGCGGACAGCGATCAGGCCTATCCACCTGAAACTCCTGCAAAGAGCGCCGCAGGTCTGGGGAGACAGCTGACAATATCACCCCATCCTTCAGGATGCCAGTAGGTTCGGAATCACCAGGCGAGTCAGGCTCAAAACTCCTAGAGAGGGCATCCGCCCTCACATTCTTAGACCCAGGCAGATATGAAACCACAAAGTTAAATCGAGAGAAAAACAACGACCAGCGCGCCTGTCTAGGATTCAGACGCCTGGCTGACTCAAGATAAATTAGATTCTTGTGGTCAGTCAAGACCACCACCTGGTGTCTAGCACCCTCAAGCCAATGACGCCACTCCTCAAATGCCCACTTCATGGCCAAGAGCTCCCGATTTCCAACATCATAATTTCGCTCAGCGGGCGAAAACTTTCGAGAGAAAAACGCACATGGTCTCATCACTGAGCAGTCAGGACCTTTCTGCGACAAAACTGCACCTGCTCCGATCTCGGAAGCATCTACTTCAACCTGGAACGGGAGCGACACATCAGGCTGGCGCAACACAGGAGCAGAAGAAAAGCGACGCTTAAGCTCCCGAAAGTCCTCCACAGCCGCAGAGGACCAATTAGCAACATCAGCACCCTTCTTGGTCAAATCAGTCAAAGGTTTAGCAATGGCAGAAAAACCCGCTATGAATCGGCGATAGAAATTAGCAAATCCCAAGAATTTCTGAAGACTTTTTAGAGAAGTAGGTTGTATCCAATCACAAATAGCCTGAACCTTAACAGGGTCCATCTCCATAGATGAAGGGGAAAAAATATATCCCAGAAAGGAAATTCTCTGAACCCCAAAAATACACTTTGAGCCCTTCACAAAAAGAGAATTAGCTCATAAAACCTGAAAAACTCTCCTGACCTGTTGAACATGAGATTCCCAGTCCTCCAAAAAAATCAAAATATCGTCCAAATACACAATCATAAATTTATCCAGATATTCACGGAAAATATCGTGCATAAAGGACTGAAAAACGGAAGGGGCATTCGCGAGACCGAAAGGCATTACCAAATACTCAAAATGGCCTTCAGGCGTATTAAATGCGGTCTTCCACTCATCCCCCTGCTTAATCCGCACCAAATTATACGCACCACGTAGATCGATCTTAGTGAACCATTTCGCCCCCTTTATGCGAGCAAACAGATCAGTCAGTAAAGGTAACGGATACTGGTATTTAACTGTAATCTTATTCAGAAGTCGATAGTCGATACAAGGTCTCAATGAACCATCCTTTTTGCCCACAAAGAAAAACCCTGCCCCCAATGGAGACAAAGAGGGGCGAATATGACCCTTTTCCAAAGATTCTCTGATATACTCCCGCATAGCAGTATGTTCAGGTACAGACAAATTAAACAAGCGACCCTTAGGAAATTTACTACCGGGAATCAACTCAATAGCGCAGTCACACTCTCTGTGAGGAGGGAGAGAATCAATTTTAGGCTCCTGAAAGACATCATAAAAATCTGACAGAAATGCTGGGATCTCAGAGGGAGTAGATGAAGAAATGGGAACCAAAGGTGCATCCCCATGAATCCCCCGACATCCCCAGCTCAGCACAGACATTGATCTCCAGTCCAAGACTGGATTATGAATTTGTAACCATGGTAATCCAAGTACTAACACGTCATGTAGATTATATAACACAAGGAAACGAATAATCTCCTGATGGTCTGGGGTAAGATGCATAGTCACTTGTGTCCAATATTGTGGTTTATTGCTAGCCAAAGGTGTAGAATCAATACCCTTTAAGGGAATAGAAACCTCCAGAGGCTCTAAATCAAACCCACAACGCTTGGCAAAGGACCAATCCATGAGACTCAGAGCGGCGCCAGAATCCACATAAGCATCCACAGTAACAGATGATAAAGTACAAATCAATGTCACGGACAAAAGAAATTTAGACTGCAAGGTACCCATAGAAAAAGATTTATCAACCTTTTTATCAACCTTCTTTATGCGTTTAGAGCATGCTGATATAACATGAGCTGGATCTCCACAATAGAAGCACAACCCATTTTTGCGCCTGTAATTCTGTCGTTCGCCTCTAGACAAAACACTATCGCATTGCATATGCTCTGGTGCCTTTTCAGAGGTCACCGCCAAATGGTGCACAGGTTTTTGCTCAGAAGATACCGCCATATGGTGCACAGGTTTTTGCTCAGAAGACATCGCCATATGGTGCACAGGCTTTTGCTCAGAAGATACCGCCATATGGTGCACAGATTTTTGCTCAGAAGATACCGCCATATGGTGCACAGCTTTGCGCTCCCGTAAACGCCGATCAATCTGGATAGCCAATTTCATGGCATCATTCAGACCTGTAGGCACAGGGAACCCCACCATGACATCCTTCACGGCATCAGAGAGACCTTCTCTGAAATTAGCTGCTAGTGCGCACTCATTCCATTTAGTAAGCACCGACCATTTACAAAATTTTTGGCAGTATATCTCAGCTTCATCTTGCCCTTGGGAAAGAGCTATCAAGGCTTTCTCAGCCAAAATCTCTAAATTAGGTTCTTCATAAAGCAACCCCAAAGCCAGAAAAAACGCATCTACATTTAATAACGCAGGATCCCCTGGCGACAATGCAAATGCCCAACTTTGTGGGTCACCCCGTAATAGAGAAATAACAATTTTAACCTGTTGTGCAGGATCACCAGCAGAGTGAGATCTCAGAGACAAAAACAATTTACAATTCTCTCTGAAATTCAAAAAACGGGATCTGTCTCCGGTAAAAAATTCAGGCATAGGGATCTTAGGTTCAGACATTGGAGCACATATAACAAAATCTTGTAAGTTCTGGACCTTTGTAGCCAGGTTATTCAAACCTGCAACCAAACTCTGTGGATCCATGATTCAAACAGGTGTAACCAAAGCCATTCAGAGATTAAGAGGAGAGGAAAAAAAAAAAGGCTGAAGACTGCAGTTTAAGCAAGGAGTACAAATGAGCACATTCCAAACACAGAAGGAAAAAAAAAAACCTTTTCACATCCTTTCCTGCTTTAGTGCATAGTTTTAACACACATGGCCGGCCAAACTGTCATGATTTCCCCAATGGCAGGGAAATCAAAATAACGAACGGACTAGCTCTCGGGTGATGGGAACTAAAGTGACCGTGACCTGAACCTGACACAACACTGGAAGTAGCCGGGGAGTGTTTCCTACGATGCCCTAGACACCACGCGCCAGCCGGAGATCTAACTACCCCTATCAGAGGAATATACAGGCCTGCCTTACCTCCAGAGATGAACCCCAAAAGGAGATAGCAGCCCCCCACAAATATTGACGGTGAGTCAAGAGGAAAAGACATACGTAGGATGAACAGCAGATTTAGCACAGTGAGGTCCGCTTTCTAGATAGCAGAAGTACAGGAAAGAGTTACTTCACGGTCAACTTCAAAACACTACTCAAAAACACCATCCTGAAATTACTTTAAAACTCCAGTGACAACTCATGCCACTGGAGTGGCAATTTCAGTCCACGAGAGCTTCCAGCTACATAGAGTCACATTGCAGATAGCTGGACAAAAATAGCATAAACAAGAAACAAAATTCAACTTAGCTGAACAGGAGCTTGAGGCAGGAGAATGCAACAGAATGCTACTGATACATTGTTGGCCGGCATAGGACCAGCAGCCAAGCAGCCTTAAATAGGAAACTCCCCTAATGGGTGGCAACAGGTGATCAAGGATAGAAGAAGGCAAATAAGTGGCACTACCATAAAACACCACCGGGGGAGCCCACAAACAGAATTCACAACAGCGAGCATTCTGTGCTAGGATGGGCATAGATTTGTCTTTCTCGTCTGCTTTCCATCCTCAGACTAATGGCCAGACCGAGCGGACGAATCAGACCTTGGAGACATATTTGAGGTGTTTTGTGTCTGCAGATCAGGATGATTGGGTTGCTTTTTTGCCTTTAGCGGAGTTTGCCCTCAATAATCGGGCCAGCTCTGCCACCTTGGTGTCTCCTTTTTTCTGTAATTCAGGGTTTCATCCTCGATTTTCTTCTGGTCAGGTGGAATCTTCGGATTGTCCTGGAGTGGATGCTGTGGTGGAGAGGTTGCATCAGATTTGGGGGCAGGTAGTGGACAATTTGAAGTTGTCCCAGGAGAAGACTCAGCTTTTTGCCAACCGCCGGCGTCGGGTTGGTCCTCGGCTTTGTGTTGGGGACTTGGTGTGGTTGTCTTCTCGTTTTGTCCCTATGAGGGTTTCTTCTCCTAAGTTTAAGCCTCGGTTCATCGGCCCGTACAAGATATTGGAGATTCTTAACCCTGTGTCCTTCCGTTTGGACCTCCCTGCATCTTTTTCTATTCATAATGTTTTTCATCGGTCATTGTTGCGCAGGTATGAGGTACCGGTTGTGCCTTCCGTTGAGCCTCCTGCTCCGGTGTTGGTTGAGGGCGAGTTGGAGTACGTTGTGGAAAAAATCTTGGACTCCCGTGTTTCCAGACGGAAACTCCAGTATCTGGTCAAATGGAAGGGATACGGTCAGGAGGATAATTCTTGGGTGACTGCCTCTGATGTTCATGCCTCCGATCTGGTCCGTGCCTTTCATAGGGCTCATCCTGATCGCCCTGGTGGTTCTGGTGAGGGTTCGGTGCCCCCTCCTTGAGGGGGGGGTACTGTTGTGAAATTGGATTTTGGGCTCCCCCTGTGGCCACTGGTGGAATTGAACTGGTGTGCATCATCCCCTCTGTTCACCTGTTTCCATCAGGATGTGGGAGTCGCTATTTAACCTTGCTCCTCTGTCACTTCCATGCCGGTCAACATTGTAATCAGAAGCCTTTCTGTGCATGTTCCTGCTGCTAGACAACTCCCAGCTAAGTTGGACTTTAGTCCTCGTTTGTTTTTCCATTTTGTTCCAGTTCACTGCTGTAGTTTCGTTTCTGTGTCTGGAAAGCTCTTGTGATCTGAAATTGCCACTCTGATGTTATGAGTTAATACTAGAGTCTTAAAGTAATTTCAGGATGGTATTTTGATAGGGTTTTCAGCTGACCATGAAAGTGCCCTTTCTGTCTTCCTGCTATCTAGTAAGCGGACCTCAATTTTGCTAAACCTATTTTCATACTACGTTTGTCATTTCATCTAAAATCACCGCCAATATATGTGGGGGCCTCTGTCTGCCTATCGGGGAAACTTCTCTAGAGGTGAGCCAGGACTATATTTTCCTCTGCCAGGATTGGTTAGTCCTCCGGCCGGCGCTGGGCGTCTAGGGATAAAAAACGTAGGCAACGCTACCCGGCTACTGTTAGTTGTGCGGCAGGTTTAGTTCATGGTCAGTTTAGTTTCCATCCTTCCAAGAGCTAGTACTTATGTTTGCTGGGCTATGTTCTCTTGCCATTGAGAACCATAACACAAGAGCAAGTGACACTACTCTGTCCTCCTTTTCCTGGACCTGTCTTCTGCCTTTGACACTGTGGACCACTCCCTCCTGCTACAGATTCTCTCATCTCTTGGCATCACAGAAGTGGCCCTATCCTGGATCTCGTCATATCTAACAGACTGAACATTCAGTGTCTTCCTCTCCCACATCACCTCCTCACCTCACCCCTTGTCTGTCGGTGTTCCTCAAGGCTCAGTTCTAGGACCCCTACTCTTCTCCATCTACACCTTCGGCCTGGGACAGCTCATCGAATCCCATGGTTTGCAGTATCATCTCTACGCTGATGACACGCAGATCTACCTATACGGACCTTACCTCACCTCCTTACTCACCAAAATCCCACACTGTCTGTCTAACTGCTATCTCAGCCTTTTTTTCTGCTCGCTTTCTAAAACTGAACATGGACAAAACAGAATTCATCATCTTTTCCCCTTCTCACTCTACCCCTCCACCAGACCTATCCATCAATGTCAATGGCTGCTCATTTTCCCCAGTCCCACACACCCGGTGCCTCAGGGTGATCCTCGGCCCTCTCTTTCAAGCCACATATCCAAGCCCTTGCCTCCTCCTGCCATCTCAAATGCAAAAATATTTCCTGGATCCACGCATTCCTTGACCATGAAACCACAAAAACACTAGTGCATGCCCTTACCATCTCCTGCTTTGACTACTGCAACCTCCTACTCTCTCGCCTCCCCTCTAGCACTCTGGCATCACTCCAATCCACCCTACACTCTGCTGCCTGACTAATCTACCTGTCTCCCCACTATTCTCCAGCCTTTCCCCTATACCAGTCCCTTCACTGGCTTCCTATCATCCAGAGATTCCAGTTCAAAACCCTTACAATGACATACAAAACCATCCACAACCTGTCTCCTCTTTACATCTTTGACATGGTCTTCCGGTAATTACCTACATGCAACCCTCGATCCTCTCAAGATCTCCTTCTTTACTCCCCTCTTATCTCTTCTTCCCACAACTGCATCCAATACTTCTCCCGTGCTTCCCCATGCTCTGGAAATCTCTACTCCAACAATCAGACTCTCACCTACCATGGAAATCTTCAAAAAGAACCTGAAGACCCACCTCTTCCAACAAGCCTACAGCTTGCAGTGATCCTCAACCTACTGAACCGCCACAAAACCAGCTCTACCCTCTCCTAGTGTATCCTCACCAATCCCCTGTAGACTGTGAGCCCTCGCGGGCAGGGTCCTCTCTCCTTCTGTACCTGTTAGTGCCTTGTTTTTGCTCATGTTTAATGTATTTGTCTATATTTGCCCCCTTTTCACATGTAAAGCGCCATGGAATAAATGGTGCTATAAAAATGTCTAATAATCATAAAAAATAAATAAAAAGATTTTAAATAAATAAAGATTATAAATAACACCCCAAGGCCTTTACAAAAAAATTACAGGATAAGAAAAGCTAGGTAAGGTAACCTCCCAAAAGCAAGCACCTGCAAGAGACCAGTGTATCTAGGTGACATGTTTGTCTACAATGCTTTTCAAATTATTTTGCAAATGATAATTTTCTCTGCATTTTCTAAATGTTCAATGCAAATAAATCAACATAATGTTCAAATCATCATTTGTTAGAGTATAAATCACATTTTATTGGATAAACCTGCCAATGATAACAGTATTTTTTTCCAAACTAAAAAAACTCTAAATTAAATGTTCAACGTTATTATGCACAACAAAGTTTCCAAACATTTTATACATTAAGAACTGAAAATAGACATTTGTTGAATTTAACTTCACAACTTGAGATTCTGGTATTCCTGGATTAAATCAAAGATATATGCATAGCATACATTAAAAAATATATTTATTGTATTCAAAAATGTATAAAAGAGGTGTTATTAAGTAAAATAGCAGGTAAAGGCTACATAAATATACAAATACGAACATGTGGAGTTGTATAGGTGTATCAAAGCACAAAGGGCCCCATTGAACATGCATTGACAGAGAGTAAAAGGGGACCATTCAAATGTGAATTTGGTTAGGTATCAATTAACTCCTGTACCACCTTGGATGTATCCATACGTACCTGGGCCTTGTACTTACTGACCTGGGAAGTATAGGGACATCCACAGCAAACACTCTGCACGTGTGATTGCCGCCGGGTGTCAGCTGATTCCGACAGCTGACATCTAGCACTCTGTGCCAGGAGTGTTCCCGCACCACTCCCGGCACTTTAACCCCGTAAATGCTACGATTGAACTGGTTTGCAGCTTTTCGGGAGCAGACAGAGGGAAAAAAAGCCTCTCTGCCTTGGATTAGAGACCACGCAACGTCATCATGGGGTCCCAATCATTGCCGTGGTGACCAAAAATCATCATGACAACAGTGGCCAGTGTCAGGCAGCTGCTACAAAGGCAAATAAAATAATGGGATGCATTAAAAGAGGCATAGATGCTCATGAGGAGAACATAATTTTACCTCTATACAAGTCACTAGTTTGACCACACTTAGAATACTGTGTACAGTTCTGGTCTCCGGTGTACAAGAAAGACATAGCTGAACTAGAGTGGGTGCAGAGAAGAGCGACCAAGGTTATTAGAGGACTGGGGGGTCTGCAATACCAAGACAGGTTATTACACTTGGGTTTATTTAGTTTGGAAAAACGAAGGCTAAGGCCAGGTTCATACTGCGTTAAAGCAGCCCGTTCAACGCATAGCGTTGATGGGCTGCGTTAACGCTATAGCATACACACCATTGCGTTATACTATACTGCTAGCGCAGATGATTCATCTGTCCTAGAGGTGACGGAGCCTCAGACGCTGCAGCCCGCATCTGAGGCTCCGTCACTGAATGACGGCACATCACTAGCGCATGCCGATTATGGCATGCGTTGGCGATGCGCCCGAAAATAGGGGTTAATGGCAGCGTTAACGGACTGTGTAATGCAGTCCGTCTAACAAACTGCCATAACGCAGTGTGACCCCAGCCTAAGGGGTGATCTTATTTTAATGTATAAATATATGAGGGGACAGTACAGAGACCTTTCTAATTACCTTTTTATTTGTAGACCTGAGACGGGGACAAGGGGGCATCCTCTACATCTGGAGGAAAGAAGGTTTAAGCATAATCACAAACGCGGATTCTTCACTGTAAGAGCAGTGAGACTATGGAACTCTCTGCCGTATGATATTGTAATGAGTGATTCATTACTTAAATTTAAGAGGGGACTGGATGCCTTTCTTGAAAAGCATAATGTAACAGGTTATATACACTAATTTCCTTGATAGGGCGTTGATCCAGGGAACTAGTCTGATTGTCGTATGTGGAGTCGGGAAGGAATTTTTTTCCCCAATGTGGAGCTTACTGTTTTCCACAAGGGTTTTTTTTGCCTTCCTCTGGATCAACATGTTGGAGCATTTTAGGTTAGGCTATAGGTTTAACTAGATGGACTTAAAGTCTTCCTTCAACCTTAATAACTATGTTACCAGGAACTAAGAAGATAGTTAGAGTGTGAGCAGTACATAATCTAACTAACATGTCTTTGCGGGGCTGACAGGTTAAAAGGTATTGCTATACCTTATAACAGCGATCAGACCTCAGAAAGGGAAAGTCTCATAGTGGGAATAAGTAAAAAAGTTATATATATATATATATATATATATATATATATATATATATATATATATATATATATATATATACTCTTATTCCATTATTAGGATGCTTAGCACCTCTTTTGAGAAATAGAATCAACTGTTTTTACAGGATAACCTTGTATACGGCTTGATTCATACGTCCTTCGCAAAGATTAACCTGCCCAATTCTAGCCTTTGCTGAAGCGTCCCCAGATCATCACCGATCCTCCATCAAATTTCACAGTGGGTGCAAAGGACGTAAGAATCAAGCCGCATGCAAGGTTATCCTGGAAAAATAGTTGATTCCTTCTGTTCAGGCCATGTTTCCCCAACTCTGAGGACTGGTGTTTCCAGCAGGACAATGCGCCATGCCACAGAGCTAGGTCAATCAAGGTGTGGATGAAGGATCACCACATCAAATTCCCGTCATGGGCAGCCCAATCTCCAGACCTGAACCCCATTGAAAACCTCTGGAGTGTAAAAAAGAGGAAGATGGATAGTCACAGGCCATCAAACAAAGAAGAACTGCTTACAGTTTTGTACCAGGAGTGGCATAAGGTCACCCAAAAACAGTGCGAAAGACTGGTAGAATGCCTGCCAAGACGCATTAAGGGTATGTGCACATGTTGCGGATTCTCTGTGGATCCGCAGCGTTTTTTGCAGTGCAGAAACGCTGCAGATCCGCAATTGATTTACAGTACAATGTAAATCAATGAGAAAAAAAAAATGCTGTGCACACTTTGCGGAAAATCCGCTGCGGAAACACTGCGGTTTAAAAGAAGTAGCATGTCACTTCTTTTTTGTGAATCTGCAGAGTTTTTGTACCCATTCCATTATAGAAAACCGCAGGGGTAAAAAATGCAGCAAATCCGCAAGAAAACCGCAGCAAAAACGCACAAAAAATGCTGTGGAACCGTACAAAAAAACGCAGGTGCGTTTTCTGCCAGGAGAGGCAGAATCCGCACCAGAAGTTCCTAAGCCTAATCCGCAACGTGTGCACATAGCCTTAAGCTGTGAATAAAAATCATGGTTATTCCACAAAATATTGATTTCTGAACTCTTCCTGAGTTAAAACATTAGTATTGTTGTTTCTAAATGATTATGAACTTGTTTTTTGTTGTTTTTTTTTGCATTATTTGAGGTCTGCAAGCAATGCATTTTTTTGTTATTTTGACCATTTCTCATTTTCAGCAAAATAAATACAAAATGAATTGCTTGGAAATTTCGGAGACATATTATCAGTAGTTTATGGAATAAAAGAACAATTTAAGTTTTACTCAAAAATATACCTATAAGGAGAAAAATTAGACAAACTGAACATTTTCCAGTGGTCTCTTAATTTTTGCCAGAGTTGTATATATGTATATAAATATAAATATATATATATATATATATATATATATATATATATATATATATATATACGTATATATATATATATATATATATATATATATATATATATATATATATACATATATATATACACTGCTCAAAAAATTTAAAAAAAATAAGGAGAGCACTTAAACAACAGAATAAAACTCCAAGTAAATCAAACTTATGTGAAATCAAACTGTCCACTTAGGAAGCAATACTGTTTGACAGTCAATTTCACATGCTGTTGTGCAAATGGAATAGACAGCAGATGGAAATTATTGCCAATTATCAAGACACCCTCAATGAGGGAATGGTTCTGCAGGTGGGGACCACAGACCACATCTCAGTAACAATGCTTTCTGGCTGATGTTTTGGTCACTTTTGAATGTTGGTTGTGCTTTCACACTCGTGGTAGCATGAGATGGACTTTACAACCCACACAAGTGGTTCAGGTAGTGCAGCTCATCCAGGATGGCACATCATTGCTAGCTGTGGCAAGAAGGTTTGCTGTGTCTGTCAGCGTAGTGTCCAGAGGCTGAAAGCGCTACCAGGAGACAGGCCAGTACACCAGGAGATGTGAAGGGTGCCGTAAGAGGGCAACAACCCAGCAGCAGGACCGCTACCTTAGCCTTTGTGCAAGGTGGAACAGGAGGAGCACTGCCAGAGCCCTGCAAAATGACAGCCCAACACTATGCAGGACGCTTGGCATTTGCCACAGAACACCAGGATTGGCAAATTCGCCACTGGCGCCCTGTGCTCTTCACAGATGAAAGCAGGTTCACTCTGAGCACATGTGACAGACATGACAGAGTCTGGAGACACCGTGGATTTCAATCTGCTGCCTGCAACATCCTTCAGCATGACCGGATTGGCAGTGGTTCAGTAATGGTGTGGGGTGGTATTTCTTTGGAGGGCTCCATGTGCTCGCCAGAGGTAGCCTGACTGCTATTAGGTACCGACATGAGATCCTCAGACCTCTTGTGAGAACATATGCTGGTGCGGTTGGCCCTGGGTTCCTCCTAATGCAGGACAATTCCAGACCTCATGTGGCTGGAGTGTGTCAGCAGTTCCTTCAAGGTGCAGGCATTGAAGCTGTGGACTGGCCCACCCTTCCCCAGACCTGAATCCGATTGAACACATCTGGGATATCATGTCTTGCACCATCCACCAACGTCACGTTGCACCACAGACTGTCCAGGAGTTGGGGGATGCTTTAGTCCAGGTCTGGGAGGAGATCCCTCAGGAGACCATCCACCGCCTCATCAGGAGCATGCCCAGGCATTGTAGGGAGGTCATACAGGCACATGGAGGCCACACACACACACCAGAACATCATTTCCTTATCTGGAGGCATTATGTCATGTCGGACGCTGTTCAGACCAGGTCGTCCAACAGACAGCGGTAATTCCGCTTTTGACCACTATTTGCTCTTTGGCGTCTGCTAGATTTTATCTAGCTTTTCTGGGGTTAATTTACCTAATCCTCGGATTGGAAGCTGGGCCATTCCCATTGCCTTTAAATAGTTCTCCTGATCATTGGGCGTCGCCGATTATAGCTTCTGTCTTGTGCGTTGTTATCTCGGTCTGGAGTGGAGAGCTGGTTGTTGGAGATTCGTTGCTGGTGGTGTATTTTCCTCTGTCTTATTTACTCCTTCCTATATTTGTATTTATTTTGCCCTGCACATTCATAGTGTATTCCTGAGTGACTGCGGCGTGGTGTATATTTTCCTTTATCCTTGTCTGTGCTGTGGGTATTGGAATATTACCTCTTCACTGGGTGGAGGGCGAAGGTATCAGCCTAGGGTTAAAACAGGAGACAAGGTGAGGTTCGAGGCCTGGACATGCACACCATCAGTGTAAACTCCAGGTGGAGGGTCAGTCAGGATTTCCCTAGTCTGAGGGAAACTGCAGGGGCCCGGGTTATTAGCTCTCGCTCACCTAGTCTCCCCGTGACATTATAATCGGCCCAACAAAAAAAAAAAAGGGGTTTCTTTTTTTTGTGTTTTGTCATGGATCCCATGACTTCCATAACCCGCCAGTTGAGGGCGCTGTCCCTACAGGTCACTGAGTTGAGGGGGGCAGTGCAGCAACAGGGACTAGCAGTATCTTCTAATGTGCAGGCTGGAGCGACAGGAAGAGTTGCTGAGCCTAAATTTCCTTTGCCTGAAAGATTTACTGGGGAACGCAGTAAATGTATTTCTTTTCGTGAAGCTTGCAAACTATATTTCCACATGCGCCCGATCTCCTCGGGTAATGAGGCTCAGTGTGTGGGCCTGGTGTTGTCATTGTTAAGCGGGGATCCCCAAGCATGGGCGTTTTCTTTGCCATCTGATTCTGTTGCATTTGACTCTGTGGAGAGTTTTTTTTTCCTCTCTTGGGAAAATCTACGATGAACCTGACAGAATGGCTCTAGCAGAATCTAAGATACGCACTATTCACCAGGGGGAGCGAGTGGCAGAGGATTACTGTTCTGAATTTCATCGCAGGGCGATCGATACACAATGGAATGATCCAGCATTGCGGAGTCAGTTTATACATGGGATTTCTGGAAGGGTTAAAAAAGCCCTTCTGATGTACGAGACTCCAGCTTCTCTAGATTCCACCATGAGTCTGGTTGTTCACATATATCGCCGTTTGCGTCAGGGGGAGCATGAGACAACGCCTATGGGAGAGGGTTTAGGTTCACGTGAGGTTGCTGCAGGTGAGCCCACGGAGCCTATGCAAATTGCAGGGGTGTCACATGTCAAGCGTCAAGCCCCTGAGCTCAGGAAGCAGGGAGCCTGTTTTTACTGTGGTAAAACTGGTCATTTTATTAACATCTGTCCTCTGCTGTCTAAGAAGAACACAACGGCGGAAAACTTCTAAGCTCAGAGGGTGTGGAGGAGACCAATCTGAGCTTATGTATATCCTCCATGGTGGTTTCTCAATGCATGCTCCCTGCTAAGGTTTTTATTGCTGGCAGTGAGCTGCCAATTACTGTTTTTGTGGATAGTGGTTCAGCCACAAAGCTCATTGATGAGCAGTTCGCGCGCACAGCAGGTTTTAGGATTGAAAAACTGTCTCATCCTATCCGCGTGGTCACCATCAATGCTGCTCCTCTCTCTCAGGGGGAGATTACTGAATTTGTGGCTGAGGTGAAACTCCACATAGGAGTTCTACATTCCGAGCGGGTTACATGTAATGTGCTCAGGAATCTTCCTGCTCAGGTGGTTTTGAGTTTTCCTTGGTTGTCTATGCACAACCTGGTAATTGACTGGAAAACTCAGGACATAATTCGGTGGAGCAAGTTCTGCCAGGAGAATTGCCTGGCCACATGTGTGGCTGCGGTGACTTCAAGCGTTCCGGAGTCACTTCTGGATTTTGTGGATGTGTTCTCTGAGAAGGGTTGTTCAGAGTTGCCGCCACATCGTCCTTATGACTGTTCTATCAGGTTTAAACCAGGGGCCAAATTGCCTAAAGCAAGGATGTTTAACATCTCCGGTCCGGAGAGACAAGCGTTAAAAGATTACATTGCTGAAAGCTTGAGCAAAGGGCACATCAGGCCGTCATCCTCGCCGGTGGCAGCAGGGTTCTTCTTCGTGAAGAAGAAAGATGGCGGATTACGTCCGTGTTTGGATTTCAGGGAGTTAAACCAGATTATGGTTCGTGATCCATATCCTATGCCACTGATACCAGATTTGTTCAACCAGGTGGCAGGTGCTAAGTGGTTTACCAAGCTTGACCTCAGGGGGGCGTACAACCTCATAAGAGTCCGTCAAGGTGATGAGTGGAAGATGGCTTTTAATACCCCTGAGGGTCATTTTGAAAATTTGGCGATGCCGTTTGGGTTGACTAACGCACCTGCAGTGTTCCAACATTTCATCAATGATGTGTTCTCGCATGTTTTGGGGAAATTCGTTATCGTGTACCTAGATGACATTCTCATATATTCTTATGACCGTGATGCTCATTTAGATCATGTCAGGCAGGTGTTACAGCTTCTCAGAGAGAATAAGCTGTATGCTAAACTTGAGAAATGTGTATTTTCTGTTCAAGAGTTGCCTTTCTTGGGTTATATTGTGTCTGCTTCTGGTTTTAAAATGGACGCCGCCAAGGTGCAAGCGGTGCTGAATTGGGAACGTCCTGATAACCTGAAAGCACTTCAGCGGTTCCTTGGGTTTTCTAACTACTATAGGAAATTTATCAAGGATTTTTCCATCATTGCTAAACCGCTAACTGACATGACTAAAAAGGGTACCAATTTCTCCGTTTGGCCAGAGGCTGCTGTGCGCGCATTTGAATTTCTTAAGAACAGTTTTGTTTCAGCCCTCGTTCTTGTGCAGCCAGATGTATCTAAACCCTTTGTAGTGGAAGTCGATGCGTCTGAGGTTGGTGTGGGGGCGGTACTATCTCAAGGCTCATCTTTGAGTGGTTTACGTCCATGTGCCTATTTCTCCAAGAAACTGTCTTCCTCTGAACGTAACTACGATATCGGCAACAGGGAGTTGTTGGCAATTAAGTTGGCTTTTGAGGAATGACGACACTTCTTGGAGGGGTCGGTACATCAGGTAACTGTTATTACCGATCATAAGAATCTGCTGTATTTGGAGTCAGCCAAGCGTCTGTCCCCCAGGCAGGCTCGCTGGGCATTGTTTTTCACGCGGTTCAATTTTGTGGTCACTTACAGACCGGGGTCTAAAAACACTAAGGCGGATACTCTGTCCAGGTGTTTTCCGGGGGGAGAACCTCGGGAGGATCCAGTACCCATCCTCCAAAAGGGTGTTGTGGTTTCAGCTCTCACTACCGAGGTTGAGGCTGAGATTGCCGAGGCTCAGGAGGAGGTACCATCTGCGCTTCCCATCAACAAATCTTTTGTACCGCTTCATCTCCGCCTAATGGTTTTGGCGGAGCATCATGAGTTGGTGTCACGTCGGTTTTGGTGGCCCAAGATCCGACAGGACGTGGTCTCATACGTGTCAGCTTGTACCACGTGCGCTAGGGCTAAGATGCTTCGCTCCCATCCTGTTGGCACACTACTTCCTCTTGAGGTACCTAGTAAACCTTGGACGGAAATCTCCATTGATTTCATCACTGATTTGCCCTCATCAGCTGGGAACACAGTCATCTTGGTGATTGTTGATCGGTTTTCTAAAATGTCGCACTTTGTCTTTGCCTTCGTTGCCTAACGCTTAAGGTACCTTCACACTGACCAACTTTCCAACGATAACGATAGCGATCCGTGACGTTGCAGCGTCCTGGATAGCGATATCGTTGTGTTTGACACGCAGCAGTGATCTGGATCCTGCTGTGATATCGTTGGTCGGAGCTTAAAGTCCAGAACTTTATTTGGTCGTCAGATCGGCGTGTATCGTTGTGTTTGACAGCAAAAGCAACGATGCCAGCAATGTTTTACAATGGTAACCAGGGTAAATATCGGGTTACTAAGCGCAGGGCCGCGCTTAGTAACCCAATATTTACCCTGGTTACCATTGTAAAAGTAAAAAAAAAACCACTACATACTCACCCTCTGATGTGTGTCACGTCCCCCGGCGTCCGCACTGCTGCTCAGAGCTTCCTGCACTGAATGTGTCAGTGCCGGCCGTAAAGCAAAGCACAGCGGTGACGTCACCGCTCTGCTTTAGGGCCGGCGCTTACACAGTGCAGGGAAGCGGACGCCGGGGGATGCGACAGGCACCGGAATGTAAGTATGTAGTGTTTGTTTTTTTTACATTTACACTGGTAACCAGGGTAAACATCGGGTTACTAAGCGCGGCCCTGTGCTTAGTAACCCGATGTTTACCCTGGTTACCCGGGGACTTCGGCATCATTGGTCGCTGGAGAGCTGTCTGTGTGACAGCTCTCTAGCGACCACACAACGACGAAACAGCGACGCTGCAGCGATTGGCATCATTGGCTATATCGCTGCAGCATCGCTTAATGTGACGGTACCTTAAGACTCTGGCTCAGGTATTTGTGCAGGAGGTGGTCAGACTTCATGGGGTTCCATCTGACATCGTGTCTGATAGGGGGTCTCAGTTTGTGGCAAAATTTTGGAGAGCATTTTGCTCACGGCTGGGGATCAAGTTATCTCATTCTTCGGCGGTTCATCCTCAGTCAAATGGTCAGACTGAGCATATGAACCAAAATTTGGAACAGTACTTACGCTGCTTTGTCTCTGATAACCAGGAGGAGTGGTCTACCTTTCTTCTTTTGGCTGAGTTTGCTATCAATAATCACTGCCAGGAGTCGTCTGGGGAGTCTCCGTTTTTTTGCGTTTACGGGCTACATCCTCAATTTTGTACCTTGAGTCAGAGGGGCTCTTCCGGCGTTCCGGAGGAGGACCAGTTAGGAACACAATTGTCATCAGTCTGGAGGAGAGTTAAACAGTGCCTGTTGAGTGTTGGTGCTAGGTACAAACGTGTGGCTGACAGTAGGCGTGTGCCAGGTCCGGACCTGAGTGTGGATGACTGGGTGTGGTTATCCACAAAAAACATAAGACTCAAAATACCGTCCCTTAAATTGGGTCCACGTTTTATTGGTCCATTTAGGGTCACCGCCGTCATTAACCCAGTAGCGTACCGATTGGAGCTCCCTACGGTGTATAAGATACACAACGTGTTCCACAGGTCTCTTCTAAAGAAGGTGGTGGGTTCTGTGGATGCGGCGCCTATGCCACCTCCAGTCTTGGTGGATGGTAATTTGGAGTTTGAAGTCTCCAAGGTGGTTGACTCTCGTGTAGTGCATCGCACTTTACAGTACTTGGTACCCTGGCGTGGTTATGGGCCTGAGGAGAGGTCCTGGGTACCAGCCTCGGACATTCATGCGGATCGGCTGGTCAGGTTTTTTCATCGTCGCCATCCAGACCAGCCGGGTCCTATAAGCCGTGAGGGCCCTGGGGTCCCTCATAGAAGGCGGGGTACTGTCATGTCGGACGCTGTTCAGACCAGGTCATCCAACAGACAGCGGTAATTCCACTTTTGACCACTATTTGCTCTTTGGCATCTGCTAGATTTTATCTAGCTGTTCCGGGGTTAATTTACCTAATCCTTGGATTGGAAGCTGGGCCATTCCCATTGCCTTTACATAGTTCTCCTGATCATTGGGCGTCGCCGATTATAGCTTCTGTCTTGTGCGTTGTTATCTCGGTCTGGAGTGGAGAGCTGGTTGTTGGAGATTCGTTGCTGGTGGTGTATTTTCCTCTGTCTTATTTACTCCTTCCTATATTTGTATTTATTTTGCCCTGCACATTTATAGTGTATTCCTGAGTGACTGCGGCGTGGTGTATATTTTCCTTTTTCCTTGTCTGTGCTAACTGTGGGTATTGGAATATTACCTCTTCACTGGGTGGAGGGTGGAGGTATCAGCCTAGGGTTAAAACAGGAGACAGGGTGAGGTTCGAGGCCTGGACATGCACACCATTAGTGTAAACTCCAGGTAGAGGGTCAGTCAGGATTTCCCTAGTCTGAGGGAAACTGCAGGGGCCCGGGTTATTAGCTCTCGCTCACCTAGTCTCCCCGTGACACATTTCCACTGAAGTTGGACCAGCCTGTAATTTGATTTTCCTCTTTGATTTTGAGTGTCATTCCAAATCCAGACCTCCTTGGGATATTAATTTTGATTTACATTGATCATTGTTATGTTTTATTGTAATCTCAACACATTCCACTATGTAATGAATAAAGATTTGAAACTGAAATATTTCATTCAGTGATATCTAGGATGTGGTATTTTAGTGTTCCCTTTATTTTTTTGAGCAGTGTATATATGTATGTATATACAGTATATATATATATATATATATATATATATAACGTACACATAAATAAATATTTTATGAAAAAAATATATAAACAATTAAGGTACATGTGTTTGGTATCGCTGCATCTGGAATGACCCTACGTATAAAACTGTCCCACTAGTTGACCTCTTTAGAGAACACCATGAAAATAAATAAATAAAAAACAAGGCAAAGAAAACAATGCTTTATCATCACACCACCGAACAAAAAGTGGAATAAAATGCGATCAAAAGACAAATATAAATAAAAATGATAGCGCTGAAAATAATAATAATAATTTTTTTTATATAATAATAATTTTATTTATATAGCGCCAACATATTCCGCAGCGCTTTACAAGTTATAGAGGGGACTTGTACAGACAATAGACATTACAGCATAACAGAAATCACAGTTCAAAACAGATACCAGTAGGAATGAGGGCCCTGCTCGCAAGCTTACAAACTATGAGGAAAAGGGGAGACACGAGAGGTGGATGGTAACAATTGCTTTAGTTATTTGGACCAGCCATAGTGTAAGGCTCGGGTGTTCATGTAAAGCTGCATGAACCAGTTAACAGCCTAAGTATGTAGCAGTACAGACACAGAGGCTATTGACTGCATAAAGTGTATGAGAACATGATGCGAGGAACCTGATTATGTTTTTTTATTTTTTTTAATTTTAATAGGCCACACAGGGATAGTTAGGGGTGGACACTCCCGGACTCTCTCTCTTTTGGTGCCAAGACAGGTAAAAATATATGTAATTCTCTATGTGGTTCTGTTGTGACCACCCTTAATGTCTATTATGATGGGCTACGGCTTGGCACCTAATTGTAGTACAGTTAGGCAGCATGGATGCCATGTAATAGTAATCTAGTACTACACTTTGGAGGAGTGGTATATTCTGTGCTGCCCTCTTATAACACTATGATTATTCTTTGAGTCCTGTGAGTGTCCTTATTTTGACATGTGTTATGTGGTTGTACTCTCCTCCCCTTTATTCCAGCTTTTTGTCATCTTTTACCTGATTTTCTAATAAAATTATATGCATTAATTCTAATATTTTGGGATTTTTTGTTGTGTGTTTTTTCTTCGTTTAATATAAGTTTGGCGACTTTATCCCGCTGTTATGTCCTTAGAAGATTTATAAGTCACAGTATATAGATATTTACTATTCTCTGTATTTGTGGTTACTGTGATCTATTTTCATGAGGTGTATTGACTACAGGGATAGTTAGGTTAATGCGTTGAGGCGGCAGGCCAGTCTGAACAAATGCGTTTTTAGGGCACGCTTAAAACTGTGGGGATTGGGGATTAATCGTATTAACCTAGGTAGTGCATTCCAAAGAATCGGCGCAGCACGTGTAAAGTCTTGGAGACGGGAGTGGGAGGTTCTGATTATTGAGGATGCTAACCTGAGGTCATTAGCAGAGCGGAGGGCACGGGTAGGGTGGTAGACTGAGACCAGAGAGGAGATGTAGGGTGGTGCTGAGCCATGGAGTGCTTTGTGGATGAGGGTAGTAGTTTTGTACTGGATTCTGCAGTGGATGGGTAGCCAGTGTAATGACTGGCACAAGGTAGAGGCATCGGTGTAACGGTTGGTGAGGAATATGATCCTGGCAGCAGCATTCAGGACAGATTGGAGCGGGAAGAGTTTGGTAAGAGGGAGGCCGATTAGTAGAGAATTACAATAGTCCAGACGAGAATGAATAAGTGAGACAGTAAGAGTTTTTGCAGAGTCGAAAGTAAGAAAAGGGCGAATTCTAGAAATATTTTTGAGATGCAGATAAGAAGAGCGAGCCAGTGATCGGCTGTGGGGGGTGAATGAAAGCTCGGAATCAAGGATGACCCCAAGGCAGCGGGCATGTTGCTTGGGAGTAATGGTGGAACCACACACGGAGATGGCAATGTCAGGCAAAGGTAGGTTAGTAGAGGGAGAGAACACGAGGAGTTCAGTTTTTGACAGGTTCAGTTTCAGATAGAGGGAGGATATGATGTTAGAGACAGCGGTAAGACAATCACTGGTGTTTTCTAAGAAGGTCGGAGTGAAAGCAGGAGAAGAGGTGTATAATTGGGTGTCGTCAGCATAGAGATGGTACTGGAAACCAAATCTACTGATTGTTTGTCCAATAGGGGCAGTATACAAAGAGAAAAGGAGGGGGCCTAGGACTGATCCTTGAGGAACCCCAACAGTAAGGGGAAGGGGAGAGGAGGAGGAACCAGCAAAACATACAGTGAAGGATCGGTCTGAGAGATAGGAGGAGAACCAAGAGAGAACGGTGTCCTTGATGCCGATGGAGCGGAGCATAGTGAGTAGGAGCTGATGATCCACAGTGTCGAATGCTGCGGAAAGATCCAAGAGAATTAGCATGGAGTAGTGACCATTAGATTTAGCTGTTAGTAGGTCATTAGAGACTTTAGTGAGGGCAGTTTCAGTAGAGTGTAAAGAGCGGAAGCCAGATTGAAGAGGGTCGAGAAGAGAGTTATCTGAGAGATAGCGGGTAAGACGGGAGTGGACCAGGCGTTCCAGGAGTTTAGAGATGAAGGGAAGATTAGAGACAGGTCTATAATTAGCGGCACAATTTTGGTCGAGGGAGGGTTTTTTAAGTAATGGATGTATGATGGCATGCTTAAATGAGGAGGGAAAAATACCGGAAGTGAGGGAAAGGTTGAATATTTTTGTTATGTGAGAGGTGACAGCCGGGGAAAAGGACTGGAGGAGATGTGACGGAATGGGGTCACTGGTGCAAGTGGTCGGGCGAGAAGATGCAAGGAGCCTGCTTACTTCTTCTTCTGTAACTGGTTCAAAGTCAGAGAGTGAACTAGATGCAGTGGGGGAGGGAGGACAGTGCCTGGTATGAAGAGATTGGGAGATGATTTCCTGTGGAATGTGGTCAATTTTTTCTTTAAAGTAATTGGCCTGATCGTCAGCGCGGAGATCTGTGGTTGGGGCCTGCTCTCTTGGGTTGAGTAGGGACTGGAAAGTGTTGAAGAGACGTTTAGGGTTATTGGACAGTGAGGTGATGAGGGTGTTGAAATAGGTTTGTTTGGAGAGGTGAAGGGCAGAGTTGTATGTTTTTAGCATGAACTTATAATGGATGAAATCTTCGGGTAGATTAAATTTTCTCCACAGACGTTCGGCGCACCTGGAGCACCGCTGCAGGAAATGTGTTTGCAGTGTGTGCCACGGTTGTCGCCGTCTGTTTCGATTTGCTCTATGTATAGGAGGAGCAGCTTCATCCAGGGCACTTTGCAGGGTTTCATTGTAATGCTTCAGAGCAGAATCAGGACATGAGATGGAGGAGATTGGGGCCAATGAGGACTGCAAGTTTTTCATAAGTTTTTGGGTGTTAATGGCCTGTATGTTTCTATAAGTGTGGAAAGTGGGGGTGACCTGAGCGGGGTGGCAGTTTTTGATAGAGAATGAAAGAAGGTTGTGGTCAGAGAGCGGGAGAGGGGAGTTTGTGAAATCATCCACTGAGCAGAGCCGGGAGAAGACCAAGTCAAGGGAATTTCCATCTTCATGCGTTGGAGAGTTAGTATGCTGCGAGAGGCCAAAAGAGGAGGTTAGAGATAAAACGTGAGAAGCAGATGGGGAGAGGGGAGAAGCAATGGGGATGTTGAAATCACCCATGATAAGGGTGGGGGTGTCACAGGAGAGAAAGTGTGGAAGCCAGGTGGCAAAATGATCCAGGAACTGATGAGAGGGGCCAGGAGGATACACCACCACCACTCTCATGGAGAAGGGGACGTAGAGTCTGACAGCATGGACCTCAAAGGAAGGGAATACAAGTGAGGGTACTTGGGGGATAACTTGGAAGGTACATTTGGGTGAAAGGAGCAGACCAACGCCTCCACCTGCTCTGTTGTCCGATCTTGGGGTATGAGAAAAGTGTAGTCCACCATATGAGAGAGCAGCAGCAGAGGTGGTGTCTGACTGCTGGATCCAGGTTTCAGTAAGAGCCAGGAGATTAAGAGAATTAGAAAAGAAGAAGTCATGAATGAAGGAGAGTTTATTACACACAGAGTGAAAATTCCAAAGAGCACAATTGAAAGAGACAGAAGGCATGCATGGAATATTAATAAGGTTAGAGGGGTTTCTGGGTGTAGCAGTCGGGAGGTTTGACTGGTTATAACATGGGGGGCCGGGGTATGGAGAGATGTCTCCAGCGACTAGGAGAAGGAGGATAGAAAGAGTGAGCAGATGGTTAAGTGATTTGTGAGAGC
This sequence comes from Ranitomeya variabilis, assembly GCF_051348905.1. Classification (NCBI taxonomy): domain Eukaryota; kingdom Metazoa; phylum Chordata; class Amphibia; order Anura; family Dendrobatidae; genus Ranitomeya; species Ranitomeya variabilis. The sequence goes on along the minus strand of NC_135232.1, from coordinate 460,258,009 downwards.
GTCTCTTGTGTTGGATGGTGGGACTGAATGGATCTGCGCTGTTAAGCAATGTGAACAGAGCATGAGTGCTATACATAGTAGAGGCAAGGACAGAGGGGCCGATATGGATGGAGTTTAAAGAGTTTATGCAAAGGCGGTGAGTGAATGCAGCAGCCAGGATATAGATTATACAGATACATATGGTGAGTAATGTTGAGCATTCCGATACTGCAAGTAGATCCGATACTTTTGTGGTATCGGGAATCGGTATCGGGATTAATATCAATGTGTAAAATAAAGAATTAAAATAAAAAATAGGGATATACTCACCTCTCCGGCGGCTCCTGGACTTTACCGCCGTAACCGGGAGCCGTTGTACCTAAGAATGCGCGCTTGCAGGGCCTTAGATGAGGTCACTGCGCTCTGATTGGTCCGTAGCGGTCGCGTGACCGCTACGCGACCAATCACAAAGCAGTGACATCACCTAAGGTCTTTCAAGCGCTTGAAATACCTTAGAAGATGTCACTGCTTTGTGATTGGTCGCGTAGCGGTCACGCGACCGCTACGCGACCAATCAGAAGCTGCGGACGTCTTCTAAGGTATTTCAAGCGCTTGAAAGACCTTAGGTGACGTCACTGCTTTGTGATTGGTCGCGTAGCGGTCACGCGACCGCTACGGACCAATCAGAGCGCAGTGACCTCATCTAAGGCCCTTCAAGCGCGCATTCTTAGGTACAACAGCTCCCGGTTACGGCGGTAAAGTCCAGGCTGCATCGGAGGGTGAGTATATCCCTATTTTTTATTTTAATTCTTTCTTTTACACATTGATATGGATCCCAGGGCCTGAAGTAGAGTTTCCTCTCCTTCAGACCCTGGGAACCATCAGGGATACCGTCCGATACTTGAGTCCCATTGACTTGTATTGGTATCGGGTATCGGTATCGGATTAGATCCGATACTTTGCCGGTATCGGCCGATACTTTCCGATACCGATACTTTCAAGTATCATACGGTATCGCTCAACACTAATGGTGAGTATTTGTTCTGTTTCAAGTGAATAGGGAATAGGTTTAGATTGTCTTACCAGTCTCCTGCCCTGTCTAACTGCCATGTTATAACTGACAATAACTGACAATTTGTCCTACAAGAATCAAGCCATCAAACTGCTCCATTAGCAGAAAAGCAAAAAAGTTATAGCTCTTAGTAAAAAGCGATGCAAAAATTAATATTTTTTCTATAAAATAGTTTTTTTTTTGTAAAAGCACCCAAACATAAAAACAACTATATAAATTAGGTATTGCTGTAATCATACAGACCCTAGGAATATAGCGGACTTATCAATTTTACCACACCCGGAACAGCATACAAAAAAAATTATAATAATTCTTAAATAGCTGGTTTCTGTTCATTGTGCCTCCCAAAAATAAGAATAGAAAACGATTAAAAAATGTCAGCTGCCCAAAAATGGTACCATTGAAAACGTTAACTTGTCCCACAAAAAATAAGCACTTACATGCCGAAATATGGAAAAATAATAGCTCCCAAAATATGGCAATGCAAAAATGTCCGTTTTTATAGGAATGCATAAAGGTGTCCATGCAACCTGTAGTAGAAAAACTATGGAAAAGCAAAATGGCTCCTCAAGCTCCAAAAGAAATTCCGTAAATTCTGCACTCCAAAATCCAAATGCATCCTTTCTAGTGATGAGCGAGTATTCTCGTTACTCGGGTTTCCCCGAGCATGCTCGGGTGGTCTCTGAGTATTTTGGCTTGCTCGGAAATTTAGATTTCGTAGCTGCAGCTGCATTATTTGCGGCTGCTAGACAGCCTGAATACATGTGCGGGTTGCCTGTTTGTTACGGAAATTCCCACATATATTCAGCCTGTCTAGCAGCCGCAAATCATGCAGCTGCATCGACGAAAACGAAATATCCGAGAACGCCAAAATACTCAGAGACCACCCGAGCATGCTCGGGGAAACCCAAGTAAGGCCGGCGTCACACTAGCGTATTGCATAGGATGCGAGAGCATCGGGTGCGATGTGCTAATGATCCTCGGCTCCTGCTCTGCTGCGAGCAGGAGCCGAGTGTCATGTGTCTGTGTAGCGAGCCTCTCGCACAGAGGGGATTGGAGCACAGCTGCGGAGGAGGCGGAGAATCTAATTTCTCCATCTCCTCCATTGCCGTGGTCCGCGTCTAGCGCACAGCACTCGGATGATATCCGAGTGATGTGCGCTGTCTCACTCACACCCACAAGCTTTCATGGATGCGAGTGAGCCGAGAGTCGGCCGAGTGCCCGTGACAATTGCAGCATGCTGCGATTGTCTCGGACCGAGGAAAACGGCTGACAAAAAATCGGCTGCTGGGAGCAGTCCCATAGTGTAACATTGGTCCGAGTGCAATGCGATTTTTTATCGCATTGCACTCATCTGTTTAAGTCACCAGTGTGAAGCCGGCCTAACTAGAATACTCTCCCATCACTAATCCTCTCTTCTGGCCCCACAGTGTGCCTAAACCACATATACAGTAGCATCCACATGTTTGGCATTTCTGTAGCAGTGAGAACGTATCTAATTTGCGTGTGCTTGTCTTCAGAAGCATGAGCTGGGCATAATGTACTGGTGACTGCAACATACTAGTCACTACTAGGGTTGAGCGACTTTTATTTTTATAGGATCGGGTCGGGTTTCACAAAACCCGACTTTCTCAAAAGTCGGGTCGAGTGAAATCGGCCGATCCTATAAAAAAGTCGGGGTCGGGGTCGGCCAAAACACAAAACCCAATGCAGTGCAATGGGATACTATGGTTCCCAGGGTCTGAAGGAGAGGAAACTCTCCTTCAGGCCCTGGGATCCATATTAATGTGTAAAATAAAGAATTAAAATAAAAAATATTGATATACTCACCTCTCCGACGCAGCCTGGACCTTACCGCTGGTAACCGGCAGCCTTCTTTGCTTAAAATGAGCGCGTTCAGGGCCTTCCATGACGTCACGGCTTCTGATTGGTCACGGCCGCCCATGTGACCGCCACGCAACCAATCAAGCTGTGACGTAATTCTCAGGTCCTAAATTCCTAGAATTAGGAATTTAGGACCTGAGAATTACGTCACGGCTTGTGATTGGTCGCGTGGCGGTCACATGGGCGGCCTCGACCAATCACAAGCCGTGACGTCATCTAAGGCCCTGAACGCGCTCATTCTTAGGAAGGAAGGCTGCCGGAAAGAAGCCGAGGGTGAGTATATTCCTATTAGGTATATACTCACCCTTGGACGCGCCCTGCTTCTTTCCGGCAGCCTTCCTTCCTAAGAATGAGCGCGTTCAGGGCCTTAGATGACGTCACGGCTTGTGATTGGTCGCGTGGCGGTCACATGGGCGGCCGCGACCAATCAGAAGCCGTGACGCCATGGAAGGCCCTGAACGCGCTCATTTTAAGCAAAGAAGGCTGCCGGTTACCAGCGGCGATGTCCAGGGGCCTCCGGAGAGGTGAGTATATCAATATTTTTTATTTTAATTCTTTATTTTACACTTAAATGTGGATTCCGATACCGATTTCCGATATCGCAAACATATCGGAACTCGGTATCGGAATTCCGATACCAGATTCAGAAGATCGCCGACCTCATGGCCGACCCCACACAGGGGTCGGGTTTCATGAAACCCGACTTTGCCAAAAGTCGGCGACTTCTGAAAATGGCCGACCCGTTTCGCTCAACCCTAGTCACTACAATTACAGTTTGCAATTTTCATTCAGCAACATCCACTGCTGCCTATTTCTGGAAAGCACCCATGGAGTCAAAATTGTCTCTACACCTTTAGAATAATTCCCAAAGGGGTATAATTTCCAAAATGGGGTAATCTGAAAGGGGGATTCTGTGCTTCTAATAATTAGGGGCTCTGTATATGGAGTCCGCAAACTGTTCTAGGAAAATCTGCACTCCATGAGGCAAATAGGGCTCCGCCCCACCCGAGTCTCGTCATGTAGCTTAAAGCAGTACTGTAAAGCCACATATGAGGTATTTCAGGTTCAGTAAAAGTTGTGGGACAAATTTTGGTGGCAGTTTTACTCACTTCTTGAGTGAAAATGTAAAATCTGGGGCTAAAGCAACATTTTGGTGGTAAAAATTTAATTATTTTTTCTTCACAGCACAATGGTATAAAACTCTGTAGCACCCCTAGATGAATTCACTGAGAGGTGCAGTTTCTTAAAATAGGGTCACTTATGTGGGGTTCTGCTGTTCTTGCACCTCAGAGGCTCTCCCAGTGGGTCATGGTACTCGCAAACAATAACATTCAAATCTGCTGTGTACTACGGTGCTAATTCTGAGCTTTGCACTGTGCTTGAAAAGTATTTTGCCGATTACATGTAGGGTATTGGCACACTTAGGAAAAAATGAACCTCAGTTTGCTGTAAAAATTTCTCCAACTAGCCCTTAGAAAAATTAAAAACTTGGGGCTAAAACAACATTTTAGTGGTAAAAATTTAATTTATTCTTTCTTCACTGCTCAATGGTATAAAATACTGTGAGACACATGTGGTGTCAATATGATCGCTGTATCCCTAAAAGAATTTATTGGGGGGTGTAGTTTGTAAAATTAGTTCACGTATGGGGGGTTTCTGTTGTTCTGGCAACTCAGGGGCTCTGCCAATGTGACATGGCATCTTGAAACCATTCCAGCAAAATCTAAACTCCAATATGGCGCTTCTTCCCTTTTGAGCTTTGCACTATGCCTCAAAAGTAGATTTCCTCCACATATAGTAACATAATAACATAGTGAGCAAGGTCAAAAAAAGACATTTGTCCAGCCTATATTCCGTCAGAATAAACCTCCATATCTATGTCCTTCTAAAGAACCTAACAACTGTAAGATACAATATTGTTATGCTCCAGGAAGACATCCAGGCCTCTCTTGAAACCCTCAACTGAGTTTGCCATCACCATCTCCTCAGGCAAGGAATTCCAGATTCTCACTGCCCTAACAGTAAAGAATTATCTTCTATGTTGGTGGAAAAACATTCTCTCCTCCAGACGCAGAAAATGTCCCCCTGTGACCATCACCTTCTTTGGTATAAACAGATCCTCGGAGAGATATTTTTATTGTCCCCTTATATACTTATACATGGTTATTAGATCACCCCTCTGTCATCTTTTTTCTAGACTAAATAACCCTAATTTTGCCAATCTCTCTAGGTATTGTAGTTCCCCTATCCCCTTTATTAATTTTGTTGCCCACCTTTAGACTCGCTCTAGTTCCATTATATCCTTCCTGAGCACCGGTGCCAAAAACTGTACACAGTACTCCATGTGCTGTCTAACCAGGGATTTGTACAGAGGCAGTATAATGTTCTCATCATGTGTATCCAGACCTCTATTAACCCCTTCCCGACCTTTGACGCCATGCGTCATGAAAGTCGGTGCCAATCAGACCCATGACGCCTATGTGGCGTCATGGAATGATCGCGTCCCTGCAGATCGAGTGAAAGGGTTAACTCCTATTTCACCCGATCTGCAGGGACAGGGGGAGTTGTACTTCAGCCCAGGGGGGGTGGCTTTGCCCCCACGTGGCTACGATCGCTCTGATTGGCTGTTGAAAGTGCAACAGCCAATCAGAGCAATTTGCAATATTTCACCTATGAAAATGGTGAAATATTGCAATCCAGCCATGGCCAATGCTGCAATAGCATCTGCCATGGCTGGAAATCATGTTCTGCCCCCCCCACCACCCCCGATCTCCTCCCCAGTCCTCCGTTCTGTCCGGTACCCCCCTCCATCCCCCTATCCGCTCCCCCGTGCTCCTGTCCGCTCCCCCCGTCCTCCGATCCCCCCCCTGTGCTCCGATCCACCCCCCCACCACCCCCTCATACTTACTGAGCCTCCCGAAGTCGGTCCGTCTTCTCCCTGGGCGCCGCCATCTTCCAAAATGGCGGGCGCATGCGCAGTGCGCCCGCCGAATCTGCCGCCCGGCAGATTCATTACAAAGTACATTTTGATCGTTGTGGTAGGTTCTATCACAGCAATCAAAATAAAAAAGTAATAAATAAACCCCCCCTTTAATACCCCCATAGGTAGGGACAATAATAAAATAAAGAAAATATTTTTTTTTTCTTTTTCCACTAGGGTTAGGGTTAGAACTAGGGTTAGAACTAGGGTTAGGGTTAGGGTTAGGGGTAGGGTTAGGGTTAGGGGTAGGGTTAGGGTTATGGCATGTGCACACAGTGCGGATTTGGCCGCGGATCTGCAGCGGATTGGCCGCGGATCCGCAGCAGATTGGCCGCTGCGAATTCATAGCAGTTTTCCATCAGGTTTACAGTACCATGTACACCTATGGAAAACCAAATCCGCTGTGCCCATGGTGCGGAAAATTCCGTGCAGAAACGCTGCGTTGTACTTTCCGCAGCATGTCAATTCTTTGTGAGGATTCCGCAGCGTTTTACACCTGTTCCTCAATAGGAATCCGCAGGTGAAATCCGCACAAAAAAACACTGGAAATCTGCTGTAAATCCGCAGGTAAAACGCAGTGCCTTTTACCTGCAGATTTTTCAAAAATCGTGCGGAAAAATCTCACACGAATCCGCAACGTGGGCACATAGCCTTAGGGTTAGGGTTGGAATTAGAGTTAGGGTTGGAATTAGGGCTAGGTTTGGAAATAGGGTTAAGATTAGGCTTGTGGTTAGGGTTACGGATAGGGTTAGGGGTGTGTTGGGGTTACAGTTGTGGTTAGGGTTGGGATTAGGGTTAGGGTTGGGATTAGGGTTAGGATTAGGGTTAGGGTTGGAATTAGGGTTACGGGTGTGTTGGGGTTAGGGTTGTGGTTAGGGGTGTGTTGGGGTTAGGGTTGTGATTAGGGTTATGGCTACAGTTGGGATTAGGATTAGGGGTGTGTTGGGGTTAGTGTTGAAGTTAGAATTGAGGGGTTTCCACTGTTTAGGCACATCAGGGGTCTCCAAACGCAACATGGCGCCACCATTGATTCCAGCCAATCTTGCGTTCAAAAAGTCAAATGGTGCTCCCTCCCTTCCAAGCCCTGACGTGCGCCCAAACAGTGGTGTACCCCCACATTTGGGGTACCAGCGTACTCAGGACAAACTGGGCAACAACTGTTGGGGTCTAATTTCTCCTGTTACCCTTGCAAAAATAAAAAATTACTTGCTAAAACATAATTTTTGAGGAAAGAACAATTATTTTTTATTTTCACGGCTCTGCGTTACTAACTTCTGTGAAGCACTTGGGGGTTAAAAGTGCTCACCTTACATCTAGATAAGTTCCTTCGGGGGTCTAGTTTCCAAAATGGGGTCACTTGTGGGGTGTTTCTACTATTTAGGCACATCAGGGGCTCTGCAAATGCAACGTGATGCCCGCAGACCATTCCATCAAAGTCTGCATTTCAAATGTCACTACTTCCCTTCCGAGCCCTGACGTGCGCCCAAACAGTGGTTTACCCCCACATATGGGGTACTAGCACACTCACAACAAACTGTGCAACAAATATGGGGGCCCAATTTCTCCTGTTACCCTTGTGAAAATAAAAAATTGCTTGCTAAAACATCTTTTTTGAGGAAAGAAAAATGATTTTTTATTTTCACGGCCCTGCGTTGTAAACTTCTGTGAAGCTCTTGGGGGTTGAACGTGCTCACCACACATCTAGATAAGTTCCTTGGGGGGTCTAGTTTCCAAAATGGGGTCACTTGTGGGGCGTTTCTACTGTTTAGGCATATCAGGGGCTCTGCAGACTTAACATGATGCCCGCAGACCATTCCATCAAAGTCTGCATTCCAAAACGTCACTACTTCCATTCCGAGCCCTGGCATGTGCCCAAACAGTGGTTTACCCCCACATATGGGGTATCAGCATATTCAGGAGAAACTGGACAACAACTTTTGGGGTCTAATTTCTCCTATTACCCTTGCAAAAATAAAAAATTCTGGGCTAAAAAAATATTTTTGAGGAAAGGAAACACATTTATTATTTTCACGGCTCTGCGTTATAAACTTCTGTGAAGCACTTGGGGGTTCAAAGTGCTCACCACACATCTAGATAAGTTCCCTTGGGGGTCTAGTTTCCAAAATGGAGTCACTTGTGGGGAGTTCCTACTGTTTAGGCACATCAGGGGCTCTGCAAATGCAACCTGACGCCCGCAGAGCATTCCATCAAAGTCTGCATTTCAAAACGTCACTACTTCCCTTCCAAACCCCGACGTGTGCCAAAACAGTGGTTCACCCCCACATATGGGGTATCTGCGTACTCAGGAGAAACTGGACAACAACTTTTGTGGTCCAATTTCTCCTGTTACCCTTGGGAAAATAAAAAATTGTGGGCTAAAAAATCATTTTTGAGAAAAGAAAAAATATTTTTTATTTTCATGGCTCTGCATTATAAACTTCTGTGAAGCACTTGGGGATTCAAAGTGCTCACTATGCTTCTAGATAAGTTCCTTGGGGGGGTCTAGTTTCCAAAATGGGGTCACTTGTGCGGGAGCTCCAATGTTTAGGCACACAGGGGCTCTCCAAACGCGACATGGTGTCCGCTAATGATTGGAGCTAATTTTCCATTCAAAAAGCCAAATGGCGTGCCTTCCCTTCTGAGCCCTGCGGTGCGCCCAAACAGTGGTTTACCCCCACATATGGGGTATCATCATACTCAAGACAAACTGGACAACAACATTTGGGGTCCAATTTCTCCTATTACCCTTGGGAAAATAAAAAATTCTGGGCTAAAAATCATTTTTGAGGAAAGAAAAATTATTTTTTATTTTGACGGCTCTGCGTTATAAACTTCTGTGAAGCACCTGGGGGATATAAGTGCTCACTATGCATCTAGATAAGTTCCTTGGGGGGTCTAGTTTCCAAAATGGGGTCACTTGTAGGGGAGCTCCAATGTTTAGGCACACAGGGGCTCTCCAAATGTGACATGGTGTCCGCTAACGATTGGAGCTAATTTTCCATTCAAAAAGTCAAATGGCACGCCTCCCCTTCCAAGCCTTGCCGTGCACCCAAACAGTGGTTTACCCCCACATATGAGGTATCGGCGTACTCAGGAGAAATTGCCCAACAAATTTTAGGATCCATTTTATCCTATTGCCCAAGTGAAAATGAAAAAATTGAGGCTAAAATAAATTTTGTGTGAAAAAAAGTACTTTTTCTTTTTTACAGATCAATTTGTGAAGCACCTGGGGGTTTAAAGTGCTCACTATGCTTCTAGATAAGTTCCTTGGGGGTCTAGTTTCCAAAATGGGGTCACTTGTGGGGGAGCTCCAATGTTTAGGCACACAGGGGCTCTCCAAACGTGACATGGTGTCTGCTAGCGATGGAGATAATTTTTCATTCAAAAAGTCAAATGGCGCTCCTTCCCTTCCGAGCCTTACCATGTGCCCAAACAGTGGTTTACCCCCACATGTGAGGTATCAGTGTACTCAGGAGAAATTGTCCAACAAATTTTAGGATCCATTTTATCCTGTTGCCCATGAGAAAATGAAAAAACTGAGGCTAAAATAATTTTTTTGTGAAAAAAAAGTACTGTTTCATTTTTACGGATCAATTTGTGAAGCACCTGGGGGTTTAAAGTGCTCACTATGCTTCTAGATAAGTTCCTTGGGGGGTCTAGTTTTCAAAATGGGGTCACTTGTGGGGGAGCTCCAATGTTTAGGCACACAGGGGCTCTCCAAACGCGACATGGTGTCCGCTAAAGATTGGAGCCAAGTTTTCATTGAAAAAGTCAAATGGCGCTCCTTCCCTTCCGAGCCCTGCCGTGCACCCAAACAGTGGTTTACCCCCACATATGAGGTATCAGCGTACTCAGGACAAATTGGACAACAACGTTCGTTGTCCAGTTTCTCCTTTTACCCTTGGGAAAATAAAAAAAATTTCGCTAAAAGATCATTTTTGTGACTAAAAAGTTAAATGTTCATTTTTTAGTTCCATGTTGCTTCTGCTGCTGTGAAACACCTGAAGGGTTAATAAACTTCTTGAATGTGGTTTTGAGCACCTTGAGGGGTGCAGTTTTTAGAATGGTGTCACTTTTGGGTATTTTCAGCCATATAGAACCCTCAAACTGACTTCAAATGTGATGTGGTCCCTAAAAAAAATGGTTTTGTAAATTTTGTTGTGAAAATGAGAAATCACTGGTCAAATTTTAACCCTTATAACTTCCTAGCAAAAAAAAAAATTGTTTCCAAAATTGTGCTGATGTAAAGTAGACATGTGGGAAATGTTATTTATTAACTATTTTGTATCACATAACTCTCTGGTTTAACAGATTAAAAATTAAAAATGTGAAAATTGCTAAATTTTCAAAATTTTTGCCAAATTTCCGTTTTTTTTCACAAATAAACTCAGAAATTATCGACCTAAATTTACCACTAACATGAAGCCCAATATGTCACGAAAAAAAAATCTCAGAATCGCTAGGATCCGTTGAAGCGTTCCTGAGTTATTACCTCATAAACGGACACTGGTCAGAATTGCAAAAAACGGCAAGGTCATTAAGGCCAAAATAGGCTGGGTCATGAAGGGGTTAATACAGCCCATGATCCTGTTAGCCTTGGCAGCTGCTGCCTGGCACTGGCTGCTCCAGGTAAGTTTATCATAACTAGGATCCCCAAGTCCGTCTCCATGTCAGATTTACCCAGTGGTTTCCCGTTCAGTGTGTAATGGTGACATTGACTCCTTCTTCCCATGTGTTTAACCTTACATTTATCATTGTTAAACTGCATCTGCCACCTTTCGACCCAAGTTTCCAAATTAACAAGATGCATCGGTTGCAGAATACTATCTTCTTTTGTATTGACTGCTTTAGGCTGGTTTCACATTTGCGTTCAGGAGGGATGCGGATGGCTGAGTACTTCATCCCTTCTTCCTCCCTGAAGCTCCACCTACTTCTGTATGCATCCTGCATTTCCCTGCGCACCTATCTTTAACATTGGGTACGCAGGGACATGATTTGTATGCGGATGGTTCCGCATGCGGTGATTTGACGTGTGCGGCGACCGCATGAAAACGCAAGATATTACTTTTGTCAGTTTCAAGTTATTTCTGTGACCATTGTGGGTTTTTCTGTTATTAAACGAGGGGTACCAACAATTTTGACCACGTGTGTATCTACTTAAACTTAGCCTAATAAGGAAAATACAAATTAATAATAAAGCAAACTGTGCTGTGGTGCCGCTGTAAATAAATCTCTACATATATCAGGAGGATAAAAATTACAAAAAGTTAGTTTCTAATGTGACAGATGAAAGTCTGCAACTGTAGCATATTTGATGATCCGGAACTGCAGGTAACAACAGCGTGATGTTGCTGTAAATCAATAGCTTGAGTAATGGATCTGTACAGTACTAGATCAAAGTCCTTCGGTAAGGCTGGTTTCACACTTGCGTTTTTATCTGCATGCGTTTTTTAAAAAAACGCATGTGTGAAAAACGCATGTAAACGCGGTAAAACGTATGCGTTTTTTAGACGCATGCGTTTTTATAGAAAAACACAAGAAAACACAAGAAAACACAAGAAAAAACAAGAAAACCCTAACCCTACCCCTACCCCTAACCCTAACCCTAAACGTGACTGAAATACGTGGCACTGAAATACGTGCAACTGAAATACGTGGTACTTAAATACGTGGCACTTAAATACGTGACACGTGGCACTTAAATACGTGGCATGTGGCACTTAAATACGTGGCACGTGGCACTTAAATACGTGGCATGTGGCACTTAAATACGTGGCATGTGGCACTTAAATACGTGGCACGTGGCACTTATATACGTGGCACGTGGCACTTAAATATGTGGTACTTAAATACGTGGCACTTAAATACGTGGCACTTTAATACGTGGCACGTGGCACTTAAATATGTGGCACGTGGCACTTAAATATGTGGCACGTGGCACTTAAATATGTGGCACGTGGCACTTAAATATGTGGCACGTGGCACTTAAATATGTGGTACTTAAATACGTGGCACGTGGCACTTTAATACGTGGCACGTGGCACTTAAATATGTGGCACGTGGCACTTAAATACGTGGCACGTGGCATACGTGGCACTGAAATACGTGATACGTGGCACTTAAATGCGTGGCAATATGACTGTCAGAAAATGTTCATTAAACGGTTAGGGGTGAGGTTAGGGGTAGAGTTAGGGTTAGGGTTTGGATCCCTTTATCACCTTGATGGTGGTGGGTGGCTCTTCAGTGTGTTTTCTGGTTTTTTTCTATAAAAACGCATGCGTTTTTAGCGCAAACAAACGCATGTGCTTAAAAACGCATGCGTTTACATAGACAGCAATGCATTTTTTTGCCGCGAAAAAACGCATGCGTTTTTTCGCGGCAAAAAAACGCGCAAGAAAATACTGCAGGTAGCATTTTTTAAAATGAACGCATGCAGACAAAAAACGCATGCGTTTGAAAACGCGACCAAACGCATGTGCAAAAAAACGCATGCGTTTTCAATGTTAAATATAGGAAAAAAAACGCATGCGTTTTTTGTGCAAAAAACGCTGCAGACAAAAACGCAAGTGTGAAACCAGCCTAATGGATATGATCCGACTTGAGAGCCTCCTTCACTCTGACTTCCGACAGTCCATGTGGAAGTTCTGCAATATCTATTAGTCTTTCCTTGCAGTACTCCATCAGGTAGCACAGTGGTCAGCAGTTTGCCGATGAGCAAGCTGTTTTGTGCACTGTGAAGTAACTTGGGTATGGTGGGTCTGTGAAGCAACAGAGAAAATAGCTGAGCGTACATGTTTCGAAAGTAGCTTCCTTCTTCTTCCTTGAGGAAGTTTGCATTATTTGCTTCAAATACCTGTTTTCGCCTTTGTAATGGTATTTTAGCACCTGCTCTTGCTCTCTTAGGCTACAGTCACACTATCAGTATTCGGGCCATATTTCACATCAGTATTTGTAAGACAAAATCAAGAATGGGTCAGATATGCAGAAGTGGTGCACGTGTTTCCATTATACTTTTTCTCTGACCTGGTTTTGGCTTTCAGATACTGATGCAAAATACTGACCAAATACTGATAGTGTGACCGGAGCCTTAATCCAATGAATTTGTCTGGCAGAAACCATCCTCATTATGCCTTTATTTGCTTGAACCCATCTGTGTTTTGTATCAGCCATAAATCTTTCCACAGTACGATGATCAGGCTTAAGTTTTCGTGAAATATCTGAGGCTCTTCACACTTTGTCCAAGGCATTGCACTATTTGATGCTTTTCTGCAGCAGAGAGATTCTTTTTCTTTCCCATATTGCTTGAAACGTAATAATGTGGAATGTCCTTCTTATGTACGCTCAACTGGCAAACTAATTATCACAGGTGTTTGAGATTGATTTTAGTGATCCAAAGAGCCCTGAGAAATAATACCAACCATGAGATTATTTGAATAAAAACAAAGAATTACATTTTTATGACACTTAATTCCAAATTGTAAAACAATTTGGAATGGGGTATAGTATTGAACTATTGCCTAAAGGGAGTATGCAAGAAAAAAGAAATACAACACAGTTACATTAAACAGAGAAAAACTAGTGTGTTTCATTTTCTGTGCTGTGGATATTATTCTTTTGTAGTAAAAAAAATATAAATATCCACAAAGCACCCTTTCTGTGACACATAAGCCTTGGTTTCAATAATTTTCTATAGTAGCAAAATTAGAAAAGAGGGGTTTAAAACTGTTTCTTGTTTCTGTAATGAAAGTTCTGTAATGAAGGTGCTGTTACTTAAGAAGATCTCGGATCATTCAATTCACAGGTACACGTACTCTACAGGTTCAGCACCTCCCTGTCACTTAACACTTTGGATTATTATTCATAGATCGAGACTACCGCTCCTATTTCCTACTTCAGAACTTCAGTCGTGCACCAGAGTCATGTTAGGCCTTTTTCTATCCTTATGTGTAATGGCAGAAATAGTATTATTTCTCATGAACACAAACTTGACAACTTATTCTGAAAAGTCACCTGAACGTGTAGTCACACTTTGTTGACCTAGCAAGTGTTTTTGCTTATTTATGACCATAAAATAACAGATCTCAATTCTTGTTCTGTGTTCCTATTCAATATTGAATAACAGATGCAATATTCTCCTTCTTTTCAACAATCTATTTTATTTTTTCACTCCATCTTTCAAATCATATTGAATTTCCTCTAATGCAATAAGGCCAGATGTATGATTTTCTCATGCAATGTTGCAATCATTCTCACAGTCCTCTCAATTCCCTATTGTATATTGAATACAAAACATTTCATTCAAAATGGCTGGGAGAACAAGTGATTTTCACAGATGCCAGTAACTGTTTATGTCTAAACATTCAGATAATATCTTGGCTAAAACCACATTTTGTGAATTTGAAGAATCCATTTTTGTATATTTCCATAGTTACGTAATACTACAGCATGAGGATGTTCATAATGCTAGAAAAAAATAACAATTTGTGATATCAGATTAAATCTATTCAACATGAGTATCATTTTTCCAGTAAAATGGAAAACAACCAGGAAAACAATTCTTGGTCTTCAATTTAAAATATCGTGTGGAAGATGGGGCAATGATAAATTTTATAAAATTCTTTATGACTCCTTGAGAAAGCCAAGGTGAAACGAACATCTGAGTCTTGTGGTCTTAATAACTGTGTTGGTCCCTCTTTAACTCATGATATGTTTGCAAATTGACTTTTCTGTATTATCTATGCTACTTTCAATCCACCTGGTGAACATACAGTATATATACATAGCACTCCCTATTCTTATGCTCTATTATTTCAATATCATATCTTTTACATACTGTCGTTTCAATTATTAGAGAATTATAAAATATACTATTTCCATACCTGTTGCGCTTGTCATAAACATTCTTTTGTGTATTGTCCACATATTTTTAATGTAGATTTTAATATTTGTATGTATCAATCAAATTATGTTCATGGATATATTTTTTGTGGCTATTCACTTTTTGTAGGTTTATATCTACAGTATATATATAAAGCTGAGTGCATGTATGTGTGTGCATGTATCAAGCTATGCCCACTCCACATAGCCCCGCCCACTCCACATAGCCTCGCCCACTCCACATAGCCACACTCATTCCACATGCAAAGCCCCATCCACACGGCCCATGTTGTTAGCACACACGGGCGGAGACACGTTCACCTCGAAAGCCACCCTGCAAAACTCATCGACTGTGAAGTGCCAGCCACTGCAATCTACAATCAGAGTATCAGTACATGGCAGGCACAGGCCACATCTAGCTCTGTCGTTTCTAGAATGGAGTTGCTCCTGTGAGGCATGATGGAAAGGGAGGAGCCTCATGGATTACACCGCTGTGCTCATAACAGGAAGTTGCTGTGCATGTGTGAGAGGAAGAGAGGAGTGAGGTGAAAATGAGAGGAGTAAGGTGAAAATGAGAGGCATGATGGGAAAATGAGAGAGTGAGGGGAAAATGAGAGGAGTGAGGGGAAAATAGTGGAGTGAGGGGAAAATAGTGGCGTGAGGGGAAAATGAGAAGTGTGAGGGGAAAATGAAAGGTGTGAGGTGAAAATGAAGAGGTGTGAGTGGAAAATGAGAGGAGTGAGGGAAAAATAGTGGAGTGATCGGAAAATGACAGGTGTGAGGCAAAAATGACAGGTTTGAGGGGGAAAATGAGAGAAGTGAGGGGGAAAATGAGAGGAGTGAGGAGAAAAATGAGAGGTGTGAGGGGGAAAATGAGAGGTCAGTATTTAATCACAGTATTTATAAGCCAAAACCAAGAGTGGGAGAAAAATACAGAAGTGGTGACATGTTTCTAATATACCTTCCCTGTGATTGTTATACTCCAAGTTTTAGCTTACAAATATTGAGGTTAAAATACTGACCAAATAACATATGAATGAGGTCTAAAGGAGAAATGTGTGGTGCTGCAGAAGAAGTAGGCTGTGTATACGATACGCTTTATTGCAATTAGTGCAATTTCTCTTGGGAACAAGTGTTTCCAATTGTATATGGAAGAGGAGTGTGTGGTGTTGCCGGAGGAGTCGACTAAAAAGCAGAAAAGCTGTGCTGCAAAAAAATGCTGTGTATAAATGAGGAACGTGAGGTGCAGGAGGAGGCTGTGTAAAAAGAAGGAGCATGAGGTGCAGGAGGAATAAGTCCCCTTAACTGCCACCGTTAAAAGTCATATTGGCAGTCATTAAGGGGTTAATAATGTATTTAAAAAACCTTTTGCTTCAACAAAATGGCGCCAGTTGTGTTCCGTGTACCAGAGCAGGTGCGTTGCTATGTTCAATGGCAACAATTTATTTTTCTTGTGTACGTTCCCACACTGGTCCTCGGAACACAGTGGGCTGCGCATGTGCAGATTGAGAGCATTGCCTGCCGATAGATGCTATTGCGCATGCACCAGCACTGTTTTGTTGAAGCACAATTTTTCTTTCTTAAAGACCACAATATTACACTGTGTTTCAAATTATTATGCAAATAATATTTCCTCATATTTTCTCTAAATTACCTATCTGAATTGCAGTCATTGTTATTTTCCAGTCATCTACTATTCTAGTATAATTGCAATGTTTTGGAACAAACTGCCTATGAAAACAGTATCTTTTAAAAAAAAATAAACACTCAAAATGCATGTTCCAAATTATTATGCACAGCAGAGTTTTCAACCTTTTTTTTTTATTTTGAACAAAAAAATGGTCAATTGTGAAGTTATAAGCATTATCAGCTTATTGCAAAATGAAATCAAACAGTTTTCAAGTGAAAACTTTATTCTAAGTGATGTTATATTTGCACATAGGACCCCTTGTTCAAAAGAAGCTTCTGAACTCTCTCGTCCATTGAATTTGTCAGTTTTTGGATGGTTTCTGCTTCAATTGTTTTGCATGTGGACAGAATACCCTCCCAGAGCTGTTGCTTAGATGTGAACTGCCTCCCGCCATCATAGACACTGCTTTTGATGATGCTCCAGAGGTTCTCAATGGGGTTGAGGTCAGGGGAAGATGGTGGCCACACCATAAGTTTGTCCTCTTTTATGCCCATAGCAGCCAGAGATGCAGATGTGTTTTTTGCAGAATGAGACGGTGCATTATCATGCATGAAAATGATCTTGCTGCGGAAAGCACGGTTCTTCCTTTGAACCATGGCAGGAAGTGTTGTTTTAGAAACTCCACATAGAATATGGAGTTCATCTTTACCCCTTCAGGGATCATAAAGGGGCCGACAATCTCTCCATGATTCCAGCCCAAAACATTACTCCACCTCCTCCTTGTTGGCACCTTAACTGTGTTTTCATGGGATGTCCATCAACCAGCCATCCTCCACTCCATCCATCTGGGCCATCGAGCGTTGCACGGCACTCATCGGTGAACAAAACAGTTTGGAAGTCAGTCTTCATGTATCGTTTGGCCCAATGGAGCCGTTTCTGCTTGTGTGCAGTGGCTAGAGGTGGTCGACAGGATGGCTTACGCACAGCTGCAAACCTCTGTAGGACCCTGCATCTTGTTGTTCTGGGGACGTTGGAGGCACCAGCAGCTTCAAAAACTTATCTGCTGCTATGACAAGGCATTTTTGCAGCTGCTCTTTTAACCTTATGCAATTGCCTGTTGGAAAGAGTCCTCAATTTTTCCTTATGAGCATGCACACATGTGTGCTGGGAATCAGCTACATACTTCTTGATTGTGCGATGATCACGATGAAGTGTCTTGGCAATGTTGATTGTAGTCATGCCTTGACCTAAATACTCCACAAATTGTTGCCTCTCAGCAGCCGACACATCCTTTATCTTTACCATTTTGGCAAAAAATGTCAGCTGCTTAATAATGTGGAACAGTCTTCTTAAGTAGTAGGTATCTGCAATTGCTTTCAGTGATATAAAGAGCCCTGACACACATCACCATCAATGAGTTTAAATGACAAACAAAAAAAATCTAACCTTATCTAAACTCTTTGTGCTTAATAATTTGGAACACAGTGTAAATGCACAGGCGCAGTATTTAAAATAGGGAGCATGTCACTGAAGGTTCAGTGACCTGTCATTCAAGCCCAGAATGATCATAATGAGGCCAGATCACCAAAAAAGATCCACATACCAGTACGCCCCTAGCATCTCATTAACTTAAAACTTCAAACACAGATTAAAAAAAGAAACATAAGACAGATTTCTCCAACCCAGGTATCATTTAAATCTGTGTAACAATGGCAATCTAACAATGCCTGTAGTTTACTTAGCAAAATCCTGATGACAGGTTGTGATCTACCAAAGTGCTACACTTGGAAACCATCCAGAAAAACATTGGAATGGAGGAAACGGGCTTGATGTTGAAGGCCATCCAGGGGTCAAAGGAAATGGTGGATGGCCATGCAACAAGGAGGTGGAATAAGATTCTGCAGGTGAACAACTGGCTACGCCGATGGTGCCGTCAGCAAGGATTTGGATTTCTGGATCACGGAGTGAATTATCTATACGATGGACTACTTGCTTGAGATGAGGTGCACCTTACGAAGACTGGAAAACATGTATTTGGAAGTCGCCTTGCTACACTCATCAGGAGAGCTTTAAACTAGAACAAAGTGGGAAGGGAAGCAAAAGGCCAGAAAAAGCCATACACCTGAGAAATACTATTGAGAACTCCACTGTTAGAAGTGGAAAGGAAGAACAAAGACAAAACAATCTAAATAATAAAAATATTGGAGGAAGAGAAACCAATCACAAACCAAAATGTTTCTATACGAATGCACAAAGCATGGGCAACAAACAAGGAGAATTGGAACTACTAACGCAGTAAAAGAAATATGATGTCATTGGAATTACTGAAACATGGTGGGACGATACACATGATTGGAATACAAGGCTAGAAGGATATAACTTATTTGCAAGAAACAGACTTGATAAACGAGGAGGAAAAGTGTATATCTGCACAGAGATTGAGATTGAAGCTTCAGAGACTGGGAGTTCTGTGGAAACTGTTTGGGTAAGAATACAAGGACAGAACAATGGAAAGGACACAATTGTAGGCATTTACTACAGGCCGCCTGTGCAAGCTGAGGATACTCTTTATGCATCAAATGGCCAAGTTCTCCAAAAAACATGACATAGTTGTCATGGGAGATTTCAACTATCCAGACATTTGTTGGGAATCACTCTCAGGCAAAACTAACAGGTCAAGCATATTCTTATCCTTTCTTGCTGACAATTTTATCTTCCAAAAGGTAGGAGAGAAAACAAGGGAATCTGCTACTTTGGATTTAATCCTTATAAACAGGGAGGAAATAATTGAGGAGGTAAGAGTGGCTGAGACCCTAGGAGGCAGCGACCATGATTTTTTAGAATTTTGGATAACTAGAGGAGGAAGACCTATGAAGACTCAGACATCAAGGTTAGATTTCAGAAAGGCAGATTTTAGGGGATTCCGAAAGTGAATCGGAAGGATCCAATGGCTGGATATCCTTAAGGGCAAAAATGTCCAGGAAGGATGGGAAATCTTGAAAAATGAGATTCTCAAAGCACAATCATTAACAATTCTGAAGAGAGGGAAGAATGGGAAGCATTTAAGGAAACCAGGATGGATGAACACAGAACTTAAACACATGCTAAAAAGGAATAAAGAAATGTTTATCAAATGGAAAAAGGGAGGCATATCTAAAGAAGAATATAATGCTGTCTGCAGAACGTGCAGGGCACAAATCAGATTTTCTACTCTTTAGACTTAGGCTTGCAAAAGACATCAAAAGCAATTTTTGAACCACTTTCCGTAATCTTTGAAAATTCTTGGAGAACAGGAGAAGTCCCAGAAGCCTGGAGAAGATAAAATGTTGTTCCTATCTTCAAAAAGGGGAAGAAGGTAGACCCAGGGAACTATAGGCCGGTGAGTCTGACTTCTATACCAGGAAAGATATTTGAACAAATTATTAAACAACATGTATGTAAGTACCTGGATAAGAATTAAGTGATTAAATGGAGTCAGCATGGGTTTGTAACTAATAAGCCATGTCAGACTAACTTAATTTCCTTCTATGACAGAATCACTGACTGGGTGGATCAGGGAAATGCTGTAGATATAGCATATCTTGACTTCAGCAAAGCATTTGACAAAGTATCTCACACAATCCTTATTGAAAAAATGACTAAGTATGGAATGGACAAGGCAACTGTTAGGTGGATTTATAACTGGCTTAGTGATCGGACCCAAAGAGTGATCGTAAATGGCTGCACATCCAGTTGGAAGAATGTCTCAAGTGGGGTACCACATAGCTCTGTCCTGGGCCCTGTATTGTTCAACATCTTTATCAATGATTTAGATGAAGGAATTGAGGGTACACTGATTAAATTTGATGATGACACAAAGCTAGGAGGGATAGCTAATACTAAAGAAGAGAGAGAGGATTCAAAAATATATAAACTGGAGTAGTGGGCAGCAACTAACAAAATGGTTTTTAGCAAGGAAAAATGCAAAGTACTACATCTGGGCAATAAAAAGGAAAAAAGCATATACAGAATGGGAGGAATAGGGCTAAGCAACAGCACATGTGAAAAAGACTTGGGTATACTAATTGATCACAGACAGAACATGAGTCAACAGTGTGATGTAGCAGCAAAAAAGGCAAATTCAATTCTGGGATGCATTAACAGAAGCATACAGTCTAGATCATGTGAAGTCATTATTGCCCTCTACTCCTCTTTGGTCAGACCTCATCTGGAATACTGTGTCCAGTTTTGGGCACCGCATTTTAAAAAATACATCAACAAACTGGAGCAAGTTCAGAGAAGAGCGACCAGAATGGTGACCAGTCTGCAAACCATGTCCTATGAGGAACGTTTACAGGATTTGGGATTGTTTAGCTTGTAAAAAAGAAGACTGAGAGGAGACTTAATAGCTGTTTCCAAATATCTCAATGGCTGTCACATTCTAGAAGGATCATCTTTATTCTCATTTGCACAAGGAAAGACTAGAAGCAATGGGATGAAACTGAATGGGAGGAGACACAGATTGGACATTAGAAAAAACTTTTTGACAGTTAGGGTGATCAATGAGTGGAACAGGCTGCCACGAGAGGTGGTGAGTTCTCCTTCAATGGAAGTCTTCAAACAGAGGCTGGACTGACATCTGTCTGAGATGATTTAGTGAATCCTGCTTTGAGCAGGGGGTTGGACCAGATGACCCAGGAAGTCCCTTCCAACTCTACTATTCTGATTCTATGATTCTAAATGATACTCTTGATCACGTTTACACTATTCATCCGTCATATGTAGAGTCCAATTGTAGCATTTTGGTTCTACCTGCGCATGTTACTTCATGCTGTCAAGGGTCCAACATCATTTTCTGAATTGAAGACTGACGGAGGCCATGTTTGTGAAACATACAGGGAAGCTTGCCAAATAGGAGGACTTCTGGAAAATGATGCACACTGGCACATGACTCTCAGTGAAGCAGCAGCCACACAAACCCCGAAGCAACTAAGGCTGGTTTCACATTTGCGGTTGTGTCCACAGCATTTTGGGCGCATACATACGCATACGTCTTGATTTCATATCTTTAACATTGTAGATGCAGGTACATGCGTTTGCATGCGTTAGGCCGCGTTTGCTTACACATGCGTATTTTGGAGGAGTGCGGCCGGGCACGGCACGGCTGACGCACCATGTTAGAATTTTTGTGGCTGCAAATTTCTGCCGCCATATGCATGCAGACGCTTTAGGAAGGAAATCGAAAAATGCATTACAGTTTATGGGAACACATGGGAACACATGCGTAAGCAAGTGCTTGCGTTCACTTGCTTTTGTGTACGCATGCGTTCTTTCGAGTAAACATGTCTAGGAACTTGTTTGAAGCCACCCCCCAAACAAACCTTATAAAAGTAGATGTGGGCAGTGGAAGTCCATTACTCTCAAGACTCCTGAAGCGAGAAAGGCATTGCAGCCTGATGTGTGGAAGACTCTAGCAAAATGTGAGTATACAAGCTATATGTCTGCCTGTCTGTTTTTCTCCCTGCAGTCTGTAATCATTTCTATCTTTCTTGCAGCATTCCTCATTATGTCCTCCAGTGCAGAGCAGATTTCACAGAGTGGACAGGAAACTGAAGTGAGTACATTTGCTGCTGATTGGTAAGTATTCACTGTCACTATTATACACATGTGGCAAAATATTTATTTTTATTTCTACAGAACCCTTCCTGTGCAGATGAACAGGAGCAGCAGACTCAGACCCAAGCTCCGGTGGCAAGACGGCGTGTAAGTATTTTTATTTATTTTTGACTGATGTTGGTACTCTTGCCTTCTTGACTGTTTTTGGGATGCTTGACTTTTTTTTATTTTTGACTGTTTTTGTTTTAAGGGCAAAGACTCACTGCTGTATTCCTCTTGCGATAATCGCATCACACTGCATGGACTGGCTGGCACCTCTCCTGACCCAAGCATGACAGCATGATGGATTACCATGCAGCTGTCAAGCTCAGGTCAGGAGTTTTACAATTGCAATTTTCGCACGAGAAATACGGCAGTGTGTCTCTGCCCTAGTGTTTTATCTTTCTAACATTTTTTTTTTCATCTCTAGGTCCCACAATGTGAGGAGGACTTTACTGACAATGACCTCCTCATCACCTTGGTGCAGGAGCGAGTTGCGTTGTGGGACACCCGGGAGCAGCAGCACTCAGACGCTGTGGTGATTTGGCGGCTGTGGAATGAGGTGGCCCAAGTGCTGTTGGATGAGAGGGACGATGACACGTCACGTGTTAGAAAGACTTTTCATAAGTATTGCAGTGTGGTCTGTTGCGGCAGTGAACCTGAATGCTGGGTTAGCGTTCGATGAAGGATCGCTTCAACAAGGACCTGAGATAGAAGATCAAAGTTTGCAGTCGTGCTGCAGCAAGGATCGGGAAATACAAATGCCACCGGGTGCTGGATTTCCTGAGGCCTGTCCTTGCTCAGAGAACGTAAGTATTTTTGTGTGAAAATCAACGAAAGAAAGAAAAAAAAGGGGTCAGACGCACTATCAGCACCGCTGCACCTGTGCTCCACCTCCAGGTTACTGCGTGTTTATTTTAGCCACTGCAGAATGGGGTGCTCGTGAAAACAGATGAAAGTCTGTGACAACAAAAATAAACAAGAGAACGAGCACTCACCATCTGTGCAAACAAAGTCTTCCTTTTATTGAGGCTTCATGTTTAAAAAAGCAGGATATTTACAGGGAGAACCTACGGTTCCAAATGTCGACGATCGTTTCGCTCTTCTGAGCTTCAACGGGTCTGCTAGTGACGTCAAAAAGGAGGGGTTATATAGCATATCTGTCTCAGCAGCACACCCACTCCTGTGAACGTCACCGAACTATGGAAATCCTACCTATTAAAACTTCTTAAAAACAAATGAGAATGGAACAATAATAATAGAGACACATTTTACAATAAATATCTAACAAAAGTTACTATAAGAAAACTGACATGTCGGTCCGATCATTAAGACCTAGAGGGCCTGTTGCTTTTAATTTCAGTATCCATCTCTCTTCTTTCCTTAATAATAATCTATGAAGATTACCCCCTTGTTCCGGCAATGTAACCTGCTCCAGACCCGCAAACCGCAAACAAGCCGCATCTCCTGCATGACAGGTACGGATGTGGCTAATGAGTCTAGGAGCACCCTTGCCTGTACTGATGGACTTGAAATGTTCTCTGATTCGAATGAATAGAGGATGTATAGTCTTACCCACATAGTAAAAACCGCATGGGCAAAGCAATACATATACGACAAACTTCGTTCTACATGATATAAAATCTTTGACCATGTGTCTGACCGGACCAACTTGGATCATTTTACCCACCAAGTGAAAAGAACAAAAATTACAATGTCTGCATTTTACATTACCTTGGGGGATGCTGGCTGTCAACCAGTCAGTCTTTTTAGAAACCACCCTGTTGCGTACCAATACATCTTTCAAGTTTTTGCCACGGCGACTTGCAAATAACGGACCCTTACTGACTGGACCGGCTAAACCGGGATCTCTCTCCAAGATATGCCAGTTATGTCTTATAGCTGACCTTATACTTTGATCCATGGGGCCAAATTTAAAACTAAAGACAAATCTTTTATGCGCCGGTTCCATATAACCCGATTTTTTGCCCCACTTGTTAGTACCTCCCATTCTGGCTTGTATTAAAGCCTCATCCAATACTTTAGGGGGATATCCCCTTTCTCTGAATCTTGTATATAACTCCTGTGATTGTCAAGTAGAACCTGCTTGGCTACTATTTACTCTCAAAACTCTAAGGAATTGACTGTAAGGGAGGGATTTTTTGGTATAATTTGGGTGGGCGCTCTGGTAATGTAACAATGAATTCGTTGCCGTGGGTTTACGAAATACTTCAGTTTGTAATGATCCCTGCTTTTTTAAACATGAAGCCTCAATAAAAGGAAGACTTTGTTTGCACAGATGGTGAGTGCTCGTTCTCTTTTTGTAAGTATTTTTGTGTTGTCTTCCATTGTGTTGTATTCCCTAATCTGAATTTTTCTATTCCACAGGAGTTGGTTCTTTTACAATTGTTATTTTTTGGTAGCAATGTTTATCTTTTCTTTTCACAGAACCTGTAGGAGCATCCTCGAACCTGGATCTTCCTCTGGAGTGGTCCCTCATCGAACTGCCAAGGACCAGTCCCAGCCATCCACCAGCGAAGCAGCAAGTGGGTCGGTGTCACAGGCTGGAGAACAGGCAGTTGGTCCTTCAGGTGTTTCCCTGTCCCAGTCTTCTTGCTCCTGCTCCAGAAGGCCTCGGACAGGTCACTCATGCCTGAGTTTATTCACTTGAGCTCGGACTTCCAGAATGGCTTAAAGGCGCAGGGAGATAGACCGGAAAGTGGTCTGACTCATATTAACACACTTTTCCAGGATGTCAACCAGTGCCTTAACCATCTGGAAGCCGACCTTCAGAGACCAGCACACCATTTTTTTTAACAAGATAGAGCAGGGCATGTCGGAAAACCTTGCGCCTGAACTCCAGCTCAATGTGATGCAGGCCTGCAAAGCTGCTTACGTTCAGGCTATGCAGCAGACTCGGTACTACCACCAGGCACAGGTTGTATTTCCACCTGTGCCACCAATTACACATTTAACCTTTAGACTGAGTCCTGCTGCATACCACTGTATGGCCACCACCATGCCCAGTCCTGACTCAAACCACTACACCGACACCACCAGCCGGGTGCTGCTCAAAGCTACTCCACCACCACCACCATACCGAGTCCTGCTCCTGCACAGCCGTCCACCTCCACCACCATGCCCGGTCCAGATACTGCATGGCCATCTGCCTCCACCAACAGGTCGGGTCTAGAACCTGCATGGCCGTTCACTGCCTCAACCAGGCCGGGTCCAGATCCTGCACGGCTGTCCACTCCCAAGCTCCCAAGGAGAAACAAAACAAGGAGGATCTCACAAAAAAGTGGACATAAATTAAAACAAACTAAAGCCAGCAAAAGTGTCGTGCTACCTCCACCCTCACCTCCCAATGTGTCTGTGTTGTCCAGTTTTTCTCTCCCTTCCAATGTGTCTCTCCCTTCCCATATTTCCACTCCTAATGTGTCTACTTCCATCCTTAACCTTCCAGACCCCACAAGTTTAGATACATCTTCCCCTGGAATCCCTTCTTCGTCCACCCATAGCCAATCCTCCCAGCTCCACACACCCCAGGTCCATAACATTTCTCCCTCAGTACGTAAAAGTAAAAAAATTTTTTAACCCCTTCACCACCAAGGGTGGTTTGCACGTTAATGACCGGGCCAATTTTTACAATTCTGACCACTGTCCCTTTATGAGGTTATAACTCTGGAACGCTTCAACGGATCTTGGCGATTCTGACATTGTTTTCTCGCGACATATTGTACTTCATGATAGTGGTAAAATTTCTTCGATATAACTTGCGTTTATTTGTGAAAAAAACGAATATTTGGCGAAAATTTTGAAAATTTCGCAATTTTCCAACTTTTAATTTTTATGCCCTTAAATCACAGACATATGTCACGCAAAATACTTAATAAGTGACATTTCCCACATGTCTACTTTACATCAGCACAATTTTGGAACCAAAATTTTTTTTTGTGCCGGAGTTATAAGGGTTAAAAGTTGACCAGCAATTTCTCATTTTTACAACACCATTTTTTTTTAGGGACCACATCTCATTTGAAGTCATTTTGAGGGGTCTATATTATAGAAAATACCCAAGTGTGACACCATTCTAAAAACTGCACCCCTCAAGGTGCTCAAAACCACTTTCAAGAAGTTTATTAACCCTTCAGGTGTTTCACAGGAATTTTTGGAATGTTTAAATAAAAATGAACATTTAACTTTTTTTCACACAAAATTTATTTCAGATCCAATTTGTTTTATTTTACCAAGGGTAACAGGAGAAAATAGACCCCAAAATTTGTTGTACAATTTGTCCTGAGTACGCTGATACCCCATATGTGGGGGTAATCCACTGTTTGGGCGCATGGCAGAGCTCGGAAGGAAAGGAGCGCCATTTGACTTTTCAATGCAAAATTGACTGGAATTGAGATGGGACGCCAAGTTGCATTTGGAGAGCCCCTGATGTGCCTAAACATTGAAACCCCCCACAAGTGACACCATTTTGGAAAGTAGACCCCCTAAGGAACTTATCTAGATGTGTGGTGAGCACTTTGACCCAACAAGTGCTTCACAGAAGTTTATAATGCAGAGCCAAAAAAATAAAAAATCATATTTTTTCACAAAAATGATCTTTTCGCCCCCATTTTTTTATTTCCCCAAGGGTAAGAGAAGAAATTAGACCACAAAAGTTGTTGTGCAATTTGTCCTGAGTACGACGATACCCCATATGTGGGGGTAAACCACTGTTTGGGCGCATAGCAGAGCTCGGAAGGGAAGGAGCGCTATTTTACTTTTCAATGCAAAATTGACTGGAATTAAGATGGGATGCCATGTTGCGTTTGCAGAGCCCCTGATGTGCCTAAACATTGAAACCCCCCACAAGTGACACCATTTTGGAAAGTAGACCCCCTAAGGAACTTATCTAGATGTGTGGTGAGCACTTTGACCCAACAAGTGCTTCACAGAAGTTTATAATGCAGAGCCGTAAAAATAAAAATTCTTTTTTTTTTCACAAAAATGATTTTTTAGCCCCCAGTTTTGTATTTTCACAAGGGTATAAGGATAAATTGGACCTCAAAAGTTGTTGTCCAATTTGTCCTGAGTATGCTGATACCCCATATGTGGGGGGGAACCACTGTTTGGGCGCATGACAGAGCTCAGAAGGGAAGGAGCGCCATTTGGAATGCAGACTTAAATGGATTGGTCTGCAGGCGTCACGTTGCATTTGCAGAGCCCCTGATGTACCCAAACAGTACAAACCCCCCACAAGTGACCCCATATTGGAAACTAGACCCCCCAAGGAACTTATCTAGATGTGTTGTGAGAACTTTGAACCCCCAAGTGTTTCACTACAGTTTATAACGCAGAGCCGTGAAAATAAAAATTCTTTTTTTTTTTCACAAAAATGATTTTTTAGCCCCCAGTTTTGTATTTTTACAAGGGTATCAGGATAAATTGGACCCCAAAAGTTGTTGTCCAATTTGTCCTGAGTATGCTGATACCCCATATGTGGGGGGGAACCACTGTTTGGGCGCATGACAGAGTTCGGAAGGGAAGGAGCGCCATTTGGAATGCAGACTTAAATGGATTGGTCTGCAGGCGTCACGTTGCATTTGCAGAGCCCCTGATGTACCCAAACAGTACAAACCCCCCACAAGTGACCCCATATCGGAAAGTAGACCCCCCAAGGAACTTATCTAGATGTGTTGTGAGAACTTTGATCCCCCAAGTGTTTCACTACAGTTTACAACGCAGAGCCGTGAAAATAAAAAATCTTTTTTTTTCCCACAAAACTTATTTTTTGGCCCACAGTTTTGTATTTTTCCAAGGGTAGCATGAGAAATTGGACCCCAAAAGTTGTTGTACAATTTGTCCTGAGTACGCTGATACCCCATATGTGGGGGTAAACCACTGTTTGGGCGCATGGGAGAGCTCGGAAAGGAAGTAGCACCGTTTGACTTTTCAATGCAAAATTGACAGGAATTGAGATGGGACGCCATGTTGCGTTTGGAGAGCCACTGATGTGCCTAAACATTGAAACCCCCCACAAGTGACACCATTTTGGAAAGTAGACCCCCTAAGGAACTTATCTAGATGTGTTTTGAGCACTTTGACCCACCAAGGGCTTCACAGAAGTTAATAATGCAGAGCCGTAAAAATAAAACAAAAATTTTTTCCCACAAAAATTATTTTTTTAGCCCCCAGTTTTGTATTTTCCCGAGGGTAGCAGGAGAAATTGGACCCCAAAATTTGTTGTCCAAGTTGTCCTGAGTGCGATGATACACCATATGTGGGGAGAACCACTGTTTGGGCGCATGGGAGGGCTCGGAAAGGAAGGAGCGCCATTTGGAATGCAGACTTAGATGGAATGGTCTGCAGGCGTCACATTGCATTTGCAGAGCCCCTAATGTACCTAAACAGTAGAAACCCCCCACAAGTGACACCATGTTGGAAAGTAGACCCCCTAAGGAACTTATCTAGATGTGTGGTGAGCACTTTGACCCACCAAGGGCTTCACAGAAGTTTATAATGCAGAGCCATAAAAATAAAACAAAAATTTTTTCCCACAAAAATTATTTTTTAGCCCCCAGTTTTGTATTTTCCCGAGGGTAACAGGAGAAATTGGACCCCAAATGTTGTTGTCCAATTTGTCCTGAGTGCGCTGATACCCCATATGTGGGGGGGAACCACCGTTTGGACGCATGGAAGGGCTCGGAAGTGAAGGAGCGCCATTTGGAATGCAGACTTAGATGGAATGGTCTGCAGGCGTCACATTGCGTTTGCAGAGCCCCTAATGTATCTAAACAGTAGAAACCCCCCACAAGTGACACCATGTTGAAAAGTAGACCGCCTAAGGAACTTATCTAGATGTGTGGTGAGCGCTTTGACCCACCAAGGGCTTCACAGAAGTTTATAATGCAGAGCCGTAAAAATAAAACTAAAAATTTTTCCCACATAAAATATTTTTCAGCCCCCGGTTTTGTATTTTCCCTAGGGTAACAGGAGAAATTGGACCCCAAAAGTTGTTGTCCAATTTGTCCTGAGTGCGCTGATACCCCATATGTGGGGGGAACCACCGTTTGGATGCATGGGAGGGCTCGGAAGGGAAGGAGCGCCATTTGGAATGCAGACTTAGATGGAATGGTCTGCAGGCGTCACATTGCGTTTGCAGAGCCCCTAATGTACCAAAACAGTAGAAGCCCCACACAAGTGACCCCATTTTGGAAACTAGACCCCCCAAGGAACTTATCTAGATGTGTTTGAACTTTGAACCCCCAAGTGTTTCACTACAGTTTATAACGCAGGGCCGTGAAAATAAAAAATCTTTGTTTTTCCCACAAAAATTATTTTTTAGCCCCCAGTTTTGTATTTTCCCAGGGGTAACAGGAGAAATTGGACCCCAAAGGTTGTTGTCCTATTTGTCCTGAGTACGCTGATACCCCATATGTTGGGGTAAACCCCTGTTTGGGCACACGGGAGAGCTCGGAAGGGAAGGAGCACTGTTTTACTTTTTCAACGCAGAATTGGCTGGAATTGAGATCGGACGCCATGTCGCGTTTGGAGAGCCCCTGATGTGCCGAAACAGTGGAAACCCCCCAATTATAACTGAAACCCTAATCCAAACACACCCCTAACCCTAATCCCAACAGTAACCCTAACCACACCTCTAACCCTGACACACCCCTAACCCTAATCCCAACCCTATTCCCAACCGTAAATGTAATCCAAACCCTAACCCTAACTTTAGCCCCAACCCTAACTGTAGCCTTAACCCTAGCCCCAACCCTAGCCCTAATGGGAAAATGGAAATAAATACTTTTTTTTTATTTTTCCCTAACTAAGGGGGTGATGAAGGGGTGTTTGATTTACTTTTATAGCGGGTTTTTTAGCGGATTTTTATGATTGGCAGCCGTCACACACTGAAAGACGATTTTTATTGCAAAAAATATTTTTTGCGTTACCACATTTTGAGAGCTATAAATTTTCCATATTTTGGTACACAGTCATGTGAGGTCTTGTTTTTTGCGGGACGAGTTGACGTTTTTATTGGTAACATTTTTGGGCACGTCACATTTTTGATCGCTTTTTATTCCGATTTTTGTGAGGCAAGATGACGCTTTCAGCGGTAACATGGTTATTTATATCTGTCTTTTTGATCGTGTGTTATTCCACTTTTTGTTCGGCGGTATGATAATAAAGCGTTGTTTTTTGCCTCGTTTTTTTTTTTTTTTTCTTACTGTGTTTACTGAAGGGGTTAACTAGTGGGCCAGTTTTATAGGTCGGGTCGTTACAGACGCGGCGATACTAAATATGTGTATCATGTTTGATCGCGGCGTGCCGGGGGTTAATGTGCCGGGGGCGGTCCGTGACCGCTCCTGGCACATAGTGCCGGATGTCAGCTGCGATATGCAGCCGACACCCGGCCGCGATCGGCCGCGCTCCCCCCGTGAGCGCGGCCGATCGCGTATGACGTACTATCCCATCCGTGGTCATGGGGGCCCACCCCACCTCGACGGGATAGTACGTCAAATGTCGGGAAGGGGTTAAATAAATTTGTGTTTTCCCCCAATCACTGCTTGATCTTTGTCTCTTTTGTCACTGTGTGCCATCAACACAGATGTCGCCGTATACACACACTGTGTTTTTGCCACCTCATATCTCCATGACACACAATATACAGCTCCTCTTTTTTATTTGCTTTACCAGCAGCATTGCTTCTTGTTTGTGTAATGGAGCTATGAGGTGGCAAAAAGACAAAGAGGAATGAAAATCCTCCAAAAATAAATATATTAATACAGCAAAAAAGGTCAGGGGTCAACAATGCTCACCTGCCCAGGTGTCAGCACTAGTGCACTCAGGATGCAGTGTTTTCTGCATCCTGAGTGCGCTAGTTCTGACACATGGGCAGGTGAGTAAAGACATGAGGTGGATTAGCTCCATCATCTCTTCAGTCTGCAGAAATATATAGAAATAGAGAAATGCAGACTGAAGAGACTATGGAGCTAATCCAATGTCACCTACCATAGCACTGACCTCAGAAAGAAGAAGTGTAGTGTAAAGCATGGGTTACATAACCCAATTTGGTTATAATCCAATCCCTGTATCATGCGATCTGCATGATAAAGAGAGTGAACTATATAAAAACTGTAGTTGTAAACCGGTGATCACCTTATTAACCTTTAATAATTATTATTCTAATAGAAAGGACACTTGGAACAGATGTTTAACTATAGGTGTTTTATTGTCAGCAAACAGTAAAGTAAATTTTAAAAATTACAGGTACATAACATTGCATAACATTACAAGAACACTAAACCATGTCACCTTGCCAGGACAGATGTCCATTCTCAGAAACAAAAGTAGGACGGAAATGTATCCCTCATTTGGGCAACTTCAACAGTTGTCCCGAAAGGGTGATGATGGTAATCTGGCAATGGGTTAGAAACAGGTTCATCAACTTCAATGTTGGTTCGCTCTTTAGCCATTAAGTAGCTGTGTAGAACCACACACGCCTTGACCACCTCATCAACTGTCTCAATTTTTAGATTCAAAAGATACGATGGCTGGCACTCAACTTCAAGATTAGAATGACGGTGCTAGTGAAAGGGGCCAATGGTCCCATAAACAATAGTTCAAAAAACTCACTGCACACATACGAGTTGAAAATTATGCTTCAAGTGAGAATTTATTAATAGTGATTGCTGAAGCGACAGGCAAAATGATGTTTCGGTCAGTTAATAGCCTTGATCACATAGTCGCCCATCTTAGATCAAGGATTCAAAGGTAATTACCTGTTGTGAATTTGCTTTTTGCTCCCTCTAGTGGTTACTAGTTTTTTGACTCTGGTTTTTCTGTCATTCCTTTTATCCGCACCTGGGTCGTTAGTTAGGGGTGTTGCTATATAAGCTCCCTAGACCTTCAGTTCAATGCCTGGCAACGTAGTTATCAGAGCTAGTCTGCTGTGCTCTTGTCTACTGATCCTGGTTCCAGTTATATCAGCTAAGTCTGCCTTTTGCTTTTTGCTATTTGTTTTGGTTTTGTATTTTTGTCCAGCTTGTTCCAAATCTATATCCTGACCTTTGCTGGAAGCTCTAGGGGGCTGGTGTTCTCCCCCCGGACCGTTAGACGGTTCGGGGGTTCTTGAATTTCCAGTGTGGATTTTGATAGGGTTTTTGTTGACCATATAAGTTACCTTTCTTTATTCTGCTATCAGTAAGCGGGCCTCTCTGTGCTAAACCTGGTTCATTTCTGTGTTTGTCATTTCCTCTTACCTCACCGTTATTATTTGTGGGGGGCTTCTATCCAGCTTTGGGGTCCCCTTCTCTGGAGGCAAGAAAGGTCTTTTGTTTTCCTCTACTAGGGGTAGCTAGATTCTCCGGCTGGAGCGTGTCATCTAGAATCAACGTAGGAATGATCCCCGGCTACTTCTAGTGTTGGCGTTAGGAGTAGATATATGGTCAACCCAGTTACCACTGCCCTATGAGCTGGATTTTTGTATTCTGCAGACTTCCACGTACCTCTGAGACCCTCGCCATTGGGGTCATAACAGTTTGCCAGGCCAGTATTAAATGTTTAATGCGTTGCAGAAGAGGGATTATAAGAAAGAAGATTCTGAGTTTTTTTTTTTTTTTTTTTCTTTCTTCTTCCCCTTTACCTCAGAGTGGCTATGCTTGCTGCAGACATGAATGTCCAGACCTTGATTACAAGTGTGGACCAGCTGGCTACTCGTGTGCAGGGCATACAAGACTATGTTATCAGAAATCCTAGGTCAGAACCTAAAATACCGATTCCTGAACTGTTTTCCGGAGACAGGTTTAAGTTTAGGAATTTTGTGAATAATTGTAAATTGTTTTTGTCCCTGAGACCCTGTTCATCTGGAGACTCTGCTCAGCAAGTAAAAATAGTTATTTCGTTCTTACGGGGCGACCCTCAGGATTGGGCTTTTTCGCTGGCGCCAGGAGATCCGGCATTGGCTGATATTGATGCGTTTTTTCTGGCGCTCGGTTTACTTTATGAGGAACCCAATCTTGAGATTCAGGCAGAAAAGGCCTTGCTGGCTATGTCTCAGGGGCAGGACGAGGCTGAAGTGTATTGCCAAAAATTTCGGAAATGGTCCGTGCTGACACATTGGAACGAGTGTGCACTGGCCGCTAATTTTAGAAATGGCCTATCTGAAGCCATTAAGAATGTTATGGTGGGTTTTCCCATTCCCACAGGTCTCAATGATACTATGGCACTGGCTATTCAAATTGACCGGCGGTTGCGGGAGCGCAAAACCGCAAATTCCCTCATGGTGTTGTCTGAACAGACACCTAATTCGGTGCAATGTGATAGAAAAACCGCAAATTCCCTCATGGTGTTGTCTGAACAGACACCTGATTTAATGCAATGTGATAGAATCCTGACTAGAAATGAGCGGAAAATTCATAGACGCCGGAATGGCTTGTGCTACTACTGTGGTGATTCTACACATGTTATCTCAGCATGCTCTAAACGTATAGCTAAGGTTGTTAGTCCTGTCACCGTTGGTAATTTGCAACCTAAATTTATTCTGTCTGTAACTTTGATTTGCTCACTGTCGTCTTATCCTGTCATGGCGTTTGTAGATTCAGGTGCTGCCCTGAGTCTTATGGATCTGTCATTTGCTAAGCACTGTGGTTTTACTCTTGAACCATTAGAAAATCCTATTCCTCTTAGGGGTATTGATGCTACGCCATTGGCAGCAAATAAACCGCAGTATTGGACACAGGTTATCATGTGCATGACTCCTGAACACCGCGAGGTGATACGTTTCCTGGTTTTACATAAAATGCATGATTTGGTTGTTTTAGGGCTGCCATGGTTACAGACCCATAATCCAGTCCTGGACTGGAAGGCTATGTCAGTCTCAAGTTGGGGCTGTCGTGGTATTCATGGGGATTCCCTGCCTGTGTCTATTGCTTCTTCTACGCCTTCGGAAGTTCCGGAGTATTTGTCTGATTATCAGGATGTCTTCAGTGAGTCTGAGTCCAGTGCACTGCCTCCTCATAGGGACTGTGACTGTGCTATAGATTTGATCCCAGGCAGTAAGTTTCCTAAGGGAAGACTGTTTAATCTGTCGGTACCTGAACATACCGCTATGCGTTCATATATCAAGGAGTCTCTGGAGAAAGGACATATTCGTCCGTCTTCTTCCCCCCTTGGTGCGGGATTCTTTTTTGTGGCAAAAAAGGACGGATCTTTGAGACCTTGTATTGATTATCGGCTTTTAAATAAGATCACTGTCAAATTTCAGTATCCTTTACCGCTGTTGTCTGACTTGTTTGCCCGGATTAAAGGTGCCAAGTGGTTCACCAAGATAGACCTTCGTGGTGCGTACAACCTTGTGCGCATTAAGCAAGGTGATGAATGGAAAACCGCATTCAATACGCCCGAAGGTCATTTTGAGTACTTGGTGATGCCTTTTGGGCTCTCCAATGCGCCTTCAGTTTTTCAGTCCTTTATGCATGACATTTTCCGGAAGTATCTGGATAAATTTTTGATTGTTTATCTGGATGATATTTTGGTTTTTTCTGATGATTGGGATTCGCATGTGGAGCAGGTCAGGTTGGTCTTTAAAATTTTGCGTGAAAATTCTTTGTTTGTCAAGGGCTCAAAGTGTCTCTTTGGTGTACAGAAGGTTCCCTTTTTGGGGTTCATTTTTTCCCCTTCTGTTGTGGAGATGGACCCAGTCAAGGTCCGAGCTATTCTTGATTGGACTCAGCCCTCGTCGGTTAAGAGTCTTCAGAAGTTCTTGGGTTTCGCTAACTTCTACCGTCGTTTTATCGCTAATTTTTCTAGCATTGTGAAACCGTTGACGGATATGACCAAGAAGGGCTCCGATGTAGCTAACTGGGCTCCTGCTGCCGTGGAGGCTTTCCAGGAGTTGAAGCGCCGGTTTACTTCGGCGCCTGTTTTGTGCCAGCCCGATGTCTCACTTCCCTTTCAGGTTGAGGTGGATGCTTCAGAGATTGGAGCAGGGGCCGTTTTGTCGCAGAGAGGCCCTGGTTGCTCTGTTATGAAACCTTGTGCCTTTTTCTCCAGGAAGTTTTCGCCTGCCGAGCGAAATTATGATGTGGGCAATCGGGAGTTGTTGGCCATGAAGTGGGCATTTGAGGAGTGGCGTCATTGGCTCGAGGGTGCTAAGCATCGTGTGGTGGTCTTGACTGATCACAAAAATCTGATGTATCTCGAGTCTGCTAAACGCCTTAATCCGAGACAGGCCCGCTGGTCATTGTTTTTCTCCCGCTTTGATTTTGTTGTCTCGTATTTACCAGGTTCAAAGAATGTGAAGGCCGATGCTCTTTCTAGGAGCTTTGTGCCTGATGCTCCTG
Source organism: Ranitomeya variabilis (assembly GCF_051348905.1). Classification (NCBI taxonomy): domain Eukaryota; kingdom Metazoa; phylum Chordata; class Amphibia; order Anura; family Dendrobatidae; genus Ranitomeya; species Ranitomeya variabilis. Next base: position 460,222,616 of record NC_135232.1, on the reverse strand, counting down.
GAGTCGCTGATCCTGTTGGTATTCTTAAAGATGGAGTTATCTTGTCAGCTATTTCTCCGGATCTGCGACGTGTGTTGCAGAGATTTCAGGCTGATAGGCCTGAGTCTTGTCCACCTGACAGACTGTTTGTCCCGGATAAATGGACCAGCAGAGTCATTTCCGAGGTTCATTCCTCGGTGTTGGCAGGTCACCCGGGAATTTTTGGCACCAGAGATCTGGTGGCCAGGTCCTTTTGGTGGCCTTCCTTGTCAAGGGATGTGCGGTCATTTGTGCAGTCCTGTGGGACTTGTGCTCGAGCTAAGCCTTGCTGTTCTCGTGCCAGCGGTTTGCTCTTGCCCTTGCCTGTCCCGAAGAGACCTTGGACACATATCTCCATGGATTTCATTTCTGATCTTCCGCTATCTCAGGGCATGTCCGTTATCTGGGTGATATGTGATCGCTTCTCCAAGATGGTCCATTTGGTTCCTTTGCCTAAGCTGCCTTCCTCTTCCGATCTGGTTCCTGTGTTTTTCCAGAACGTGGTTCGTTTGCACGGCATCCCTGAGAATATTGTGTCAGACAGAGGATCCCAGTTCGTTTCTAGGTTCTGGCGATCCTTTTGTAGTAGGATGGGCATTGATTTGTCGTTTTCGTCTGCTTTCCATCCTCAGACTAATGGACAGACGGAGCGAACCAATCAGACTTTGGAGGCTTATTTGAGGTGTTTTGTCTCTGCTGATCAGGACGATTGGGTGACATTCTTGCCGTTGGCTGAGTTTGCCCTTAATAATCGGGCTAGTTCCGCCACCTTGGTTTCGCCTTTTTTCTGCAACTCTGGTTTCCATCCTCGCTTTTCTTCGGGTCATGTGGAGCCTTCTGACTGTCCTGGGGTGGATTCTGTGGTAGATAGGTTGCAGCGGATCTGGAATCATGTGGTGGACAACTTGAAGTTGTCACAGGAGAGGGCTCAGCGCTTTGCCAACCGTCGCCGCGGTGTGGGTCCCCGACTACGCATTGGGGATTTGGTATGGCTTTCTTCCCGCTTTGTTCCTATGAAGGTCTCCTCTCCCAAATTTAAACCTCGTTTTATTGGGCCTTACAAGATATTGGAAATCCTTAATCCTGTATCTTTTCGTCTGGATCTTCCTGTGTCGTTTGCTATTCACAATGTATTTCATAGGTCCTTGTTGCGGCGGTACATTGTGCCTGTAGTTCCTTCTGCTGAGCCTCCTGCTCTGGTGTTGGTTGAGGGCGAGTTGGAGTACGTGGTGGAGAAGATCTTGGATTCTCGCCTCTCCAGGCGGAGGCTTCAGTACCTGGTCAAGTGGAAGGGCTATAGTCAGGAGGATAATTCCTGGGTGGTCGCCTCTGATGTTCATGCGGCCGATTTAGTTCGTGCCTTTCATGCCGCTCATCCTGATCGCCCTGGTGGTCGTGGTGAGGGTTCGGTGACCCCTCACTAAGGGGGGGGTACTGTTGTGAATTTGCTTTTTGCTCCCTCTAGTGGTTACTAGTTTTTTGACTCTGGTTTTTCTGTCATTCCTTTTATCCGCACCTGGGTCGTTAGTTAGGGGTGTTGCTATATAAGCTCCCTAGACCTTCAGTTCAATGCCTGGCAACGTAGTTATCAGAGCTAGTCTGCTGTGCTCTTGTCTACTGATCCTGGTTCCAGTTATATCAGCTAAGTCTGCCTTTTGCTTTTTGCTATTTGTTTTGGTTTTGTATTTTTGTCCAGCTTGTTCCAAATCTATATCCTGACCTTTGCTGGAAGCTCTAGGGGGCTGGTGTTCTCCCCCCGGACCGTTAGACGGTTCGGGGGTTCTTGAATTTCCAGTGTGGATTTTGATAGGGTTTTTGTTGACCATATAAGTTACCTTTCTTTATTCTGCTATCAGTAAGCGGGCCTCTCTGTGCTAAACCTGGTTCATTTCTGTGTTTGTCATTTCCTCTTACCTCACCGTTATTATTTGTGGGGGGCTTCTATCCAGCTTTGGGGTCCCCTTCTCTGGAGGCAAGAAAGGTCTTTTGTTTTCCTCTACTAGGGGTAGCTAGATTCTCCGGCTGGAGCGTGTCATCTAGAATCAACGTAGGAATGATCCCCGGCTACTTCTAGTGTTGGCGTTAGGAGTAGATATATGGTCAACCCAGTTACCACTGCCCTATGAGCTGGATTTTTGTATTCTGCAGACTTCCACGTACCTCTGAGACCCTCGCCATTGGGGTCATAACAATTACCCCTGTGGTGTAGTTGTCATGGTTAGGACAAAGTTAATGTCCTGTTCTCTCAGGGTTAATGTTGTTAGCCTTTCTTTCAAGATGGGCTATTTATACTCGCTCCTAACCTGGTATCCTTGTCAGCTATATGTTTTCTGCAGTCTGTATGCTTGACCTCTGGAGTGTGTACAGTCAGTCTCACTTACACCATCTTCATACAGTTCTTGTGAGACTCAGGGAGAACCATTTATACACAAAACTGGAAAAGTGCTCCTTATTTGTGCAAGAACTGTCTTTTCTGGGATTAATTGTATTTGGGGAGGGGTTCAGCATGGATCCAGGGAAGGTTCAGGCCATTTCTGATTGGTTGCAACCTCTTGACCTGATGGGGTTGCAGCGATTTCTGGGCTTTGCTAACTATTATAGGAAGTTTATAAAAGGGTTTTCGCAGGCAGTGAAACCCTTAACGGACCTTACACTCCAAGGGGCAGATCTAAAAAATTGGTGCGTGGCCGCAAAAAATTCCTTCCAGACACTGAAGAAATGTTTTATTTCAGCCCCCGTGTTGATACAACCCGATCAGAGGTGGGGGCAGTGCTGTCTCAGGGCCCATCCACCCTTACTAACCTAAAACCCTGTGCCTTTTTCACTAAAAAATTCTCTTCGGCTGAGAGAAATTATGATGTTGGCAACAGAGAATTGTTGGCAGTTAAATTGGCCGACGAAGAATGGAGGCATTTTTTGGAGGGTGATGTTCATCCCGTTACGGTCATCACTGATCATAGAAATTTGGCCTATATCGAGTCTGCTAAGACATTGACCCCCAGACAGGCTCAGTGGGCACTTTTTTTTCTCAGTTGCATTTTACCATTATGTTCCGACCAGGGTCTAAATATGTAAAGGCGGATGCCTTATCCCAAAGTTTTGATTATGTGTCCCCTCCAGACCCTCATTATGTGTCCCCTCCAGACCCTCCTTCCTCCATTTTTCAACCTGGAGTGGTTGTGGCTGAAATCTCATCTGAGTTACAGAGAGAGATTTTAGAAGCACAGTCACAAGCTCCCAATAATAAACCCTCTGGCAAATTGTTTGTACCCGATCATTTCCGTCTCACACTTCTGCAAGAATTTCATGACTCTGTGTTGAGTGCACACCCTGGGATTGCAGCTACCCATGGGGTAGTAGCTAGGAATTTTTGGTGGCCTTCTATGGGTACTGATATTAAAAAGTTTGTGAATTCTTGTGGGGTGTGTGCTCGCTCTAAGAGCTCTCTGGTCCGGCCGGCCGGGGAATTGGTACTTTTGCCAATTCCGGATAAACCTTGGACACACCTGTCCATGGACTTTATCACTAATCTTCCTCCTTCAAAGGGCAACTCTGTAGTCTGGGTAGTGGTTGATAGGTTTTCTAAGCAAGCCACTTTGTGATGTTACCTGTGTTACCTTCTGCTGAAACCTTTGCTCATTTGTTTATTCAACATATAGTTTGGTTGCATGGGGTCCCTGTGAATGTGGTGTCTGACAGGGGTGTGCAATTTTTTGCTAGATTTTGGAAGGCTTCTTGTAAGAAGTTGGGGGTTACATTGTCTTTCTCCTCTGCTTATCACCGGGAATCTAATGGTCAGACTGAATGCACCAATCAGTCATTGGAACAGATTTTGAGATGCCTTGCCTCCTCCAGACAGGAGGACTGGTGTGAGGTATTACCCATGGTAGAATTTGCATTCAACTGTCGTATTAACCAATCTACTGGTAAATCTTCTTTTCAGGTCAATTATGGGTTTGTTCCACAATTTGGAGAGTTTTCCCGCATGGATTCTGGTTGCCCTGGTGCTGAGGGTCTGGTGCAACAGTTAAGAATCCTTTAGAGGGAGGTTCAGGATAATATTTCCAAAGCTCAAAGGAGGTACAAACATTTTGCGGACAGGAGGAAGGGGTCGGCTCCTACACTTACTGTGGGGGAGAAGGTGTGGTTGTCTACCTGTAACATCAAACTTAAAGTACCCTCTATGAAGTTGGGCCCCAGGTTTATAGGTCCATACAAGATTATAGAGGTGATCACCTATAGATTACAGTTGCCCATCTCCTTCAAAATATCTAATGTCGTCCACAGGTCCCTATTATAACCTGTGGGGACAGTTAGAGAAGATTCCCCATCCAATGTTCCACCAGTGTTGGTAGAGGGTCTGCCGGAGTATGAGGTAGGGCGCATCATTGATTCCCAGTGGATGCGTCGAAGGCTTCAGTACTTAATACATTAAGGAGGGGGTACTGTCATGGTTAGAAAAAGGTTAATGTCTTGTTCTCTCAGGGTTAATGTTGTTAGCCTCTCTTTCAAGATGGGAGGGCTATGTATACTCGCTCCTAACCTGTTATCCTTGTCAGCCATAGGTTTTCTGCAGTCTGCATGCTTGACCTCTGGAGTGTGTGCTGGCTTGCATAGTGTCTTGCTTCACGTGCTTTATTTGTTTTCCTGTATTACTGACCCCTGGCTTGGCTTCTGACTATTCCCTGACTCTCCCTGTTGGTATCTTGTAATCTCCTGGCTACGACCTCTGCTTGTTTCACTATTCTTTTATGCTTATACCTTCTCTGTTTCCCGGCATCTGGCTCCACCCCCTTACCGCCTCCAACTCTGTCACATGGTCTAAGGCCCTGTTGCTTTACCTGATCACTCTGTCACATGTGTAAGGTCCCGTTGGTGATCAGGTTAGTACTCGGCATCTAGTCCAGCTCTGTTGCTGCTGGGTGCAGTTTCCCCAGCAGCAGCAATACTCGGGTATCGTGACAGTAGTATTTCATACAATATGATATGGTGTATCCCCACAAAGAGAGATACAGGCTTAGAAACTGAAGTGTCAGCATCTACCACTCTGCCACCAACGGATAGCGACAGCTCCACACCAGAACCTATTGTGTGGAACCTTCTTTTGTCAGCACCTGTCAAAAGATCCCTGCATCTCTACTTGTGGGGATACACCATATCATATTGTATGAAATACTACACCACAGGGATAATTATCTTTGAATCTTTGACCTAAGATGCTTCATTAAATGGGCGACTATGTGATCAAGGCTATTAACTGGCTGAAACTTCATTTTGCCTGTCGCTTCAGCAATCACTATTAATAAATTCTCACTTGAAGCATAATTTTCAACTTGTACGTGTGCAGTGATTGTTTTGAACTATTCAATTTTTAGATTAATGGCTGTCCCTAAAATGCACCATTTTGAGACAAGGATACCAAAGGCACACTAAACAGTTCTCCTTGCCCTGGTCAATCGGTAATTAAAAATCCTTTTAGTGTGGTTCAAGTCCCGACTGGAGTATGGCTTCAGGAGGTTTCCACACATCTGAAAAGCCTCATCCCCAACCACAACAAATGGCATTGGCAGGCCTTGAGTGTTGGGAAGAGGTTGTGGCAGAGGGAAATTAAAATGATTCCCATGCAACCTCTGGCCCATGTCCGAGTTTTTAAATGTCTGTGAGTCATTACCATGGCCAAAAGATCCAATGTCCACGGAGAAAAAACCTACAGTCTGCAGCTGCAAAAGCCATGAGCACTATGGAAAAATATTTTTTATAATTAAAGTACTTGGATCCAGTTCCAGCCGGTTTGGTAATCCTGATATGTTTTCCGTCCACTGCTCCCAACCAGTTGGGGAAATCACCAACTTAAAAAAATTGGTCTGCAGTTTGCTGCCAGATTTCCGTGGTGGGTAGGGGGATAAATTCCACACGGAGAACATCCCACAAAGCCCCGCAGGTCTCTGCGACACTCCCAGAGAGTGTGGAAATACCTATCCGAAACTGGAAATGGAGCTATGATAGGCTCTCTCCGGTAGCCAAGAATCTGCCGAAAACAGAAAGAAAAATATAAATCAGAACAATAATTTTTATGACTTGGGGTTTTGAAAAAAAGAGAAAGAAAGAAAGAAAGAAAGAAAGAAAGAAAGAAAGAAAGAAAGAAAGAAAGAAAGAAAGAAAGAAAGAGAAAGAACATGGCTTTTAGAACAATAATATTTAGGACAGTATTTCAGCAAAAGGGGATAATATTAAGTACATTGCAGAACAATAATAATTATGACAGGCGTTAACATTTACATATTACGTACCTTAGTGTCACCAGAAGATGTTTCTCAGCAGGAATTGCTCTTTGGAGCTGGGTGTCCTGCCTCCTGATGGCTCCTTGTACACTTTCCAGCAATTCCATAAAGCCATCTTGAGACATCCTCCTGTACTCGAAATATTTCTGTGGGTTTTCACGGAGTGAATAAGGAGTGGTAGGCTCCACGGCTCTGTCGTAGTTCAAAAATTGGGTGCTGCCAAAAGCACTGATGCCGTCATCTCTTTTGTTCTCTTTTCTGTTCTTGCTCACAAGCAAATGCAAAGGAAAGAAACAAGTTGACATCTAAATCCAGATTCCGATAGAAACTCTCCATGCAAAGATCCATCTTGACACAGGATACAGGAACAAAATGTGAGGATTTCATCTGTACAAAGGTTTATATAGAGAAATCCCATGAGCTGCACCCATTTGGCGTGGCTTGTTTCAAGGAAATTCTTCTTGAAACAATGTTTCCTTTCAAACGCATGTTCATAAAAATGCAAACGCATGCAAAAACGCGTGAAAACGTTATGTTTTTTATCCATTATGCGTAAGTTATTGTGGGAAAAAAATTCAGCGTTATCATTAGTGTTGAGCATTCCGATACCGCAAGTATCGGGTATCGGCCGATACTTGCGGTATCGGAATTCCGATACCGAGATCTGATACTTTTGTGGTATCAGGAATTGGTATCGGGATTAATATCAATGTGTAAAAGAAAGAATTAAAATAAAAAATAGGGATATACTCACCTCTCCGGCGGCCCCTGGACTTTACCGCCGTAACCGGGAGCCGTTGTACCTAAGAATGCGCGCTTGAAGGGCCTTAGATGACGTCACGGCGCTCTGATTGGTCCGTAGCGGTCGCGTGACCGCTACGCGACCAATCACAAAGCTGTGACGGTCACCTAAGGTCTTTCAAGCGCTTGAAAGACCTTAGGTGACGTCACGGCTTTGTGATTGGTCGCGTAGCGGTCACGCGACCGCTACGGACCAATCAGAGCGCCGTGACGTCATCTAAGGCCCTTCAAGCGCGCATTCTTAGGTACAACGGCTCCCGGTTACGGCGGTAAAGTCCAGGGTGCGTCAGAGGGTGAGTATATCCCTATTTTTTATTTTAATTCTTTCTTTTACACATTGATATGGATCCCAGGGCCTGAAGGAGAGTTTCCTCTCCTTCAGACCCTGGGAACCATACAGGATACCGTCCGATACTTGGTGTCCCATTGACTTGTATTGGTATCGGGTATCGGTATCGGATTAGATCCGATACTTTGCCGGTATAGGCCGATACTTTCCGATACCGATACTTTCAAGTATCGGACGGTATCGCTCAACACTAGTTATCATGTGTTTGCATGCGTTTTGCATTGCGTTTGCGGTTGCGAACGATACGCTGCAAACTCAACCGTAAATGTGAACCTAGCCTAAGACACCTCTTTGCTATTCTTGTAACAACCTGTAACATTTCAAATCCCCTTGAAATTTGGACAAAGTTTAAAACTGATCTCAGTGAGGACATGCTCATGCAGGTTAAAAAGGAAAATCCTCAGCAACTTATCAATAGTGATGAGCGAATATACTCGTTACTCGAGATTTCCCTAGCAAACAGGCAACCCCCATATGTACTTATGCTGGCTAACAGATGTAAATCATTCAGCTGCAGGCGCCAAAAGCTAAAACTCCGAGCACTAAAAAATACTCGGAGGACACCCAAGCGTGCTCGGGAGATCTCGAGTAACGAGTATATTCGCTCATCACTAGTTCTCAACTTCACTGAATACATTTTCAACAAAAGCTTAATTCTCCTTGAGGACCACTGCATGGAAATGTCTGGAAAAGCATTACACCTATTTGGCTTGCCTACTCCAACAAGAAACCAGGAAGCTAACCAAATGTGCAGGGAGATTTTCAGAGAAACAAACTACAACATTGATGAACTCACAGCACTTGTCTCTTACAATGCGCCACCAGACCAAAGAAGTGCCTACAGCCAAATTTTAAGTTTCACTGCAACCAACAATAGTGTGATTGTCGTCTTAGATGCTCCAGGTGGAACAGGAAAGACATTTTTAATCAACTTGCGCCTAGCAAAATTTTGGCAACAATAAAAGATTGCACTTGCAGCGGCATCTTCTGGAATTGCACATACACTTTTAACTGGTGATGGGACGGCACATTCGACATTCAAGCTATCACTTAACCTGTCTCACAGTGACAGCCCAGTTTGCAACATTGCTAAAGGATCAGGACAGGCCAAACTGCTTCAAAAGTGAAGTGCCATCATTTGGGATGAATGCGTGATGTCACACAAGAGGGCTCTGGAAGCAGTGGACAGACTGCTGCAAGACTTGTGTGGGAACAATTCTATCATGAGAGGTGTAGTTGTTGATTTGGCAGGTGACTTTCGACAAACTCTACCCATTATACCAAGCTCAAACCCTGCAGATGAACTCAATGCCTGCCTACAAGCATCATACCTTTGGAGACAAGTGAAGAAAATGTCGCTGAACACAAACATGAGGGTCCTCATGACAGCCGATGTTTCTGCTGGACTGTTCTCCAACCAGCTGTTGACTATTGGAAATGGCAAGGCACCAGTAAACTCAACCACTGGACAGATCACGTTTCCAAGCAACTTTTGCTACATTGTTACATCAAGTGAGGAGCTAAAAGAAAAGGTTTTCCCAAACATTCAATGCAACTTCAGAAAGTCTGGCGGGCTGAGTGAAAGGGTTATTCTAGCTCCGAAAAATGATAGTGTCAACAAGATCAATCTTCAAATTTTAAGTCTCCTTCCTGGTATATGCATGACCTACAAGCCTGTGGATACAGTAACAGACCCTGATCAAGCATTATTTTATCCAATAGAGTTCTTCAACTACTTGGAACAAAAGGGACTTCCTCTCCATAAACTCTTTCTAAGAGCAGGATGTGCCAAAAGAGAGGTCATTTTCATTCCAAGATTTCCACCCATTCCATTTGAATTGCCTCCAGTTTCCAGTCGAACCGGCATTTGCAATGTCCATTAACAAGACTCAGGGACTGTCCTTGAAAGTAGAAGGGATCGATTGGCAATCTCCATGCTTTTCTCATGGTCAACTTTACGTGGCCTGTTGAAGAGTTAAGTCCCCGTCACACATAGCGATTTACCAACGATCACGACCAGCGATACGACCTGGCCGTGATCGTTGGTAAGTCGCTGTGTGGTCGCTGGGGAGCTGTCACACAGACCACTCTCTCCAGCGACCAACGATTAGGGGAACGACTTCGGCATCGTTGAAACTGTCTTCAACGATGCCGAAGTCCCCTGCAGCACCCGGGTAACCAGGGTAAACATCGGGTTACTAAGCGCAGGGCCGCGCTTAGTAACCCGATGTTTACCCTGGTTACCAAAAAAAAACAAACAGCACATACTCACCATCTGATGTCCGTCAGGTCCCTTGCCGGCTGCTTCCCGCTCTGACTGAGTGCCGCCGTACAGTGAGAGCAGAGCGCAGCGGTGACGTCACTGCTGTGCTGTGCTCTCACTGTACGGCGGCACTCAGTCAGAGCGGGAAGCAGCCGGCAAGGGACCTGACGGACATCAGATGGTGAGTATGTACTGTTTGTTTTTTTTACATTTACGCTGGTAACCAGGGTAAACATCGGGTTACTAAGCGCGGCCCTGCGCTTAGTAACCCGATGTTTACCCTGGTTACCAGTGAAGACATCGCTGGATCGGTGTCACACACACCGATTCAGCGATGTCAGCGGGACCTCAACGACCAAAAAAAGGTCCAGGCCATTCTGACACGACCAGCGATCTCGCAGCAGGGGCCTGGTCGCTGGTACGTGTCACACATAGCGAGATCGCTACTGAGGTCGCTGTTGCGTCACAAAACTTGTGACTCAGCAGCGATCTCGCTAGCGATCTCGCTATGTGTGACGGGGCCTTTAGAACTGCAAAAAATCTTTTCATTTTTGCAGCGGAAGGAAAAACTAAAAATGTTATTTATCAAAAGGCTCTTGAATGAGTTGAAAATAAAATACTATCAATACTTGGATAATCATTAAGTTAATTTATGTTGCAAATCTGTAGTGTTGAATATATGATGTGAAATGTTTTTGTGTGCAATATAATCATTCTAATTTGTTATAACTAACGACAGTTAGCTACTATGCCCGGGCAAGGCCGGGCTCTTCAGCTAGTACAATATATATTTAAGAATATCCACTTATTCTCTATATGCATTTTTTATATTTTTGTGTCTATTTCTAAATTTTATAAAGTGTATAAAATTATGATAAAATTATGTTGCCAGTGCCATTCCTGTATGTAATAGCAACCTTTACGTAATCATTTGAGCTGGTAGAATATATTCCCTTAGCATACAGAATTCCCTCATTATAAGGGTTCGATCACATCTGCGTTTAAAATCTGCAAGTACAATGTGAGAAAAAAATCACATTGCACTTGCAACAACGTTATTCAGTGAGGCAGTGTCCATCTGTGAGTTTTCTTTCACTGGAGTGAGGATACAATTGCAGCATGCTGCCTATGGCCGAGTAAAACGGCCGAGATTCACCAATGCAAGTCAATAGATGCGAGAAAAAAATTAATGTGCCGTCCAATTTTTATGCACCCATCTCAAGGGAAACTTGACATTTTAAAGATGTCAGTGAGATATATAATTAGTGCAGTGAGTGTGTAGCTTACTGTACATGCATTTAATTAATAAAGAAAGAAATAAAAGAAAAAAATAGTGAGGTGTCCCCCTTATTTTTAATACCCAGCTGAGGGAAAGCAGACAACTGGGGGTTCGGTGTTATTATTCTGGGCCAATATTCATGAAGCTTCCCAGGCTATTCATATCAGCTCACAGCTGTCTATTCAATCAGAAAGGAAACCAAATGTATGCAAAATCAAATTTGTCATGCACAAATTAGCAAAGAAATCCTCCCAAAAAAATCTGCAATAAACGACAATATTTTACTAAATAATTTTTATACTTTATTGAAAATAATAATAGTATTGTATATTAAAATATTATACAGCTTATAATAGAAGCAACTAAAATAAAGGTACAAAGCAAGCCCAACAATTAATAACAAATGTATCAAAATACCTTACTGGATAATGCATAAAAAACATATGAAAAAGTGTATACGAGAATAAATGAAAAAAACCTTGTGAAATAAACTAAAATGTAATTCACTATAATACCTATTAATGTTTCAAATATCCAGGGTATAAACCTAGATAAGTATCAAAATTTCATAAAAGGGATAGAAAATACTATCAAATGTACAACAGTGCAAAAATGTGCAAAAAGTGCTAATGCCACAATATCAGAGGAGTATAACCCAAATAAAGTGCAATAGTGCTGATATTAAAAATTAAACTAGGTATATCCCAATCAAAAGATCACTTAATCAAAGCACTGCCTGCAGTGAATATATAAAGTGCCACAGTGCCAAAATACTAATTAAGCATAAATCCAGCAGGTAGATACTAACAAATATATAAAGGGCTTCTCATACCTAAGCGTGCTCCTGGGCCCTACACGCGTTTCGGCGCTTGCCTTTTTCCAGGGGGAATGTACAATATAACAAGGAGGCGTGCATAATTATATATATATATATATATATATATATATATATATAGCCATGCACCAATCAATACCAGGTATTGCATGCTGAGTGATGTGTAATGGTGCATTCGCAGCCACCCGGACCGCCAATCGCATGCACCCGGCGTCACCCTGATAATGCACAACAAGGTCCGCAACCACGCCCACGTAGTCACGTGGACGGGGAAAGGCCGAGAGCACGTCGCCAAGGAGACAGAAGCCGAAATGGATGCAAACAGCAGCCGGGAAGACCGCGCTAGCGCACCGCCACCCGCATGCAAGTTAGGTCTGTCACTCATATAGAACAAAAAAACTCTAGTAAAAACAATGCCTACCATAACCTATGTAAGAAGTTGAAACCAAGACGGATGGCATCAAATCAAATGGAAGAGAGAATATATAGTATAACCTATTAATACAGCAAATGGACCAAAAATTCATGTAATATTAAATATTACAATAAGGGTGAATCATAAAGAAATACATGATAATTAATGTGATATATAAGTATATATTATATTAAGACAAAATATATATATATATTAAAAAATAATATTAAAGAAATAAAATTGTACTAACAATGATAATAAAGAGTGATGCGTATATATGCGTACATATATTAATGAATAAATAAATAATGAATATTACACAAAAAATATCTGAAAAATAAAACAATAATATATGAATAATAATACTCAGAAAATTAAATGAAAAGTTAAAAAATAATAATTAATAAAAAATAATAATGAATATTAATGAAATAATGATAATAGTAATAATAATATGAGTGACATTTAAGTACATATATAAGTTAATAATTAATGAATGTTACACAAAAAGTGAATAATAAATGTATACACAAAGATAATAATCACGAATACATATAAATATTTCTTATTTCCTGTATGTCCATCAAATTAAAGCCCATCAAACTAAATCGACATCAAACAGATCAAATTGTTGATGTTAACATCTTCTGATTGTTTGATAGCTGAAATAGGTCGTCAAAATCTTCTTATTAGTCATAAACTAAAGTTGGTCCCAGAGTGAAGAATATAGTATCATGGCATGATATGCTAAAAAAATAAAATAACATAAATTAATATATCATAATAATAAGTTAAAATATGCATACATAATAAAAATGGAATATAAAAATAAAATATAAAATATATAATTAATAAAATTTAATCATGATCAGAGAAATGATGAATAACTTAGAGTCTCATTAAGACCCAGAGGTTGAAGTGTACGGAGAGTCCAAATCCATCTAGTTTCTTTTTGGGCAAGTCTGCGGCTAATATTGCCGCCACGTAAATCTGTAACGATTCGGTCAATACCAATTATTCGAAGGCCAGTTTGATCACATTTGTGATGGATCTTAAAATGTCTTGGTAATGTTTTTAAATATTCAATTGTTGTTTCTTTCTCAGCAGCAATAATTTCTCTCACATGCTCACGTACGCGTATTTTCAAGGATCTCGTTGTAAGACCAACATAAATTTTACCGCACGGACACGTTGCATGATATATTACTGCTTTGATTTGCACGTAATGGTCTGTGTAATTTTATAAGATTTACTATCAGATCCAACAAACATAGTAGCATAGTCAAAATTAGAGCAGGCAATACAATTGCATTGTATTGGAGTTGATGTCAGCTGTCTAATGTCTGCTGACATCAAGCCCAGTGGTAAGTAATGCACAGATGTCTATCAGACATCCCCATTACTAAACCCGTGGTCAACAGCAATAAACGCACACAAACACAGAAAAGTCCTTTAATTGTACAAAGTACTCCCCGACCCTCTTTTACCCATTTAATACCTTTAAAAAATAAAATAATCCAAAGGGTTGGTGGGCGGCTCTCTCTCGGTGGTTTTGTTTTATTACCGTATCATGTTCTTTCCACTTGATGATAATGGATTTAATGGTGCTTTGGGGATCATCAGAGACTGGGATGTTTTTTTTATAACCCAACCCTGACTTGTACTTCTCAACAACTTTTTTTTTGTTCCTGACTTGTTTGGAGAGCTCCTTGGTCATCATGGTGTTTAGCTAGTGATGCCTCTTGCTTAATGGTGTTGCAGCCTCTGTGAACTTTCAGAAAAGGTGTGTATATACTGACACACTATGTGGCACTTATATTGCACACAAGTGGACTTCCCTTCTTAAACCATGTGACTTAGGAAGGTAAGGGGTAAATACATATGCACATGACAGTTTTTACATGAATGTAATTTATGCCTTTATTTTTCTCACTTCACTGTCGGTCCCTATTATACTATTTCTACTCTCGCGAAATGTATGCCACTTCTGTGTTTGTTTAAATGTGAACACTCCTGGTTGGGTGTAGTGAAAGACCTGTCGGTCCCTATTAAACTATCTATACTGTGGTGATATTGATGCCACTGGTGTCTGCCAATAATTTTTGGAAATGTGAACACTCCTGATTGGGTGTCCATCTGCTGGATTGGGCGCAGTGGAACACCTGTCGGTCCCAATTATACTATTTCTACTCTAGTGATAATTTACGCCTCTTCTGCGGTGTAAGGCCCTCATTTGTTTAAATGTAAACACTTCTGGTTGGGTGTGCATCTGCTGGATTAGGTATAGTAGAATATCTGTTGGTCCCTATTATACTATTTCTACTGTGGTGAAATTGATGCCTATTTGGTGGTGTCTGCCAATAATTTTTGGAATTTTGGGGTCTGCTTCATGCTTGTTACCTGTAGCAGGAGGCCTCCAAGACCATCAGGCCTCCACTTCCTTGGACTCAACTACCCGTGTTACTATCCTTAAATTTGTCTGATAATGGTAGTCTACAAGACTAATATTTGTTCAACCGGAGTGTGGCATGAAAGCAGGTAGAGGTGTTGCATGTGGCATCAAGGCTCCCAGCAAAGGAGGCCTACACCGATCCCTCACCCACCTGATCTTACTGTGACGCTCAATTGAAAGCTGTAAATGATGTCCCAGACCCCGATGCCTCATGCCTGGCTGATTGCTGCAGTGCCATGCTACAATTTGTACTGTGGGTGAATTGAAGCCATTTTCCTGGTGTCTGTCCCTCATTTGATGTGTTTTGGCAGCATTTGGGGCCGTTATAAGGTGTTGTGCATGCGTTTGTTTTTGCCTCCCATTGGACATGAATGGCGTTCAGTTATGTTTGGCGAATATTCGATGAACTAATCATCGAATATTGCAAATTCGTCAATCGTAATCCAAACCAAACATTGAAATGTTTGCTCATCTCTAGTTATGACAACATTTGCTACATTTGTAGCTACAGTCTTTCTCAATTTTGTGTGTGGGCTGTGTCTTGTTTTGTGGCTATTGTGGCTATGTACTGCTTCTAGAAGTAAAATACTGTGGCCCCAATTCACCAAGACTGCCATTTTGCATGGCATTCTTGATAAACAATGTCCTAGAGTAAAATGTGTCTAATTTATTAATAGGCAAGTGTTGCTTGGGGAATTTTGCCACCACAACAAATGTACTCCAGTCAGAGACAGGGACTGAAGTACATTTCTATTGTAATTTATGCCACTTTTGTGCCATAAATTGTGATGAATTTGCCACCCACACTTGAACATGTTCTCTCGTATTGGTTGAAGCATCTTTTTATTCATCTTTACAGAATGTGTGGGAACATTTTATCTTTAACACTGTCAAATAAAATTTGCTTTCTAAGGAAAAAAAAAATACTTTAGAAAACATTTTGTTGCCAGGTATAATGGCATGTTTGCTGAGGTTAAGTTTTCCTGTAAATGCTTTGTAGTAGTATGTTTGTTTGCATAAGAAGCAGCTTGAGAACTATTTGTATTAAGTACATAATCTTTAACCTCAGTACTTAATTAAAAGATTAAAATTTTGAGTGCGGAATATACTGGTACTGCATATAATCTACAAATATGCTGTGGTGAAATGTCAAGATCAATTCTTATTTCTAAAGAAAACAGCCAGCATTTAGATTGAGATCTCAGAAACTAGTTAACCTCCAGCATGCAAGTACTTTACTTCAATAAAATTAATGTGCATGTTAAGAGCAACATAATAGAAACATATGCACCACTTCTGTATTTATCACGCACTCCTGATTTTGGTTTACAAATACTTAGACAAAATATTGACCAAATACTGAATGTGTGAACATGGCCTTAGAAAAAGTGATTACTTGTTTTCACTGTAAAACCCCTATAAATACAGTTGGCTCAAAAGTTTGCATGCCCAGGCAGAATTTTTGCTTCCTTGACCTTTTTTCAGAGAATATGAATGATAACACCTAAACTTTTTCTCCGCTCATGGTTAGTGGTTGGGTAAAGCTATTTATTGTCACAGTATTGTACTCTTTTTGGCAAAAAGCCTCCAGTTCCTGTAAATTCCTGGGCTGTCTAGCATGAACTGCTACTACTTGAGATCTCCCCAGAGTGGCTCAATGATATTGAGTTCAGGAGACTGAGATGGCCACTCCAGAACCTTCACTTTCTTCTGCTGTAGCCAATGACAGGTCGACTCGGCTTTGTGTTTTGGATCGTTGTCATGTTGGAACATCCAAGTACGTCCCATTCCTATGAGCAGCTTCTGGGCTGATGAGTGCAAATTTGCCACCAGTATTTGCTTTTAACGTGCTGCATTCATCTTTCTTTCAACTTTGACCAAGATTCTTGTGCCTTTGCAGCTCACACATCAACAAAACATCGGCGATCCACCTCCGTACTTTACAATAGGAATGGTGTTCCTTTCATCATAGGCCTTGCTGACCTCTCTCCAAATGTAACACTTATGGTTGTGGCCAAAAAGTTCAATTTTGGTCTCATCACTCCAAATTACCTTGTTCCAATAGTTTTGAGGCTTGTCTCTGTACTGTTTTGCATATTGTAGGCAAGATACTTTGTGGCATTTGCGCAGTAATGGCTTTCTTCTGGCGACTCGACCATGCAGCCCATTTTTCTTCGAATAACTCCTTATTATGCACCTTAAAACAGCCACAATGCTAGTTTTCAAAGAGTCCTGTATTTCAGCTGATGTTATTTGTGTTTTTCTTTGCATCCCGAACATTTTTATTGGCAGTTGTGAATGAAATTTGTGTTGGTCTACCTGACCATGGGTTTTGATTTTTCAGGGTCCCTGATTTTCCATTTGTTGATCACAGTTTGAACGCTACTTACTGGCATTATCAATTCCTTGGATATCTTTTTGTATCCCATCAGCAGCTGGATGAAATATGGCAGAGCCTGTCTGGATCCTAGAAACTCACTCAGCTTTTATGCACACACATACTGATTGCAAGCAAACAGGTCACATGTGAGGATGTTACCTTTAGTAGCCATTCAAACCCATTTGTGTCAACTTTTGTGCATGTTATTAGACCAAAATCACCAGTGTATGTGAACTTTTGATCAGGGTCATTTGGATGTTTTGGGTTGTCATTATGATTTTAAAAGCGAAACCACAGTAGTTTGACAATAAATGGCTTCACCCAACCACTAACCATGAGTGGAGGAAAGCTTTTGGTGTTATCATTCATATTCTCTGAAAAAAGGACAAGAAAGCAAAATTTGTTCAATATGACTTGCGTATATTTCTGAAGATATCGGAAATTTGGTACAATTTTCAAATTTTTAACTTTTATGCCCTTAAACCAGAGTTATGTCACACAAAATAATTAATAAATAACATTTCCCACATGTCTACTTTACATCAGCACAATTTTTGAAACATAATTTTTTTGTTATGAAGTTATAAGGGTTAAAAGTTGATCAGCAATTTCTCATATTTCCATAAAAATTACCAAACCATTTTTTTAGGGACCACATCACATTTGAAGTGACTTTGAGGGGCCCATATGACAGAAAATACTCAAAAGTGACACCATTCTAAAAATTGCACCCCTCAAGGTGCTCAAAACTGCCTTCAAGAAGTTTATTAACCCTTCAGGTGCTTCACAAGAATTAATGGAATGTGGAAGGAAAAAATAAACATTTAACTTTTTCTCACAAAAATTTAATTTTAGCGTCATTCTTTCCATTTTCACAAGGGTAACAGAAGAAAATGTACCATAAAATTTGTTGTGCGATTTCTCCTGAGTACACCTATACCACATATGTGGAGGAAAACTATTGTTTCGGCACACAGCAGGGCTTGGAAGGGAAGGAGCGCCATTTGACTTTTGGAATACAAAATTGGCTTGAATCAATAGCCGTCACCATGTCACGTTTGGAGAGCCCCTGAAGAGCCTAAATAGTAGAAACCACTCACAAATGACGCCATTTTGGAAGCTAGACCCCTCAAGGACTTTACCTAGATGTGTGGTGAGCACTTTGAACTCTCAGGGGCTTCACAGAATTTTATATTGTTGAGGTGTGAAAATTAAAAAAACACATTTTCCCAACAAATAATGTTGTTTCAGCCCCATTTTTTAAATTTTCACAGGTAACAGGAGAAAAGGGATGACAAAATTTGTTGTGCAATTTTTCCAAAGTGTACAGGTTCCCCATATTTGTTGAAAAATAACTGTTTGGGTGCATGGTAGGGCTGGAAAGAGAATGAGCACTATTTTGACTGAAATAGGTTGCTGATACCATGTCACAATTGAGGTGCCCCTGACATATCAAAACAGCAGAAACCCTACCAGGTCATCCCATTTTTTAACCCCTTAGTGATAGAGCCAATTTGCAGCTTAATGACCAGGCCAATTTTTACAATTCTGACCACTGTCAATTTATGAGGTTATAACTCAGGAACGCTTTAATGGATCACGCTGATTCTGAGAATGTTGTTTCATGACATATTGTTCTTCATGTTAGTGGGAAAAAATCCTTCAATATGACTTGCATTTATTTATGGAAAAAATCAGAAATATGGCAAAAATGTTTAGAATTTCACAATTTTCAAACTTTTAATTTGCATGCCCTTAAATCAGAGAAAGTAGTCAATAAATGGAATTTCTCACATGTCTACTTTACATCAGCAGAATTTTTGAAACTCATTTTTTTTGTGTTAGGAAGTTATAAGGGTTAAAAGTGGGCTAGCAATTTCTCATTTTTAGAACACCTTTTTTTAGGGTCCACATGAAATATGAAGTCACTTTGAGGGGTGTACATGACAGAAAATACCCAAAAGCGACACCATTCCAAAAAATGCACCACTCAAGGTGCTCAAAACCACATTCATGAAGTTAATTAACCATTTGTGTGCTTCACAAGAACTGAAGCCATGTAGAAGGAAAAAATGAACATTTAACTTTATAAACTTTATATTTCAGAACCAGTTTTTTTTATTTTCTCAAATGTAAAAAGAAAAAAGGAACCACAAAATCTATTGTGCAATTTCTCCTGAATACGCCGATACCCCATATGTGGGGGTAAACCACTGTTTTGGCGCACCACAGAGCTCAGAAGGGAAGGAGCATTGTTTGACTTTTTCAATGCAGAAATTGGCTGGAATTGAGATCGGACGCCATGTCACGTTTGGAGAGCCCCTGATGTGCCTAAACGGTGGAAACCCCCCACAGGTGACACCATTTTGGAAAGTAGACCCCCCAAGAAACTTATTTTCTTTTCCTCTTTCAGTTATTTTTTTTTTAATTTAGAGAAGGGTTTAGTGTAGGACTCACAAGATAATGAGGATCCGTGATGTGGGTTGCGAGCTTGTGTATTTTGGCCAAAATAATGACAAATACCTCAATCATTATTTACATCTTTTTTGCACATTTTTTTTGCAGGGTGCAGACCGGGTCTTTCCAGTGGAGGCTGGGTAATGTGAGTTGTCTAGTATGTGTGCACATATGGTATTGGCACCCCGTCTGATGTAATAGTAGGGGCGTCGGTAATAGGCTGCTATACTGATCGGTGGTCCGCTGTCAATCAATACAAGGAACTAGCTTTAATATGCAAATATTAGGGCATATCAGTGCACCAAGGCTTAGACCACGCCAAGAGAGCACTGCAGCGCACTCCTTTGCACATTCAATAAAAGTGGATTTTTCAGCAAATGTTAACTTAAACTGTACTGTATACACCTGGTATGGTTTTTGCATGGGCTACATTCATTATTATAAATGCTTATGCAGTTTAGTTGGCATTTTGTGGGTGACAGACTTCCTTAAAGTAAGCTTAAAACTTTCACCCTATGAACAAATATTTTGATCCTGCATCAGGTGATTGACAGCCTGTTTAATCGGCTGTACTGTGAAAGCATCTTAAAGAGTAAACGCTATTTTAAAGGCTTTAGGGTTATTAATTCTCAGCAAATCTTTGGAGAACATTGTTCCGAGTCCCCCACAAATTACTCAGAAGACCTCTTAGAAAAGCGCAGCTCATGAATCAGGAGAGCACACAGAGCAGAACAGATGCAGTAAAAAGTCATAGTCCTGTCTCCTGAACTGTGCACTTCTTAGAGGACTTTTTAGCAATCGATGGGGGTCTTAGCACACATTGCTGCACCAGCCTGCTCAGAAGTAATGGATCTGGATCTAAAACATATATCTCTCAAACGTTAAAGGAGTGGTCTAAAGGCAAAGTAATTTTCATTCTTAAACCCCTATCTATTTATTGCCATAATCTTAACTATTTTCTAATAGATCCCTAATGAAGGAGCACGTCTGTCTCCGAAACGCGTAGGATTTGGTCCCACACGCTCTCCTTAGCCTGTCATGTGAGTAATCACGTGACCGTGACGTCACGAAAGGTCCTGCAACAGCAGAGTACCGAGCGGCTCAGCCCAGCAGCGCTGACATACCTCATAGAACGTGCGAGCGCAGGATACTTTGCCGCCGGCCGGGGCAGTTCCTGCAGCCCGCAGCCCTGAAGGCAAACACTCGGCATTTATTTCCTCTGGCAACGCAAGCAGACGGAACTATTGAAGATCGCTTGTCACTGCGGCAGCTTTACCGGACATCTCTTGAAGCACCACATGGCACTCATTGGACTTCATCCTTCCTGGGCCACGTGGGTGTATTTAATCACACAAAATTGTACTCCACATTGGCAGCCCTACCAGGTATATACTATATCCTATAGTGCCATCTTTTATCCACGCTCCACGTGTTCATTTCCTACGGTGCATTTAACACATTTTTATATTTTCATACGGTGGTTGTACTATTTTCCCACATTTTGCAACCCCCATTTACTACTGGGAATTTATTTATTCACCTTTTTATACGGTTATTTTTTAGCAGCTATCACCGTTTAGTCCTCTAAAGGGGTTTAAAAATCTGGACTCCAGCGCAGATATTTTTTCTTCTTCTTTTTTTATTCTTCTATTTTCTAATATACTTACTTAAAAATTCTCTATCCTTCCCTAAATACAGTATCTACCGTATTTTTCGGACTATAAGATGCACTGGACCATAAGATGCACCCACAAATTTGGTGAAGAAAAAGAGAAAAAAATATTTTTTTATGTTAAATGGGGGTCTGTCTTATAATACCAGTGTCCGTCTTACAATTCATATGTCCCTCATCCTGGCATCTATATAACCCCCATCTTTATGCTGGCACATGCCTCCCTGTGCTGCTGGCAGACACATTCCCCCGGGTCACTATATGCCCCCTTGTGCTGCTGGCAGGCACATGCCCCCCGGGTAACTATATGCTCCCCTGTGCTGGCAGGCACATGCCCCCCTGGTCACAATATGTCACCTTGTGCTGCTGGCAGGGACATGCCCCCCCAATCACAATATGCCCCCCTGTGCTGCTGGCAGACACATGCCCCCATGCTGCTGGCAGACACATGCCCCCCTGTGCTGCTGGAAGACACATGCCCCCCTGTGCTGCTGGCAGACACATGCCCCCATGCTGCTGGCAGACACATGCCCCCCCGTGCTGCTGGCAGACACATGCCCCCCTGTGCTGCTGGCAGACACATGCCCCCCTGTGCTGCTGGCAGACACATGCACCCCTGTGCTGCTGGAAGACACATGCCTTCCTGTGCTGCTGGCAGACACATGCCCTCCCCCGTGCTGCTGGAAGCCACATGCCCCCCCGTGCTGCTGGCAGACACATGCCCCCCCCGTGCTGGCAGACACATGCCCCCCTGTGCTGGCAGACACATGCCCCCCCATGCTGCTGGCAGACACATGCCCCCCTGTGCTGCTGGCAGACACATGCACCCCTGTGCTGCTGGAAGACACATGCCCCCCTGTGCTGCTGGCAGACACATGCCCTCCCCCGTGCTGCTGGAAGCCACATGCCCCCCCGTGCTGCTGGAAGACACATGCCCTCCTGTGCTGCTGGAAGACACATGCCCCCCCGTGCTGCTGGCAGACACATGCCCCCCTGTGCTGCTGGCAGACACATGCCCCCCTGTGCTGCTGGCAGACACATGCCCCCCTGTGCTGCTGGCAGACACATGCCCTCCCCCGTGCTGCTGGAAGCCACATGCCCCCCCATGCTGCTGGAAGACACATGCCCTCCTGTGCTGCTGGAAGACACATGCCCCCCCCTGTGTTGCTGGCAGACACATGATAAAATAAACACTTATCACACCTTCCGATGATGGCTCCATGCTCACAGCTCCTCGGTTGTGCTTCCTGTTTCCCAGGCATTGGATCATGTGACCTGGGCACACAGTGATGTCATCACTGTGCTGTGCCGATCACATGATCAGATGTCAGCACAGACACAGGAAGCAACCGAGGAGCTGTGAGCACGGAGCCATCATCTGAAGGTTAGTTTAGTGTTTGTTATTTTATCATGTGCCTGTCAGCAGCACAGGGGGGGTCATGTGTCTTCCAGCAGCACAGGGGGGCATGTGTCTTCCAGCAGCACAGGGGGGCATATAAGAGTGTCCGGGGGGCATATCCATGATGGGAGGGGGGAGATGCAGGCACTTGTAATATTCGCTGCTCCACTGTGAATCAACTCGGGCAGCTTCAGCACCGAGGTGATGGACAGCAGGTGCAGTGAATATTACATGAGGCTAATGAGCGGGAGCACAAAACCTCCTGCTGTCTCTGCAGCCGGCAGCTAGCACACTCCAGCCCCCTGACACCACTCCAGTGCCGCCCCCTTCCTCTACAGCACAGCACAGCACAGCACACAGATTCGGATTATAAGACGCACCCCCCACTTTCCCCCAAAATTTGAGGGAACAAAAATGTGTCTTATAGTCAGAAAAATACGGTAATTTCTTTTCTATTTTTTTCCTACTTCCTTTTTGATTTTTTGATGACACTTAGTTTTACAATCCCAGTGCTGGCAACAGAGCAGTGTCACGATACCCTGTATGCGGAGACCAGTGATGTCACTTGCGGGGACAGTGCTAGTCTCTGCACACTGCGCATTCTGACACCACTCTGTTGCTTGCTCATTACCACTGATGACACTTCATTTCAGGGATGGGTAAGAGGCTGCAGGATTAAACGCAGTCTCTGCCCCCTGATGACGTTATCAAACAAAAGTCCAAAAGAGGTTGTGGTTATATCAAAACATCAAAAAATCCAAACATACAGCAATAACCACTAATATCAATGTGTTCGTTTAAAAATGACAATACTTTATTAAACATTTATTTATTAAACATTTTTTTAAAAACACATGAAATGCATTGCAAATATTAGCATGGTGCCTCTTGTGTGAGGGGAGACGTGCCAGACACCGCATATATTATTCTGACATAAATGCCCACATGAACTAAGCTGGACAATATCCTATTTGCCTATCAAGAGGCTTATCTACCATATAGTGAGAAACAGTGAGAAGGTCCTAGGCCAAATTCATTATGGTCAATAGTCTAATTTTAATATAATGGCAAAGAACAAAGGGTACAAGTGCCCATGTGACATTGTTGATATAAGCCTAAAAAACCTATAATGCGATCAGCGGCAAATATAAAAGGTGAAAGAGAAAGGTAGATATACCTATGGAGATAAGGCTCCAAGTATAGGGTCCAGGGAGTTAATGCGGGATCTGGCAGTGCTTCCCTCCACCCCAAATGTTTCATGATTTCTTCTTCAGGGGCGTGTAAGGGGAAGGAGAAATGCTGGCTCTTTTATATTGCTGTCAGCCAGTAGGAAAACAGATGCGCTAGTCACGTGGGAGCTACGTATAATGTTCAAATGACTCATTGGCTGAGTGAATGTTGGCGCGCCGCCCGCTAGGCACATGACCTGCGAATTCAGGTAGTTGGAACGCAAGCCCACAGCGCCGTCAGGGTAGTGACTGCGGTGCGTTCCAGTGGGCCGCTGGAACCGGAAGTCAGCGAGGCCAAAGTCTGTGCACAGATAGGTGCGCACTCCACTCTGACAAAAGATACAGAGAGGGATACTATACATGGGGGTGTGTCTTACATGCCACGTAATGAGTGACGGGGAGTGTGAAGTGCCGGTAAGTGCCCTGTATATGCAAAATGCATATACAGCTTAGTGAAAGTGAATCAATGCCCTATTCTTAGAAAAAATGCATATAAAGTGATGAGTGCCAAGTATAAATATTTGAGTATTGCATATTAAATATCATGAAAAAGATATATGAAAAATGTTAAAAGACTTATTAAAAATGATATTAATATAAGAGCCATATATTAATCAAAGTGTCAATGATGGGTAATAATTCTATTATTAAATATATGATTTGCATCTGCAATGTGACATGTGCATAACCAATGAAAAAATAATAAAGTAATAAATAGTGAGCATTCCAATTCGTTATTTAAGCACAATGAGGTAATACACGTTTCGATGCATATAATGCTATGTCATATAAACAGTATCAATTAATGTTTATAAAGATTAAGCTCATATTTTCAGGTTTTTTAGGCTTATATCAACAACGTCACTTGGGCACTTGTACCCTTTGTTCTTTGCCATTATTTTAAAATGAGACTATTGAGCATAATGAATTTAGCCTAGGACCTTCTCACTGTTTCTCACTATATGGTAGATAAGCCTCTTGATAGGCAAATAGGATATTGTCCAGCTTAGTTCATGTGGGCATTTATGTCAGAATAATATATGCGGTGACTGGCACTTCTCCCCTCACACAAGAGGCACCTTGCTAATATTTGCAATGCAGTTCATGTGGGTTTTTTTTAAATGTTTAATAAAACACTGTAATTTTTAAACAAACACATTGATATTAGTGGTTATTCCTGTATGTTTCCGGTAACGTGATTGAGCTAGGTCATACTGTTGGATTTTTTTATATGCAGCCTGTAAATATTTTCATTGTTGCTAAATTAAATGTATTAAACATATATAACATGATCATTGTTACTTTCAAAGGGTATGTAGAGTTATATGAAAAAGTTTTGCCCCTTCCTGATTTCCTATTGTTTTGCATGTGTTTGGCAGTGAGGTAAATTGTATGCGGGGGACAGTATGTGTCCCCCAGGATGCTCATAGAAGCATATTGAGGCCGCTGGAGTGCATTGCAGTTACAGACATAGCTGTGATTGCAGTGAGGGATAAAAGTAAGTTTGGACTTGGTCAAGCTATTTGACCAAGGTAGATTTAAGAAAACCCAGCATGGGATTTTATTTTTGTAGTGAACTACAGGATCGCAGCGGAGTGGTTCACTTCCTCCAGCCGAGACTTACAAGTGGCCACAGATCCCATCTAAAAATCCTGGAGCAAAAGTTTGCAAGTGTTGGTTTGCAAGCTGCAGAGCAAGTTGCTCTGCAATATCCAACTTGTGTGAAGTCAACACAGAGCCAAGGGAAGCAAAACTCCTGGCGCCCCCTCAGCATGACACGGTGGTGCAGTTGCCCACGGCAACAGGTCACGGATATGGACTCATTTTGACACCCTGGCTACAATTCAGAGGATACTGTTTGCCTTTCAGTTGTGAGTTTTTGAACAACAAAGACATTTGTTGTTGAACGTTAGTGGGTCACTGCCTCATTACCGCACTACATGTTTGTCACACTTAAATGTTTCAGATCACTAAATATATTTAAATATTAGACAAAGATAACACCAGAAAGCACAAAATGCAGTTTTTGAATCAAACTTTTTATTATTAAGGAAAAATAAATCCAAACCTACAGGGCCCTGGGTGAAAAAGTGATTACCACGTAAACCTAATAACTGGTTAGGCCACCCTTAGCAGCAACAACTGCAATCAAGCATTTGCGATAGCTGGCAATGAGTCTTTTACAACTCTCTGGAGGAATTTTGGCCAACTCATCTTTGCAGAATTTATTAGTTTTTTATTTGTTTTTACTTTAGCCACTGTGGACTGCCATTTTCATTTGTGGGTGTGTAAGGGCCTGGGCAGGACACTTGCACACCTCACTTACATCATCCCCTGGGCTTAAGAGCCTGTGGTCAGATGCCGACAGCATCTCTTGCATTGGGGCTGCTCCTCCTGCCTCTAGCTGTGACCTCGGCACACCCCCTGGGCTGTCGAGGTCACAGTTGTGGGAGGAATGTAGAGTAGCTGCGGAGACACCATCACGTGGAGCAGTGCCTAGTAAAAAGGCTATAAAGGTACAGATGATTGACCTCATGGAGACCAAAACATCCAGCACCGCGGAGACACCATCACGTGTTTCTCAACGCAGTGATCCAGAACACTGCCCCAATATGCAAATGCATGTAGAGTAGCTGCGGAGACACCATCACGTGTTTCTCAACGCAAGCAGTGAATAGCCAGGCCTTTCCCCAGGAAGGAACAACCATGGGAAGGGCAGCATCCGATAAAGGAAAACATCCAATAAAGGAAAACCACCTATGCCAAGCATGGTATCCATCCACAGACAGCTGTTTCCGGGTTTTTGCCCCTCATCACAAAGGTTTTTTTTATTATTATTTACTTTTTTACAGTGCAGGCGGTGGCTGATGAACACTCCCATCAGCCGTCGCCTGATCTCCCTGTTATAAGCTGAATACAACTCTCAACATTGTCCCCTGCTAGCGCTGATCACAGCGTGAGCAGAAGAGAATGATCAGAGAACAGAGTGAACAGTACTGCTGATTCCCAAGCTCCGGGACGTGTCACACTGATGACACACGGATGCTATCTGTGAGTCATCAGTGTGCACATATGGGGGATACTTTGTGGACCATGCTGCTGTTAAAAAACGGACATGTCAGTGTGTTTTTCCCATAGACACATGGTCAGTGTAAACACACTGATATGTAAACAGAACCATTCACTTGAATGTGTGTTAAGGCCCCGTCTCACATAGCGAGATCGCTAGCGAGATCACTGCTGAGTCACAAGTTTTGTGACGCAACAGCGACCTCAGTAGCGATCTCGCTATGTGTGACACGTAGCAGCGACCAGGCCCCTGCTGCGAGATCGCTGGTCGTGTCAGAATGGCCTGGACCTTTTTTTGGTCATTGAGGTCCCGCTGACATCGCTGAATCGGTGTGTGTGACACGGATTCAGCGATGTCTTCACTGGTAACCAGGGTAAACATCGGGTTACTAAGCGCAGGGCCGCGCTTAGTAACCCGATGTTTACCCTGGTTACCAGCGTAAAAGTAAAAAAAAAAAAACAGTACATACTTACATTCCGGTGTCTGTCCCCCGGCGCTGTGCTTCTCTGCACTGTGAGCACCGGCCAGCCAGAAAACACAGCACAGCGGTGACGTCACCGCTCTGCTTTCCGGCCGCTGTGCTTACACAGTGCAGAGAAGCAGAACGCTGGGGGACAGACAGCGGAAGGTGAATATGTAGTGTTTGTTTTTTTTAACTTTTACGCTGGTAACCGGGGTAAACATCGGGTTACTAAGCGCGGCCCTGCACTTAGTAACCCGATGTTTACCCTGGTTACCCAGGGACCTCGGGATCGTTGGTCGCTGGAGAGCGGTCTGTGTGACAGCTCCCCAGCGATCAAACAGCGACAAAACAGCGACGCTGCAGCGATCAGCATCGTTGTCTGTATCGCTGCAGCGTCGCTGTGTGTGACGGGGCCTTAAGTGTCTCTGGTATGTGTGAAAACTGTCACCACACATATTAGAAACACTGACGTGTGAAAGAGCCCTCATGCACACTTAAAAAGAGAGACATCCTTTGACCAGGATTACAGGCCAAGAGGCAACCACAGTGCCTCCATCGATTTCATTATAGGGAATCTAGTGCTGGGGGTTCCGTCTGAATTACGTATTTCAGAGATTTATACAGAAACCTTGGTGTAAGCGCTCAGCGAAGAGCACAGGATAAAAGTGAGCTGAGCCTTACTGCAATCCTGATAGAGAGCGTGTAATCCAAATTGCAAGCCCTCTATCAGCCAGACATTCTTGTACAGGATTGACGTCACTACCCCTATCCATCAGCAGTTTAGCACCGCTGAGGTTAACTGGCAGCGATTTCCTCTGCGCTCGCCATTTTTTAATCACTGCACTGCAGTTACATACAAATTTGTACATACACATTTCTCCACATCCCACAATTTTGTAGGTTCTCTGTCCAGGATCAATACACCATGGCATCTTTGCAGATCTGTCTGACGGACTATTGAGAGAAAACAGTCACGGCTCACCTCCAGGGTGAGTTTCCAGCAACAGTCAAAAGATTGTGTCCTCTCACCAACATCCGCGGCTTGACTACTGCTTGTGCAGAACCGCAGGCACCTTGGATTCCTTCACCTTACACCAGCTGAACCTCCAGCGACCCCACTGCAGGATCACTACTATATGACACGTCTTGTACATCTCTGCCGAAACCCAGACATTGGAACAGCACACACGACGCTTCCCTCATACAGCAACAGGAGTAGGCAATACATCTGCACACTACTTTCAGTTGGTCCATACAGATTACCAACTTCTATTGCAGACATTGGTATGTGCATATTACTACTGTATTATACCGCCATATGAAATCCACGAAAGGTATTATAGATTTATATGATCCTGGTCCTAAGTGCCTTTTGGACAAACTTTTTAATTCTCACTTATAACTTTTGACAACAGGTGGTAGTTGTCCACCAAACTAGGCAGCTAATACCATGTAGCAGTTTGGAGCACCAGTGGGCTTGAGATTTGTATAAAATAAACAAATCAACAGCAGGTGAAGAATTGGTTTTATTTATTTTTTACGCCGTTCCTCATGTGCTATAATGGATAATATGACTTTATTCTACGGGTAGGTGCAATTACAGCGATATCAAATTGATATCTTTTTTTATTTTTGGCTGCTATCAAACACTAAAAATTTTTTTTTTGTACCAATGTTTTTGCATCATATTTTAAGAGCTATAATTTTTCGATATTTCTGCCAATAGAGTCATGTGGAACGAGTTGTCGTTTAACATTGGTACCATTTTCGGGCACACAACTTTTTTTTAATGCCTTCTGTCAAACAGGCCAGGGCGGTGTGGGCACTGCACCTTGCAGTGACAGCAAGATCTCAGCTATCATTTAATCTGAGCTCCTGGTAGCGATTGTGCGGGCACCTCTCCTGTGCCCGTATGACTGCCAGGACATACCAGTATGTCCATTTGCAGGAATACACTGCAAAATAGGATGTACAGATACATGCAATGTCAGGAAGGGGTTAATAGATTTTTTTTTTATCAAACCAAGCATCTGTGTTAAAGAATGACCACGTGCGCTATTTTCTTCTGAGTATTGATTAAAAATTACTATACAGATCCATGGGCAAATACCATTGCTATATTTATACTCTAGTCTTATATGTCCATCTGAGGTGTGCAAATTTCCCTGTAATATTAATACTACAATTTTTTTTTTAGCAGTGAAATTTTATACAGCTTTTATCATGCTAGATTTGGGCTTCAAAACACACAAAAAAATTGTTTAGCTACAAATACCATTGTTGTTTTCATACGGCAGTCTTATACGTCCATGTGAATTGGGTAAATTTTCCTGGCAATGTAATATTGCAATTTTTCTCAGCAGTGACATCTTATACGGCACTTATTGTGCAAGAGTTGGGCCTCAACCCCCTCCAAAAAATTGTTTGTAAAAACATATTGCATTGCTATATTGATCTGAGCCTCAAAACACCAAAATATTTTTGGGCCTCTAAACACAAAAATAAAAATCATTTAGTTATATATAGCATGGCTATATTGATAATGCAGTCTTATATGTCCATCTGAAGTGGGCACATTTTGCTGACATTGTAATACTGCAATTGTTTTCTGCAGTGACATTTTAGTCTGCATTTATAATGCTATAGTTGGGCCTCAATTTCCCCCAAAGAAAAATTGTTCGTTAAAGTTTACATTGCTATATTGATCTTGCATTTTTTTATGTCCATATGATGTGGACAAATTTTGATGGCATTGTAATACTACAATTTTTATCAGCAGTGAAATTTTATACGGCATTTACCATGCGAGAATTGGGCCTCAAAACACAAAAAAAAGATGAAGAAGCCAGACTTGTGCAAGTCGACAATTCTCTTCCTAATATCTTGGCTGATTTTTTTTTAGACCTTCCCATGATGCTACACAAAGAAGCAATGTGTTTCAGGTGTGCATTAAAATACATCCACAGGTTTGTCTCTAATTAACTCAATGTTGCCAAAAAACCTCAGAAGCTTCTAAACACATGACATCATCATATGGGCAGTCCAGAATTGTTTAAAGGCATAGTAATCTTACTGTTTGCAAACTTTGCAGTGAGTAATAAAAATGCCTTAAAACAATCCCTCTCTCATTATTTTGGCATTTGGAAAATATTAATAATCATGGTAATCCTAATTAACCTAAAACAGGAAAAGTTTATTCTGATTTCTTGGCAGATATTGAGAAAAACATGCATATGTGTCTTTTTATATAGTGTATGTAAACTTCTAGTTTCAACTGTCCATCTGAAGAAGGCAAATTATGCTTTCATTGCAATACTACATTTTCGATGGCATTTATCGTGCTAGAGTTGGGCATCAAAGCCCCCCCAAAAAATTGTTTGTTAAATAAATCAAATTGCTGTATTGATACAGCAGTCTTATTATACATCCATCTGAATTGGCCAAATTTTCCTGACATTGTAATACTGCAATTTTTTCAGCAGTGACATTTTATTCGTAATTTATCATGCTACGGTTGAGTCTCAAAACCCCACCAAAATTTGTTTGTTAAATAAATTGCATTGCTATATTGATACTGCAGTCTTTTGCATTCATCTGAAGTGGGCAAATTTTGCTGGTATTGTAATGCTGCAATTTTTTTCCAGCATTTACATTTTTTATGTAATTTATCATGCTAGAGTTGGGCCTCAAACATCCCCACCCCCAAAAAATTGTTAAATAAATCACATTGCTACATTGATACTGCAGTCTTATACGTCCATCTGAAGTGGGAACATTTTGCTGACATTGTAATACTGTAAATTTTTGAGCAGTGGAATTTAACACAGCATTTATTGTGCTACAGTTGGGCCTCAAAACCCAAATACTGTATAAGAAAAAAAATATTTGTTTACAAATAGCATTGCTATATTGATACTGCAGTCTTATACATCCATCTGTAGTGGAAAAATTTTGCTGGCATTGTAATACTGTCTGCAACATTTTTTCAAGGATATATGATATGTAATCAACACGTGGTAAGTGGGCGTGATGTTGATAGTGAGCGCAGAGGCCATGGACAAGGTGAAACTGTGCCTGTTCCACTTGCACTCCAGGAAGAATGGAACGCAGGTTTAGACAACTTATTTGATATCGAGCATATGGATACAAGAATACCGAAAGACAAGAATTTTTTGCTTGCTCAGAGACAAACTGGACAGACACCACGAAAAAATGGGAAGTGTTGACAAAGAGCTTGAGAGAGACAAGAAAGAAGTGCTAGACAGGAAAAGGTGGTGTTGCTGGCATCATGAAACATATTAAACATATTAAACTTTAAAATACTGCTATCAGCAAAATGATAAAACAAACCAAAAGAAGAAGAGTCAGTGTTGTAGATGACAAGCCGTCAGTAAGCCTTGGCGTGGCAAAAGTTGGGGACAGAAGTTTCAGCCAACTTTACCTTTAAAAATTCACTGGGATGGAAATCTCTTAGAAGAAATCAGTGACATCAGTGACATGAAGTCTTCCCATTCTGGTATCAAGGGTTGGCATTGATCAGTTGATTGGAGTTCCAAAGCTTGTCAAAGGAACAGGTGAAGCTTGTGCTAATGCTTTATGCTGCAGCAGTGACCTGGAATGGTACTGATAATGTGAAGTGCATGTGTTTTGATGCCACATCTGTCTATACAGTTTTCAGAAATGGCACTTGCAAACTTCTAGAGGAGAAGCTTGGCAAGGACATGCTGTGGTTTGCATGCCATCATCATATTCTAGAAATAGTGCTGGAAGTAGTGGTTGTTCCTTTCCTTAGTCAGTTGAAAGATCCAGGAAGAAGAACAACTGGCATATCATTGACTAAACTACCTTTCAGACAGCACTATCAGACCAGATCTTGTCAGCAGCAGTTTCCCACATTGCAGTTGAAATTATAGCCTTTTCAATGATACAACTACTTCAGTACCAACCCAGCAAGCACTATCGAGAATTATTGGAGTAAACATTAATTTTCCTTGGTGGTGTTCCATCTAGAGGGATTTCATTCAGAGCTCCAGCTGGACTGCACTGAGCCCCACAGATGACAAAGTCCATCTATGTGCTAAAAATGTAGATGTTAAGGAGTCAGTTCATGCTGACAAATGAGGAAGAAAAGGTTATCACAGACATTTGTCAGTATGCTATTCAAATCTACAGGTACTTCTCACAAAATTAGAATATTTTCCAAAAGTGAATTTATTT
Organism: Ranitomeya variabilis; assembly: GCF_051348905.1. Taxonomy (NCBI): domain Eukaryota; kingdom Metazoa; phylum Chordata; class Amphibia; order Anura; family Dendrobatidae; genus Ranitomeya; species Ranitomeya variabilis. The sequence continues at coordinate 460,190,036 of NC_135232.1, read as the reverse complement.
CAGTTCTTCAATACAAAAAGTGAAACTCACATATTACATACAGTCATTACAAACAGAGTGATCTAATTCAAGTGTTTATTTCTGTTAATGATGATGATTATGACTTACAGCTAATGAAAACCCCAAAGTCGTTATCACAGTAAATTAGAATACTTTAACACACCAGCTTGAAAAATGATTTTAAAATCTGAAATTTTGGCCTACTGAAATGTATGTTCAGTAAATGCACTCAATACTTGGTCTGGGCTCCTTTTGCATCAATTACTGCATCAAAGCAGCGTGGCATGGAGGCGATCAGCCTGTGGCACTGCTGAGGTGTTATGGAAGCCCAGGTTGCTTTGATAGCAGCCTTCAGCTTGTCTGCATTGTTGGGTCTGGTGTCTCTCATCTTCCTCTTGACAATACTCTATAGATTCTCTATGGGGTTAAGGTCAGGCAAGTTTGCTGGCGCAAATCAAGCTCAGTGATACTGTTGTTTTTAAACCAGGTATTGGTACTTTTGGCAGTGTGGACAGGTGCCAAGTGCTCCTGGAGAATGAAAAAAGCTTGTCGCAGAGGGATGCATGAAGTGCTCTAAAATTTCCAGGAAGACGGCTGCGTTGACTTTGGTATTGATAAAACACAGTGGACCTATACCAGCAGATGACATGGCTCCCCAAACCATCACTTATTGTGGAAACTTCACACTGGACCTCAAGTAGCTTGGATTGTGTGCCTCTCTACTATTCCTCCAATCTCTGGGACCTTGATTTCCAAATTAAATGCAAAATTTACTTTCATCTGAAAACAACACCTTGGACCACTGAGCAACAGTCCATATCTTTTTCCCCTTGGCCCAGGTATGACGCTTCTGGTGTTGTCTATTGGTCATGAGTGGTTTGACACAAGGAATGCAACACTTGTGTCTTACCCTCCTTGTGGAGTGTGTCACTGACTGCCTTCTGGACATCTGTCAAGTCAGCAGTCTTCCCCATGATTGTTGAGCCTACTGAAACCAACTAAGAGACCTTTTTAAAAGTCTAGTAAGACTTTGCGGGTTTTTTTTGTTACTTATTCTAATTTACTGAGATAATGATTTTTGGGTTTTCATGGGCTGTCAGCCATAATCCTCAACATTAACAGAAATAAACATTTGAAATAGATCACTCTGTTTGTAATGACTCTATATAATACATGAGTTTCACTATTTGTATTGAAGACCTGAAATAAATTAACTTTTTAATGATCTTCAAATTTTGTGAGAGTCACCTGTATATGAAGGCGTGGTTCCTGGCACTGTCAGCACTATCAGATCCACACATTGATCTCCAACTGCTCAAGGACATCTACATATCTGTACAAGGAACAGTTAAACTCAGTGTCATGATGAAGATGAAAAGACACTTATGGTACTTGTGCAAGGAACTGATCGTTCGATCTTTGTTTGATGATGCGGTGTGAAATAACACAAAACGTTTGATGGTGGCAACCCTACAAACACCAGCTGGAAAACATCCTACCAAGAAGATAACTGGTGATTCAGCATCAGTTGTGACGAAGAACCTGGAAGACTTTGTCACTCAGAAAACCTACAGGTTCTTTTGCATGACCGGCATGTCATCAGTGTTCCTGTCCAAAGATGTAGGCTAACAGCCTGCCAAGTAAACAGTCAGTTGTAAGAGAGTAACTAATGATACTGCAGAATGTGGAGTAGCACTGATGGAAGAATATAACAAGATGCACACAACAAATGAAGAACAGAAGCAATTTCTACTGCTCGCAGACAAGGAGTTTTGAGAACGACATGGAGATAGAACGAAAAAGACACTCATGGCCTGCAAATAATAAGTTACACTATCAAACAAGTATTTAACTGGCAGGCAACAAAAATAACTATTTTGCTGAGAAATAAACATGATTTGTAATTGCCAATCATAATGGTTAATTTTTACCAAGATATGTTCAAATGACTACATATCTTAATTGGTAGGGACCTGTAAAATTTAAAATATTTTTAAAATGTTTATTTAGTTTTTTACCCAAATTAATCATTTCAAAGGTGCCCCATCAAAAAATTTAAAACATAACTTTTTTGCTTGGACTAAGGACCACCCTAGGGTATAGTCAACACTCTTTGTATAGAGAGCAGTGGCTGTAACTGCACCTCCGGCACTAACTGACAGCTGGCCCTAATGCTGATCCTAGTGTCAGTCAGTGCTGGGGTCACACTTAGAGCAGAAGTCACAATTGGGCCCTCCACTCAGAAAAAAATAAATAAATAATATTTGGCGCAGTCACAGAAGAGCACATCTCACAACTTTGTAGCCCTTACAAAGTAATTTTCCTCCTATTGAAGCCCCTGAGTGTAGTCCTTTCCTGGCCTGCATAAAGTATTATGCCGACCCCAAACAGTATCACACTCCCGTCATGACCCAACTCAGCATGATGGCCCCAACTCAGACCTCCATACAGTGTAATGGCCCTCCATACACTACACATACCCTTACACCCCTGCGCACAGTATGATGGTCACTACACAATTAAGATGGCCCGCATGGAGTATGAAAGACCCCACTAACCCTCAAAACAGTCTAATGGCCCCCACATAGCCCTCCAAATAGTACAATGGATATCACAAAAGCCTCCAAATATTATAATGGCCCACATAACTGTACAAATAGTATAATGCCCCCCACTTACAGAAGAATAAATCATATAATGACCCACATATAGCCCTACAATGGTAGGCCCCATATACAACTGCAAACTATATAATGGTTTCCAAATAGTCCTGAAAACTGTATAGTGGCTTCCACATAGACCTGTAAACTGTATAATGACCCCACATAGCCCTGTAAACTGTATAATGGCCCACACGTACCCCTGCAAACTGTCTTATTGCCCACACACAGCCCTGAAAATTATCCTAGGGCCTACAAACAGCCCTGCAAATCATATAATGGCGTTTACATAGCCCCGCAAACTGTATAATGGTCACTATATAGCACTATAAACTGTATAATGGCCCCCACTTGGCCCTGTAAAATATTTTAGGGCCCAATACAGCCTTTAAAACTGTACAATGGTGCTCATATAGCCCTGAAAACTGTATAATGGCCCTCACTCTGCCCTGCAAACTGTGTAATGGCCCCATATAGGCCTGAAAATTGTATAATTGCACCAATATAACTTTGTAAACTGTATAATGACCCCCACATTGCCACGCAAACTCTTTTAGGGGCCCCATACAGCTCCCCAAACTGTATAATGGCCCCCATTAAACCCTTTAAATTGTATTATGGCCTCCATATAACCCTGGAAACTGTATACTAGTCCCTATATAGCTCTGTTAGCTCTTTAGGGACCCCAAAATGCTCTCAAAACAATATAATTGCCCCATTGATTTACAAAATAATCAAAAAGTCAACTCCTTCCAGGATGCTGGTACAGGTGAAACTGCGATGTCAGGTTGGGGACTCGGGAGACAGCACTGGGACCCCCTGACTCATGGACCCATAGCTGCCACATGGTCTGACGCTATTAGTGGTACATCACTGGCAAAGCTTACAACTGCAATTGCGATGATTTTCTCTAAAGGCAGTGACCTCTATCAGCATCATAATGCGCTTTGCTTCACTGCAAAATTGGCTCATGAATAGTTTAACATGACACAGAGTTCCCCAAACCTTAATCGATTGAGCACATATTTGATGTGACAGAAAAACTAGTTCTATCTACGAAGGTCCAACTTGCAACCTAAAGTCCCTGAACCATATCTTACCATGTCCTGTGATGTAATAAAGAATTTATGAGTGTTGTAAACTAACTTAAACTGTATTGTTAAATTTTAGAATTCAATCTTGGTGTACACCAAGTATATTTCATGGCCAAAAGTATATTAAAATGTATTAATACCATTTCATACTGTGTCAGTGATGCTAATGACACCACCATCACCATAATGTCAATTTTAGCAGGCGTTCTAAGCAGATATTATATAGAGGCAGCCTGGATTGCTAAAGAGAAAGCATTTTTAAGCAATAATAAGCATCTGGAAGTCATTTTACTAAGTCGTTAGGACGTTGCCTTTCAGGCACATGCTAATAAGAGGGATTGTATGTTTGAGAGGGATACTCTTTATCAATGGCTAAGTTCATGAAGCTGATGAGTGTGAAGGGCAGAACAATATTAAAATTCATAGCCATGTATATTTTAAATAAACTGTGAAAAACATATAAAGTCACAAGTTTATGCAAGAACATAAATAACAATGTAACGTTACTGTAACGAGAAGTTAAAGGGGTGTTCTCATCCTCTGTTTATCTGTCTTTAGGACTGAACTGTTCCCCTGCCTTATGGCCTCCTGCTTCACTCCAACACCTCATATTGTAAAGTCCCTTTATCTATTACAGGTGGCTGATGGACAGGTCTGGTCACATTCTCCACCATCAGCAGCCATTGTATAGCTAAGGGGTCACAAACCTGTAGCTTGGGAACCACATTAGCTCCAAGTCTAGCAAACCGGTATGAAGAGCACATCTCAAAATGGTGAAGTTTGTGGGTAGCCCTGCTAAGAAGAGCAGATATGGATTCACATGTACTGGTCTTAGGGTTTAGAGATAATTTAAGGATGGTTAGATATAGACAGGCTTATACTACTTGCCAAAGGAGGTGCTTAAAGCTGGACGGTACATTGCGTGGGGGGTGATTAATGCGAGAATACTGAATGGAGGTGTTCTGTCTCTTCCTGATGGCTGCAAATCCCAAGCATTCTAATTATCAACTTTTTAGATAATTGTGTGACTCGTACTTACACCACCAAGCGACCACAGTTTAACTCCAGCTGCACTGCAACTGTAGAAAGACCAGGAGAAACGGTGCTGTTTCTTCCAAAATCTTGTATTAGTCACAATGAACAGTAGGTAAAAAGGAGTAATCTGTACAGGGCAGTACATATGAGTCTTGAGTAATGGCTGCTGTAGGCTAAACTGAGGAAGAAGGAAGGAGCAACCTAATACAGAGCCCAACTGGGTGAGGGACATAGGGGCAATCTTCACTCAATCTAATGCTGCCTAGCAACAACAGGGAATTTTGTTGATTAGAGGAAAAAACTAACACAGAGAAATATATATTACAGGTTGTTCCCATTCGTGGGACACAACAGGAGGTATTGTGGGAAACCCAGGATCTCGGTATACTGCTTTGTTGTGATTTCTGTGGAAAAACTTTGGTTATCATTATACCTCTAATAGGGGCTTTGGTTTCCACTAATGTGAGGGGGACGGAAGCTGAATGTGGCTAGTGACCCTCTCTCAGAGATGAATGTGGCTCTCAATGTCAGAAAGGTTGGGGACCACTGGTATAGATAGAAGTGCTGGACAGTTTGTAAGCTGCAGTATCAAAAAATAGCCGATGTCCAGGAAATCCATCAGAGATCTTATTCTCACAGTCTTATTCAGCTATCTTTTTTTCTGAGCTTCTCCCGGCTGATTTGTGGCCACAGACAGCATTAAAGTTGTTATTGAAAGGGATATATTTAAAATGAGATATGATTGGGGAAAAGAAGAAAAAATATAGAGAATGAATACAACTTAAACAATATCATACAATGTCAATCAGCAGCTTCTAAGGCCAGCAGGATATTGTCATGTATTAAAAGAGATATGAACTCGCAAAACAGGAATGTAATCCTACCACTTTATAAAGTGTTCATATGGCCTCATCTGAAATATGCAGTCCAGTTCTGGGCACCAGATCTCCGAACGGAGGGCCTGTAGCTAAAAAAGACATAACGAAGAGCTACAAAACTAGCTGGTCACAATGGAAAGCGTGGATGATCTTTAAAAAAGGCTTTGATCCTTTTTTATTATTATTATTATTATTATTATTATTTATTGTTATAGCGCCATTTATTCCATGGCGCTTTACAAGTGGGATTTTTTAGCAGAAAATAACAAAAACGTAGTGTGCATATGTGAAAAAATATATATTTCCAATAATGATCCAGTCTATTGACATTCAGGATCAAGAGTGAAAAATTTGCTCCCGTAAAATGGGGTTTTCAATTCCTTAAAAAAAGGGAAAGAGGAATAAAAATGCTCTAAAACGATAATAATAAAATCTGTATTCACCTCTATAATCACCTACCACTTTATCGCATATCCTCTGGCAGTGTCCCATTAGCAATGCTACATGCGTGTTACATGCACCCAACACTGACCTCAGTAGTCATGCGCCGTACGATTTACACCACTGGGGAATAATATGGTGCCTCCTCTGGATAAGCAGAAGAATGATGATATCAGAACTGTTTGCTTCTATTCATCTTTTAACTAGCAAGAAAACTTCATTTACGGTAACTTTTAGTCATGTAAAATCTTAAGCACAATTTCAACAATGAAGGACCAAACAATTAAGAAATAAATGAACTATAAGATCCAGAAGAATTAGGCTTTAATGTCAATAAGCACACAAAACAACATTTAAACAAGACTTGAAAAAAAAACAGTTTAGCATTTCAAAGTTGACTTTTATACTCATTTGTGAAACACAAGGCCTGTAGTCGGTTATTGATACAGCTTGAACTCGTAAAGAAGGGGTATTTCTGTCTAGATCCTTGTAAAAGACAAAAGGTTGCCATACACTTTTGAGAAATACTGGCCAGCCACATGATTTCCGTAGAATGGACTATGCATGTTTGGGCAGCCCAAATTCCTATCACTGGGGCATAAATAAGGAAAGTGTGGAGTGTTTGATTTGAACATGCCAATTCCATGGCTCCCGGGGGAGATGACCTTCTTTGAGATCTTTAGCTTTTGAAATAAAAATGAACACTGAAAACTAGTTCTTCTATACATTGATAACTAATTTGCTATATGCACTGCCATTGAGCACAGCAAGGAGATTATGTAGCACTGTGTAATGCCTTATTCACATGTCAATATTTTTAACAGTTATTTCATTAGTATTTGTAAGCTGAAAACCAGGAGTGATTCCAATACCCAGAATAGATGAGGCGCTTCCATAAGGCTAGTTTCACATTTGCGGATGAGGGCTTTGCAGAGGGCTGTGTAGTTCCTCAGTTAAGCCCCGCAACATGTTGCGTTCAAAGCAGGTAAGCACAGGGTGAAAACGACGCATGCGGAGCCATCCGCATACATCCGCATGGTCTGCGTAACCCAATGTTAAAGACAGGGTACACAGGACGCATGCCGATGTAGGCGGAGCTGAAGGAAGTGTGGCAATGGGCAGGGCTTAACAGAGAAACTACGCAGCCCTCCGCAAAGCCCTCATTCACAAACGTGAAACCAGCCTAAGGCCTTTTCTCTCTATAGATTCCACTACTGAATTTTGGCTTCCAACTATGCAGAAAAGCTGTCCAGAAAAAAACTGAGATGGAAAAAGGCGTTAGTATGCATTTACACTGGCTGATAACCGCTGTTAAACGACCCCTGATAGGCCATATTTACACAGGACAATGGAGCGGCAGAGAACAAGGAATTTTAAGCAGCAATTTACTTGTTGGTCAGATGACTGCAAGCCTGTGACTTACCAATCATCAAGAAACGAGCCCTCTCAAGAATGCTCGTTCACATTCGGACAATGTAAAATGCACCCTTAGTCATTCAAATCTATGTGAGGTTTATGTATTTGTGTCAAAAATGATAAGAATATTACAGGAGTAAGACCTTTGTTAGCTAACCAGAAAGGCCCCTTGACCAGGCAGGTTAGGAAAAAAAAATAAAAAATCATTAATTAAAAAAAAAAATAGCTTCTTCTACTTATTTAAAGCCTTCACCCAGAAGCCTGTTTCACCTTCCTGACCAGGCCAATTTTTACAATTCAGATCACTGTTATTTTATGAGGTTCTAACTCTGGAACGCTTCAACTGATCTCGGTGACTGAGATTGTTGTCTCATGACAATTGTACTTTATGATAGTGGTAAATTTCTTTGATATGACTTGCATTTATTTGTGAAAAAAAAATGGAAATTTGATCATTTTGAAAATTTTGCGATTTTCAAACTTTTAATTTTTATGCCCGTAATTTTGACATCATTTAACATTACATAGATGCAACGTTCTGCGTTATCTTTTTACTGTGCCTAGTGGCAATATATGAAATAACGTTTTTTCAAAATTATGGGTTTGGCTCATATTTTAAAGGGTATAGAAAAAGGTAAACATTTGTTCAAAAAGTCACAAAATTAATGCAAATTGGAAATATTTGTGTCACTAATAGTGTTGAGCGATACCGTCCGATACTTGAAAGTATCGGTATCGGAAAGTATCGGCCGATACCGGCAAAGTATCGTATCTAATCCGATACCGATACCAATACAAGTCAATGGGACTCAAGTATCGGACGGTATCCCTGATGGTTCCCAGGGTCTGAAGGAGAGGAAACTCTCCTTCAGGCCCTGGGATCCATATTAATGTGTAAAAGAAAGAATTAAAATAAAAAATATTGCTATACTCACCTCTCCGACGCAGCCTGGACCTCACCAAGTGAACCGGCAGCGTTCTTTGCTTAAAATGCGCGCGTTTACTTCCTTCCGTGACGTCACGGCTTGTGATTGGTCGCGTGCCGCCCATGTGGCCGCGACGTGACCAATCACAGCAAGCCGTGACGTAATTTTCAGGTCCTCAATGCCTAATTCTAGGCATTCAGGATTTTAAAATTACGTTCCGGCTTGTGATTGGTCGCGTCGCGGTCACATGGGCGACGCGACCAATCACAAGCCGTGACGTCACGGGAGGCAGGAGACGCGCGCATTTTAAAATTATGTCACGGCTTGTGATTGGTTGCGTGCCGCCCATGTGACCGCGACGCGACCAATCACAGCAAGCCGTGACGTAATTTTCAGGTCCTGAATGCAGAATTAGGCATTCAGGACCTGAAATTACGTCACGGCTTGCTGTGATTGGTCGCGTCGCGGTCACATGGGCGGCACGCACCCAATCACAAGCCGGAACGTAATTTTAAAATCCTGAATGCCTAGAATTAGGCATTGAGGACCTGAAAATTACGTCACGGCTTGCTGTGATTGGTCGCGTCGCGGCCACATGGGCGGCACGCGACCAATCACAAGCCGTGACGTCACGGAAGGAAGTAAACGCGCGCATTTTAAGCAAAGAACGCTGCCGGGTCCCTCGGTGAGGTCCAGGCTGCGTCAGAGAGGTGAGTATAGCAATATTTTTTATTTTAATTCTTTCTTTTACACATTAATGTGGTTTCGATACCACAAAAGTATCGGATCTCGGTATCGGAATTCCGATACCCGCAAGTATCGGCCGATACCCGATACTTGCGGTATCGGAATGCTCAACACTAGTCACTAACTTTAAATATGACACTCATATTGTATGTTTTTTTATCATTTGGGTAGCATGGTTTTTCAGTGGTTAGTATTGCGCTGGGGTCCTGGGTCCAAATCTCACAAAGGACAACATCTGCAAGGATTTTGTATGTTCTCCCCGTGTTTGCGTGAGTTTCTTCCCGGTTCTCCGGTTTCCTCTCACACTCCAAACACATACTGATAGGGAATTTAGGTTATGAGCCCCAATGGGGACATCAATGACAAAATTCGTAAAGCGCTACAGAATAAGATGCTGTTGTATATGGGAGTAAAATAATAAATTATATTTTACCTGGCGTATGCATAAACGGAAAAACCTTTACACGTGATAATAATGTAGTCTATACTAGCAATGCCATAGCCATCAAATTACATTCATAAATATTATACGGACTTAATCTGTAAACTTTCCATAGGTAGCTTCCACGGTCCTCTTGAATATTCATAAAACCAAACCAACTTCTCTATTACAGCCTCTGCACGCATCTACCAACATTCTTTGACGATCAAAAAACTAAACGTCATTTTATTTTTAGACATGTTTTATGAAGGACAAGCCATTATAATAGGGCACACATGTGCATTGTATGCTTTATTAGGATCTCCTATGGTGCATTCTAACCACCCTAAAGACATTAACTTACTGATTTATTTAGTTTTCAAGATCCTGGGACCTGAAATGATAATGGATAATACATTTGGATAGTGGGAGGACATCACAACAGAGATGGCAAGAGAAAGTTCTATAAACACTGACGAAACTGTACAGCACAGAAGTGACTATCATTAGCATGTGAGGAAAGAGAATAAAGCTAGTTCTACACATCATATTCTCCTTATATATGAAAATGGTCATTGTTTTTGTTTAAAAAAAATTGAGATTTTCACAGTTCAAAAATGATTATTTTGAAATTGATTTGGTGTAAGAAAATATTAGTGCTATAGAAATAATGCTGTTAGAAAAAAAAACACTGCTGTACTAATTTTCTTTTTTTACTCTCGGAAGGGTATCAGGAGAAAATGTACCATACATTTTGTTGTGCATTTTCTCCTAAGTACGTCGATACCCCATATGTGGGGGAAATCTACTGTTTGGGCACATGGCGAGCCTCAGAAGGGAAGGAGCACCATTTCACTTTTTGAATGTAAAATTTGTTGGCATAATTAGCGGACACTAATATTTGGAAAGACCGTGATGTGGGAGTTTCCACTGTTTAGGCACACGTGACACTATTTTGGAAATTAGACCCCTTAAGGCAGTGTTCCCCAACTCCAGTCCTCTAGAGCCACCAACAGGTCATGTTTTCACGATTTCCTTAGTATTGCACAGGTGATTGAATTCCTGCCTGTGCAGGTGATGCAATTATAACTTGGGCAATACTAAGGAAATCCTGAAAACATGACCTGTTGGTGGCTCTTGAGGACCGGAGTTGGGGAACACTGCCTTAGGGGAACTTATCTAGATGCGCATTGAGCACCTTGAACCCACAGGTTCTTCATAGAAGTTTATAACATGCCGTGGAAAAATAAATCTTGTTCAGCTCCAATTTTTGCATTTTCATAAGGGTAACAAGATAAATTACTCCATAGAATTTGTTGAGCAATTTCGAGTGAGTGCGCAGATACCTAATATGGGGAAAACAACTGTTTGGGCACACGGCAGGGCTTGGAAGGGAAGGAGCGCCATTTGATTTTTTGAATGTAAAATATGCTGGATTAGCGGTTGCCATGTCGCGTTTGGAGAGCCCAAGCAAAAAAGGCAGCACACTGCAGCGCTAACACATGCAAACATGAAACACGGAAATTGAACTGCATTACTGCACTAGAAATATGAAAAATGAGAGCGTTTAGCGCATAAAAAAGGCCAATTTTATGTGTACCTGGTAGCCACTTTACGGCATCTCTCTTATACCAGGTCCTACGCTTTCCTTTCCTCGCTGAGAATAAACGTCTTCATGTGAATGGGTACCTGTGAAAACCTCTTCTTAGACAACATTCTCTCTCTCTGTGGAGGGGTACTGGACCTGCTGCAATTAAAACACCTGTGACTAGGAGGAGGAGTGCTCGGTCAGAAGGCTAAATAATACATTTGAAAAAACTGACCGTCACATCCAAACATAGATTAAGTGTGAACAGGTGCTGAACCTTAGAGTCACCAACTCTTATAAGAGTTGGTGACTAAGGTTCAGCACCTGTTCACACTTAATCTATGTTTGGATGTGACGGTCAGTTTTTTCAAGCGTTTGGAGAGCCCCTGATGTGCCTAAACAGTGGAAACCAACAACAAATGACACCATTTTGGAAACTAGACACCTTTGGGACTTTATCTAGATTTTTATTGAGCACCTTGAACCCACAGGTGCTTCACAGTTTATAGCGTTAAGCCGTGAAAATAAAAAAATATCATTTTTCCCATACAAATCTTTTTTAGTTGCAAACTTTGTACTTTCACAAGGGCAAAAGGAAAAAACGGACCCCAAGTTTGTTTTACAATTGCTCCTGAGTTCATCGATACCCCTTATGTGGTCAAAAACTACTTTTGAGGCACAGTGCAAAGCTCAGAAGGAAAGTAGCGCCATATTACAGTGCAGATTTTGCTGCACTTGTTTGTGAGTGCCATGATACATTGGCAGAACCCCCCATCAGTGACCCCATTTTACCAATTAAACCTCTCAATGAAGTCATGTAGGGGTGCAGTGATTATATTGACACCACAGGTGTGTTACAGACTTTTATACCATTGAGCAGTGAAGAAAAAATCATGTACATTTTTACCACCAAGATTGTGTCTTAGCCCCAAGTTTTACATTTTTGCACTAGGAAATGGGTAAAAATGGCACCAGAATTTGTACTACAATTTCTGCTGAATGTAGTAATACCTCATATGTGGTTGTACAGTACTACTTTGCCATATGGAGTGACTCGGGAGGGACAGAGCGCTATTTGCTTCCTGGAGCCCAGATTTTCCTAGACTAGTTTGACAATTCCATACAAAGATCCCCTAAGTGCTAGAAAAGCAGAATCCCCCTCCCCTTAAGTGACCACATTTTGGAAATTATAACCCTTTGGGAATTTAGCTACAGATGTAGTGACGATTTTGACTCCATGAGTGTTTTCCAGAAACAGGCAGCAGTGGATATTGCTGAGTGAAAATTGCAAACTGCCGTTGTAATGACCAGTACGTTGCAGTCACCAGTACATTATGCCCAGCCGGTGCTTCTGGAGACATGCACCTGTAAATTAGGAAGGCTCTCATCACTGCAGAAATGCCAAACATGTGGACGCTACATGATGTTTAGGCACACTGGAGCTCAGAAGGGAGGGGGGCATTTGGATTTCGGAGCGGAGAATTTGCTGAATTTCTTTAGGGGAGCGAGGAGCCATTTAGCTTTTCCAGAGCCTTTGTGCTACCAGTAACATGGAAGCCCCCTATATTTCCATTAACAGATGACAGATCCGAGTGGGGACTTGCTTTTTTGTGGATTGAGTTGAAGCTTTTATTGAGAATATTTTACATAACGTTTAGGATCACATTTATCTGGCGCTCTATGCTGACCACTTACTTTGAGGTTTTCATCTAAATCTCCAAGTGACATGACAGATGAAACCCCCCCCCCCCCCCCCCGCAGGTTCCATTCACTATAAGGCAGCAAATTTACTCTGGACTCCGTCTGGCCTCTGTTCAGCAGTGTCCTTTTCAGAAGTGCACAAAACTGTGTCCGATGGCACTTTTATGCAATCCTAAAAAGACGGATACCGCCAGATCATAGGTCCTTTGGCATCCACAGTGCCTTCATCTGCCTCATTATTGGGAATTTTCCGTCGGAGTTCTGTCTGAATCATGTATTTCAGAGATTTACTCAGAAACACAGGATAAATGTGCGCTAAGCCTTACTGCGATGTTTGGGAGGCAGCATGAAAGAAACAACAGCAGGTGAAGAATTGGTTTCATTTATTTTTTACACCGTTCCTCATGTGGTCTAAGTTATTAGGCGACTTTATTCTTCGGCTCGGTGCGATTACAGTGATACCAGATTTATACCAGGTATTTGTGTTTGGCTGCTGTCACAAACAAAATTACACTTTTTATTGCGCAAACTAGTTTTGCATCACCATATTTTGTCGGGCAAAATATGAAAAAATTATAGCTCTCAGAGTCATGTGAGGGTTTGGTTTTTTTTGCGGGACGAGCTGATGATTTTATTGGTACCATTTTCAAGTATCATTTTTGATGGCTTTTTATTCTGATTTTTGGGAGGCAGCATGAACAAAAACCAGCAATTCAGGAATTTTAATACCATTCCTCGTGTAGTAAAATTGATAAGGCAGTTTTATTCTTCGGGTCAGTACAGATTACAGCGATACCTCATTTATATATGTTTTATGTTTTGGCGCTTTTACCCAATAAAAACTATTTTATTGAAATAAATAATTATTTTTGCATTGCTTTATTCTGAGAGTTATAACTTTTTTTTATTTTTCTACTGATGGAGCTGTATGGTGGCTTGTTTTTATGCAGGACAAGATAACATTTTCAGCGGTATCTATTTACATCCGAATTTTGTATTGTATTTTATTCCACTTTTTGGTCGGTGGTATGATGATAAAGCATTGTTTCTCTCCTCTTTTTTTTTACGGCGTTCACTAGAAGTTTTATAGACCGGGTTTTTATGGATGCGGCGATAGCAAATAAGTGCACTTTTATTATTTTTTTTTTATTTACTTAAATAAATGTATTTATTGGAAAAATATTTTTTTCTACAGGGATTTTTTTTTTACATAAATTTTAAACTTTGGAATTTTTTTTTAACTTTTTTACATTGACCCAGGATGGAACATTACTATATTATATCACATCAAGATCTGACAGGCAGGGAAGAAGGCATGCCGGCACCTGCTCTCCACAGGCGCTCGAAAGCCACCTTCCCTGCAGAACCCAGAAGGTCCCCACAGTCATCTTGGTGCTGGGGGTCTCCATGGAGACCCCCTCCCTACATGATGATCCTCTAAGCCGCTGTCACTATTGACAGCGACATCAGAGGGGTTAAATGCCCTCCATCGGTGCTAGCACCGATTGTGGGCATTGCTGCGGGGTGTCAGCTATCACATACAGCTGAGATCAGCACCTGATCACCACGCCACTCAGCGCGAGCAGCGCAATCGAAGTGCCATACTAATACTGCCATTTGTGGGAACACAGCTCCCGCAGAGCAGTACTAGAATGGCTCATGTCAGGAAGGGGTTAAATCATATAATTTGAACAGTACATAGATGACATTAGCATGTTTTTTTTCACAATAGCATTGACTTGCAAACACAGATCAAAGTGGGACATAACTCTGTTTTTTATGCTGAGGTCATTTTGACATCACCAAGACTGTGCTTGCAGTTAAGGGCATGAAAGGGGTTGGATACCATCCCAGGAGACCTCAGAGTGAAGCACACATCTTTTCAGGACAACTGGAGGCACTGCAATGCTTTCAATTTACGACAACGCTTTGCCACAAACAAAAATTTCCTAAGAAAATTCAGCAAATTTCACAAGGTTAACTCATCTTCATTGTGTGATTAGAACCACACCCCAATCTTGAATTTGAAGTAAACAATTGAAAAACAAGGCATTGAAATACCTAAATTGGCTAAGCAACCCATGTAACATATGGCACAAGCTGAAGTCTGTTGATATTGCTGGGAGAGGTTGTTTCAAATTAAGATTGCAGAGTTGAGTTGCTGATGATCCAGTGAGTGACCCATAAGTAGATCAGTTGTAATGATCGAAGAAGAGAGGCTGTCTGTGTTTAGTAAAATAAGAAGCATATCTAAGTTATAGAAAGCACAAAGACATATAAACTATCCAACTACGTGTTGTCAGGCACGAGGACTTGAGAAGACCGCTTGCTTGGCAAAGAAGATTATTGCAGACATTAAACATTTTCTGGTTCATTTTTTTAATTAAATCAATTTCCTTTCAAAATAAATATTGTGTAATTTCCCAAGTGTATCATAGAGAAGTAATTTGTCCCTGATTTCGCTGTGTTTTGCATTGGCATGTTATTCATGTCAACTACACTACATCCAAGAAAGGAAAAAATTGCTATGAAAATACACAGGACACAAAGCAAACCACATCCGTCTTCTCACTATTGACACCATGGTGACTCGCGCTCCATTTACACAAGTTGCCAATAAGATATATTGTGGCATTCGATAATACTTCTCGTTACACCTAAGTAAAAGAAATTTATGCCAAAAATGAGATGATTTAAAGTTTGAGGATAGCATTCAGTCTATCATGAGCCTCTCTTTTTTTTTTTTTCTTAATTGTGCAACATTTACTTCTTACTGTATCCAGAGAGCTAAGAACTCTTTGGTATTTTCTCTGTCCGGCATCCAGGCACTGCGCAACGAAATACAACATTCAAGTAAATGGTCTGCAGTTGCAGTACTTACTTTGTAGAAATACATTTAAAGGGAGCTCATTAGAGCCCCACATCCCCTTAAAGGGAATAAATCATCAGGAAAAAGATCTATTGTACCTCTTTTATGCCAAATCACGATCTTTATTTAAAAAAAATAAATATTGCAATTTTTGAGACGTTTTTAGACTAATTTCCGATTTCAAGAAATCAGCATGTACATTAGCCATAATGAAGGTTTAGATCACATAATTTTTTATTGAATCATCCAATGAGGGTGCTCAAGAGTCATTGTTAAGGGGGTGGAATGTAGGGGAGCAGGTTCAAATGTGACATTGCCTATTACGCTTGGTGGATCCTGTGTTACCAGTCATTCTAACCCGACCTCTGATGACAAGCAAATGGTGGTAAACTCTTCCAGGAAGAAGAGGACTAATGAGTTGAAAAAAGTCCCAGCCAGTGGGAATACTGCAGTTATTAATTTTGCTTTTTTGAGTAAGGATCGCGATTTAAAAAAAAAAAAAAATGATAACTTATAAGAAAAAAAATTAACACAAAAACCTCATAAAAACAGTAGGTTGTTTTCTGATGACACAATTTTTTATAAATCTAGAAAAATCGGTGGGATTCTCAGTGGTCAAATCTACACAATCCATTACTGTATATCCAAGCAATATGTCATCACTTTCATGGAACTGCCAACTTACAGTTATGTCCATATATATTTGGAAAGAGACAACATTTTTATAATTTTGATTATAGACATTACCACAATGAATTTTAAACAAAACAATTCAGATGCAGTTGAAGTTCAGACTTTCAGCTTTCATTTGAGGGTATCCACATTAAAATTGGATGAAGGGTTTAAGAGTTTCAGCTCCTTAACATGTGCCACTCTGTTTTCAAAGGGACCAAAATTGACTCCAAGGCTATTTCATGGACAGGTGTGAGCAATCCCTTCGTTATATCATTCTCAATTAGGCAGATAAAAGGCCTGGAGTTGATTTGAGGTGTGGTGCTTGCATTTGTAAGGTTTTGCTGTGAAGTAAACATGCGGTCAAAGGAGCTCTCCATGCAGGTGAAACAAGCCATCCTTAAGCTGCGAAAACAGAAAAAACCATCCGAGAAATTGCTACAATATTAGCAGTGGCAAAATCTACATTGGTACATCCTGAGAAACAAAGAAAGCACTGGTGAAGTCATCTATGCAAAAAGACCTGGGCGCCCACGGAAGACAATATTGGGTGGATGATCGCAGAATAATCTCGACGGTGAAGAGAAACCCCTTCACAACAGCCAACCAAGTGAACAACACTCTCCAGGAGGTAGGCGTATCAATATCCAAATCTACCATAAAGAGAAGACTGGATGAAAGTAAATACAGAGGGTTCACTGCACGGTGCAAGCCACTCATAAGCATCAAGAATAAAAAGGATAGACTGGACTTTGCTAAAAAAATCTAAAAAAGCCGGCACAGTTCTGGAAGAACATTCTTTGGACAGATGAAACCAAGATCAACCTCTACCAGAATGATGGAAAGAGAAAAGTATGGCAAAGGCGTGGTACAGCTCATGATCCAAAGCATACCACATCATCTGTAAAACATAGCGGAGGCAGTGTGATGGCTTGGGCATGCATGGCTGCCAGTAACACTGGGTCATTAGTGTTTATTGATGATGTGACAAAGGACAGAAGCAGCCGAATGAATTCTGAGGTATTCAGAGCCATACTGTGCGCTCAGATTTAGCCAAATTCAGCCAAACTGATTGGTCGTCATTTCATACTACAGATGGACAATGACCCAAAACATAAAGCCAAAGCAACCCAGGAGTTTATTAAAGCAAAGAAGTGGAATATTCTTGAATGGCGAAGTCAGTCACTTGATCTCAAGCTAATTGAGCATGCATTTCACTTGTTAAAGACTAAACTTCAGACAGAAAGGCCCACAAATAGTGTTGAGCATTCCGATACCGCAAGTATCGGGTATCGGCCGATACTTGCAGTATCGGAATTTCGATACCGAGTTCCGATACTTTTGTGGTATCAGAAATCGGAATCGGAAGTTCCCAGTGTATGGTTCCCAGGGTCTGGAGGAGAGTTTCCTCTCCTTCAGACCCTGGGAACCATCCAGGATACCTTCCGATACTTGTGTCCCATTGACTTGTATTGGTATCGGTATCGGGTATCGGTATCGGCGATATCCAATATTTTTCGGGTATCGGCCGATACTATCCGATACCGATACTTTCAAGTATCGGAAGGTATCGGTCAACACTACCCACAAACAAGCAGCAACTGAAAACCACCGCAGTGAAGGCTGGGCAGAGCATCAAAAAGGAGGAAACAGCGTCTGGAGATGTCCATGAGTTCAAGACTTCAGGCAGTCATTACCAACAAAGGGTTTTCAACCAAGTACTAAAAATAAACATTTTATTTAAAATTATTTAATCTGTCCAATTACTTTTGGTCCCTTTAAAAACAGGGTGGCACATGTTAAGGAGCTGAAACTCCTAAACCATTTATCCAATTTTAATGTGGATACCCTCAAATGAAAGCTGAAAGTCTGATCTTCAACTGCATCTGAATTGTTTTGTTTAAAATTCATCGTGGCAATGTCTATAACCAAAATTAGAAAAGTGTCTGTCCAAAATAATATATATATATATATATATATATATATATATATATATATATATATATATATATATATATATATATATATATATATATATATATACACACATACATACATATACACAGGTAAGCGATCCCTAATTTGTAATAACACTTTTACCTTGCCATTGTGCCAGCTACTTAACATACATAGCAATTACATTATCGCTGTATCACTCCCTTCACATTGCTAGTGCAATCATGCTCGACAATCATTTGGTTCCCCTCTTGACCAAATATTATGTCTAAATTAAAAATGACATTCATTAACTCTAGAAATAAACCGAAAGCATAAAGTAAAAGATCAATCCTAAAGAATAGCTTTCAAGGCAATTACTTACTACCTGCTCTATATCGTCTACAGTCAATAATAGATATTACTGGCCATTTTGGGATACAACGTTAATCTTTTTTTTTTTTTTAACAAAGACGAAGTGGTTACATAAATGCAGTGGGGGAAATAAGTATTTGATCCCTTGCTGATTTTGTAAGTTTGCCCACTGACAAAGACATGAACAGTCTATCATTTTAAGGGTAGGTTAATTTTAACATTGAGAGGTAGAATATCTACATTAAAATCCAGAAAATCACACTGTATAAATTAAATTTATTTGCATTTTGCAGTGAGAAATAAATATTTTTTCCCTCTGGCAAACAAGGCTTAATACTTGTTGGCAAAACCCTTGTTGGCAAGCACAGCAGACGTTGTTTGTAGTTTATGATGAGGTTTGCACACATGTCAGGAGGAATTTTGGTCCACTCCTCTTTGCAGGTCATCTCTAAATCATTAAGATTTTGAGGCTGCTGCTTGGCAATTCAGAGCTTCATCTCCCTCCATAAGTTTTCTATGGGATTAAGGTCTGGAGACTGGCTAGGCCACTCCATGACCTTAATGTACTTCTTTTTGAGCCACTCCTTTGTTACCTTGGCTGTATGTTTTGGGTCATTCTCTTGCTGGAAGACCCAGCCACCACCCATTTTTTATGTCCTGGCGGAGGGAGGTTGTCACTCAGGATTTTATGGTACATGGCTCCATCCATTATTCCATTGATGCGGTCAAGTAGTCCTGTGACTTTAGCAGAGAAACAACCCCAAAACATAATGTATCCACCTACATGCTTGACAGTGTGGACAGTGTTCTCTGGGTCATATGCAGCATTTTTCTTCCTCCAAACATGGCAAGTTTAGTTGAGGCCAAAGACCTCAATTTTTGTCTCATCTGACCACAGCACCTTTTCCCACTTACGGAATCATCCAGGTGTTCATTGGCAAACTTCATACGGGCCTGCATGTGTCTTCTTCAGTGGGGGGACCTTGCAGGCACTGAAGGATTTTAAACTTTTATGGTGTAATGTGTTATCAATGGTTTTCTTGGTGACTGTGGTCCCAGTTGCCTTGAGATCATTAACAAGTTCCCCCGATGTAATTTTAGGCTGATCTCTCAACTTCCTCATGATCAAGGATTCCCCACAAGGTGAGATTTTGCATGGTGCCCCAGATCGATGTCGATTGACAGTCATTTTGTATTTCTTCCATTTTCTTACCATTGCACCAACAGTTGTCTCCTGCTCACTTATAGTTTTGTAGCCAATTTCATCTTTATGCAGGTATATCATCTTGTCCCTGACATCCTTATAAAGCTCTTTGATCTTGCCCATGTTGTAGAAGTTAGAGTCTGACTGATTGAGTCTGTCGACAGAAGACTTTTGTGAAGGTGACTATAAGGCTGGTTTCACACTTGCGTTTTTATCTGCATGCGTTTTTAAAAAAAACAAAAAAAAACGCATGTGTGAAAAACGCATGTAAACGCGGTAAAACGCATGCGTTTTTTAGACGCATGCGTTTTTATAGAAAAACACAAGAAAACACAAGAAAACCCTAACCCTACCCCTACCCCTAAACGTGACTGAAATACGTGGCACTGAAATACGTGGCACTGAAATACGTGGCACTGAAATACGTGCAACTGAAATACGTGGCACTTAAATGCGTGGCACGTGGCACTTAAATACGTGGCACTTAAATACGTGGAACGTGGCACTTAAATACGTGGCATGTGGCACTTAAATACGTGGCACGTGGCACTTAAATACGTGGCACGTGGCACTTAAATACGTGATACGTGGCACTTAAATACGTGGCAATATGACTGTCAGAAAATGTTCATTAAACGGTTAGGGGTGAGGTTAGGGGTAGAGTTAGGGTTAGGGTTTGGATCCCTTTATCACCTTGATGGTGGTGGGTGGCTTTTCAGTGTGTTTTATGTTTTTTTTTCTATAAAAACGCATGCGTTTTTAGCGCAAACAAACGCATGTGCTTAAAAACGCATGCGTTTACATAGACAGCAATGCATTTTTTTGCCGCGAAAAAACGCATGCGTTTTTTCGCGGCAAAAAAACGCGCAAGAAAATACTGCAGGTAGCATTTTTGAAAATGAACGCATGCAGACAAAAAACGCATGCGTTTGAAAACGCGACCAAACGCATGTGCAAAAAACGCATGCGTTTTCAATGTTAAATATAGGAAAAAAAACGCATGCGTTTTTGGTGCAAAAAACGCTGCAGACAAAAACGCAAGTGTGAAACCAGCCTAAGGCTACGTTCACATTTGCGGTCAGCGCCGCAGCGTCGGGCGCCGCAGCGGCGCCGCATGCGTCATGCGCCCCTATATTTAACATGGGGGCGCATGGACATGCGTTGTGCTGCGTTTTGCGCCGCATGGCCGCAAGCGTTGGACGCAAGAAACGCATCAAGTTGCATTTTTTTTGCGTCCAACTTTCGGCCAAAAACGACGCATGCGGCGCAAAACGCAGCGTTTTAGCGTGCGTTTTGCCGCGTTTTTGTTTGCGTTGTGCGCTGCGGCGCACAACGCAAATGTGAACGTAGCCTAAGACAGCTGTCTTTAATGCAGGTTACAAGTTGATTAGGAGCATCTAACTGGTCTGTAGGAGCCAGAACTCAATGGTAGGGGATCAAATACTTATTTCTCACTGCAAAATGCAAATAAATCTATATAATTTATACAATGATTTTCTGGATTTTATTTTTGATATTCTATCTCTCAATGTTACAATTAACCTACCCTTAAAATTAAAGACTGTTCATGTCTTTGTCAGTGGGCAAACTTACAAAATCAGCAAGGGATCAAATACTTATTTCTCCCACTGTACAAATAAACAAATGTAGCTTATATCCAAGATTTAAGAGTCGCATACACCTACTTGGGAGAAAATTCTCAAGCATGTATTTATTTATTACAATGGGTGTGCACATAACCACTATGACTACGTCACAATGTGATGCCAATCAATATGCGCAAAAAGTCAACGCCAGGAACCATTGGATCAACCTACGTAAAAATTTGATCAGCACTTAGTGAGGAGAGCTCTTCCTATTAACTATGAGGAATAACAGAAAAACATTTTACTGGATGTTAATATTTTCTGTAGTGTAGTAAAATTATTTCTGCACATTAATGCAGTTCAGAATGACCTTAAGAAGAGATGTCTCCTTACAAATAAAGTAAACCAATTTTTAATTAAAATATTTAAAAAAAAATGTGAACTTGAAAATTTATTTTATAATTCCAAAATAATTGCCCGTTGTAGTATCCATTTAATCTCTTAATTGGGTTTTTATTTCCTTCATACAAAAGTTGTACCCCAGATAAAACATTTTACATATATTGGTAATTCATCAGCAATGTTGTAGCCAAGTTGCATCTATACATATTGAGCCCTTCATTAAAGACATGTGTTATATGATTATTCTGACCACAAGTCCAGTATAGGCTCCGATGGAAAATCAAGAGGTCTCTGACTTCTTGCAAACCACATCACTTAAGAAATCCCTCCTGGGGGTTTATCAGACACTTTCCCTCCACTAATTTTCACTCCCCTTATTCCTGTCTACTATTTGATACAGCATCACACTGTTCACCCCTGACTCCTCCTTGTGAGAGATAACAGGGAGAAACCTATCACAAGTAGGAAGCATAGGAGACAGGTTGAAGATACAGAATGTAGTATACAATGAGACAAAGTGAGTTCGCTATCACTGACATTTACTGCTTCCATCAGATAGAGCAAGTGGGTGATAATGGGACTCTTTACTTTGTTTCTGCAAAGCCAGAGGCATTATGGTAAGAGGTTACTGCCTATTATATCTTCTCTTTTCCTCTCTTGGTACTTTAAAACAATGACAAAAGATTTGGTTCAAGGGTGGCTTGAGGCAGAAGTATAGACTATGATCCTGACTCTCTGTGGAAATTCTGTAACAAGATCACCTATTACATGGGGGCAATCAGTTGGGGCAGAAGGACCTTTTAGACGCTCTTATACTCTGAATGCGTGTGCAGCCATCTTAGTACCCCCCTATAGTTATGCCACTGCAGTTAACAGTTTGGCAAAAAATGAAGAATGATGAGGACACCCAGAGTTTCTCTGTACTTTCTATTGGCACTAATTATGGTAGATTAATACTTCATATAATATAAACATAGAAATAAGCTTAGAAACAAACACCAAAAATCTCAACGTTAATACTGACATTGTATCAAATGTTTTGACGTTACAACAAAATAGAACATAGCTGTGTGAGAATCCTGGTTATTTTGAGTTTTTAATCCAGGTTGACAAGTAGGAAGGTGGTCCCTCAGAAACCTTTTTAGATATAAATATCAATGCTACATAAATTAGCATCTTAGTATTACAGTCCCCTTTATCACATTAGCACACATTACAAAGTTAATTTCGGCTACTTGGAATCCTGTTTATTTGTCTACCGGTTAAGACAGGCTTTGTGAATTTCTTTAAAATCGTACAAATGCCTCATCTAGGAAAAAATAAAAAATCTAAAAAAGAAAAATTTAAAAAATTACATATTTCTAAAATAAAGCCTCATATAACAGAAAAAGACTACACAAAAAAACTAGCACAATGCTTTTGTTTGTATTAGAAATATATCTATTTTTGTCTTTTTCTTTCCCTTAAGGCAGTGCAGCTAATGTTAACAAACCACTCCAAAACTTTGTCCATCACAGGCATGCTGATGAGACTAAAATGTAGGTTTTATTTCATGGATTATATTGGATTTTTTATATTTGTTTTGTAAATTAACTATTTTTTTTCTACAGAAATGGCAGTTTTAAATGTGGTAAGTTCATAAACATGTTCTATGTGGGTGAGCCGCTATTGTGTGGCATTAGACATTCATTTGTTAAGGTTGACAGTTTTCAGTATGATTGGAGTTAAGCCAGTTGTGTTGAGGAGTCGTAGTAAAATAGGCTCTTGTCCTTATGATGGCTCTGCAGCACTCAGCAGTGAGGCACACACTCCAATATGGTCCACATGGCCATGGCTTTGGCCGATTCCGTCCTAGTTCACACAACAGAATGGTCATTGCTGTGCACACCGGCCAAAATCGTGTGGTTGAGGGAGGATGCAGATCGGTCAGATCCCTCTTGAGGACCATTTGCATTTTCCGTTCTCTGGCAGCACAGGATCTGTTTGAATGTAGCGCTCATCTCCTTGTCCCGGTACGAATAAATGATGGGATTCATAGCAGAGTTAAATTCAGCCAGTAGTAGGAAAAACTTCTCGTAGTCCAGAATGTTACACTGTGGACAACATACGTCAAGTAGTAACAGAACCAGGCCTGGGGTCCAGCAAATAATAAAAGCTCCTGCGTAGACAGAAGAAAGATAAAACAATTAGAAAATAAGTTATATGGTAATGGATTTAAAGGGAACCTGTCACCACGTTTTTGGAAGATGGGATAAAAATAGCGTTAAATAGGGGCAGAGGTGGGCATTACATTAGTGTGTTTGTTATGCGTTTATTACCCACCTAAGTTGCCGAAATACCTTTGCAAAGTCTCCGTTTTCGCCTGTCAATCAGGCTGGTCTGGTCAAAAGGGCGTTGTCTTCCCCCAGATTTTGCGTAGTTTTCCGTTGGTGGCGTAGTGGTGTGCGCATGCCCAAGGTCCCGAATCCTCTGCCAGGGGATTTAAAAGAGCGCGCTGTTCGTTTTCATTGGTGATCGGTGGGCGCGGCCATCTTCCTTTGGCTGCGCGTGCGCAGAAGCGGCGCTCTGCTGGCCGCGGCTTCAGGAAAATGGCCGCGGGATGCCGCGCGTGCGCAGATGGATATCGCGGCGGCCATTTTCCTGAAGCCGCGGCCAGCAGAGCGCCGCTTCTGCGCACGCGCGGCCAAAGGAAGATGGCCGCGCCCACCGATCACCAATGAAAACGAACAGCGCGCTCTTTTAAATCCCCTGGCAGAGGATTCGGGACCTTGGGCATGCGCACACCACTACGCCACCAACGGAAAACTACGCAAAATCTGGGGGAAGACAACGCCCTTTTGACCAGACCAGCCTGATTGACAGGCGAAAACGGAGACTTTGCAAAGGTATTTCGGCAACTTAGGTGGGTAATAAACGCATAACAAACACACTAATGTAATGCCCACCTCTGCCCCTATTTAACGCTATTTTTATCCCATCTTCCAAAAACGTGGTGACAGGTTCCCGTTAACATGAAAGAGAAGGAAAAAGTCTGTGCACACGGTTATTGTATTATATATACACATCACCATACACCAAATAAATTAAATCAGTCACACAGAGCAACAAAAAGATGATATTTTCTTGCAGAAACAGTGCCACATCTGTACACGACTAGTATTGCAGATCAGCTTCATTTAAGTGAACAAGGCTAAACTCTTCACTCCTATAAATTCACTATAGGGGCAAATAATATCTAAAGTTTTATTTCAAGGGCAGAGCAGGAAGAAATCGATCTTCCTGCTCTGCCACCTGAATATGGGGCCCCTGAGAAGGAGGAGGGGCAGTGCTAGCAGTGCCCCCCCACCCCGATTGTCATCGCAAGTTCAATACAATATAGAGTGTGCCTATGGGGAATGCATTATACTGTATAGAGTATGCCTATAGGGAGTATATTATAATATACTGAGGACTATGGTACAATATACACTATACATGTGATAGAGATATATATATATATATATATATATATATATATATATATATATATATATATATATATATATATATATATATATATATATATATATATATATATATATGCTCTGTTACAGCTTCCGGAGATTGTGTCACTATCCCACAATCCACCGCAGCCGGAAGCCCATGAACTGTGCCTCCACAAGTGACAAAAACGGCACCGCTGATCTCCCGACGGTAGCTGCGGCTCATCTCCCGCCACAGGGAGGTCAGCGGCGAAGCTGCTGGGAGATGAGTGGTGCCAGCTCGCATCGGAACTACGGATTCATATTCCCCGCTAAGACGTTCAGCACCGCTCACTGGCTTAGCGCCCCTGGCGCTGGAGCCAATGAGCGGTGCCACGCGGGATTGAAATCCCCCACCAAGGCGCGCGGCACCGCTCATTGGCTGAGTAGTGCCGCTTGGCTTTGGTGGGGGATTTCAATCCCGTGCTGCACTGCTCATTGGCTGTTGCGAAAGTTGGAAAGCGCAAATGGAGTGACATGTCCACTGCTCCTGTTAGCACCACTAAGGATACACAGATGTTCATTTCACCGCACTCCTGATGCAATAGCATTGGGCCTATTTCTAGTGTGGAATAAGCACCAAACATTCACTAGATGTAGTTCACTAAAACACCTTCAACGCTTACACTGAGTGACCAATTATCTAAACACATGATTGCCTATTCTTAAAAATAAATAAGGAAAGGTTATAAGTATTTTGGCATTCTTGGGGAAAAAAAAAAAAAGCAAAACACAATACAAAAAACCTTAAGTAAATTACATATGCCGTTTCCTAAAAACATGTAGATGTAGACGTGTTTGTCAGTCAAACATTTCCCCTCCAGGCATCCTCCTTCTTATCAGATAATTGACAAACTTAAACTTAAGAGCATGAGAGGGTCATTCCCATTGGGGGGAAAAGTTCAATTAACTCACAGAAAACTCATCAAAACCACTGTGATCAAGTCATCTGCTACTATATTGTTTTTAGCATTTTTAAAGTCAAACATACTACGAGCTGCTACTAATGAGGATCTATGTATATATATATATGTAAATATATATATATATATATATATATATATATATATATATATATATATATATATATATATATATATATATATATATAATTTACTAGATATGCAAATTGTCTCTTCAGAGAGGAAGAGGACTTGGACTCTAGTGCCACCTGTTGGAACCTATTGTCACCGATTGCTATTTCTAATAGGTGGCACAAGCATTCAAGTCCGCTTCCTCTCTGAAGAGACAATTTGCATATTTAATTTCCCAGAGGAGCATGCAAGGCGTTTAAGTGTCCTCATACTGGCATGCCAGACCTGGCATGTCACTCTCCACATCCTTAAATCTATATTTTATTAGAGAAGTTATGCAGCACATAGGTCGAAAGAGTGTCTTTATAGCCTCCATCATGCTGGTATTCATTAATAAAAAAAAAGTAAAAAGTTAAAATCACCCCTTTTCATATGTCCCAACTTTTTCAAACAGTTTTCTAATACACTTCTATCACCTGTCGGCTCATCTCTATGCGAGTCATCTAGTATTCTGTTGTGAATCTGGCTCTGCGACTTCAAGTCTAGAAACCGGAATCTGATGAACTGAATAGCGCACATCATTGGTGGGGATGGGGCATCCTCTGTGAGAGACAGCAGTCTGAGAATGCATGCTCATATCAAGCTTTGCTCTCCTCTGTCTGGATCTTGCTGATGCTTTCAAGTGCCATCCCTTCAGCTGACAAGCCCTGTGATATACTTTCTAATAAGCAGCACATCACATGTGACACTTGTCTTATAGGGACAACTCTCCAAAGCATGAGCAGGATACACACAGAGGAGGAGAGTCAAGTCTGATCGGAGCATGCATACTCAGACTGCTGTCACTCACAGAGGTAGCCTGTAGAAGACTAGCTAGACCACAGATATGAGCTTACAGGAGAAGGGCAGGTGAAAAGTATGGTATATTAGAAAACTGATAGTTAGGAAAATCTCAATAACGTAGTAGACTATGCTGTTCAATACAACAGTATCCAGCAAAAAAAAAAAACACATTACAGAGTCTTAATTTTCACGATGCTGCATTGCACCGATTGATCAAAGGCCTCGATATAATGTAAATGTTAGGTGCTTATCCGTAGTAAGTTTAACACCCCAGGTAATCGGTTGTTATAGTGGTGTGGCTTTCCTCAAGGGGAGAGTGATGTCACGCTTGGAAGCGAGGAAGGATCCCTTTGACAGGTATTCAGCACATACTACACTGTTCTGACTCAAGGCCAGAAGGGGGAGCTCTACACCCAACTTCAGGGGAGCTGCTCTCTCTGGTCGGGAGGAGGAGTGAGTTGCTAGGCAGATGCTAGGCAGTTGGAGTTAGACAGTTGGTGAGAGGAGAGCAAGGAGAGAGGAAGGAAAGTTGCGGTCAAGGAGATGAGTGATTTTGCGGTTCCTGGGAAGGAAAAAGAAAGCAGAGCAGTCTGTAGGAGATGAGAGGGAAAAGAAGCAGAGGAGAGAAGAGCTGGAGAGAGAAACTGCGACTGGGCTTCCTCCATGCTGAGCGCAGATACCGGTAGCCAGAAGACCGAGGTTGTGGGGGTAACTTCATGCCCCACGGCAGAAACCGGCGGACAGCTGATTGCAAGTTACCTGCCCACCATTAATACCCAAGGACACAGTAGCAAATAGAGCCCAGGTCATTATAGAGATGATGCAAAAAGGCTCGAGCTAGCTGTCGTACGGGTAGTGTCCTACCTAAAGGGGGACCTTGTGTGAGGCTTAAGGCAGCAAGGGACTACAACACCACAGTGCTAGAAGGAAGGCTTCGAAACCCACCTGGTAAGAGGGATTCACAAATCGCTTCCAAGCCGGCCAGACCACACCAGCATCCGTGATCCGGTACCCTGGACTGTGGCTGCCTTGAACCAAGTAAAGAGGTAAAGAGACTGCAACCATGTGTCCTCCATTTCTTACTACACCACCTATCACCATCTTCATCTATTACACCGGGAGCCCTGGGGACCCTGCTTCACCTGTGGGAAGCCATACCATCCCTGCTGCCATAACATCACCCCAGTGGACCCCTTTAAGCAGCGTCGGTCACCCCTGACCGAATACCACAGGTGGCATCACAAACTTTTATTATTCAACCAACCCCTTTAAAGACTATCCCTTTAAACATGGGCACCCAGGGCCACAGACCAGGTTGCCGCGACACATCCCTTTAAGTACCGGACCCGGTACCGAGTACCCCACGGCCCTAGCGGGCATTCCATAGACATGAAAAAGAGGTTATAAATGAGATGTGAATATGGGCCAAGTTTGTATTTGAATAAATAGTGAAGAAATCAACATATACCAGCAATTCAAATTAGCCATATATTCATAAATTAGAAACTAAATCAGTAACCAAGGTCAGCTCATTATTAAATTTTTTAATAGTCACTTTCCTTATAATTGGTAGTGAATGAGCACAGAGCATGCGCAGATACAGAGCATGCGCAGATACAGAGCATGCGCAGATACAGAGCATGCGCAGATACAGAGCATGCGCAGATACAGAGCATGCGCAGATACAGAGCATGCGCAGATACAGAGCATGCGCAGATACAGAGCATGCGCAGATACAGAGCATGCGCAGATACAGAGCATGTGCAAACACTTGACTCAGCTGCAAGTACAAGATGGAGAACACTATGGCCTTGTGTACAGAAGTAGGAAAACAATTATTGCAAAAAGGGCAGGCACTTTTTTTGCACAACGTAGAAGAATTAGTTCAATTGTAAAAACATTTAAAAGGAATCTGTTACCCCTGGACGATTTTGATCTATTACAATGGGCATACAGGTAATAGAATTGTTAAACCAGTCTTACCTGTATGCATCATAGCTGCTGTATAGATCTTCATAAATTCATTTACAATGTTATAGGCTAAAGATTTCTTCCAGGCTCCGGGGCCTGGAAGAAATCCCGGCCCCTTGACTTCATTATAATGATACCCCCCTCCCATCAGCGTCACACTGACCTGTTCAGGGCTGTAATCCCATGCATGCGTGCGGTTACGCAAACCCTGTCCACCCTACTATGGGCAGTGATTGCATTGATCTTCTGAGCAGGCGCTGTGAGTCATTGCGCAATCGCAGAGACTCGCCAGTGCCTGTACAGAAGTTAAGGTATAAGTTAGTGTAAGGGTTGCATAGGAGTAATGATCATAGTTTTCGAAATAGGCAGAGGCTCCCTTTGTCATCTCACCATCAGTTCTAGCATTGCAGTCACTGGGGATGACCATTTTATCCAGGTAGCCTATACCCTAGCAAAAGGCTCACAGGGCTGTTTTATTATTAGTGCGGGAGTCTAAAATTTAGGTACACCCTAGCATACGTCATATAATAGGATATGGATATTACATTATTTTTGCTAAAGGGTACTTTTCTGCAAAACCATTTATATGACTGTGTAGCCCTTTAAAAGATAAGCCAGTCGATCTCATTATGACCAAATACAGCTTGAAAGTACATTGGAGTATGAGGATGCACTTCTAGCTTCTCAGTCTCATGCTGTATTCCCTACATAGCAGCATCTTCCTTTGGCTAATTGGCTGGTCACTGGTCAGTGGCTGTGTAGCAGAGCAAACAACTTGTCAATGAGCCAGAAGAAAGTCCTGCTAGTTAAAGAATACAAACTACACTGAGAAGCTGTAAGTGCATCGCAATGCCCCAAGGCACTTCCAGATTGATCTTCAAAACCGTGATTTCTCGCTGCCAAAGCAGCACTTTGGGGTCATAAAGGCATTGACTGGATAATCTGTTAAAGGGCTATAAAGTAATAGCAGCTTTGGGGTTTAAAAGTTGTGGGAATTTCCTTTAAAAAAAAAATCAAAATCAAGAAAGACTTTGCCTCTTTAAGTAGAAGATCGATAACATCAGACAAAGCTTTGGCCCTCAGCCCCTGATGCCTCTCCTCTTGACTGCTCAGCCCTGTTCTTCCAAAGCCAGCTTCTCCGCCATGACAGACGATCAGCTCTCCACCCTTTTGTCAAGATGACATCTCACCACTTGCACGCTTGACCCGCTCCCATCCCACCTCATCCCTAACCTCGCCAAAGTCTTCATCCCAACCCTAACACAACTCTTCAACCTCTCACTTACAAACTGTGTCTACCCCTCATCCTTCAAACATGCATCAATCACACCTATCCTCAAAAAACCCTCCCTCGACCCATCCTCTGTGTCCAGCTATCACCCGATATCCCTTGTCCCTTATGCCTCAAAACTACAGGAACAGCATGTCCATCTTTAACTGTCCTTCCACTTCTCCTCCTTCTCCCTCTTTGACCGGTTACAATCTAGCTTCCAATCACATCACTCAACTGAAACTGCCGTAACTAAAGTGATCAACGACCTACTAACCGCCAAGAGTAAGCGACACTACTCTGTCCTCTGCCTTCGACACTGTAGACCACTCCCTCCTGTTACAGATTCTCTCATCTCTTGGCATCACAGACTTGGCCCTATCCTGGATCTCATCATATCTAACAGACCAGACATTCAGTGTCTCCCTCTCCCACACCACCTCCTCATCTCGCCCCCTGTCTGTCTGTGTTCCCCAAGGCTCAGTTCTAGGACCCCTACTCTTCTCCATCTACACCTTCGGCCTAGGACAGCTTATAGAATCTCACGGTTGGCAATATTATCTCTACGCTGATGACACGCAGATCTACCAACTCAAAAACATTTCCCGGATCCGTGCATTCCTTGACCATGAAACCACAAAAATACTAGTGCATGCCCTTATTCTCCTGCCTCAACTACTGCAACCTCCTACTTTCTGGCCCCCCCTCTAGCACTCTGGCACCACTCCAATCCACCCTACACTCTGCTGCCCGACTAAACTACCTGTCTCCCCGCTATTACCCAGCCTCTCCTCTCTGCCAGGCCCTTCATTGGCTTCCTATTGCCCAGAGGCTACAGTTCAAAACACTAACAATGACATACAAAACCATTCACAACCTATCTCCTCCATACATCTGTGACATGGTCTCCTGATACCTACCTACACGCAACCTTCGATCATCTCATGATCTCCTTCTCTACTTCTCTCTCATTTCTTCCTCCCACAACCGCATCCAAGACTTCTCCCATGCTTCCCCTATACTCTGGAACTCTCTACCCCAACACATCAGGCTCTCGCCTACCACGGAAATCTTCAAAAAGAACCTAAAGACCCACCTTGTCCGACAAGCCTATAACCTGAAGTGATCCTTAGTCTGCTGAACGGCCACACGACCAGCTCTACCCTCTCCTAGTGCATCCTTACCCATAGCCTGTAGACTGTGAGCCCCTGTGAGCAGGGTCCTCTCTCCTTCTGTACTTGTGTGTGCCTTGTTTTACTCATGTTTATTGTACTTGTCCATATTTGCCCCATTCACATGTCAAGCGCCATGGAATAAATGGCGCTATGAAAATGTACAAATAATAATAACAATAAAGTACCACGATGGGACTTGAAATGTAGTGGAGTCATTTTAACCTTTTTTTTATTTGGTCCTAGTACAAATATGAAAGCATAAGGAGGCATAAAACAAATGCAGCACTGATAAAAAAAGTCTCCTGAAGCAACTGCTATGTCCTCCATAAACTGGAGTTTACTGAAAATGCAAACCAGATCTAACAGCAGAGAACACTTAACTGAGAAGTATGTTAAGCCCATGGCTGCAATTACAAGGTCAGGCAATTTAGACAGGAAAGCACTAAATGAGAATGGGCTTTGAAGATATTTTTGTTCTTGTGTTGATTTTGTGGAGAAACGTGTGACATAATCCAGACCGTGTACAACACTAGGCAAACACTTGCTGTACATTACTCAGACAGCCTAAAGATTTGTGTGTTTATCTGGGCATGTTAATCACATCTGAAATGTGTTGCATTATGCTCTATAGTTCTTAAGCTCTACAGAAAGTGGTCACCAGGATAGGTCACATGAACCAATGGAAAATGGAACGATTTGAATAGTTTATATCATATCTTCAAAATGTTCATATTGCATTCCATATTTTAATAGTAAACAGATTTACCAATTGAAACATACTGACCATCAGTAGAGTAGAAAGAGGGTAAAAAAGGAGAGCTTTAATAATCTCACTTGTTTCAATTCGTGTTCTTTTAAAGACCCGGTTAGACAGGGCGATAACAGGAGTGGAACCTCATTTTCTCTGGTCTGCCTAAATAGTCTAGCAAACAGAGCAAGCTCATTCAATTGGGATAATTTTTAGGCAGGAGTTACCCCAGAGTATAGCATCAGATGTGATATACTAATGATACTCAGCTTCAGCTCTGTTTCGAGAGGGAGCCGAGTGTCGGTGCACTGTGCTCCGGATCCTCTCGCAGGAGAGATTTGAAAAACAGGTGTGGAGAAGACTGAGAAAGCAATCTCTCCATCTCCTCCATCAGGTGACATATGAGTGCAGTGTGATGTTTACCCATAGACTTGTAAGGGAGCGTGCAATTTGATTCTGGCAGCCAATCTCAGCATGCTGCAATTATTTCTTCATGCCGATTCGGCATGAGAAAACAATTGCAGATGTGCACTGTTCCATAGTATAATACTGGGCCAAGTCCAATCCAATAAAAATTTGCTCGGGTCACAGAGCCCTTAAGCTAGCTCACAACTCATTGTTGTTTGCAGTTATTGTCATGTACAGCACCATGGAATTAATGGTGCTATATAAATAAATAATAATAATAATTGGCAGCACATTGTTATCGGCAGAACATCTTCTGTTTAACACAGGACAAAAAAATGATCATTTGTTGCATTAAACGACCGCCCATCAGGTTGCGTCTAGCCCATCAGTGGTCATTTAACAGCTGTGGTAAGCCCACCTAAATAGGCCCTTAGAGTGGAAACTACAATGCATATCCACATCTATTGCACATTAAACCACCCTTGACTTAAAGAATACGATTCATCGTTTCCATCATTTTGATGGGAAAAATATTGATGCATGCTGAGGCTATTGATGGAGACTCTAAATTGAGCTCCTGACCACAGAGTGAACACAGCCAAAGATGAATCTATTAAAAAGCCAAGAAGAATTTGCATTTCCACCAACATCTTGAGAGGAAACCACCAGGAAGTCTTCATGTTTTCTTCTTGGTTCCACAGAGATAGCCAGCATTCTATTTATGGGGTTGTCTGGAGAACATCCTAACACAAAACTATTGCGAAGATGAGCTGGTTGACTCATAAGATATTGTGCACACTAGTATTATTGATGCATACTTACATACCAATAACCACTCATAGGCATGAATAGTGTCAGAGAGCAGTTCAGTAAGAGCTTGGTAATCACAAATTCTGGGCAGCACTACAATGATGACATGATGCCCTCACCATCATGCGGTGGATAATTTAGCTATGAGGCACAAAAAAAAAAATCTGTTATTGCCATATCAGCATCAGTACTGGTGGTTGAGCTACCTCATAAACAGGGAGACTGTCACACCCCAGTGATTTTAAAAGGGTTGTACTTCTATTCATTTTTTCAGGCGCATACAGCTCTCCAGGCCTGCCGGGGAGTGGCTGCTTATGCTTGAAGTACAGTTCGGGCCAGCAGCATTGTTGCTGTGCTGTGGCAAGACAACATACACGCCAATGCTACTATATGAGATAGTGTCAAGGGTTACCGCGACCGAGAGGAGCCAATCTGATTTCTCCTACTCCTGCACTGATTAGAAGCACTTCACCTTCTTATTAAACGGTGTAAAATTCTTTTGCCAGTGCAGGGGTTAATTTGCTCTGTTGAGAGCTCCTAGAGATTTAACGCTCAGCTACGCACGGTTACCCGTTCCCATCTCCTATATAAACCAGGCCCTGGCTAGCACTCATTGTCAGAGGTAGCTTATGCTGCATGGCTGGAGGTTGTTGGTTACTATAGGAGTAGGCTTTTGTTGGGTTTATCTGTGACTGTTGCTAGGTTTTGAGTGTGTGGTAATTCCCTTTCTTCTTCTACTTTGGTTTAATTCCATACTCCACTCTCTGGTGCATTGCTCTGTTACATGTGAGTATATTTATATGATTGGTATTTTTCATTACCCTGTTTGTATTACCTTGTTAGTCTGGTTGATGTACTATGGTATACAACTACTCCCCTCTTCCCTGGGTGGGAGAAGAGTATAGACAGAGTGTAGATTCAGGAGCTGAGGCAAGGTACGTGGCCCCGGCATCCTCACCCTAGCGTTAGGGACAGGGAAGGAGCCCCTGGTCTCGGGACACCCGGGAACAGAGTCGTGACAGGATTCTGCAGCTTTGGAAACTCAGTGGGGCCGGAATCAGGAGCTAACCACGTTCTTCAAAGAGAATGACCAGTCTTAGTGCAGTGCTTACAAGCCCTGTATACAGCATTGTAAGAGCTGCGGTCTAGTGATCATGGCTGAGGTTCTTCCCAAAATAACAAGTTGCCCACAATCTATTAGGGAGGAGATCACTTGCGGATTGCTGGTCTGAGTCACTATACTCCACTTTCTCTGGCCAAGTACGGAGCATAGGTAGCACATGCACACTTCAGCTCCATTCAGGTCAGGACATTAATGTGCAGAGTCCGTTGTTGAGCTTCCTGAACTCCATCCTCAGATCAGCAAGATATCCTAGAGTAAAGAGTTATTCGCAAAATAAGTTAAAATATGGAAAGATGGGGGGGCAAATTTTAATACAAAGTTATTTGGAAAGTTACTTGTTTTTACAAGTACTATGCAAATAAACCAGTTTAATAAGATGGGGATAACCCTTTAAAGGACCATAATGGTCTTGATAAGGACACTAGAATATATATAAGTAGTGCTGTGCCACAACACAATTTTCTTTTGGTCTCTCCAACCACTGGATGTCCAAAAACATCCTTATTTAATAGCCTAGGATTATGTCAGTTTATGTGAATGATGCAATGAAGAACAGCTGATGGAAACTGCAAATAACTTGGACAGGAAAGCATTTCCTTCCTGTGCTGAGCAATCATTTCCAGAGCTTTAATGAGGCTCTAACCACACATATTATAATCAATGTAACAATTAAAGGGGTTTTTAATTCTTTACCCCAAATTTACAGGTGACAGAAGTTGCAAAATAATGAAGTCAGGTATATTTACCCGTTTTAACTCCCTGGATCTCGTGCAGACTATTCTGCTGGTCTGCACCAGACAGGAAGTGATCATTTACTTCTTTGGTCACTTGACCACAGAAGTCTGTAACTGGCTGCAGTGGATGTGACTGACACATATTAGTCTACGTAGCAATTCAAATTAGTCATATGCAGTCAATACTGGGAAAAGATACTGGGGGCCATGGATATGCCAATCAAGCTTGGAGGGTTCCAGGTGGAAATGCCTATCAAGATTGGAGGTTTCGGGTTGAATAAGGCAATCAAGATTGGAGAGTTGGGGTTGGACACCATACTGCTTGACTTGTCATACAAAATTTAAGAGCAGAAAGGAGTATGTTTAAAAAGACTGTCCGGTCATCATACGGCACATTGGTGGTTATAGTGGTAAAACGATAAGCAGTACCAAGACAAGTTCCAATATATTATTGCTGTTTGTGATGTGTACAGAAAAGAAAGTCATCAGTTTCCTACAGTGCTTATTCTTTTTCATGTGAGGAATTGCTATATCAGTATGTAAGGGAACCTATCATTTATAAAAAATAGGAATCTGCAGATATAGGGTTAATCTGCATAACCTCACCCTCTCTATAAAGTGTTTTTTCAGCCAATGAACATTATTAAAATACCTCAAACCAGTGAAAATAAGCTATCCATTTGCGGCAATGATCAACCATAACGCCTCATTCGGTGCTTATCCTGTCCACGCCGATATGTACTTACCGGACACACTGCAAATGGTCAGAGGTACCCACTCTACCAAACTTTAGCAGAGGCAGCCAGTGCTTAGCCGAGTAGGCATATGGAAACATTTCTGGTGCGCCAAGGATGGACCAATAGAAAAGATCAGCGGAGAATGACTGACAGCCAGAAGAGTAGCTGCGGGGTGAGTGAGTGTGTGTGTGTGTGTATGTATGTTGTGTGGGTGGTGTGTGGGTGTGTATATATATATATATATATATATATATATATATATATATATATATATATATATATATATATATATATATATATATATATATATATATATATATTTCCAACAGGTGGCGCTATAGAGTTTAAGTCCTCTTTTTCTCAGAAGAGGCAATTTGAATAATATATATATATATGTACGTGTGTGTGTGTGTGTGTGTGTGTGTGTGTGTGTGTGTGTGTGTGTGTGTGTGTGTGTGTGTGTGTATATATATATATATGTATATATATATATATATATATATATATATATATATATATATATATATATATATATATATATATATATATATATATATATATATATATATATACATATATATATACATATATACACACTCACCGGCCACTTTATTAGGTACACCTGTCCAACTTCTTGTTAACACTTAATTTCTAATCAGCCAATCACATGGCGGCAACTCAGTGCATTTAGGCATGTAGACATGGTCAAGACAATCTCCTGCAGTTCAAACCGAGCATCAGTATGGGGAAGAAAGGTGATTTGAGTGCCTTTGAACGTGGCATGGTTGTTGGTGCCAGAAGGGCTGGTCTGAGTATTTCAGAAACTGCTGATCTACTGGGATTTTCACACACAACCATCTCTAGGGTTTACAGAGAATGGTCCGAAAAAGAAAAAAAATCCAGTGAGCGGCAGTTCTGTGGGCGGAAATGCCTTGTTGATGCCAGAGGTCAGAGGAGAATGGGCAGACTGGTTCGAGCTGATAGAAAGGCAACAGTGACTCAAATCGCCACCCGTTACAACCAAGGTAGGCCTAAGAGCATCTCTGAACGCACAGTGCGTCGAACTTTGAGGCAGATGGGCTACAGCAGCAGAAGACCACACCGGGTACCACTCCTTTCAGCTAAGAACAGGAAACTGAGGCTACAATTTGTACAAGCTCATCGAAATTGGACAGTAGAAGATTGGAAAAACGTTGCTTGGTCTGATGAGTCTCGATTTCTGCTGCGACATTCGGATGGTAGGGTCAGAATTTGGCGTAAACAACATGAAAGCATGGATCCATCCTGCCTTGTATGGATCATCTTTGGGATGTGCAGCCGACAAATCTGCGGCAACTGTGTGATGCAATCATGTCAATATGGACCAAAATCTCTGAGGAATGCTTCCAGCACCTTGTTGAATCTATGCCACGAAGAATTGAGGCAGTTCTGAAGGCAAAAGGGGTCCAACCCGTTACTAGCATGGTGTACCTAATAAAGTGGCCGGTGAGTGTATATATAGCAAAAAAAGGGGAACAGCACAACACTTCTATATATACTTATTTTCGGGTGCAAGGCCCCAGGCAACCAGTCCAACGATTGCACCAAGTTTACAAAAGCTCAAAAAAGAGGCAGCACTCCATTTCTTTTGTGAAAAATGTGGAAGATTTAATCAACCCACTTCACTGGGCGACGTTTCGGCTCCATCTGAGCCTCTCAAGCCTTGAGAAAGGCTCAGATGGAGCCGAAACGTCGCCCATTGAAGTGGGTTGATTAAATCTTCCACGTTTTTCACAAAAGAAATGGAGTGCTGCCTCTTTTTTGAGCATGTGTGTGTGTGTGTGTGTGTGTGTGTGTGTGTGTGTGTGTGTGTGTGTGTGTGTGTGTGTGTATTTTGATGGTGATTTTTTAATCTACAATATCACTATTTGATGGAGCACGCTTAATCCAGACAGTTGATTAGTAGAAGTTCTAGATTATCTGCTCATGAACATTTTCCCTTGTGCCTGACTGGTCTATCTTCCTGTACTTTAACCCTTTAAATTTGGAAAATAAGAAGTGTATATCATAGAAGAATGTTGGAAACCTCTTGGAATGACCTAGATCTATACATTCAACAGCACAGGCACCAATAAATAATTGTGGAAAATTAAAACTTCCAGCAAAGAATTAATAACCAGAAAAAAAAATGGTTGGACAGCTCAGTTACTACATATAATGCCTCCAATAAATGGAAACCCTGTACCAAGCTTTTTCCTATGAGTCAATGATAAGTGACATACAATAAGCTGTGTCAGGAAGCAGACATGGCCTCTGTGAGATAAGCCACCTCTACAAGTATCCTCTCATGTATATCTGGTGACAAGACAGGCGACAGTTTGACAAATCTAAATACAGAAAAGGATGCTTTACATATTACAAAGGAAAGCTGCTATTTCTCAGAAAGCATAAGTATCAGACTTGACAGCACTAGGACACCGTGTCATCTTGGGCTGACATTGTAGGACCAAAAATATTTAAAAACTATTTCTGCTCAAATCTTGAAACAATTCACCGAGATGGGATAATTTTTAGGCTGGGTGTCTCCCGAGAGTATAGCATCGGATGTGATATGCTAATGATCTCGAAACAATTCATGTAATCATGATGACTTGATAAATAAGAAAAGCTGATGAAAGCTCTTGTTTTAATTGCACAATTTCTAAAAATCCCATTTGTCTGGACCAGCAAGTACACAAAACGTAAAAAGGTTATTCCATCAGGTAGAAGTTATCATTCAGCCACAGGAGCCCCAATGATCGCAAGATATCCTTTAAAATGAAGTGACCACTCTATTCACCGTCTATGAGACCACCAAAGCCCTATACTCAACCTTCGGCAGCCCCATAGGGAATAAATGTAGTGGCGATCATATGCGCGCTGCCTCTGCGATCTTACAGGAATAACGATGTTCCGTTCTAGCAATAAGTAGGGATCCTAGCGGAAGAATACCCATCAATCTAGAAGTAGTTATCACTGATCACCTAGGTTCTCTTTCATCTGTATTAAAATTTAGATTAAGTCACATAAGATAGTGTGATGAATAAACACAGACTGTTTCTTGGCTTGAAAGCACATCTCATTAGCCTAAATCCAAAACATGGCATCATGGAGCTCCGTAATCCCCTGAACACGTCAGCACCCTAGACCATAGCTCGCCCCTTCTCGTTTATGGTTCCTGATGTACATACCAAGGTCACGTCCTAATGGGAGACTTCTTTCATTCATCCACTCAGCCTTTAAACTTAGTTGTATTTACATCAGCATTTCATCTCGACTGTAACTTTATATACAGCAAATGGAGCGGGGGATCCCTAGAGTTTCCAGTTAGCAGCACTCATGAAAGGCTCTTTACAGGAAAACGCCATGTTAGTCAGGAAGAGAAACCTTCGGCATCAAGGAAAAAAACGCTTTCATTATGTGCAAGTGATCCCCCTCCAGATTTCCATATTCCTAGATCATCTACTTTTTTTCAACTTTAAAGCTTTTAAGGCCACAGTTCCAGCACCAGAGCATAAAGCAAAATCTGTCCCTTCCTGAGAAAGTGGTAGTTTAAAGGGACATCATAGAAAAAAAGCCATACTTTGAAGTGTATACTGCCGTCTCTAGTGCTGGCAATCATAGCAATGTAGGTCTGTTCCACATCTGAAAGGTGCTTTGTTCAAAGGTTCCTAGAACTGTGCTGCCACTGGGGGTGCTGTTTCCCTAACATTGTACAGCACAGAAAGGAGAAGAATCATTAGTTCCTCAGCAGATGCATCTATTTCTTAGAATAATCTTGAAAAAAAAATCATGAAACTGAATACAAAGTAGTAATACCTTCCTGAATCTTTATGCAGAGCACTTACGCTAAAATAAATTCATTTTAGTAAATCATATTCCTGTGCGGTCATAGTCAAGTGCAAGCATGCACAGCCAGAACATGTAAAATGCAATAAGTATCCATATGGCTGTATATATATTATATATATATATATATATACACACACACACATATATATATACATACATACACATATATATGTATACATGTATATAGTGTGTGTGTGTGTGTGTGTGTGTGTGTGTGTGTGTGTGTGTGTGTGTGTGTGTGTGTGTGTGTGTGTGTGTGTGTGTGTATATATATACATACACATATATATATATATATATATATATAAACATATATGTACACACACACACACACACACTACATATATCTCTCCACTCTACTCTCAAGATCGCATCTCACCACCTGTGCACTTGACCCGATCCCTTCCCACTTCATCCCAAACCTCGCCACAGTCTTCATCCCAACTCTAACCCATCTCTTTAACCTATCACTAGTGTTGAGCATTCCGATACTGCAAATATCGGGGATCGGCCGATATTCGCTGTATCGGAATTCCGATACAGAGT
Source organism: Ranitomeya variabilis (assembly GCF_051348905.1). NCBI lineage: Eukaryota > Metazoa > Chordata > Amphibia > Anura > Dendrobatidae > Ranitomeya > Ranitomeya variabilis. The sequence continues at coordinate 460,149,296 of NC_135232.1, read as the reverse complement.
TCCGATATTTTTGTGATATCGGAAATCGGAATCAGAAGTTCCTATAAGTTCCCAGGCGTGTGCGGTGCGTATGGTTCCCAGGGTCTGGAGGAGAGGAGACTCTCCTTCAGGCCCTGGGATCCATATTCATGTAAAAAATAAAGAATAAAAATAAAAAATATGGATATACTCACCCCTCCGACGGACCCTGGCTCTCACCGGTGCAAGCGTCTGCCTCCGTTCCTAAGAATGCAGTGAGTGAAGGACCTTCGATGACGTCGCGGTCACGCGACCGCTCACGTGACCGCTCATGTGACTGCGACGTCATTGAAGGTCCTTCACTCACTGCATTCTTAGGAACGGAGGAAGACGCTTGCACCGGTGAGAGCCAGGGTCCGTCGGAGAGGGTGAGTATATCCATATTTTTAATTTTTATTCTTTATTTTTTACATGAATATGGATCCCAGGGCCTGATGAAGAGTTTCCTCTCCTTCAGACCCTGGGAACCATCCAGGATAGCTTCCGATATTTGTGTCCCATTGACTTGTATTGGTATCGGGAATCGGTATCGGCGATATCCGATATTTTTTGGATATCGGCCGATCCAATCCGATACCGATACTTTTAAATAACGGAAGGTATCGCTCAACACTACATATCACTAACAACTGGTGTTTTCCCCTCAAGCTTTAAACATGCCTCAATCACACCCATCCTCAAAAAGCCCTCTCTTGACCCATCCTCTGTATCTAGCTATAGCCCTATATCACTTCTCCCCTATGTCTCAAAACTACTGGAACAACATGTCCATCTTGAACTGTCCTCACATCTATCTTCCTGCTCCCTTTTCGACCGCTTACAATCAGGCTTACGGTCACACCACTCCACTGAAACTGCCCTAACTAAGGTCACCAATGACCTATTAACCGCCAAGAGCAAGCGACACTACTCTATCCTCCTCCTCCTGGACTTGTCCTCTGCCTTTGACACAGTGGACCATTCCCTATTACTACAGACCCTCTCATCCCTTGGCATCACAGACTTGGCCCTATCCTGGATCTCGTCATACCTAACTGAGCGAACATTCAGCGTCTCCCATTCACACACCACCTCCTCACCTCGCCCCCTATCTGTCGGAGTCCCGCAAGGTTCAGTTCTAGGGCCCCTGCTCTTCTCCATTTACACTTTTGGCCTGGGACAGCTCATAGAATCTCACGGTTTTCAGTATCATCTCTATGCTGATGACACACAGATCTACATCTCTGGACCAGATATCACCACCCTACTTAATAAATAAATAAACTTGTGCACTGCCTTTAAACTTGTGGTGCCCAGGTAGGTTCCAACACCATAATCATATATAATAAAACCTGGCACTCAACTTTTTGTCTGGAGATATTTTATTATCAGCAACAAAACGTTTCGGTCGCAAACCGGACCTTCATCAGTTACGTGCTGTGTAGAGTGATTAGAAGAAATGTGACCGTGTGGGCAAATGGTGGTTAGTTTCCACAAAGATGCAGAGTATTAGTCTGTATATGGCAGAATGAGCAACACCCGTGTGAAGATGGCGTGGCTGACGCGTTGTCCACCACAACATATCAGACTCTCACCTACCATCGAAACCTTCAAAAAGAACCTGAAGACCTACCTCTTCTGGCAAGCCTACAACCTGCAGTAACCACCGATCGACCAAACCACTGCACGTCCAGCTCTATCCTCACCTACTGTATCCTCACCCATCCCTTGTAGATTGTGAGCCCTCATGGGCAGGGTCCTCTCTCTCCTCCTGTACCAGTTGTGACTTGTATTGTTCAAGATTATTGTACCTGTTTTTATTATGTATACCCTCCTCACATGTAAAGCGCCATGAAATAAATGGCGCTATAATAATAAATAATAATATTATACATATATATATATATATATATATATATATATATTATAATATAATATATACAAGTGCATCTCACAAAATTAGAATATACTCAAAAAGTTAATTTTTTTCAGTTCTTCGATACAAAATGTGAAACTCACTATATAGAGTCATTACACATAGACTGATCTATTTCATGGGTTTATTTCTGTTCATGTTGATGATTATGGCTTACAGTCAATGAAAACCCAAAAGTCATTATCTCAGTAAATTAGAATACTTTATAACACCAAATTGAAAACGGATTTTAAAATCCAAAATGTTGGCCTACTGAAATGTATGTTCAGTAAATGCACTCAATACTTGGTCAGGTCTCCTTTTGCATCAATTACTGCATCAATGCGGCGTGGCATGGAGGTGATCAGCCTGTGGCACTGCTGAGGGGTTATGGAAGCCCAGGTTGCTATGATAGCAGCCTTTAGCTCATATGCAGTGTTGGGTCTGGTGTCTCATCTTCCTCTTGACAATACCTCATAGATTCTTTATGGGGTCAAGGTCAGGCGAGTTTGCTGGCCAATCAAGCACAGTCAATACTATTTTTAAACCAGGTATTGGTACGTTTGGCAGTGTGGACAGGTACCAAGTCCTGCTGGAGAATGAAACTTTCATCTCCAAAAGCTTGTCGGCAGAGGGAATCATAAAGGGCTCTAAAATTTCCTAGTAGACGGCTGCGCTGACTTTGGTCTTGATAAAACACAGTGGACCTACACCAGCAGATGACATGACTCCCCAAACCATCACTGATTGTGGAAACTTCACACTTGACCTCAAGCAGCTTGGATTGTGTGCCTCTCCACTCTTCCTCCAGACTCTGGGACCTTGATTTACAAATGAAATGTAAAATTAACTTTCATCTGAAAACCACACCTTGGACCACTGAGCAACAGTCCAGTTCTTTTTCTTCTTGGCCCAAGTGACGAATCTGGCGTTGTCTATTGGTCATGAGTGGCTTGACAAGGAATGTGACACTTGTAGCCCATGTCCTGGATACTTCTCTGTGTGTGGTGGCTCTTGAAGCAATGACTCCAGCAGCAGTCTACGCCTTGTGAATCTCACCCAAATTTTTGAATAGCCTTTTCTTAAATAATTTCAAGACTGCAGTTATCCCGGATGCTTGTACACCTTTTTCTACCACACTTTTTCCTTCTACTCAAATTTCCATTAATATGCTTGGATACCGCACTCTGAACAGCCAGATTCTTTAGCAATGACCTTTTGTGCCTTACCAACTTTGTGGAGGGTGCCAATGATTCTGGACATTGTCAAGTCAGCAGTCTTCCCCGTGATTGTGGAGCCTACTGAAACAGACTAAGGGACTTTTTTTAAACACCTAGGAAGCCTTTGTAGGTATTTTTTTTATTTTAATTATTCTAATTTACTGAGATAATGACTTTTGGGCCTTCATTGGCTGTAAGCCATAATCATCAACAGTAACAGAAATAAACATTTGAAACTCTGTTGGTAACGACTCTATATAATATATAGGAGTTTCACTTTTTGTATTGAAGAGTTGAAATAAATGAACTTTTTGATATTCTAGCTTCGTGGGAAGCACTTTATATACCGTACACAACAAAAATATATATATATATATATATATATATATATATATATATACATATATATATATATATATATATATATATATATATATATATATATATATACACACACACACCACATATATACACATATACACACACACATACAGTATATACGGTTTACTCACCTTAGACAAAAAAAAAAGGTCATATGTTGGATGGGAGAGGATTTGTCTAGTTTGTACTTTAGAATACATGTTTTTCTTCATTTTTTTTTTGCAATTCTTTTAAATTATTTTTTTTCTTTATAACTATACATTTTAGTCGTTAAGCCTTTCAAGTATTCAACCAGCTTAGCCACAATTTCATCTTTTCCAGGGCTGTCACTTATTGTCAGAGTAACAAAGTTCTAACGTACCTAATTAAAGTAAGCAATGTTACGTCCCCTGTTCCATATCATTGTGCAACTAGGAATACCTGTCATTCAGGGGTCTGGGGAAGGTAGGTGTTTCAGGGAACTTTTATGGTGGCTACATTGGATATTACCTTGCACTAAAAAGTGACTATCAGTGATGAGCGAACGTACTTGGATAAGGTGTTATCTGCTATGCTCTTATGCTAACTGAGTGACTTTGGCGTGCTTGAACATATTTTTCGAGCACGCCGAAGTCACTCGGTTAGCACACGAGCATGCTCATTTAACGCCTTATCCATGCACGTTCGCTCATCACTAGTGATTATACATATGTCATGTATAATCTCCGAGACTTTGTGTATTTCTCGCTGTCTCTCCACTGATGCTGGGATTTAAGCCATCCTGCATTGAAAATAGCCACCAACGTGGCTAGGCATAAACAGCGGTAATCCTGAACTACACCTCCCCCTGCCTTTCCTTTGCTGTGCAGAAGTGGTTCACACTTACCACTGAAAGTGGATATCCTGGATGCAGGAGGACCATAATGCTAGTCTCCTCAAAGTCAAAAGGAAGGCAACAAGTACTGTGACTATACATGACAAAATAGTCACTTTTTCATGCCAGGGATGAAGATTGATTTAAATAACCAAATATGATTCCGTGGGTTATTCCCAGGAAAACAAGTTATCCCCTATACATACGATAGGGAATAACTTGCGATTGCTGGAGGTCCAGCTATGGGTAATTATGACCTACAGCACCTCTGCAGCCCAGTCTTGAATGGAGCGAAGGTACACATGCTCCCCTCCATTGACTGTCAATCGGAATGCCAGAAATAGCCAAGTACCACGCTCTGCTTTCTGCAGCAGTCCATAGGCATTGAAAGGAGCTGAGGTCGATCACGTGCAACTCTGCTCCACTCAAGAAGGGGCTAGAGAGCCATTTTTTGGGGTTCCACAGCCTCCATTTCAGGATAGCTAGACCCTCATCCAGAGGCAGACAGCTGCACAGGGATCTAGAGGTGGATGGGGGACGGCAGTCCATGCAGGAATGGATTATAATGCAGATTATATGCTGGCCTGATGCTTGGGATCTGAGGCACCGGGGGAGGGGGCATGGCCACATTGCCCTCATATTTAGTGGTACGCCAGGAAGGGAGAATTCCTGCAGCTCAGCTGCTAACAGTAGAAAACCATCCTCTGCTTCCTGACGGCCGTGAAGGCAAAAGGGCCAACAAGTGCTGAGCATCTCTGGGAACTCCTTCAAGATTGTTGGAAGACCATTCCCGGTGACTAACTCTTGAAGCTCATCAAGAGAATGCCAAGAGTGTGCAAAGCAGTCATCAAAGCAAAATGTGGCTACTTTGAAGAACATATAATATATAGTATATAATATAAGACATAATTTCGGTTGCTTCACACTTTTTTGTTAAGTGTATAATTCCACATGTGTTAATTCATAGTTTTGATGCCTTCAGTGTGAATGTACAATTTTCATAGTCATGAAAATACAGAAAAATCTTTAAATGAGAAGATGTGTCCAAACTTTTGGTCTGTACTGTATATATATATATATATATATATATATATATATATATATATATATATATATATATATATATATATATATATATATATATATTTATCAGTGTGACAAGACTAGAGTGGCTGGAACATTTCGACATGAAGCCATTATCAGGTGAAGATGAAACAAGAGAGAAGTCTCTAATCAAATTAATCAAAATCAGAAGTCAGCTGTTAAGCCACTGAGCCACTGGATGTAAATGTTTATTCTGTATCTACATTGTATGATTCGCAGAGAGATAATGGGAGTAATACTGCCGCTTGTAAAACACCCTCCCTTAGGCTACATTCTCACATTCGCACGAAACGTCCGTATGCTGCCAGATTTTTGTTCGTTTGTTTTTTGTTTTTATTGTTTTTTTTAATCGGACGGCACACAGATTCAAGTTTATAGAACCATTCACGCATCTGTCAAGGTCACAGATCTGATTATGAGATTTGTGAGATTCAGAGCATGTCCTATTCTGATCCAATTTTGAAGATTGTAATAGGACATTCAATGGGCCTGTGCGATGTCTGGGAAGGAAAAACTGGGTAGCACACTGATGTGTCACATGGATGCGTGAATGTAGTGTTATGTATAGAGCTGTCCGTTAGTAAATAGTGTAATCTAGTCATGCATAGCAATGTCCTTAATTATATAGTTTCCTCCCTTAATACATCCATCACACTATAGCATCCTCCGTAGTTATGTAAAGCACCATCCTTTACAATTGTTACTTTTGTTATTCATAGCGCCCTCTCTGTTACAGAAAGTCCTTTCTTTTTAGGCCAGTCCATCAGCCTCCTCCATTATCCTGCCTCCTCCAATATTCGACCTGCTTTTTTTCTTTATATCTAACAAAAGAGGACGCTATGAAATAAAGACTCGGTGCTATTATTAACAAGACAGGACTATTACATAAAGGGTTCTATGACTATCAAGAACAACAAGAGAATCCGGGACGAGGTTTTACATAACAAGAGAGGGCACTACGTAATAAGGGATGGCGCTGTACATAAGAGATGATGCAATTCACTGTAACCATAAAATGAGTGGGACCCAGACATACTACTTGCACAGGGGCCCCAAGCTGTCAGTGCCTGCCCCTGACCCCAGCAACAGAAAGGGGATAACTTGTCATTTTTTGGGACTAACTCTTAAAAAGTTTACATCAAACTAATAAAAAAAGAACATAGTGAAGGAACGATCATAGTCCACTTCTTGTTAATGCAGTCATAAATAACAGACTAATTTCAGACAAGCATTGTTTACTAAGTGGGAGTTTTTCTTAGATAAGAAATTATTTCAGTGCTAGTCATTAATCATGTGCTTTATACAATGTAGAGTCAGACGAGCTCTGAGCACAGATTCTGTACCACAGGCTGGCTTGGCCAAAGGAAAAAGGAAGCCACCAATTTGAAAACCAAAACCCAACAGAACTTGCATGCAAGCTAAAAAAAATACCTCCTGTGTAAAACATGCTATTTAGTCTTTCTGGAAACACAGCATTTGGAAAATAATGTAAAGAATGCGTCTTAAAAACAATTTCTATTAGCTGTCACATAGGCACTTAATGACTGCTGGCCATTAATGTCAGCGGTATGTCGCAGTTCCACAGTATAGATGTTCACATGGAACTAACTGGTGGAAAACATCCGTGTAATGAACACCATCCTTGGCTTTTCTCACAAGCTCTTGCAAGGTTTGTTATTTGATCGTAGGAGCTTAGGTTGCCCTAATAGTTTCTAATATTGGTAGATCTTCACACTTCCGCATTGACCATTGACGAGGTGCCTACATGGACAACCTAAATTCACGGTCTACAAGAAAATCCAATGCACCACATGTAATCCAGAGGAGGAGAAGGAGATTTATTTATATAGTGCCAACATATTCCACAGCATTTTACAACCAAGTGGGAACATATACAGACAAAGAGAATACAAAGTAACACATAGTTAAAGGGAACCTGTCAGCAGATTTTGCCGCTATAAGGGTATGTGCACACATCCGGATTTCTTGCAGAAATTTCCTGAAGAAAACCGGAAATTTTCTGCAAGAAATCCGCATTTTTTTTTTGCGGTTTTTTTTGCGATTTTTTTAGCATTTTGCAAGCGTAATTAGCTTGCAGAATGCTAAAGTTTTCCAAGCGATCTGTAGCATCGCTTGGAAAACTGACTGACAGGTTGGTCACACTTGTCAAACATACAGGTCCTTCTCAAAAAATTAGCATATAGTGTTAAATTTCATTATTTACCATAATGTAATGATTACAATTAAACTTTCATATACTATAGATTCATTATCCACCAACTGAAATTTGTCAGGTCTTTTATTGTTTTAATACTGATGATTTTGGCATACAACTCCTGATAACCAAAAAACCTGTCTCAATAAATTAGCATATTTCACCCGACCAATCAAATAAAAGTGTTTTTTAATACCAAACAAAAAAACCATCAAATAATAATGTTCAGTTATGCACTCAATACTTGGTCGGGAATCCTTTGGCAGAAATGACTGCTTCAATGCGGCGTGGCATGGAGGCAATCAGCCTGTGACACTGCTGAGATGTTATGGAGGCCCAGGATGCTTCAATAGCGGCCTTAAGCTCATCCAGAGTGTTGGGTCTTGCGTCTCTCAACTTTCTCTTCACAATATCCCACAGATTCTCTATGGGGTTCAGGTCAGGAGAGTTGGCAGGCCAATTGAGCACAGTAATACCATGGTCAGTAATCCATTTACCAGTGCTTTTGGCACTGTGAGCAGGTGCCAGGTTGTGCTGGAAAATGAAATCTTCATCTCCATAAAGCATTTCAGCCGAGGGAAGCATGAAGTGCTCCAAAATCTCCTGATAGCTAGCTGCATTGACCCTGCCCTTGATGAAACACAGTGGACCAACACCAGCAGCTGACATGGCACCCCACACCATCACTGACTGTGGGTACTTGACACTGGACTTCAGGCATTTTGGCATTTCCTTCTCCCCAGTCTTCCTCCAGACTCTGGCACCTTGATTTCCGAATGACATGCAAAATTTGCTTTCATCAGAAAAAAGTACTTGGGACCACTTAGCAACAGTCCAGTGCTGCTTCTCTGTAGCCCAGGTCAGGCGCTTCTGCCGCTGTTTATGGTTCAAAAGTGGCTTTACCTGGGGAATGCGGCACCTGTAGCCCATTTCCTGCACACGCCTGTGCACGGTGGCTCTGGATGTTTCCACACCAGACTCAGTCCACTGCTTCCTCAGGTTCCCCAAGGTTTGGAATCGGTCCTTCTCCACAATCTTCCTCAGGGTCCGGTCACCTCTTCTCGTTGTACAGCGTTTTCTGCCACATTGTTTCCTTCCAACAGACTTACCATTGAGGTGCCTTGATACAGCACTCTGGGAACAGCCTATTTGTTGAGAAATTTCTTTCTGGGTCTTACCCTCTTGCTTGAGGGTGTCAATGATGGCCTTCTTGACATCTGTCAGGTCGCTAGTCTTACCCATGATGGGGGTTTTGAGTAATGAACCAGGCAGGGAGTTTTTAAAAGCCTCAGGTATCTTTTGCATGTGTTTAGAGTTAATTAGTTGATTCAGAAGATTAGGGTAATAGGTCATTTAGAGAACCTTTTCTTGATATGCTAATTTATTGAGACAGGTTTTTTGGGTTATCAGGAGTTGTATGCCAAAATCATCAGTATTAAAACAATAAAAGACCTGACAAATTTCAGTTGGTGGATAATGAATCTATAATATATGAAAGTTTAATTGTAATCATTACATTATGGTAAATAATGAAATTTAACACTATATGCTAATTTTTTGAGAAGGACCTGTACTGTTTGACAAGTGTGACCAACTTTTTACTATAGATGCTGCTTATGCAGCATCTATAGTAAAAGATAGAATGTTTAAAAATATTTAAAAAAAAAAAAAAAAATGGTTATACTCACCCTCTGCAGCCTCCGTTCCTAAGATGCCGGTGTGGTTCAGGGCCTTCGGTGATGTCACGGCTTGTGATTGGTCGCGAGCGGTCACATGAGCGGTCACGCGACCAATCACAAGACAGTGACGTCACCGCAGGTCCTGAACCACACCATCTATACGAACAGAAGCGGCAGCATGCAGCGGTGAGAGGCGGGAACACTCCGGGGACATGGTGAGTATAGGACTATTTTTTATTTTAATTCTTTTTTTTTGACCAATTATAAGGTGCCCAGTCCGTGGAGGAGAGTCTCCTCTCCTCCACCCTGGGTACCAACCGCACATAATCGGCTTACTTCCCGCATGGTGTGCCCAGCCCCGTGCGGGAAGTAAGCAGATCAATGCACTCCTAGGTGTGCGGAATCCCCGCAATTCCGCATTTTTAATGAACATGTTGCTTTTTTTTCCGCTATGCGATTTTTTCGCGGAAAAAATCGCAACATTTGCACAAAAAATGCGGAATACACTGTAAATAAAGGAGGCATAGGTTAGTGGTTTTTTCGCGTTTTTATCACGTTTTTTATAGTGAAAAAACGCGAAAAAAACACGAAAAATCCTGAACGTGTGCACATGGCCCAAGATGCAGCCACTGCCTTTCAGGGCTGATATACAGCATTATATAATGCTGTAGATAAGCCCCCAGTCCGACTTGCAAGTGCAGAAAAATAAGTTATATTACTCTCACTCAGGGGCGGTGCGGTCTGATGGTTGTCACAGGCCGGGGTCCAGCACCTCCCATCTTCTTGTGACGCCACCCTCCTGCTTCTTCATCGCTCCCCGGCATCGAACTCCTGCGCAGGCATACTTCTCTGCCCTGTTGAGGGGAGAGTAAAGTACGGCAGTGCGCAGGTGCTGGGCTTCTCTGTCCTTTCCCAGCACCTGTGCATTGCAGTACTTTACTCTGCCCTCAACAGGGCTGAGAAGTATGCCTGCACAGTAGCGCCTATGCTGGGGAGCGATGAAGAAGCAGGAGGGTGTCGTCGTAAGAAGATGGGAGGCGCCGGACCTGTGACACCCATCGGACTGGACCTCCCCCGGGTGAGTATAATATAACTTCTTTTTCTTCATTTGCTGGTCGGACTGTGGGCTTATCTACAGCATTATAGAATGCGTTAGATAAGCCTTGAAAGGCGGTGGCAGCATCTTATAGCGGCAAAATCTGCTGACAGGTTGCCTTTAAGGGAATCTGTCACCTCCCTTTTCATATATAAGCTTCAGCCACCGCCATCAGGGGCTTATCTACAGCATTCTGTAATGCTGTAGATAAGCCCCAATGTATCCTAAAAGATAAAAAAAAAAGTTAGATTATACTCACCTGGGAGCGGTCCGGCACCCCCCATCTTCATGCAATGACGTACTCTTCCTTGCTTCCTGTCGTGGCTCCGGCACAGGCGTACTTTGTCTGCCCTGTTAAGGGCAGAGTAAAGTACTGCAGTGCGCGGGTGCTGGGCTTCTCGGACCTTTCCCGGCGCCTGTGCACTGCAGTACTTTGCTCTGCCCTCAACACGACAAAGTACGCCTGCGCAGGAGCCGTGACAGGAAGCAAAGAGGACGTCATCACATGCAGATGGGAGGCGCTGGACCCGGACCTGCGACACCCATCGGACCCGGACCGCACCCAGGTGAGTATAATCTAACTTCTTTTTTTTATCTTTCAGGTTACATCGGGGGCTTATCTACAACATTACAGAATGCTGTAGATAAGCGCCCCTAATGGCGGTGGCCGCAGCTTGTATACGAAAAAGTAGGCGACAGATTCCCTTTAACAGTTAAAGTAGAAGGGCCATGCTCAGAAGCTTACAATCAATAAGGAAATGGGGGGAGATGCAATAGGCAGAACGTGCTTGTCATGTATGGTCCCGCCATCATTATAATAAATAGGGGTTATGGTATAAAGTTGCATGATAAGTTCATCAACCAGTATCTGCACAAGTACAGTTACCAAGTGCTATTGGGTTAATAAAAATAGAATTCGGCACTTCAAATTAGGTACAAACTTTAATTGCATGGCTATTCCACAAGCATGGTTGTATTCTTCCCTAGTGCCGTTTTTGGGCTAAAGGCTTATATACCACTCTAAGGTTCTCGTTCTTTCCACGCCACTCTGTCTGCACTGAGCGGTCTTATGTTCTGAAGAAGGCCAATAAAGGCGGAAAATAACACTGCAAACAGTGGATGTAGATAGTGAGCCCTTGTTGTCAGGATCCCCTCTCCTCCTGTACCAGTCGTGACTTGTATTGTTTAAGACTACTTTACTCGCTTTTATTATGAATACCCCTCCTCACATGTAAAGCGCCATGGAATAAATGGCGCTATAATAACAATAGTAATAATAATAATACTTCATGCAATAAAAGTTTGTTACTTTTGCACCTACTTTGGAGTGCTGAATTCTATTTTTATTAATCGTGGAATCATATTTGCGCACCCAATATGGAGTATAGGAGTACCACGCAGCCTTTGTTCAAATGCTATTGACTGCATGGAAGATGTGGACACAGATGAATAAGAGACCAGATTATGTGGAAAAATTAGAAGTGGGAACAGGGGAGAGTTAGATTATTGAAATGAAGTGATAAACCTGTCTAAACAGACGTGTTTTTAATACACGCTTAAAAATGTGGGGGCCTAGGTATTAATTGATTCTTGAAGGGTAGTACATTCCAGAAAAATGCATATTACCCAGAGGAGCATTGCGGCTTTAAGTCTCCTCATCTCGGCATGCTAAGCATGTCGATCTCCGCAAGGAGAAACGATACTTCATGGATAACGGTCAGACGCCTCTCACACAGCCAAACCAGATCTCCGCTTTGCACTGATGAGGGGCAGTACCCCGAAAAACAGTGTCTGCAAATTGAGATTCTGGTATGGCTTTTATCCTAAGCCATGCGACAAGGCTCGTCAAAGGGTCAACATTGACTTGTAGGATTGCTACCTTCCAATAGGTGGCACTAGAGTTCTAGCTCTCTTCCACTCTGAAGAGACAATTTGCATAATCAGCAAATAGATGGCACTGTATATCTAAAGGTACCTTCACACGAAGCGACGCTGCAGCGATAGCGACAACGATGTCGATCGCTGCAGCGTCGCTGTTTGGTCGCTGGAGAGCTGTCACACAGACCGCTCTCCAGCGATCAACTATGCCGAGGTCCCCTGGTAACCAGGGTAAACATCGGGTAACTAAGCGCAGGGCCGCGCTTAGTAACCCGATGTTTACCCTGGTTACCAGCGTAAAATCTAAAAAAAACAAACAGCACATACTTACATTCACGTCCCCCTGCGTCCACTTCCTGACTGACTGAGCGCCGTACAGTGAGAGCAGAGCGGTGACGTCACCGCTGTGCTGCTTTCACTTTCACTTTGCGGCGCTGAGTCAGAGGAGGAAGCAGACTGCAGGGGACGCAATGTGAGTATGTGCTGTTTGTTTTTTTTACATTTTACGCTAGTAACCAGGGTAAACATCGGGTAACTAAGCGCGGCCCTGCGCTTAGTAACCCGATGTTTACCCTGGTTACCAGTGTAAAATATCGCTGGTATCGTTGCTTTTGCTTTCAAACACAACGATACACAGCGATCGGACGACCAAATAAAGTTCTGGACTTTATTCAGCGACCAGCGACATCACAGCAGGATCCTGATCGCTGCTGCGTGTCAAACGAAACGATATCGCTAGCGAGGACGCTGCAACGTCACGGATTGCTAGCGATATCGTTATAATGTCGTTTCGTGTGAAGGTACCTTAAGGAGTTTAATGCCATGTTGGGTGTACACCTTAGAAGGCACCTCCTGCAGATAGCATAGGCACAGCTCCTGGGCTCAGTTCTCCCACAAAACTGTTTGTCATTTAAATTACTTCATATTACATCACAACCTACAGTTACGGTGTGAAAGGGGCTGAGGACCTTGAAATGACAACTTAAATAGCCTTTGCTTCAGACAACAAGCAGATTGATTTTTGAACAATAAGAAAAACAAAACTTCAACTTCTCTGATCTCAACCATACTATTGGATCACTTTTAAAGTCATTTAGACATGATCATCTGACAACCTAATGTGTAAGGAAGCATTCACACTGCACAATTATTGGGAACGTGCGTTCCTAGGAATGATTTTTTTGAGACAATCAGGCCGTGTAAACAGGCTGACAATTACTCAACGAACGAGCACTGGACAAACGCTTGTTCATCATGTGAAAAGATTTAAGCATGCTTGGAAATAATCGTTTGCGGTAGAGCATCGTCCTGTGTAATCAGATGTGCTGCCAAGAACAATGACAGTCTATGTGCACAACAATCCATTAAAGCGAATTCTGTGCACAGTGTAAGGGCGGTCAGCCGATCATTTCTCCTGACACGTTTGTTTTACTAGCAAGATCTGAAACATTCAGAACTGTGAAATGCATTGTAAAGGTACCGTCACACTCAGCGACGCTGCAGCGATATAGACAACGGGCCGATCGCCGGAGCGTCGCTGTTTAGGTCGCTGTAGAGACGTCAAACACAGCAGCTCCAGAACGATGCAGGAGCGATCCTGTGACGTAACGGTGACTCACTTATCGTTCTCACAGGTCGTTAGCTCCATGTAAAACATTGCTGACATCGTTGCTTTTGCTGTCAAACATGACGATACACGCCGACCTGATGACCAAATAAAGTTCTGGACTTCTAGCTCCGACCAGCGATATCACAGCGGGATCCAGATCGCTGCTGCGTGTCAAACACAACGAGCTCGCTAACCAGGACGCTGCAACGTCACGGATCGTTGTCGTTCTCGTTGTAGAGTTGCTGAGTGTGAAGGTACCTTTAGGGCTCATGCCCATACATGCGCTGACCGTGGGTCTCCTGACCAGAGCAGGCAGCCTCATAGAAATACATGCAGCTGTCAAACTCCGGTCTGGAGACTTGCGGCCAGTCCGTGCATTAGCCATCTGTGCTCAGACCGATTTGCACGGACGTTTGCTTAAGGCCTTATTCTGTTGATCCTTCTGGAAATGTATAATTAAATTAACATCTTGGCATTACAATTCCCATTGTATTCCTATACAGTCTGGCTCTGTTAGTACTGATTGGACAGTGTCAGGATTTGAGAGCAGATGCTCCAGTGTCGGTATTACATGTGGAATACATCTATTCACTAGGAGAAATGTGTCCAGAAAGTGATAAAATGCTTTGTAAAAGCTATAAAATGAACTGATGGCAGAACGATGGCTAGGTGTTTAACACTGTTGCTTGGCAGAACTGGGGTCCTAGATTTAAATTCCACCAAGGACAACATCTGCAAGGAATTTGTATGCTCTCCCTGTGTTTGTGTGGGTTTCCTCCGGGTTCTCCGGTTTCCTCCCATAGTCCAAAGACATACTGATAGGGAATTTAGATTGTGAGCCCCAGTGGGTACAATGACGATAATGTCTGTAAAGCGCTGCAAAACATGTAGTCAATAAATAATAAATGGATTGTGACATTATACAACTGAAGAAAGTGATAAGGAGATCTGACTCAAGCTAAAACCATGGATGGACACAAAGTTTAGTTGTACATATGATGTACCAGTGCCGACCAGTGAACGGTCTTATGTCATCTTGGAACTACTAAACAGATGACTCCCAGTGCCTAATCCCAGTTTCTCCGCTTAGTTGTGCGCGGGTCATCTAATTCACCAGCACAACAATACGCCCTGTTACTAATATCACTATGGTCATAGCTAAACAAAGGCGGACATTTACTGAACAGACTGCCTTCCTTCAATGTATAAAGATACATCTATGAAAACCATGAAAATGAAAATGCAAATCCATTACGATTGCCTATAACCATCATTTTTGGTCACTTTCTTTTACCCCTTTAACACATTAGCAGAACTGATGGCTTAGAAAGAGAACTTCTTTAAAAAGATTGAATTTTGCCTTGTCCTTTGTTTCCTGGGGTAGCTAATATGAAGAGAATTTTAATCATGTTCACGGACCCCAGTACTGACAGAACTGATGACTGTGCATCAAAAGTGTACCAATACTAATAAACTACTGTTTCACCCGAGTTACACAAATTATTTATATGACATATTGGTAATTTGTATAATTTTCTGAAACATTTAGGAGTTTAATATAATTTGCACAGAGGTCAATTACTATAAATACAGGAAAAAGAGAAATGTAAAAAAATGTGACTTCCTGCAGGAAATAAAGTGTTAAATAGACGATTTTACAGCAATAGATCATACTTGTCACATACTGTGGTAACAGCATAGTGCAACAAGCAGAGTTAGTGCCAAGGGAAATGCAGATATTGTAGTCATTTGCTTGTGTAAAGGTACCTTCACACTCAGCAACTTTCCAACGAGAACGACAACGATCCGTGACGTTGCAGCGTCCTGGTTAGCGAGCTCGTTGTGTTTGACACGCAGCAGCGATCTGGATCCCGCTGTGATATCGCTGGTCGGAGCTAGAAGTCCAGAACTTTATTTGGTCGTCAGATCGGCGTGTATCGTCATGTTTGACATCAAAAGCAACGATGTTAGCAATGTTTTACATGGAGCTAACGACCTGTGAGAACAATAAGTGCGTCACCGCTACGTCACATGATCGCTCCTGCATCGTTGTGGAGCTGCTGTGTTTGACGTCTCTACAGCGACCTAAACAGCGACGCTGCAGCGATCGGCTCGTTGTCTATATCGCTGCAGCGATATTTAGAGACTAACAATAATGGGACATATCCTTATCATGGGTCATCAAAGTCAGATTAGTGGGGGTCCAACATCACCACCACTCAGCTGATGACTAGAGCCACAGCAGCTGGTCTTTCAGTGTCTGAAGTTATGTATACTTTGAAATCAGGATTATCCACAATTACACAATTTTAGGAGGTCCCTCAAAACACATCTATTCAGAGCGGTCTATCATGTTCCCTAATCAAAGTCAGTGTGTGTGTGTGTGTGTGTGTGTGTGTGTGTGTGTGTGTGTGTGTGTATATGTGTGCGTGTGTGTATGTATATGTGTATATGTATGTGTGTGTGATGTATGTGATGTATGTGTGTGTGTGTGTGTGTGTGTGTGTGTGTGTGTGTATGTGTGCATGTGTGTATGTATGTGTGTGTGATGTATGTGATGTATATGTGTGTGCGTGTGTGTATATGTGTGCATGTATGTATGTATGTATATGTGTATATGTATGTGTGTGTGTGATGTATGTGATGTATGTGTGTGTGTGTGTGTGTGTGTGTGTGTGTGTGTGTGTGTGTGTGTGTGTGTGTGTGTGTGTGTGTGTGTGTGTGTGTCCCATTCACTATCTGAGAATAACCCTCCATCAAACTCCACCGCACCCAAAAGCACCACAAATACTGACTGCTGACTAGCTCATGCAACCTTTATATATCCCCCATTCCCTCAAGATGGCTGGACCATCATTGTAAATAAGCCTCTGTACTTTGTGTCTCCCCCCACCTCATTGTAGATTGTAACCTCTCACGAGCAGGGTCGTCTTATTTTGCATCAATTATTATATTATTTTGAATGTTGTTACATATGACTTGTGTATGAACGGTTAGACTGTAAAGCGCTGAGGAATATGTTGGCGCTATAAAAATCAAGATTATTATTTGTGGTGGGGTTCTGAGGTTCTGTAGCTCAAATCACTTTGAAGAAATAGTGGTGTTCTGACTCTCATTACCAAACCAAACTAAGTATCAACAGAGTGGAGGATTCAGACCTCCATAGATCGGATATTGATGACCTTGCTAAGCAATGGGTCATCAATATGCACACACTGGAAAATTCCTTTAGTCACCTGTAAACTTTATGATTTTGTGGGTATTTTATTTTTTATTTTCTTGTATGCTGAAGGCAAGATCAACTAAAGCATTATGATATTGGTGATTTCCATCTTCTTTCTCATGTCATGCACACTGCTATAGGAAATCAGAAAAGCCCCTCCATACACCTTAGATGCTTTGTCAGCCGATAGCCATCTCTCAAGTGCCATCGAACACTCTTGTATTTTCTAAGAGAAAGCAGCTGACAGACCTCTCTGGCGGTGGCTATTTCAGGGAGATCAAAAGGATCTGCAGTCCAAAAATTGGACAAGCTGAATATTTAGCTTTCCCAACAATCATCTGTCCAGTAGGGCCTTTACACATCGGATTGTCAAACAAACCATCAATATCAGCAGGTTTGGATTACTTTATTCTAATCTAGGTGGGGGCTCCATGTCCAACTCACATGTTCAATTCAGGCCCAAATCCAAATATTTCTATGAATGGGTTTGTGAAGTGAATGGATAAAACACATAGCCATGCGTATTTAATTATTATTATTATTTATATAGCACCATTAGTTCCACGGTGCTGTACATGAGAAGGGGTTACATACAGGGTTATACAGTAGATATCATTTACAGCACACAAATTTACGATGACAGACTGGTACAGAGGCGAGAGGATCCTGTCCTTGCGGACTCACATTTAATCTGTGTCCTTCGCTGGTGGTACAAGAGTGGGGACCACCATCGATCTATACGTTGCTCTGAAGAGCCTGTCTGAATGGAGCAGAGGTTGAGCATGCACACCTCTACTTTATTCATTACCAATGGCACTGCTGAAGATAGCCAAGTACTGTGCTCGACTGATGTTTGACACTTCCATTAAGAATGAATGTAGCGGACATGCGTATGCTCAACTTCCACTCTATTCGCAAAGGCTCTCAGGATTATTTTCTCACCATTGGCGGGGTACCAGTTGTCAGATCACAGCTCGTTTTATACTGTATTAAAATGTTTTGTTTGATTAATAGCATTTAGTTGTCTGAATGGTTTGGAGACAATCTACCATTTCCCCTCCCTAAAAATCTGACGCTGAGTAAACTGCCTAAAAGCAATAAGTAAACAAAAATCAATATAAAAACATAGAAAATAACATTACTCATTAGTAACCCTCAGTATAAAAAAGTGGCTTCTATCAGGAGAGCAGATTCCATCTTGCTGAGATATGTGGTGAGATTTGCTACAAAATAGTATAGCTTTACTACTGATTAGAAAAGGGAGCATATACAGCATTTGCCAAGATTGAAAATTTTTGCACATGGTATTTTATCATAATAAAAGGTTGACATATGGTTAAACTTGCTGAGGACGTGGGTACATGCTCCTGAGTAGGAAGATCTAAGCTCTACAATACACACCATCAACCTTACAATATCTGTCCATGATCTCCTGCTGTCCTTCAGGTGCCGTAGAATGCAGACCTTCAGAACCACAAAATAATGGACACTTTCAACTAATCATCTTCAGTAAATTACTGCATAGAAACATGAATACACTTACCTAAAACAATGACAACGGTTTTCAGAAGGCTCATCATAGTATCACGGTTTCTCCTGGGACCAGAGCTGTGCCTTGACATCCTCATAGTCCTCTGCCTGACATATACAAATATATGCGCGTAGAGAACCACCATAACCACGAAAGTGACCAAGTTGAAAATAGCCCAGAAGACCAAGTAGGAATCACTGTAGAGGGGAGCCATATTGGAACAGTGCTCAAGGTCGCAGATACAATTCCATCCAACGCTTGGTATTGCCCCCATCACGATTGCCATAGTCCAGATGACCACTATCACCACGACCACTCTTCTGTTGCTCATTCGTGTATGCAACTGCATTCTGAATACTGTAATGTGCCTTTCTATTGCGATGGCAAGCAAATTGGCTACAGAGGCGGTCAAGCTAGTGTCAATCAGACCCTGTCGGAGTAGCCATGTGCTTACAGTCAATCTTCTAGTGTTAGGACCCGTATTAAACATTAGATAAAAGTAAGCAAGTCCTGCAAAAAAGTCTGCAGCGGCCAAATTGGCCATTAAGTAATAAATAGGAAAGTGGAAACGCCGATTCACATAAATAGCCACCATAACCAGTAAGTTGGCTAACATGATGAATATACATACAGTGATGCCAAGTCCCATCACTAGCTTGTTGACAGTATGCCATTCGGTGGCAAGAGGTTTTCCACTTCGGTTGTAGAAGAAAGTTATTGTTTCATTGTAGTAGCACTGGTGCTCACTCACTGAAGAAGTCTGTTAGAAGAGAAAAAATATATATATATATAAAAGTTCAAAAAAGCAGAACACAATATACTAAATATTACAGTATTACAGAAAATAGAAGTCTATCCCATCTTCAACCTTATGCACAGCAAGATCATTTGAGCCATGTTAAGATAAAGGGAGCCCGTTAGGTGAGCCATTGCCTTTTAAACTACCATTATAATGCTTTAGAGCTTATACATATGTATAAAATACAACTCATAGAGCCATTCATTGTTTGCAAATTAAAAAGAATCTGTCAGCAGACTTTTGCTATGTAATTAAAGCAGCATGATGTAAGGGCAGAGATCCTGATTACAGTGATGTTTCGCTTACTAGGATGTGTTTTGCTATTTCAATAAAATCAGTGTTTTATCAGCAGGAGATTATCATTAGAGGACTAGGTGTCTTGTGCACTCTAGTCCAACTCTGCCCCCAGCACTGATTAGCAGCTATCTGCCACTATACTATGTACACTGAAAGCTGCCAAACAGTGACACGAATGGTGTTACACAGGGCTCAACATTTTGAGCTCTTATAGAACTATAGTAGAGAAAGCGATGATCCTATCACAACTGCTGCACCCAGTAAACTAAGTCATACATTGTTAAAATCAGGGTCTCGGTCTCTACCTCATGGTTCTTTCAGATTACACAGCAAAATCCTGCTCACAGAGGGCACTTAATCAGGACTAGTCCAGCATGGCGTCTACTCACCCAGACTAATATGGCTTTAGTTGCTGCCATTACACCCCCTTGGCATAACCAACATTCTCTACACTGCTCAGGGCGTCTCCTCAGTCCCAAGAACCTTGTGTACACGCACAACATCTTTGCTGCCTTGGTTTGTGTAATAAAGGAAAGCATATCTCAGGCTTCATTGTGCATGCCCAAGCGGGAAAGTCACTGGTCCAATCTGGGTCAGTAGATACCCCGCCAGACTAGTCCTGGCAAATTGGAATACAATAAGCAGCACTTCTATAACTTTTTTTTTTATTATTATTTTTTTAGATATATGAAAATTTATATAGAACACTAATGCAGAAATATGGCTTTAAAGCATTAAGGTGACAATTTAAAATAATTGGTGGACCCGACAGGATCTCTTTCAGGGTCTTCTGCGTTTACCTCAATCACGTAAAGCACCACTCCGATGTTCTTTTATTTCTTTCATTTCATCACCAAAGTGGTATCACTAATGTCCGTTCACTGCTCCCAGTAAAATACTTACCAGCCTCTGTCTTCGGCTCTTCTCTCACACCAATCTGGTCCCATTCCACCATCTTGTGACCACAGCTCCTAAATGACCAGAAGTCAGAGCCAATGTACACAAGCTCACAAAGCAAGTCTATGAGAGCCTTGTTGGGACTCTCGTAGACTTATATGGAGAAGTGACCTCTGGCTCATTCGGAAAACACTGTAGCGATCCGGCTAGTTACAACTAGAAGTTGACTGGAACAGCGAGGAGAACAGAAGAAGACAGAAGTGTATTACTAGGGGTTGGGAACTTAAATTTGTGATGCCAATCCATAGGTAAAATAAAAAAAGAATGCTTGAGCGCGGCTTTAATAAATGGTCACACCACCAAAGCTGATGAAAGCTTTTTGTTTAGGGTAAAGTGACACTTTGCAAATTGTCTAGCTCAGTATCACCTCCCACCTATGTTCTGAATAGTAAAGAAACATCTGGTATTTGCTGGCCAAAGAAAAGAAGATAAACAGTTTATGACCAGAAGAAACCAAAGCAATGTTTATTAGTCACCTATTGTGGCCAGGTCGTACGCAAACAGACAGTATACAGGAATTCCCACAAGTGAGTATAATTATGGGACTAGATGACCAAGACACACAGGTCCAAACAAATGTAGACCCAGTCGAGATCCTTATTCGACTAGACATAATTGTTAAAGAGCTCATGGTGGTATATTTTGTTAGGATTCTACGGAAACCTAGAGAAAAGTGAATAGAAAGTTCTTTGACCAAGAGAGAAAGATTCCTTGTTCTTTTCCAACCCAAGCTGTGACATCAAAATTCTGAAAATGTTGACTAGTTCATTTTGTTCCAGTTCGCGTTCTTCATGTTTGCTGTGCAAAGTGAACAAATGAATGCTCTAATTTAGCACTAAACATCCTTTGTGATCAAAGATGATCCGTGGGGGACTCTAAAATGGTCTCTTTAATAAAAGGCTAGCAAGCAAAAAAAAAACAACAACACAGAACTGGAGATGTGGAGGCTAAAAATATACAGCCAAGGAAGGTAACAAAACCGCAAGAGACTAGAATACTATGGGAAGCAGTCATTAACTTTTCCACAGGCGTTCAATATAAACGCAAGAGAAGGGAGTGGACTTTTTTTTTTTAAGCACAGTTATTGTTAACATGTATGCAAAAATAAAGCGAGACTAGATATGAATGTCATTTTAGGAGATGACTGGAAAACTCAGAAATAGTCTATGCACCCCGAGTATACCTCCCATACAGGAACATAAACATGCTAAAGCCTGCAGAACAGAAAGCTGGCCAAGATCAAATAATGTTTCGATATCGGTATTTCTGTTATACCGGTTGAATATTTACATTGCCCTATATGAAACAGTGTCTATGGGATAAACCAATGATCTAATGTGTGTGTGGGAGCAGCCCAAAAGTCTCCCAATGACCAGTGTTGAGTAAAGGAATAGCATGTCGAATGCTCAGCTCTGTCCAATTGAATTGAGACATCAGGAACAACATTTTGAACGATCAGTAAAGTCAACAAATTACGATCAAGATGAACTGTAAAAATAAAAAGCAACTTGAAGCAAAGAATTTTTTTTATTTTAAGGTTTCCTGCAAGAAACATCCAGATTTATAATATATTTCAACATTCGACTGTGCAAGGAATGTCAGCTATCTCAAGTTAGATCAAGGAATGCCAAGTATTCCATGACATGTAACTATATCCAGGTAGACAGATATGGATGCAGCACAGAAGTTTAATTCTAGACTCAAACTAAAAAAAGATCACTTTTTGCAGGGTTTCGGGTCAAATTCCTGGTGCCATAAATACTACTTATCAAGGGTTCCATGTTACGAAGGGGTCAAAAGGTACCCAGAACCTTCCTCCATGGAACGGCACGGGCTACTTCATTCCATGATCACGCGTTGATTTAATAAGCTGGTTGTACTAAATTTAGCAATAAAAGGATTGGATCATGACTATTTCTTTCCCCACTTCAACCTTAGTTTGGGATTTGTGCTCCAGACACATTCTAGGGTTTCCATGATGTCTAATACTCCGTGTATTTTAGTTTAGATTTTGATTACCTTTTTTCATTCATTATTTTACACAGTTTAAAAAAGGGTTTAGTTTCTGAAAACATATAAGTAGTTTACAGCTGACTTCCATTCCTTTCAGTCCACAAGTAATAAATATACATGTGGAACCCATCAACTGTTGACTTAGTAATAGATTCTTTCTAAACACTGGAGGACGAAGCTTGAGAGGCCCTGAAAGCTCAATTACCAAACCATCTGCATGTTACTATGGGAGCTCATGAGCCTTTCCAGCAGCTTGCAATCACTGCCGTTTTCAAGGGACAGGTATAAAATTACGCAGAAATCTTCACAGATGAAAATAAAGAATACGCAACTGCAGGAAATGATATAACCATCATTATTTTTTGTGTGAACTTCATATTTTAATTTTATATCACTATTTGATTCTAAATGTGGTGTTGAAGAGGCAATTTGCATGTATTTGATCCTAAACGTAGTGTTTTTCCCAAGTTTGATTGTTGGAGCTCCAAATGTTGGATTCCTTGTCTCAACCAAAAGAATGAGGCTCCAATGTCCTCTGCTACATGGTAGCAAACTAAAGACCCACCAAAATAATGGGGAAAATCTGAACTTATCACCTGGATCATCCAACAGTCTAATTGATATAGGGTGGGGGCTCCAGATTCTCATCCACCATATGAGAAGGATCTGGCCTATTGAATTTCAACAGATGATTCCTTTCTTCTCACTATAGATAAGAAGCTGCTGGAGGAGTCTGGCTCTTTCATAGACAAACAGAGAACACAGGAACATTCAGCCGAGCTTTCCTATGTATGTGGGAGTCGATAGGAATATTACATAGAAGCCAGTTGACAGCTATCTAAAATATAGGCCTTTACAAAAGTGGAGAAGAAAGATAAAGAGGCGACTGGTGTTGGATCTCTCCATTCTTCTATAATTAATGATGGCCATTACACCTACCACCAGCTTAAAGTGTATGTACTCTAAACAGAAAAGACGGCAAGACAAGGTCGTACAATCACAATAGCTGCAGATGATCAGCTTTTAGCTTACAATCACGTACACCATGGTTTACTCCAAACACCAGATGGGAATTTGCGGGGGAAACAAGGACCGATGACAACACTGTAAGCAATGAAATCTTAGTAAATAAACAATTATGTAAAAGCTAAGCATGACATCTAACCGGCATGGACAAGAGGGGGCTGAAAGTGGATGTAACCAGAGGGGCATAATGATCTTCCCTGTGGAGAAAGAAAGGGCTTTTTCACACCACGTCTGGAACTGCTCAAAGATTCTACACTTCAAAAGTGTCTGTGAAGAGTAAACCATGAGTAGTGTGAAACTGGGACAAAAGATCACTTTCTTGGCTAATTCTAATTCTTGGAAGAGATGGAAAAAGATTAGGAAATAGATTACAACATATTTAAACAAAACCTCCTATAAATATAACAACTTTATGACCGGAGAGATATAAATGGATACCAACAGTGCGTGTATAAGGGCTGGTTTCGGCCTGTTCTTGAGCGGCAATAAACTATATACTATTCAATCGACGCTTGTTTCCTGGCCGACAAATACTGATGGGAGCAGAGTGATGGTTGATATGATCGCTCTTTCCCCATACATTACAATCTTATTTGGCAGCACATTTTTACTCGTGTGATGTGTCGCCAATCAGCAAAAACCATCCAAATTACCCAACGAATCAGCAGCTTGTCAGACCATCGCATAATGCTTACAAGGGTGATACTTGGGGATGATGGTTCTTCTAAAACACTCACACCTTCATAATTTAGTCAGTGCGTTATTAGGCGGCAGAAATTTAAGTAATTATCCCAGATTATTGCAATTACACACGTTTTGTTATTCACATGTTTATTTCCTTTGCGTGCATTGGACAAAAAAAAAAAACACACACAAAAAAAAGATAAAGGCAAATTGGACGCAATTTCGCTCAAAACCCCCCAAAATGGGTAGAACAAAACTGTTGGCACCCTCCAGGTTATTAATGGTTGCACACCCTCTGGAATAAATAATTGCAATCAGATGCTTCCTATAACCATCAACAAGTTTCTTACGCATCAAGTGGAATTTTGGACCACTCTTGTATGGATAACTGCTCCAGGTTTCTCATATTTGAAGGGCGCCTTCTCCCAAAAGCAATTGTAGGATCTCTCCACAGGTGCTAAATGGGATTTACAGCAGCATGCAAAAGTATTCATCCCCTTGGCATTTTTGGCGTTTTGCTACCTCAACCAGGAATTTCAGTTTTTTGAGGGTTTACAACAGTTAATCTACAGAACATGTCTAGAACTGTTGACATTTTATTTTCTTTGTATCGTAAAGCAAACAGAAAATAACTAAAAACTTCCGTGTGAATGTAAGGCTTTTTTCACACTTCTGTCGGCAGGTGGCCGTCAGAATGCGTTGCTGTGACGTATCGACGGATGGCATAAAAATAGCGGAAACGGATGTAATGCATCCAGTTTTTTTACGGATGTGTCGAATGACGCGCTGCCTGAATTTTAATGTAGAAAATTCTGGAGAGAGAGCGAGCGAGAGCGAGAGACGGGATGTGAATTACCGTTATGTGAGAGTGATAAACAGTTATGTCCATAAATATTGGAACAGTTCATAGATAAGGAGTGTGAATGTTTTATTGATTTATGTCTTTTTACATCAATTAAGGAATTTGCTCCTCAGACCATGTGGGGGCATCATAACAGAACCAGACACCAACGACAACAATAAAACATTCACACTCCTTATCTATGAACTGTTCCAATATTTATGGACATAACTGTTTATTCCTCACATAATGGTAATTCTGCTTCACGTCACCTGTCTTATCCATGGCATTTTTCTGTGCTAGGTTGTGCATAAATGTGTGATTCTTCAGAATTTGTATTAGTCTATGCCTGGTGAAGAGACCTGAGTAGTCTCGAAAGCTTGCAATTTGTTACCATCTTTTCAGTTAGCCATTAAAGTGTATCAACCACTGAGGACTCTCAATTTTAAATATTTTTCTATCCACTGGCTAACACAGCACCAAGATATATATTGGACCTTGATCAGCATTACCTGGTTTCTGGGAATCGTCTGGCGCCACCTGGATTTTGCTTCCAGGCACGCTAAAACCCGCTGCCTCGTGCTTTCCATCAAGGCTTGTCACCTTGGCCTCAGCATCTGCCTTGACACACGTCCTGTCACTGTACGCCCCTTTACTTGGTGCCAAATCCTCTCCATTTTGGCATGCTTTTTATATGAGGGAACTGCATCATCAAGGTCAACGGACCTGGTGCTTCATCCAAACTCTTCCTGAAGCTCTCCATATCTGGTTGGTTCCACAGGGTCCCACTTGGACAGTAGATGGCAGTCTTCTTGCAGAAACGCTGCACAGTCTCATCTTTTCTGGCACACCTTCTTACATGCATAACTATAAACCCCCTAAAGTTAGTACGTTGTAGAGCCTCCTTTTGCGGCAATTACTTTTTTTTGCGCAAGTCGCTTTGGATAAGTCTCTATGAGCTATTTAGATTTTGCCACTGGGATTTTTGTCCATTCCTCAAGGCAAAACTGCTCCAGCTCCTTCAGGTTAGATGGTTTCCCTTGGTGAACTGCAATATTCAAGCCTGCCCACAAATTCTCAATTGGATTAAGGTCTGGGCTTTGACAAGCCCATTCCAAAACATTTACACGTTTCCCCTTACAGCACACTGGTGTTTTAGCAAAATGTTTTGGGTCATTGTCTTGTTGAAAGGTGAACCTTTGACGCAGTCTCAAATCACTGACAAACAGATTTTGCTCTAGAATATCATTGTATTTCACACTATCCATCTTCCCCTCAACACGGACTATTTTTTCTGCTGCCAAAAAAAACCCATCCCCACAGCAAGATGCTTCCACCACCATGTTTCACTGTGGGGGTGATGTCCTAGAGGTGATGAGCGGTGTTGCTTTGGCGCAATAGTGTTTACCTTGGTGGCTAAAAAGTTCAATTTTGGCTTCATCTGACCACACACCTTCCTTCATACAATTGGGGAGTCTCCCACATGTCTATTGGCAAACTCAAGGCGAGCATTACAATTTGTGTGTAAGTAAAGGCTGTTTTCTGCACACTCTTTCATAAAAACTAGCTCTATAGAGTGTTGCATGGACAGATACTACAGTCTTTGATTGGGAGCTCTGCTAATCCTTCAGGATTACCTTTAATTTTTGTGTTGCCTCTCTGACTAATGCCCTCCTTGCCCGAGCTTAGTTTTGGTTGGCGGCCTTCTCTTGGCAGGTTTGTTGTGGTACCATGTTCTTTCCATTCAATTGTGCTCCAGGGCATCAGAGATTGGCTTTTTTTTTTTTTTTTTTTTTAAATAACCCAACCCTTCTCAACAACTTTGTCCCTTACTTGTTTGGAGATCTGCTTGAAACAAGTGGTTTACCTATAATTTTGAAAAAGTATCAACAATTTTGTCCATCCTATTTTGGGGATTTAGTGTAAAATTATGTCCAATTTGCCTTTCTTTCCCTCTGTTGTTTCAATACACACAAAGGAAATAAATGTGGAAAACAAAACGTGTAATTGCAATAATTTTCAGAGAGAAACTCTTTTCGGGAACAATTAAAAAATCCTCAGGGTCTAAACCACACTTGTATGTGTAAAAACCACGTGGAAAAAAATGATGCTTTATGGAGGTACAGGTTGCACTCTGTCACAATTAATTCACTGTAAAAGCCCCACACTTTGTGCATTTATTTATTATGCTTACTTATATACTGCAGTGCCATCACATTCTGCAGCATTTTACAAATATTGTTATCGTTGCTCCCAATGGGGTTCACCAGTGAAATTCCACATCAGTATATCTTTGGAGTATGGGAGGAAATTGGAGAACCCGGCGTAAAGCCCCACAAACACGAGGAGAAAGTACAACCTCATTGCAGATATGGTCTTTGATGGGATTTGAACCTGGGACCCACATCAGAAGTTACCAAGAACCTCGAAATGTAGCTGCTAAACAATTTTTTTTACCCCTATGAGTATGACATAGGTTGACGGTTTGAGTACTAGGGTTCACTACAGCCACATCAGATTTTGGTGAGGGGTTTTTTAACAATTTTTACTTGTGTTTTTGAAAAGTAGAAATGTTGAGCATTACAACCAAGCAGTGACAGTGACTCTATAGGTATAAAATTTACATATAGTAAAAAAAAAAAAGCCAAGATAAAAAAAGTGCTTTATACAGAATAGCATGTTGATTCAATCAACATTTTAGTTTTAAAAGAAATACAGTGGCATGAAAAAGTTTGGGCACCTCGGATCAAAATTACAATTAACTGTTTACAGTAACAATAATATTCACCAGGTGTGCCCAAACTTTTACATGCAACTGTAAAGAGGTTGACAACGCATCTTTTAGTATTCATTCATCCTTCATACATTACCGATTTCTACGCTAGCCTGAAAGTGAAATAATGGCGGATTCTGTGTTAAGCCAAAGGTTCATTATCTGAAGGAATGTGTCTGGATCTCCCCCAGCTGCATGTGTCAATTTGTACATCAGTAGGAATGTTTCCATTAATAGCCACTCGTTGTCCATGGAAAGAACCTTACTCTGTCTCCAGGCTAGAAGTCCAGCATTGTTCTTGATGAATCCAGTGCGTCTGAAAAGTGGTGTGTGCCCCACCACAAATCCTACTCTAGTCAGGGACTGGAGTTAGATTTGCAGCATACAGTACACTGCAGATTACCACGAATTTGGCGAGCAAGGGTTGCCACACCACAGCTCCACCCAATTTATTGAAGCTGCGCAAAAATGGCATATGACCACCAAAAGTTGAAAAATGTTAGCAATGCCTCGCAGTTTTAGCTACATTTTACGACAAAGTTTTCCATGCCATAATTTTGGCATACAAGCCTTTATGAATCAGACACTGAGGCGCTGTTCAAATGTCCAATCCAGTGCAAACTGAGCTAATACAAAGTGGAATCGATTCATAAGAGACTTATTAAAGGGAAAAAAAAGTGAAAAATTTAAAAACGGTTTCCATTTTGCATCCATTTGTGACGGATCCGCTTTTACTAGAGGTATCCTTTAATGTTCTGGGCATAGTCAGTGCTATAAAAGAGATCTGTTAAAAGGATGACCATCATTAGGTTCCGATTTCCAGACACTTTGTTGGTAAACAAGTGGATCCAGTGGCAAACCTTTTTTTTGTTGTTGCTGAAGAGAAAAAGTTTTGCAGATTTTGGCCTCCATTCATCAATTGTTTACCACTGAAAACTGGCATTAAACACTTAAAAATCACCCAATTTTTGTGCCACATGAGGTTGCGAATTTTTTTTTGCATCTTTCGGCATTGTTATGCTAAAATTGGGGAACTGGGACAGAACAGAGGCAGATCGGGGCAAAGCTTGCTTGTAAAATTCATGATGAGAAGTGGCGCATCTTATGACACAAATCTTTACTCCAGTCTCTGACCGGAGTAAGATTTGTGGCGAGATGCAAACAGAGGCTCATGACACTTAAGACTTTCCTGATTTATTAGGGGTGCGTCTCTTAATGAATCAGATGCCTCTGACTCCAACACACCCCAACGTCAAGACCAGTATGAGCTACACCAGTTTTGATGAATAATGGACTGTGTGTTTTGATCCATGCAAAAAATATATATATAACAGCTTAAAAGGAGGCAAACGGAAGACAATTCATGATAATTTCCATTCAAATGAATTGTTCCCATACTGGAACATTTTATTTAAGTTTTTATGATCCCAAGAAGTATCCAAAAATCTGTACAAAATCTGCAAGTCCCAGTTAGCTGGTTCCTGAGGATTTCACAGTTTTCTATTTAGTAAAGTGTGGACCGTCGATCTTCATATTTAAGATTTGACTACAAGTAAAAGCCCCCAAACACATTAGAGGAAAGATGACCAAACCCGCTGATATTGGCAGGATTGGGCAACCGTTAAATGTGTACGAGATGCCTATGAGTAAGGACATGAAGTCCAAAATGCGCCAGGAGTGCGGGGGATGTTTGCCCTGGGCCCTGACACTTAATGACTAGTGATGAGCGAATATACTCGGTACTCGAGATTTCTCGAGCATGCTCGGGGGTCCTCTGAGTATTGTTTAGTGCTCGGAGATTTAGTTTTCAGCGCCGCAGCTGAATGATTTACATCTGATAGCCAGCATAAGTACATGTAGGGGTTGCCTGGTTGCTAGGGAATCCCCACATGTACTTATGCTGGCTAACAGATCTAAATCATTAAGCTGCGGCAAGAAAAACTAAATCTCCGAGCACTAAAAAACACTCGGAGGACCCCCGAGCATGCTCGAGAAATCTCGAGTAACGAGTATATTCGCTCATCACTATTAATGACATGTATGTTTTTAATTTTTTTTTTTTTTTGCTATGGATTAAATAAAAGAAAATGTAAATTTTTATGGAAATCACCTGGTGCTGTTTTTTTTTTCTTCTTTGCCCATTAAATCTGCATGGGGTCTTCCCCACAGATGATTTTTTAGGGAGAATATGGTCTAGCTTGCAGAATTTTAACGTCTGATCAATTTATTCTCCCTGAAGATACGCATCTGCCATGACAGTCTGGCAGTGGCTCTTTCTTAGAGAACACAGGAGGACACAGCGAAGCCCAAAATTTGTGAGTATGGTGGAGTTGGCAGAGATGGCTGTCAGCCAGAAGACTGTTCATCCACCTGCCATCTAATGTGTCAAATCATCCTGAACAGACGGATGTCTCCTATGGCTCAATGGTTGACACATATAGTAATTCACTCCAAGACACAAAATAGTCTCCTTTATCTGACTACTTCAGATTTCTTGTTCGTCACAGAGAGAATGAGACACTAGAAGAATTTCCCTTCCCTTTTAAAATATAGGCTCTCATGCATGACGTGGTTATTCTTGCTGTAGCAGAAAAATAATGGAGTCGTGCACATAATGGGTGATCTACACAAGAAGGCTTCACGCAGAAGGTAAAATGCTATATGACAGTAAAGAGTGCTGACCTATACACAAGACATCATGCTCAAGGAAAACATTAAAGGTCCATTATGAGCCGGATGCTACTGAACTAACACACGAACTTTGTCATTGTCTTACCGGCAGCTCTTCAGGTCAAGTCATCCGGAACTTGGTAAAACTTTGCTCAGGTAACACTACCAATATGTGAATAGTATACGCTGCGTGCACAGCCACACAACTGATCTTCCCCCAATAACCTATTAAATCAGACAATTTGTAGACTCCTTCACTATTTAGATGCAGGTGGAATTCTTGGCATCACCTTCTGCTATGATTTAAGTCAAAATCTTCAACAAATACACCAGGAATAAAACATGGCAGACAAAAACTACACTTCAATGTAGAGTTAAGAATGGTTAAACCACACACAGAGCCCTCTAACAAACCAGAAGAGTTTCACGTCAGCCCACCCTTATAGAGCCCAGAATATATGACACAATATCCAGTCACCAGAAAGTGATTCAAGGGCTTCTGTTTAGTCTGAAACCGGCACGGTCATCAACAGTCAGGCATTATGTACAAGAATGGAACAGAACAGCCTTGTGCTCCTTTACACAATTCAATAAATCACATATTGTGCATGTGCTGCGCGAAAAACAATGGCCATCACATCGCTCCAGAAGACAAAGCTGGCAAGAAGGCACATTGACGTGGAAGCCGGGTCAGATGGTAAATCAAGAAGAAGAAGAATTTAAAGAAACTTCCCCTTCTCAAACCCCCACTACAGCACAGCTAAACAATAAAAATCAAATGAATAAAAGAAAACTTATACATTGAGCTACTATTGATAACGGCTAAGACAGTGACCCCAAAAAAGTGCCCCTATCTGCCGCAGTGCCAACCTTCACTTACTGCCAGCCACAGAGACCGACCTGAGCACCAGCCAAAGCCCCCACATGATTGAGAGCTCCCCGCTGAATACCATCACGTTTTTTACGATCAGGGCAGGGTGCAGAGAAAATGGGGCTTGGCATCAGGCACTCGATGAATGGTCAGGGCATAGTTGACGTCCTATGTACCAATGCCTTTGGGTCACAATCGTCACATATTACTGTATGCATGAAGTGGCCTAGACTTTTATAAAACCTTCAGTCACCAACTTTAGTCTCTTTTATAGCTGAAGTATTTCCAAAAAAATAAGTAAATTAGGGAAGTGCTAGTGAAGCAAAGATGCCTAACTTGCAGCACTACAGTAAATGGTTGCCAATCAGCTATTTTTTAGCGGATCATTGGTCATTTAATAGCTTCCTCACACAGGAAGACCATGCTTCAGATGTGCACTTAAGGGTCTGTAATAGAACAGTCAGCGAGTATAGGCTTCCATTATACTCAGAAGGACAGGTCCTGCTTACTTAGAACTACGTGCTGCTGAGCACAATGATCTTTTGGGCAAACCTAAAGATCATTTTACCTGACGAGTGAGCGGTTTCCTTGTTCGTCAGGTGATCGTTAGCTAGTTTAGACTGTATGATTACTGATAACGAACATTTCTAATAATGCTTGTTGAAGGGGATTCCACTTTCATCAAACTACTTATATGCGCATATACTGTAGATCTTTCAAAGAAAAGTCCAGATACACTTTTACATGGTCGGTCCGTTCCTCTGTTACTAAGAAATCAGCATTTTAATTGATATGCAAATGAGGCTGTAGATCTGAAGCCTCTGTCATTCCAGCTCTATCCCACATCCAGTGGTGCCTCCTATTGCTTGACTGAAGGCTCCTTTGCCTGAAGTCACACAGCTAAAAGCTGCCAGTGAAGCAGCAAGAGGCAGCACCGGACCGGGAATAGAGCTGGAGTGACCGAGGCTTCAGATCTACAAATAGATAGTCAGCCTCATAATGCTGATTTCTTAGTAATGGAGGAAGGGACCGGCCATGTAAAGGTGTTGCTGGACTTGTCTTTGAAAGATCTACATGCGCATATCATACATAAAATCCATTGGTTATATTTTTTAATTTCAGAATAACTAAGAGTACACAATATTCTTAGTTA
The DNA here is from genome assembly GCF_051348905.1 of Ranitomeya variabilis. Classification (NCBI taxonomy): domain Eukaryota; kingdom Metazoa; phylum Chordata; class Amphibia; order Anura; family Dendrobatidae; genus Ranitomeya; species Ranitomeya variabilis. Next base: position 460,116,511 of record NC_135232.1, on the reverse strand, counting down.
TTAGTAGATTACATACATGTAAAATAATGCAGCATTGGAGAAATTATAAAATATACATATACATTATATATATATATATATATATATATATATATATATATATATATATATATATATATATATATATATATATATATATATACACACACACACACACATACATACATACACACATACACAGCATATTCATATAATAAGATATTCAGTACAAGCATTTTGGATTATCCTACCCAGGGCGTTATCCCAGAACTCAGTGTTACAGAGGAGAAAAACAATGAAGTTACATTTTGGCCTCAGGAAAGTTTACGCTTCAGTTTTCACTGCAGAGCAGCATAACCTTATATTATGGACATGGTGACATCACTTGGTATTCGAGAATCATCTATGAGTGAAACCACTCTTATGTTATGGGCAGCCATCAGCGGCACAGCTGTTCTCTAGTTAGGCAAGGCGACATTAGTTTGTTTATTCTGACTAAATGAGGCAGGCAGACCCATGGGTGGCCAGTTCACTAAGTAAAGGCCCTACTAAAGGCAAGGGTCACGTTGTGGGCTTGATGGCCGAATGGCTCTATCCTACAACTTTGCCAAATGTATACAAATATTGGAATTCTTTTTAAGCTATGAGGGATTCTGTGAGAATAGGAGATGGGTCAATGCCACTGATCGGGAACAGGTAGTGTGTTTATCTTCTTGCCATGGTTTTTTCTCCAGGAAAAGCAAATCTTATCCTATATTTAACTAAAGAACTAAAGAAAAGGTTCCTAATCAGAATATTCTTATATATGCTCTATATGAAGAACTGGGGAATGGCCTATATAGCTGCTCCCTAATAAATTATTTTAAGATTTAAGAATTTGTACTTTATTTTTAACATTTACTACTTGTAGGAAAGTGAACATTTCAATAGTAAGTGGCCTGATTGGCTGATATTACTTTTTGGGGTTACTACGGAGTATAATTAATACACAACATAACTTTAGCATTTATGAATCTGATACATGCAAGATTTTAATACAAAAGAATCCATTATATGATTGAAGAAATAACATTTTTATGTTACCACTGAGCCTTTGTGTATACAAAAACATCACGACCAAATTTTGGCAGTATATTGCTCTAGCCGGGGAGTTAAGCCCCACATACACTTTAGATGGTTCGGATGATTGTTCGGCCAGCAACTATCGGCTTACAACTATCTTACCCAACTCTCGCAACAAGGAAGCGCTAGTTCTGCTCTCTATGAGAGAGCTGCTGCTAGACATTTCAGGCAGTGGACTATCTCTTAGTGAACAAAAAGATCGTCAGTCCAAAATTAGACATGTCGTATCCTTATCCCCTCCAACATCATTTGTTGTGGGTCCATCATACACATTAGACTGTCCGCCGAACCTGATAATATCAGGGTGTCTTTACCCTGGACTCTTCAGCTTCTACAATATTCAATTTATTTAACTTAGAATAAAACCGATGTACAGAAACACTTCGGTAAGTAAAGGCACCCTGATGACTTTTTTTTAATCAAAAAAGTGAAAAAAAACATTCCATCACAACAAGGTATACTCCAATCAGGATGGTCCCCAATTCTAACATCTCATCTATGTGCCAACCTTTCCTCAAAAGAGATGGGGGGCCGAGCAAGACCTGCCTATGGAAATCTGAGTAGATAAGGTGCCCAATGCCCAGTAGTGATGAGCGAACGAGCTTGGCTAAGGCGTTATCCAAGCGTGCTCGGGTGCTAACTAAGTGTCTTTAGCTTGCTCAAAAAATATGTTCAAGTCCACGTGGCTGCATGTCTCGCAGCTGTTCGACAGCCACAACACATGGAGGGACTGCCTGTTTGACATGTAATCCCTCCAAGTGTTGCGGCTATCAAACAGCCGCGAGGCATGCTACGGGGACTCATGCATACTATTTGAGCACGCCGAAGTCACTTGGCTGCCGATCATGAATGAGCAATTCCCTCCTTCATTGGGTGAAGTATAAAAATGATCGTTCATGTTGGCATCTCATCCTGTGTAAAGAGGACCTGTGCTGCCAAAACAAAGGCAGCCTATGCGCACTGAACGACCTCTCACAGATCATTCAGTGGGCATCATTTAGCGCAGTATGCCAGGGTGAGTAGGCTTACTGCAGTTCGGTAAATATTTACCAATTTGTGGTCGTTTAGTGCCATCAGCCCGTACGTGGGATTGGACATTTAGTGACTGATGTACATCTCTGCTTGTTGGCCTGTGTAAGCAGGCCACTAAGGGAATACTAAACAATGTGTATATGAGTCGGTCAGTGCTCATTAATGGTTTATTGAAATCGACATGTCTAAATGTCCCATTACTCCTGCACTACTTAAAGTTCTCAAATTTAGCAATTAGGCTGCCATCACACTAGCAGTATTTGGTCAGTATTTTACATCAGTATTTGTAAGCCAAAACCAGGAGTGGAACAATTAGAGGAAAAGTATAATAGAAACATATGCACCACTTCTGCATTTATCACCCACTCCTGGTTTTGGCTTACAAATACTGATGTAAATTACAGACCAAATACTGCTAGTGTGACGGCAGCCTTATAAGAGAGTCCATAATCGAAGAACCCCTTCTTCACTATTAGCTACCCACATCCAGCTAGGAGGCCAAAACCAATACCCTCTTATATCTTCTCATCTGAGTGACTTTGAAAAACGAGTGACTATAAGAATGTTATCTGTCGCTTTATATGTATGACTAATGGTGATGGATCAGGTTAGATGCCAATACATTTCGTAACTCCAAGTAACTGCTGTCGGAGTAGCCAGGTGAGGTGTACATCTCCTCTACGTATGTTAATGCCCTCTCTTTTGGAGTAGAGCTAAAACATCAAAGTGATTAAGAACGTCAGAGTCTGGAGCTTGGCAAGTCGTAAATCTGGAAGAAAAAACTGTGTTCTCCATGGAGTTGGCAACAAAAGGGCACTGGATCAGCTGTGTAAACCCACCTACACGTTTATTTTGGAAGTCTAACAAGTAAGGCTCCTTGAAAAGAAACAGAGGGCACTTTCATCGGGCAATACATGGATCTCTGAATTGTTCCTTTTGTTAAGAAGACATTACCTGAGACGGAGACATCATGCCAATCGGGTCAGTAACAAATTCAGAAAGCGTAGCCATCTTGGGGCAGCAGGATGGATCTTGTCACACGTTGTCAGTCAAATTAGGTCAAATCTCAGTCATACTGGCAGGAAACTGTAGAAAAAGCACAAATAGAATGACTTATTCACTTGGAAGGCACAATGAGCTTTGCTTGGTGAAGTAATGGCACTTTGCTAAAACAGGAAAAACTGCTTTCCAGAAACCTGTCAGTTTTTGAGGTGTAAAAGCTCTAAGAAGAATATCAAACCTAAAAAAAGCAAAATGGAAAGAATACAGCTGTTAGTCTCCACAGGCGGCTCTCAGTCTCTCCAGCGATCAGCTGATTGTCAAGCGTCAATCCCTGGCCATCAGCGGTTACCACCGGGGGAGATTTATGATCTTATGTAATGCACGGCCATGCAGGGGCTTACACAGCGAGTGACACTTCTTGTTTCGATGGCTCTCTATATGATCAATGGGGCATAAGGACTGGTGTTGTCCAGTCTGGATATTTAATGGGTCGGTGTCAGCGGCCTCTACACATTAGCTGGAGCTGCACAATGACACGCCTTCAATATGTCCAAATCTAGCTGCCACTGGAGATTATAACATGGGTGGGAGTGCAGGGTGTCGGACCGCCACCATTCCGATATTGATGACCATCATTGCCAAATGACTGGTGTATAATTTCCGAGTACCCGTAAAGTCCCTTTCTGGACAAGCAGGGCTCAGACAGCACGGATTCTACTTTTGGATGCGTAAAACCTGCTTAATCTGTCAATATCCCAGATATGAACCAAGAACAGGAGAGATAGGGATCTATCCCTGCTTACTGTTTTGTGAGGGGGCGTTCACTGAATCTGGTTATTATCCGCTAGGACAAGGCAGCTATTTATCAAGACACTCATTGATGTGTCCGATATTTATCTCTCCAGGGAGCAGCTGCTTTATATTCCCCAAGAAGAAAATAGAGCTGACCTATCAGTAGGATATTTCACATTGGCCTGCGACTCCGACACCTAGATGTGAACACACTTGAAGCTGTCCATACAATGGGGCAGATATATTAGGACTGGTATACTGCCCTAATGTGTGCCAGTTACCGACTAGGATGTCCTACGTCCTCCAACAAGACTGACGCCAGGTGGGGGATAAGCTACTGAACTACGCCGCGCACAAGCACCAGAGATTTGTCATATCATGTGGATATGTACAGATTATAAAAAAAAATAAACATCCACCACCCCATAACAAACAAACATTAATAATAATTAGTGGTAAGCGAGCATGCTGGGATAAGGAGTGATCCGAGCATGCTCGTGTGCTAATCAAGTATCTTTGGTGTGCTCGAATACTATGTTTGAGCCCAGCAGAAGTTTGCTACGCAATCCATGAATGTGTTGGGACTTGAACATATTATTTGAGCACGCTGAAGATACTCAGCACCTGAGCATGATCAGATAACACCTTATCCGAGGACGCTCGCTTATCACTAATAACGTGTAATGTGAATGCCTGCATTTGAAATTGAAGGTGCAGATGTGATCCCCAAAGCTGAACCTACACAGTACCCACTGATGGGGTGATCCAGAGGCCATTCCTGCATCTGGCATGTACAAGACCTGGGCAGTGGATATAACATCTGTACGTGACAGCTTTGTAGCAAAATCCTCTGTGGCTGAAAAATGGGACAAACATCTGGATAGGGTTTTCCCGGCATGTCCATGGAGTTTTACAACCCCATTCTGATGTATGGAATAGTTGCGGAATTTTTCTAAAACATGCCTGATGTGTGTGACCATTGTCTCAGTGTAAGGCCTCATTCAGACGTGAGGGTTTTTTTGGCATCTGAAAAATCATGCAGATTTACATCAGAGCTTGGTTCGAGCTTCATCGATTTTTTTTCACACTGATGAGAAAAATAAATGTTTCTCGGACCCCCATAGTCAGACTGTGATCAGTATCAGACATGTCTTCATGATTTGGAGGGAAACATCCGACACGTGAACAGCCCATAGACCACCATAGGTACGGGTGATATCGGTGAACAACATGAACAGCACTAGTGAACAAGTCTCGTTCACACAATCAGATTTTCGATCTGAATACGGTCCATGAAAAAAAACAAAACAGATCAATGTTATTCAGTGGGGCAATGCAGATGAGTGATTTTTTTCCTCTGACCAAATCTACAAGTGGGGAAGAAAAAAAAAAAAAAAAAATCACAGCTTCTTCTGTAAATTGGATAATGCTCACCCATTAAAGTCTATGGGTGTGTAAAAAATCTAGGCTACCATAGGGAACCACAGTAGGGCATCCGACCTTTATGGGTCTGTAACATAGGAAACTGGGAATGGTCCGGTAAATGATTAATAGCTGCTGTAAAAAAAATGGATCACAAGTGAGGAAAAAATAATAATCAGCGTTTTCTGGATGAATGATTCTTAATACGCTGGTGTGAAACTTCCCTCGGAGCGCAATAATCAGGGGAATACACTGCGGAATTGGTGGTTATTTCTGAAACTTTTCCACATTCACCACAAGCCTATGCTGATGCAAATTTTGCATCGCAAAGGCAAAGTCTATGGCAACTGGGCACAAACACGACACATCGGGGGATTTAAAAAACAATCCATGGGTCGATTCACGCTAGGAAAGCTGGCGGAAAGTGTAGATGGCATTTGTAAACCATCACTGAGCTTGTTAGTTCCGCATGGGATTCCTGCACTGTCCACCCTAGGAAATGGCGGAATCGGATCGTTTTTAATTAGTTTGTGTGTGTGGATGGAAATCGCAAAATGCAATACATTTATGAAATCTCATCCACACAGTGGATTTTAACGAATGCAGCATTCCAGTTGTTTCAGAGATTTTACACATATAATTAATACATCTTCTTACTAGAGAGCAGCAGGTGAGAACACTTACTAGTAACCCAGAAGACTAAAGTAATGCGAAGTATTATCTAACAGTGGTCACAACATATTGTATAAACACTGGCTTACTATATAATAATAATACAGCAGACCCCAACTCCAGAGCCCCCAATCCCAGGGCTGCCCCGCTCTGCTACATACCACAGGAGCGCATATCCCGATGTCCAGCCTCGGAGTCCAGCTCATGCCAAAGCGCGCAGGGCAGCCCGGCTTCCATCCAAGTCGGGACCGGACTCATATCAGATTCAGGACATTAGGACAGTGGAACAGTAGCGTGCCGGCAGTGCGAGCTCCGGAGCCAGCGGGGACCATGACTCGGGCTCCCGGCGAGCTCAGCACTGCACACCGGCGAGCTCAGCACTACACACCGGCGAGCTCAGCACTACACAAGCTCACACGCTGCACCGGAGGCGCGGCAGCCGGCGAGCCTCTGCACACTGACCAATGGGGAGCCTGCTCACTGGGCGGCGCACACTCGGCTGCGGTCAGCTGGAAGCAAGAGGGAAAGTGCGAGCTGAGGGCCACATGCCTGGAGCCACAGACGAGCTAGCCATAAAGCAGGCAGCTATGTGGCATCTATCCTTCTACGGCTCTCACAGCCATCATGTGTAACTGGGGGCAGCACGGCCACGTCTAGTAGCGCCTCTCTCTGTGTTACCTGCCCAAGTGGGCTTTGTATACAACAGGTAGTAATGGCCGACTCTATAACAGCTTTTAAAAAAAAGGTTGGATGATTACACATATCATATAGAGTCGGCCATTACCACCGCTCTCTCTCCCCATCTCTCTCCCTCTCACCCCATCTCTCTGTCTCCCATCTGTCGCTCTCCCCCTCTCTCTCCCTGTCTCCCCATCTATCCTAATCTCTCTGTCCCCCAGCTGTCGCTCTCCCCATCTCTCCCCCTCTCTCTTGCTCTCTCCCCATCTCTGTCTCCCATCTGTCGATCTCTCCCTGTCTCCCCCTCTCTCTCCCTGTCTCCCCATCTATCCCAATCTCTCTCTCTCCCATTTGTCGCTCTCCCCATCTCTCCCTGTCTCCCCCTCTCTCTTGCTCTCTCCCCATCTCTCTGTTTCCCATCTGTCACTCTCCCCATCTCTCCCTCCCCATCTCTCCCTGTCTCCCCTTCTCTCTTGCTCTCTCCCCATCTCTCTGTTTCCCATCTGTCGCTCTCCCCATCTCTCTCCGTCTCACCCCATCTCTCTGTCTCCCATCTGTCGCTCTCCCCCATCTCTCCCTGTCTCCCCCTCTCCCTCCCTGTCTCCCCATCTATCCCAATCTCTCTGTCTCCGATCTGTCGCTCTCACCCATCTCTCCCTGTCTCCCCCTCTCTCTTGCTCTCTCACCATCTCTCTGTCTCCCATCTGTCGATCTCTCCCTGTCTCCCCATCTATTCCAATCTCTCTGTCTCCCATTTGTCGCTCTCCCCCATCTCTCCCTGTCTCCCCCTCTCTCTTGCTCTCTCCCCATCTCTCCCTCCCCCATCTCTCCCTGTCTCCCCCTCTCTCTTGCTCTCTCACCATCTCTCTGTCTCCCATCTGTTGATCTCTCCCTGTCCCCCCATCTATCCCAATCTCTCTGTCTCCCATTTGTCGCTCTCCCCCATCTCTCCCTGTCTCTCCCTCTCTCTTGCTCTCTCCCCATCTCTCTGTTTCCCATCTGTCACTCTCCCCATCTCTCCCTCCCCATCTCTCCCTGTCTCCCCCTCTCTTGCTCTCTCCCCATCTCTCTCCCATTTGTCGCTCTCCCCCATCTCTCCCTGTCTCCCACTCTCTCTTGCTCTCTCCCCATCTCTGTTTCCCATCTGTCGCTCTCCCCATCTCTCCCTCCCCCATCTCTCCCTGTCTCCCCCTCTCTCTTGCTCTCTCCCCATCTCACGCAGCATTTTTTATCTGCATCAGCTTACGCATGACGGCAAAAAAATGCTGCGTTTGCATACATTTGTATGCGTTTTTTGCATGCATTTGCGCTTTTTATTTCCAGGAGGGCGTGTCTAATCAGTTCCTGGACATGCGCAGAAGTAACGCATGCGTATGCATGTGTTCCCATAGACAGTAATGCGTTTTTTTAACACACTCATCCGCATGCGCATATTTGACAGAAATTCGCCACCTCAAAAATTGCAACATGGTGCATTAGCTGCTCCCCGCCGCACAGCGCGAAAAGACGCATGAGTAATCAAACGCAGGCGAACGCATGTACCTGCGTCCACAATGTAAAAGATATGAAATCAAAACACGTGCGGATGTATTCGTCAGAAACGCTGGGGACACAACCGCAAATGTGAAACCGGCCTAATAGATGCATGTCCATGTCAAACCAAGTGGGCATAAATGTGGGATGGGGGAGGGTACATCTTACCACAAGTGGCAAGGCTCAGGCTGGCAAAGATAAACCAGAAGGCAGGACCCTGACGCTTGTTTCACATGTAAAATACTGTGTGTGAAAATTATTACATGAAAGGGAATCTGTCACCCCATGGATGATTTTCATCTATTACTATGGGCATACACTGTGTCGGACTGGGGTGCCAAGGGCCCACCAATAACATTGACTTTGGGGGGCCCACTTTTCATCTGCATGCGAATATTACACTACCCTCGTTCACAAATGTACCTATATCTCTATATAATAATAAACTGGGTAGCGTGGCTAATGAATGATGAGATGCTGCTTTTTTCTCTACAGAGTGAATCAAGTGAATTATGCCAAGTACTGCCCATACAGTGGTGTTGGGGGGCCCAGATCTACACAGGGGCCCACCGGGGGATTCCCCGGTTACCCTACAGGCCAGTCCGAGCGTGGGCATACAGGTAATAGAATTGTTAAACCAGTCTTACCAGTATGCCTCATAGCTGCGGTATAGATCTTTAGAAACTAATTTATAATCTTGTATGTTAATGATTTCTTCCAGGCTGCCCCCTGACTTCATTATAATGGTACCCCACTACCATCAGCGTCACACTGACCTATTCGGCGCAGTAATCCTGCGCATGCGCCATTCACGCAGTTACGCGAACCCTGTCCGCCCTGCTATGGGCAGTGTCTGCGTTGGTCTTCTGCTCAGGCCCCATATAATGCTCCATACAGTATATGATGGGCCCCATATATTGCTCCATATATCATGGGCCCCATATAATGATCCATACAAAATGGGCTCCATATAATTTTCCATTATATGATGGGCCCCATATAATGCTCCTTACTTGCATTTTGTGGGAGAAGTGCAGAGACTGAAAACCAGCAATTCTGGTGTTACGATTTTTAACTATTTTTGACCTGTAACCTATGTGGTAAATAATTTTACATTTTGAGAGCTCAGACTTTCACGGATATGACAAAACGAAAGATAAATATATATATATATATATATATATATATATATATATATATATATACCGTATATACTCGAGTATAAGCCGACAAGAGTATAAGCCGACCCCCCTAATTTTGCCACAAAAAACTGGGAAAACTTAATGACTCGAGTATAAGCCTAGGGTGGAAAATGCAGCAGTTACCGGTAAATGTCAAAAGTAAAAATAGATACCAATAAAAGTAAAATTAATTGAGACATCAGTAGGTTAAGTATTTTTGAATATCCATATTGAATCAGGAGCTCCATATAATGCTCCATAAAGTTTATGATGGCCCCATAAGATGCTCCATATTAAAATATGCCCCATACAATGCTGCATAAAGGTTAATAAAGGCCCCATAAGATGCTCCATAGAGACATTTGCCCCATATAGTGCTGCACAAATGTTATGGCCCCATAAGATACTCCATACAGACATTTGCCCCATATAATGCTGCACAAACGTTGATTATGGCCCCATAAGATGCTCCATACAGACACTTGCCCCATTATAGTGCTGCACAAACGTTGATTATGGCCCCATAAGATGCTCCATACAGACACTTGCCCCATATAGTGCTGCGCAAACGTTGATTATGGCCCCATACAGACACTTCCCTCATATAGTGCTGCACAAACGTTGATTATGGCCCCATTAGATGCTCCATACAGACACTTGCCCCATATAGTACTGCACAAATGTTGATTATGGCCCCATAAGATGCCCCATACAGACACTTGCCCCATATAGTGCTGCACAAACGTTATGGCCCCATATGATGCTCCATACAGACACTTGCCCGATTTACTGTTGCTGCGATAAAAAAAAATCACTCACCTCTCCGTCGCTCAGGCCCCTGGCACTTTCAATATTCATCTGACTTCGTTCCGGCGCTGCTCCATCTTCAGCGTCTTCTGCACTGACTTTCAGGCAGAGGGTGCGCACTAACCACGTCACCGCGCCCTCTGACCTGAGCGTCACTGCAGAAGACGCTGAAGACGGAGCGGCGCCCGGAACGAGGGGCAGGTGAATATCGCGCAGCACAGCGCCCCCCTCCCCGTTATACTCACCTGCTCCTTGCGCTGTGCAGTCCCTGCTTCCCTCTACTGTAACTGTACTGAGCGGTCACCGTTACCGCTCATTACAGTAATGAATATGCGGCTCCACCCCTATGGGAGGTGGAGCCGCATATTCATTACTGTAATGAGCGGTACCATGTGACCTCTCAGTACAGGAAGAAGCCGGGGATCCAGGGACCACGCCTGGAGCAGGTGAGTATAATTAGACAGCCCCCACTCCCCCTCCCCTGCCGACCTGTTGTGAATTTGCTTTTTGCTCCCTCTAGTGGTTACTAGTTTTTTGACTCTGGTTTTTCTGTCATTCCTTTTATCCGCACCTGGGTCGTTAGTTAGGGGTGTTGCTATATAAGCTCCCTGGACCTTCAGTTCAATGCCTGGCAACGTAGTTATCAGAGCTAGTCTGCTGTGCTCTTGTCTACTGATCCTGGTTCCAGTTATATCAGCTAAGTCTGCCTTTTGCTTTTTGCTATTTGTTTTGGTTTTGTATTTTTGTCCAGCTTGTTCCAAATCTATATCCTGACCTTTGCTGGAAGCTCTAGGGGGCTGGTGTTCTCCCCCCGGACCGTTAGACGGTTCGGGGGTTCTTGAATTTCCAGTGTGGATTTTGATAGGGTTTTTGTTGACCATATAAGTTACCTTTCTTTATTCTGCTATCAGTAAGCGGGCCTCTCTGTGCTAAACCTGGTTCATTTCTGTGTTTGTCATTTCCTCTTACCTCACCGTCATTATTTGTGGGGGGCTTCTATCCAGCTTTGGGGTTCCCTTCTCTGGAGGCAAGAAAGGTCTTTGTTTTCCTCTACTAGGGGTAGCTAGATTCTCCGGCTGGCGCGTGTCATCTAGAATCAACGTAGGAATGATCCCCGGCTACTTCTAGTGTTGGCGTTAGGAGTAGATATATGGTCAACCCAGTTACCACTGCCCTATGAGCTGGATTTTTGTATTCTGCAGACTTCCACGTTCCTCTGAGACCCTCGCCATTGGGGTCATAACAGTTTGCCAGGCCAGTATTAAATGTTTAATGCATTGCAGAAGAGGGATTATAAGAAAGAAGATTCTGAGTTTTTTTTTTTTTTTTTCTTTTTCCCCTTTACCTCAGAGTGGCTATGCTTGCTGCAGACATGAATGTCCAGACCTTGATTACAAGTGTGGACCAGCTGGCTACTCGTGTGCAGGGCATACAAGACTATGTTATCAAAAATCCTAGGTCAGAACCTAAAATACCGATTCCTGAACTGTTTTCCGGAGACAGGTTTAAGTTTAGGAATTTCGTGAATAATTGTAAATTGTTTTTGTCCCTGAGACCCTGTTCATCTGGAGATTCTGCTCAGCAAGTAAAAATTGTTATTTCGTTCTTACGGGGCGACCCTCAGGATTGGGCTTTTTCGCTGGCGCCAGGAGATCCGGCATTGGCTGATCTTGATGCGTTTTTTCTGGCGCTCGGTTTACTTTATGAGGAACCCAATCTTGAGATTCAGGCAGAAAAGGCCTTGCTGGCTATGTCTCAGGGGCAGGACGAGGCTGAAGTGTATTGCCAAAAATTTCGGAAATGGTCCGTGCTGACACATTGGAACGAGTGTGCACTGGCCGCTAATTTTAGAAATGGCCTTTCTGAAGCCATTAAGAATGTTATGGTGGGTTTTCCCATTCCCACAGGTCTGAATGATACTATGGCATTGGCTATTCAAATTGACCGGCGGTTGCGGGAGCGCAAAACCGCAAATTCCCTCATGGTGTTGTCTGAACAGACACCTGATTTAATGCAATGTGATAGAATCCTGACTAGAAATGAGCGGAAAATTCATAGACGCCGGAATGGCTTGTGCTACTACTGTGGTGATTCTACACATGTTATCTCAGCATGCTCTAAACGTATAGCTAAGGTTGTTAGTCCTGTCACCGTTGGTAATTTGCAACCTAAATTTATTCTGTCTGTAACTTTGATTTGCTCACTGTCATCTTATCCTGTCATGGCGTTTGTAGATTCAGGTGCTGCCCTGAGTCTCATGGATCTCTCATTTGCTAAGCGCTGTGGTTTTACTCTTGAACCATTAGAAAATCCTATTCCTCTTAGGGGTATTGATGCTACACCATTGGCAGCAAATAAACCGCAGTATTGGACACAGGTTACCATGTGCATGACTCCTGAACACCGCGAGGTGATACGTTTCCTGGTTTTGCATAAAATGCATGATTTGGTTGTTTTGGGGCTGCCATGGTTACAGACCCATAATCCAGTCCTGGACTGGAAGGCTATGTCAGTCTCAAGTTGGGGCTGTCGTGGTATTCATGGGGATTCCCTGCCTGTGTCTATTGCTTCTTCTACGCCTTCGGAAGTTCCGGAGTATTTGTCTGATTATCAGGATGTCTTCAGTGAGTCTGAGTCCAGTGCACTGCCTCCTCATAGGGACTGTGACTGTGCTATAGATTTGATCCCGGGCAGTAAATTTCCTAAGGGAAGACTGTTTAATCTGTCGGTACCTGAACATACCGCTATGCGTTCATATATCAAGGAGTCTCTGGAGAAAGGACATATTCGTCCGTCTTCTTCCCCTCTTGGTGCGGGATTCTTTTTTGTGGCAAAAAAGGACGGATCTTTGAGACCTTGTATTGATTATCGGCTTTTGAATAAGATCACTGTCAAATTTCAGTATCCTTTACCGCTGTTGTCTGACTTGTTTGCCCGGATTAAGGGTGCCAAGTGGTTCACCAAGATAGACCTTCGTGGTGCGTACAACCTTGTGCGCATTAAGCAAGGTGATGAATGGAAAACCGCATTCAATACGCCCGAAGGTCATTTTGAGTACTTAGTGATGCCTTTTGGGCTCTCCAATGCGCCTTCAGTTTTTCAGTCCTTTATGCATGACATTTTCCGGAAGTATCTGGATAAATTTTTGATTGTTTATCTGGATGATATTTTGGTTTTTTCTGATAATTGGGATTCGCATGTGGAGCAGGTCAGGTTGGTCTTTAAAATTTTGCGTGAAAATTCTTTGTTTGTCAAGGGCTCAAAGTGTCTCTTTGGTGTACAGAAGGTTCCCTTTTTGGGGTTCATTTTTTCCCCTTCTGCTGTGGAGATGGACCCAGTCAAGGTCCGAGCTATTCTTGATTGGACTCAGCCCTCGTCAGTTAAGAGTCTTCAGAAGTTCTTGGGCTTCGCTAACTTCTACCGTCGTTTTATCGCTAATTTTTCTAGCATTGTGAAACCTTTGACGGATATGACCAAGAAGGGCTCCGATGTAGCTAACTGGGCTCCTGCTGCCGTGGAGGCTTTTCAGGAGTTGAAACGCCGGTTTACTTCGGCGCCTGTTTTGTGCCAGCCTGACGTCTCACTTCCCTTTCAGGTTGAGGTGGATGCTTCGGAGATTGGGGCAGGGGCCGTTTTGTCGCAGAGAGGCCCTGGTTGCTCTGTTATGAAACCTTGTGCCTTTTTCTCTAGGAAGTTTTCGCCTGCCGAGCGAAATTATGATGTGGGCAATCGGGAGTTGTTGGCCATGAAATGGGCATTTGAGGAGTGGCGTCATTGGCTCGAGGGTGCTAAGCATCGTGTGGTGGTCTTGACTGATCACAAAAATCTGATGTATCTCGAGTCTGCTAAACGCCTTAATCCGAGACAGGCCCGCTGGTCATTGTTTTTCTCCCGCTTTGATTTTGTTGTCTCGTATTTACCAGGTTCAAAGAATGTGAAGGCCGATGCTCTTTCTAGGAGCTTTGTGCCTGATGCTCCTGGAGTCACTGATCCTGTTGGTATTCTTAAAGATGGAGTTATCTTGTCAGCTATTTCTCCGGATCTGCGACGTGTGTTGCAGAAATTTCAGGCTGATAGGCCTGAGTCTTGTCCACCTGACAGACTGTTTGTCCCGGATAAGTGGACCAGCAGAGTCATTTCCGAGGTTCATTCCTCGGTGTTGGCAGGTCACCCGGGAATTTTTGGCACCAGAGATCTGGTGGCCAGGTCCTTTTGGTGGCCTTCCTTGTCAAGGGATGTGCGGTCATTTGTGCAGTCCTGTGGGACTTGTGCTCGAGCTAAGCCTTGCTGTTCTCGTGCCAGCGGTTTGCTCTTGCCCTTGCCTGTCCCGAAGAGACCTTGGACACATATCTCCATGGATTTCATTTCTGATCTTCCGCTATCTCAGGGCATGTCCGTTATCTGGGTGATATGTGATCGCTTCTCCAAGATGGTCCATTTGGTTCCTTTGCCTAAGCTGCCTTCCTCTTCCGATCTGGTTCCTGTGTTTTTCCAGAACGTGGTTCGTTTGCACGGCATCCCTGAGAATATTGTGTCAGACAGAGGATCCCAGTTCGTTTCCAGGTTCTGGCGATCCTTTTGTAGTAGGATGGGCATTGATTTGTCGTTTTCGTCTGCTTTCCATCCTCAGACTAATGGACAGACGGAGCGAACCAATCAGACTTTGGAGGCTTATTTGAGGTGTTTTGTCTCTGCGGATCAGGACGATTGGGTGACATTCTTGCCGTTGGCTGAGTTTGCCCTTAATAATCGGGCTAGTTCCGCCACCTTGGTTTCGCCTTTTTTCTGCAACTCTGGTTTCCATCCTCGCTTTTCTTCGGGTCATGTGGAGCCTTCTGACTGTCCTGGGGTGGATTCTGTGGTGGATAGGTTGCAGCAGATCTGGAATCATGTGGTGGACAACTTGAAGTTGTCACAGGAGAAGGCTCAGCGCTTTGCCAACCGCCGTCGCGGTGTGGGTCCCCGACTACGCGTTGGGGATTTGGTATGGCTTTCTTCCCGCTTTGTTCCTATGAAGGTCTCCTCTCCCAAATTTAAACCTCGTTTTATTGGGCCTTACAAGATATTGGAAATCCTTAATCCTGTATCTTTTCGTCTGGATCTTCCTGTGTCGTTTGCTATTCACAATGTATTTCATAGGTCCTTGTTGCGGCGGTACATTGTGCCTGTAGTTCCTTCTGCTGAGCCTCCTGCTCCGGTGTTGGTTGAGGGCGAGTTGGAGTACGTGGTGGAGAAGATCTTGGATTCTCGCCTCTCCAGGCGGAGGCTTCAGTACCTGGTCAAGTGGAAGGGCTATGGTCAGGAGGATAATTCCTGGGTGGTCGCCTCTGATGTTCATGCGGCCGATTTAGTTCGTGCCTTTCATGCCGCTCATCCTGATCGCCCTGGTGGTCGTGGTGAGGGTTCGGTGACCCCTCACTAAGGGGGGGGTACTGTTGTGAATTTGCTTTTTGCTCCCTCTAGTGGTTACTAGTTTTTTGACTCTGGTTTTTCTGTCATTCCTTTTATCCGCACCTGGGTCGTTAGTTAGGGGTGTTGCTATATAAGCTCCCTGGACCTTCAGTTCAATGCCTGGCAACGTAGTTATCAGAGCTAGTCTGCTGTGCTCTTGTCTACTGATCCTGGTTCCAGTTATATCAGCTAAGTCTGCCTTTTGCTTTTTGCTATTTGTTTTGGTTTTGTATTTTTGTCCAGCTTGTTCCAAATCTATATCCTGACCTTTGCTGGAAGCTCTAGGGGGCTGGTGTTCTCCCCCCGGACCGTTAGACGGTTCGGGGGTTCTTGAATTTCCAGTGTGGATTTTGATAGGGTTTTTGTTGACCATATAAGTTACCTTTCTTTATTCTGCTATCAGTAAGCGGGCCTCTCTGTGCTAAACCTGGTTCATTTCTGTGTTTGTCATTTCCTCTTACCTCACCGTCATTATTTGTGGGGGGCTTCTATCCAGCTTTGGGGTTCCCTTCTCTGGAGGCAAGAAAGGTCTTTGTTTTCCTCTACTAGGGGTAGCTAGATTCTCCGGCTGGCGCGTGTCATCTAGAATCAACGTAGGAATGATCCCCGGCTACTTCTAGTGTTGGCGTTAGGAGTAGATATATGGTCAACCCAGTTACCACTGCCCTATGAGCTGGATTTTTGTATTCTGCAGACTTCCACGTTCCTCTGAGACCCTCGCCATTGGGGTCATAACACCGACCCCCGCGTATGACTCGAGTATAAGCCAAGAGGGGGACTTAAAAATGGGCTGAAAATCTCGGCTTATACTCGAGTATATACGGTATATATATATATATATATATATATATATATATATATATATATATATATATATATACTGTATATATATATATATATATATATATATTTCATTGTTATTGAATCTTGAAAAAATAGATGTTTTTCTGTTTTAAATCTCAATTTGTTTCTTTTCGTCCCCCTATAAATTGTAGCTACAGGTCCTTCTCAAAAAATTAGCATATAGTGTTAAATTTCATTATTTACCATAATGTAATGATTACAATTAAACTTTCATATATTATAGATTCATTATCCACCAACTGAAATTTGTCAGGTCTTTTATTGTTTTAATACTGATGATTTTGGCCTACAACTCCTGATAACCCAAAAAACCTGTCTCAATAAATTAGCATATCAAGAAAAGGTTCTCTAAACGACCTATTACCCTAATCTTCTGAATCAACTAATTAACTCTAAACACATGCAAAAGATACCTGAGGCTTTTAAAAACTCCCTGCCTGGTTCATTACTCAAAGCCCCCATCATGGGTAAGACTAGCGACCTGACAGATGTCAAGAAGGCCATCATTGACACCCTCAAGCAAGAGGGTAAGACCCAGAAAGAAATTTCTCAACAAATAGGCTGTTCCCAGAGTGCTGTATCAAGGCACCTCAATGGTAAGTCTGTTGGAAGGAAACAATGTGGCAGAAAACGCTGTACAACGAGAAGAGGTGACCGGACCCTGAGGAAGATTGTGGAGAAGGACCGATTCCAGACCTTGGGGAACCTGAGGAAGCAGTGGACTGAGTCTGGTGTGGAAACATCCAGAGCCACCGTGCACAGACGTGTGCAGGAAATGGGCTACAGGTGCCGCATTCCCCAGGTAAAGCCACTTTTGAACCATAAACAGCGGCAGAAGCGCCTGACCTGGTACTTTTTTCTGATGAAAGCAAATTTTGCATGTCATTCGGAAATCAAGGTGCCAGAGTCTGGAGGAAGACTGGGGAGAAGGAAATGCCAAAATGCCTGAAGTCCAGTGTCAAGTACCCACAGTCAGTGATGGTGTGGGGTGCCATGTCAGCTGCTGGTGCTGGTCCACTGTGTTTCATCAAGGGCAGGGTCAATGCAGCTAGCTATCAGGAGATTTTGGAGCACTTCATGCTTCCATCGGCTGAAATGCTTTATGGAGATGAAGATTTCATTTTTCAGCACGACCTGGCACCTGCTCACAGTGCCAAAACCACTGGTAAATGGTTTACTGACCATGGTATTACTGTGCTCAATTGGCCTGCCAACTCTCCTGACCTGAACCCCATAGAGAATCTGTGGGATATTGTGAAGAGAAAGTTGAGAGATGCAAGACCCAACACTCTGGATGAGCTTAAGGCCGCTATTGAAGCATCCTGGGCCTCCATAACATCTCAGCAGTGTCACAGGCTGATTGCCTCCATGCCACGCCGCATTGAAGCAGTCATTTCTGCCAAAGGATTCCCGACCAAGTATTGAGTGCATAACTGAACATTATTATTTGATGGTTTTTTTGTTTGTTATTAAAAAACACTTTTATTTGATTGGACGGGTGAAATATGCTAATTTATTGAGACAGGTTTTTTGGGTTATCAGGAGTTGTAGGCCAAAATCATCAGTATTAAAACAATAAAAGACCTGACAAATTTCAGTTGGTGGATAATGAATCTATAATATATGAAAGTTTAATTGTAATCATTACATTATGGTAAATAATGAAATTTAACACTATATGCTAATTTTTTGAGAAGGACCTGTATATATTGTTCCACATACAATAATTACTGATCCTCTATGTAGCTTGGCAAAAATACTGCGCTTTGTGGGAACTACAAGATGGCGGTGCTGGAGCTTTCAAGCCTTCAGCAGGCCTCTAGTTACCATGGTAATCAGTTGGTTAATATCTCATCACCGGCCATATAGATGCTGCTGTCAGATCCTGGGAGCAGCATTTAAATGGTTAAATTACATATCTCATATACATATCCATTGAATTACATAACGAGTTCCATGTATCACAGTGCACATAATCATATCCATCCTCTCATCTGCGTGAGCCAACATGGCTCTGATATACCTTGACTTATAATGGGCGAGACTGATCCAAAATGCTTATTAAAGTAGTGCCTGCTGCGTAACCATGGATACCTAAGCTACTGCAATGCCCTGCACATGGGCTACGCCACATAGCGAATCAGAAGAACTATACTACATGTCTAATTGGAGCAATTTGCTAATATTATTATCATTACACCTACTACTTATTGGGGTAGGATCTTGGAGATAGGAATACCCCATTAAGACGCACAATCTTAGATGTGCATTAATTCAGACACATTGCTTCCCTCACACCAAAAATAAAAAACGTGATTCCACCATTACATTTAGGGGCCAGCTTAAGGCCCACGTCAACACCATCTTGGTACTCCAGTGAGACTGCAAAAAAAAGTGCTGAAAAACTTGGCTTATACTCGAGCATACACGGTACTTTCTAGGGGGCTAAATGTCGACACTGTTGCTTTCTGTCAGTGCCCAAGAAAGTAAAAATATTTTCTAGGAGGCAATTTTACTATCTACAAGACAGGAAGAGGGCAAATTACTATGCAAGAGGCACAGTGGTGGGCATCATTACTATATGGGGCGCTTGAAGAATACTGTTACTGTGCCACCTAGCAAGTCCAGTATGGCCACATTCTTTGGTTCAGCATTTGGTCAGTTTTTTACCTCAGTATCTGTAAGCTAAAACCAGGAGTGGGTGATAAATACAGAAGTGGTGCATATGTTTCTATTATACCTTTCCTCTGATTGTTCCACTCCTGGTTTTGGCTACGAATCATGAGGTAAAATACTGAATGTGTGAATGTGGCCTAATTAGGAAAGATACTGCAGTAGCAGCTCAGCATTGTGGTATCAGCAGGATGGGGAGTTTGTGTAGATTTCGAATAGATGGGGACGATGCTTCAAATGTGAAAAGTCAAAGGTGCCTTTGCTATAAACTCTGCAGACAAGTCGGGGATGTAAGAAGTTGTCATGGAGGTCTGGGCCAGATTGAAAAGACTGGAGAAGTGAATGACTGCAATACAAGGAATGTCTCCTGTAAGTCACTTGCAGAACTGTACAATAATCTGTTAATATATTCTGCAGGACTGGTATCCTGGACTAGTATGCTAGTAAGGCAATAATATCGGTTTGGACTTTCTAAAGTGTTTTTTGATCAATGACAGCATGGTCTTCTGCTGAGGTTCCCCTTTACCCATCATATTTAGGGTGCACCACCATAGTTGTAAACATGGTTACCTAGTTTTTGAACCCACTCAGATGTGTTCTGCACCCCAATCCTTGTGCTGAGCCTCAAACAATGCTTCCACACTGACTACAAAAACAGTGCAAAAACCTGTATACATCTATAGCCTAATCGGTTTGTCATGCCCATACTGTTAGAAGCATGAAAATGACACTAGTGCATACACACATTTTCTTGACATGCTTCATGGTAATCTCCCATGATATCTACGGTATTAGGGATAATTCTTCTACTGTTCATTCCATTTTTATTTTGGCTTTTTCAATCAAGTTCAACTGAACTGTTGATGGAAAAGGTCAAATCCCTCTCTCATCAATGTCTTTTATTTCCTCATTTGTCTTTCATTCCTTAATTGTTAATTATTTCAAGATCTACAGTTGATCATTACTTGCGACGGCGGGCTATTCTCTTTATACTGTTTCCAGCCGATAGTTAAAATATTTACTAGGGGGCAAATACTTGTATAATAAGCTCAAATCACACTGCATTTACATTTACATTAATTTCTTTTCATGTTTCATCCAGGCAAAGTCCATCATAGCTCATTACAATCCAGTGTTTGGAGAGATCAGTTCATTGCTGGAACAAGGAAAATAACCTAGTGGGAAAATTAGGAAAGCTTCTTTCTCCTATTATGTGATCTGTTCCTATGTTGGAATGAGCTAAAAAGTGTATAAAAGCAGTATATACTGTGACAAAGTCACTGGCAAAGTAATGGAGAGGAGATATGTTTCACTGAGGCTATTAGCTTCAGTGATTTGAAACCCAGAAGTTTGCTCCAGCACACTAAGTGTTGAGAGGAGTTTAGCAGCCATTTTAAAAGGGCTGGGTTTTCGTGAATAACCATATAGTGGGTGGGAGGCTATCCACCATGTCTCACCCCAGGGTGTGGTCTGGGATTTAAATAGTCTGGTTTCTAAGTCATTAAGTGTTCAGTAGGGCTGGAGAGAGGAACTCCAGCGCTTTGTTTCCTGATAAGGAAAAGCTGAACCAGTGTTTGGTTGTTCTCATGAGTGGGTGGATCCCGCAACAACATGGACTGTGCTGTTTGCTATGTTTTGTTTTTCCTTAGGCCAGAAAGGCCGTGTTTATTTTTGCAAACTTTGCACTGGCTTATACAGCATCTGTAAATAAACCAGTAAGAAATTTAAAGAGACAGCTTTTCAGGGTCTACCTTTGTGTGCAACTGAGTGAGACGATCTATCACAATACGTTTACGAATACAATTAAACAAGAACTCCAGTAAGATGTTTCTCTGATGCAAAGGTCCATTTAGATGGGCTGATAATTGTGGAATGAGCTTGTTCCTCACGTGCAATAAGTATTTAGCTTCCTTAAAGAAGATCGTTATCGGCAGCACATCGCCCCATGTAATCAGGAGTTGTGTTGTTGATAACATGATATTCTATGAACACAGAGCAGTTGTATCATTGCTCATAAAGCTGTGGTCAGCTTGTTTAACTGCCACCAAACTACGCCAATCACCATGCATCTAGCCAGTTGGTGATCATTTAATTACTGTAATCATGCCATCTAAATCCAGTGTAACCACAAAGTGAACTAATGATATCATGGTCTAAGTATACCAAGCAGTTTCTGAATATGTTGGTGAGTCAATAAGTAAGTATGTGTAATCTCCTGGCATTGGACAGTACAATTGGCTTAGGAGTTGGGGTCATGTGATGGCTCCAGTAAATCTAAATAGATTAGGGCCCCTGTGCAAGACCAACATTTAGGCCCTTTCGGCGCTAATAGTTCATCAGAATGCACAATTCCAGCTGCTCTGGAAGTATTAATGGGTCCCCTTACTCCATTTTTGTATTTGAGACTTTTCATTCTGAATGGCTGCATTTTTCTCTCTCAAACGTTTTTTGTACACCCTAACTAAAAAGGCTATAAACATCAAAGACTATAGAAGCCTATGGGCCATGGCTTTATAGAACAGGACTTAAGAGCCTGAGTGTATCAAGTGCTCAGTCTGTCCCTGGGGTGCTGGCTTTAAAGAAGAGTGATGGAAGCTGGACCTTAAATTAGACAAAATAACCCCACAAGCGTTAAGTAAAAAACAAAACATAAAAACAATCTAGAATTGTAATCTTGATTACCATGTGGTAATGATGACTCTAAACCAGTTAGTCCGACCACCCACACTAAACTCCGGGCTGACTGTGAGTTTCATATTATAGGTTTCATTGCATGGGATGATATGTGATTATATTCTGTTATGTTCTTGTTACAGTTCTGCTGTGTCAGTTTTATTTTCGGGTGTTGCCTTTTTCAGCAGCTGTTCATTTCATTTCCAACATTACGCAAAATTGATGTTTTATATTAAAAAAAAACCCAGCATCTTGCGACATGGAGCGAAATCCACATATCTGTCAAACCCTTCACTGTTTGTCTATGCGGTTTAAGTAATTATTTATCTGAGGTCATAAATATTATTTTTGTGGATGGAATTCAGCAGTTAAGTCCGTTGTTTGTAGAAACCCACATTTACCATATTGGTGTGCTATCCACAGCCAGATGTCTAAGAAATGATTCTAAACAAGACACATCATCAAGCAGGACTAAAAGAAGATCCTTCACTTCCAAATCTAACACAGTATGAATAGCAGATGTGGAATCGGCTGATTATGAAGGCCCATATACAGTACATTAGACTAACTTGTGCCGAACCCGCTGATATCGGCAGGACTGACAGATGAAGTCGGAGGAGAGAAGAATCCAACATGCCCAATTTTGGACTTTTGATCCTTTTTTTCCTTCCTGAGATTAGCCACCACCAAAGATATCTAGCAGTGGCTTGCTCATAGAAAAGACAGGAGTGCCCGGATGAGCCTAGCTCTCTTATGTTCTCACTGTCAGAATTCTCTGAGCTGAGCAGTTGACCAATCTGCTGAACTGTCTTTCAATAGTTTAGAGGCTCCTGTGCGTGCCTTGAGTATGCCTATTTTAGTTGACGTGCTATGTCTGGGTTTTCTGCCATAGTGATTCCTCGTTCCCTCTGATATGGTTCCTTTATGGAATCTATATTTTTCATGATACTAGAGTATTGTCATAATGCTCTTGCTCTTATTTATTGATAGCCAGTAACAGAGTAGCCAGTCTCAGTGTATTCTTTGTGATGTATACAGCAGTCACAATGTATGATATGCAATGTATACTGCAGTGTCAGTGTATATTATGTGATGTATACAGCACAGTCTCTGTGCATTCTCTGTGATGTATGCAGCACAGTCTCAATGTAACATTTTTGATGTATACAGAAGTTTCAGTTTTTACTATGCGATGTATACAGCAGAATCTGGATATGATATATAATGTATACTGCAGTCCCAGTATATCTTATGTGATGTATATAGCAGTGTCAGTGTATTCTCTGTGAAGGTACAGCAGAGTCACAGTGTATAATATGTAATGTAAACTGCATTGTCAGTGTATCTTAGGTGATGTATACAGCACAGTCTGTGTAATGTGTGATGTATACAGCAGCCTGGTTGTCCTGTGTGATGAATAGAGCACAGTCGTAATGTAACCTTTGTGATATATACAGAAGTTTCAGTATATACTATGTGATGAATACAGCTGAGTCTCAGTGTGTGATATGTAATGTATACTGCAGTCTCAGTGTATTCTCTTTGATATATACAGCGTGATAACAGTTGAGTCATCTAGTGTCATTGCTGTCCTATACTTCTTGTGTATAGTATGTCACTGAATCCGTCACTCCAGGGTGAGTGGTTACCTTACGCTAATAGTATAAGACTATGTTAGAGCTGCTATAGATCTTATTCAAGTGAAGATCGCCTCAACGAAAAGTGCAGAGTTGTACCCCATAAACAAAAACGGCACTTAATGAAGCATTGCAGCCACTAAAGTCAGATGACTGACGGGCTGCTGAGAGATGGACTTCCTGTCCTTTTCCAGTTCACATAAAGGAATCTTTTACCAAGCTTTTGCTACCTAATGTAAGAGCAACATAATGTAGAGCTAGAGACCCTGATTCCAGTGATGTGTCACCTACTAGGCTCCTTGTTGTAGGTTTGATAGAACCACTGTTTTATCAGCAGGAGATTATCACTAGAGGACTAGTAAACCTGTTGCCTTAAAGTCCAACCACCCCCCACTTCTGATTGACAACTTTCTGCCTATGCACAGTGTACACAGCTGTCAATCAGAGCTATACAGAGCTGACCATTCAGAAAACTGGTAAATCTGCAGCAGATAAAACAATTGTTTTATCAACACTGCAGAAGACAACAAAGTAAGTAAAATATCACTGGAATCAGGGTCTATTACTGCTCTCAGATGGGGTAGCAAAAACCTGCTGACTGATTTTGCTTAAAGGGAACCTGTCACCCCGTTTTTTCAGTATGAGATAAAAATACTGTTAAATAGAGCCTGATCTGTGCATTTCAATAGTGTATTTTGTGGACCCCGATTCCCCACCTATGCTGCTGAAATACGTTACCAAAGTAGCCGTTTTTGCCTGTCAATCAGGCTGCTCTGGTCAGATGGGCGTGGTGTCTTCCCCCAAATCTTGCTTAGTTTTCCGTTGGTGGCGTAGTGGTTTGCACATGCCCAAGTCCAGAATCCACTGCACAGGGGAGGGAAAATAGCGCGATCTGCGCTATTCCCCTGGTGATCGGTGGGGGCGGCCATCTTCCTGTGGCCGCGCGTGCGCAGATCGAGCGCTCTGCTGCCCGGGGCTTCAGGAAAATGGCCGCGGGATGCCGCGCGTGCGCAGATGGAGATCGCGGCGGCCATTTTCCTGAAGCAGAGATGCGAACTCTGCTTCAGGAAAATGGCCGCCGCGATCTCCATCTGTGAACGCGCGGCATCCCGTGGCCATTTTCCTGAAGCCCCGGGCAGCAGAGCGCTCGATCTGCGCACGCGCGGCCACAGGAAGATGGCCGCCCCCACCGATCACCAGGGGAATAGCGCAGAAGATACCACGCCCATCTGACCAGACCAGCCTGATTGACAGGCGAAAACGGCTACTTTGGTAACGTATTTCAGCAGCATAGGTGGGGAATCGGGGTCCACAAAATACACTATTGTAATGCACAGCTCAGGCTCTATTTAACCGTATTTTTATCTCATACGGAAAAAACGGGGTGACAGGTGCCCTTTAATCCTCTTGGAATAGCCAAGGTTTGGTGACTACTCAGCACACCCCTGACCCAGCTAGCTGTGCAAAGTCACAGCCCTTTTCCCTATATACAAGCATGGCTCATATGTATGAAGGAACAGTAAAATACTGTATGTGTCAGTCTCCTCTGACTACAATATGCATTTCTTCTAAAGATCTGCTTTGCTTTTTCCATACTATTCAGCACAAATAAACACAACCCACAAAAATAACTAGTATTATGTACTAAAAGTTGGAGTAATCTAAAAATGAAAAATGTAGATACATGAGAAACATACAACTACTAATATAGAAGCACATTGATTAGCACATGGTGCTTCCATCTGATACCAATAATGTGACTAGCATGTTGGTCTCCCAGACTGCCACCTTTATCTCCTGTAGATCTTTCCCAGGAAGACATTGGAATGTTGCACAGGCCTTTGTTTAGAGGCTCACACCTCTGCTTTCATGAAATGGCATGGCTTACAGATGTCCAGTCTATAGCTCTGCAGTTTACCACTTTTATGATAGCTTTTCATATGATTACTATAAGGTCTCGTTCAGACTAGCCTTTCTTTTTTAAGTATTTTTATTCTTCGCCAAAAACGAAATGAGCTGGGTTATGTTACACTTTTGCTAAAACTGCTTGCTTTTGAAAATCACATGTTGGATGCTATGTACAGGATGGAATAAATTAGGAATACCCCTTTAACCCCTTAGTGACAGAGCCAATTTTGACCTCAATAACCAAGCCACATTTTTTAAATCTGACCACTGTCACTTTTTGTGGTTATAACTCTGGAACGCTTCAACGGATCCCACTGATTCTGTTTTTTCGTGCCATAGTGTACATCATAATAATGCTAATATTTGTTCGATATGACCTGCATTTATTTGTACAAATATTGGAAATTTGGTGAAAATTTTTGAAAATTTTGCAATTTTCAAACGTTTAATTCTTATGCCCCTCGATCAGAAAGTTATGGTACACAAAATAGTTAATAAATAACATTTCCCACATGTCTACTTTACACCTGCATCATTTTGTTAAACATATTTTTGGTTAGGAAGTTATAAGGGTTAAAAGTTGTTCAGCAATTTCTAATTTTTCCAACAAAATTTACAAAACCATCTTTTTAGGAGCCACCTTACATCCGAAGTGACGCTATTCTAAAAACTGCACCTCTCAAGGTACTCCAAACCACATTCAATAAGATTTTTAACCTTTCAGGTGCTTCACAGGAATTTTTGGAATGTGGAAAACAAAATGAACATTTAACTTTTTTTCACAAAAAATTTACTTAAGACCATTTTTTTTATTTTCACAAGAGTAACAGGAAAAAAAAAATGACCCCTAAAGTTGTTGTGCAATTTTTGCTGAGCATGGTGATACCCCATATATGGGGGAAAACCACTGTTTGTGCGCATGGCAGAGCTCGGAAGAGAGTGAGTGTAAAATTTACTGAAACAATTAGCAGACGCCGTATCGTGTTTGGAGAGCCTCCTTGTACCTAAACAGTGGAAACCCCCCACAAGTGACACCTTTTTGGAAACCACACCCATCAAGGATTTTATCCAGGGGTATAGTGAGCATTTTTATCCCACAGGTACGACACAGAATTTGACATTAGGTCGTCATATTGAATATGTTGTCATTAGTATTGAGTGCTCGCTGCTCGAGTTTGCATCGGGTGTTCGAGTATGCACAAAATATCATGGATGCTCGGATGACATGCTCAAGTCCCTGCCCTGCATGTTTCACAGCTGTTAGATTCCCCCCAAAAAAACGTGGGGATCCGCATTACTCCGTGCATACCAGAGCACCCGATGCAAACTCGAGTAGTGAGCATTTGTGCTCAACACTAGCCTTCATATCATCATTTTTTACTTTTGAAAAAACCCCAATTCTAACCCTAAACCCAACCTTAACACAACCCTAACCCCAACACTAGCCATAACACACCCCTAACACAAACCCAACCCATAACCCCAATCCTAAGCCCAACTGCAAAGAATGGAAAAATATATATTATATATATATATATATATATATATATATATATATATATATATATATATATATATATATATATATATATATTTTATCATTTTTATCTAACTAAGGGGTTGACATAGGGGGGTTTGGTTTATTATTTGTTTTGATCACTGTGATAAGATCAAAAGGAGCCAATAGGAAAAATTTCCAATAGTTGCCAGGTACCGCCAGCAGATCTCAGTGGGCGCACTGCACATCTGCCCACTATATTTTCTTCTAGTAAGATGACGCCTGGCTGGAGGATGGCAGAGGTATTGGGGTGTCTCGAGGGCATCATTTCTCTCTCCTCTAACGTATGTCAAGTCAGAAGAGAGAGAAATCATTGAAAGAGCCGGCACACTTTTATTGTGATCGGACAACGGAAAATGTGGCCCTGATTGCACTTTCCGTGGTCACGGCTACCAACTCTGATGGGTGCTAAAGCCTTATTTTCGATCACCGTTTTAAAATGGTAATGAGGGAACTGCCATTTTAATGCTTATCAGCAGACGCTAAGGGGTGAAAAGACCATTTACCAGTAAACATGTTGCCAGTTGGTGCTCGTTTATTGTTGCGAATCGGGTAGCGCTTTAGAAAACATTGTTTTAATTTTTAGTTCATAAATTAGTAGTACACATGAAAATAAGCAACTTTGAAATATATGTTATCAGAGAAATCTGCTTCTTTGTCTGCCAGGATAGATCAGCCATTATCAAAATTCTCAGTTCTGAGGTAAAATCTGTATTCAGTAAAGACTTTCCCATTACTGAGATAGGAGATGGCAGTTGGTGCTGATGAGATTCTATGTAGATGGGAGGAGCTAGAAGCAGAGCTCCTCCCTCTTTTAGCTAGATAGAATTCAATTAGTAGCAGCTGCCATCTCCTATCTCAGTAATGGGAAAGTCAGTCTTCGCTGAATACAGATTTACCTCAGAATTGAGAATTTTGGTAGAGAAAGAAACACATTTCCTGATGACATATATTGCAAAGTTGCTTATTTTAATGTGTACTATTGATATATGAAATAAAAATTAAAACTGCATTTTCTTTATCTTTTACAACTTGGTACTACGTTCAGAAAGTCTGATCTTCTAATGATATAATTTGTAAAATAAGGTTTTGATTTAAAGAGAATTTGTCACTAGGTTTGTCCCATATGAGTTAAAGCCTTGACCTTTCAGCAGTGATATACAACATTGTAATATGCTGCATTTGTTATCGATCCGGCCTGCAAGACAAGAAAAAGACCTCTTATTATACTGACCTACGGTCCGGTCCGGTCCGGTCCAACGGGCATTGCAATTTTGGTCCGGCGCCTCCTCTCCTCTTGTGATGCCGTCCTCCTCTTCTTTGTATGGATGTGCAGAGACCAAAGAGACCGGCCGCATGAGCACTGCCGTACTTTAGCAGAAAAGTACACCTGCGCAGGAGTGCAATGCCGGGAGACTTTGTGGATGACGTAGGACGCATCATCCACACGAAGCAAGAAGGAGGACGGCGATCGTAAGAAGAAAGGAGGCATCAGACCAAGACTAGCAATGCCCATTAGACCGGAAAGCCCCGTGGGTGAGTATACTAAAAGCTCTTTTTCTTGTCTTGCATGTCAGTTTGGGGGCATATATGGAGCATTATAGAATTCTGTGCATCAGCCCTGAAAAGTGGTGGCCGTATCTCATATCGGTTAAATTTGGTGACCAGGAAGAGCGGAGTATGTTGCTGTCAGACACATCTAGTGCCATCTCCCCTTACAACAAAAGTATCAGCCATTAAAATTCAGTAGCATGATTCCTCTATAAGATAGTAGACCAATTTGGTTGAAATACATAAATATAAAATACAAAATGTCAGATTAAAATTTTCACAGGTTACCTGCATAAAACCTAGACAAATTAATGGCGAACATTACAAAAAAAGCTTGGAAGCTTGCTCCTTAGGTGGACATTTATCTCATGCCTTTGAATATTTGACAAGTTCTTCCATTTTTAACTAGTTCCCAGTATTTTCTTTTGTTTTTGACAAACCACACAATGGTTTACTTAGTGATAACGTTCCTTTGACGCTCTGTCTTGTGATGATAAAATTCTAAGGTCTAGAAAGTTCATTACAATGATCTTTGTCAGTGAAAGCGTCTGTTTCCCATAGAGTATTTTCTCATTGTCTCAGAATCACAAACAATTCATGATCTGGATGTGAATGAGATCTGTTAGCGTACAATGAAGTACTTCGCACTCAGACACCAATGCGGGAGAATCCAAGAGGCTGAGAGTATTTCTCCTCTCAAGGAGTATAAGGGTATGTGCACACGTCCGGATTTCTTGCAGAAATTTCCTGAAGAAAACCGGAAATTTTCTGCAAGAAATCCGCATTTTTTTTTTGTGTGTTTTTTTTCCGTTTTTTTCGCTTTTTTTTAGCATTTTGCAAGCGTAATTAGCTTGCAGAATGCTAAAGTTTTCCAAGCGATCTGTAGCATCGCTTGGAAAACTGACTGACAGGTTGGTCACACTTGTCAAACATACTGTTTGACAAGTGTGACCAACTTTTTACTATAGATGCAGCCTATGCAGCATCTATAGTAAAAGATAGAATGTTTAAAAATAATAAAAAAAATAAAAAAATGGTTATACTCACCCTCTGCAGCCTCCGTTCCTATAGATGCCGGCGTGGTTCAGGGCCTTCGGTGACGTCACGGCTTGTGATTGGTCGCGAGCGGTCACATGAGCGGTCACGCGACCAATCACAAGACAGTGACGTCACCGCAGGTCCTGAACCACACCATCTATAGGAACAGAAGCGGCGGCATGCAGCGGTGAGAGGCGGGAACACTCCGGGGACATCGAAGGTGAGTATAGGACTATTTTTTATTTTAATTCTTTTTTTTCGACCAATTATATGGTGCCCAGTACATGGAGGAGAGTCTCCTCTCCTCCACCCTGGGTACCAACCGCACATAATCTGCTTACTTCCCGCATGGTGTGCACAGCCCCGTGCGGGAAGTAAGCAGATCAATGCATTCCTAGGTGTGCGGAATCCCCGCAATTCCGCATTTTTAATGAACATGTTGCTTTTTTTTCCGCGATGCGATTTTTTCGCGGAAAAAATCGCAACATTTGCACAAAAAATGCGGAATACCCTGTAAATAATAGGAGGCATAGGTTAGCGTTTTTTCCGCGTTTTTATCACGTTTTTATAGCGAAAAAACGCGAAAAAAACGTGAAAAATCCTGAACGTGTGCACATGGCCTAAGGCCGTACTCGGACGAGCGTGTTACCCGGACAAGTGTAATCTGATAAAAAATCGTACTGCACTGGGCCCAATGTTATTCAGTGAGACCGTGCAGATCTGGGTATTTTTCTCAGCTGTATTTGGCATGATAAAAACTGAAATTTCACTCCGAAATCGGTGTAATGTGAGAAATAAATTGGATGCCATACAGACCATAATAGTGGTATCCAAATTTTACAAATACATTACAATTCTGTAACAGGAAACTGTAAATGATTAATAGCTGCTGATTGAAAAAACGGATTACATACAGACTGCACACGGATGACAAGAAAAATCGTCCCACTTTTCTGGATGAAAATCAGACTCATTTTTCTATACGCTCCTGTGACCTTGTTGGCTGACCATGCTTCTGCCGATCTTCCAGCTGACAGCCATCTCAGCCGACCGGCACATGGGCAGGAGAACTTGTTCAGCTGGGCACTCCCGTGTCCAAAATCGGACATGTGCGATCAACATCACTCCCGACCATCAATCGGCTGGCACCCCTATACACATTAGAGTGTCAGCCAAACCCATCGATGTTGGTGGGTTCAGCCGACATTACTCTAATGTGTATAGGGCCTTAAGGGCTCATGCAGGTGAGCATATAAATCAGACGTGTGCAGTCCGATTTTTGATCAGACAGTACTCTGACCATTGTTATTCAATAGGGCTGTTCAGGTAAGCTCTGCATGAGCTCTTAAGCTGGTGATACACATTAGATGACTATCTGCCAAATGTTGCTTTGGCCCATTGTTCGGCTGACAGCCATCTTGGCTGACTCTCCTATTACACAAAAACGCTCAATCGGCCAAGCGCTCTTGTGTTCTATACATGAAAGTCACCAACTGACATGTCAGCCGGCAGCTTTTCTTAGGGACAACAATGTGATAAGCATTCCAAAATCGGACATGCATGATTGACTTTTCTCCCAAACATCAGTCGGCCGATGCCCCCTCACACATTAGACCATGAGTTGAACCTGTCGATATTGGCACGTTCAGCCGACATTAGTATAATGTGTATGTAGGCTTTAAGGGAACTTTAAAACTGCATTCTAGCACCCATTTGTTGGTCCCATCAAGGCTTACATTGGGATTCGGGTGTAGGCACTGATGGGCCATAGACTATAATGGTGCCGGCAGAGCAAATGTGCAGACATGCATCATTTTTGGGCGTATACACTTACTGAAGGCGGACACTCCAACATAGTAGACTGCATCTGGGTGTCCGTCTCCAGTAGGCGTACACACCCAACAGTGATGCATGACAGAGCATATGTTCAGAAGACACAGCACAAGTCCAGATCTTGGTGCCTGGGTTAAAGTGTGAAGGCTAGTGTTCCCCAAGGATCTTCTACATAGAGTGGGTAGCACAAAGTCTGTCTGAGTCTGAGTTCATCCATTTCTAAGCACTCTTGTAGACCCGCACTGCCCTGTACATGTAACTGTGGCCATAGTAGTCACCTAATATCTTTTCATCATGGATGTCACAATGAGTTTGTGATTGTTTTTTTTGTTTGCTTACTTTTCCCCTGAATCGCTCAGTTTCTGTGTGTGAGTAATAGGGCTGTTGTGCAGATCTAAACTGAAGCAAACTGGATTGGTCATTCCACAGCACTTCTGTACAATATTCTTAGCATGACCATAAGTTTGAAATTGAAGGCTCTTTTATAATGTTGGCTATGGGACATAACATATGCTGTGCATGCAGTGGCGAATTACAGTGTGTAACCCTATGTATACATTGTTGAATTCCGGACTCTGTAACAACGCTAGTTTGCTCCAACAACACATTACTATATGATTTCTGACAGTTATTAAATGTTATCTGTTCCAATTAACTGTAGTTCTGAGCTGAGATCTCTTGGCAGTACGTTGAGGAACGCAGCTTCAAAGAGGAAATGTGCCCCACACTTGACCCAGGTCATCTATCATACGCCCTTTTGTCAACAGACTAGGAGAATTTATAAAATCAACTTTTCCTTCTCCTGTAGGGATGTAAAATGAATGAAATACAGAAGAATAACATTCTAGTGTCTCACGTATCCTGACAAGTAACCTTCTTCCATTGGCAGGTGGCTGTTCCCTCCACTATTGTGAATACAGCATATGGAAACAGGTTAATAAATGGTCCATCGGATCAATACCAATCAGTGATTTATGTCCCGCAGCTATATCATGAATGTTAGCGATGAAGAAAAACCTTTTTCATCCTCCCTAGTTAAAGAGAAGCTAGCACCAGAAATTAACCTTTTGTTTAAATCAGATCTTGAATTACCGGTACGTGTATTTTTGGGGCATTTTTTTCAAATCACAATTTTTATTAGAAAACAAAATTAGTCATATTGCAACTTTCACACTGGCCACTGGGGCTTTTGCAAACTCATACTTCCTACTGTTTCTAGAAAAGTTTTCATCAAGGCTCATCATCAGAAGCTGGATTACAATGAAAGGTAACATTTCTATTCACAACTGATAACACATAATCAACCAATCACAATAGGCAAAATGACAGCTGACCCTGCTCTTCCTCCCTTCACGATGACACATGCACTTCCTCATGCTTCAGTACAAAAGATAGGGTCAGAGTTTGGTCATTGTGCCTAATGTTCATGTCTTGCTTCCTGAAACAACAGGAAGTTGGAGTCTAAAAAAAGCCCCAGTGGTCAGTGTGAAAATTGCAAGATTTCTATAATTTATTTTTTACTACAGATTTGGTATGGGAAGAAAAAACATCAAAATAAAAATACAGGAAAAATCTATCTTGGTACCGTGTTACCCAGTAGATAGAAAAAAAATATTTAGAATTGAGAGTCCTCAGTGGTTGATACCTTTTAATGGCTAACTGAAAAGATGGTAACAAATTACAAGCTTTCCAGACTACTCAGGTCTCTTCACCAGGCTTGCTATTTGTTACTATATTTTTAGTCAGCCATTGAAAGGTATCAACCACTCTCAAATTGAAATATTTTAAAAAATACTGTACATTTAACACAAAATGCTGATCCTGTTCCCTTTAAGTAATGAATGTAGTTCTGTTAGATTGAGGGTCCCAGTGCTGAGATGCCCATTGATCGTGAGCACAGTCATGTCCTCTTATGACCGCATTACCACCCTAAATATTCTTTATACAAACTACTATAACATTACTGTAGAGCATATCATTTTCAAATTAAGAAGTCTCAAATTTTTAATAGCGCACCCTAGACACATCACTCCTGAAATTTTTGAAGAAATGCGGTACCTGGAAATGATTGTGTAAAATATGAATCTACATGGAAAGTTATTTCTCTTTCCCTATCAATTTAATCTCATAGACAACAACACTCATCTTCATCACTGCTGCATTTGCATAAATAACTGTAATATTCATCCAATGTTTTAGTGCATTATTTTCCTGTCTGTATTGTTAAGCTGTGAGCTCTGATGTGCTCACTCTATCATAACTCATCCAAAACTAGCTGCTTGATTCCCTGCCTTGACTTTTACACTGGCTATGATAGTCTCTCCTGATTGGTCACATTATACTATGTGATAGATGTAAGGTATTTTGGAGAATAATAATAATATAGATTCAAAACAGATAGCTGGTGAAGTACTCGGCAATGTGTGGCCATGACAAGGGTGCGTTTGGTTTGAGCAGTCACTCTCACTAAAGACTGGATAACCCCATTTTAATTTTTCTTGAACTGTATTGTAATTCAGGGAAAAAAATAGAAACAGACTATGTAATAACTAGTATTTACCTCATGATACCTATCTACATAAACCAGAGTTTAACTCATGTACACTACTTCAGGCATAACTTGGCAAATCAGTCGATGATTACAATCATTAAGGAAGTCATCATTCTGTAAACATTCTGTCAAGTCAGCACAACCTTACTCCAAATTTCCACTAATGGAATGAATCCTGTGCCCTGATCTCTGGAAGAATGGACAATTCTTTCCAACTTAGAAAAACTCCTGTCAACACCATATAAAATCAAGGAGTCTGTCCTGACTAGCAGTAAGCTGTTTTGCAGACAGAAGAATACATGTTTGGTTTTTCCGCTAGTATTTGATTTTACATCTGATAGTTGAACTGCCAAGAAACACGTGAAGTTACCCATGGTTGTGTATTAAGTATTATTTTAGAAACAGAGAAATCCATAACTTGTTGCATTGGGATGGTCTCCCGGTATGCATCATTATACTTGGCCAGTTTCTGTTATTCTGATCTCTCGGCTCAGTTCTGTAAATACCCCCTAAAGGTCATGGTATAAATATGTCCTTAATCATAGACTGCCTCCTTAATCTGAAAGACGCCTCAGAGAACATCTACACTCCAGCACACAGCTGATTTAACCAGGGCAAGCCATAGCCTGCCAGACATGCAGTATGTAAATCAATGTCCCTTTATGTAACACATGGATGGCATAAATCCCCCAACGCCTGATCTACTGTTCCATAATGCACAGGTCTACCATGTTGTCTGCCCAAATGTGTGCATCTTTTATTGCTTTCTTGAAGTGATTGCCCTGTGTCCCAACATGGACCACCTATCTTTAGGCTAGATCATCAATACCAGATCAGTGGGGACCTGATCCTCTACATCTCCACCGCTCAGCTAGTTCCTATTTAACCAGCCAGATCTCCATTTAATGTTTTTCCATCCAGCCACTGTCGCAGCTTATAATAGCTGATCCATGGCAATACCCTTACCGATCTAACCTTGATAGGTCATCATCTTGATAAGCCAACCTCTTTCATTGTGACACCCTTTTTTTACTTAAATGGAATCTGTGAGTAGGATCAATCATCTCATTCGCCTGTTATGGAATTTAGGTAATGGAAAGTTGAATAAAATGATACCTTGGTATCTGCGAACCAATGTTTTATTCCCAAGAGATCTACGTTTTTCTTATAGGTAAATAAGCTGTTATGATATCGGGGCTGGACATAGATCTCCCTGAGAATCTGTCTCCAGGGCTTATTGTACATGACAGTGGTCATTACCAGTGTGAGATATGTAGACCAGGAGAGCAGACTGTCAGTCATTACATGTCTCACACTAGTTACACCCCTCTTCATTTAAAATAAGTTCTGGAGACAGATTCTCAGGGAGCAAATCCAAAAAATAGGTTAAACCGCACCCTATGTCCCTTATAGCCTTCCTAGGCCTGTGGACGCAAGTCCTTGCCAGGGGGTCAACCCAGCTAAAAAGTCCAATCCATAATGTAAAAAAGAGGACAGCGCCACAACGGTCAGTGATAAGAAAAAAAACTTACAGCTTTAATCTGCCAACTGCGGCGACGTTTCGGTATAAACCTTTATCAAGCAGATTCTCAGGGAGATCTTTGTCTGGCCCATAGATTTTAACAGCACATATACATGTTAAAAAATATTACATAATATTACATAATAAAGATTTATCTGGAATAAGACATTGTATCGCAGATATCAAGTTACCATTTTATTCAGCTTCTTATGACCTTTAGGAGGGTTGATCCAACTGACACAATTCCCATTAAGGGTATGTGCACATGTTGAGTAAAATTTCTGCACCATTTCTGCATTTCCTAGCAGGAAAAATTCAGCTGCAAAAAAAATGCATTTTTGGTGTGTTTTGCCTGCATTTTTTTCCATGCCTTTTCCCCCTGCATTTTTGATTGATTTGAGTGTAGTCAGTGGTGAAAACCACAGGGCAAAAATGCACAGAGAATTGACATGGAGCAGATTAAATTCTGCACCAAATCTGCAAGTCAAAAAGACTCAACGTGTGCAGGACACATCATTCACTTTGCTGGCATCAGGATTGCTTCAGGTTTTGTCACAAATTTGAGCCTAAAGAACATGACAAAAATTTACCAAATTTTGCTTAGCTTTTGCTGCGTTTTTTTTTTTGTGTTTTTTGTTTTTGCTGCATTTTTGTCAGGGTACATTTGTCTCTTGTACATGCCGGTAAAATCTATTGACTAAAAAAATGTGATTCTACTTCATCAGGTTTTGATACCATCCATTGTTTTCAATGGGTGAAAAACGCTGAAAGAAGTGACATCCTGCTTTCGGCAAAAAACAATGTCTTGCACAAAATACTGAGGACAAAAAAAAACAAGCTGTGTGCATGAGATTTCTGAAATAGACTTTGCTGGTACAGTAAAATGCAGCTGAAAATTAGCATGAAAAAACGCAATGTGCGAACATAACCTAACTGTCCCCATTTCTACATGGCCCCTTAGTTCTTGATTTAGGGCCCCCCAAATAGCCCTAGCTAAGGACAGGCTGAGACAGTACAACTTGAAAGGGATTTTCTTTTGTTGATAAAAATGACATGGAAGAAGGAAGTTGGGTGGAGTACACTACCAATACTACGTATTCATTGTATATTACATTGAACTGCAATAAAAATGCCAAAATCAAAATCTCAGCTCAAATTTCTGCATTAAAGAGTTCTGCGAAAAAAAGCATTGCCATACAGTAAAGACCAAAGACACTTTTTTTAGGTGCTTCGTATTGACCCAGGTGTTACTGTTTGTATTCTGTACATTCGTTTGGTTAAGACTAGCTTAGAGCCAGAGTTCTTCCTGATGCTGTTGTGACATCATTTATAAGAACAATGTCAGGAATGAAGCCTTTGACAGATCCTATTTATTTCTATTAGATCTAAAGTAATGCCAAAATGCATCTGTTTTGTGTCACTTTCACACAGTCAGGATCTGTTTTTCACAGGGTTCAAAATGTTAAGTAGACAACTATATTTGTGGTTTGTGAAAAACAGCGAAATCTACAAAGCTATGTATCCATGCTTGATAATATAGTATTAACGGAGCCCTGTGTGCACACCTTAGTGGTGGCTACTTTGTAGAACCTAGAATATAAGACATATTTTCAGTTGTTTCACACTTTTTTGTTAAGTATATAATTCCACATGTGCTAATTTATAGTTTTGATGCCTTCACTGTGAATGTACAATTTTCATAGTCATGAAAATATAGAAAAATCTTTAAATGAGAAGGTGTGTCCAAACTTTTGGTCTGTACTGTACAAACTCCTTGCAGATGTTGTCCTTGGTGGGATTTGAACCCAGGACCCCAGGGCTGCAACGCAACAGTAATAACCACTGAGCCACCGTGTGCTATTTATGCCACTTTGATTTACATTTCACTTGACAATTATATAAAGGAGTAGGCCGACTACGCTAATGACACTCGGATCAAACTCATTCAAAGTTTGAACCAGATGTCATCTAACTGTGATCTGATTCTCTCGCATGAGAGAATCTTATCACAGGTGCGGAGTAGATGGAGGACTAAATTTCTCCATTGTTTCTGGGCGTGTACATCGGACTGCACTCGGATGAAATCCGAGTGCAGTCAAATGTTTCACATGCATTGATAGACTCGCATGGGTGTGCGTGATCCAATATCAGATGCCCTCTTGGCATGCTGCAATTGTTTTCTCATTACAAATCGGCATGAGAAAAAAAAAATCACAGATCTTCACTGCCCCTCAGTATAACATTGGGCCGAGTACTATCAGATAAAGTATCACATAGCACTCGGCCATGTTATATGCTCAGGTGAGCAAGCTCTTAGATTCCTTTGTAGGGTTATTCGTATTTTCTGGAATATCCCTAGCGTATGCCACAGCTTCATTACAAACAGGCATGCAAAATCTGGAACTTGCTTCGTTCTGAGGATCTCTGACCTCCCATCTCTCAGGAAGTAATGACATCACTTTTTCTGGTAGGCAAACTGTTTTAAAGGGAACCTGTCACCAGCTTTATGCCTTATAAACCCTGCCCATCACTTTTTAAAGCATATAAATTGGGTCACACAACCCCTTTATAGTATCCCTGAATGCCTCCATTAAAGTGTATTATTCATGTCCCACGATGCATGCAATTTCTCTGGTCCGATGGGCAATTCCAGATCGCACTCGGCGCCAGCTCAGATTCTTCACACTCTGCCTTTCCAACTTGACCTCTCCTACATCATGCACATAATGCTCAAAGTCTCGCATCTGCGCAGTTCATTCAGAGACCTGAGGAGGCGCCCTAGAGCGGAGTGAAGTCATGTGATGTAAAGGCATCGGCTTCACTTCTATGTCACCAGCTCACTGACTGCTCAATAGGGCAGAGGGAGGCATGTTCTTGATTCCACTAAGCTGGAGCGAGACTTCGAGCACCATGTGAATAATGTCATCCACTTTCACCCAGATAGAAGAGACAACGGTTGAAGGGACCGGGGTGGCGTTGCATGCATTCTGGAGACACCCATTGGACTGGGTCATACAAATTGCATGCAGCGGGGACATAAAACACTTTTTCAAAGGCAGGGCACCTATGAAGGGGTTGCAGGAATCCAATTTTCATGCTGTCAAATGTAATGACATAAAACTACTGGCAGGTTCCCATTAATGCTACAGAAATGGGATTTGATCGGTAGCTATCCAGATTAACAAAAATTCTCAATTATCAGACAGGAAAAACGTCGCTCTCAGCCAAGCCATGGGCAGAGTGACTTGGTTTTTGGCTTGGTTTTTAGGGCAAGCAGGGGTTTAAAGATAAATGTGGGTGGAAGCTTGGGCTCTGTGGGGTCAAAAGTTTATAGGGATTGGACAATAGGGTGTGTTTACAATTAAGCAGGCTTTATCTGCCTTGGGAGGGGTGTGGGCTAGCAAACGGCACCAGGCACAAAGAGCGAAGGTCCCGCCCTTTAATTTAGGGGCTCAAGCAAAAGGTAAAATATCAAAATGTTTGATGATGATGTCATTGGGTCATTTCGAAGTGCTGTGGTGAGGGTGCTCTTGGAATTGGGGGCAAAATTGTGGTGGGGGTTGCACATTATGTGGATGGTAACCTCCCCTTTATGTTTTCATTTTGGTTGATTGCCTGCCAGATTTGGGGATTTTACAGGATGGGGTCCCTGGGAGTCGGTGTTATGGAAAAGGTTTTCGGGCAGCAAAGGTGCCCCTGAGCCTGTGGTCGCAGTTGGGGGTAATTCTGGATGGTTAATTATTATTTACTGGTTCCTGCCAGGTTTTGGAGCTCCAAGAACCTCCATCCAAAAAGTTATTTATTGTAATAGTTAATAAAAGGCCCATTTTGCCAATTTATCCAAATAAAAAGGTGTTCGAGTGTTCAATTGGGAGAAAGGGAGGTGTTCCGTGGGAGCAGGGCAGGGTTGTAAAAGCTTGGGGTTGATATAGAAGAGGGTCAGTTGGAAGGTCACAGTTAGGTTATGGAAGGCGAAAGAAATTCACTTATTAAGGGAAACAAGCTAAAATATCGTGTAGAGCAATTACTTCCATGCAGTTATTTGCAGAGTGACAAGTGCTGCATTAATGGGATTGCAATGTGAATCGGGAATGTAGGTGACAACGTCACACATCTGTCTAGTACCGAACGTCACACATCTGTCTAGTACCGAACGTCACACGTCTGTCTAGTACCGAACGTCACACGTCTGTCTAGTACCGAACGTCACACGTCTGTCTAGAACCGAACGTCACAAGTCCGTCTAGTACCGAATGTCACAAGTCCGTCTAGAGCAATTTTTCTCATGTACACACACAGGTAAGAATATAGACATGCAGTTAAGTAAGATCTCGCCCTTTCCTTTTGGTTGTAGACATTTACAAAATTGTATTCTTGCTTTGCTTCCTCTTATTATAGCGTGGGGTTTTCCTGCAGCCTCTTTGTTTCCTGTAGTGCCATGGGAACAAGTGAACAGATTTCTCAAAGTGGTCCGACATGTCCACCACTTATTACCTAAACCTTATTGTCTGTTATTTCTAGATTCCTCATCTCAGTGGTTCTGTCTTCTTAAATGGGAAGTACAACATTTTATTACCTGGTTTGTACAGTATCTCAGCACAAATACTTAGCCAGCGACCCGTGCTAACCATATTCTGCAACATTTTCCTAACGTTCGTAAAGCCGCCCATAAAACTATCAGACTTGCTGCTTATGGAATGAAAACAGGAAAGGCTAATTGTTTCAAGAAGACCAGAGCTATTAGTTTTCGAGTACAGAGTATTACTTTCCGTTTTTTGCCATGATTATACAATGAATGGGATTATACAATGAGGGAAGTATTTACTTAAAGTCCACATAATAGGTAACTGGAAAAACTGAGGCTCATTAGTCTGTTGTCTTGTAAGAAGGACAACTAAGGGGCAGACTTACTAATGCGAATAAATTAGTTTTCTGGTGTAAAAATATTGCAAATTATAGCGCATGTTAGATGTACGCCTCATTTGCAACTTTTTTAACCCACTGCCACTAACGGCAGTTTTCTTTAAGGAGGGTTAGTGGAAGAGGTGGTTTCACACACAGCCTAAATAATTAGTTTCATTTAACCCATAGATTTGACTTTCTGGCGCAAGCACAGAAAATGATCGCCCCTAATCTTGTATGAAGTATCTGCTTTTTTTAACAAATCAGACATATTTTATGACACCCTTTTTTATTCAAATTGGGGTAAAAAATGTGGAGTAATCAAGGAAGGAGGGAGAAGGGAAGGAAGGGAAAACTTCCAGCACCTATGAATAAGGACTAAAGTCTTCTGTATGAATGAAGCTTTAGTGAGTACGTATGACCCATTTCTCTAACTCCTATTAACAGATAATAGTGCAGAGGCTGCACATGCTCACTAATGCTTAATGGACAGGGAACTTTGGGACAATCATTCCCAGATCGGTGAACTTCTTGGCAACAGACCCCCAGCAATCTTACATTTATCCTAAAACCTATGAATAGGTGATAAATGTTTATAGCACCGCTCTTTTATCTCAGGACATACTAGGCACAATTATCACATTCCAGTAGCATTTTTATTTGCCTGAAAAGTTCCAACTTGTTAATTGACTCCCATCGGTGGTTATTTCGCCTCACCTTCAATTTTCACATTATACATGTCATCAAACAAGATTACAGTGGTTTTCCACATTGCTGAAGGGGGTTGTCTGGCATTTGATAGCCTATACTTAGGATATGTCATGAAAGTCTGATCAGTGGGGGTGCAACACCCGGCACCCTTGTCGATCAGCTGCTCCAGATGCCAGTAGTAGCTGGAACTGCTCTTTAGAAGTGTACACCATGTTTTCACTGGCATACTCCTCAACTAGTATTGCAGTCTTCCTAAATGTCCCCTTTTGCCTTTCTTTACTGTTACATCTCATTTTCAAAATGTGCCCCTGGGGACACTGTGCATAGAAGGCAGTGCATCCAAACTGAGAAGGTGTAGTCCACATCGAGCAGGAGATCTCACTTTTCTTTTATAGGTTATAAAATAAAAGCAATGATCATATTAGTATAGGTATTTGCTCCACCTATGGTTCATGCTGGTTTTAATGCATAAGACATATTATATACAGTATACGGTGTCTGGTAGAACTTCATATGGTTAAAGAGGACCTGTCACCAGGCCACAATTGCCATTTTTTTCTCTTCTATTTTCACTGCTCCCTGGAGTATGCCATTTTTTATTTGGTATGGGCCTTTTGATTTATTACTTGTTTCTATGACCTTTACCCAGCAGGGGGGCATGGCTCACTAGGAAATAATACAAAACAGATTAATGGCATGCCCCCAGAGAATCATGTCAGCAACACCCCTTTGTAAAGACCACGAAAAAGTAGCAGTGAATCAAAGGACCCAAATAGTCTGGAACCATTTACAGAATGCTCAGGTAAAATCAGGACGAATTAAAGACGGACAAAAATTGGATAATTTTGAC
Organism: Ranitomeya variabilis; assembly: GCF_051348905.1. Lineage (NCBI taxonomy): Eukaryota > Metazoa > Chordata > Amphibia > Anura > Dendrobatidae > Ranitomeya > Ranitomeya variabilis. Next base: position 460,074,569 of record NC_135232.1, on the reverse strand, counting down.
CAGGTGACAGGTCCTCTATAAATATGAAAGTAGTTATTACTACATTGATTGTATAACAATGTTCAGCTAGATCAGTGTTTGGCAAATGATTATTTTGCTGTAGTAGTTAAGAAATATTGCTAACTTTATAAAAATTCTGCACAAAAGCCATTCAGCATATTGTCCTGCTTGACAATAAAACCCACTAGATAAACTGACACATTTCTGAGTCACCAGTGTGAAAGATGGAAGCGGACATTCACTGACCACAAAGACAGCTGACGCTTCACACACGTTTATGAGTCCATGTCAGATGTGACCACTATTCTAACTTTCTGGTTTCCTTTCCTATCTGCAGTCTGTAATTCTATATATTAGGGCAGAATTATTAATTTGACGCCATTGTAAAATAGGAGTTACAGGCCTCTCACATGCAAAGCTTTTTTAAAAATGAAAAACTGAATGCCTAGAGATCCATATTACAGATTCATACCCAATTTTTTATTTGTTTCAATGTAGATAATTACAGAAGAGTATGACAGCTGGAGATAAGCAAACACATTCAAGTGGACTTGAACTGTACTTGAATATTTCAAAAATATTCATCCACCAAAATGTGATTTAATAAGGAGTTTGCTTCCACACAGAATCAGCAATATAGAAGCTTCTGGCCGACATTTGTCTTAACCGTAAAAAGCCAACAGTAGGTTATAAGCTAAAAAAATGTTCTATTCACCTGTCTGGTCCTTCTGCTTCTCACCGTCGCCCGTCTGGTCCTCGTTGCTGAAATCCCCAGACCTCTCACACTACATAGGGATTTCTGGCTCTGATAATGCCCATGTCATATCGTTATGACGTTTCACACATTTGTACAGAACCCTCAGCACTCACGGCCTTGATGAGAAGACTGGCAGGTGATGGTGAGAAGGAAAAGGGCCAGAGGTGAGTGGTGAGGTTGGTATATGGATATATACATATTTTTTACATCTGACGTTTATTATTCTCTAGGGTCTGGAAATTCCCACAGCATAATAAGGGATGTTTAATTTGAATAATATAACTTCTAATCTAATTTTCTGGCCAAATTTATGTGAGCAGGTAAATTTTATTTTTGCCATGTCCACTCATCACTGATGAGTAGTGTTGAGCATTCCGATACTGCAAATATCGGGTATCGGCCGATATTCGCTGTATCGGAATTCCGATACCGAGTTCTGATATTTTTGTGATATCGGAAATCGGAATCAGAAGTTCCTATAACTTCCCAGGCGTGTGCGGAGCGTATGGTTCCCAGGGTCTGGAGGAGAGGAGACTCTCCTTCAGGCCCTGGGATCCATATTCATGTAAAAAATAAAGAATAAAAATAAAAAATATGGATATACTCACCCCTCCGATGGACCCTGGACCTCAGCGGTGCAACCGGCAGCCTCCGTTCCCAAGAATGCTGTGAGTGTAGGACCTGCGATGACGTTGCGGTCTTGTGACTGGTCGCGTGACCGCTCATGTGACCGCTCACGTGACCGCGACGTCTTCGAAGGTCCTTCACTCTCTGCATTCTTAGGAACGGAGGCAGACGCTTGCAGCTGTGACAGCCAGGGCTCGTCCGAGGGTGAGTATATCCACAATTTTTATTTTTATTCTTTATTTTTTACATGAATATGGATCCCAGGGCCTGAAGGAGAGTTTCCTCTCCTTCAGACCCTGGGAACCATCCAGGATCACTTCCGATATTTGTGTCCCATTGACTTGTATTGGTATCGGGTATCGGTATCTGCGATATCCGATATTTTTTTATATCGGCCGATCCAATCCGATACCGATACTTTCAAATATCGGAAGGTATCGCTCAACACTACTGATGAGCACTATTTTCTGCAGTTGAGTTATATAGGGACATTTATAAATAGCAAGGTATATTATTTTCCAAATTCCTTATCATATTAGTAATAGTTATAGTAAGGAATATCCCTAATATGTTATCACAATGATAGGTCAAAATTGCATTAATTTTCTATGGACCAGAGGATAATCTAGTAATAATATAAAATAGCATATAAAATCTAAGGATCAAATGAGCTAACATCCTTATGTTCAAACCAAATCACATTCTTATTTAATTAAGCCCTTCACGACCTTGTGATTTTCCTTTTTGTTTTTTGTTTTTTTTTGTCTTTTCCTCCCCCTATTCCAAGAGTCATAACTTTTTATATCTCCATCGCCATAGCCGTAAGAGGGCTTGTTTTTGTGGGCCAAGTTGTAGTTTTGAATGGCTTCATTCATTTATCTTGTGATACACTGGAAAACGAGAAAACATTTCCAAGTGCGTTGAAATTGCAAACAAAGCGCAATTCCCCAATTATTTGGGGTTTTTATTTAGCATGCTCACTATATGGTAAAATTGACCTGCCAATATGATTTTCCAGGTTAGTACAAGTACCCAGATGCCAAGGTCAAAGGTCGTGAAGAGATTAAAGGGATTGTCCGGAACTCGCATATAGATGACCTATTCCTATGAAAGGTCATTTGACGTGTGTCTGACACCCACTAAATCATGTAAATGATGTATGGAGCTGTGGTGTTCCAATCCATACATTGCACCTTTGGAACAGATATTAGAGGAGTTGGGAGTTTGGGTGCCAGACCCTCACAGATCTCATATTGATAACCTGTTCCAAGTGATTGAGTCTAGGAGGCAAGCATCAAGTGAAGGCTTCTCTCGTTCACACTATTGAATCATCCATAAACACATTTATTTCGACCCTCTAGAATAGCATTTAGTCTCTGGTGGCTCAGTGGCCAAGAACGCTGTGTAGATAACACATTGCTGGTGTCTATATGGCTTATAGTAGTGTACACAGTAATAAAAATGTAACTTACATTTAGAGCTGCCACATTGATCTTGTATAGATCACCATTCACCACTATTCTTTCCAGGTGACCTGTCCTAAAATATAAAGGTGATAAATAGGGTTGAGCGACTTTCATTTTTTTAAGATCGAGTAGGGTTTTGGGAAACCCGATTTTGTCCAGAGTCGAGTCGAGTGCAGTCGGCCGATTATCGCTAAAAGTCGGGGATCGACCGAAACACGAAACCCAATGCAAGTCAATGGGGAAGCATAGTCGGCAGTGAGTGGAGGCCAGGAAAACACCTACAGTGCCCATTTTAATGCCAAAAACATCCATTCTTGTTTCTGAAGCTTGCCAATCTTAATTAACTGTATAATAATAGTTGGGCATAGGGAATTGGGTGAAAGTTGTGGGGGGAGTAGGGCTGGCTCAAGTTTTTCGTGGGCCCAGGAAATGCGGACTACGTCACGGCGGTGTTGCAGGGAAAGGTAAGTATTTAAAAGTTGCAAGTGCTGTGATCCTGAGCAAGCAGGGGGGGGGCCCACTCGTTCGCATTGCCACTGGCACAGGGCCCCTCAAAGTACGGCGGTGTGTTTGCATGGCGGGGGCGCCTCCCACCAGCAGCGACACTTTTGCGTACTCTGAGGGGCCCTGTGCCAGTGACGTCGCCAACGAGTATGCCCCCCCACCTGATGAAGGAACCTGCACTTTCATCTGCACCTTCCTCTTTGTCCCTGTGTAAGGTGGTATAACATGCGGGAAGGGGAACCTTACTTTCAGCAGGGACAGATTCTGGCTGTGTAGAGTACAAGGGGAATGTAGTGGTCTAGGTCAATGTACCAGCAGACTCATTTAGCAGTGGCTGGGCAATGGGCAGGATGAGGAGGAAACAGATATAGGGCCAAAGAATAAAGTAGGCTACATGCAGTTCAAAATTGGTAACAGGACTAAACAGGCGGCATTGCTTTGTTCAGTGGAGTAGCAAACCCAAGAGCAGCAGACACTGTTTCAAGGGCCTAACCACACTAGTAGGCCAAATGCAGTTTAATATCTGATAGTATAGGGCGAAAGCCAGAATGTGGAAGCTCAGCTTTGTTCAGTTGAGGACAACACCAGGGAGGGGCAGACACCTTTAGTAGGCCGGAAAAGCCTATTGCATTTTTTAAAATGGTAATTTGGAGCAGAAGGTTGAAGCTCAGCTTTATTTACTTGAGGGCAACACCAGGGAGGGGCAGAAGCCGTTAGTAGGCCCTAACCACCATTTTTTTTTTTTAAACCACATAATGAGAGCCGGAAGGTTGAAGCTCAGCTTTATTTAGTTGAGGACAACACCAGGGAGGGGCACACAGACAGACACCTTTTGTAGGCCTGAAAAGCCTATTGCATTTTTCAAAATGGTAATTTGGAGCAGAAGGTTGAAGCTCAGCTTTATTTAGTTGAGGGCAACACCAGGGAGGGGCAGAAGCCGTTAGTAGGCCCTAACCACCATTTTTTTTTTAAAACCACATAATGAGAGCCGGAAGGTTGAAGCTCAGCTTTATTTAGTTGAGGACAACACCAGGGAGGGGCAGAAGCCGTTAGTAGGCCCTAACCACCATTTTTTTTTTTTAAACCACATAATGAGAGCCGGAAGGTTGAAGCTCAGCTTTATTTAGTTGAGGACAACACCAGGGAGGGGCACACAGACAGACACCTTTAGTAGGCCTGAAAAGCCTATTGCATTTTTCAAAATGGTAATTTGGAGCAGAAGGTTGAAGCTCAGCTTTATTTAGTTGAGGGCAACACCAGGGAGGGGCAGAAGCCGTTAGTAGGCCCTAACCACCATTTTTTTTTTAAAACCACATAATGAGAGCCGGAAGGTTGAAGCTCAGCTTTATTTAGTTGAGGACAACACCAGGGAGGGGCAGAAGCCGTTAGTAGGCCCTAACCACCATTTTTTTTTTTAAAACCACATAATGAGAGCCGGAAGGTTGAAGCTCAGCTTTATTTAGTTGAGGACAACACCAGGGAGGGGCAGAAGCCGTTAGTAGGCCCTAACCACCATTTTTTTTTTTAAAACCACATAATGAGAGCCGGAAGGTTGAAGCTCAGCTTTATTTAGTTGAGGACAACACCAGGGAGGGGCACACAGACAGACACCTTTTGTAGGCCTGAAAAGCCTATTGCATTTTTCAAAATGGTAATTTGGAGCAGAAGGTTGAAGCTCAGCTTTATTTAGTTGAGGGCAACACCAGGGAGGGGCAGAAGCCGTTAGTAGGCCCTAACCACCATTTTTTTTTTAAAACCACATAATGAGAGCCGGAAGGTTGAAGCTCAGCTTTATTTAGTTGAGGACAACACCAGGGAGGGGCAGAAGCCGTTAGTAGGCCCTAACCACCATTTTTTTTTTTAAAACCACATAATGAGAGCCGGAAGGTTGAAGCTCAGCTTTATTTAGTTGAGGACAACACCAGGGAGGGGCAGAAGCCGTTAGTAGGCCCTAACCACCATTTTTTTTTTTAAAACCACATAATGAGAGCCGGAAGGTTGAAGCTCAGCTTTATTTAGTTGAGGACAACACCAGGGAGGGGCAGAAGCCGTTAGTAGGCCCTAACCACCATTTTTTTTTTTAAAACCACATAATGAGAGCCGGAAGGTTGAAGCTCAGCTTTATTTAGTTGAGGACAACACCAGGGAGGGGCAGAAGCCGTTAGTAGGCCCTAACCACCATTTTTTTTTTTAAAACCACATAATGAGAGCCGGAAGGTTGAAGCTCAGCTTTATTTAGTTGAGGACAACACCAGGGAGGGGCAGAAGCCGTTAGTAGGCCCTAACCACCATTTTTTTTTTTAAAACCACATAATGAGAGCCGGAAGGTTGAAGCTCAGCTTTATTTAGTTGAGGACAACACCAGGGAGGGGCACACAGACAGACACCTTTTGTAGGCCTGAAAAGCCTATTGCATTTTTCAAAATGGTAATTTGGAGCAGAAGGTTGAAGCTCAGCTTTATTTAGTTGAGGGCAACACCAGGGAGGGGCAGAAGCCGTTAGTAGGCCCTAACCACCATTTTTTTTTTAAAACCACATAATGAGAGCCGGAAGGTTGAAGCTCAGCTTTATTTAGTTGAGGACAACACCAGGGAGGGGCAGAAGCCGTTAGTAGGCCCTAACCACCATTTTTTTTTTTAAAACCACATAATGAGAGCCGGAAGGTTGAAGCTCAGCTTTATTTAGTTGAGGACAACACCAGGGAGGGGCAGAAGCCGTTAGTAGGCCCTAACCACCATTTTTTTTTTTAAAACCACATAATGAGAGCCGGAAGGTTGAAGCTCAGCTTTATTTAGTTGAGGACAACACCAGGGAGGGGCACACAGACAGACACCTTTTGTAGGCCTGAAAAGCCTATTGCATTTTTCAAAATGGTAATTTGGAGCAGAAGGTTGAAGCTCAGCTTTATTTAGTTGAGGGCAACACCAGGGAGGGGCAGAAGCCGTTAGTAGGCCCTAACCACCATTTTTTTTTTAAAACCACATAATGAGAGCCGGAAGGTTGAAGCTCAGCTTTATTTAGTTGAGGACAACACCAGGGAGGGGCAGAAGCCGTTAGTAGGCCCTAACCACCATTTTTTTTTTTAAAACCACATAATGAGAGCCGGAAGGTTGAAGCTCAGCTTTATTTAGTTGAGGACAACACCAGGGAGGGGCAGAAGCCGTTAGTAGGCCCTAACCACCATTTTTTTTTTTAAAACCACATAATGAGAGCCGGAAGGTTGAAGCTCAGCTTTATTTAGTTGAGGACAACACCAGGGAGGGGCAGAAGCCGTTAGTAGGCCCTAACCACCATTTTTTTTTTTAAAACCACATAATGAGAGCCGGAAGGTTGAAGCTCAGCTTTATTTAGTTGAGGACAACACCAGGGAGGGGCAGAAGCCGTTAGTAGGCCCTAACCACCATTTTTTTTTTTAAAACCACATAATGAGAGCCGGAAGGTTGAAGCTCAGCTTTATTTAGTTGAGGACAACACCAGGGAGGGGCAGAAGCCGTTAGTAGGCCCTAACCACCATTTTTTTTTTTAAAACCACATAATGAGAGCCGGAAGGTTGAAGCTCAGCTTTATTTAGTTGAGGACAACACCAGGGAGGGGCACACAGACAGACACCTTTTGTAGGCCTGAAAAGCCTATTGCATTTTTCAAAATGGTAATTTGGAGCAGAAGGTTGAAGCTCAGCTTTATTTAGTTGAGGGCAACACCAGGGAGGGGCAGAAGCCGTTAGTAGGCCCTAACCACCATTTTTTTTTTAAAACCACATAATGAGAGCCGGAAGGTTGAAGCTCAGCTTTATTTAGTTGAGGACAACACCAGGGAGGGGCAGAAGCCGTTAGTAGGCCCTAACCACCATTTTTTTTTTTAAAACCACATAATGAGAGCCGGAAGGTTGAAGCTCAGCTTTATTTAGTTGAGGACAACACCAGGGAGGGGCAGAAGCCGTTAGTAGGCCCTAACCACCATTTTTTTTTTTAAAACCACATAATGAGAGCCGGAAGGTTGAAGCTCAGCTTTATTTAGTTGAGGACAACACCAGGGAGGGGCACACAGACAGACACCTTTAGTAGGCCTGAAAAGCCTATTGCATTTTTTAAAATGGTAATTTGGAGCAGAAGGTTGAAGCTCAGCTTTATTTAGTTGAGGGCAACACCAGGGAGGGGCAGAAGCCGTTAGTAGGCCCTAACCACCATTTTTTTTTTTTAAACCACATAATGAGAGCCGGAAGGTTGAAGCTCAGCTTTATTTAGTTGAGGGCAACACCAGGGAGGGGCAGAAGCCGTTAGTAGGCCCTAACCACCATTTTTTTTTTTTAAACCACATAATGAGAGCCGGAAGGTTGAAGCTCAGCTTTATTTAGTTGAGGGCAACACCAGGGAGGGGCAGAAGCCGTTAGTAGGCCCTAACCAAAGTTGAAGGCCAAATGCAGTTTAATTTCTGATACTATAGGCCGAAAGCCAGAAGGTGGAAGTTCCGATTTAGACAGTGGAGGACAATTTGAATTAGGGACTGCAGACAGACTTAGTAGGCTGTCCCCTGTGGACCATGCATCCACCACATTAACCCATTGCGCCGTAATGGACACGTAATCTTCCGTGGCCATGCCTACAGGTCCATGCGTCTGTTGTCAGGTGCACCTTTGTACTCACAGATTGCCAGAGTGCATGGACAATGCGGTCTTCTACATGCTGGTGGAGGGTTGGGATGGCTTTTCTCGCAAAAGAAGTGTCGACTGGTTAGCTTGTAGCGTGGTACAGCGTAGTCCATCATGGCCTTATTAATAGTAAATAAAATATATAACTAGGCTCTATGAACTTTTAAATAGGTTCCAGGGGTACACGGGCAGCATTGGTGTGGTCAGTGGAGGAGTATTGCAAGTAGGGGCTGCAGACAGGCTATCAAAGGCCTAAAATAACAAACAGTAGGCAGTCATGGCAGTTTTACATCGGTTACATGGATACACAGGCAGGCACTCCAGGCAGCATTGTGGTCAGTGGAGGAGTATTGCAAGTAGGGGCCGCAGACAGGCTATCAAAGGCCTAAAATAACAAACAATAGGCTCATGGCAGTTTTACAGCGGTTACATGGATACACGGGCAGGCAGCTTGGTGGTCAGTGGAGGAGTATTTAAAGTAGGGACCGCAGACAGGCTTCAAAGGCCTAACATAAGAAAATGGGCTGGCTGTAGGCACTTTATAATTGGTTCCAGGGGTACACGGGCAGCAGTGGTCTGGTCAGTGGAGGAGTATTTAAAGTAGGGACCGCAGACAGGCTATCAAAGGCCTAACATAACAAACAATAGGCTCATGGCAGTTTCACAGCGGTTACATGGATACACGGGCAGGCAGCTTGGTGGTCAGTGGAGGAGTATTGCAAGTAGGGGCTGCAGACAGGCTATCAAAGGCCTAAAATAACAAACAGTAGGCAGTCATGGCAGTTTTACATCGGTTACATGGATACACAGGCAGGCACTCCAGGCAGCATTGTGGTCAGTGGAGGAGTATTGCAAGTAGGGGCCGCAGACAGGCTATCAAAGGCCTAAAATAACAAACAATAGGCTCATGGCAGTTTTACAGCGGTTACATGGATACACGGGCAGGCAGCTTGGTGGTCAGTGGAGGAGTATTTAAAGTAGGGACCGCAGACAGGCTTCAAAGGCCTAACATAAGAAAATGGGCTGGCTGTAGGCACTTTATAATTGGTTCCAGGGGTACACGGGCAGCAGTGGTCTGGTCAGTGGAGGAGTATTTAAAGTAGGGACCGCAGACAGGCTATCAAAGGCCTAACATAACAAACAATAGGCTCATGGCAGTTTCACAGCGGTTACATGGATACACGGGCAGGCAGCTTGGTGGTCAGTGGAGGAGTATTGCAAGTAGGGGCTGCAGACAGGCTATCAAAGGCCTAAAATAACAAACAGTAGGCAGTCATGGCAGTTTTACATCGGTTACATGGATACACAGGCAGGCACTCCAGGCAGCATTGTGGTCAGTGGAGGAGTATTGCAAGTAGGGGCCGCAGACAGGCTATCAAAGGCCTAAAATAACAAACAATAGGCTCATGGCAGTTTTACAGCGGTTACATGGATACACGGGCAGGCAGCTTGGTGGTCAGTGGAGGAGTATTTAAAGTAGGGACCGCAGACAGGCTTCAAAGGCCTAACATAAGAAAATGGGCTGGCTGTAGGCACTTTATAATTGGTTCCAGGGGTACACGGGCAGCAGTGGTCTGGTCAGTGGAGGAGTATTTAAAGTAGGGACCGCAGACAGGCTATCAAAGGCCTAACATAACAAACAATAGGCTCATGGCAGTTTCACAGCGGTTACATGGATACACGGGCAGGCAGCTTGGTGGTCAGTGGAGGAGTATTGCAAGTAGGGGCTGCAGACAGGCTATCAAAGGCCTAAAATAACAAACAGTAGGCAGTCATGGCAGTTTTACATCGGTTACATGGATACACAGGCAGGCACTCCAGGCAGCATTGTGGTCAGTGGAGGAGTATTGCAAGTAGGGGCCGCAGACAGGCTATCAAAGGCCTAAAATAACAAACAATAGGCTCATGGCAGTTTTACAGCGGTTACATGGATACACGGGCAGGCAGCTTGGTGGTCAGTGGAGGAGTATTTAAAGTAGGGACCGCAGACAGGCTTCAAAGGCCTAACATAAGAAAATGGGCTGGCTGTAGGCACTTTATAATTGGTTCCAGGGGTACACGGGCAGCAGTGGTCTGGTCAGTGGAGGAGTATTTAAAGTAGGGACCGCAGACAGGCTATCAAAGGCCTAACATAACAAACAATAGGCTCATGGCAGTTTCACAGCGGTTACATGGATACACGGGCAGGCAGCTTGGTGGTCAGTGGAGGAGTATTTAAAGTAGGGACCGCAGACAGGCTATCAAAGGCCTAACATAACAAACAATAGGCTTATGGCAGTTTTACAGCGGTTACATGGATACACGGGCAGGCAGCTTGGTGGTGAGTGGAGGAGTATTTAAAGTAGGGACCGCAGACAGGCTATCAAAGGCCTAACATAACAAACAATAGGCTCATGGCAGTTTTACAGCGGTTACATGGATACACGGGCAGGCAGCTTGGTGGTGGTGAGTGGAGGAGTATTTAAAGTAGGGACCGCAGACAGGCTATCAAAGGCCTAAAATAACAAACAATAGGCTCATGGCAGTTTCACAGCGGTTACATGGATACACGGGCAGGCAGCTTGGTGGTCAGTGGAGGAGTATTGCAAGTAGGGGCCGCAGACAGGCTATCAAAGGCCTAAAATAACAAACAATAGGCTCATGGCAGTTTTACAGCGGTTACATGGATACACAGGCAGCTTGGTGGTGAGTGGAGGAGTAGTGCAAGGAGTGTCTGTCCCAGTACTCCCAAAATATAAATAGATGTTAATGTCTCGCAAAACAACCAAAACAAAAAAAAAAGGTGGCATACTTAGGTACAGGGGTGGGCTCATCTACTGAGTTTCTGACATAGTAATTTGGCAGTAACTATTTAATGGTGCCAATATAGGACACAGACACAGACTACTTTAAGTTGCATCATAGATGTCTACAAATTTGTATTGTCAGTGCCAGACATTGAATGATGTCAGCGAATAGACTAAAGATTGGTGGAGCTGTGCGACATAATTTTGCACGTGGTAGAGCACATTTTGAGCTGGGGTAGGGGGGAACTCTCTTGAGGCCGGCGGGACCGCCCCAGGGCCCCTCATGTTACAACGGTGTGTCTGACGTTGGGTGCGCACCACCACCGCCAGAGACACTACATTGTACTATGAGGGACCCAGTAGCAATGCCGTCAACCAAAAGCGAGCACACCCACCTCTTCAGACAAACAGCAGTCTCACGGGTGCTTGCGCCAAGTCGCGATACCACGGCCCCGTGTGGGGAGTTTTGCCATTTAGGGAGGTGTAAACATGTCGTATGCTGTACAATCAGCTGCAGCAAATTAGACATTAGAAAAGTAATTCACAGGCAAGAGCTTTTCATAGGAAAGCTAGGTGTCGGCCGGGCAAGGTGGGGCAAAAGATTTCGAAATCCAGTTGTGGTTCATTTTAATGAATGTTAGATCGTCAACATTTTGGGTAGCCAGACGAGTCCTTTTTTCGGTTAATATTGAACCTGCAGCACTGAATACTCTTTCTGATAGGACACTTGCTGCCGGGCAAGCAAGCTCCTGCAATGCATATTCTGCCAATTCTGGCCAGGTGTCTAATTTGGAGGCCCAGTAATCAAATGGGAATGACGGTTGAGGGAGAACATCGATAAGGGATGAAAAATAGTTAGTAACCATACTGGACAAATGTTGTCTCCTGTCACTTTCAATTGATGCAGCAGTACCTGTCCTGTCTGCGGTCATAGCAAAATCACTCCACAACCTGGTCAGAAAACCCCTCTGTCCAATGCCACTTCTGATGTGTGCACCCCTAACACTCCTAGTCTGCTGCCCCCTGGAGCTCGTGTGAGAACGATCACGTGCGCTGTGTGCTGGGAATGCCTGAAGCAAACGGTCAACAAGAGTTGATTGTTTGGTTGCTAATATTAGTTCCAAGTTCTCATGTGGCATAATATTTTGCAATTTGCCTTTATAGCGTGGATCAAGGAGGCAGGCCAACCAGTAATCGTCATCGTTCATCATTTTCGTAATGCGTGTGTCCCTTTTTAGGATACGTAAGGCATAATCCGCCATGTGGGCCAAAGTTCCAGTTGTCAAATCTCCGGTTGTGATTGGTTGAGGGGCAGTTGCAGGCAAATCTACGTCACTTGTGTCCCTCAAAAAACCAGAACCCGGCCGTGACACGCAACCAAATTCCTGTGCCCCCGGGAAAGGTTCGGCATTAAAAATATACTCATCCCCATCATCCTCCTCGTCCTCCACCTCCTCTTCGCCCGCTACCTCGTCCTGTACACTGCCCTGACCAGACAATGGCTGACTGTCATCAAGGCTTTCCTCTTCCTCTGGTGCAGACGCCTGCTCCTTTATGTGCGTCAAACTTTGCATCAGCAGACGCATTAGGGGGATGCTCATGCTTATTACGGCGTTGTCTGCACTAACCAGCCGTGTGCATTCCTCAAAGCACTGAAGGACTTGACACATGTCTTGTATCTTAGACCACTGCACACCTGACAACTCCATGTCTGCCATCCTACTGCCTGCCCGTGTATCCTCCCACAAATAAATAACAGCACGCCTCTGTTCGCACAGTCTCTGAAGCATGTGCAGTGTTGAGTTCCACCTTGTTGCAACGTCTATGATTAGGCGATGCTGGGGAAGGTTCAAAGACCGCTGATAGGTCTGCATACGGCTGGCGTGTACAGGCGAACGTCGGATATGTGAGCAAAGTGCACGCACTTTGAGGAGCAGGTCGGAGAACCCAGGATAAGTTTTCAATAAGCACTGCACCACCAGGTTTAAGGTGTGAGCCAGGCAAGGAATGTGTTTCAGTTGGGAAAGGGAGATGGCAGCCATGAAATTCCTTCCGTTATCACTCACTACCTTGCCTGCCTCAAGATCTACTGTGCCCAGCCACGACTGCGTTTCTTGTTGCAAGAACTCGGACAGAACTTCCGCGGTGTGTCTATTGTCGCCCAAGCACTTCATAGCCAATACAGCCTGCTGACGCTTGGCAGTAGCTGGCCCATAATGGGACAACTGGTGTGCAACAGTGTCATCTGCCGATGGAGTGGTTGGCAGACTGCGTTCTGTGGAAGAGCTGTAGCTTCTGCAGGAGGACGAGGAGGAGGAGGAGGAGGGGGTGCGAACGCCTACAGCCAACTGTTTCCTAGACCGTGGGCTAGGCACAACTGTCCCTAAATTGATGTCGCCTGTGGACCCTGCATCCACCACATTCACCCAGTGTGCCGTGATGGACACATAACGTCCCTGGCCATGCCTACTGGTCCATGCATCTGTAGTCAGGTGCACCTTTGTACTCACAGATTGCCTGAGTGCATGGACGATGCGCTGTTTAACATGCTGGTGCAGGGCTGGGATGGCTTTTCTGGAAAAAAAGTGTCGACTGGGTAGCTCGTATCGTGGTTCAGCGTACTCCATCAGGGCTTTGAAAGCTTCGCTTTCAACTAACCGGTAGGGCATCATCTCTAACGAGATTAGTCTAGCTATGTGGGCGTTAAAACCCTGTGTACGCGGATGCGAGGATAAGTACTTCCTTTTTCTAACCAGAGTCTCATGTAGGGTGAGCTGGACTGGAGAGCTGGAGATCGTGGAACTTTCGGGTGTGCCGGTGTACATGGCAGACTGAGAGACGGTTGGAGACGGTATTGTTTCCGCCGGTGCCCTAGATGCAATATTTCCTCCTACAAAACTGGTGATTCCCTGACCCTGACTGCTTTTGGCTGGCAAAGAAACCTGCACAGATACTGCCTGTGGTGCGGAAAATGGTGGCCTTACAGTGACGGAAGGGATGTTGCGTTGCTGACTAGCTTCATTGGCCGAGGGTGCTACAACCTTGAGGGACGTTTGGTAGTTAGTCCAGGCTTGAAAATGCATGGTGGTTAAGTGTCTATGCATGCAACTAGTATTTAGACTTTTCAGATTCTGACCTCTGCTTAAGCTAGTTGAACATTTTTGACAGATGACTTTGCGCTGATCAGTTGGATGTTGTTTAAAAAAATGCCAGACTGCACTCTTCCTAGACTCGGATCCCTTTTCAGGGATTGCAGACTGAGCTTTAACCGGATGGCAACGCTGTGCTCCAACAGGTTTTGGCTTTGACACGCGTTTTGGGCCAGATACGGGCCCGGCAGATGTAACCTGTTGCGATGTTGATGCCTGCTGCGGCCCCTCCTCCACCTCCGCTTCTGAACTACTGCCGCCTGCACCCTGTTCCCCCAATGGCTGCCAATCGGGGTCAATAACTGGGTCATCTATTACCTCCTCTTCGAGCTCGTGTGCAACTTCGTCTGTGTCACTGTGTCGGTCGGTGGTATAGCGTTCGTGGCGGGGCAACATAGTCTCATCAGGGTCTGATTGTGGATCTGTACCCTGAGAGGGCAATGTGGTGGTCTGAGTCAAAGGAGCAGCATAGTACTCTGGCTGTGGCTGTGCATCAGTGCACTCCATGTCAGAATATACTTGTAATGGGCATGGCCTGTTAAATGTTTCACTTTCTAAGCCAGGGACGGTATGTGTAAAGAGCTCCATGGAGTGACCCGTTGTGTCGCCTGCTGCATCCTTCTCTCTTGTTGTAGTTTTTGCTGAGGAGGACAAGGAAGCGACTTGTCCCTGACCGTGAACATCCACAAGCGACGCGCTGCTTTTACATTTACCAGTTTCGGAAGAGGAGGCAAAAGAGCTAGAGGCTGAGTCTGCAATGTAAGCCAAAACTTGCTGTTGCTGCTCCGCCTTTAAAAGCGGTTTTCCTACTCCCAGAAAAGAGAGCGTTCGAGGCCTTGTGTAGCCTGACGACGAAACTGGCTCCACAGCTCCAGACTTAGGTGGAATATTTTTATCCCCACGACCACCTGATGCTCCTCTACCACTACCATCATTACCAGCTGACAATGAACGCCCACGACGACCTCTTGCACCAGACTTCCTCATTGTTTTAAAATCTTAACCAAAGTAACTTTATTTGTTGCTGTCAAACAACTTACACGGTGAGCTATAACTTCAGTATGATTTCAATATCCCTTAACAGGTTGGTGAGACCACAAGGAAAATCAGGCACAATGTTACACACTCTGTTTTCTGTGGCACAAAATCACAGAGATGACACACACGCAGGACTGTCACTCAAGCACTAATGTCAATATTAATCTCCCACCTAATTTATTTTTTTTTTTTTCTCAGGGAGACTTTAGAAACCAAATAATATTAAAAAAAAAAAAAAAAAAGGCTTTCTATGGCCCACAATTAGAGAGAGAGAGGTGGCACACCCAGGAGTCAAGACTGGCACACAAGCTGAGAGGGCAATATTACTCTCCCACTGTTTTTTTATGTATTTTTTGTTTTTTCAGGGAGACTTTAGAAACCCAATAATATTTTAAAAAAAAAATAAATAGGCTTTCTATGGCCCACTGAATGAGAGGGAGAGAGGTGGCACACCCAGGAGTCAAGACTGGCACACAAGCTGAAAGGGCAATATTACTCTCCCACTGTTTTTTTAGGTTTTTTTTTTTTTTTTCAGGGAGACTTTAGAAACCCAATAATATTTTAAAAAAAAAATAAATAGGCTTTCTATGGCCCACTGAATGAGAGGGAGAGAGGTGGCACACCCAGGAGTCAAGACTGGCACACAAGCTGAAAGGGCAATATTACTCTCCCACTGTTTTTTTAGGTTTTTTTTTTTTTTTCAGGGAGACTTTAGAAACCCAATAATATTTAAAAAAAAAAATAAATAGGCTTTCTATGGCCCACTGAATGAAAGGGAGAGAGGTGGCACACCCAGGAGTCAAGACTGGCACACAAGCTGAAAGGGCAATATTACTCTCCCACTGTTTTTTTATGTATTTTTTGTTTTTTCAGGGAGACTTTAGAAACCCAATAATATTTTTAAAAAAAAATAAATAGGCTTTCTATGGCCCGCTGAATGAGAGGGAGAGAGGTGGCACACCCAGGAGTCAAGACTGGCACACAAGCTGAAAGGGCAATATTATTCTCCCACTGTTTTTTTAGGTTTTTTTTTTTTTTTCAGGGAGAATTAGAAACCAAATAATATTAAAAAAAAAAAATAAATAGGCTTTCTATGGCCCACTGAATGAGAGGGAGAGAGGTGGCACACCCAGGAGTCAAGACTGGCACACAAGCTGAAAGGGCAATATTACTCTCCCACTGTTTTTTTAGGTTTTTTTTTTTTTTTCAGGGAGACTTTAGAAACCAAATAATATTAAAAAAAAAAAAAAAAAAAAAAAAAATAGGCTTGCTATAGCCCACTGAATGAGAGATAGCACACACAGCAGTGGCACACAAGCCCTGACTGAGGCCAATATTTTTCTCCCACTGATTGATGTAGTGTTTTTGTGTTGAGGTAGAATTTAGAACACAAATCACGGAAAAAATAAATAGGCTTTCTATGGCCCACTGAATGAAAGGGAGAGAGGTGGCACACCCAGGAGTCAAGACTGGCACACAAGCTGAAAGGGCAATATTACTCTCCCACTGTTTTTTTATGTATTTTTTGTTTTTTCAGGGAGACTTTAGAAACCCAATAATATTTAAAAAAAAAAATAAATAGGCTTTCTATGGCCCACTGAATGAGAGGGAGAGAGGTGGCACACCCAGGAGTCAAGACTGGCACACAAGCTGAAAGGGCAATATTACTCTCCCACTGTTTTTTTAGGTTTTTTTTTTTTTTTTCAGGGAGACTTTAGAAACCCAATAATATTTTAAAAAAAAAATAAATAGGCTTTCTATGGCCCACTGAATGAGAGGGAGAGAGGTGGCACACCCAGGAGTCAAGACTGGCACACAAGCTGAAAGGGCAATATTACTCTCCCACTGTTTTTTTAGGTTTTTTTTTTTTTTTCAGGGAGACTTTAGAAACCCAATAATATTTAAAAAAAAAAATAAATAGGCTTTCTATGGCCCACTGAATGAAAGGGAGAGAGGTGGCACACCCAGGAGTCAAGACTGGCACACAAGCTGAAAGGGCAATATTACTCTCCCACTGTTTTTTTATGTATTTTTTGTTTTTTCAGGGAGACTTTAGAAACCCAATAATATTTTTAAAAAAAAATAAATAGGCTTTCTATGGCCCGCTGAATGAGAGGGAGAGAGGTGGCACACCCAGGAGTCAAGACTGGCACACAAGCTGAAAGGGCAATATTATTCTCCCACTGTTTTTTTAGGTTTTTTTTTTTTTTTCAGGGAGAATTAGAAACCAAATAATATTAAAAAAAAAAAATAAATAGGCTTTCTATGGCCCACTGAATGAGAGGGAGAGAGGTGGCACACCCAGGAGTCAAGACTGGCACACAAGCTGAAAGGGCAATATTACTCTCCCACTGTTTTTTTAGGTTTTTTTTTTTTTTTCAGGGAGACTTTAGAAACCAAATAATATTAAAAAAAAAAAAAAAAAAAAAAAAAATAGGCTTGCTATAGCCCACTGAATGAGAGATAGCACACACAGCAGTGGCACACAAGCCCTGACTGAGGCCAATATTTTTCTCCCACTGATTGATGTAGTGTTTTTGTGTTGAGGTAGAATTTAGAACACAAATCACGGAAAAAATAAATAGGCTTTCTATGGCCCACTGAATGAAAGGGAGAGAGGTGGCACACCCAGGAGTCAAGACTGGCACACAAGCTGAAAGGGCAATATTACTCTCCCACTGTTTTTTTATGTATTTTTTGTTTTTTCAGGGAGACTTTAGAAACCCAATAATATTTTTTAAAAAAAATAAATAGGCTTTCTATGGCCCACTGAATGAGAGGGAGAGAGGTGGCACACCCAGGAGTCAAGACTGGCACACAAGCTGAAAGGGCAATATTACTCTCCCACTGTTTTTTTAGGTTTTTTTTTTTTTTCAGGGAGACTTTAGAAACCAAATAATATTAAAAAAAAAAAAAAAAAATAGGCTTGCTATAGCCCACTGAATGAGAGATAGCACACACAGCAGTGGCACACAAGCCCTGACTGAGGCCAATATTTTTCTCCCACTGATTGATGTAGTGTTTTTGTGTTGAGGTAGATTTTAGAACACAAATCACGGAAAAAATAAATAGGCTTTCTATGGCCCACTCAGTGAGAGATGGCACACACAGGGATGGCACTGTAGCAGAAATGCCAATCTTAATCTCCCACAAAAAAAAAAAAAAAAAAAAAAAAAAACTGTCCTACAATTACTATCTCCCTGCAGTAATGTAAGCCAGGTATGGCAGGCAGCAATAGGAGTGGACTGATGCACAAATTAAATAAAAAGTGTGGACAAACAAAAAAGATAGCTGTGCAGAAAGGAAGGAACAAGAGGATATGTGCTTTGAAAAAAGCAGTTGGTTTCCACAGTGGCGTACACACAGCAATACAGCTATCACGGAGCCTTCTAGGGCAGCCCAATGAGCTACAGCGCTGAGGGGAAAAAAAAAAAAAAATAGCTTCCACAGTCCCTGCACACCGAAGGTGGTGTTGGACAGTGGAAATCGCTGCAGCACAAGCGGTTTGGTGGTTAGTGGACCCTGCCTAACGCTCTCCCTGCTTCTGACGAAGCGGCAGCAACCTCTCCCTAAGCTCAGATCAGCAGCAGTAAGATGGCGGTCGGCGGGAACGCCCCTTTATAGCCCCTGTGACGCCGCAGACAGCAAGCCAATCACTGCAATGCCCTTCTCTAAGATGGTGGGGACCAGGATCTATGTCATCACGCTGCCCACACTCTGCGTTCACCTTCATTGGCTGAGAAATGGCGCTTTTCGCGTCATTGAAACGCGACTTTGGCGCGAAAGTCGCGTACCGCATGGCCGACAAGCACAGGGGTCGGATCGGGTTTCATGAGACGCCGACTTAGCCAAAAGTCGGCGACTTTTGAAAATGATCGACCCGTTTCGCTCAACCCTAGTGATAAAGAATCCATTAATTTCCATTATCCATCTGCAACATTAGGTAGTGAAATCACAATAATATACTAGCAGGCTAACGTATTACTATTACTAATGTAAGTGAAAGGTCAATGTGCAAAAACTGGAATGAGCTACAGTATATGATTTTTATTCCCTTGTTTTCGGTTGTACTATGCTTATTATAACACAACAGTTAAAATAAGAGAAAACAGATGGAAGACACAGCGCTGTGTCAACTTTCTGGCTGTCCATAAGGAAAAAACAATTTTTTTTGGCTAAAACAAGCAGTACTGTTTTATGTTAAATATCTATCAGAATCCAAAACACGAAATACGTATCATGATTCTGCAATAACAGCATAATAGAGTAGAAAAATATATATACATATGAGTGTATACAAGAGAAAGCTTTGTCATACTCAAGTCTTCTTAACTCCTTGGTGTCAGAGCCAATTTTAACCATAGTGACCAAGCCTCATTTTTCACATTTGACCAGTGCCACTTTATGTGGTAATAACTCTGGAATACTTCAACATAGTGATTCTGAGATTTTTCGTGACACATTTTACTTTATGTTAGCAGTAAATTTAATGCAATAAGGTTTTAGTATGTTTGTGAAAATATCTGAAATATGATGAAAATTTTGAAAAATTATCAATTTTTAAACTTTGAATATCACACAAAATAGCTAATAAATAATATTTCCCATATGTCTACTTTATGTCAGCATCATTCTTCAAACATCCTTTTATCGCCTTACAACGTTAAGAGGGTTAAAATTTTGAAGCTGTTTTTTGTTTTTGTTTTTTCAAGAAAATGTACAAATCCAATTTTTTACAGACCTACTCAGTTTTGAAGGGTCATTGAGGGGCCTATATATCGGAAAACCCCAGAAGAGATACCAATTTAAAAACTGCACCCATCAATTTATTCTAAATTGCTGTTAGGAATTTTGTCAACACTTCAGGTGCTTCACAGGAATTGAGGTAAAGTGGATTTTTTTTTTATTCAGTTTTTTGTGTGTCAGTTTGTTGAGAAATACACATTTTTGGTGTGTTTTTTATTACCTTTTATTCGCCATGCAGAATACATAACGTGTTTTATTATTTGAGTCTTTCCAGAAGCGTTGATACTAGTGATGAGCGAATATACTCGTTACTCGAGATTTCTCGAGCACGCTCGGATGTCCTCCGAGTATTTTTTAGTGCTGAGATTTAGTTTTCAGCGCCGCAACTGAATGACTTACATCTGTTAGCCAGCATAAGTACATGTGGGGATTCCCTAGCAACCAGGCAACCCCCACATGTACTTACGCTGGTTAAGAGATGTGAATTATTCAGCTGCGGCGCTAAAAACTAAATCTCCGAGCACTAAAAAGTACTCGGAGGACCCCCGAGCATGCTCGAAAAATCTCAAGTAACGAGTATATTCGCTCATCACTAGTTGATACCAATTATGTGTACATTTTTTTAATGCAAACATTGCATTTTTAGTGGCAAAAAGGTTTTGTGTGCATTTTTATTTTATTTTTTACATATTTTATTCCATTTTTTTACTTTTTCACTTAGTCCCACTGTGGGACATAAATATTTTTCATTTTCAGAGTTAGACTAATGCTCTGCAGTACTCATTTTATTATTTGCGCTTCATATCTGGATTTACAGCTATTCTGACATGGATTTTCAAAAACTACACTAGCAGTTTGCAGTGTTATATCAGATGACAGATCCGATTAATGTTACTCAGTTGTTGGTAATGGTTCCTTTAGTCTTGTCTCTGTCCTTGATTTGGCAGTGGGCATTTATTTCTAATGTAGAGCAAGTTAAAATCACATTTTTGTCTTTCTTATTTATTGCATTATCATTTGTATAAAGGTATATTGTTTATCTATATGTGTGTAAGCGGTTATTTGTGTTGTGGATACAGTATCATACAAGATTGTGAGCCCTCGCGGGCAGGGTCTTCTCTCCTTCTGTACGAGTTGTGTCTTGTATTGTTTAAGATCACTGTACTTGTTTTTATTATGTATACCCCTCCTCACATGTAAAGCGCCATGGAATAAATGGCGTACTAATAATAATAATAATGCAAGATTATACATGTAATGGAAAAAGAAACTGCAGGTGTATAATATTTGCAGCATGGCAAATATGTTGCCGAAATGCCACAATTTTCAATTGTTATTTAACCTCTTAAATTTATAGAAGTGAAATTCATCATAAACCAGACATTCAAATGATATTAACATTTGCCTCACAATAGTCCTGTTCAATACTCAAATTAAATTACTACTTAATGTCCAAATAATAATGTGACATTATGTGTATATAGTAAAAGAGCTGAGTGACATCACAGGGATTCTAGAGTGAAGAGGTTAATAGCAACCATTATCATTCCATCCGTCATTTCACTTTTCACTAGCACATCTTTTTAAGGTATAAATATTCACAAGTTTGGTATTTTGAGGATTTGTCCACTTTAATGTGGTTTCTATGGCCTGATTGGGCGCAAGCCACTATGCGTCACAGGTGCATGAAGTGCTCTAGTTTTCACCTGTTCACCCTTTTTCTAGGATTTGGCCTTCACTGTAATTGCTCCAGGGTAAATCCAAGGACTAGCTTCTGGTTGGTGAAAAGACTTGAAGATTGTCAGCAAGCTAGGTCAGTGCTATAGAAGCCGGGGCAATGAGAAAGCTAGTAGCCAATTACATGATCAGGGAAACACATGGAATCAAGTCCATTGGACCAGGAAGTAAGTAAGTCAGAATAGATGTCAATGTCAAATAGTTCAGGGTCAAACCAAACGAGGTGTCCAATGTGTTAATCCGTAGGTTCAAGAGCTAGGTTGGGACATAGAGCCTCAACCAGGGTTAGTGCACCAGGCGTAATCGGGACAATACAATAACTGGAAATGGACAGGTGCCAGGTGGAGATTTAAATAAGACACTATGCATCCCGATTGGGTGCCAAACCTGTCCAGCAATTAATCTGCTGAATAACCCCAGCTATCAGTTGGTTGCCAGACCTAATTTACACGTATTAGAACATGAAACCCAATAGTTAAGTGGTATTCATGCTACCCAGGATGACAGATCACTCCCCTAGCAGGAAAGTCAGGCTGCGTAAAAGCTGGGCGGCAAGTATGAACAGGGGCAGGTGAGTATGTTGCATTTAACAACTTAGCTTGATTGCTATGGACATTGCCTTGCTAGTGAGCTAGTCTCTGTACACGATGCTTTATGTTTTTGTGCCAGCTGGACTTGTCTATTAGCATGTATTGCTGCGATAACTTGCAGGCTATGCTAATAGTTACAATATATCTTACCATGTCAATACCATCCAGTAATAAATTCTGCTTTCCTGATTACAGGCCTTGCTTCCTGTACAGCTGCTGCTTTATCTATTACCATTTTATAGCTGTTCACCGATATCTGTAAGCAATTCATACTATTATTATTATGTCATAGTCTTCTTGGATTATAGACACTGAAGAATAAAAAATTAAGGGAGGTTACAATGACAAATAGATGTTTCCCATTAATTTTTTTGGGCCACCTTGACATCACCCACTGTCAAGGAGATACAGGAAGAAGACATTGCAATGATTTATTTATTGAGGAGTTGTCAAGGATATATTTTTTTCTACAATAGGCCTAAAAATTAACAAGCATGTAGTTACTAACAGGCAACTATCGGCTTGTTCTCCCTGGTCACTGACTTCTCCTACCAGTGATTCAGCGTGTCCACATCAACAGAGCCGCTCTTCCTCTATTGAGCTGGTCTGTCATCGGGGAGTAACTGCGGATGTCATGCTGATTGACACCTGGCTCCCTGCTGTTAGGTAGCTGGGAGTTGGCTTTCAATCAGCAAGACGTCGGCAGTCATAACTTTTCAACGGAGCAGAGCAGAAGAAAAGCCACTACTCTGTCAACGTGACATCAGCGGAAGCAGGAGTGGTCATTGACCACGCTGTGCTAGCAGAGATTGGTGCTGGGCAGAACAGGCAGGTAGTTAGCAATTATTAGGTGCGTAGTAACCAAAATTAAATAATAATGGACAACCCTTTTAATTTTGTGGAGGGACTAGATGGTGACTAGTTCTCTGGAGTAGGGGAGGAGAGGATTGCTTATTTTTATAGTCACATCAGGCCTCTGCTGATATGGTTTATTTTCGCTAATGCTTTTTATACATAATTAAATCCTACAATCAATGTGTTTTTTATGACCTTTATTCCAACAGTAACCAGTGGTTACTGTTGGAATAAAGGTCATAAAAAACACATTGATTGTAGGATTTAATTATGTATAAAAAGCATTAGCTTTACTAACCACATACCTAGCAAGCTAATTCAGCATCTTGTTAGTATTGATTATGTAATACTTCTAACCAAGGTGTGAATAAAGATAAAAGCCTTTGCAAGGGCAAGTGTGGAAAGCCAACCCATTGTTCAAACCTTCCATCTATCAAATGTGAAATCCTTTGTAGGGAAATGGCAGGGTATCAAAGAGATTCCAGACTTTTGCCATATGAAAAGTTAGTTTTGTGAAAAGAAAGATTTAAAGTTAACTTGGCACTTGACATATTAATTTCATGGACTGTACATTATGCAGAAAAAACAAGTCAATGCAATGAAAATGATGAAGGTGGGGTTGGTATGCTTTAAATGGGATTTTCCAAAACAGAATAGAATATAATGGCCTATATGTGGGTGGTAGCATTCTGAATTGATGCCAGCAAAAATGAGCAAACACAAGTGGCTGTGGTACTCACTTTACCTTATACATACACATTTCCATAGGCATCTTTTATTGTATGCTGCAAGTATGACCAAGTATGCTAACTTATTACACAGTCTTGAGGACCTTTGTCAAATCCATAGTTTATCATTATCACCACTACTCCACCTTTCCATTGTACAGCGCTAATCATGTGCGATTGAAGCATTTAATAGGTTCTCGCACTTTTCTGAAAGCCACCCATTATGAAGATGTTCATCATGGGGCAGCAAGTGGCTCAATGAGATCCAAATATCCAAAGGGATAGAAAACCAAAAGAAATAGCAGCACAGTCCACAAAAATGGAGACAACACTTCAAGCATAGAATTCAGCGATTCTGATTGCACCATGAAGTTTTTCCCAAGGACTGGATATTGGATAAATTGACTTGCATTGGATTATAGTACAGTGCCTGGTATAAAGCCAACTCTTCCAACTCTCCCAAGAATATATATATATATATATATATATATATATATATATATATATATATATATATATATATATACATATATATGGGTGTTTTCCCACAAGCAAAGCTTATATTAATCAATAAATCTTGAAATAAAATTAGGTTCCACAATGTCATGTGATAAAATTAAAAAATGTTCCTGTGCTGAGATAATCTTATAAATGTGTCCCTGCTGTGTACTGTGTAGTGGCTGTGTCTGACCATGCAGGAATGGGTCATATATACTACATCTCCTGGGCAGGGGAGGAAGCAAGAGTATACAGATATTACAGTATGGGGTCACAAATCAGTTTTTCTATGAGGTAAAACATTGCCCAAAAACAGGCAGGGAAATGTCTTACATCACAGAAAGAATCATTTACGATCCCATGCTGCCCTGTCTGTATGTATACACTCTTTTGCTTCCTCCCTTGCCCAGGAGCTGTGGTATGATCAGACCTGTACGGTCAGACAGAGCCATTACACAGTACACAGCAGGGACACATTTATAAGATTATTACCACACAGGAACATTTTTTTCAACACATCCAATTGTGGAACTTATTTTTAATCCAAAATCTATTGATTTGGTAAAAAAACAAAACCCTTTTACCCATCATACATACCAATGCTTACATAGCAGAATCCAGTGCCTCCCTCAAAATGTTCATGACCACCTTTAACCAACCCCTTGTGGTCTTACAACTGCTCATATCCATTTACCTATATAACTATCATGTCAGTTTGACCCATTAGTGGTGGACTTGAGGAAGACATGTGTCTGCCAGATAAATTTTAGGCCTACAATTATTTTATACAACTGGTGAATTTTGAACAATTTGAATCCAAGAAGGATGTGAATCCAAAGGATAGTACAAATAATACAAACATTTCGGTCAAACAATAACGACTTTCATCAGTGTACCGACTGCAAGTAGAAATGTTGTGCTGGGGATGTATAATGATAACGTGACCCAAAAGTACCTTGTGACTAGGGCTTGCAGGTGGTGGATTCCACATCTTAGGAGATACCCGAGCACACGCACCGATTTACTGCTATGTTCCACAGCACACCTGTGGTTGTATGATTTGTTCGCCCCACCACCTGTAAGCCCTAGTCACAAGGTACTTTTGGGTCACGATATTGTCCCGATTGTATCATTTGTACTATCCCTTGGATTCATATCCTTCCTGGATTAAAATTGTTCAAAATTCACCAGTTGTGTGCCAAGCTTCATTCAGCTAAGTATAAAGGTCTGGAACCCTACTTGTGCACCAACAAAATAACGGTTGTGCCACGCTATATATATATATGTACAATTATTTTATGTCTTGCCAGCTTTACTGAGATGGGTATCAAGCTTGGCAACTCACTTACAAAGTGTTCTGTATAGTGCAGAAAGCAACTCAAGAGCCAAGCAACTAACAAATTCTACAATGACTGCATTTTAATTGAGTTCAGTGGTACATTCTACTGGATTTTTTAACATGAAGTCATTGAAGTAAAGAATAGTCATGCTTTGCAAGAATTAGAAGAAATATGATCCTTTATGACTCTGTTTTAAGTACGCAATGTCCCAAGGAGATGATTAGCTAAAAGAGATGTTAGCATGACATGTACTGAACTCTAAACCATGCCTACTAGAGGATGGGGCCATTATTTATGGGCAGTGAGCTGGGGGATTTGCTGGCATGAACACAGCAGGATCTCTTTATTAGTCTGCAGAAAAATAGCATTTGCAGACAATTAACAGGATGATGTAGTAAAATGAAAATGCAGTGTTTTAGAAGAAAGAGGACACACTGACGCCATGAAAACTGGAAAATATGACAATATGTGGAGGGAGGTTATAATAGTAATGATCCACGATGACCTATGGAAAATTTCACTAATGTCAATGGTATTTTCTAGGCTAAAATAGTCAGGACATAAAAATTATTCCCACTAGAAAAAATATACATGTTTTAAAAAGACAAATTGATGAAGTTGTTTTGACTGGACAATCCATACTAAATAGCTACAGTAAAGTTTCCCATAAAAAAATACATACTTACTTCCCGGATGGGTGGTGTTCCTCCAATGTTAGACTTGTGTCCATCAGCAGTCTCAAGACATTATTACAAAAGGTTGGCCACAGGTTGGCTGCAATAGACACATAGCATAACAGTGTCCTATAGCCACCAGGGTTTAGAGCACCAATGGACATATTTTTTATTCCATATAGAGCACTTTAGCTGATAAGAGGTTGTGCAGTTGTGAATAACGCCTTAAGGGATATTAACTAACCCATACATTATTTAAATGTGTCCAAAGATGAGTCAGTCAGTGTTCTTCTGTCACCAATCACCCATAATGCTCCTTTTATGTTACCTAGTAGTAATGGTGACAGCTGCTTTGATTATGTCTATCTTATGGAAATGTAAAGAATGATAGTTGAAAACACTGTTGCATTGCAGCGCTGGAGTCCTGGGATCAAATATGACCAAGGACAATATCTGGAGAAACATCTCCCAAACTGAAAAATATACTGATAGGTAAATTGTCTCCCTTAGTGATATGAATATCTGAGATTTGGAAATAAGATTGTGAGCCTTACTGAGTACAAGGTATGTTGTGAATGATGACAACTTCTCTATCTACAGAGCAGCATGATATGTGGACAATCTGGGTATCTAAATCTTAACATGCATTTAGATGTAAAGTCAATCTGTGTTAAAAAAAAATTGCATATAATAGCTAAAGTCGTGCTCCCATGCAATGACCACATAATAATACCACTATATGAAGCCTAAATACTACTCTTATACAGTGACCATCTAATACTACTACCATACGTTGCCTAAATAATACTTTCATATAGTGACCACATAATAATACTGCCATACTGGGCAGCACGGTGGCTCAGTGGTTAGCACTGCAGCCTTGCGGTGCTGGAGTCCAAGGTTCAAATCCCACCAAGAACAACATCTGCAAGGAGTTTGTATGTTCTCTCCGTGTTTGCGTGGGTTTCCTCCGGGTTCTCCAGTTTCCTCCCACATTCCAAAGACATACTGATAGGGAATTTAGATTGTGAGCCCCATCGGGGACAGTGATGATAATGTGTGCAAACTGTAAAGCGCTGCAGAATATGTTAGGGCTATATAAAGATTATTATTATATGCAAAACAGGAAATAGAAATGACCGTGTTTCTGTATAAGGCCGGAGACACACTGGTGCGAGATACGGCCGAGTCTCGCTGGTTAAAAGCAAGCTGTGGCACCTGCACTCCGGAGCGGAGCGTGCAGCTCCATGTATTGCTATGCAGCTGCACGCTCCGCTCCGGAGTGCAGGTGCCACAGCTTGCTTTTAACCACCGAGACTCGGCCGTATCTCGCACCAGTGTGTCTCCGGCCTAAGGCTTTAAGTTTGGGATGAAAGACCCGCGGTCAGTCCAGGCTTAGTGGTCCACATATGGACTGTGAAATACGCCTGTCTGAACCCTGTCTAAAGTGTGTTACAGACTACTTAAAGTCTGGGGGAAGTATGATTTTTTGCTCCTCTGAAAGAGTCCCTTTCTATTTCTAATTTTTATTCCCAATTTGTTTTCACTAACTTGATAATGGCTGATGGAGTTTAAAATTTTCCATTATTTCCTGTAAGTTGCAATGATCTAAATGCAATACTGGTGTCATTGTGCTGTTATTTGCATTATTTTTCCGTTTCCTATGTCTGTGAGGAGTGGTCTTAGTAGTAACGTTCCAGCAAAAGTGGCTCTTAGTGAATACCACTGTATTTTAATACTGCTTATCATCTTCATGATATTAAACGTACTAGTAAGTCCAATGTCGGACCCCCGTATATGATGTGGACACAGCAGCAGAGCCTGTAATAACTTAACTAGCATCTGCCTCTAAAAGCAACGAGTTGAGCTGAGCATTGTTAATTGCTGTTTAACTCTTAAATGCCACTGTCAGCATAATCCAAAGCAAGTGGTCCAGGAGACATGTCATTCCACACATCCATTGTCACCCTTATGATACGCTCACGGCCTCAGTAAAAGACTGATCTATCTAAATATAAAATTGAGCTTTACTTACCTTTCTATGGTCCATTAAAGTGTCTCTGTCACTGCCTTGGTCTCTGTTGCTTGTATGCAGTGGTAACATCTGAACGCCTCATGCCATCTATATGGGCATAGCCAATGAACTTAATTGTGATTGGCTGCAACAATTTTGACATGACATCAGAGACCGGGGCAGTGATGGAAACACCGTACTGGACCCTGGAGGGTATATGCAGCATAGGTTTCTTTTTTACAACAAACATACAGTATACAAGTTGTAGTGTTGTGGTGACCTCGCTGTGCAGTGATAAGTCAGTGACCCAGCAAAAGTTAAAAATAAAGTCTCGTTTAATGTACAGCGTACTCACAAACAGAAAGTAAAACAGATCCTCTGGATCGCAGCCAGGAAAACAGACAGTCCGTGACCTGTTTCCGTGGGCAACTGCACCACTGTATACACTGGGGTGCCAGACTTTTGGCTCCGCTTGGCCCTGTGTTGCCTCACACAGGAAGAGCTCTGCAAAGCCTTCTGCTCGTTCTGCTCCCAAGACCAACACTGACACACCCAAACCCTTCCTGTAATGTTTTTTTTCTCTCCTCTGGAATCTGTGGCCATGGACCACTGATAAGATCTGACCTGGAGGAAACGGACCGGCCCCACTACCTTCCTGCAGTCCGTTTAAAAAATAAAAGCCCATACCAGGTTTTCCTGAACAATTCCTTGGCCACATAATCTGACCAGGTTCATGCTTACTTTTACTCTGCCTTGTGACTCGCAGGTATTCTATGGTGACCGCAAGGCACTCCAGCAGATCTAATATGCTTCTGCGTGCATCCTGGGGGACACATTGCGACCCTTGCAAATAACACCAGTCGTTGCCTCACAAAGTACATATCAGGCAAAGTTTTCTGAAATGTGACGACCGCTTTAAATAAAAACATTACCTTACAAGTTTGCTACTATTGTAATCATACTGACCTGCAGAATGATATTGCCATGTCATTTTTACCTCATAATGAATGCTATAAAAAGAAAAAAAACAAAAAACAAAGGTGAAATTGTTATTTTTTCTTTTCAATTTCACTGGACTTGAATTGTTTTCTGTTTTCCAGTACATTGTATGTTAAAATAAATTGTTCCATTTAAAACTACTACTTGTCTCACAAAAAAACAAGCCTACAGTCATCTATTTTGACGGAAAAATGAAAAAAAGTTATGGCTCTTGGAAGAAGAGTGAAAAAAACCCCAAAGCACAAAAATAGAAAATCTCCCAGTTGAGACGGGGTTAAACTTCACGACTTGAAAATTAAAATCAACAGGAAATGTTTGTGTTTCCTATTAGAAATCAGTAGGATGTAGATATCATCAAGATAACATCTAAACTACATACCCCCAGGGAAGTGAACTAATTAAATGGATAGTAAAAAAATGGCCATAATAAATTATATTTTGGAGACATGGCTGCACATTTTAGCCAACACATATTTAAAAGGAGGCTGCTAATTATGGTGGTGAATATAAGACGTGAGTAATATTATCACAATGAGTCATTCAGACAGCTTTATGTGCACAGAAATGTATTACTTCACCTTTCATTTCCACTTGATTCTCAGGCACACACATTTACAGGCATGGATAGTGTTCTGCAATGGACCTAAAGCTTCTGGCCATATTGACTTGACAAAATTAGACTCCTCAGACTTAATTTTAATGTAAACTTCATCTGACAGTGGGCAGATCCAAGCGTCACGGTATGCGAGTCGATTGCATGTCCCTACTGTCTTACATGCGCTGCTCGGAGTTTAGATGAAAGAGATACACTGAAGAGGTCCAGGTATTACGGTAAATCCAACATATGCAGAGTGAAGGTCTCATTTAGAAACTGAAAATGCTGCTCTGCTCCTAATTCTCTTCATTTCTGTTGGTACAAAGAGAGTTTTTATTGGATTCCTGGAAAGAATGATCGTGAAAACATTATCCATGCTGCCACTTCCTGCTATTTCCTCGGCCTCTTGCTCATCATGTATATTGCAGACTATGTATTAGTTAGGCGGGTTATCTGGTCTAATGGTAAAAGTCTGCAGTCACTTTCAGAACCCTTACAGTGTATGCACTACACACTGATTCTACGGCATTGCTGGCGGTCACATGTATGCACTTTGCATACTTATGGTTACTAGGGTTGAGCGACTTTTACTTTTTCAGGATCGAGTCGGGTTTCGCGAAACCCAACTTTGTCAAAAGTCGGGTCGGGTGAAATCGGCCGATTATTGCGAAAAGTCGGGGATCCGACCGAAACACGAAACCCAATGCAAGTCAATGGAGAATCAAAGTCGGCAGTGAGTGGAGGACAGGAAAACACCAACAGAGCCAATTTTAATGCCAAAAACATCAATTCTTGTTGCTTAAGCTTGTCAATCTTAATTTACCTTATAATAATAGTTAGCCATTGAAAATTTGGGGGTCATTTGGCAACAGTTGTGGGGGGAGTAGGGCTGGCTCAAGTTTTTCGTGGGCCCAGGAAACGCGGACTACGTCACGGCGGTGGAGCAGGGAGAGGTAAGTATTTCAACTTTGCAAGTGCTGTGATCCTGAGCAAGCAGGGGGGGCACACTCGTTCACATTGCCACTGGCACAGGGCCCCTCAAAGTACGGCATTGTGATTGACGGCGGGGGCGCCTCCCACCGGCAGAGACACTTTTACGTACTATGAGGGGCCCTGTGCCAGTGACGTCGCCAACGAGTATGCCCCCCCCCACCTGTTGAAGGAACATGCACTTTCATCTGCACCATCCTCCTTGTCCCCGTGTAAGGTGGTATAGTATGCGGGAAGGGGAACCAGACTTTCTGCAGGGTCAGATACTGGCTATGTAGAGTGCAAGGGGAATGTAGTGGTCTGGGTCAATGTACCGGCAGACTCATCTAGCAGTGGCTGGGCAATGGGCAGGATGAGGAGGAAACACAGATATAGGCCCAAAGAATAAAGTAGGCTAAATGCAGTTCAAAATTGGTAACAGGAGTAAACAGGCAGCACTGCTTTGTTCAGTGGAGGAGAACAGCAAGGAGCGGCAGACACCATTAGTAGGCCCAACCAAACCAGTAGGCCAAATGCAGTTTTAAAATTCCTATAGGCCGGAAGCCAAAAGATTGAAGCTCAGGAGAAAAACACAGGAGAATACCAAGGAGCGGCAGACACAACGTTAGTAGGCCCAACCAAACTAGTAGGCCAAATACACTTTAATATGTGATATCGGCTGCAAATTGAGGCTCTTCTTTGTGCAGTGAAGGACAGCTGTATTGAGTGGCGCAGACAGACACACGTAGTAGGCCTCATTTTAAAAAGTTGGCTCAATGCAGTTTAAAATTGGTTACAGGGGTACACAGGCGGCAGAGCGTTGTTAAGCGGAGGACGATTGTCAGGACTGGAGTGGCCCAGACAGACTTAGTAGGCCTAAAATAAAAAAGTAGGCGCAATGCAGTTAAAAATGGGTAACAGGGGTACACAGGCAGCATTGTTTTGTTAGGCGGAGGACGATTGCTAGGACTGGCACAGACAGACTTACTAGGCCTAAAATAAAAAAGTAGGCTCAATGCAGTTCAAAATGGGTAACGGGTACACAGGCAGCATTGTTTTGGTCAGCGGAGGATGATTAGTAGGACTGGCGCAGACAGACTTACTAGGCTAAAATAAAAAAGTTGGCTCAATGCAGTTTAAAATGGGTAACGGGTACACAGGCAGCACTGGTTTGGTCAGCGGAGGACGATTGCTAGGAGTGGCGCAGACAGACTTACTAGGTCTAAAATAAAAAAGTAGGCTCAATGCAGTTCAAAATGGGTATCGGGTACACAGGCAGCATTGTTTTGGTCAGCGGAGGACGATTAGTAGGACTGGCGCAGACAGACTTACTAGGCCTAAAATAAAAAAGTTGGCTCAATGCAGTTTAAAATGGGTAACAAGGGTACACAGGCAGCACTGGTTTGGTCAGTGGAGGACGATTGCTAGGAGTGGCGCAGACAGACTTACTAGGCCTAAAATAAAAAAGTTAGCTCAATGCAGTTCTTAACTGGTAACAGGAGTAAACTGGTGGCACTGCTTTGTTTGGTGGAGGACAACTGGAATAAGTGGCTGACACAGTACGTTGGCCTAAATAGTAAAGCGGGCTAAATGTCTGCAAAAAAATGTTCGTAAGTAAACAGGTGGCAAAGCAACGTACAGGGGTGGGTTCCTCTGCTGAGTACCAGATAGTGGTAGTTCGCGCACAGTATTCACAGGTCAAAATGGAGGGCATGGTCCCTGTATATATTTACTATCATCTCTCAATTTGTATTGGCAACGCCATTGAAGGATTTAACAGCACCGACTAAGCAGCGGTGGAGCAGTGTTTGAGCTGGGGGGGAACACTCTGTCATGGGCGGCGGTTCTGGCCCAGGGCCCCTCATATTACGACGTTGTGTCTGACATTGGGTGTGCACCCCCACCACCAGAGACACTTAATTGTACTATGAGGGACCCTGTGCCAGTGCCGTCGGCCAAAAGTGGGCACACCCACCTGTCCAGGCAAACGGCACTCGCACGGGTGCTTGCGCCAAGTGGTGACCACGGGCCCGTGGGGGGAGTCAGCCCATTTAGGGAGGTGTTAAAAATGGCCTATGGTGGACATTCAGCAGCAGCAAATGGAGGAATTGGAGCAGTCAGTAAGAGGAGGCCAAAAGCAAGACCTTTTTAAAGGAAAGCTACGTGTCAGCAGGGGAAGGTGGGGCAAAAGAATTTGAAATCCATGATTGGTTCATTTTAATGAAGGTTAGATCATCAACATTTTGGGTAGCCAGACGTGTCCTTTTTTCGGTCAGTATTGAACCAGCAGCACTGAAGACTCTTTCTGATAGCACACTGGCAGCAGGGCAAGCGAGCTCCTGTAATGCATATTCTGCCAATTCAGGCCAGGTGTCTAGTTTAGATGCCCAGTAATCAAAGGGGAATGACCTGTGAAGGAGAACATCGATAAGGGAGGAAAAGTACTTTGTAACCATACTGGACAAATGCTGTCTCCTGTCACTTTGAATCGATGCAGCTGTCCCTGTCGTGTCAGCGGTCATTGAAAAATCACTCCACAACCTTGTCATAAAACCCCTCTGTCCAACGCCACTTCGGATTTCTGCACCGCTAGCACCTCTGCCATGTTGCCCCCTACGGCTCGTGTGAGAACCATCACCGCCGCTGTGTGCTGGAAATGCCAGAACCAAACAGTCTACAAGAATTGCTTGTTTGGTTGCCAATATTTGCTCTAGGTTCTCATGTGGCATGATATTTTGCAATTTCCCTTTGTAGCGTGGATCCAGTAGGCAGGCCAACCAGTAATCGTCATCGGTCATCATTTTGACAATGCGGGGGTCCCTTTTTAGGATACGCAAGCCATACTCAGCCATGTGGGCCAATGTTCCAGGTGTCAATTCACTGCTTCTGCTGGGTTGAGGAGCACTTTCTTGCAAATCTACATCACAAGTGTCACGCAAGAAACCTGTACCAGACCTTGCAACGGCACCAGTTTCTATTGCCCCCTGAGAAGCTCCCTCCTCCCATACATATTCATCCCCATCATCCTCCTCCTCATCCTCTTCATCCGTCACCTCGTCCTGGACAGTTCCCTGACCAGACAATGGCTGACTGTCATCAAGGCTTCCCTCCTCCTCGGCTGCAGACGCCTGCTCCTTAATGTGCATCAAACTTTGCATCAGCAGACGCATAAGTGGGATGCTCATGCTTATGATGGCGTCGTCTGCACTTACCAGCCGTGTGCATTCCTCAAAACACTGAAGGACTTGACAGAGGTCTTGTAGCTTCGACCACTGCACACCAGACAACTCCATGTCTGCCATCCAACTGCCTGCCCGTGTATGCGTATCCTCCCACAAATAAATGACAGCACGCCTCTGTTCACACAGCCTCTGAACCATGTGCAGTGTGGAGTTCCACCTTGTTGCAACATCTATAATTAGGCGTTGCTGTGGAAGATTTAGCGATCGCTGATGGTTCAGCATACGGCTGGAGTGTACGGGCGACCGGCGGATGTGCGAACAAAGTTTTCGCACCTTCAGGAGCAGGACTGGTAACTCCGGATAATTTTTCAGGAAGCACTGCACCACCAGGTTCAAAGTGTGAGCCAAGCAAGGTATGTGTTTAAGTTGTGAAAGGGCTATGGCAGCCATAAAATTCCTTCCGTTATCACTGACTACCTTGCCTGCCTCAAGATGTACACTGCCCAGCCATGACTCACTTTCTTGCTGCAAGAACTCGGCCAGTACTTCCGCGGTATGTCTGTTGTCGCCCAAACACTTCATTTCCAACACAGCCTGCTGACGCTTACCACTAGCTGTTCCATAATGAGACACCTCGTGTGCAACACTGGCAGCTGCGGATGGAGTTGCCAGGTGACTGCGCTCTGTGGACGAGCTGTCGCTTCTGGAGGAGGAGGAGGAGGAGGAGGGGTGTCGAACGCCTACTGCCAACTGTTTCCTAGACCATGGGCTAGGCAGAACTGTCCCACTATGGCTGTTCCTTGTGGACCCTGCATCCACCACATTAACCCAGTGCGCCGTGATGGACACATAACGTCCCTGGCCATGCCTACTGGTCCATGCATCTGTGGTGAGGTGCACCTTTCCATTGACAGACTGCCTCAGTGCATGGACAATGCGGTCTTTGACATGCTGGTGGAGGGCTGGGATGGCTTTTCTCGCCAAGAAGTGGCAACTGGGTAGGTCATAGCGTGGTACTGCGTAGGCCATCAGGTCTTTGAAAGCTTTGCTTTCGACCAACCATTAGGGCATCATCTCTAACGAGATTAATCTTGCAATGTGGGCATTCAAACCCTGTGTACGCGGATGAAAGGATGAGTACTTTCTTTTCCTCACTAGAGTCTCTTCTAGGGTGAGCTAGACAGGAGACCTGCAGATGGTGGAACTAGCGGTGGTGGTGGTGGTGGACATGGCGGATTGAGAGACAGTTGGTGATGTTGGCCTACATACAGTGCTTCCTCCCAATAACCTTCTGATTCCCTGCCTGCTTTGGCCTTGCGACGATCCCTCCACATTTGCTGCTGGTGGTGTCCGAACCGGTGGGCTTACAGTGAGGGAAGCAATGTAGTGTTGCTGACTACCTTCATTCTGACCAGGTGCACCAATGGTACAGGACGTTTGGTAATTAGTCCAGGCTTGCAAGTGCATGCTGGTTAAATGTCTACGCATGCACGTTGTATTTACATTTTGAAGAATCTTCCCTCTGCTAAAGGTCTTTGAGCATTTCATACAGATCGCTTTAGACTGATCATTGGGATCTTGGTCAAAAAAATGCCACACTGCACTCTTCCCAATATGGAATTCCTTTTCAGGCATTGCACGCTGTGCAACTTTCAGCGGTTGGCCACGCTGTCCTAAAACTGTTTTTGTCACACGTTTTGGGCCTGATACGGGCCTGGCTGATGACAGCTGTTGCGATGTAAATTGGTGTTGCTGCGGATAACCCTCCTCCGCTTGTGAGCTAGTGCCAGCGGCACCCTCTTCCCCCAATGGCTGCCAATCTGGGCCAAGAACTGGGTCATCTATCACCTCCTCCTCCACAATGTCATGTGCACCTTCCTCAGTGTCACCGTGTAAGCCGCTGCTATAGCGTTCGGGACAGGGCACCATAGTCTCATCAGGGTCAGATTCTGGCTCAGGAAACTGCGAGGTCAATGTAGTGATCTGAGTCAATGGAACAGCATCATAATCTTTCTGTGGCTGTGCATCAGTGCACTCCATGTCCGATTCTTCTTGTAATGGGCAGTGTACAATTTCCCTTTCTAACCCTGGCATGGTATGGGTAAAGAGCTCCATGGAGTAACCTGTAGTGTCGCCTGATGCATCCTTCACTTTTGGTTTGGGAGAAGGACACAAGGAAACGTCTTTTTCCGTACCGGAAGCATCCACTGACGACTGGCTGCTCTTAGATTTTGAACTTTGGGAAGAGGAGGCGAAAGAGCCAGAGGCTGAGTCAGCAAGGAAAGACAAAACTTTTTCCTGCTGCTCCAGCTTTAAAAGCTGTTTTCCTACTCCCAGGTAAGGGAGCCTTCGAGGCCTTGTGTAGCCAGACGATGACGCAGGCTCAACACCTCCAGCCTTAGGTGCTACTGTGCTTTTGCCACTACCACCAGATGCAGCACCACCACCACCATCAGTACTAGCTGGCAACCCCCGCCCACGGCCACTTCCACCAGACTTCCTCATTTTTTGGGTGGAGACACTGAACCACAACTCTGTCCCAGTGGTATAACACAACACTATGAACGTGGCAGAAAGTGGCTGCCTGATATACGACACACTACCAGTACAGCAGAATATAAACTGTGTGAGAATTACTATCTCACTTTTGGGGGGGAGACACTGAACCACAACTCTGGCCCAGTGGTATAACACAACACTATGAATGTGGCAGAAAGTGGCTGCTTGATATATGACACACTAGCAGTACAGCAGAATATAAACTGTGTGAGAATTACTATCTCACTTTTGGGGGGAGACACTGAACCACAACTCTGGCCCAGTGGTATAACACAACACTATGAACGTGGCAGAAAGTGGCTGCCTGATATATGACACACTAGCAGTACTGCAGAATATAAACTGTGTGAGAATTACTATCTCACTTTTGGGGGGAGACACTGAACCACAACTATGGCCCAGTGGTATAACACAACACTATGAACGTGGCAGAATGTGGCTGTAATTATTATTATATAAAAAAAAATCACTGCAATAACAAGCTTCCTACAATGATCTCAGGACAAGTATGGCAGCACTAAAAATGACTGCTGAACAAAAAAATTGGTAGACAAATAAACAAGACAGGTAACTGTGCAGAAAGGGGCAACAGGATTTTTGCTTTGAAAAAAGCAGTTGGTTTGCACAGCACCGTGCACACAGCTATGCAGCTGCTGCACTAAAATACGACCTCCACTGTCCCTGCACAAAAAGGTGGTGTGGGACAGTGAAAATCGCTCCAGCACAAGCGGTTTGGGGGTTTATATTTCCTCCCTAACTCTGTCCCTGCTTCTGACGAAGCGGCAGCAACCTCTCCCTATGCTCAGATCGGCAGAAGTAAGATGGCGGTCGGTGTGCACACCCCTTTATAGCCCCTGTGATGCCGCAGACAGCAAGCCAATCACTGCCATGCCCTTGTCTAAGATGGTGGGGACAGAGACCTATGTCATCACGCTGCCCACACTCTGCGTCCTCCTTCATTGGATGAAAAACGGCGGTAACAGCGTCATACAAAACGCGACTTTGGCGCTCTGATCGCCGACCGCATGGCCGATCCCACACTAGGATCGGTTCGGGTTTCATGAAACCCGACTTTGCCTACAAGTCTGCGATTTATGAAAATGACCGATCCGTTTCGCTCAACCAGGGGCGGATTATAAGAGGGTCAATCTGGGCGGTAGCCCAGGGCCCAGTGGTGTGGGGGGGCCCTGGGCTACCGCACAGATTGCCCGCCGGCCGCCGCCATCAGGGCATTATTACATACCCGTCCCTTACTGATTTATGGCCCCCCCCCCGTCAGTTTCAGAAACCGCAGCGATGTGAGGAGGGAGGAGGAGGAGCGTCACTGTGACAGATGGCTGTGCTGAAGCAGCCAGTGCTGAGCCACAGGAGGGCGGGACTCCACCGTCCAATCCCTGCTGAGCGCGGGCTCAGTGCATCATTCTCTCTCCACAGTCAGTGAGCAGCGCAGCCCCCGGTGAGTGTGTGAGCAATGCGTGTGCTGGTGACACTGGTGAGGTGTATGGACGGTGTGAGGACAGGCTGCAGTAGTCCAGTCCCTGCAGCAGACGCATCATCAGTGAGCTGGCCGCTGTCCATACTATCAGCACAGGAGCCGCTCACTGAGGATTACTATGTCCTGACCCCTGTCTATAGATGGAGATAAGAGCACAGCGCAGTCTGTGCTGGTGACCCCCTCCCCCACCTCCTGCAGAGAAGCCTAAAGGTACCTTCACACGAAACGACGCTGCAGCGATAGCGACAACGATGCCGATCGCTGCAGCGTCGCTGTTTGATCGCTGGAGAGCTGTCACACAGACCGCTCTCCAGCGACCAACGATGCCGAGGTCCCCGGGTAACCAGGGTAAACATCGGGTTGCTAAGCGCAGGGCCGCGCTTAGTAACCCGATGTTTACCCTGGTTACCTGCGCTCAACGCTAATGGTTACATGTCAACTAGACATGCTTGGCCTCATTCAATACAAGTTAATTGAGCACGTCTAGTTGGGAATATGGCCGGAAGCATACAAATCACGTAACCTCCAGCTTTCACAGCAATACCTGAGGATCTTGACAGTGTGTGATGCAAAAATTATTTGACCCTTAGGATATTTTGAAATATGGAATATGACTAAATACATACGGTCTCCTCCTGTTCTTTAGGTTTGATAATGTGTAATTCATGCACCATTTATATAGGAGTATTGCTGGCCTGTGCCAGGAAATATATAAAACGCTGGCAAAAATTAAGAGACCACTGCAAAATTTTCAGTTTGTCTGATTTTTCTCTTTATAGGTATATTTTTGAGTAAAATGTTAATTTTTCCTTTATTCTATAAACTATTGACAACATATCTCCGAAGTTCCAACCAATACATTTTGTATTATTTTCCGAAAAGAAGAAATGATTAAAATTACAAAAAAATGCAGTGCTTTCAAACCTTAACCCCTTCCCGACCTTTGACGCCACGTAGGCGTCATGAAAGTCGGTGCCAATCCGACCTGTGACGCCTATGTGGCATCATGGAAAGATCGCGTCCCTGCAGATCGGGTGAAAGGGTTAACTCCATTTTCACCCGATCTGCAGAGACAGGGGGAGTGGTACTTCAGCCCAGGGGGGGGTGGCTTCACCCCCCCGTGGCTACGATCGCTCTGATTGGCTGTTGAAAGTGAAACAGCCAATCAGAGCGATTTGTAATATTTCACCTATGAAAATGGTGAAATATTACAATCCAGCCATGGCTGATGCTGCAATAGCATCTGCCATGGCTGGAGACCCCGATCTGCCCCCCCCCCCACCGCCACCGATCGCCCCCCCAGTCGTCCCTTCTGCCCCGATCTCCTGTCCGCTCCCCTCCTCCCTCCTGTCCGCTCCCCCGGTCCTCCGATGCCCCTCCGTGTTCTGATCCCACCCCCCCATACTTACCTAGCTTCGATGTCCCTCCCGATGTCCGACCGTCTTCTCCATGGGCGCTGCCATCTTGGAATATGGCGGGCGCATGCGCAGTGCGCCCGCCGAATCTGCCAGCCGGCAGATTCATTACAAGTACATTTTGATCGCTGTGGTAGGTTCTATCGCAGCGATCAAAATAAAAAAATAATAAATAACCCCCCCCCTTTATCACCCCCATAGGTAGGGACAATAATAAAATAAAGAAAATATTTTTTTTATTCTTTTTCCACTAGGGTTAGGGTTAGAACTAGGGTTAGAACTAGGGGTAGGGTTAGGGTTAGGGGTAGGGTTAGGGTTACGGGTAGGGTTAGGGTTAGGGTTATGGCATGTGCACACAGTGCGGATTTGGCTGCGGATCCGCAGCGGATTGGCCGCGGATCCGCAGCGGATTGGCCGCGGACCCGCAGCGGATTGGCCGCGGATCCGCAGTGGATTGGCCGCGAATCCGCAGCGGATTGGCCGCTGCGAATTCGAAGCAGTTTTCCATCAAGTTTACAGTACCATGTACACCTATGGAAAACCAAATACGCTGTGCCCATGGTGCGGAAAATTCCGTGCAGAAACGCTGCGTTGTATTTTCCGCAGCATGTCAATTCTTTGTGCGGATTCTGCAGCGTTTTACACCTGCTCCTCAATAGGAATCCGCAGGTGAAATCCGCACAAAAAAACACTGGAAATCTGCTGTAAATCCGCAGGTAAAAAGCAGTGCCTTTTACCTGCAGATTTTTAAAAAATCGTGCGGAAAAATCTCACACGAATCCGCAACGTGGGCACATAGCCTTAGGGTTAGGGTTGGAATTAAGAGTTAGGGTTGGAGTTAGGGCTAGGGTTTGAAATAGGGTTAAGATTAGGCTTGTGGTTAGGGTTACGGATAGGGTTAGGGGTGTGTTGGGGTTACAGTTGTGGTTAGGGTTGGGATTAGGGTTACGGTTGGGATTAGGGTTAGGATTAGGGTTAGGGTTGGAATTAGGGTTACGGGTGTGTTGCGGTTAGGGTTGTGGTTAGGGGTGTGTTGGGGTTAGGGTTGTGATTAGGGTTATGGCTACAGTTGGGATTAGGATTAGGGGTGTGTTGGGGTTAG
The DNA here is from genome assembly GCF_051348905.1 of Ranitomeya variabilis. NCBI lineage: Eukaryota > Metazoa > Chordata > Amphibia > Anura > Dendrobatidae > Ranitomeya > Ranitomeya variabilis. Next base: position 460,034,096 of record NC_135232.1, on the reverse strand, counting down.
TGTTGAAGTTAGAATTGAGGGGTTTCCACTGTTTAGGCACATCAGGGGTCTCCAAACGCAACATGGCGCCACCATTGATTCCAGCCAATCTTGCGTTCAAAAAGTCAAATGGTGCTCCCTCCCTTCCAAGCCCCGATGTGCGCCCAAACAGTGGTTTACCCCCACATTTGGGGTACCAGCGTACTCAGGACAAACTGGGCAACAACTGTTGGGGTCCAATTTCTCCTGTTACCCTTGCAAAAATAAAAAATTACTTGCTAAAACATAATTTTTGAGGAAAGAACAATTATTTTTTATTTTCACGGCTCTGCGTTATAAACTTCTGTGAAGCACTTGGGGGTTGAAAGTGCTCACCACACATCTAGATAAGTTCCTTCGGGGGTCTAGTTTCCAAAATGGGGTCACTTGTGGGGTGTTTCTACTGTTTAGGCACATCAGGGGCTCTGCAAATGCAATGTGACGCCCGCAGACCATTCCATTAAAGTCTGCATTTCAAATGTCACTACTTCCCTTCCGAGCCCTGACGTGTGCCCAAACAGTGGTTTACCCCCACATATGGGGTATCAGCGTACTCACAACAAACTGGGCAACAAATACTGGGGTCCAAATTCTCCTGTTACCCTTGTGAAAATAAAAAATTGCTTGCTAAAACATCTTTTTTGAGGAAAGAAAAATGATTTTTTATTTTCACGGCTCTGCGTTGTAAACTTCTGTGAAGCACTTGGGGGTTGAACGTGCTCACCACACATCTAGATAAGTTCCTTGGGGGGTCTAGTTTCCAAAATGGGGTCACTTGTGATGGGTTTCTACTGTTTAGGCATATCAGGGGCTCTGCAAACGTAACATGATGCCCGCAGACCATTCCATCAAAGTCTGCATTCCAAAACGTCACTACTTCCCTTCCGAGCCCCGGCATGTGCCCAAACAGTGGTTTACCCCCACATATGGGGTATCAGCATACTCAGGAGAAACTGGACAACAACTTTTGGGGTCCAATTTCTCCTGTTACTCTTGCAAAAATAAAAAATTCTGGGCTAAAAAAATATTTTTGAGGAAAGGAAACACATTTATTATTTTCACGGCTCTGCGTTATAAACTTCTGTGAAGCACTTGGGGGTTCAAAGTGCTCACCACACATCTAAATAAGTTCCCTTGGGGGTCTAGTTTCCAAAATGGAGTCACTTGTGGGGAGTTCCTACTGTTTAGGCACATCAGGGGCTCTGCAAACGCAACCTGACGCCCGCAGAGCATTCCATCAAAGTCTGCATTTCAAAACGTCACTACTTCCCTTCCGAACCCCGACGTGTGCCAAAACAGTGGTTTACCCCCACATTTGGGGTACCAGCGTACTCAGGACAAACTGGGCAACAACTGTTGGGGTCCAATTTCTCCTGTTACCCTTGCAAAAATAAAAAATTACTTGCTAAAACATAATTTTTGAGGAAAGAACAATTATTTTTTATTTTCACGGCTCTGCGTTATAAACTTCTGTGAAGCACTTGGGGGTTGAAAGTGCTCACCACACATCTAGATAAGTTCCTTCGGGGGTCTAGTTTCCAAAATGGGGTCACTTGTGGGGTGTTTCTATTGTTTAGGCACATCAGGGGCTCTGCAAATGCAATGTGACGCCCGCAGACCATTCCATCAAAGTCTGCATTTCAAATGTCACTACTTCCCTTCCAAGCCCTGACGTGTGCCCAAACAGTGGTTTACCCCCACATATGGGGTATCAGCGTACTCAAAACAAACTGGGCAACAAATATTGGGGTCCAAATTCTCCTGTTACCCTTGTGAAAATAAAAAATTGCTTGCTAAAACATCTTTTTTGAGGAAAGAAAAATGATTTTTTTATTTTCACGGCTCTGCGTTGTAAACTTCTGTGAAGCACTTGGGGGTTGAACGTGCTCACCACACATCTAGATAAGTTCCTTGGGGGGTCTAGTTTCCAAAATGGGGTCACTTGTGGGGGGTTTCTACTGTTTAGGCATATCAGGGGCTCTGCAAACGTAACATGATGCCCGCAGACCAATCCATCAAAGTCTGCATTCCAAAACGTCACTACTTCCCTTCCGAGCCCCGGCATGTGCCCAAACAGTGGTTTACCCCCACATATGGGGTATCAGCGTACTCAGGAGAAACTGGACAACAACTTTTGGGGTCCAATTTCTCCTGTTACTCTTGCAAAAATAAAAAATTTTGGGCTAAAAAAATATTTTTGAGGAAAGGAAACACATTTATTATTTTCACGGCTCTGCGTTATAAACTTCTGTGAAGCACTTGGGGGTTCAAAGTGCTCACCACACATCTAAATAAGTTCCCTTGGGGGTCTAGTTTCCAAAATGGAGTCACTTGTGGGGAGTTCCTACTGTTTAGGCACATCAGGGGCTCTGCAAACGCAACCTGACGCCCGCAGAGCATTCCATCAAAGTCTGCATTTCAAAACGTCACTACTTCCCTTACGAACCCCGACGTATGCCAAAACAGTGGTTTACCCCCACATATGGGGTATCAGCGTACTCAGGAGAAACTGAACAACAACTTTTGGGGTCCAATTTCTCCTGTTACCCTTGGGAAAATAAAAAATTGTGGGCTAAAATATCATTTTTGAGAAAAGAAAAATTATTTTTTATTTTCATGGCTCTGCGTTATAAACTTCTGTGAAGCACTTGGGGGTTCAAAGTGCTCACCACACATATAGATTAGTTCCTTGGGAGGTCTAGTTTCCAAAATGGGGTCACTTGTGTGGGAGCTCCAATGTTTAGGCACACAGGGGCTCTCCAAACGTGACATGGTGTCCGCTAATGATTGGAGCTAATTTTCCATTCAAAAAGCCAAATGGCGTGCCTTCCCTTCCGAGCCCTGCCGTGCGCCCAAACAGTGGTTTACCCCCACATATGGGGTATCATCGTACTCAGGACAAACTGGACAACAATATTTGGGGTCCAATTTCTCCTATTACCCTTGGGAAAATAAAAAATTCTGGGCTAAAAATCATTTTTGAGGAAAGAAAAATTATTTTTTTATTTTCACGGCTCTGCGTTATAAACTTCTGTGAAGCACCTGGGGGTTATAAGTGCTCACTATGCATCTAGATAAGTTCCTTGGGGGTCTAGTTTCCAAAATGGGGTCACTTGTAGGGGAGCTCCAATGTTTAGGCACACAGGGGCTCTCCAAACGCGACATGGTGTCCACTAACGATTGGAGCTAATTTTCCATTCAAAAAGTCAAATGGCACACCTCCCCTTCCGAGCCTTGCCGTGCACCCAAACAGTGGTTTACCCCCACATATGAGGTATCGGCGTACTCAGGAGAAATTTTCCAACAAATTTTAGGATCCATTTTATCCTGTTGCCCATGTGAAAATGAAAGAATTGAGGCTAAAAGAAATTTTGTGTGAAATAAAAGTACTTTTTCATTTTTGCGGATCAATTTGTGAAGCACCTGGGGGTTTAAAGTGCTCACTATGCCTCTAGATGAGTTCCTTGGGGGGTCTAGTTTCAAAAATGGGGTCACTTGTGGAGGAGCTCCAATGTTTAGGCACACAGGGGCTTTCCAAACGCGACATGGTGTCCGCTAACGATGGAGATAATTTTTCATTCAAAAAGTCAAATGGCGCTCCTTCCCTTCCGAGCCTTACCATGTGCCCAAACAGTGGTTTACCCCCACATGTGAGGTATTGGTGTACTCAGGAGAAATTGCCCAACAAAATTTAGGATCCATTTTATCCTGTTGCCCATGTGAAAATGAAAAAATTGAGGCTAAAATAATTTTTTTGTGAAAAAAAAGTACTTTTTCATTTTTACGGATCAATTTGTGAAGCACCTGGGGGTTTAAAGTGCTCACTATGCTTCTAGGTAAGTTCCTTGGGGGGTCTAGTTTCCAAAATGGGGTCACTTGTGGGGGAGCTCCAATGTTTAGGCACACGGGGGCTCTCCAAACGCGACATGGTGTCCGCTAAAGATTGGAGCCAATTTTTCATTCAAAAAGTCAAATGGCGCTCCTTCCCTTCCGAGCCCTGCCGTGCGCCCAAACAGTGGTTTTTCACCCACATATGAGGTATCAGCGTACTCAGGACAAATTGGACAACAACATCCGTGGTCCATTTTCTCCTTTTACTCTTGGGAAAATAAAAAAATTGTTGCTAAAAGATCATTTTTGTGACTAAAAAGTTAAATGTTCATTTTTTACTTCCATGTTGCTTCTGCTACTGTGAAACACCTGAAGGGTTAATAAACTTCTTGAATGTGGTTTTGAGCACCTTGAGGGGTGCAGTTTTTAGAATGGTTTCACTTTTTGGTATTTTCAGCCATATAGAACCCTCAAAATGACTTCAAATGTGAGGTGGTCCCTAAAAAAATGGTTTTGTTAATTTTGTTGTAAAAATGAGAAATCACTGGTCAAATTTTAACCCTTATAACTTCCTAGCAAAAAAAAAAATTGTTTCCAAAATTGTGCTGATGTAAAGTAGACATGTGGGTAATGTTATTTATTAACTATTTTGTGTCACATAACTCTCTGGTTTAACAGAATAAAAATTAAAAATTGCGAAATTTTCAAAATTTTCGCCAAATTTCCGTTTTTTTCACAAATAAACTCAGAAATTATCGACCTAAATTTACTACTACCATGAAGCCCAATATGTCATGAAAAAACAGTCTCAGAATCGCTAGGATCCGTTGAAGCGTTCCTGAGTTATTACCTCATAAAGGGACACTGGTCAGAATTGCAAAAAACGGCAAGGTCATTAAGGCCAAAATAGGCTGGGTCATGAAGGGGTTAAATAATGCAAAGAAAACAAGTTCATAATCATTTAGAAACAACAATACTAATGTTTTAACTCAGGAAGAGTTCAGAAATCAATATTTAGTGGAATAACCATGATATTTAATCACAGCTTTCATGCGTCTTGGCATGCTTTCTACCAGACTTTCACACTGTTCCAGACGCAAAAATGTAAGCAGTTCTTCTTTGTTTGATGGCTTGTGACTATCCATCATTCTCTTGACTACATTCCAGAGGTTTTCAATGGGGTTCAGGTCTGGAGATTGGGCTGCTCATGACAGGGTTTTGATGTGGTGGTCTCTTAATTTTTGCCAGTGCTGTATATAGGGATTGCTAATTTATTTTTATTTAAAACTTGCAAGAATTTGTGTGGCGATCTTACAAATTTACTTCATTTGTAAAAAAGTATAAAAAACATTCTGTTGCAATCATTAAAAAAATAAATTGGAGCATATTTATCAAAACAGATTATTTTTTGGACAGTCTAATCTAAGACAAATAAATCACAGAACTTCCTGCTGTTTGATAAATCTGTAAAAGTTTAAGACTGTCTAGGATAAGTTTACACCAACTATTAGTTGACCAACTTTGTACCAGAAATATGCACCATAATTTTGATGCATTTTTGAGTACCTTTGATCACATATTACACAATTCCCCTTTCCAATGATGCCATACTTCCTAGGTGGAGATGTCATAAAAAGTGTCTAAAACACATGATAAATATGATGCAAGTCATTAAAGATAGTTTTTGGTGTAAATGAAAACAGAAGTCTGGTGCATTTAGCTTGATAAGTATGCCCCAGTGTGTTAACATGTATGTAACTGTATAGTGAAAGGGAACCTGTCACCCCCAAAATCGAAGGTGAGCTAAGGCCACAAGCATCAGGGGCTTATCTACAGCATTCTGTAATGCTATAGATAAGCCCCTGATGTATCCTGAAAAATGAAAAAAAGAGGTTAGATTATACTCACCCAGGGGAGGTCCCGGTACGATGAGCGTCGCGGTCCGGCCCGGGGCCTCCCATCTTCATACGATGACGTCCTCTTCTTGTCTTCATGCTGCGGCTCTGGCGCAGGCGTACTTTGCCCTGTTGAGGGCAGAGCAAAGTACTACAGTGCGCAGGCTCCGGGAAAGGTCAGAGAGGCCCAGTGCCTGCACACTGCAGTACTTTGCTCTGCCCTCAACAGGGCAGACAAATTACGCCTGCACCGGAGCCACAGCGTGAAGACAAGAAGAGGACGTCATCGTAAGAAGATGGAAGGCCCCGGACTGGACAGCGATGCCCATCGGACCGGACCGCGGTGGGACCGCCCCTGGGTGAGTATAATCTAACCTCTTTTTCTCATCTTTCAGGATACATCGGGGGCTTATCTACAGCATTACAGAATGCTATAAATAAGCCCCTGATGCTGGTGGGCTTAGCTCTCCTTCGATTTTGGGGGTGACAGGATCCCTTTAAAGAGGACTTGTCAATTGCTTAAAAAATGTATTTAAATGTCTATTAAAAATCTTTGATCCCCTCGATTCTGCAGTTTTTTTCTGTTTTACGCAGTGTTACTCCATTGCAGAGATATTCATATTTTTTGCTTTTGGAGGGCAGTATGTGACATCTCTTTTTGCTGTTCTATAGGGTGATTCTTCCGAGATTTTTCTGGTGGCTTGCACTTTCAATCTTCCCTCCCAGCAGCTGCCACTCACAGTTCTGCAGCTGATTTTGCAGTCCGATATGCTTGTGATTGGCAGCATCTGGAAAAGGGGTGAAAACACATGTCCCAAGAGAAGACTCTGAAGAAATGTCCAGTTAGACTACAAACAAAGATTTCACTTTATTTATTTTTACAGGAATTTTTCTACCAGGTATTTTAGCTGAGAGGTTTTATATTTCTAGTGTAGTCCCACTTTTTATTTAAATAACGTGCTCTTTTTCAAAAAGAAAATACACCTTGTTTCAGAATCCCCGCCATCTTTTTGTGGCGTATAATTTGAGTAAATCTCTAGAAGCCATCTCTTAGACAAACAAAACACCAAAGACAAGAACGTGTTTGAATTAGCTGCTCAAATATTGATCCTTCATTGCTCAGGATGATTCATTTTAAAGAACATGCTAGCTGCTGTTGGGCTTAGAAGGATTACTATAGTACTTCAGCTACTAAATGCATGTAAACAGAGGTATGCCCTACATTTTGTCACCTAGATTATACTCTGGGCAGGAGCTTTTTTAAAATGATTCATAAAAATTGGCAGCATTATCACAGTCAAGTAATATTACAAATATTGTGTAGATGTTTCTGTAAGTTGTCAGACTCAGAACAGGAGATATTTGAGTTAAAGGATACCTGTAACAGGTATATTTTTCTCTGAAACACTCCAATGTATCACAGAAGGTATGGTTAGAAGTAAGAGAGTGTCAATCCGGAATGGCACTGGGAAAATGTATTTTCTCCGCAATCGTGCAGCCAGGACCTGATTCATGTTGCCCAAAGCATATGACAAACCATTGACTAGTGGTGATGTCATCAAGGTTACCACTGGTCACTGAGGCTGCGTCCCCAGTCGGACCCCTGAACTGCGGTGACATCACCACTAGCACCATGAGAAAAGTTTGCAGAGGTGAGTTCACCGCAGTTCACCAGGAGAAATTTCTCATTTCTCCCAGTGAACTCTCTGAACTCATTACTGCGCGACTTTTTCTCATGGTGCAGCGCTGATCTCAACAATGTCCCAGCAGTTCAGGGGGGAAATCAAGATTTCCGATTATGCTTGTCTGTTCTACGACTATTTTGGGCGTGCTCAGAGATTTAATTTGTGTCTCCACAGCTGCTTGATTTGCGGCTGCTAGACAGCCTGAATACATGTAGGGATTTCCTAAGAAATAGGCATTTCCCACATGTATTCAGGCTCTCTAGCAGTAAGAGGATGCACATTCAGTTGCTTCCAGTTACCTGTGGGTAACCTCTACGTCCTGCTAACTGGCTTGCAAAGACCTGGGGCCCAAGGGAGAATCCACTGATGTTTCGCCGGGCCCGTCCAACTCTGGACCGAGGATGTGTCAAGAAAGCATCCCCAACAATTAATCTCCACCTCCACCAGCCTGAAATGCTGACAGATTGCCAGAAGGGTTTAAAATGCCTGCACCAACTTCTGACCCTCAGATTATGGTGTAACAGAAATCTGTATTCCTCTGACTAGGTACTGAGTTTTCATTTTTCAATGATGCAATTTTACACTTTTTTCCCACTGGGGTCCTTTTGGTTTTCCATGACACAGTGCCACTCCAACTTCTGTTATAGGCAATCCATGAAAACGAATGAACAATAAAGTAAAGGTACCTTCACACTCAGCAACTTTACAACGAGAACGACAACGATCCGTAACGATAGCAGCGTCCTGGTTAGCGATCTCATTGTGTTTGACACGCAGCAGCGATCTGGATCCCGCTGTGATATCGCTGGTCGGAGCTAGAAGTCCAGAACTTTATTTGGTCATCAGGTCGGCGTGTATCGTCGTGTTTGACATCAAAAGCAACGATACCAGCGATGTTTTACATGGAGCTAACGACCTGTGAGAATGATAAGTGAGTCGCCGTTACGTCACTGGATCGCTCCTGCATCGTTCTGGAGCTGCTGTGTTTGACGTCTCTACAGCGACCTAAACAGCGACGCTGCAGCGATCGGCTCATTGTCTATATCGCTGCAGTGTCGCTGAGTGTGACGGTACCTTTAGATTGGAGCACCAGTATTGTATTCAGGTGTCATTTGTTTGACTGCCATTTGCACTGTCTTTTTGTCAGAACAATTCTTAACACTCTCATATTGACCCCTTTTTGTCAACAGGATCCCCTTCTACTAATTGGCAGCTTTTGAAATACTCACCCTAGCTAGTCTAGCAATAATTGTGACACCTCCTCTAAAGTCTCTCAAATTGTTCAATATTACAGTGCATTAACATAATTAATCCATAAAAACTTGCTACCTTGATTTTTTTTCCCTGCATTAATTTCCAAATAAGGAAGCTCCAATCATAAAAAAGGCAAGTGTCGCTAATAAATTTGTGTAAATAACCAGCCATGTGTTCCCTTACACTAAAAGTTTCAATAAGAAATTGGCTGTGTAATATTGTATAAATTGATTGCTAACAGCAAGACAGTTGATGTAAAGAAATACCCTAAATTAAGGATCCCATACACCTTAGATAGCCGTTGGCTGAATGATTGGTCATCCAACAGCTATCCCACCTGAATCACTTATAGACATGGATGCTTGACTTGGCCGAGCTTTCCTTTGTTCTATATAAGGGAGCCACTGCGAGACTCCTCTGGCAGCAACTTATCTTCATGGAGAACAAAAGGATTGACTGTTGGAATTCCAATGTGATGATCCTTCTACTTGGAGGCACTCAGGCTAATGCCAAATAACACCTAGATTGATGGGTTTGGCTAACATTAGTCTAATGAATATGGAGGCCTCTATATGTTCCATCTTCCACAGCTCTTGGGCCAATGCACTCTGTGGCCAGCCACTGACCACAGTGGCAATGCTGGGATGTACATCACAAGACCACTGAGGCCAGTAACAGACTGCAGTGTTTCCATGGATGTATGTGACACCATCATTATTTGGAAAGCATAGGAAGACTAGCAAGGACCACCATGGATTTGTGGATAATTGAAGAAGTGAGTATTCATTACTATATACATCTATTACCATAATCCAAGATTGAATGAGCTTTGTTCTATAACAGCACGATCCTTTACATGGCTGCTAAGAGTTACAGCATTTTTGGAAATCCATTACAGGATTATGAAAATGGACAATGTGCAGCTGCAGTGTAAATAAGTGTTAAGTAACCATCAATATAATTTTCAACAATTATGTGTCGCTTTTTTTTTTCTATTTCAACTGGACAGATGTGCCCTGCAGCTATTACTAAATGTACAACTTTGTGAGGCATTGTACTGCACTTTGTATATCTAAATTGATATAATTAACCGTGACTGTGTTTAGAATTCCTTGGGGGATTTTCGCCCTTTTCCAATTTTCATGGTTCATTAATTTTCTACAAATCCACTGTAAAGTGACAACATGTATATATTCCTAATAAGACTAATGCCAAAATATGTAAGGAAATGGACCTACTGCCCACATACCCCCCTTAAAGAAACTGCGTACTATTGTATTGTGTAATGTGAAATGTGACATGCATTAATAGTGTTGGTATTGTGTTCTGTCCGACAGAAGGGACAGTTATAGTTTATGATTAGGACTAACCCAGGGTGGGAGGGTCTACCGTGAAGAGACAGAGACAGTTTCCTGGACATCAGTTGGGGGCCTAGTGTGCATCTGAAGTAGAGCTAAGGTGTGGACTGAATGCAGTGCCGCATGACGTGGGTATTCCAAAGTTAGGGGAAATTAGGAAGGTGTTTAGCGTGAAACAGAGTAAAAGAAAAGGAAAACCCACAGGAGGAAGGAGTGATCAATCGGAGATGGGTCCTGAGAGAAAACATCTAGCAGTCTAGGCCCAGAATTTATAACTCAGTGAGGTAGCAGGCCAAGAAGGGAAAGGGTAGGGGTAGTCAAGTTTTGCCTAAAATTTTTATTTTTTGCTTGTTTGTGTGGTTTTCAGTTAAAACATGGCAAAGAAAATGTCAAATTTATCACCAGATGTCAGGAAACTTATTATTTTGGGAATGACATCAGACAAATGCCAAAAAGAGGTAGCTATGGAAATCAACTGCTGTCAGAGTCAAGTGTCACGTTTAATAAATAATGAAAAAGAAGGCTATGGAACAGCTGACAAACCTAGAGGTGGACAACGTCGGAAAACGTCCTCCAAAGTTGATGACATTATTAAGGAAAAGTCAGTATCTGATGTCCATAAATGTGTTGTACATGTTCCACACAAAATGAACAAAGAATATGGGGTCATGGTGAGTTGCCAAACTGTGGTGTGATGACTAAGAGCAGTAGGGTTGAATGCACGAGTTCCAGTCAGGAAGCCTTTCATCTCTGCAAAGAACCGGATGGTTCAACTTGAGTTTGTCAAAGAACACAACGGATGGAAAGAAACATATTAGTCTAAGTTGCTGTGGTCGGATGAATCCAAGTTCAATCTGTTTGGTAGTGATGGCAAGTACTATATACTTGCTCAATTTGAAAACGTAATGATGTAAGGTACCAACCACCTATAGTGTAACATGGTGGTGGCAATGTCATGGTTTGGGGCTGCTTTTCTGCATCTGCCATTGGCCCTCTTAATAGAATTGATGGAAATATGAATGCTACCATGTATAAGGATATAATGGAGCATATAATGCTGCCACATGGTAAAACCAAAGTAGGCAGGGGCTGGAAATTCTACCAAGGCAATTATCCTAAGCACACATCCAGTTTAGTCAGAAATTGGTTAGCAAACAAAAATGTTCATCAGTTGCAATGGTCAAGCCAATCACCTGTTTTAAACCCTATGGAACACCTTTGGGATGAGTTATGGAGATGAGTTGTGGCCCGTACCCATAGGAATAAAGATGAATTGTTTGCATAATTGCAAATGGAATAGAGTAAGATCCCTCAACATTTCTTGAATACCCTAGTGGCTTCAATGCCCCTTCGGTCTGGTGCAGTAATTAAAGCAAGAGGTTATGCTACAAAATACTAAGTTATGGCGTTGTATCAATAAATAGTATATGCAAAACTTTTGGCAGTCAGTTTTCTGTAATTAAATGACCATACCTATATTCTAAAGCATTTTGGTTAAAATTAAGGTCTTGCATGATGACAACTTCATGCACTTTCAATTCATCACCAGGAAAATGGCATCACAACAACCAGACAGAAGTAGTCACACTTAAGAAAGAATGCAAAAGTTTTGGTCGCCACTGTATTGCTATAATATTCCACAGTGCTTTACGGACATCATCAATACTGTCCGCATTGGGGCTCAAAATTTAAATTATCAATCAGTATGTTTTTGGGGTGTGAGAGGAAAAACTTGACAGAAATTCCCAAACACATGCATAAAAGGAGCCTTAGATTTCATAGTTAAGTCCAGAAATATTTGAACAGTGACACAAGTTTTGGCATTTTAACTGCTTACCAAAACATATTCAGGATACAGTTATAAAATCAATATGGGCTTAAAGTGCATATTCTCAGCTTTAATTTGAGGGTATTCACGTCCAATAAGGGTTTAGGAATTACAGCTCTATAATATGTTGCTGCCTCTTTTTAAAGGGACCAAATGTAAGGTCTTTTAACAGAATCCGTCAGGCGTTTCTTGCTTTATAATCTGAAGACAATAGGAGATAGAGGCTGAAACACAGAATTCAGGAATGTGTCACTTGTCAATGTTCCTGCTGTTGTTTACTAACTGTGAAGGATTTATCACTAAGAGATTAACATTGCCGGACTAGTCCAGCAACAAAGCACCTCTGTCTATGGACTTTGTAAATGGAGAATCTGGTGTGGGCGGGGTTAGCTTTCTCAGCTCTGCTTCATTACTAAATCTAAAAGCTCTGATTGTGTAAGAGCGACTGCACCCAGTAATTTAAGTAATAAATCGTTGGATTCAGCTTCTATTTGGCTACATCATGCTACTCTTGGATGAGGTAGGAAAAACCTGCTGACAAATTCCATGGGCTAGTGAAGTCCCTTGTTAATCTGGAATTGCTCCATGTATAGACTGAAACAGAATTTGCATCTCTGACTTAGTGGGATAAGAACTATAGCGACTCATTAATCCTCCCTTGACTGTGGGCATTATACACAGAAAGATGAGTTGAACATGCACTCCTGGATATCTATTATGACCTAATGATCGACATCTACCACCATTTAATTCAAGCACTTTACTGCATAGAAATACATCTCATCTTCAAAGTGGAGCAGGATCATTTTTGCCACATATCACAAGGTCAGTTTTGTAATTTTGATACCTAGATTCATATCTGTACCATAGCACAAGAAGGTTATACAAGTTTTTGCAATGCAACTAGAAATACAAATAACTATGGACATACAACAGTGTCAGTAACGCTAATGTACACAAGGATGTACTCTGATCATCACACGAATGGCAAATCCCATACAATCACCAACTATCATTATCCATATTGGGGTTTATGCCCAAGTGGTATGCCAGTCATAAAACCCAATGCACATTTTGCATATACAGTTTCCTCAGGGGACATACAATGCGACTATAGAACTATGTAGAATTATAAAACGTCTCGAGGGTCACTAGAAATTTACTATATATGTTACAATATGAAATTACAGTATTTTATATCATCTACTGATGGTAAGTTACATAACATTAATGATCATAACTGGTCTTACCCTGTAATATATTATCATGTACTGTAAGCAATCACATCTTATCACATTGCTCTTTTACTGAGCAATAGAAGAACATATTATTGGAAAAGAAATGATGGATGGAAATATAATTTATGAGCTCACATTGAATTAAAATACATTAAAATTCTTGTAATTTTCTCTAACACATTTGGAAGAAATAAGAAGGGCATTGAGAGAATATGAGACTAAGAACCCAAGAGATCGGCTGCCTGACTACACAAAGTTCACTCAGCTTCTCCTATGTCTACCATACTTATTAATAGAGTGTGACTTTCTCGCTTGGCCAAATGTTTGCCCCCTTTTTCCCATTTTTTGGGGGATCAGACAGTAAGTGGAACAGATCAAACTGAAACGATATGTATTATTCCGTGTTTTCTGTCTCGTTCTCCCCCCGCCCTATATTGAATCTATAATAAAATTACTTTCTATAGAAATGTTGTCATATGGAAAAATGGCTCCTGGGACAATTTCATGCTTCCTTTTAAGAATGGTGTGAAGTGATTAATTCTGTATTGTAAGTGAAAGTAGACATCATATACCAAGTCGAAGACATCAAACAGAGTCTACACAAACCATCAGAAGACATTTCCACAACATTGTTATGAGCCAGATGTCCAGCAACAGGTCTTCCATTGACCTCATGCCTGCACTCTCAAAGGCTATCATGGTGCAGAGCAAGATGTCAATGGAGGTCTATCCTCTTCATCGATGAGTCCCACCTTTGCCTCGGACTCAATGATACCCATTGATTTTTCTGGAGACTACGTGGGCAAGCATGCCAAGGCATGTAAGTTCATGTATTTCTTCATACTCATTACTAAATAAATTGAATTGTTTTGAAATTTTGTAACTATTTTTTCCTTATTTGCACATCATCAACATGTCTTTCGATCCTGTGATTTTCATAATTCCAGGAATTTTCCATCCTGGTGTTGCAAAGACATTAAGATGTGTGTAATATACTGTATTACAACAAGACAACATATACCTACATTTTTATATCCATATAGTAGTGGATATAGCTATGGCGCGTACATAAGTAATGCCTACCAAATTACCAACCAGTCCCAATGCAAATTTCATACTTAACCATATGAGCCAAATAATTCAAAAAGTGTAGGATCTCTTTACATGTTTTTCATGAAGTCAATTCCTCGAGTTTAGTGGCAGGAAAGTAAAAAGCCAGCCATTATGCAAAAACATATTGAGTAAATTCATTATTACCAAATTTCCATAATGTATTCATATGCCAAGTATAAACAGTAGTAACATCAACAACATTAAGACTCAACCTAATAATACAACTAAACAACAAACTTTGAGGACGAAGCTTTCAGTATGCTTAGCACCTAAATTTGGCAAAGGTCTGTAATAAATTTACAAGGCTAATGGTTCAAACTTGTTTGGAATAAATACAGATGTCTTTTAGAAAAAAAAAAGTTAATTACGGTACATGTTGTATATTTTGTCTTTATTTCTAGGCTCCTGTATGTAAAGTATGTTATGCTTTGTTACCCTGGGACAATATTTTATTTAAATGCAATATTGAGGCATACTAATGGATTTTAACGATTAAAAAAGTGCCACAAATAAAGGAAAATAAAATTTTAATTCTGTTACTTGACTAGTACTAGATAAAGACGAGTGGATTGATCTGAGGAGGATCAGGTTTGAAATTAATTTCCTGATATTTATGGTTTTACGCAAAATCAAACACTTTGAGATTTAATTTGTGGTTCACAATAAAAAAAACTTTAACAGAACCATTTCTCACGCTGCTAAAGCATAAGAGAATGGGATAACATCAATTTGCCTTGGTGACCAGGCCTCCCTGTAATGCCCTGCAGATATCACATCTAGCGGATTATCATTTGTTGTATAGTAGTGGTCAGTACCTGGACCATCCCAGTTCAGCTCTGTTTGTACGGCAGAGTCATTTTCCATCTGAAGAGTCACTGGGTAAGTCTCTCTCTCCTGAAGAGTGTAAGCTCATATGGTCAGCAGGGTCCTCTCTCTCCTGTAGATTGTAAGCTGTTATGGTCAGCAGGATCCTCTCTCCTGTAGATTGTAAGCTCATATGGTCAGCAGGGTCCTCTCTATCTCCTGTAGAGAGTAAGCTCATATGGTCAGTAGGATCCTCTCTCTCCTATAGAGTGTAAGCTCTAATGGTCAGCTGGGTCCTCTCTCTCCTGTAGATTGTAAGCCGTTATGGTCAGCAGGATCCTCTCTCTCCTGTAGAGAGTAAGCTCTTATGGTCAGCAGGGTCCTCTCTCTCCTGTAGAGTGTAAGCTGTTATGGTCAGCAGGGTCCCTATCTCTCCTGTAGAGAGTAAGCTCATATGGTCAGTAGGATCCTCTCTCTCCTATAGAGTGTAAGCTCTAATGGTCAGCTGGGTCCTCTCTCTCCTGTAGATTGTAAGCTGTTATGGTCAGCAGGATCCTCTCTCCTGTAGAGAGTAAGCTCTTATGGTCAGCAGGGTCCTCTCTCTCCTGTAGAGTGTAAGCTCTTATAATCAGCACAGTCCTTTCTCTCTCCTATAGAGTGTATGCTCTTATGGTCAGCAGGTCCGCTCTCTCTCCTATAGAGTGTAAACTCTTATTGTCAACAGGGTCCTCTCTAATTTCAGTAGAGTATGAATTCTTAGGCTATGTGCACACGTTTAGGAATTTTCGTGTTTTTTTCGCGTTTTTTCACGAAACGCCTACATTAAGCAATCTATTTTTAGAATGCATTCCGCATTTTTTGAGAACATGCTGCGTTTTTTTCCACGCTGAATAAAATTCTGGAAAAAAGTGCAGCATGTTCATTAAAGTGCGGAATCGCGGCGATTCCGCACACATAGGAATGCATTGATCCGCTTACTTCCCGCATGGGGCTATGCCCATGGATCGCCCCCAGGCGCAGGGCAGTGGGGCACTCGGTACCGGGTCCCTCTGTCTCGGTTCTGGGGATGTCACGGTGGCCCGACCCAGTCCGTGGCCCTGCTAAGGGGCGCCCAATTAAAGGTGTAGTTTGTCAAGTGTTCGTGATGCCACCTGTGGTATTCGTTCTGGGTAACCGACGCTGCTAGGGGGTCCGCTGGGGTGATGGAATGGCAGCTAGATGGTATACCTTCCCATAGGTGAAGTATGTCCCCAGGGCTTCCCTTGATGAGTAGGTGGTAATGGTGGATGTTGTAAGGTGCGATGAATAACGAGGATACAAAGGTTGCAGTCTCTTTACCTTTTACTGTAGACTTCAGCATCCACAGTCCAGAGCACTGTTCACAGGGCTGGCTGAGTCCATCCGGTCCGAAGGCACATCCAGAGTTCCCTTTGCAGGTGGAAATCAGTAGCCTTCCTACTAGCGCCTGTGTATTGTAGTACCTCCCTGCTGAGCACCACGGGATAGTCCTCACAACTGTCGTGTATATTTATGATGTTTTCTCTCCGTCCCCCAGATGGTATGGCTAGGACGACCCGTATGATGGGGTAGGCCTGGAGCTATTTTATAGGGACCCTAGAGACGCCCCTCTGCCACAATTTGCCTCTGTTGTCTTCATTAGGTTAAAGGTTGGGCAGCCAACTTGGAATTAACTGTCCTGCCATTGTTTGAAGTAATGCGTAGAGCCTATTACTCCCTCGGTGTTCCGGCCACCGGCTACGCGCCTCAGAAGGATGTTGCCGATCTTAAGGCAGGACTCCTCCTGGTATTATCTCCTTGTGCTGTGATCTCGTTTCTCACTTCTCCACAATATACTTCGCTTCTTGTTCTTTCTTAGGATGCTGCCGCATTGAGGTGCAGGCACAGCTCCGTAACGTTCTATCTCTTGCTATGCCTCTGCCAGGATCCCACCCCTGACAGGGACCTCTGTCTACAGCTCAGATGTTCCTCCTTCTCCCCCTGTCTGCCTGACAGGTCTTCTCTGGGTCGAACCCAGGTAGCTTTCTGACTAACTTCCTATCCAACCCCCAGTTTTACCCGAGTGTGAGGAGTGGCCTAATAGATAGAACCTTTTGCTCCCCCTGGTGGCCGGAGTGTGAAGTGTAGTGTGTGACTGTGATACCTGGTCAGGTGAACTCCTTTAGTGCCATCAGACGTACCATCACTCCCCCTGGTGGAAGAGCGACAATACTGCAACGACCAGGACTCTGGGGCGCTGCACTCACCATGCGGGAAGTAAGCCGATCATGTGCAGTTGGTACCCAGGGTGGAGGAGAGGAGACTCTCCTCCAGACCCTGTGAACCATATAATTGTTAAAAAAAGAATTAAAATAAAATAATCATGATATTCTCACCTTCTGGCGTCCTGCGCAGCTTTCCCGATCCTCGCGACGCTCCCGTTCCCAAGAATGCTTTGCGAAAATGACCTGTGATGACGTGCGGTCTCACGAGACCACTACATCATCTGGGGTCATGCCACAAAGCATTACTGGGACTGGAAGGTGAGAATATCATGATTTATTATTTTTTATTATTATTTTTAACATTAGATCTTTTTACTATTGATGCTGCATAGGCAGCATCAATAGTAAAAAGTTGGTCAAACACTATATTTGACAAGTGTGACCAACCTGTCAATCAGTTTTCCAAGCGATGCTACAGATCGCTTGGAAAATGCTAGCATTCTGCAAGCTAATTACTCTTGTAAAATGCTAGTGTTTAGCGGGAGTACGCATGCCAATTCCGCATGCGATATACCCGCTGCAGGAGTTGCGGAATTGCCACGGAAATTTCCACTGCAATTCTGCAACATGTGCACTTAGCCTTAGGGTCAGCTGGGTCCTCTCTCTCTCTCCTGTAGAGTGTAAGCTCTTATCGTCAGCAGGGTCCTCTCTCTCCTGTAGAGTGTAAGCTCTTATGATCAGCAGGGTCCCTATCTCTCCTGTAGGTTGTAGGCTCTTATGGTCAGCGGGGTCCTCTCTCCTGTAGGGTGAAGGCTCTTGTCAGCAGGGTCCTCTCTCCTGTAGAGTATGAGCTCTTATGGTCAGCAGGGTTCTCTTTCTCTCCTATAGAGTGTAAGCTCTTATGGTCAGCAGGGTCCTCTCTCTCCTGTAGAGTGTAAGCTGTTATGGTCAGCAGGGTCCTCTCTCTCTCCTGTAGAGTATGAGCTCTTATGGTCAGCAGGGTTCTCTTTCTCTCCTATAGAGTGTAAGCTCTTATGGTCAGCAGGGTCCTCTCTCTCCTGTAGAGTGTAAGCTGTTATGGTCAGCAGGGTCCTCTCTCTCCTGTAGAGTGTAAGCTGTTATAGTCAGCAGGGTCCTCTCTCTCCTGTAGAGTGTAAGCTCTTATGGTCAGCAGGGTCCTCTCTCTCTCTCCTGTAGAGTGTAAGCTCTTATGGTCAGCAGGTCCTCTCTCTCTCTCCTGTAGAGTGTAAGCTCTTATGGTCAGCAGGTCCTCTCTCCTGTAGAGTGTAAGCTCTTATGGTCAGCAGGTTTCTCTCTCTCTCTCCTGTAGAGTGTAAGCTGTTATGGTCAGCAGGGTCCTCTCTCTCTCTCCTGTAGAGTGTAAGCTCTTATGGTCAGCAGGTCCTCTCTCCTGTAGAGTGTAAGCTTTTATGGTCAGCAGGGTCCTCTTTCTCTCTCCTGTAAATTGTAAGCTCTTATGGTCACTTGGTTTCTCTCTTTCTCTCTTCTCTCTCCACATGTATGGAGCATTTCGGAGCAATTACAAGCTTTCCAGTGTTGATATTTGCTTGAATTTATTTGCCGAAAATAGAATTTTGCGGAAAATTCAGCAAAGTCGGTGAATTTGAATTTCAAAGGATCCATCCACTTGTCTCTAGTGTTAAGCAATAACTGTGATTGATGTAGTCTTATATGCGACCTCCATGTACTAGTACATCATCTTTATACAAATGATTTGTATAAATCTTTGTACACTGTATTTTGAGCCAGTTGTGGCTGCAGACAGAGAGTTTTATAATTCAAAGAAAACTTTTCAGCTCTATAATTTTGTCCCTGAGCATCACAAGATGTAGAAGCAGAGACCCTAATTCCAGTGATATATCACTTACTTTGCTGCTTCCCGCAGTCTTGATAAAACCTCTGCTTTATCTGCTGCAGATATATCAGTATATCCCCGCCTACACTACTCATTGACACTTTCTGTGAATGCTGTGTATAGGCAGAAAGCTGCTAATCATTGCTAGAGGGGGGATTATACAGAGCTCATGAATATCAGGAATATGAAGGACTACCTGCCAGCAGATTTACTAGTCCTTTAGCGATAATCTTCTCATGATAAAACGGTGATTTATGGACATCCACATGATGGTGGAAATAAATAGATAGCCATCAAAGGTTCATGAGGCCTAATTACTTTTTCTGTTTGTCCCCAAGACTTCCATTTATTGCAGCAGCATTATTTCTCGGCGATGCTTCCAGCCTTCATGAATATAATATATTTTCCAGAACTATTGATACTTAGGGCAATGTACAGACAATGAGAAGCAGAAATGGCAGCTACCATTTTAAATATTAATAGGCAAATCGATGTTTCATTGTAAACACTGAAACATCTGTGAACTAAAATAAAAGGCATAAAATAAAAAATGGACCATATTATACCTTTAAGACACATCTGGTTAAAGTGTTCTAAGGCAAGAAAAGCTCAGAGGATGTGTGGATGTGTGGTGTGAGCTTCATCAGAAACTGCCTTTTCTTTACTATGCCTATCAGAAATTGTGGAACATTTATACAATGATTGTGCTTTTCTTTATTAATCATGTCATTTATCATTTTATCACACATTGGATAATACTATGACCTACATGTGATGTCTGTCGGGAGATGGGTGATTGCTAAAAAGTGCTTTTAAACAACCAAAACGCCAATACAAGTGATTTTTCTATATTGTCTGATACTGAATAAACACTTAGGATGAATTTGCAGATGACACATGCTATACTGCCCGGGGACGGACATACCTTGTACAGAGAGTCTCAGTAGGTTAAGGAGCCCACACACCGTCAGAGAAGCTTCCTATTGCTTAGTAGTTTTCATATACAGTGGGGGAAATAAGTATTTGATCCCTTGCTGATTTTGTAAGTTTGCCCACTGACAAAGACATGAACAGTCTATAATTTTAAGGGTAGGTTAATTTTAACATTGAGAGATAGAATATAAAAAATAAAATCCAGAAAATCACATTGTATAATGTGACTACTTCTCTAAGGTATAACTCAAGAAATATGTTAATAAATGATAAATTGGCTCCATTGTGGAGACTAATCTAAGTATGTTCATGACTATAATAACGGCAGACGACATATTGGCATACAGCCATAAATGCGACATTGGAAATGTGAAGTGTAACCCTGGATGTACCCTTTCAATGGCCATTAAATGCTACAGAAAGAGAACTGATTGTAGATGCTGCAGGCTATAAGAAGCTTGGGACTACTTGACCTTAAACCTTGCATCCTGGCAACTGGATACCGCTGTCTGAGAAAGTGACATTGTATGTAGGAAGAGAAGGGAAAGCATAAGAGCAACAGGTCATGCTTTGATGCTAGACATAAAACATGTAGTGCACTGGAACACTAGGCTAAAGTTATTAACAGAGGCTACAAATGTAATCTAATATATAAAGCTGAATGTGTGTGTGTGTGTATGTATGTATGTATGTATGTATGTCCGGGATTGGCATCTGAACCGTCGCAGCTACAGCCACAAAATTTTGCACAGTCACACGTCTGGACCCCGAGAGCGTCATAGGCTATGTTGTGAGGTGAAATTTTAACCCCGCGCTTTCCAATTCACCAAACAATTTTGCCCCTATCGACATAATGGGGAAAAAGTGAAAGGAAAAGTGTTGGAGGCGTCGCAGCTACAGGCACAAAATTTTGCACAGTCACACGTCTGGACCCTGAGAGCATCAAAGCTATGTTGTGAGGTGAAATTTTAACCCCGCGCTTTCCAATTCACCAAACAATTTTGCCCCTATCTACATAATGGGGAAAAAATGAAAGGAAAAGTGTTGGAGGCAAATTAACAGCTGCCAGATGTGAACAAGGGGGACTTAAAGAATGACAGCGATGGCGCCAAAGAGTATATACTGTACAGTTGCTAAGGTGGGGCCCCAACATGGGATAATCACCACACCACCACGGGGATATGAACACACACACAAAATGCGCCACATACTACCACGTGCTCGAACACATATACCACCCTCAGCGCACATTTCACCACACATACACCAACCTCGCCACATAAAAGTAGAAACACAAAAGTCGCCGCTCAAAACTCGCCACGCGCAAAACTCTCTACATGCAAAACTCGCCACACGTGCAAAACTCACCTCATGGAAAACTCGCCACACGCAAAACTTGCACACGCAGAAAAATTGCCACACGCAGAAAAATTGCCACATGCACAAAAGTTGCAACACATGCAAAAGTTGCCTCACACAAAACTTGCACATACTCAAAAGGCACCACACATAAAACTCGCCACGCGCAAAACTCGCCATGCGCAAAACTTGCTGCACACAACGCTAACCTGTCACATGCAACTCGACACACAAAAAGTTGCTACACGCATGTCGCCACACAAAACTCATCTCACAAAAGTCGCTACATGCATGTCGCCACACGCAACTCAACACACACAACTTGACACACGAAACTCGCCCTAAAACACACACAAGTCTGGTATTATCCTTCAAAAATAAAAATCTGATTAATAAGCAGACAAACTACAAGAGCAACAAATGTACCATATAGGAATCCGGCAGCTGTCAGTCACATGACCAGTCTATTATGTGTATGTGTGAGCTAATATATACTGCCAGGGGGTGGGCTTACTGTTGGCTGGGGATTTATCAGGCTGCCAATTTAGCTTACAAATACTGAGGTAAAAATACTGACCAAATAACGTGTGAACGAGGTCTAATACAGGAGGAGATGACATACAGATATATACTATATACAGGAGGAGATGACACACAGGTATATACTATTTACAGGGGAGATGACACACAGGTATATACTATATACAGGAGGAGATGACACACAGATATATACTATATACAGGAGAGATGACACACAGGTATATACTATATAGAGGAGGAGATGACATACAGGTACATACTACATACAGGACGAGATGACATACAGGTATATACTATATACAGGAGGAGATGACACACAAGTATATACTATATACAGGAGCAGATTACCTACAGGTATATAGTATATACAGGAGGAGATGACATACAGGTATATGCTATGTATAGGAGGAGATGACATACAGGTATATACTATATACAGGAGGAGATGACACACAGATATATACTATATATAGGCGAGATGACACACAGGTATATACTATATACAGGAGATTACATACAGGTATATCTAATATATAAAGCTGAATGTGTGTATGTATGTATGTGTGTATGTCCGGGATTGGCATCTGCACCGTCGCAGCTACAGCCACAAAATTTTGCACAGTCACACGTCTGGACCCCGAGAGCGTCATAGGCTATGTTGTGAGGTGAAATTTTAACCCCGCGCGTTCCAATTCACCAAACAATTTTGCCCCTATCTACATAATGGGGAAAAAGTGAAGGGAAAAGTGTTGGAGGAAAATTGACAGCTGCCAGATGTGAACAATGAGGACTTAAAGAATGAGAGCGATGGCGCCAAAGGGTATATACCGTACAGTTGCTAAGGTGGGGCCCCGACATGGGATACTCACCACACACGGGGATATGAACACAAACACAAAATGCGCCACACACTACCACGTGCTTGAACACATATACGACCCTCAGCACACATTTCACCACACACACACCAACCTCGCCACTTAAAAGTCGAAACACAAAAGTCACCACTCAAAACTCGCAACGCGCAAAACTCGCTACATGCAAAACTCGCCATATGCAAAACTAGGCTCACGCAAAACTCGCCACACGTGCAAAACTCACCTCATGGAAAACTCACCTCATGCAAAACTTGCACACACAGAAAAATTGCCACATGTACAAAAGTTGCACCACATGCAAAAGTTGCCTCACACAAAACTTGCACATACTCAAAACGCACCACACATAAAACTCGCCACGCGCAAAACTCGCCATGCACAAATCTTGCTGCACACAACTTGCTACACTAACCTGTCACATGCAACTCGACACACAAAATGTTGCTACACGCATGTCGCCACACAAAACTCATCTCACAAAAGTCGCTACATGCATGTCGCCACACGCAACTCAACACACACAACTTGACACATGAAACTCGCCCTAAAACACACACAAGTCTGGTATTATCCTTCAAAAATAAAAATCTGATTAATAAGCAGACAAACTACAAGAGCAACAAATGTACCATATAGGAAATACGGCAGCTGTCAGTCACATGACCTGTCTATTATGTGTATGTGTAAGCTAATATATACTGCCAGGGGGTGGGCTTCCTGTTGGCTGGGGATTTATCAGGCTGCCAATAGCAACCAATCACAGCTCAGCTTCTATTTTGCTACAGTTAATTAACCTGAGCTCTGATTGGTTAATATAGGCAACAAAGACATTCTCAGTATGACAAAGCTAATATATGTTGTGAAATGCTTCTATTAGCTTAGTTTTTGCCTTTTAATAATTACATTTCTATCTATTTGTTTTGTGGTTTTTGTGTGCAGAATACATTTTTGTTAACACATTCTATTTTGCTAACAGCAGTCATTAACCCGGGCGAAGCCGGGTAGTACAGCTAGTATTATATAGAGTGAATAATAGTGAAGGTAGAATAATATAGATGAATCCATACATTGATAATGCTGCACTTGGTGAGATTGTCCCATTTATAGGAGAGCACATAAAGCTGACAATTGCAACACCATGCGTTTTCCATGAGATCCAAAGACATGGTCATATCTCACCAGACAATGACTGTCAGCATACTGTTGAAGTCGTAGACTCATTGGAGACTTATAAAGACCCACATGGATTTCATTTTTAAAATGGTAAACCCGTTTAACAAGACTATGTCCCTCCCAAAGCTGAATAAAGGGCATCCCATTCTGCCAGGGAAACCATGCTCTAAACCAGTGTTTCTCAACGTCATTCCTCAAAGCTGCTCAACAGATCATGATTTGTCGATATCCTACAGAGAACTTGTGTCAGGTTCTGATGCCTTGTGAATAATTCCATCACCTGTGCAATACTAAGGAAATCCTGAAAACATGACGTGATGGCAGCCGCAAGGACTGGGTTTGAGAAACACTGGTGCAAAGCAAAGTGGGGCACATATCAAGCAACAGCTGACAGTATGTTTCTGGCTTAGCTAACAGTCCTAGTTAAAGGAGTTATCCAGGACTATTTTATTGTTTACTTATGGGTCTAAGAACTTACAGGCAGGTAGTTGCTAACTACTGGCCTGTTCTGCTCAGCACTGATCTCTGCCAGCTCAAAGCAGTCATGGACCGCTCCTGCCAGCGTTTCTGCTGCTTCTGATATTGTCACGTCGATTGAGCAGCTGCTTCTCCTCCGCTCTGCTCAGTTGATGGACTGTCAAAGTTGATGTCTTGCTGATTGACAGCTGGCTCCCCACTGCTTAACTGTGAGGAGTTGGCTGTCCAACAGCATAGCAGAAGAGCTGTTCTTTGACGTGACTGCTAATGAAGCAGAATTGCCTGCAGGAGCTGTCCATGACTGCTCTGATCCAGGGTAGGGCAGGACAGGCAGGTAGATAGCAATCCAAAAAAACATATGAAAAGGACACACATCTGAATTATTTTCAGAGCTGCTATTATTTAACTGTAATAAGCATTCTACGAAGATAGTGTAAGTACAAGAAAAAATACTTCATGGATAATTGTATTGATGCAAGGCCAATACTGGCTGCTCAGAATAGTCTTCAGAGCTGGGATCACCAGTAAGTCCTGTGAGACACAGCAAATTTGTGGAGTAAGCTTCATCAGCTGTAGATGCAACCAGCCTTTCCTGGAGACATCATAGATTGGGAATTGGCATGCAATCACACACCTGTTGCAACGTTTCGGGGGTAGGCCCCTTTTTCTAGCATCGCTTAAATTAATCAGACTAATCCTTTTCATTACACCTTGCACGTGCAGTTTTTTGAGTACATTGTCTATGGGGTTTTTGAGAACCATTTTGCCTGCCCTTTGCTGTATGGCTATTGCGTCACTTTTCATAGATTGCTTAGGTAGTTAGCACCTACCTTCATGTTAGTTTTTAGCCCCATGAGAACAAATATAAAATGGTACTAGGTAACTCCTGTGAACTGTCAGTCATTGAGTTTATAGGTAGCTACCTCCCATAGGTGGCACTTGTGATATAATTTCTCTGTTCTGGAGAGAAGTAATTTGTATACAATTTTCCTGTGGAGCATTGGTAGTTGGACTGCATATTACGCCACATTCACACTATCAGTATTTTACCTCAGTATGTATAAGCCAAGTACAATAGTAAGTGATAAATACAGACGTGATGACGTGTTTCTATTATACTTTTCCTCTGATTGTTCCACTTCTGGTTTTGGATAACAGATACTGAGGTAAAATACTGACCAAATACTGAACGCGTGCACATGGCCTTAGGCCAGTCTCCTTAAATAGTGCCATTTCCCCCAAATCTTCTCACAAGACAAAGAAAGACATTTATAATTGTGCCATTCATCTATATATATTTGTGCCATTTTTTTGAGCAACAGTGGTACTTAAACCAACAACTATGTGCCTTCGCCACAATATCAGGAGATAATGCAAATGGTGAAAGATGAAGCAAGTTATGTTACAAGAAGAATACAGTAATTCAGATGAACAGGATATTGACACAATGCTATTTAAACACTATCGTCTTATTATTACCGTTAAACAACAGTTATTATCAGTGAGGCCTTAGTCTTAATACCCTAGCCAAAAGGGTGTCACTACTATCACTACCGGGCCTGTCACTATCATCACTCTCTAGGCAATGCAAAATGTCACTCAAGCCCTAACGAGGGGTCAGCGATAATACCCGCTAGGATGCAAGTACCAGATTCAGCACACTGGCCACCTTCTTTTCCTGAAGCACCGCCGCTGTCCCCACTTTGTGCAGTACGTCCTTCCTCTGAGGCCTAGTTGTCTCTCTCTGCTCACTCGGCTAAGCTCTCCCATCTCTGGTCTCTCTCACTTCTTTACTCTGGTTTGGTCTTGGTTTCTTTACTCAGACCTAGCCTCTCAGCTCCTTTACTCGGATGTCATCTATCTCAGGTCCTTTACTTGAATCTGGTCTCCATCAGCTCCTTTATTCAGATCTGGTCCCTCAACTCCTTTACTCGGATATGGTCTCTCAGTGTTTTTTACTCATATCTGGTCTCTCTCAGCTCCTTTATTCAGATCTGGTCCCTTAACTCCTTTACTCAGATCTGGTCTCTCAGTGTTTTTTACTCATATCTGGTCTCTCTCAGCTCCTTTACTGTGATCTGTTCTCTCATTAATAGCTTTAAGCCAGCTTGCCGTACTGCACGTCCATCCTGGTACAGGTTCAGGCACCAACCCCTCCTCTTCTTGTCCCTCACAGGACTTTTATAATTATTAACTGTGCTACAGCTGTCACTTGACCTGGCGTCTCCTCTAATCTCTTCCTCCGGGGACATGTATTTCGTCCTTCAGTTCCTTACTACTGTAGCTTTCTCAGCTCTTTCCTTCCTTGTCACCTTTGGCCAGCAGATGACAATGTTCATTTGTAAGCACTCAGTTATGGTACTGTATAGTGGCTAATTAGTTAACACTGTTGCTTTGCCCATCAAGGACAACATCTTTAAGAAGCTTGCGTTTGTGTGTGTGTGTTTCCTCTCAGACTTCAATTAACAATTTTTGGTCACCTGCTTTTATCTAACATTGGGAAGTTTACTGCCATGCTTGAAAAGTTGTGTGGACATAATTTGTGCCAAATTTTGCATTATGCTGTGACATTTCATAAAGATAGAGTGGAGGAGTTGGCTTGACACTAAGATTTGCTGCCACTTTTGATAAATGTAGGATAATTTTCAGATCACTGCTATTATTGTGTCTAAATGCTGTAAACTGGCCAAGGCAAAACAAAAATTTGGCATGACAACCTGTCCGCATCACCTGGAAACTTGGGCACATGCACAGTGTGGCCACTGTTACACCATTTTTTAAAAAGCTTGTTTCAACTGAGCGCTAATATGTTTAGGGATATGGTCACATGGGGTATATTTGCTGTGGAAATCCCACAGCAAAATTACAGTACTGTGCAAACCTTTTAGGCAAGTGTGGAAAAAATGCCGCAAAGTAAAAAATAATTTCAAAAATGGAAGTGCTTCTTTATTTTTTATCAAGTAAAATTCAAAGTGAATGAACAGAAGAGAAATCTAAATCTAATCATTATTTGGTTTGATCACACTTCTCTTTCAAAACTGCATCAATTCTTCTAGGTATGCTTGCACTAAGTTTTTGAAGGAACTCCGCAACATCTTGGAGAACTAACCACAGATCTTCTGTGAATGTAATGCAAATGCTTCTGTCTCATCATGTAATCCCAGACAGACTTGATGATGTTTAGATCAGAGATCTGTGAGGGCCATGTCATCACTTCTAGGACTCCTTGTTCTTCTTTAAACTGAAGATAGCTCTTAATGATATTGGCTGTATGTTTGGGGTTTTTGCCCTGCTGCGGAATGAATTTGAAGCTAATCAGATGGTATGCACCTGCACATCTGCAAAACCTGCCATGGTTTAATTGTTGTGGTTTCCACTGGGCAAAAGCTGTAGATGTGCCACCAACTTCACCCTTTGCATTACCAAGGGAGAATTCCAGGGTGAACCTCTGCAGCACAAATTGACAGGCCTAGGATGTGAAATCTGCAGCACTGGTCTATTTACACTGTGCGCTTCAGCCAGGTCAAATACTGTGGCATATAATACTGTGGGTTTACTGTCTAGAAATTCTGCAGTAAAACCTTCCTTTATAAATTTCAATATAATAATAGCAATAGATATTATAGAAAATAAATATATTAGCTTGGAAAGTGAAATATTGGTTGAAGTGACTTTCACTAAGTACTGTTGAGTTAATCCTTACACTATCTATACTATGTATTGTCTAATGCATACACTATAAATGTATGAAGCAAAGTGATTGTTGAAATTTGCAGAAGGAATGGCTGCAGGGCTCTCAGATACAAGTAGGTGGCACCAGCAGTAACATCCATGTGCAAGGAAAGCAGTAGTGGGAAACACACAACCACTACAAAGCGCAGGCAAAGAACGTGTGGTGGAGCGTGAGGCTGCCTCTATTCAAACTGGGGAGAGACGCAAATAAAATTGTCCAAGATGCAGCAGACAGACATCAAAGTGCACACTACATCAAAGTCAACACACTGAACATATTAACACTACAGCACAGCCAAGCATAAGGAACCTTAACGTTGCCCAAGCAGCACAGACTTTATCAACTCTCTTCATAAATACCCCTGAAAGGTCAGTTTATAATTGTTTTCATTGATTTTGGAAATGAAACTTCAGTCAGTATCTGGAAACTCCGAAAACATTTTCCTCTTTCGATGTTTTTTTTTACTAATTCCCAGTGGCCATGCTAAAAATAAGAAACTCATCTGCTACTCATCCTCCTCAGGTCCAGCACTGGGTCTTTGCCTCTGCTCTGATATGGGGTAGAGGCTGCAGCAATGATAGAGTGTCAACAGCGCTGCAGTTAATCACTGGGGTCAGCGGTTAGGCCAAATTGTTAAATCACTGGCTGATTGCCTGCAGCGCTGTTGAGGTGACATCACCATTGCACCCTTTACAAAAGCATCAGAGCAGTCGTGGAGACGCAATGCTGGACTATGGCAGCTTAACAGATGACTTTATTATTTTTAGCAACAAAAAAATTCTTTTAGAAATTCAATCTATGCACTTTATAAGGCTAATTGATCTTTTGGAAAATCAGTGGTAAAGATGCTCTTTAGGACAAATCACCAGATTTACAGGAATTGAGACAGATTTACATCTTGGAGAATCAGTGGAAAAAAAAAAAGTGTGAAATGCATCTGAAAGGGAAATAATTCTTCAGAATTGAGGTTTTTCACAATGTTGGGGAGAGACAAATCTAATATTTTCTCATTTCTATTACTGATCATCTGTGCCCCCTTGTTTTTTATCTACAAGATATACTTGAATGGAGGAGTTATTTCTGTCCTCAAACAAACGTTCCCTCTGTTCACGAGACTGTTGATCACCATCAATAGCTGAGAGTGATCATCAACTTAGGTCCAATTCTGCAATACAGATATTAATCCAATATAACAATTTGCCTAGTATTCATGCGTGCTTGAGGAATGAGTGAAGAAGAACCAACCCTGAACCAAGGTAACGATGAAGATTTTAATGAAGATGATCCAGTTGTTATCAGGGCATCTACATTGTGGCCATACATGTATCAAACGTTCTCCTCACATAATCACCTCTAATTCTGA
Source organism: Ranitomeya variabilis (assembly GCF_051348905.1). Classification (NCBI taxonomy): domain Eukaryota; kingdom Metazoa; phylum Chordata; class Amphibia; order Anura; family Dendrobatidae; genus Ranitomeya; species Ranitomeya variabilis. The sequence continues at coordinate 460,004,518 of NC_135232.1, read as the reverse complement.
TTGTTACATCTCTGGTACTAAGACTCTTGTTTCCAACCAAGAAAAACATGGTCTGAAAAGTTTCTCGCTAATCGATACCACCACTATTGTGCCAGAATTTTAATGCACGGTAATTAATGTAGAAATCAAATAATTTTCCAATCATGAAATATTTACTAGTCGCATTGTAAAAATAATCCATCTTTTCTTTACTCCTCATTTGTGTTACTAATGAGGAACAGACAAGTTAATTAACGGTCTATCAACATCAAACGTTCCCAAGCCAACATCTATTAAGAGTTAGCAAACTCATAACATTATATAATGACTGATGTGACACATGTAGCATTGACTTGTGGACTTATAAAAAGTTAAGGACTTTACCTGTTCTTGTCCTCTGCTTAGTGATCCACGTTGCAATATTTCAACCCAAGGAATCAAGCCAAAAAAGCAAAACCTCAGTAGATCTTTTTTTCCCTTCTCCAAGTCCCTCCAGACAAACTGTCTCCCAATTCCGTCACTGCGAAACAGATCCACAAACTATTTGGAACATCATTGTAGAGCACGAAGCAGAGCTGAACAATGAGAGAATAACTAATGGTACTGCAGATTCTACAAATTCTAGGACCCTACTAAAAGAGAAGGCACTGCCAAGTGTGATTGTGTATCTGGGTGAAGGACAAGGTGAGACCCAACTTCTTTCTTCTTTGCTATTCCTTCTTTCCTGTAGAATAAGGAATCCCTTTCAGTCCAGGTTTAGTAGAGATTGTGCTGCCAGCCCTGGGATTAGGGAGTGTGGGATGATAGCACAGTGGCTGCCTGTGCTGTAATGTCTGGGGTGTGTGGAAAGCTTCTCACTCTGAATATGAGTCCCACCTATGTCACTCCCACTCTCTGCTAGTTTTCCTGTGTGTACTCCCAGGCAATCAGGCAATGCCTCCACCTCTCGAGAAAGTCTTATGAATGAAGAGGCTCATGACATTTGTTATCGCTGGCCCAGGGGCTATTTAAATAGTGGTGGCACTTTTGAAACACAACATAGTGAGTCTTCTAAGCATGGCTAGATGTATGGTGTAGATAACGACATATCCTTCAGTCTGTCAATGGGTTGCTGAACAATGTACCACCTCTTACATTACTTGTAAGGCTATGTTCACATCAGCATTAGGATTTTTGTTTTCTGTTCCTTTATAGGCACAGAAAACCAGAATTAATGACAGGGCTGGTCAGAACTGTCTGAACCAAATGGCCCTCAATGGACCATTTGACTATTAGGGTGCATTGTAATTCTGTTATGGTGTCTGTCATTTTACCTGTTTTTTTTGTCATCAATTGAAAACCGATCACAACGTGTGCTGCAAAATGACTAATTATGACAAGACTGATGTATTTTGTGCCCCATAAGTGTGAATAGGATCTGTCAAAAATACACTTTTTTGTATGATACAGGAAAGATATATATCTTGGTACCGTGTTAGCCAGTAGATAGAAAAATATTTAGAATTGAGAATCCTCAGTGGTTGGTACCTTTTAATGGCTAACTGAAAAGATGGTAACAAATTGCCAGCTTTCGAGACTACACAGGGGTGTGTGGAAAGTGTAGTCTCGAAAGCTTGCAATTTGTTACCATCTTTTCAGTTAGCCATTAAAAGGTATCAACCACTGAGGACTCTCAATTCTAAATATTTTTCTACTTTTCTGTATGTACACTTCAGAATTAATCCAGCTGCTTCTGTCTTCAGTCACATCATCAAAAAACACTAGTAACTGAGTGCTATTGGAAGCCATGCATGCCCATGTCATCACACTGTCTCCACCGTGTTTTACAGAGGATGTGGTGTGCTTTGGATCATGAGGTGTTCCCAGCTTTATCCATACTTTTTTCTTCCCATCATTCTGGTAGAGGTTGAACTTAGTTTCATCTGTCCTAAAATGCTTTTCCAGATATGGGCAGGCTTCATTATATGTTTTTTTGACAAATTCTAATTTAACCTTTCTATTTTTCTGACTGGTTTTCACTTTGTGAACTCTCCGTATTTGCTCTCATTAAATCTTCTCTTTAGGACAGACTGAAACATCTACTTCCTGGAGAGTGTTCTTCACATGGGTGGATGCTGTGAATGTTTTTTTTCACCATGGAAAATATTGTGCAATCATCCACCACTGTTATTTTCTGTGGTTGTCCAAACCTTTTTGAGTTCCCAAGCTCACCAGTGTGCACTCCTAACATTTCTGCTATCTCTATGATGGATTTATTTTTTTCACCTTAATGATGGCCTGTTTCTCTTGCATTAAGAGATCCTTCGACTGCATATTGTGGGTTCACAGGAACAGCTTCCAAATGCAAATGCCACACCTGGAATCAGCTCAAGGAATTAGCTTGATTAATTGATGGTGGATTAATGAAGGAGTTGCCAATGCGGCCCTTTAAAGAGCTTTTGAAATAATTGACAAATTACCTTTTGTCCCTTTAAAAAAGGCAACTACATATTAAAGAGCTTTAATTCCTAAACTCTTACTCCAATTAGAATGTGAATACCCTCAAATTAAAGCTGAGAGTTTCCACTTTAAGTTCATATTGATCATATAACTCTATCTTCAACATGTTTTGGTAAACAGCTAAAACTTGTGTCACTGTCCAAATATTTCTGGACCTAACTGTACATCACATAGGAGACACCGGGCTGGAGTATGTAAATCACATAGGAGACATTGGGGCTGGAGCATATAAATGACATAGGAGTTACTGGGGCTGGAGTATATACATTACATAAGAAATAGTGGGGTTTGAGTATATACAAAATAGGGATGCAGGGGCTCAAGCATATATATATATATATATATATATATATATATATATATATATATACTAGATGGTGGCCCGATTCTAACGCATCGGTTATCCTAGAATATGTATGCATGGTGTATAGCACAGCCCACGGAGTATAGCCCACATTGTATATTGCGCAGCCCATATAGTATATTGCCCAGCCCACGTAGTACATTGCGCAGCCCACGTAGTACATTGCGCAGCCCACGTAGTACATTGCGCAGCCCACGTAGTACATTGCGCAGCCCACGTAGTACATTGCGCAGCCCACATAGTATATTGCCCAGCCCACGTTGTATATTGCGCAGCCCACGTAGTATATTGTGCAGGCCACATAGTATATTGTGCAGCCCATATAGTAGATTGCGCAGGCCACGTAGTATATTGTGCAGGCCACGTAGTAGATTGGGCAGCCCACGTAGTAGATTGCACAGGCCATGTAGTATATTGCGCAGCCCACGTAGTATATTGCGCAGCCCACGTAGTATATTGCCCAGCCCACGTTGTATATTGCCCAGCCACATAGTATATTGCGCAGCCCACTTAGTATATGCACAGCCCACGTAGTATATTGCGCAGCCCATGTAGTATATTGCCCAGCCCATGTAGTATATTGCCCAGCCCACGTTGTATATTGCCCAGCCCATGTAGTATATTGCCCAGCCCATGTAGTATATTGCCCAGCCCACGTTGTATATTGCCCAGCCCACGTTGCATATTGCACAGCCCACGTAGTATATTGCACAGCCCACGTAGTACATTGCACAGCCCACGTAGTATATTGCACAACCCACGTTGTATATTGCCCAGCCCATGTAGTATATTGCCCAGCCCACGTTGTATATTGCCCAGCCCACGTTGTATATTGCCCAGCCACATAGTATATTGCGCAGCCCACTTAGTATATTGCCCAGCCTACGTTGTATATTGCGCAGCCAATGTATTATACTGCGCAGCTCACATAGTATATTGCGCAGCCCATGTAGTATTTTGCGCAGGCCACGTTGCATATTGCGCAGCCCACGTATATAGCAATGTGGGAATGATATCACTGTTAAAAAAAAAAAAAAAAGAATTAAAATAAAAAATAGTTATATACTCACCTTCCGTTGGCGCCTGTATCCAGGAAGCGGTTACCGACGTTTGGGATCCACCGAAGCTCCGCCGAGCCACTGCTGCCGCCGCCATCTTCCTTTGCGAGGATGTATTGCGAAATTACCCAGAACACTTAGCGGTCTCGCGAGACCGCTAAGTCTTCTGGGTAATTTCGCAATACATCGCCGGGAACGGAAGATGGCGGCCGGCGCCAGCGGCTCGGCGAACTACGGAGGGTGAGTAGCAGTTTTTTTGTTTTTTTATTATTTTTAACATTACATTTTTTTTACTATTGATGCCACATAGGCAGCCTCAATAGTAAAAAATTGGGGACACACAGGGTTAATAGCGGCGGTTACGGAGTGCGTTACCCGCGGCATAACGCGGTCCATTACCGCCGGCATTAACCCTGTGTGAGCGGTGACCGGACAGCGCCGGGCAGTGAGTGCGGGGAGTAAGGAGCGGCCATTTTCTTCTGGACTGTGCGAGTCGCTGATTGGTTGTGGGCGTTTTGCCACGACCAATCAGCGACTTGGATTCCATGACAGACAGAGGCTGCGACCAATGAATATGCGTGACAGACAGAAGGACAGACAGACAGACAGACGGAAGTGACCCTTAGACAATTATATAGTAGATATATATATATATATATATATATACAGTACAGACCAAAAGTTTGGACACACTTTCTCATTTAAAGATTTTCTGTATTTTCATGACTATGAAAATTGTACCTTCACACTGAAGGCATCAAAACTATGAATTAACACATGTGGAATTATATACTTAACAAAAAAGTGTGAAATAACTGAAATTATGTCTTATATTCTAGGTTCTTCAAAGTAGCCACCTTTTGCTTTGATGACTGCTTTGCACACACATGGCATTCTCTTGATGAGCTTCAAGAGGTAGTCAACAGGAATGGTTTTCACTTCACAGGTGTGTACTGTCAGGTTTAATAAGTGGGATAAGTGGGATTTCTTGCCTTATAAATGGGATTGGGACCATCAGTTGTGTTGTGCAGAATTCTGGTGGATACACAGCTGATAGTCCTACTGAATAGACTGTTAGAATTTGTATTATGGCAAGAAATAAGCAGCTAAGTAAAGAAAAATGAGTGGCCATCATTACTTTAAGAAATGAAGGTCAGTCAGTCCGAAAAATTGGGAAAACTTTGAAAGTGTCCCCAAGTGCAGTGGCAAAAACCATCAAGCGCTACAAAGGAACTGGCTCACATGATAACCGCCCCAGGCAAGGAAGACCAAGAGTTACCTCTGCTTCTGAGGATAAGCCTCAGAAATCACAGGTTAACAGCAGCTCAGATTAGAGACCAGGTCAATGCCACACAGAGTTCTAGCAGCAGACACATCTCTACAGCAACTGTTAAGAGGAGACTTTGTGCAGCAGGTCTTCATGGTAACATAGCTGCTAGGAAACCACTGCAAAGGACAGGCAACAAGCAGAGGAGACTTGTTTGGGCTAAAGAACACAAGGAATGGACATTAGACCAGTAGAAATCTGTGCTTTGGTCTGATGAGTCCAAATTTGAGATCTTTGGTTCCAACCACCGTGTCTTTGTGCGACGCAGAAAAGGTGAACGGATGGACTCTACATGCCTGGTTCCCACCGTGAAGCATGGAGGAGGAGGTGTGGGGGTGCTTTGCTGGTGACACTGTTGGGGATTTATTCAAAATTGAAGGCATACTGAACCAGCATGGCTACCACAGCATCTTGCAGCGGCATGCTATTCCATCCGGTTTGCGTTTAGTTGGACCATCATTTATTTTTCAACAGGACAATGACCCCAAACACACCTCCAGGCTGTGTAAGGGCTATTTGACCAAGAAGTAGAGTGATGGGGTGCTACGCCAGATGACCTGGTTTGGGGTAAGCTGGACCGCAGAGTGAAGGCAAAAGGTACAGCAAGTGCAAAGCATCTCTGGGAACTCTTTCAAGATTGTTGGAAGACCATTCCCAGTGACTACCTCTTGAAGCTCATCAAGAGAATGCCAAGAGTGTGCAAAGCAGTCAACAAAGCAAAAAGTGGCTACTTTGAAGAACCAAGAATATAAGACATAATTTCAGTTGTTTCACACTTTTTTGTTAAGCATATAATTCCACATGTGTTAATTCATAGTTTTGATGCCTTCAGTGTGAATGTACAATTTTCATAGTCATGAAAATACAGAAAAATCTTTAAATGAGAAGGTGTGTCCAAACATTTGGTCTGTACTGTATATATCAGAGGAGACACTGGGACAGGGGTACGGGGGCCAGTTTAATGCCCTGCACGCCTTGCATACCTCCCTGGTGTATTTCATATGTCATTTAATGTTTACATATTGCATTGTGGTTATGTTCATGTGTTGCAAAGATATAGGGATAGTGTAGGACTTAGGCCAGTAGGGGGAGCACAGTAGAATAGAATAGGGATTAGTTAAAGCAATAAGATTTTGTCTGGTTAGGAGGGGCTAGAAAAAAGAGTAGTTGGGGAGATTCCTGGAGTTAGGGAGTGTGAGCCGGGAGCAGGGACAGGATGGTTGTGTCCAGGGGAAGGTTCAAGCAGAAGAGCCCAGCGTTGCAGGGCCTAAAAGCTGACAGTCACATGGTAGCGGAAAAATATCAGGGCAGCATAAAGATGGTAGCAGCTAACTTCGTGGGAACAAGCCCAAACAGTTATTGAAAACTTTTAACTCCCTCCTCCGCCCACCACTGCCCCCTTTAATCTTTCTCATGTCTGTTGAAGACTTTAAAGGCCCCGTCTCACATAGCGATTTACCAACGATCACGACCAGCGATACGACCTGGCCGTGATCGTTGGTAAGTCGCTGTGTGGTCGCTGGGGAGCTGTCACACAGACAGCTCTCTCCAGCGACCAACGATCAGGGGAACGACTTCGGCATCGTTGAAACTGTCTTCAACGATGCCGAAGTCCCCCTGCAGCACTCGGGTAACCAGGGTAAACATCGGGTTACTAAGCGCAGGGCCGCGCTTAGTAACCCGATGTTTACCCTGGTTACCAAAAAAACCAAACAGTACATACTCGCCTTTCGGTGTCCCTTGCCGTCTGCTTCCTGCTCTGACTGAGCCGCCGTACAGTGAGAGCAGATCACAGCAGTGACGTCACCGCTGCGCTCTCACTGTACGGCGGCTCAGTCAGAGCAGGAAGCAGACGGCAAGGGACACCGAAAGGCGAGTATGTACTGTTTGTTTTTTTTGGTAACCAGGGTAAACATCGGGTTACTAAGCGCGGCCCTGCGCTTAGTAACCCGATGTTTACCCTGGTTACCAGTGAAGACATCGCTGGATCGGTGTCACACACACCGATTCAGCGATGTCAGCGGGACCTCAACGACCAAAAAAAGGTCCAGGCCATTCCGACACGACCAGCGATCTCACAGCAGGGGCCTGATCGCTGGTACGTGTCACACATAGCGAGATCGCTACTGAGGTCGCTGTTGCGTCACAAAACTAGTGACTCAGCAGCGATCTCGCTAGCGATCTCGCTATGTGAGACGGGGCCTTTACACATACTGTACTTCAAAGATAAGATAGACCAAACAAGGCAAGTCTTCATTGTTCAACCATCACCAACACCTTTGTATACCAGACCAATGCCCAAACCCCATAACCTCCCTCTCCAACATCACTGAAGGGGAGCTTAATTGTCTCCTCTCCAAATCACACCTCCTCCCCAACCTCACCAGCACTCTTATCCTATCCCTAACCCACCTCTTGAACCTATCACTAACTTCTGGTACTTTCCCTTCTATCAAACATGCCACAATCACGCCTATCCTTAAAAAGTCAACCCAAGCGCTATGTCCAGCTATCGCCCAATTTCGCTGTTCCCTTTCACTTCCAAACTCCTGGAGCAGCAAGTCCACGCTGCACTTTCCTCCCATCTCTCATCTAACTTGCTCTTTGACAATCTACAATCTGGTTTCCGCCCCCATCACTCCACTCAGACAGCCCTGACCAACATTACTAATGACCTTCTTACAGCCAAAGCTAATGGACAATGCTCTATACTCCTCCATCTAGACCTGGCCTCTGCTTTCGACACAGTTGACCGCTGCCTCCTACTACAAATCCTCTCCTCCTTTTGCATCAAAGACTTTGCCCTATCCTGCATCTCCTCATACCTTTCCAACCGCACATTCAGCGTCTCCCACTACCACACTACCTCCTCATCCCACCCTCTCTATGTTGGAGTCCTCCAAGGTTCTGTTCTTGGACCCCTACTCTTAATCTATACACTTGCATTCAGGCAACTCATAAAGTCCCATGGATTCCAGTACCACCTTTATGCTGATGACACTCAGATCAACCTCTCTGACCAAAAAGTCACCTCTCTGCTGTCCAGAATCCCGAAGTGTCTATCAGCCATATCCTCCTTCTTCTCCTCTCGCTTCCTCAAACTCAATGTGGACAAATCTGAACTCATCATCTTTCTTCCATCTCATAGATCTTCCTTACCTGACCTATCTATCACAATCAGGGCCGGACTCGCCATCGGGCAGTTCTGGCAAATGCCAGAAGGGCCGGTGGCAGTAGTGGGCCGCTCGAGCACTCCCCCGCTGTCAGCACACTCCCGGCCCCGCATTCAACTATACCAGCATCATAGACGCTGGTACAGTTGAATGCAATGATGGAGGAGAGAGCGTCTGCTGACGCTCCCTCTCCCATCATTCCCCGCTCTGCCTGCCGCTGACACTGCGGGTGCGCGATGACATCATATCATTGCGCAACTGCTGTTTGACCGGGCGGGCAGACTGCAGCTGCTGAGACCGGAGCCAGGAGCAGCACAGGGCAAGAGGAAAGGTGAGTAGAGTGTTTTTTTTTATTATTATTATATATCAATGAGTGATAACTGGATTGTGGGGCTATTGGGGGGGGGGAGCTGGCTGCATTACATTCTATGGGACAGTGCTGCATTACATTCTATGGGGCAGTGCTGCATTACATTCTATGGGGCAGTGCTGCATTACATTCTATGGGGCTGGGCTGCATTACATTCTATGGGGCTGGGCTGCATTACATTTTATGGGACTGTGCTGCATTACATTCTATGGGGGTTGTGCTGCATTACATTCTATGGGGCTGGGCTGCATTAAATTCTATGGGGCTGGGCTGCATTACATTCTATGGGGCTGGGCTGCATTACATTCTATGGGGACTGGCTGCATTACATTCTATGGGGGCTGGCTGTATTACATTCTATGGGGGCTGTGCTGTATTACATTCTATGGGGGCTGTGCTGCATTACATTCTATGGGGCCTGGCTGCATTACATTCTATGGGGGCTGTCTGCATTACATTCTATGGAGGCTGGCTTCATTACATTCTATGGGACTGGCTGCATTACATTCTATGGGGGCTGGCTGCATTACACTCTATGGGGCTAGGCTGCATTACATTCTATGGGGGCTGGCTGCATTATATTCTATGGGGGCTGTGCTGTATTACATTCTATGGGGGCTGTGCTGCATTACATTCTATGGGGGCTGGCAGCATTACATTCTATGGGGGCTGGCTGCATTACATTCTAAGGGGGCTGTGCTGCATTACATTCTATGGGGGCTGGCTGCATTACATTCTATGGGGCTGGCTGTATTACATTCTATGGGGGCTGTGCTGTATTACATTCTATGGGGACTGAGCTGTAATGCTGGATACAGCTGTAATTATATGTTATATAGTCGTGTTACACTCCCCTCACTTCTTGTAACCTACAAGTGTACAAAGATATTATACAGTCACCTGGCGACAAGTGGGCCTGTGTGACTTCAAATGCCAGGGCTGAATTTTAGTCCCAGTCTGGCCCTGATCACAATTAAAGACATCACGCTTTCCCCCGTACCAGAAGTCCGCTGCCTCGGAACAACTCTTGATTCTGCCCTGTCCTTCAAACTGCACATCCAAGCTCTTTCCACCTTCTGTCGCCTCCAGCTCAAAAATATGTCCAGAATCCATCCTTTCCTCAACCCTCAATCTACTTAAATGCTAGTGCATGCCCTCATCATCTCCTGCCTCGACTACTGCAACATCCTTTTCTGTGGCCTCCATGCTATCCCTCGCACCTCTCCAGTCCAGGGTCGGGCTGGGCCAGGTGGCAAAGATGCAAGTTCCCCTCGGGCCGCTCCCCCAGCAGCTGCTCAGGGCCGGCCACCTGGTGGTGGCTGTGCAGCCGCACATCAAATTGTGCGCGGCTGTGTGCGCTGCACTGTGACGCGGCCGGCAGCAGTCACAGTCGGCGCTCACATCCACGCCGGGTCCGGGAGCTGTGTGCGTGACTGTCACCTTGATGGCTGCACATATCCTGCTCCCTCCATGATCTCTCTATGCTTCCGGGTCAAGTGTCGGGCTTGCGCGATGACGTCATCGCTCAAGTGCCGACATGTCCCGACCAGGACGCTAGAAGCAGAGAGGCGCTGCAGGGGAGCGAGTGGTGATGTAAGTATAAAATTTTTTTTTTAATGAAATGGTGGGTGAAAGGAGGGGTGAAAGGAGGACTGCACATGATGGAATTTGGGGGGTGAAAGGAGTACTGCACATGATGGAATTTGGGGGGTTAAAGGAGGCTGCACATGATGGAATTTGGGTGGTTAAAGGAGGCTGCACATGATGGAATTTGGGGGATTAAAGGATGCTGCACATGATGGAATTTGGGGGGTTACAGGAGGTTGCACATGATGGAATTTGGGGGGTTAAAGGATGCTGCACATGATGGAATTTGGGGGGTTAAAGGAGGACTGCACATGATGGAATTTGGGGGGTTAAAGGAGGCTGCACATGATGGAATTTGGGGGGTTAAAGGAGGCTGCACATGATGGAATTTGGGAGGTTAAAGGAGGCTGCACATGATGGAATTTGGGGGGTTAAAGGAGGCTGCACATGATGGAATTTGGGTCGTTAAAGGAGGCTGCACATGATGGCATTTGGGGGATTAAAGGAAGACTGCACATGATGGAATTTGGGGGGTTAAAGGAGGCTGCACATGATGGAATTTGGGGGGTGAAAGGAGGCTGCACATGATGGAATATGGGTGGTTAATGGAGGACTGCACGTGATGGAATTTGGGGGGTAAAGGAGGCTGCAAATGATGGAATTTGGGGGGTTAAAGGAGGCTGCACATGATGGAATTTGGGGGGTTAAAGGAAGCTGCACATGATGGAATTTGGGGGATTAAAGGAAGACTGCACATGATGGAATTTGGGGGTGAAAGGAGGACTGCACATGATGGAATTTGGGGGGTTAATGGAGGACTGCACATGATGGAATTTGGGGGGTTAAAGGAGGCTGCACATGATGGAATTTGGGTCGTTAAAGGAGGCTGCACATGATGGCATTTGGGGGATTAAAGGAAGACTGCACATGATGGAATTTGGGGGGTTAAAGGAGGCTGCACATGATGGAATTTGGGGGGTGAAAGGAGGCTGCACATGATGGAATATGGGTGGTTAATGGAGGACTGCACGTGATGGAATTTGGGGGGTAAAGGAGGCTGCAAATGATGGAATTTGGGGGGTTAAAGGAGGCTGCACATGATGGAATTTGGGGGGTTAAAGGAAGCTGCACATGATGGAATTTGGGGGATTAAAGGAAGACTGCACATGATGGAATTTGGGGGTGAAAGGAGGACTGCACATGATGGAATTTGGGGGGCTAATGGAGGACTGCACATGATGGAATTTGGGGGGTTAAAGGAGGCTGCACATGATGGAATTTGGGGGGTTAAAGGAGGCTGCATATGATGGAATTTGAGGGGTTAAAGGAGGCTGCACATGATGGAATTTGGGGGGTTAAAGGAGGCTGCACATGATCGAATTTGGTGGGTTAACGGAGGCTGCACATGATGGAATTTGGGGGGTTAAAGGAAGACTGCACATGATGGAATTTGGGGGGTGAAAGGAGGCTGCATATGATGGAATATGGGGGTTAAAGGAGGACTGCACATGATGGAATTTGGGGGGTAAAGGAGGCTGCAAATGATGGAATTTGGGGGTTAAAGGAGGCTGCACATGATGGAATTTGGGGGTTAAAGGAGGCTGCACATGATAGAATTTGGGGGTTAAAGGAGGCTGTACATGATGAGGAGAGTGGGACCACAAATGATGGAATTTGGGGGTTAAGGAGACTGCACATGATGGAGGGAATTGGGGCCAAACATGATGGAATTTGGGGGTTAAGGAGAATGCACATGATGAAGGGGAGTGGGGCCGCACATGATGGAGTTTGGGGGTTAAAGGAGGCTGCACATGATGAAGGGGAGTGGGGCCGCACATGATGGAGTTTGAGGGTTAAAGAAGGCTGCACATGATGAAGGGGGAGTGGGGCCGCACATGATGGAGTTTGGGGTTAAGGAGACTGCACATGATGAAGTGGGGGAGTTGGGCTGCACATGATGAAGTGGGGGTAAGGGGGACTACACATGAAGTGGGAGGTAAGGGGGACTGCACATGATAGGGGACTTGTAAGCTTGCAATCTATAAGGTTGCATAATAACCAATTATATTTTGATTGTGGGTGGACCTCTGTATTCAGATGTGTAGTGTAGAAGAAAGGGAAAAAGTGGGGAATGTGCTCTGGAAGCGGTGCTCTAGGTATCTGTGGAGTAAGCTCGGTTCTGCTCCCATATCTCAGTAGTAAGCTCGGTTCTGCTCCCATATCTATGCAGCAAGCTCCGTTCTGTTCCCATATCTATGAACCAGCCTGTTTTTAAAGCCGGTTATCTCTGCTACTTTTATGCAGTGGCCAGAGATTATTAGGGAAAAGGAGGGCAACTGCAACTGAAGGGCCACTGCCTTGTGATTGCCCCCCAGGCTGAAAAATGCCAGCCAGCCCCTGCTCCAGTCCATCCTTAACTCTGCTGCCCAACTAATTTGTCTCTCTCCTCACTACTCCTCCACTTCTCCCCTTTGAAAATCTCTTCACTGGCTCCCATTCACTCAGCATATCCAGTTCAAATGACTAACACTGACCTACAAGGCCATCTATAACCTGTCTCCTCCATATATCTCTGAACTAATCTCCCAATATCTTCCCTCACATAATCTCTGGTCCTCCCAAGACCTCCTTCTCTCCTCCACACTTATTGGCTCCTCACCGAACCACCTCCAAAACATCTACAAAATATCCCCCATCCTCTGGAATTTTTTGCCCCAACACGTCTGACTATCAATCACATTTGGATCCTTCAGACGGAACCTGAAAACCCACCTCCTCAGGAAAGCTTACAGACTGCAATGACCCTGCTGCCTCCTCACCACTACCGGAGCTACCTTCTCACCAACACAGAACTGCTGCAATCCTCCGAACCTACTGTCTCCTTCCACACCATCCTGTAGAATGTAAGCCTGCAAGGGCAGGGTCCTCTCCCATCTGTATCAGTCTGTGATTGTTAGTTTGTTTACTATAAGTGATATCTGTAATTTGTATCTAACCCCTTCTCATGTACCATGTAATCAATGGTGCTATATAAAAAAATAATAATATTAATAACCTTTAACATCCGAGACCTATGGCCTAGTAAGGAATGGAAGAGACATTCTTCGACTTCACCTTTGGAGACGGAAGCGGACAGAGAACTCCTGAAGCAGGTTAGTCTGACCAGTCAGGAAGCTGCGGTGCCTGTGGATCTGGTGGATATTCCTGGAGGAGTGAGGAACAGTACAGGAAGCAGAATGGTGAAATTCTGCGAAGACTCTAGTGCTGTTTCTGTGACTAAACTGGACGAGTTGATAAAAATTGTTTTGTTGAAGATGACCCTGAACTCTGACTATCATTGCGTGGTGCTGAAAGAAAAGGAACCCCGGCAGTGTGGAATGGACCCTGAATTACAAGTGAGTGGACTGCAATATTTTAATGTGACAGAGGACCCGGGTGTGTCAGTACTGCCGCCCTCAGCCACGACTACCCCCCTGGCCTATGTTTCACTTGGCACAGTACGGCAGGATCTGGGTACCTAGCATTCAGAAGGCAGAGGTACCCTTACTATATTACTATGGCAAAGATGGTGGAAAATGGCACAGAGACTGAGGGCAACTCTAGGTCCGCCCCTCTTGGGCATCCTAACCTGAAAATGGTGCAAAACTTCGCATGGCAGAGACAGTGGCTGGTGTTATGGCAAGGATCACAGGTCGGACTAGCTAAGTAACTGAACAGACTACTAGCTCTGGGGAAGTGGTAACTAGATTGACCGCAACCTGATCCTATCCGCAAACAACTATAGGCAGCCGTGGAACGTTACCTAAAAATCCTAGACGTCTCGTCACGGCCTGAGAAACTGACTATTCCTGGAGGGAAAGTAAGTCCTCACTTGCCTCAGTGGAAGACCCCAAAGATATAGAATAGCCCCCCACAAATATTAACGGTGAGTTAAGGGGAAAGCACAAACGCAGAGATGAAATCAGATTTAGCAAATGAGGCCCGCTAATACTAGATAGCAGAAAATAGGAAGGAAACTGTGCGGTCAATAAAAAACCCTATTCAAAATATCCACGCAGAGATTGCTCGAGCCCCCGCACCAACTAACGGTGCGGGGGAAGCAACTCCGTACCCCAGAGCTTACCAGCAAAAAGAAATCACATGTTAGCAAGCTGGACTAGATTCATCATACACAGAAATCATATTGCAGGCAGATGAGCAAAAAATATTCAAACAGAACTTAGCTTATCCTGAAGAGGCAGAAAACGAGATAATCAGGAGTAATCAGAATAGCACTGAATACATTGACAGCCGGCAACAAGTGGAAGTGAAGCAGAGTTAAATAGGAGCCTCCCTGGTGAATAACGAGGCAGCTGATCCAGCAGACCCGCAGGATAATAAACCAAACCACCAGGGGGAGCCAAAAAACCAAAGTCACACAATACCATCTGTGACCACAAGAGGGAGCCTGAAAACGGAGTTCACAACAGTACCCCCCCCTTGAGGAGGGGTCACCGAACCCTCATCAAAACCCCCAGGGCGATCAGGGTGAGCCACATGGAAGGCACAAACCAAATCGGCCGCATGAACATCAGAGGCGAAAACCCAGGAATTATCCTCCTGACCATAGCCTTTCCACTTAACCAAATACTGAAGCCTCCGTCTAGAAATACGAGAATCCAAGATCTTCTCCACCACGTATTCCAATTCTCCCTCAACCAGCACAGGGGCAGGAGGCTCAACCGAAGGAACCACAGGCACCACATACCTCCGCAACAACGACCGATGGAACACATTATGAATAGCAAACAATGCCGGGAGGTCCAAACGAAATGACACAGGGTTAAGGACTTCCAAAATCTTATAAGGACCGATAAACCGAGGCTTAAACTTAGGAGAGGAGACCTTCATAGGAACAAAGCGAGAAGACAACCACACCAAATCCCCAACACGAAGTCGGGGACCCACACAGCGACGGCGGTTGGCAAAGCGCTGAGCCTTCTCTTGTGACAGCTTCAAATTGTCCACCACATGATTCCAAATCTGATGCAACCTATCCACCACAACATCCACTCCAGGACAGTCAGAAGACTCCACCTGACCCGAGGAAAAACGAGGATGAAACCCTGAATTACAAAAAAAAGGCAAAACCAAAGTAGCAGAACTAGCCCGATTATTAAGGGCAAACTCGGCCAATGGCAAAAAAGTCACCCAGTCGTCCTGATCAGCAGAAACAAAACATCTTAAATAGGTTTCCAAAGTCTGATTAGTTCGCTCGGTTTGGCCATTCGTGTGAGGATGGAAGGCCGACGAAAAAGACAAATTAAGACCCATCTTAGCACAAAAGGTCCGCCAAAATCTAGACACAAACTGGGATCCTCTGTCGGAAACAATATTTTCAGGGATCCCGTGCAAACTAACCACATTTTGAAAAAACAGAGGAACCAACTCGGAGGAGGAAGGCAACTTAGGCAAGGGCACCAAATGGACCATTTTAGAAAAACGATCACACACCACCCAAATGACCGACATTCTCTGAGAGACAGGGAGATCTGAAATAAAATCCATGGAAATGTGCGTCCAAGGCCTCTTCGGGACAGGCAAAGGCAACAACAAGCCACTGGCACGAGAACAGCAAGGCTTAGCCCGAGCACAAATTCCACAAGACTGCACAAAGGAACGCACATCCCGTGACAAGGAAGGCCACCAGAAGGACCTAGCCACCAAATCTCTGGTACCAAAAATCCCAGGATGGCCTGCCAACACCGAAGAATGAACCTCGGAAATAACTTTGCTGGTCCATCTATCCGGGACACACAGTCTCTCCGGTGGACAACAGTCAGGTCTATCCGCCTGAAACTCCTGCAGCACTCGTCGCACATCTGGGGAGATGGCAGACAAAATCACCCCTTCTCTGAGGATACCAGCTGGCTCTGAATCACCAGGAGAGTCAGGCACAAAACTCCTAGAAAGAGCATCAGCCTTCACATTCTTCGAACCAGGCAGGTATGAGACCACGAAATCAAAACGAGAGAAAAACAACGACCAACGAGCCTGTCTAGGATTCAGCCGCATGGCCGACTCAAGATAAATCAAATTCTTGTGATCAGTCAAGACCACCACACGATGCTTAGCTCCCTCAAGCCAATGTCGCCACTCCTCAAATGCCCACTTCATAGCCAACAACTCCCAATTACCAACATCATAATTCCGCTCGGCAGGCGAAAACTTTCTTGAAAAGAAAGCACATGGCTTCATCACAGAGCCATCAGAGCTTCTCTGCGACAAAACAGCCCCCACTCCAATCTCAGAAGCATCAACCTCGACCTGGAAAGGAAGGGAGACGTCTGGCTGACATAAGACCGGAGCGGAAGAAAATCGGTGCTTCAGCTCCCGAAAGGCCTCCACAGCCGCAGGAGACCAATTAGTAACATCAGAACCCTTCTTGGTCAAATCCGTCAATGGCTTAACAACACCAGAAAAATTAGCGATGAAGCGACAGTAAAAATTAGCAAAACCCAAGAACTTCTGAAGACTCTTAACAGATGTAGGCTGAGTCCAGTCATGAATAGCCTGAACCTTGACTGGGTCCATCTCAATAGCAGAAGGAGAAAAAATGAAACCCAAAAAAGAAACCTTCTGGACTCCAAAAAGACATTTTGAGCCCTTCACAAATAAAGCATTGGCACGCAGGACCTGAAACACCATCCTGACCTGCTTAACATGGGACTCCCAATCATCTGAAAAAAACAGAATATCATCCAGATACACAATCATAAATTTATCCAGATATTCGCGGAAGATGTCGTGCATAAAGGACTGAAAGACAGAAGGAGCGTTAGAAAGTCCAAAAGGCATCACCAAGTACTCAAAATGGCCTTCGGGCGTATTAAATGCAGTTTTCCATTCATCACCCTGCTTAATACGCACAAGGTTATACGCACCACGAAGATCTATCTTGGTGAACCAACTAGACCCCCTAATGCGAGCAAACAGATCAGATAACAATGGCAAAGGATACTGAAATTTGACCGTGATTTTGTTTAGAAGGCGATAATTGTTATGGTTCCCAATGGCAAGGGAACGTAAGAAACATATAAGTAACGAACGAGCTCTCGGGTGATGGAAACTCGAGTTGACCGTGAGCTAAATCTACCACACAACTAACAGTAGCCAGGGAGCATACCTACGGCTTCCTATATGCCACGCGCCAGCCGGAGGACTAACTACGCCTGGTAGAGGAAGAAACAGACCTGGCTTACCTCTAGGGAAATACCCCAAAAGATGATAGCAGCCCCCCACATGTAATAACGGTGAATTAAGAGGGAAAGACATACACAGTATGAAAGTAGATTTAGCAAAGAGAGGTCCACTTACTAGATAGCAGAAGGATACAAAAGAGGACTTCACGGTCAACTGAAAACCCTTTCAAAAACCATCCTGAAATTACTTTAAGACTCCTGTGTCAACTCATGACACAGGAGTGGCAATTTCAGCCCGCAAGAGATTCCAGCTACAGAGAATTACAAAAACTGCAAATTGGACAAAAGGTACAAAACAAAAGGACAAAGTCCACTTAGCTGATCAGCAGACTAGTAGCAGGAACATGCAACCGAAGGCTCTGGTTACAATGATGACCGGCAAGGAAATGACTGGAGAGCAAGGCTAAATAGGAAACTCCCAAACACTGATGGAAGCAGGTGAACAGAAGAAGCAAAGTGCAAACAAGTCACCAGTACCACCAGCAACCACCAGGGGAGCCCAAAAAGCGGATACACAACAGTACCCTCCCCTTAAGGAGGGGGCACCGAACCCTCACAAGAACCGCCAGGGCGATCTGGATGAGCCCTATGAAAGGCACGAACCAAATCCGAGGCATGAACATCAGAGGCAGTTACCCAAGAATTATCTTCCTGACCATAGCCTTTCCATTTAACCAGATATTGAAGTCTCCGTCTGGAAATACGGGAGTCCAAGATCTTCTCTAAGACGTACTCCAATTCACCCTCCACCAGCACAGGAGCAGGAGGTTCAGTAGAAGGAACCACCGGTACCTCATATCTCCGCAACAATGACCGATGGAACACATTATGGATAGCGAAAGATGCCGGGAGGTCCAAACAAAAGGAAACAGGGTTAAGAATCTCCAAAATCCTATAAGGACCGATGAACCGAGGCTTAAATTTGGGAGAAGAAACCCTCATAGGGACAAAACGGGAAGACAACCACACCAAGTCCCCAACGCGAAGGTGGGGACCAACACGACGACGACGGTTAGCAAACTGCTGAGTCCTCTCCTGGGACAATTCCAAATTATCCACCACTTGTCCCCAAATCCGATGCAACCGATCCACCACCGCATCCACTCCAGGACAATCCGAAGATTCAGCCTGACCAGATGAAAAACGCGGATGAAACCCTGAATTGCAAAAGAAAGGAGAAACCAAAGTGGCAGAACTAGCCCGATTATTAAGAGCAAACTCCGCCAACGGCAGAAAGGCAACCCAATCATCCTGATCCGCAGACACAAAACACCTCAAATAAGTCTCCAAAGTTTGATTAGTTCGCTCCGTCTGGCCATTGGTCTGAGGATGGAATGCAGACGAAAAGGACAAATCAATGCCCAACCTGGCACAGACTGCCCGCCAAAATCTAGACACGAACTGGGTACCCCTGTCAGAAACGATGTTTTCCGGAATACCATGCAAGCGAACCACATTTTGAAAAAACAGAGGGACCAACTCAGATGAGGAAGGCAACTTAGGCAATGGCACCAAATGAACCATTTTAGAAAAACGGTCACACACCACCCAGATGACAGACATCTTCTGAGAAACAGGGAGATCCGAGATAAAGTCCATAGAGATGTGCGTCCAAGGCCTCTTCGGAATAGGCAAGGGCAACAACAACCCACTAGCCCTAGAACAACAAGGCTTGGCCCGAGCACACACATCGCAAGACTGCACAAAAACACGCACATCTCGAGACAGGGAAGGCCACCAGAAGGATCTAGCCACCAAATCTCTGGTGCCAAAAATTCCCGGATGACCTGCCAGAGTAGAAGAATGAACTTCCGAGATGACTCTAGTGGTCCACTCGTCAGGAACAAACAGTCTACCAGACGGACAACGATCAGGTCTATCCGCCTGAAATTCTTGCAAAGCACGTCGCAAATCCGGAGAGACAGCAGACAAAACCACTCCATCCTTAAGGACACCAGCAGGTTCAGAATTCCCAGGAGAGTCAGGCTCAAAACTCCTAGAAAGAGCATCTGCTTTCACATTCCTAGAACCCGGTAAGTACGAGACCACAAAATTAAACCGGGAAAAGAACAACGACCAACGTGCCTGTCTAGGATTCAGGCGCCTGGCAGACTCCAAATAAATTAAATTCTTGTGATCAGTCAAAACTACCACCTGATGTCTGGCACCCTCAAGCCAATGACGCCACTCCTCAAATGCCCACTTCATGGCCAAAAGCTCCCGATTACCAACATCATAGTTTCGCTCGGCGGCCGAAAATTTTCGCGAAAAGAACGCACAAGGTCTCATCACTGAGCAGTCGGAACTTTTCTGCGACAAAACCGCCCCCGCTCCGATCTCGGAAGCATCGACCTCAACCTGAAAGGGAAGAGAAACATCAGGCTGGCGCAACACAGGGGCAGACAAAAAGCGGCGCTTAAGCTCCCGAAAGGCCTCCACGGCAGCAGGGGACCAATTGGCAACATCAGCACCCTTTTTAGTCAAATCCGTCAGAGGTTTAGCAACGCCAGAAAAACCAGCTATAAATCGACGATAAAAATTAGCAAAGCCCAAGAATTTCTGGAGACTCTTCAGAGAAGTAGGCTGCGTCCAGTTGTAAATAGCCCGAACCTTGACAGGGTCCATCTCAATAGAAGGAGGGGAAAAAATATACCCCAAAAATGAAATTCTTTGAACCCCAAAAACACACTTTGAACCCTTTACACACAAAGAATTCTCCCGCAAAACCTGAAAAACCCTCCTGACCTGCTGAACATGAGACTCCCAGTCATCAGAAAAAATCAAAATATCATCCAAGTACACAATCATAAATTTATCCAAATATTCACGGAAAATATCATGCATTAAGGACTGAAAGACAGAAGGTGCATTAGAAAGGCCGAAAGGCATTACCAAATACTCAAAATGGCCCTCAGGCGTATTAAATGCGGTCTTCCACTCATCCCCCTGCTTAATTTGCACCAAATTATACGCCCCACGAAGATCAATCTTAGAGAACCACTTAGCCCCCCTTATGCGAGCAAACAAATCAGTCAGCAAAGGCAACGGATACTGATATTTGACTGTAATTTTATTCAGGAGACGATAATCAATACAAGGCCTCAGAGAGCCATCCTTTTTAGAGACAAAGAAAAAACCGGCTCCTAAAGGTGATGAAGAAGGACGAATATGTCCCTTTTCCAGGGACTCCTTAATATACTCGCGCATAGCAGCATGTTCAGGTACAGATAGGTTAAACAAACGACCCTTTGGAAATTTACTGCCAGGAATCAGATCTATGGCGCAATCACAATCCCTGTGAGGAGGGAGTGAACCAATCTTAGGCTCTTCAAAAATATCACGATAATCAGACAAAAATGCCGGAATCTCAGATGGAATAGATGACGAAATGGACACCATAGGAGTGTCCCCATGAGCCCCCTGACATCCCCAGCTTAACACAGACATAGCCTTCCAGTCAAGGACTGGGTTATGAGACTGTAACCATGGTAATCCAAGCACCAAAACATCATGTAAATTGTACAACACAAGGAAGCGAATCACCTCCTGATGGTCTGGAGTCATACGCATAGTCACTTGCGTCCAGAACTGTGGTTTATTATAAGCCAAAGGTGTAGAATCAATACCCTTCAGAGGTATAGGGACTTCCAGAGGCTCTAAATCAAACCCACAGCGCCTGGCAAAGGACCAGTCCATAAGACTCAGAGCGGCGCCCGAGTCCACATAGGCATCCACGGTAATAACTGATAATGAACAAATCAAGGTTACAGACAAAATAAATTTGGACTGTAAAGTGCCAATTGAAATGGACTTGTCAACCTTCCTAGTACGCTTAGAGCATGCCGATATAACATGAGCAGAATCACCACAATAGAAGCATAACCCATTTTTACGCCTATAATTCTGCCGCTCGCTTCCGGACATAACTCTGTCACATTGCATTTTCTCTGGCGTCTCTTCAGAAGATACCGCCAAATGGTGCACGGGTTTGCGCTCCCGCAAACGCCGATCAATCTGAATTGCCATTGTCATGGACTCATTCAGACCTGTAGGCGCAGGGAACCCGACCATAACATCCTTAACGGCATCAGAAAGGCCCTCTCTGAAATTTGCCGCTAAGGCGCACTCATTCCACTGAGTAAGCACAGACCACCTACGAAATTTTTGGCAGTATATCTCCGCTTCATCTTGCCCTTGAGATAGGGCTATCAAAGCTTTTTCAGCTTGAATCTCCAAATTAGGTTCCTCATATAGCAACCCTAAAGCCAGGAAAAACGCATCCACATTGAGCAACGCAGGATCCCCTGGTGCCAATGAAAATGCCCAATTTTGAGGGTCACCTCGCAGCAAAGAGATTACAATCTTAACCTGCTGGACAGGATCTCCTGAGGAGTGAGGTCTGAGAGAAAGGAATAATTTACAATTATATTTGAAATTCAAAAACCGAGATCTATCTCCGGAAAACACCTCTGGTGTAGGGATTTTAGGTTCAGAAATAGGAGCATGTATAACAAAATCTTGTAAATTTTGAACCTTCGTAGCAAGATTATTTAAACCTGCAGCCAAACTCTGAGGAGCCATCTTTAAACAGGTGAGCTCAGAGCCATTCAAGGATTATAAGGAGAGAAAGGCAAAGGCTGTAATTAAAGCTGAAATACAACAGATCCAACTATGGAGCAAGCATAGAGGAAAAAGGGAAAAAAAATAAAAAAATTTACAGACTTCTTTTTTCTCTCCTTTCTTCTGCCAATAAGTTTTACTCTGGCCGGTCATACTGTCATGGTTCCCAATGGCAAGGGAACGTAAGAAACATATAAGTAACGAACGAGCTCTCGGGTGATGGAAACTCGAGTTGACCGTGAGCTAAATCTACCACACAACTAACAGTAGCCAGGGAGCATACCTACGGCTTCCTATATGCCACGCGCCAGCCGGAGGACTAACTACGCCTGGTAGAGGAAGAAACAGACCTGGCTTACCTCTAGGGAAATACCCCAAAAGATGATAGCAGCCCCCCACATGTAATAACGGTGAATTAAGAGGGAAAGACATACACAGTATGAAAGTAGATTTAGCAAAGAGAGGTCCACTTACTAGATAGCAGAAGGATACAAAAGAGGACTTCACGGTCAACTGAAAACCCTTTCAAAAACCATCCTGAAATTACTTTAAGACTCCTGTGTCAACTCATGACACAGGAGTGGCAATTTCAGCCCGCAAGAGCTTCCAGCTACAGAGAATTACAAAAACTGCAAACTGGACAAAAGGTACAAAACAAAAGGACAAAGTCCACTTAGCTGATCAGCAGACTAGTAGCAGGAACATGCAACCGAAGGCTCTGGTTACAATGATGACCGGCAAGGAAATGACTGGAGAGCAAGGCTAAATAGGAAACTCCCAAACACTGATGGAAGCAGGTGAACAGAAGAAGCAAAGTGCAAACAAGTCACCAGTACCACCAGCAACCACCAGGGGAGCCCAAAAAGCGGATACACAACAGATAATCAATACAAGGTCTCAAGGAACCATCCTTCTTAGCCACAAAAAAGAACCCCGCACCAAGAGGGGAGGAGGAGGGGCGAATAAGTCCTTTCTCCAAAGACTCCTTTATATAACTCCGCATAGCAGCATGCTCCGGCACTGACAAATTGAAAAGTCGTCCCCTAGGAAACTTACTACCAGGAATCAAATTTATAGCACAATCACAATCCCTATGAGGAGGTAGAGAACTGAGTTTGGGCTCATCAAATACATCCTGGTAATCTGACAAAAACGCAGGGACCTCAGAAGGAGTGGATGAAGCAATTGACACCACAGGAGCGTCGCCATGAATTCCCTGACAACCCCAACTTGACACAGACATTGCTTTCCAATCCAGGACTGGATTATGAGTCTGCAACCATGGCAGGCCCAACACGACAACATCATGCAAATTATGCAATACAAGAAAGCGAATCACCTCCTGATGAACAGGAGTCATGCACATGGTCACTTGTGTCCAGTACTGAGGTTTATTCGTAGCCAATGGTGTAGCATCAATTCCCCTTAGTGGAATAGGGAATTTTAAAGGCTCCAAAACAAAACCACAGCGCCTGGCAAATGACAAATCCATCAGACTCAGGGCAGCACCTGAATCCACAAAAGCCATAACCGGGTAAGATGACAGGGAACAAATCAGGGTAACAGACAAAATAAACTTAGGCTGTAAAGTACCGATGGTGACAGATTTATCAATCTTTTTTGTGCGCTTAGAGCATGCTGAGATAATATGAGCTGAGTCACCACAGTAAAAGCACAACCCATTTTGCCGTCTATAATTTTGCCGTTCACTTCTGGTCAGAATTCTATCACATTGCATAGACTCAGGTGTCTGTTCAGAAGACACCGCCAAATGGTGCGCAGGTTTGCGCTCCCGCAAACGCCGATCAATCTGAATGGCCAGAGTCATTGACTCATTCAGACCTGCAGGCGTAGGGAACCCCACCATGACATTCTTAATGGCTTCAGAAAGACCTTTTCTGAAATTTGCAGCCAGGGCACACTCATTCCATTGAGTAAGCACCGACCATTTCCGAAATTTCTGGCAGTACACCTCTGCATCATCTTGCCCCTGAGAGAGGGCCAACAACGCTTTTTCAGCCTGGTTCTCAAGATTAGGGTCCTCATAGAGCAATCCTAGGGCCAGAAAAAATGCATCCACACTGAGCAATGCAGGATCCCCTGGAGCCAATGCGAAAGCCCAATCTTGAGGATCGCCACGCAAGAAAGAAATAATAATCTTAACTTGCTGAACAGAATCCCCAGAGGAACGAGGTTTCCAAGAAAGAAACAACTTGCAATTGTTCTTAAAATTCAGGAACCTAGATCTATCTCCAGAAAACAACTCCGGAATAGGTATTCTAGGCTCTGACATAGGACTGTGCACAACAAAATCCTGAATACTTTGTACCCTTGCAGCAAGATGATCTACACTGGAGGCTAAACTCTGGATATCCATATCAGCAGCTGAACTCAGAGCCACACCAAGATTAAGAGGAGGAGAGAAGCCAGACACACAGCAGCTAGACACACGGCAGCAAAAAAAAAAATATCTCCAAGCTTCTTTTCTCCTGTTTCTGCCATGCAATTAACACTTTATAGGCCGGCTGTACTGTTATGATCCTAGTGGCAAGGATCGCAGGTCGGACTAGCTAAGTAACTGAACAGACTACTAGCTCTGGGGAAGTGGTAACTAGATTGACCGCAACCTGATCCTATCCGCAAACAACTATAGGCAGCCGTGGAACGTTACCTAAAAATCCTAGACGTCTCGTCACGGCCTGAGAAACTGACTATTCCTGGAGGGAAAGAAAGTCCTCACTTGCCTCAGTGGAAGACCCCACAGATATAGAATAGCCCCCCACAAATATTAACGGTGAGTTAAGGGGAAAGCACAAACGCAGAGATGAAATCAGATTTAGCAAATGAGGCCCGCTAATACTAGATAGCAGAAAATAGGAAGGAAACTGTGCGGTCAATAAAAAACCCTATTCAAAATATCCACGCAGAGATTGCTCAAGCCCCCGCACCAACTAACGGTGCGGGGGAAGCAACTCCGTACCCCAGAGCTTACCAGCAAAAAGAAATCACATGTTAGCAAGCTGGACTAGACTCATCATACACAGAAATCATATTGCAGGCAGATGAGCAAAAAATATTCAAACAGAACTTAGCTTATCCTGAAGAGGCAGAAAACGAGATAATCAGGAGTAATCAGAATAGCACTGAATACATTGACAGCCAGCAACAAGTGGAAGTGAAGCAGAGCTAAATAGGAGCCTCCCTGGTGAATAACGAGGCAGCTGATCCAGCAGACCCGCAGGATAATAAACCAAACCACCAGGGGGAGCCAAAAAACCAAAGTCACACAATACCATCTGTGACCACAAGAGGGAGCCTGAAAACGGAGTTCACAACAGGCTGGGGTCTGAGATGCATCCTCCGGTGAGCGATGCCAGCCCATGGTGGGAGCGACAAAATAAAAGGAAACCTCGCCCCTTACAGCAAATTCACCAGGATGGGCTGAACAGCTGGAAGCGGCTTCACCCTGAAACAGGTGGGGCCCGGAAGAAAACCTTGTATGCAGTTGCACGGCGCCATTGCGAGGCATGGCACTGGCATGATGGCCCACTCTTGCGCCCATTGTTGCGGCGGTGTTGGCCGCATAGAGTGGAAGTGGTGGCAGGTGGAGGAAAGGACCCAGCCGGGAAGGCTGTAGGGAGCGTCTGATGTTGGGAATGAATCGCTCAACAGGTTCCCACTATATTTTGGAGAGCAGCACTGGCGGTTGTCTGACCCAGAACATCATCACGTATCTGAAGAGGTCAGTGATCCAGAAGAAGCTGCCCCAGAGGAACCTGACCCAGAAGAGGCAGAACTGGAGGAGCTGTAGATTGAGCCGGAGGGTGCGGTAGCTGTGTCAGTGGAATCTGACCATCACAGAGCGATCGTGGGCGGGATGCCGGAACAGTGGGAGCGGGACGACGAGCAGGCACTGGAACTCGATCCCACACCCTGAAGCACAGGCCCACCTTCATAGACATTCCATCCCTGGGGCTATTGTTGTGAATTCCGTTCTCGGGCTCCCTCCTGTGGTCATGAGTGGTACTGTGTGGGTTTGTTCTTGGGCTCCCTCTGGTGGCCTTTAGCGATATGGCTGGGCTCAGCTGCTTCAATTCCTTCTATGCTGGGCCTATTTAACTCACCTGGACCTTCATTTGTTGCCTGCTGTTGGTGTATTCAGTCCTGATTCTGAGCTCTCCTGAATATTCCTTGTGACCAGTCTCCTGCTGGAGAAGCTAAGTTTGCTTGTTCATTTTGCTCATTATTTCCTTGAAAACATTTCTCAGTATATGATGAGTTCAGTCCAGCTTGCTTTTATGTGATTTTTTGCTTGCTGGTTAGTTCTGGGTGCAGAGTGCGCCCCTCACATCGTGAGTCGGTGTGGGGGTTCTTGTATTCTCTGCGTGGTTTATTTTTGATAGTTTTTGTACTGACCGCACAGATTCCTATCTATTTTCTGTCTATCTAGTGTTAGCGGGCCTCATTTGCTAAACCTGTTTCATTTCTATGTTTGTATTTTCCCCTTAACTCACCGTTATTATTTGTGGGGGGCTGTCTATAACTTTGGGGTTATTTCTCTGAGGCAAGTGAGGTCTTTGCTTTCTCTCTAGGGGCAGTCAGTTTCTCAGGCTGTGAAGAGGCGTCTATGTTTTTAGGTAACGCTCCACGGCTGCCTTTAGTGTGTTGGATAGGATCAGGATTGCGGTCAGTATAGCTTCCACATCCCCAGAACTTGTCCTAACATTCTGGTTATATGTATCAGGTCAGTTTTGAGATCCTACCACCGGATCATAACAGTACAGCAGGCCACAAAGTGTTCATGCAGCAGAAGAGGGAGAAGAGAAATCCTGAAGTCATTTTTTTTTTCTTCTCTGCACTGTGTTTAGCCTCTCTCCTCCCCTTAATCTCTGGGTGGTTCTGAACTCAGCTGCAGATATGGACATTCAGAGTCTGTCTTCTAGTGTGGATCATCTCACTGCAAGGGTACAGGGCATTCAGGATTATGTAGTCCGCAGTCCTATGTCAGAGCCTAAAATACCAATTCCTGAGCTGTTCTCCGGAGATAGATCTAGGTTTTTGAACTTTAAGAATAATTGTAAGTTATTCCTTTCTCTGAGACCTCGCTCCTCTGGTGATTCTGTTCAGCAAGATAAAATTGTTATTTCTTTGTTACGTGGTGACCCTCAAGATTGGGCATTCTCTCTGGCGCCAGGAGATCCGGCATTGCT
Source organism: Ranitomeya variabilis (assembly GCF_051348905.1). Taxonomy (NCBI): domain Eukaryota; kingdom Metazoa; phylum Chordata; class Amphibia; order Anura; family Dendrobatidae; genus Ranitomeya; species Ranitomeya variabilis. The sequence goes on along the minus strand of NC_135232.1, from coordinate 459,977,090 downwards.
AAATGTGGATGCCTTTTTTCTGGCGCTTGGAGTGCTTTATGAGGAACCTAATCTGGTAGACCAAGCAGAGAAGGTTTTGCTGGCTCTCTCTCAGGGTCAAGATGAAGCAGAGGTTTACTGTCAGAAGTTTAGGAAGTGGTCTGTGCTCACTCAATGGAATGAGTGCGCCCTGGCGGCGATTTTCAGAAAGGGTCTTTCTGAAGCCCTTAAAGATGTTATGGTGGGGTTCCCCACGCCTGCGGATCTGAATGAGTCAATGTCTTTGGCCATTCAGATTGATCGGCGTTTGCGGGAGCGCAAACCTGTGCACCATCTGGCGGTATTTTCTGAGCAGAAACCTGAGCCTATGCAATGCGACAGGATTCTGACCAGAGTTAAACGGCAAAACCACAGACGTCAGAATGGGTTGTGCTTTTACTGTGGTGATTCTACTCATGTTATCTCAGAGTGTTCTAGGCGCACAAAAAGGTTCGCCAAGTCTGTCACCATTGGTACTGTACAAACTAAATTCATTTTGTCTGTTACTTTGATTTGCTCTCTGTCATCCTACAAAGTTATGGCTTTTGTGGATTCAGGTGCCGCCCTGAATTTGATGGATTTGTCATTTGCCAGGCGCTGTGGTTTTATCTTGGAGCCTTTACAATTCCCTATCCCACTAAAGGGAATTGATGCTACGCCATTGGCCAAGAATAAACCTCAGTACTGGACCCAAGTGACCATGTGCATGACTCCAGCACATCAGGAGGTGATTCGCTTTCTTGTGCTACATAATTTGCATGGTGTTGTAGTGTTGGGTCTGCCATGGCTGCAGGCTCATAATCCAGTCCTGGATTGGAAGGCAATGTCTGTGTCAAGTTGGGGTTGCCAGGGAATTCATGGCGATGCTCCTTTGGTGTCAATTGCTTCTTCTACTCCTTCTGAAGTCCCTGAATTTTTGTCGGACTACCAGGATGTATTTGATGAGCCCAAATCCAGTGCCCTACCTCCTCATAGGGATTGTGATTGTGCTATAAATCTGATTCCTGGTAGTAAGTTCCCTAAGGGATGACTTTTTAATTTATCTGTACCAGAACATGCCGCTGCGGAGTTATATAAAGGAGTCCTTGGAGAAGGGGCATATTCGCCCGTCCTCATCCCCTTTGAGTGCGGGGTTCTTTTTTGTGGCCAAGAAGGATGGTTCTCTGAGACCCTGTATTGATTATCGCCTTCTAAATAACATCATGGTCAAATTTCAGTACCCCTTGCCACTGTTGTCCGATCTGTTTGCCCGGATTAGGGGGGCCAGTTGGTTCACCAAGATAGATCTTCGAGGAGCGTATAATCTTGTGCGCATAAAGCAGGGCGATGAATGGAAAACAGCATTTAATACGCCCGAAGGCCATTTTGAGTACTTGGTGATGCCTTTTGGGCTTTCTAATGCCCCCTCTGTGTTTCAGTCCTTCATGCATGACATCTTCCGAGAGTATCTGGATAGATTTATGATTGTGTACCTGGATGATATTTTGGTCTTTTCTGATGATTGGGAGTCTCATGTGAAGCAGGTCAGGATGGTATTTCAGGTCCTGCGTGCCAATGCCTTGTTTGTGAAGGGCTCTAAATGTCTCTTCGGAGTCCAGAAGATTTCCTTTTTGGGCTTTATTTTTTCTCCTTCTACTATTGAGATGGATCCAGTCAAGGTCCAGGCTATTTATGACTGGACTCAACCTACATCTGTGAAGAGTCTTCACAGAGAAGCTCTGATGGCTCTGTGATGAGACCATGTGCTTTCTTTTCAAGGAAGTTTTCGCCTGCCGAGCGGAATTATGATGTTGGTAATCGTGAGTTGTTGGCAATGAAGTGGGCATTTGAGGAGTGGCGACATTGGCTTGAGGGAGCCAAGCATCGTGTGGTGATCTTGACGGATCACAAGAATTTGACTCATCTCGAGTCTGCCAAACGGTTGAATCCGAGACAGGCTCGATGGTCGCTGTTTTTCTCTCGTTTTTCGTGGTTTCATATCTTCCGGGTTCGAAAAATGTGAAGGCTGATGCCCTTTCTAGGAGTTTTGTACCTGACTCCCCGGAAGTTTCTGAACCGACTGGTGTCCTCAAAGAGGGGGTGATTTTGTCTGCCATCTCTCCTGATTTGCGACAGGTTTTGCAGGAGTTTCAGGCCAATAGACCTGACCGTTGTCTGTTATGATCCTTAGTGGCTGAGGATCACAGAATGGACTAGCTATGTTACTGAACATAGAACAAGCTCTAGGGAGGTGGTAACTGGACTGACTGCAACCTGATTCTAACCAAACACACTAAAGGTAGCCGGTGAACGTACCTAAATTCCTGGACGTCTCGACGCAGCCTGAGAAACTTGCTACCCCTATAGAGAAAGTAAGACCTCACTTGCCTCAGAGAAATGACCCCAAAGATATAGGAAGCCCCCAACAAATAATAATGGTGAGGTAAGGGGAAAATACAAACGTAGAAATGAAAACAGATTCAGCAAATGAGGCCCACTAATACTAGATAGCAGAAGACAGACAGGGAACTGTGCGGTCAGTAAAAAACCCTATTCAAAATATCCACGCTGAGAGTTCAAGAACCCCCACACCAACTAACGGTGTGAGGGGAGAAACTCAGCCCCCTAGAGCTACCAGCAAGCAAAGAAATCACATATTAGCAAGCTGGACAAGGACAAATAAATAACCAAGAAACATATTGAACACTGATGAGCAAAAAATAACCAAACAGAATCTTAGCTTCTCTTGGTGAGACTGATAACGAAGGAATTCAGGAGAGATCAAAATAGCACTGAATACATCGACAGCAGGCAACAACTGATAGTCCAGGTGAGCTAAATAGGAAACCAGCTAACAGATAACGAGACAGCTGATCCAGCCCCAGACCTGCAGAATGACACAAAGAGCCACCAGAGGGAGCCCAAAGACAGCACTCACACAGTACCACTTGTGACCACAAGAGGGAGGCCAAAAACAGAGTTCACAACAGTACCCCCCCTTGAGGAGGGGTCACCGAACCCTCATCAAAACCCCCAGGGCGATCAGGATGAGCCACATGGAAGGCATGAACCAAATCGACCGCATGAACATCAGAGGCGACAACCCAGGAATTATCCTCCTGACCATAGCCCTTCCACTTAACCAAATACTGAAGCCTCCGTCTAGAAATACGAGAATCCAAGATCTTCTCCACCACATACTCCAATTCGCCCTCAACCAGCACTGGGGCAGGGGGCTCAACAGAAGGAACCACAGGCACCACATACCTCCGCAACAAAGACCTATGGAACACGTTATGAATGGCAAACGACGCTGGGAGGTCCAGACGAAATGACACCGGGTTAAGGATTTCCAAAATCTTATAAGGACCGATGAAGCGAGGCTTGAATTTAGGAGAGGAGACCTTCATTGGAACATACCGAGAAGACAGCCATACCAAATCCCCAACATGAAGTCGGGGACCCACACCGCGACGGCGGTTGGCAAAGCGCTGAGCCTTCTCCTGTGACAACTTCAAATTGTCCACCACATGGTTCCAAATCTGCTGCAACCTATCCACCACAGAATCCACCCCAGGACAGTCAGAAGGCTCAACCTGACCCGAGGAAAAACGAGGATGAAAACCAGAATTGCAGAAAAAAGGCAAAACCAAAGTAGCAGAACTAGCCCGATTATTAAGGGCAAACTCGGCCAATGGCAAAAAAGTCACCCAATCATCCTGATCAGCAGAAACAAAACATCTCAAATAAGTTTCCAAGGTCTGATTAGTTCGCTCGGTTTGGCCATTCATCTGAGGATGGAAGGCCGACGAAAAAGACAAATCAATGCCCATCTTAGCACAAAAGATCCGCCAAAATCTGGACACGAACTGGGATCCTCTGTCAGACACAATATTTTCAGGGATGCCGTGCAAGCGGACCACATTCTGAAATAATAGAGGAACCAAATCGGAGGAGGAAGGCAACTTAGGCAAGGGCACCAAATGGACCATTTTGGAAAAACGATCACACACCACCCAGATGACAGACATTCTCTGAGAGACTGGAAGATCCGAAATAAAATCCATGGAAATGTGTGTCCAAGGCCTCCTCGGGACAGGCAAAGGCAAAAGCAAACCACTGGCACGAGAACAGCAAGGCTTAGCCCGAGCACAAATCCCACAGGACTGCACAAAGGAACGCACATCCCGCGACAAGGAAGGCCACCAGAAGGACCTAGCCACCAAATCTCTGGTACCAAAAATCCCAGGATGGCCTGCCAACACCGAAGAATGAACCTCGGAAATAACTTTGCTGGTCCATCTATCTGGGACAAACAGTCTCTCTGGTGGGCAACGGTCAGGTCTATCCACCTGAAATTTCTGCAGCACTCGTCGCAAATCTGGGGAAATGACAGACAAAATCACTCCCTCTCTGAGGATACCAGCCGGCTCTGAAACTCCCGGAGAATCAGGCACAAAACTCCTAGAAAGAGCATCAGCCTTCATGTTCTTCGAACCAGGCAGGTACGAGACCACAAAATCGAAACGGGAGAAAAACAACGACCAACGAGCCTGTCTAGGATTCAGCCGTTTGGCAGACTCGAGATAAATCAGATTTTTGTGATCAGTCAAGACCACCACACGATGCTTAGCTCCCTCGAGCTAATGTCGCCACTCCTCAAATGCTCACTTCATAGCCAACAACTCACGATTACCAACATCATAATTCCGCTCGGCAGGCGAAAACTTTCTCGAAAAGAAAGCACAAGGCTTCATCACAGAGCCATCAGAGCTTCTCTGCGACAAAACAGCCCCTGCTCCAATCTCAGAAACATCAACCTCGACCTGAAAAGGAAGAGAGACATCAGGCTGACACAAAACTGGAGCCGAAGAAAACCGGCGCTTCAGCTCCCGAAAGGCCTCCACGGCCGCAGGAGACCAATTAGTCACATCAGAACCCTTCTTGGTCAAATCCGTCAAGGGTTTAACCACGCCAGAAAAATTAGCAATGAAGCGACGGTAAAAATTAGCAAAACCCAAGAACTTCTGAAGACTCTTAACAGATGTAGGCTGAGTCCAGTCATGAATAGCCTGGACCTTGACTGGGTCCATCTCAATAGTAGAAGGAGAAAAAATAAAACCCAAAAAGGAAACCTTCTGTACTCCGAAGAGACATTTTGAGCCCTTCACAAATAAGGCATTAGCACGTAGGACCTGAAATACCATCCTGACCTGCTTCACATGGGACTCCCAGTCCTCAGAAAAGACCAAAATGTCATCCAGATACTCAATCATAAATTTATCCAGATATTCTCGCAAGATGTCATGCATGAAGGACTGGAACACAGAAGGAGCATTAGAGAGTCCAAAAGGCATCACCAAGTACTCAAAATGGCCTTCGGGCGTATTAAATGCTGTTTTCCATTCATCCCCCTGCTTAATACGCACAAGGTTATACGCACCACGAAGATCTATCTTGGTGAACCAACTGGACCCCTTAATCCGAGCAAACAGATCAGATAATAATGGCAAAGGATACTGAAATTTAACCGTGATTTTATTTAGAAGACGATAATCAATACAAGGTCTCAGAGAACCATCCTTCTGGGCCACAAAAAAGAATCCTGCACCAAGAGGGGAGGAGGACGGGCGAATATGTCCCTTCTCTAAAGACTCCTTTATATAACTCCGCATCGCGGCATGTTCTGGTACAGACAAATTAAAAAGTCGTCCCTTAGGGAACTTACTACCAGGAATCAAATTTATAGCACAATCACAATCCCTGTGAGGAGGCAGGGCACCGGATCTGTGCTCATCAAATACATCCTGGTAGTCCGACAAAAACTCAGGGACCTCAGAAGGAGTGGTAGAAGCAATTGACACCAAAGTAGCATCGCCATGAATCCCCTGGCAACCCCAACTTGAAACAGACATAGCTTTCCAATCCAGTACTGGATTATGGGCCTGCAACCATGGCAGACCCAAAACGACAACATCATGCAAATTATGCAGCACAAGAAAGTGAATCACCTCCTGATGTACAGGAGTCATGCACATGGTCACTTGAGTCCAATACTGAGGCTTATTCTCAGCCAATGGTGTAGCATCAATTCCCCTCAGTGGAATAGGGAATTCTAAAGGCTCCAGGACAAAACCACAGCGCCTGGCAAACGACAAATCCATCAGGTTCAGGGCAGCACCCGAATCCACAAAAGCCATAACCGAGTAGGATGACAGAGAACAAATTAAAGTAACAGACAAAATGAATTTAGGCTGTATAGTACCAACGGTGACAGTTTTAGCGATTTTTTTTAAGCGCTTAGAGCATGCTGAGATAACATGAGTTGAATCACCACAGTAAAAGCACAACCCATTTTGACGTCTATGATTTTGCCGCTCAATTCTGGTCAGAATTCGGTCACATTGCATAGACTCAGGTCTCTGTTCAGAAAACACCGCCAGATGGTGCGCAGATTTGCGCTCCCGCAAACGCCGATCAATCTGAATGGCCAAAGCCATTGAGTCATTCAGACTTGCAGGCGTGGGGAACCCCACTATAACATTCTTAATGGCTTCAGAAAGACCTTCTCTGAAATTTGCAGCCAGGGCACACTCATTCCATTGAGTAAGCACCGACCATTTCCGAAATTTTTGACAATACACCTCAGCTTCATCCTGGCCCTGAGTGAGAGCCAGCAAGGCCTTTTCTGCCTGTTTCTCAAGATTAGGTTCCTCATAAAGCAAACCAAGCGCCAGAAAAAACGCATCCACATTCAGCATTGCAGGATCTCCTGGCGCCAGGGAGAAAGCCCAATCTTGAGGGTCGCCACGTAACAGGGAGATAACAATTCTAACTTGCTGAGCGGAATCACCAGAGGAACGAGGTCTCAAAGAAAGAAATAATTTACAATTATTCTTAAAATTCAGAAACCTAGATCTATCTCCAGAAAACAACTCAGGAATAGGTACTTTTGGCTCAGACATAGGACTGCGAACAACAAAATCCTGAATGCTTTGCACCCTTGCAGCAAGATGATCCACACTAGAAGTCAGACTCTGAATATCCATGTCTGCAGCTGAACTCAAAGCCACCCAGAGATTAAGGGGATGAGAGAAGCTGGACAGACTGCAACAAAGGGAGAGGAAAAAAAAAAAATTGTACTCAGGACTTCTCTTATCCCACTTCTGCGATGCATTAAACACTTTTAGGCCTGCTGTACTGTTATGATCCTTAGTGGCTGAGGATCACCGAATGAACTAGCTAAGTTACTGAACATAGAACAAGCTCTAGGGAGGTGGTAACTGGACTGACCGCAACCTGATTCTAACCAAACACACTAAAGGTAGCCGGTGAACGTACCTAAATTCCTGGACGTCTCGACGCAGCCTGAGAAACTTGCTACCCCTATAGAGAAAGTAAGACCTCACTTGCCTCAGAGAAATGACCCCAAAGATATAGGAAGCCCCCAACAAATAATAACGGTGAGGTAAGGGGAAAATACAAACGTAGAAATGAAAACAGATTCAGCAAATGAGGCCCACTAATACTAGATAGCAGAAGACAGACAGGGAACTGTGCGGTCAGTAAAAAACCCTATACAAAATATCCACGCTGAGAGTTCAAGAACCCCCACACCAACTAACGGTGTGAGGGGAGAAACTCAGCCCCCTAGAGCTACCAGCAAGCAAAGAAATCACATATTAGCAAGCTGGACAAGGACAAATAAATAACCAAGAAAAATATTGAACACTGATGAGCAAAAAATAACCAAACAGAAACTTAGCTTCTCTTGGCGAGACTGAAAACGAAGGAATTCAGGAGAGATCAAAATAGCACTGAATACATCGACAGCAGGCAACAACTGATAGTCCAGGTGAGCTAAATAGGAAACCAGCTAACAGATAACGAGACAGCTGATCCAGCCCCAGACCTGCAGAATGACACAAAGAGCCACCAGAGGGAGCCCAAAGACAGCACTCACACAGTACCACTTGTGACCACAAGAGGGAGCCCAAAAACAGAGTTCACAACAGTTGTCCACCGGAGAGACTGTTTGTCCCGGACAGATGGACCAGTAGAGTTATTTCCGAGGTTCATTCTTCGGTGTTGGCGGGTCATCCTGTGATTTTTGGTACCAGGGATCTGGTGGCGAGGTCCTTTTGGTGGCCTTCCTTGTCGCGGGATGTGCGTTCCTTTGTGCAGTCCTGTGGGATTTGTGCCCGGGCCAAGCCTTGCTGTTCTCGTGCCAGTGGATTGCTTTTGCCTTTGCCTGTCCCGAAGAGGCCTTGGATGCATATTTCCATGGATTTTATTTCGAATCTTCCTGTCTCTTAGAGGATGTCTGTCATCTGGGTGGTTTGTGATCGTTTTTCTAAAATGGTCCATTTGGTGCCTTTGCCTAAGCTGCCTTCCTCCTCCGATTTGGTGCCACTGTTTTTTCAGAATGTGGTTCGTTTACATGGTATTCCGGAGAACATCATGTCTGACAGAGGATCCCAGTTTGTGTCCAGATTTTGGCGGTCCTTTTGTGCTAAGATGGGCATTGAATTGTCTTTTTCGTCGGCCTTCCATCCTCAGACGAATGGCCAAACCGAACAAACTAATCAGACCTTGGAAACTTATTTCAGATGTTTTGTTTCTGCTGATCAGGATGATTGGGTGACTTTTTTGCCATTGGCTGAGTTCGCCCTCAATAATCGGGCTAGTTCTGCTACTTTGGTTTCACCTTTCTTTTGCAATTCTGGTTTTCATCCTCGTTTTTCCTCGGGTCAGGTTGAGCCCTCTGACTGTCCTGGGGTGGATTCTGTGGTGGATAGGTTGCAGCAGATTTGGAACCATGTGGTGGACAATTTGACGTTGTCCCAAGAGAAGGCTCAGCGCTTTGCTAACCGCCGTCGCTGTGTGGGTCCCCGACTTCGTGTGGGGGATTTGGTGTGGTTGTCTTCTCGTTATGTCCCGATGAAGGTTTCCTCTCCTAAGTTCAAGCCTCGTTTCATCGGTCCTTATAAGATTTTGGAAATCCTCAACCCTTTGTCATTTCGTTTGGACCTCCCAACATCGTTTGCCATTCATAATGTGTTCCATAGGTCATTGTTACGGAGATATGTGGTGCCTGTGGTCCCTTCTGTTGATCCTCCTGCTCCTGTCTTGGTCGAGGGGGAGTTGGAGTATGTGGTGGAGAAGATCTTGGATTCTCGTATTTTGAGACAGAAGCTTCAGTACTTAGTTAAATGAAAGGGCTATGGTCAGGAGGATAATTCCTGGGTTGTCGCCTCCGATGTCCATACGGCCGATTTGGTTCGTGCCTTTCATTCGGCTCGTCCTGATCGGCCTGGGAGCTCTGGTGAGGGTTCGGTGACCCCTCCTCAAGGGGGGGGTACTGTTGTGAATTCCGTTCTCGGGCTCCCTCCTGTGGTCATGAGTGGTACTGTGTGAGTTTGTTCTTGGGCTCCCTCTGGTGGCCTTTAGCGATATGGCTGGGCTCAGCTGCTTCATTTCCTTCTATGCTGGGCCTATTTAACTCACCTGGACCTTCATTTGTTGCCTGCTGTCGGTGTATTCAGTCCTGATTCTGAGCTCTCCTGAATATTCCTTGTGACCAGTCTCCTGCTGGAGAAGCTAAGTTTGCTTGTTCATTTTGCTCATTACTTCCTTGAAAACGTTTCTCAGTATATGATGAGTTCAGTCCAGCTTGCTTTTATGTGATTTTTTGCTTGCTGGTTAGTTCTGGGTGCAGAGTGCGCCCCTCACATCGTGAGTCGGTGTGGGGGTTCTTGTATTCTCTGCGTGGTTTATTTTTGATAGTTTTTGTACTGACCGCACAGATTCCTATCTATTTTCTGTCTATCTAGTGTTAGCGGGCCTCATTTGCTAAACCTGTTTCATTTCTACGTTTGTATTTTCCCCTTAACTCACCGTTATTATTTGTGGGGGGCTGTCTATAACTTTGGGGTTATTTCTCTGAGGCAAGTGAGGTCTTTGCTTTCTCTCTAGGGGCAGTCAGTTTCTCAGGCTGTGAAGAGGCGTCTATGTTTTTAGGTAACGCTCCACGGCTGCCTTTAGTGTGTTGGATAGGATCAGGATTGCGGTCAGTATAGCTTCCACATCCCCAGAACTTGTCCTAACATTCTGGTTATATGTATCAGGTCAGTTTTGAGATCCTACCACCGGATCATAACAGGCTATCAAACCAATACCAGGAAGGAGAGAGTCCCTTCCCATCCCCGGGCAGGCAGCGTCAATAGCAGGGGTGATTGAAGGAAAGAAGGAGAGATGGAGATCTGGGCAGAGCTGCACCGACCAGGAGGGGGCAAATGGCCGGATGGCGGACCAGTGGGGTGTTGATGCACACTAACCCATCTCGCGGGTATGGCTGTATCTCCGAGGACTACACCGATGACAAGGTGTACATAAACGCCAGCTCTAACAAGTTCCAGAGGCCCCTGAGGGAAGGAAATTGGGTCAATTTTTTTTTAAAGAAGATGGACCTCGGAGGTACATTGCTGTTGCGGTTGCCCTATTACTCCTTGAGTATGACCCTGTACGAGCGCCAAGAATGGGCGCAGTCGTCCTCACGCTTCCTGTCTGTTACACGGCCGAGTTCTGTATCTCCCTGCTGTTGGCGATGGTGGATGTGACACCTGCGGTGGCCCCAGATCTACTGTCACCTCTGGGAGCACAGGCATGGAGCCCGATGACGGACAGAGCGGCACTGGACGTGTGCCGCTGAGACAGTGAGTGATGAGGAGTACTTAAAAAAAGGAGGTTGTGCTTGCTGCACCTGCTGAAAAAAATGGAGAATAGGACTGTTCCTTGTTTTATGGGCAGAGGAGCCCTGTAGCACCAAAGCCTGGTGCAGAGTTGAGGAAAAGTGTGGCCGTTGTGGCCATGGTTGAACGTTGATGAGGAACATTGTTTTTTCTTCCCCCCAAGTTCTGTTGTGCCCATTGTGCCTCCCCTGCTGGACTGCAGGATCCTGACCCTGAGGGATTGCGTGCCCTTAGACCAAAAACGGACTGTGTGTGGCTGCTGCAAAGGACTGTGTTTTAATTTCCTATGTGTAACTGGAACTTTAGAACAGCACACGTGTGTTAAAGGGCCATACTCTGTGCAAAGGAGGGAGGGGGAATAACTCAAACAGAAGGACCTGATGAAGGAGCTGGGTCAACATAATGTGGACTGTAACCCAGCACCTGCCCAAAGCATATTGCTGGCCAAAAGGTCAGATGTGGACTTTAAAAGAAAAATGGACTCTAACTTAGAGCAATGAGACTTTTAGTACAGTTAAGAAGCGTTTTCATGAAAAAGCAGTATGTGTCTTGTATTAAAGTTGTGTTGTTCCAGCACTGTGTGGTCGGGGACAACCATATTTTAGGAGAGATATTTTAGGAGGGAGGAGTGTAAGGTGTACGGGGGGCCAGTTTAATGTCCTGCACTCCTTGCATAAGTCCCTGGTATATTTCATATGTCATGTAATGTTTATATATTGTAAATTGCATTGTGTGTGCTTATGTTCATGTGTTGTAAAGATATTGGGATAGTTTAAGACTAAGACCAGTAGGGGGAGCAGAGTAGAATAGAATAGAATAAGGATGAGTTAGACCAATTGGATTTTGTCTGGTTAGGAAGGGCTAGAAAAAGAGTAGTTAGGGAGCTTCCTGGAGTTAAGGAGTGTGAGCCGGGAGCAGGGACAGGACGGTCGTGTCCAGGGGAAGGTTCAAGCAGAAGAGCCCAGCATTCCAGGGCCTAAGTGCTGACAGTCAAACGGTAGTGGAGGAATATCAGGACAGCATAAAAATGGTAGCAGCTAACTTCATGGGAACAACCCTTAACGTCTGAGGCCTATGACCTAGTAAGGAATAGAAGAGCCATCCTTTGACTTCATCTTTGGAAAAGGAAGCAAGTGGGGAACTCTTGAAGTGGGATAGTCTGACCAGTCAGGAAGCTGCAGCACCGGCTGATCTGGTGGATATTCCTGGAGAAGTGAAGGATAGTACAGGGAACGGAATGGTGATATTTTGCAAAGAATCTTGTGCTTGTCATGGTTGTGGACAGGGTTCCTTCCCTGTCCTCTTGGGGTTAATTTGTATAGCCTCCTTCTGGTTTGGGGAAGGCTATCTTTAGGCGCCTTCATCTGGGGATCCTTGCCAGTAATACATCTGTCTTGGCTGTGTGTCTGACCGCTGGTGTGCTTGCATACTGTTGTTGGGTTGCTTTCTTGTGTATGACACAGTCTGTTTCCTCGTTCTGTGCTTTGCCTTGTGACTCTGTGCTAATTGTCTGTTTCTGGCTCTGACCTTCGGCTTGGTACTCTATCTTCCCTCCTGTCTGTGCCATTTGTACTGCACCGCTATCTTCGGCTTCCCGACTTTTTTACTATGTCCCAACCTTGCATCTCACCCTTTTTGGCACTACATCGACCTCCCGGCTTGACTTTGGCACGTTCAGACTACTCTCCAGCTCCACCGGTCACCGCCGCCACTCGGTATCTGGCTCCACCTCCGTCCACTCCCCCAAAGGTCACGTGTTTCAAGTCCTGCGCTCCAGCAGGTAAGCTTACTGCAGCGCTCCTTACTCTGTCTCTGTCCTTCTTTAACACGTGCACCAACTCCTGCTGTAAGGCTGCAGCAGGGCTCTTGATAGTGTTGTTTCTGTGACTAAATTGGACGAGCTGAGTAAAATTGTTGTTTTGAAGATGGCCCTGGACTCAAACTGTTATTGTGTGGTGTAGAAAGAAAAGGAACCCCGGCAGTACAAGTTAGTGGACTGCAATATGTATGTGCCAGTACTGCAACCCTCAGCCATGACTACTCCCCTGGCCTCCGTTTCATATACATCACAGGAGATGCTGTGGCTGGAGCTTATGCATCACATAGGAGATGCTGGTGTAGGAGCAGATACATCACAAGACACTGGGCAAGAGCAAATATATCGCAGGAGTGTCATGATCCAGACCGGATTTTTCCTGTCTCTCCTTTTCCTTGTCTGGTCATGTCAGGAATTAACTTTTCTCTGCCTCGTTCTAGTTTCAGGTCTTCTATTTCTCTGTGCTGCATCCTGCAGGCAGTGTCAGTGATACTTCCTGCGTACGGCGTGAGTAGCTGACTCTGTTGAAACTCTGATTTGTCCTGCTGTGTTTAGCTGACTTTGCCCATGTGTGTGTTCATTCCTCTCTTCCCGCCCCGACTCTGTGTTTTCCCTTCGAGTCTGGATTCCCCGGTACTTGACTCGGCTTTGGCTCTGACCTGACTCTGTCTCTTCCTTCTGGTACTTCTGCTTCAGACTGGTACTGACCTCTGGCTCTCCTCTGACTCCATGTGTGATTTTCCCCTTGGTACTTTGCTACTCTCTAGGTATTGACCCGGCTTGTTTAACTATTCTGCTGCCACCTGATGGTAGCTTCACTGCAGTTCAGCTGGTCAGCTCTGAACAGGATTTCTGTCCTCTTTCCGCTCTGCTGCCACCTAGTGGAGTTTGCATTTTCCAGCAGAGCCGCAATGTGACAAGATGCTGTGACAGGAGATGCTGTGACAGGAGCAGATACATCACAGAAGACTCTGGGGAAGAAACAGATACATCACAGGAGATGAAAATAGATGACAGGAGATGCTGTAGTAGAAGCAGCTACATGACAGATGCTGGGACAGGATACATCACAGGAGACATGGGTGCTGCTGCTGTCTTCACCTGTGGGATGGGTGTGTATCATGCACTAACTCCACACACAATGAACGTCCTGGTGCTTTCACTGGCCAGCATCAGGACGTAATCCTTCACTGCATGCGTCGCAGCATTCAGCACTGCAGTGAACGCTAGTGTGTGCTCGCAGTTCAAAAAGGAATTAAAGGGCAAAATGAGTCTGCTGGCCCGACACTGCATTTCCCGAGAATCTGCTTGGGGTCTGGAGAAAAGTTTGTGGCCCTCGGCCCAGAAGTTTCCCCACCTCTGCTCTTTACATTGAATCAAGGCTGTGATATGTCCCTACTTGTGGCTTCTGTAACCCATAGATTAAATCGGTATCCATTTTGAAACCTCATTACATATCTGTTTAATGAATGCCTTTGACAAATGGAATACAAAAGCATTCATCATGCAAAGGTTTACATATTTTAAAAAAGCATACTATACATGTTTAATGTCTAAAGAAAGCTGTACTATTTCATACCTTTTTTTTGCAGTAGTGATATATAGGTGGTGGCCAAAATGACACACTATTAGCCTTCATCTGATTATACAGCCTATTATTATTATTATTATTGCCCATTTATTACTTACAACACTGTTCAAAAGTTTTAGGCAAATGCGGAAAAAATGCTGCAAATCTTCATGCTCCGGAAGCTTGAAGTTCACTTCCATGTAATTTTTGGCTAGTGCACACAAGCATAAAACTGTTAATTAGGGGTTAAAGACATCATATGTGTATTGTAAGACCTACAAAGCGAGTACCTGCCCGCATTTGGTACTAGGTGTCCTAAGGAGGACACCAAAAGGTTAGGGAAAGCCAAGTAATACATATTTATTGTCTGAAAGCGTTGTTTGCTTGTCCTGTTTGTGGGGTGATACTGGAACTTTTTTCATATTTTTAACCCGTTTAATAATTAAGAAGTACATATTTCCTACAATTGTCCAATTTAAGGCTATTTCTACACACAGGGTGAGAAGTATTAAATCACCTACCATCAGGGGTGGGATTCAAATTTTTAACAACAGGTTCTGTGTTTGTGTGTAGTAAAACCCCACCCATTTTTAAGCCACCCCCATTTACACACACCTTTTCCTCAAACATATACAAGTAGGGGCACATTCAAACCATACCTCACAATGTTTGAAGAAGGGAAAGAGGGTAAAGTTTGTGGCGTGGCAAATTTTAGGCCATGCCTCTGACCACACCCATTTCACAACTAGTCACACCCATATCCACATCCCAACAACACCCATTTAGCACTGCTGATCACACTGTTTCATAAACAATAATTATAAGCAAAAAAATATGGTCACACAGTGCTCCATACTGTATAATGGCCTCAGATGATGCTCCATACTGTATAATGGCCCCACATGATGTTCCATACTGTATAATGGCCCCACATGATGCTCCATACTGTATAATGGCCCCACATGATGCTCCATACTGTATAATTGTCACACGTGATGCTCCATACTGTATAATGGCCACACATGATGATCCATACTGTATAATGGTCCCACATGATGCTCCATACTGTAGAATAGCCACACATGATGCTCCATACTGCATAATGGCCCCACATGATGCTCTATACTGTATAATGGCCACACATGATGCTCCATACTGTATAATGGCCCCACATGATGCTCCATACTGTATAATTGCCACACGTGATGCTCCACACTGTATAATTGCCACACGTGATGCTCCACACTGTATAATGGCCACACATGATGATCCATACTGTATAATGGCCCCACATGATGCTCCATACTGTATAATGGCCCCAGGAAAAAAAAGTTCTTGTTCCAGCTCCATATCTGTAAAATTCAGGCTTGAAACTTTATTTTGCCAATTTAAAAGCAGTGGAAATATGCTCTCCAGAAGCACAGCGGGACAAGAGCGATGCATTTCGATCACTAAAGATCTTTATCAAAGCTATATACAAATAGTTCAATGCACAATATATAGATCCCACAGACCAATGAGAAACAATTAGATAGTCACATGACTAACCAAAGGTCCTTCAGATGTAAAAGAATCATAGTAAATGGCATAATAGCAAGAAAAAAACAAATAAACAAAAAACAATTATTTGCAAATACACAAGACTACAGACCTCTACATGAAAAACAGGAGAAAAGACAATAAAAAGCAACAAATATATTAGAATTAAAAGCATGCTAGACAGGTGTATATGACATCAATAGTGATACATCAATTCATTACGTTTGTTGAGACCTGTTGGAAATCAAGTGTTAAGATAATAGATCCAAAAGGCTTCACGTGTGAGAAGAAACCGTCTGACATCCCCACCACGTAAGGGGCTATTCACACGTTCTATACCGTGTACTTGAAAAAACTTTGTGCTGTGAGCATGTTTCATAATGAAATGCTTAGAGGCTGCAGAAACAGTGCGAGTTGAGTCCCCAACGTAACCTATGTCATATAGGTTTTCGCTAATGCGAACCTTCAGTTTGCGCGATGTACACCCGACATAGGATTAATGGCCCCACATGATGCTCCATACTGTATAATGGCCCCACATGATGTTCCATACTGTATAATGGCCCCACATGATGCTCCATACTGTATAATGGCCCCACATGATGCTCCATACTGTATAATGGCCCCACATGATGCTTCACACTGCATAATGCTCACACATGATGTTCCACACTGTATAATGGACACACATAGTGCTCCATACTATATAATGGCCACACATGATGCTCCATACTGTATAATGGTGCTACATGATACTCCATACTGTATAATGGCCACACATGATGCTCCATACTGTATAATGGCCCCACATGATGCTCCATACTGTATAATGGCCCCACATGATGCTCCATACTGTATAATGGCCCCACATGATGCTCCACACTGTATAATGGCCACACATGATGCTCCACACTGTATAATGGACACACATAGTGCTCCATACTATATAATGGCCACACATGATGCTCCATACTGTATAATGGTGCTACATGATACTCCATACTGTATAATGGCCACACATGATGCTCCATACTGTATAATGGCCCCACATGATGCTCCATACTGTATAATGGCCACAAATGATGCTCCATACAGTATAATGGCCACACAATGTTACTCCTACACTTGCGGCTCCGCTCCGTACACCTTGCATACACGGCTCCACTCCGTACACTTCATACACACATGGCTCCACTCCGTACACCTTGCACACACAACTCTGCTCTATACACCTCATACACACACGGCTCAGCTCCGTACACCTCATACACACACAGCTCCGCTTTGTACACCTCATACACACACAGCTCCGCTCTGTGCACCTCATACACTCACATGGCTCCACTCCGTACACCTCATACACACATGGCTCACCTCCGTACATCTCATACGCACACGGCTTTTCTCCGTACACCTAATACACACACGGCTCCGCTCTGTACACCTCATACACACACATGGCTCCGCTCTGTACACCTCATTCACACACGGCTCCACTCTGTACACCTCGTACACACACACACACCTTGTACACACCTGGTACCCACACACACACGGCTGCGCTCCATATACCTCATACACACACACCTCGTACACACCTGGTAAACACACACGGCTCTGCTACATCCAAACTGTAAACAACTCCTGACCCCACACATAAGCTTACCATCGGCCAGCACCATGACAACAAGCACAGAAGAGTCCTGCAATACAGGGAGACCCCTGATCGTGTGAATCCTGACTGCTCCCCTCCTGTGACCTCATCACAGGTCCTGTGCGCACAGAGCAGCAGCAGCCATGTATGTGATGTGCGGCTCTCTGTGGGTGGAGGGATGCAGCTCTGCAGTGCTGGACCACGGGGCACTCAAATCGGGACTCCCCAGCGGGACACGGGAAGGTTGGGAGTTGTGGTACCGGATTGCGGCTCTGAATCTCCCCGGTTCGGGAAACCAGCTACTTTTTTAACAAGCGGTTCCATTGAACCAGGGAGAACTGGCTGAATCCCACCCCTGCCTACCATTTGTTGACCCTGTTACTTGGAACATCATTGTTTCCCAATGAGCCACCAGCTGGGCGGCCATGGTTAGTGTAAATGTCACTTGTACCAGATCTTTTGTATGTGGGTAACATTAATCAAGACAAAAATTAAATTAATTAATTAATTAATTAAAATTAATGCAAAAACGAAAAATTTCAGGTATAGCAATTGGGAACATGAGACTCCTATAAATTGAGCTGTTCAGTCAGTGATAAAATTTGTATTGCATAGGGTAATGTGTGGATAAATAAAATCTACATTTCAGAAAAAAAAATCTCAATCTGTGCATGAGCCGCCTCCGGCAGCCATTGTAGCGAAGTCCACTGCAGTGAAAACAATGGAAAGACCCCCTATTCCCAGCCCAGGACCTTCAGCATCACCCACTCCTGCCGCCGCCAGCTTCCTGCAGCAGCGACCCCTTTGAATGGAAACATATTACTGCTGTCTGAATGCAGCCTTGTTAAGTGAATCAACTTTTTTTTTATTTTATCATCCCCGGGCATTGTAAAGTTATGTTTTTTGTAATATACTTTTTTTTGCTCCTTTCGCTCTCAAACACTATGCTGCAGTCGCATTTCAATGCCAGGGTCTTGCTGCTTTAGTAGTTTCTTTCATCCGCTGCTCCCCAAATTTCAGCCACAATATTCACCTTCACTGTCTGAATACAAAATTTGAAAGCAGAGAGAAATTATCCCCATATACAAAGGTAATGAAGTACAGTATGTTACCAACAAAAAAACATAACTTTGCAATCTCTAGAGGCCAAAAATAATAATAGAAAAGTTACTCTTTAACTGGAGTTTAGAACCAATTCAAATGTCTATCTATAGGAAAAACACTGTTTTTTTTATCTACTAAGCTACCATTATGTGATTTTTATCATTCTCAAGGTGCATCATCATTCCATAGCTTTTAAACTAAAAAGATGAACCAATTGGGAATTTATATAGTGAGCCCCAATGGGGACAGTGTTGATAAAGTCTTTAAATTCCTGCGGAATATGATGGTGCTATATAAGCAAAGCATAATAATAATGATAGTTTATATCACCCGTAGAAAGTTTCTATAACTGATGTTCCAAAAATATATAAACAATCACACGAGTTTGTGGAGATTCAATAGGAAAAGTTGGTTTACTGATGCATCATATAATATTCTCTGGAAATGTGATTCAGATTGTGCAATACTCGAAAGAATGATTAAAGCCGTTTACACTTCATTACAATTTGGAATGAAAACATGCTGTTTTGTGGTATAGGTCAAGTTTTAGCATGTTTAACCCCTTAAAAAACCTAATGTTAACCTTTAAAATATAAGGATTTTTTTTCCGCTTGCTTCACTGCGTTCTGACACTCCTAAGTTTCATAACTGTCTGTTTTCATACATGTGCAAGGAATTTTATTTTCTAGGAATAAGCTATATTATTTACTGCTACAATTTTAAGATACATATATTTTTAGTCCCTGCTGCATTTGCATGACTCTTTCCATTCTCTTCTATGGGAGAAATGAGTGTGGTTGCGGCACGTGCATCTATTAGCCATTTATGGCATAACTTATGTTGTGTGACAACTTAGGGTATGTTTCCACTGTCAGGATGGCCGGCGGTATCGCCGCAGCGGCGAAGCCGCTCGGCGCTAAGCCCCGCCCCCTTTCTGGGACGCGATCATGCCGGATGTGTTAACTCTTCACATCCGGGATGATCGCTCGCTCCCATAGGGCCCTGTGATATGCCTTGCGGGGACGCTGCGTCCCCGCAAGGTGTACGGACATGCTGCGATCTGAAAAGACGCGCAGCATGTCCGGAGTCGCAGGGCCGCCGCGTGCGGGTTTCCACGCATAGTGGAGACGGGATTTCATAAAATCCCCTCCACTATGCTGGAACATCTGGACGCTGCTTGTTTGATGCTGCAGCTCTGCGCAGCGTCAAACAAGCAGCGTTTCCTGACCGTGGAAACATACCCTTAGATAAAGAATTTAGGAGTTTATCATCTATTCGGGATAACAATAATGATTACTCAAGTGTATGCACTCAGAATTAGGGATAATGGGATAGGGTTAAAGGATTAAGGTTTGATGTCTGTGCCTCACTGATTAGCAGAATCAGAACGTACCAACAAAAATGTCAGAAGGTTCTGCTTTTCCCACCGATCTAGACTATGACTATGACTTTGTTCCCTTATCTTAGAGCGCATTGAGACGTTCGCATATATCGGTCTGAGATCGGAGAGCAATGGTCTGGCCGCATGCCTCCCTACCAGTGTGACAGCTTCATATACTGCTATGTTGACCAGTGGTCAAATGAAGCTGCAGAATCACTGGCTAGAGAGGTTTGTGACCGCTCCGAGCTGGCAGAAATCAGAGTCGAACAGAACAGGCAGGTACTTATGAATTAACCCCATAAGAAAAAATTACAACCCTTTTAACTTTATCATTTGAAGATCTCAGGGTCTACACGGCTAAGATTTCCATAATTGTAAATGCAGCGCTTCAGAGTCCTGGTTGCTGCAGTAATGTCATTCTTCCACCAAGAGGAGTGGTATTACGTCTGATGGCACTAAAGGAGTTCATCTTTCCAGGTATCATGGCATCACAACACATTTCACACTCCAATCCACCAGGGGGAGCCATGCTCCGATCTAGTAGGGCACTCCTCACAGAAGGGTAAAACTGGTGGTTTGGATAGAAAGTTAGGGAGAAGCTGGCTGGGCTTTGCCCAGGCAACACCTGTCAGGCAGACAGGGGGAAAGGAGGAAAATCTGAGCTGCAGACAGAGGGTCCCTGTCAGGGGTGGGATCCTGACAGAGGCCTAGCACAAGACAGAAAGACACGGAGCTGTGCCTGCTCCACGTGTGGCAGTATCCTAAGAAAGGACACGAAGAGAAGTGTATTGTAGAGAGTGAGAAACGAAGTCACAGCACAAGGAGATAACACCGGGAGTTCTGCCCCGAGATCGGCAGCCTCCTTCTGAGGCGCGTAGCCGGTGGCCTGAACACTGAGGGAGTAATTGACTCTACGCATTACTTCAGAGACCGGCAGGACAGTCAATTCCAAGTTGGCTGCCCGACCTTAATACCTAAGAGGACACGGTGGCAAATTGTGGGGGTCGGGGCGTCTCTAGGGTCCCTATAAACAAGCCTCAGGCCATCCCAGTCATACGGGTTTGTCCTATCCATACCATCTGGGGGACAGAGAGAGAGAACATCAGAAACATCCACGGAAGTTGTGAGGACTATCCCGTGGTGCTCAGCAGGGAAGTACTACAACACACAGGCGCTAGTAGGAAGGCTACTGATTTCCACCTGGTTAAGAGAACTCTGGATTTGCCTTCGGACCAGCAAGACTTTGCCTGCCCTGTGAATGGTACTCTGGATTGCGGACGCTGAAGTCTTCAGTAAAAGGTATAGAGACTGCAACTTTTGTGTCCTCGTTATTTGCTGCGCCTTACATCGTCCACCATTACTACTTATCCATCTGGGAAGCCCTGGGGACATACTTCACCTGTGGGAAGGTATACCATCTAGCTGCCGCTCCATCACCCCCAGCGGACCCCTAGCAGCGTCGGTCACCCTGACCGAATACCACAGGTGGCCTCACGAACACTAGACAAACTTCACCTTTAAGTGGGCGCCCCTCAAAGGGCCACGGACTGGGGTCGGGCCACCGTGACATCCCCTGAACTGAGAAGGACCCGGTGCCGAGTACCCCATTGCCCTTACGCGTGGGGGCGCCGCATAAATTTCTGTGTGAAGGCCCATGGCCGAGTTCAAGGCTGTCAATCAAGATCTCACAATCAGCGGTTCTGGTCTTCCACACAACACTGCAACCACGCAAACATAGTATCATTGAAGGCTCTCATTATTAACCCCTTCACGACATCTGATGTACATTTACTTCATATGTCCTATCCATGACTTTGATGCGGGCATCTTTCCTATCTGCGTCTAATAGCCGTGAGAGTCTGCAATTATGCTATGTAAGCCGGGATGGATTATGGTACTTCAGTGTCCATACAAAGCCGCTGATTGAGTTCAGGCAGTGCCTGATTGAGCGCTGTCAATCAAAATTTGATTAAGTGCTCTGTATGCAAATTGAGTTGGCGCATCAGTGCACTGAGCCCTTGTTCACACAAGGGGTGCACCAAAACCCCCTCATCTGCATAATTTTTTATTTTAGCTAAGCAAAACCACCTCTATCTATATTAAAGGTATGATTTCTTTAGGGGCCCAGTCACCCGCACACCTGTATAAATGGTTCAGTTAGTATTTTTATGGTGATATACTCCCTTTAAGCCAACTGTCTCTGGATATATCACACTTTTGTTATCACCACTTGGTCAGCTGTAAAAGAAAAATAAAGAGAGAATATTAGGGAAAAACAAAATTAAAAAAAAATGTATATATATATACACACACACTCCTCAAAAAAATAAAAGGAATACTTAAACAACAGAATATAACTCCAAGTAAATCAAACTTCTGTGAAATCAAATTGTCCACTTAGGAAGCACCACTGTTTGACAATCAATTTCACATACTGTTGTGCAGATGGAATAGACAACAGATGGAAATTATTGGCAATCATCAAGACACACTCAATAAAGTAGTGGTTCTGCAGATGGGGACCACAGACCACATTTCAGTACCACTGCTTTATGGTTG
The DNA here is from genome assembly GCF_051348905.1 of Ranitomeya variabilis. Lineage (NCBI taxonomy): Eukaryota > Metazoa > Chordata > Amphibia > Anura > Dendrobatidae > Ranitomeya > Ranitomeya variabilis. The sequence goes on along the minus strand of NC_135232.1, from coordinate 459,954,719 downwards.
ATGTTTTGGTCACATTTGAATGGTGCTTGAGCTTTCACACTCGTGGTAGCATGAGACGGACTCTACAACTCACACAAGTGGTTCAGGTAGTGCAGCTCATCCAGAATGGCACATCAATGTGAGCTGTGGCAAGAAGGTTTGCTGTGTTTGTCAGCGTAGTGTCCAGAGGCTGGAGGTGCTACCAGGAGACAGGCCAGTACACCAGGAGACGTGGAGGGGGCCGTAGGAGGGCAACAACCCAGCAGCAGGAATGATACCTCAGCCTGTGTGCAAGGAGGAGCAGGAGGAGCACTGCAAGAGCCCTGCAAAATGACCTCCAGCAGGCCACAAATGTGCATATCACTGCCCAATTGGTTAGAAACTGACTCCACGAGGATGGTCTGAGTGTCCGATGTCCACAGATGGGGGTTGTGCTCACAGCCCAGCACTCTGCAGGACGCTTGGCATTTGCCACAGAACACCAGGATTGGCAAATTCGCTACTGGAGCCCTGTGCTCTTCACAGATGAAAGCAGGTTCACACTGAGCACATGTGACAGACGTGACAAAGTCTGGAGACACCGTGGAGAGCCATCTGCTGCCTGCAACATCCTTCAGCATGACCGGTTTGGCAGTGGGTCAGTAATGGTGTGGGGTGGCACTTCTTTGGAGGGCCGCACAGCCCTCCATGTGCTCACCAGAGGTAGCCTGACTGTCATTAGGTACTGAGATGAGACCCTCAGACCCATTGTGAGACCATATGCTGGTGAGATTGGCCCTGGGTTCCTCCTAATACAGGACAATGCCAAACCTCATGTGGCTGGAGTGTGTCAGCAGTTCCTGCAAGATGATGGCATTGTAGCAATGGACTGGCCCGCCCATTCCCCAGACCTGAATCCGATTGAACACATCTAGGACATCATGTCTCGCACCATCCACCAACGTCACGTTGCATCACAGACTGTCCAGGATATGGCGGATGCTTTAGTCCAGGTCTGGGAGGAGATCCCTCAGCAGACCATCAGCCGCCTCATCAGGAGCATGCCCAGGCATTGTAGGGAGGTCATACAGGCACGTGGAGGCCACACACACTACTGAGCATCATTTCCTTGTCTTGAGGCATTTCCACTGAAATTAGATCAGCCTGTAACTTCATTTTCCACTTTGATTTTGAGCATCATTCCAATTCCAGACCTCCGTGGAATATTAGTTGTGATTTACGTTGATCATTTTTAGGTTTTATTGTTCTCAACACATTCCACCATGTAATGAATAAAGATTTACAACTGGAATATTTCATTCAGTGATATCTAGGATGTGGGATTTTAGTGTTCCCTTTATTTTTTTGAGCAGTGTGTATATATAAATATACGGTATATAGCACCCAGAAATAATAAAGACAGATAAACTAAACCAAGCAAATAAAAAGAATATAACAAATTAAATAAATAATTAAACTACTGAAATGATATATTAAAGAATAAGAAGGGGGTACACTGTACACGATAAATAATGAAGAAAAAAATGTAAAAATTTACCTTCTGAACCTGAAAAGAAAAAAAAAACAATTTCCATAAAATATAGTAAACATTAGAGCCCTATCCTCATATAAAGGGGCTACATTTTTCCATATTAATTGGTTAAAAATGTATAATTTGAAATGATTTTCTACCAATCCAAAAATTAGCTGCCAGCAAGGTAGTAGTGGTAATAAATTGGGCTAAAAAGTAACTTTTAATTATATTATTAAAACCAATTAGGACAAGAACAACAAACCAACAAACATAAAAATAGAAGACACCCACTATGCCCAATCATTAATGGTAGGTGTGGGCACTAATATTGCTTAATTGAGTACTTTTTATCTCTCAGAAGATAACCTCATATGTAATATATCAAAGCAATATAAAGACAGATGCTCTTTTTCACCATGCTGATTCTTACTGAACCATATGTGATTGTACCAGATATTTTCAATAGTCTACAACTGTCAATTAGCACCATGTAGAAATGTTGTTTATGTTAAATCTGAACCATATTGCTAAATAAATTGCCGCATGGTGATATTAGTTTCGTACAAAGAAGCATCTATAAAAAATGGAACAGTCTCACCCGATTATCATGCTCAGCAGACTCTCCTAGTCTCGAGAAATGCTCCATACAATTCCTCTGTTGGTCCACAGATGGGGGATGGACGTGCACACCACCAACTTTCAACCCACCAGTTGGATCCTCAACTCGAGGTAATTGTTAACCCCCTGGCCTCCCGACGCGTTTCCTTTCATCATCAGGGGAGGAATAAATAAACTGCCAACTCGGGGAGAAGGTGTTTTCCTCACAGGGAATAAACAGCCTTCCTATTTGAATTCAAATAGGAAGGCTGTTTATTCCCTGTGAGGAAAACACCTTCTCCCCGAGTTGGCAGTTTATTTATTCCTCCCCTGATGATGAAAGGAAACGCGTCGGGAGGCCAGGGGGTTAACAATTACCTCGAGTTGAGGATCCAACTGGTGGGTTGAAAGTTGGTGGTGTGCACGTCCATCCCCCATCTGTGGACCAACAGAGGAATTGTATGGAGCATTTCTCGAGACTAGGAGAGTCTGCTGAGCATGATAATCGGGTGAGACTGTTCCATTTTTTATAGATGCTTCTTTGTACGAAACTAATATCACCATGCGGCAATTTATTTAGCAATATGGTTCAGATTTAACATAAACAACATTTCTACATGGTGCTAATTGACAGTTGTAGACTATTGAAAATATCTGGTACAATCACATATGGTTCAGTAAGAATCAGCATGGTGAAAAAGAGCATCTGTCTTTATATTGCTTTGATATATTACATATGAGGTTATCTTCTGAGAGATAAAAAGTACTCAATTAAGCAATATTAGTGCCCACACCTACCATTAATGATTGGGCATAGTGGGTGTCTTCTATTTTTATGTTTGTTGGTTTGTTGTTCTTGTCCTAATTGGTTTTAATAATATAATTAAAAGTTACTTTTTAGCCCAATTTATTACCACTACTACCTTGCTGGCAGTTAAAAATGTATACATTAATATAAAGCACTGCAAAAAATAGATGCACAAACATAATACATGTGTAGTGTTTCATGGGTAAAATGGTTGGGCTTATAACCAGTTGATCTTGCTAGCGGAAGCCTAAATCTTGTTTTAATGAAGTTGATAGATGAAAAGAAATCCAGAGTGCGGTATATAGAAGTCAAGTCTTGTTCTGATTAAGTTCTCTGTACCAAGCTTTTTATTCTCTTGCTTTCTCCACATGGGTCTCATTAGTGATCCATTATGCATTCACTGTGGTGAACATATATCATTTTTTTCTCTCTTTTCGTATTGACTGACTTCCTCAGCAGCAGACCCCTCTCAACATCATTTTAGGCAAATGGAACTTTTCCTACAAATTGTCATATTTCCATAAGTTCAACAAAACTTTTTTTTCTCATTCCGTCTCCTCCAGATGTGAGTCCCAAGGCTGTTTAGCTAACAATGTGTGTGGCGTCTGGGGACTCTCCAAGTCACATGAGAGTTTAGACTCGGACTATAGAAAATACTTTTTCAATGTGTATTGAAATGTGTGGTGAAACCAAGATTTTTTTGGTAAACAGTGAATCACTACACCATAAGTAGCTGATTAATCATTTGGTTTCTATTATAATGAAGGTGTTCTGCAGCAAAATGTCTAATTGGTGACACTTCACTAAGGTCTTACTGCTGGTCTTTCATTCTTCGCCTTCAAGAAGACCATGCGTCAGCAAAGCTCAAAGTGCTCAGACCAGACATTACTGACAAATCTTGAAAATAATTTTAATCAAGCAAGTTATTAATTACTGTCTGTAATGTTGCTCACAGATCGTCATGGGTCACCCATAGGCAAATGTCAAAGAAGTCAGAAGAGGATATTAGTGGAATATGCTAGCAGTATGCCACTGAAGTCTATGATTTTTTTCTGTATATTAGACACAAAGTTTCTATTTTTGGTATAATTTTATTTCACATACAATCGATGGTGCTAAAACTCATAGCCCCAATGCAATCTCCAACGGGATCTTTTGAGCCCCCAAAGCTCCAAGTCCTGTGTGCAACTTGAACCCCTGCACCCATTATACTTATGTAACACCCCAGGGTCCTGGTTGTTACAGTGGCATTGCTTTCCTCATGGGGAGAGTGATGTCACGCTTGGAAGCCAGCGAGGATCTTCTTTATCAGGTAAACACAAGCATACAACATGTTCACACTCCAGGCCAGAAGCAGGAGCTCTGATCCAGCATGTGGGTGGCTTCCCTATATATATTCTGGATGGAGGGAAAGTTAGTCAGGTCCTGTCAGAGAGACAGAAAGCAGAGAGTGAGCCGGAAGGACTAAAGGTGCCGTGCAGCCAAGAGTGTGCTGCAGCTCCTGGACAGAGAGAACATAGAAGGAAAAACACATTGTAGAGAGTGTGCAGGAGAATGAAGCAAAGGAGAGTGACACCTGGAGAGTACAGCTGCGATTGGGCTACCTCCCTGAGGAGCGCAGATTCCCGTAGCTCGAGGACCGAGGATGTGTCGGACTCTAGGAGGCACAGCAGAAACGGGCAGGACAGCTGGACTACACGTCACCTGTCCACCCTAATACCCAGGAGACACAGTGGCACATAGAGCCCGGGTCGTGATAGAGAGACCCTGTAAAAAGGCTTGAGCTACCTGTCATATGTGTTAGTGTCCCAACTTTATGGAGGACAGAGAGAACAGTTAGGACCTTGACAGAATCCACAGGCAGCAAGGCACTGCACCACAGCGCTAGTAGGAAGGCTTTCAACTCCACCTGGTAAAGGGGATTCTGAACTCGCTCCCAAGCCAGCTGCCGTATCCTGCCTGTACCTGTAATCCGGGACCCTGGACTGTGGCAGCCTGAAGTCTTCAGTAAACCAGGTAAAGAGACTGCAAACCTGTGTCTTCCATTTCTTTATACACTACCCACCATCTCCAGCTACACACTGGGGGCCCTGGGAACCCAACTTCACCTGTGGGAAGTTAACCATCTTAGCTGCCAAAACATCACCCCAGTGGACCCCTTTAAGCAGCGTCCGTCCCCACTGACCGAATACCACAGGTGGCGTCACGAACACAAACTTTATTCAAAACCCCTTTAAGGACATTCCCTTTAACATGGGCGCCCAGGGCCACGGACCGGGTTGCCGCCACCGTGACATTCACTTTGAGTACCTGACCCGGTACCGAGTTCCCCACGGCCCTGACAGGCGCTCCACTTATACCCCTGAATAATGTTACATAAAATATATCTTTTATTTTAATCTTTAGTCTAAATTGACTTTATTCTACAGTGGTTATCAATGCTGTGATATTAATCTTTTTATATAGTAATCTATTTATTTTTATATGAAAATATTTTGTTTTAAATGAAGTTTGTAAATCTTGGGTGTTTTTTTTTTAATCCTACAAGTAACAATTGGTTTATAATATGAATCCAAACCATTGTTCCCTGTTAGTGCACCACTGGGAAACAATCTGAAGGTATGGCGGACCTAAGGTCCATTGTCAGGCCCCCAGTTACATTGAAGATCAGTAGCGTAGCTACCAGGGGGGCAGAGGGGGCGGTCGCCCCGGGCCCTGTGCTCTGAGGGGGCCCACCTGGAGCTACGCTACTGTCAGGGCCGGCGTTAGGGGCCCCTGCCTCCGGTCAATGTTTATCTATAATTTCCCCTGCGTTTGTACTGTGTATGTAGGCCGCACGTGCGCAGATGGAGTGCTCGGCTTCCCGGGGCTTCAGGAAGATGGCCGCCCCCACCGATCACCAGGGGAATAGCGCAGATCACGCTCCTTTCCTTCACCTGTGCAGTGGATTCGGCAGCTGGACATGCGCACACCACTACGCCACCAACGGACAGATAAGCAAGATCTGGGGGAAGAAACAGCAATGTCACCACGCCCATTTGACCAGACCAGCGTGAGTGACAGCCCAAAATGGCGACTTTACAAAGGTATTTCAGCAGCATAGCTGGGGAATAAAGGCACAAAAAAGACACTAATGTAAAGCACAGCTCTGCCCCTATTTAACGCTATTTTTATCTCATCTTTAAAAAACGGGGTGACAGGTTCCCTTTAAACTTGTATGTCTTGTTTATCCTGCAATCTGGACAGACACTGAATACTGACATGTGATCGATAAGTGTCTCGGCACATAATTTATTTACTGCTGATTAGCTTATGAGAGGGAGAATGATTATTTTCTTAAGTTTGCTGGAATCTTGCAGGACGGCTTTTACATGTGGGAGCCTGTCACCATATAAGGTCCGGCCAGCATCTGTACGCCCTCACATAGTGTTCTAGAATGCTCTCTATGTCCCCAATCCTCTATGCAAGGCACAAAAAAGAGCTTTTATTATAATCACGGATGGCGTGGTCCGGGCGTCACAGTCTTGATCTGGCGCCGACCCTCTTCCTGTGATCGCTGTCCCTCTTCGTGTGGAAGATGCGTCCTACATCATGCATTCAGTGTCCTCTATCGCACTCTCATGCAGGTGCACTTCTCTTTGCCCTGCTGAAGTCAGAGCACAGTATTGTAGTGCGCATGCGCCGGCTTTATTTCCAGGTAATCAGTGCCCTTTGGCCTTTCCCAGCGCACATGCACTACAGTACTTGGCTCTGCTTCAGCAGCCCACAGAGAAGTGCGCCTGCACAGGAGCGTAATGGGTGACACTGTGTGGATGACGTAGAATGTGTCATCCAGATGAAGCAGTAATGGAGGATGGCGATCTTAAGTCAAGAGCAGCTATGCCTTGGTGAGAGCCATTGGTGAGTATAATGAGAGGTCATTTTTATGCCTTGCGGAGGGGATTGGGGACACATTTACAGCCTTCCTTATAGAGGCTGCCTATGGGAGCTGCATTATACTATAAAGTCTTCCTATGTGAAGGGCATTATACTATAGGGTCTGCCTATGGGGAGTGCACGATACTATATGGAGGCCTATGGGGAATGTATTATACCATATTGAGGACTATCTGGTGTATTATGCTATATGGAGGCTATCTAGAGGGCCATCATTCAGTGTGGAGATTACAGCGACGGGGCCATCACACAGTGTTGGAGCCAGTTTGGGGGATATTAACGGGTCAGTATATACAGTGAGGGGGCATCATACTGTGTATAGGGGAGCTGTACAGTGGGGGAGACTCGGGACTTTATTAAATGTAAAGTGGGCACTTATTCTTACAGGGGAACTCAGGTTACTGTGACTATCAAAGGGTCACACACAGAGGGCATTATTACTTTCTAGGGGACAAAATGTGGGCACTGTTTTCTAGGGCACTTGCACCTGGCATTACTATATTATAGAGGGGTGCTTTAGAATTTAGAGGGCACAGAGAACCACACAGCAGGTGCAGTAATAGGGACACATACGGCAGCAACAGCTCAGTATTGGGGTATCAGGTGCAGTAATAGGGACACATACGGCAGCAGCGGCTCAGTATTGGGGTATCAGGTGTAGTAATAGGGACACATACGGCAGCAGCGGCTCAGTATTGGGGTATCAGGGGTAGTAATAGGGACACATACGGCAGCAGCGGCTCAGTATTCGGGTATCAGGTGCAGTAATAGGGACACATACGGCAGCAGTGGCTCAGTATTGGGGTATCAGGGGCAGTAATAGGGACACATACGGCAGCAGCGGCTCAGTATTGGGGTATCAGGTGCAGTAATAGGGACACATACGGCAGCAGCAGCTCAGTATTGGGGTATCAGGTGCAGTAATAGGGACACGTACAGCAGCAGCGGCTCAGTATTCGGGTATCAGGTGCAGTAATAGGGACACATACGGCAGCAGTGGCTCAGTATTGGGGTATCAGGTGCAGTAATAGGGACACATACGGCAGCAGCGGCTCAGTATTGGGGTATCAGGGGCAGTAATAGGGACACATACGGCAGCAGCGGCTCAGTATTGGGGTATCAGGTGCAGTAATAGGGACACATACGGCAGCAGCGGCTCAGTATTGGGGTATCAGGGGCAGTAATAGGGACACATACGGCAGCAGCGGCTCAGTATTGGGGTATCAGCAGGATGAGGAGGTTGTGCAGGTTGGGAATAGATGGTGATGGTGCTGGAATGTGAGAAGTGAAACGTGTCTTTGTTGTATTCTCTGCAGATGAGTTGTAGCTGGAAGAAGTTGTCATGTCGGTCTGGGCCAGATGGAAAAGACGGGAAAAATGAACAATTCTATCAGAAAGAACGTCAGAGGTAAGTCATTATCTGTAACTGTGCAGTGATCTGTTATATGTTCTGTAAGACTGGTATCTACCACTGACCATATGGCGGTAATATCCATGTTGGTCTTTATATAGAGATTATCTTCAGTAACAGCGCGGTCATCTGCTGAAGTTCTCCTCCACTATTAGGGCGCATCACTGAATTGTAATGAAGGTTACCTGGTTAGGGGCCCACTCAGAAGCTTCGCCCCCCCTGGACCAAAACCCTATGGTCAATGGTCCATGCAATCTTTTCAAATATGTGGACCTCATTATGCATTGAGACAATTCTAGCCATGATGTGTCCATGTATGTACGTATGTCCAAAATGCATGGTGGTAATGGTAGATTCACCATCATTAGCTTCCAGTGATGGAGAAAATATCACTAATAGAGCAACTAATGGTCTTTTACAAGTCAATTACCTAAAAGTCATACATTTTGTATTTTAAATCTGACCTTTCCAATATAAGATGTAATTTGGCTTGTCCAAGTCCCCTTTGACTTAAATCACTGGAATCATTCGATGGTATTTGACAAAGGCAACATCTGCATGGAAGTTGTCTGCTCTCCATGTGTTAGTGCAAATTTCCCTCAGGAACTGCAGTTTCCTCCTACGTAACAAAAACATACTGATAGGTTAATGCTCCTAGCATTCACTGTACATATGCTTGTTAGCACTAGATGGAAAATTTACATTATAAAGGAGGAATGTATGCAATTCCTGAATTATGTGTTCCTCTGTAATGTCTGATATTGTTGGTACATGTACCCTCTGAATTGTAAAACATTGAATAATAAGTTGCTTTTGTATAGTGAAAGAATATTAATTATAATGTAATAATAATAAAAACTGGCTACATAAGGATGCGGTCCTGAAAAGTTTTGTGGCCTATGACACGGGTGCCAATCATGTAACAGGGATTATGCCCGGTGATGGGCTCACTACACCCACATGCAATCCCACTGTTTGTATGATCCCAGTGTCATTATGCTGAAGCTTAAAAGGGCATTAATATAGTTATCCATAATTAGAATAAAGTCTCAACCATATCAGTGTCTGGTTTTAGCAGAAAAATTCTGCTCACTTGAATTTAGATGACCTGCAATACTAGATACAGCCTATAGACATGGACATGATCTGCAATATTAGATCCAGCCTATGGACATGGACATGATCTGGAATACTAGATACAGCCTATGGACATGGGCATGGACATGATCTGCAATACTAGATACAGCCTATGGATATGGGCATTATTATTATAATTATTATTTATTTATATAGCACCATTGACTCCATGGTGCTGTAAATGAGAAGGGGTTACATACAAATTACAGATATCACTTACAGTAAGCAAACTAACAATGACAGACTGATACAGAGGGGCGAGGATTCTGCCCTTGCGGGCTTACATTCTACAGGATGGTGGGGAAGGAGACAATAGGTTGAGGGTTGCAGGAGCTCCAGTGTTGGTGAGGCGGTAGCTTCGGTAGTGGTGAGGAGGCAACGGGGTCAGTGCAGGCTGTAGGCTTTCCTGAAGAGGTGGGTTTTCAGGTTCGGTCTAAAGGATCAGAATGTGGTTGATAATCGGACGTGTTGGGGCAAAGAATTCCAGAGGATGGGGGATATTCGGGAGAAGTCTTGGAGGCGGTTGGGTGAGGAGCGAATAAGTTTGGAGGAGAGAAGGAGGCAGGGCTGGTTTTAGGCAAAGTGGGGCCCTAGGCAAAGTTTAAAATGGGGCCCCAAATGCTAACATATTGCACAGCACAAAGAAGCATTTCCGTTGTATTTACATGCGCTGATCTCAGGCTGCTAAACGAGTGTGAGCGACAATACTGAAGTCGTTGGACGCTTGTTTCCCGGCCTTTTTCCACAGTCTGAGAAAGAATGATGGGGACAGAACGATCACTAATAGATCACTAACAGATCACCATACAGTATCATGTTATCAGCAGCACATCTACAGTTTACACCACCGATGTCCTGCTGAGAACAATGATTTTTATTCCGGCATAAACAATCCAATCACCCAATGAATATACAGCATTTTGCTTGTTTAGTATAATACACCCCATACTCCTCCATATATTATAATGTGCACCACAGTCCTCCATATTGTAAAATGCACACCTCATAGTCCTCCATATAATATAATGTGCCCCAATGTCCTCCACATAGTATAATGCACTCCTCATAGTCCTCCATATATTAAAATAGCATAATACACTCCTCACAGTGCTCCATATAGTATAATGCACCGCCATAGTCATCCATGTAGTACAATTCACTTCCCATAGTGTAATGCACCCCATAGTTCTTCATACAGTATAATGTATTCCCCATAGTCCTCGATACAGTATAATTCAGCCCACATATAGTATAATGCAGCCACCACCCCACAGAGTATAATTCAGCCACCCCACAGAGTACAATGTAACCCCCCACAGAGTATAATGTAACCTCCCCATAGAATATAATGCAGCCCCCCCATATAATTTAATGTAGCCCCCACATAGAGTATGATGCAATCACCCCTCATAGAATATAAACATAATACAGCCCCCCATAGAATATAATGTAGCCCCAAACCGGATATAATACAGCCCACCTCCCCATAGAATATAATGTAGCCCCATCAAAGAGTATGATGCAGTCATCCCTCATAAAATCTAATATGGCCCCCCACAGAATATAATGCAGCTCCCCATAGTATATAACACAGCCTCCTCCATAGAATATAATGTACCCCCCAAATATATAACACAGCCACATAGTATATAACACAGCCCCCCCCATAGAATATAATATACCCCCATAGTATATAGCACAGCCCACATAATAATAATAATAATAATAATCTTTATTTATATAGCGCCAACATATTCCGCAGCGCTTTACAGTTTAACAGTTTCAAACACAACAGTCATAGGTAACAATGTTAACAATACAGTAATAAAGCAAAATAAGACAAAATAAGACGACCCTGCTCATGAGAGCTTACAATCTACAATGAGGTGGGGGAGATACAAAGCACAGGTGTGTATTTACAATGATGTATTTACAATGATGGTCCAGCCATCTTCAGGGGGTGGGGGGTAGATGGAGATAGTGAATGGGCTACACAAACCTAAAATGACTGATTAGGGAACGTGATAGGCCGCTCTGAACAAATGAGTTTTGAGCGTGCGCCTAAAACTATGCAAGTTGTGGTTGGTCCTAATATCTTGGGGTAGAGCATTCCAGAGGATTGGCGCAGCACGGGAGAAGTCTTGGAGTCGGGAGTGGGAGGTACGGATTAGTGCAGAGGTTAGTCGAAAATCGTTTGCAGAGCGCAGCGGTCGGCTAGGCCGATAGACAGAAATGAGGGAGGAGATGTAAGGGGGTGCCGTACTGTGGAGCGCTTTGTGGGTGAGAACAAGTAGTTTGAATTGTATCCTGTAATGAATGGGCAGCCAGTGTAATGACTGGCGAAGAGCGGACACGTCCGAGTAACGATTAGCCAGATGGACGACCCTGGCTGCTGCATTAAGGATAGACTGGAGAGGGGAAAGTCACGTGAGGGGGAGGCCAATTAATAGAGAGTTGCAGTAGTCCAGACGGGAGTGGATTAGGGCGACAGTGAGAGTTTTTGTTGTCTCCATGGTGAGAAAAGGGCGTATTCTAGAGATGTTCTTTAGGTGTAAGCGGCACGAGCGGGCAAGAGATTGTATGTGGTAGGTGAAGGAGAGATCGGAGTCAAACATAACACCCAGACAGCGTGCCTGCTGCCTAGGCGTTATTATGGTGCCACCCACAGAGAGGGAGATGTCAGATTTAGGGAGGCTAGTAGAAGGCGGGAGCAGAAGAAGTTCAGTTTTGGAGAGGTTGAGTTTCAGATAGAGAGCGGACATGATGTTAGAGACTGCAGACAGACAGTCAGTGGCGTTCTGTAGTACAGCGGGGGTAAGGTCAGGGGATGACGTGTATAGTTGTGTGTCATCAGCATAAAGATGGTACTGAAAGCCAAATCTGCTGATGGTCTGTCCAATTGGGGCCGTGTAGAGGGAGAAGAGAAGGGGGCCAAGGACTGAGCCCTGAGGTACCCCGACAGTGAGAGGAAGAGGAGATGAAGGGGAGCCGGAGAATAGAACACTGAAGGAGCGTTCAGAAAGATAGGAAGAAAACCAGGAGAGAGCAGTGTCCTTAATGCCTAGTGACTGGAGCCTAGAGAGTAGGAGAGGGTGGTCAACAGTGTCGAAAGCTGCAGAAAGATCGAGGAGAATGAGCAGAGAGTGGTCACCGTTACATTTTGCTGTCAGAAGGTCATTGGTCACCTTGATGAGTGCAGTTTCTGTTGAATGTAGGGGGCGGAACCCGGACTGTGAAGGGTCTAGGAGGGAATGAGTGGAGAGGTAACGGGTAAGGTAGTCCATGAGCCAAGAACCAAATTTGACGATATCGGTACCAAGCGGAGTGACTAATTCTCTTTGGTATTTTTAGGTAGATGCATGTCTGTAGTTTATTTTTTGATATGATAGCCCTTACATATACGTAGCTTATTAACCCCTTCAGCCCTAGGCCTATTTGTACCCAAGTGCCTAAGCCAATCTGACCTGTGCCACTTCATGGGCTAATAACTTTGGAACGCTTTCACCTATCCAAGCCATTCTGAGATTGTTTTCTCGTGACATATTGTACTTCACGTCAGTGCTAAATGGGAGTCAATATATTTTACCTTTCTATATAAAAAAATGCTAAATATTCGGAAATTTTGGAAAAATCGGCAATTTTTTAACTTTGAAATTCTCTGCTTTTTACAAAAATACTGATACCCCCCATAATAGTTATTAATTTACACTCCCCACATGTTTACTTCATATTGACATCATTTTGAAAATGAAACCTTATTGTTTTACGACGTAATAGGGCTTATAGTTTTATGCGCAATTTTTCACATTTACAGCAAAACCCACTTTTCAAAGGACCAAGTCACTTCTGAAGTCACTTTAAGGGGCTTACATAACAGAAACCACCCATAAATTACCCCATTTTGCAAACTACACCCCTCAAGCTGTTCAAAACTCATTTTTAAAAACTGTTAACCCTTTAGGTGTTCCACAGGAATTTTAGCATGAGCCAAGAACCAAATATGACGATATCGGTACCACCCGGAGTGACTAGATGTAGTATTTGTAACAAAATTTAATCCAAGTTATGTAAATACACACTGAACATGTCATGTGCATATATATATATATATATATATATATATATATATATATATATATATATATGTTACTCCATAATATCTTCAACATCGGACTCTGAATCTGACTGTTGTTCTACTGGCTCGTCTTCAGTACCCTTGTTCTGGCATGTCTGTAATCTGCACATGTCTGTGCACTTCAGGCCATTGCTGAGGCAAGTACACTGAGGAAGTTCACATGACCGCACACACTTGCAGGACAGTAGCTGTATAATAGCTTCTGGTGCTGGTGCCCCTTGCATCCACTTGACAACAAGCTTTCCGTCGTTATCTATCATCCAACCGCAGTCTGTTGGGTTTGCAACCCATGGCTGGCTCTGCAGACTTCTCCTCCAGATCGCAGCCTGGTAGTTTGCACGCAGTGCATGCATGAAAAGGCAGTCCTGGCAAGGAGGGAGTTGACTTGACTCTACCACTCCACGTCTGGCACAGAACAGCTGATAACGGAGCCTGTTTACCTCAGTTGTTTGGGTAGTTGGCAGGTACATGTGGCAGGTGATTTCCTGTAACTTCTCAAAAAGTTCGGTAGACACTTCCCATGAACGACCAACTTCCTGAAAGGCATCCTGGTATGTCTTGTTCATCTTCAACTGCTTGAGTGTCGTCATCTTCCCACGGCCAGCGAATGCACTGACGGTGTCACAGCCTGTAAATGCATGCATACCAATCAATGAATCACATACGCTGCCTCCCAATGTTCGGCTCAGAGTGGTGATATCCAGGAATCTTGTCCGGTTCTGTGTACCGCATTTCTGGAACAGGTGGGATGGGATTTTGTGGCACATGCCCAGACACAGGACCATGACATCAGTATCCTCCGAAGTGATGATGACCGACTTGTAACCAGATTCTGCTGCATGAAGAGCATGGAGAAGGAGGCGTGTGTCTGCTTCTTCTTGATTTGACTTAAGGTCAGCAGCCTCTTCCCACTGTTCTTTGGTGATCTTAAAGCAGAGCTGCTCACATGTGACATACAGCTCCTTCTCCTCAAGCTTCTCCCTGTGGTGTTTCGCCTTCCATTCTTCTACCAGAAACTTTATGAGACTTGCCTTGTTGGAGGAACTACTTAGAAGCTTTTTCCACTGCTGGATGTTGTGCCCATGTTGAATGTTCTTGAAATGGATCCCTGTGCCTTCATATCTGTTGACTCTTTCTGTATCTTTGATGGATGTCTCCTTGTAGACGTCAAAGACAATATCAATGCGCTTGCTCTTAGCACCCTCATGGATAGCGCGACTCATTGCTGTGCCTGCTAGCTGGCCAAATGTTGCATTGTTTCCCTTCAGTTTCTGAACCAGGCTCATCCCATCAATGATGGTTGCAGAGGGCTCGGGGATCACTTCTGCAGGACGAGCATTCCTCTCCAACTCCCTTGCGAGGGCAGCCTTGTTGGTCTTGCGGATAGACCCATCACCATTGGCAAGTGCCCATGGCAATGGACCCAGGGGATGAGTCAAGACATCACTCATTTGTAGCTTTCTGTTCTCAGCTACAAGTATCATCTGGCCAAATAGGTTTCTGTCAGCCTTCAAAATTACCTCCTTGCCAAGACCTTGTCTGCGTGTCTTCATTTGGATGTTAGAGAACGTTTTAAGTTTGTTCTTCGTCATCTTGTCATGAAACAATGTAGTTGGCTTATCGGTACCCAAACGCTCATCCTTGAATGTTTGATATGCATCCTCTCCTATACTGTATGCCCCTTGAAGGTCTTTGGCTACATCTGGTGGTGCTACAGTCGCTGTTGACAAACTGATAAGTTCACCATTATGCTCTTTGTTGAAGGGGTTCACCCAACCTGTCTCCAGCAGTTGAACGAAAGATTGGACATCGGCTTCATCTCTTCTAATCCTAGACACCTGTAGGTCTGAATGGCTGAAGTCAGTATATTGTTGGCCTACCAGGGCCCTCAGCTGCCTCAAGTACATACTGCGGTACTCTGATGTCAGGTAGAACCTGGAAACAGCTCCAACTTTGAGGCTGAAGCCTTTTGTGCCCCCTGGTGTCTGGGTGTCTTTGTTGATTGTCTCTTCAATGGTCTGGTCCACAGGAATTCGTCCAAAAGGATTCTTGCTACCGATCTGGACCGAAAAGCCACCTTGCATGAAGTATTCATGGACCTCTGGGTGTTCTATGGGCAGCCGAGACATTGTGGCATAGTAATAGGTTAGGTATCGGGCATAGTTGACCTTGTCATAGGCAAAACACCATGGTATCATCTGTCGGATTGCTCCTAGGTGAAGCATCCAGTTGCCTTCTCTTGAAGCTCGAACCAGGGCCAGC
Organism: Ranitomeya variabilis; assembly: GCF_051348905.1. Taxonomy (NCBI): domain Eukaryota; kingdom Metazoa; phylum Chordata; class Amphibia; order Anura; family Dendrobatidae; genus Ranitomeya; species Ranitomeya variabilis. The sequence continues at coordinate 459,938,941 of NC_135232.1, read as the reverse complement.
ATGGTCTCGACCATGTCCAAGTATGACATCCAGAATGCTGAGAGTTGTTCATTTCTGAGGGTCTCAAGATAAACTTGAAAGAGCTTTAGGGTAAGTGTGCAAGATTCATTATCCAAGAGCTTTTCGAAGGATCCCTGCGACACACTGATGCGAAAGTTTGTGATGTTCTTCAGTGTTTCATCCAGATGGTGAAGGTCCCTTGCATGGTTTTCTTCTAGCCATGGAAGGAAGTTTTTCCATGCAAGCCTCATAAGTGCTTCATAGACCAGCTTGTGTAGTCTCACTGCTCTGTTGTACCTCCGGCCGTCCATCACTCCAGACACTGATCCTTCAGCGATTACACCGGATTCAACACACAGATCTCTAAGGCCTGCATCCTGAAATCTGTTCCCTATGATAGAGAGGAGATTACAGATTGTGTGGAAGACACCCATTCTAATTATAATGTTCTTGAACTTCTCCTGTTTCCAGATAACCTCGGCAGCTTTGGCATAGAGTGCTTGATCAAACACACACACAATTCTGTTAAGCTTCAGGGTCTGCATGATGGCATGTGTTTGCTCCAAGACTTCATTCACAGTGGACATGGCTGTTGCAGGAGCATTGATAGTGGGCAGGTAGCTTACAGTGTCCTGGGCCACTACAATGTCGCTGCGGATTTTTATGTTGAACCCAGTCCAACTGCTGGTGGTCTGATCCTCATGGTCTGACATTCTAGCCAGAAGCCAGATATGGTTTTTGGTTTTTGAATCCTGGACCTCCTTGGTAGTGTTAACATTCGAAGTCTCAATCCTGGGTGGCTCTCCCCGCTGCCCAACATTGTATATCGGTAGCATTAATTCTGTCAGAGTTATGCTTCTTTTCTTCGACTTGGTTACATCTGGCAGGACTTTCTTTGTCACAGAGCATGCAACATTGGACTGAACAGCAATGCCATTGACTCTATGAGATGTACCTGCTCCACTTAGTGTCTCCTCAAGTCTGTCAATGTTATCCCAGGCCAGGGTTGTGAACACACCTGGGTAGATACTTGCTGGCATTGGGATGTCATCCTTTGAACATTCCAACTTCTGGATACAAAGGGCTGTATCGATCTCCTCAGCCATTGAATATGACACACAGTGGCCAAGACGATTCAGAGTTCGAATCAGTTCTGTATTGCCGGTCAAAGACTTAACTGCAAAGGATAGCAGTACGTGCTTTGGTGGCTTTGTCTTTCCATTGGTAACAGCAAAAACCAAGTCACTGCCGAAGGATGTGGCAAGACGTTGAGCTCTTTCACAGGTAGTTTGGCACTCACAATCTCCTGTAAGCAGGGTTTGCAGGAATTGAGTGACTAATGCAGGAACGACATTCTGATCTGTATTGGGAGGCCATGGCTGACTCACATCTTGCTTCTTGATCTCATTCCTTAGCTGCATTGCTGCTTTGGTTACGATATCTCCAGAGTTAGCAGCTCTTGCTTCTTGCAGATCTTTTGTCATGCTGTGTACTTGCCGGACAAGGTCGTCCATTGATAGGCTACATGGATAGACTAGAAGCTTACCTTTCTCATCTGAGAGAAAGCGGAGTGATTCCCCAATCTCTGTTTCAAGTTTTCGTCGAACATGTTTCTTTGTCGATGGTTTCAGTTGGATGATACCACGGGATATCATTAATCTCTCAAGCCTAGATGTGAGGTTTATCATAGGCAGTACTTCTGGGTTTGGGAACAATTTAGTCCTTATATACAAGAAGAGTTCTTCAAGGGCCTCTTTCTCTGCCTCTTCGTAGCGTACTTCCTCGCTTTCGACCTGATTTTCAGCTGCACTAGACCTACAGGCCACTTGGGAATCATCTTTTGTGAATAGTTTGTAGCACGACTTGTGGTAGTGCCCCTCTGCAGCAACAAGGTCTCTGCTAAGTAAACCAAGTATTCTCTGTGTGCCTTTCCTTATCGCTGCTCTGCGGATCGTCTCATCTGCTCGTAGCTCAACACACTGGACAATTGGCTCCCTTGTTTGTTTTCCTTTTAGGTACTTGCTTGACTTCTCACAGAAGATACATACTTTGGCATACACCCTGCTATCACTGGGGGCACCCCTCGGTAGCTTCCTCATGGAGATTTTGCTTGCTGTTTCGACATTGACACCCTTGCCAAGGATAGAATCCAGTGACTTCTTCATTGTAAAGATACTACGACATTTACGGTGATATTGTATGTGTGGTATTTCTCCTTCTTCAAGGCCCTTAGCTGCTACCAGGACTGATTCATGCTGCCTGATCTCTGCAGCCCTAAGCAATGTTTTCCAGGAGTCCAAATCCTTAAGGGACGCCAGATCATCGCTGTCATCATTAGAGCAGTGTATGATACAGTCGATCCGTGATTTCTTCCTTGCTGGTACTTCCATCATGCCGTTAGATAGTCAGTAAACACCTGCAAACACAAAGAAAAACATTAAAATTTTATTTACCGTATTTCCTGGCGTATAAGACGACTTTTTAGCCATGAAAAACATGGCTCCAAGAGGGCGGTTGTCTTATACGCCGAATACAGCCGCCGGGGGGAAAGGCCGCCGCGCAGGGAAGGAGGAGGCAGGGGCCCACCTTCATGAGGCGCTCGTTCTTAGAGCTGGGAGCGCTGGTGCTAGGTGACTGTTCCCCCTCTCTCCACAAGTTCCTTACCAGCAGCAGCACACAGTACAGGACTACAGGACCTGTGGTGATGTCACGGCCATGTGATCAGTCACAAGCCTGGGAGGTGTCAGCCTCTACAGAGGGAGATAGGAGCTCTGCAGAGAAGACCGGAGAGTCCTGTTCAGCACAGAACGTGTATGTGTCAGTGTGTGTGCGTGTGTTGGGGCACCTCAGGGTGTCTTCAAATGTGACATAGCCCCCTAGATTTCTTCCAGTAAAATTTGCACTCCAAAAGTCATTTGGCGCTCCTTCCCTTCCGAGGCCTGCCGTTCCCCAATACTGCAGTGTACGACAACATATCGGGTGTTGTTGTGTTCGGGAGAGATTGGTGAACAAATAGTGGGGTGCATTTTTTGCTGGTACACCTCTTAAAAATAAAAAAATGAGCCTAAAATGACACCTTCATGTAAAAAATGCACTTTTTCCATTTTCTCAACCAAGTGTTTCCAACTACTGTGAAACACTGGTTGGGTCAAAGTGGTCACTATACCCCCTAAAAGATTCCTTGGGGGTGTAGTTTCCAAAATAGGGTCACTTTTTGGGGTTTCCACTGTGGGGGTACCTCAGGCAGCCTTCAAATGTGACATGGCCCCCTAGATTTCTTCCAGTGAATCCGCCACCCAAAAACCACATAGCGCTCCTTCCGTGTTGAGCTGTGCTGTGTGCCCATACTTTAGTTTACGAGTACATGTGGGGTGTTTCTATAAACTGCAGAATTAGGGTAACCAAGTTTGGGTTTGCCGTTAACCCTTGCTAGGTTGCAGGTAAAATTGGATTACAATGTAATATCTGGAAAAAAAATGAAATTTTGAAATTTCGCCTTCATTCTGCTAAAATTCCTGTGGAACACCTAAAGGGTTAACAGTTTTTAAAAATGAGTTTTGAACAGCTTGAGGGGTGTAGTTTGCAAAATGGGGTAATTTATGGGTGGTTTCTGTTATGTAAGCCCCTTAAAGTGACTTCAGAAGTGACTTGGTCCTTTGAAAAGTGGGTTTTGCTGTAAATGTGAAAAATTGCGCATAAAACTATAAGCCCTATTACGTCGTAAAACAATAAGGTTTCATTTTCAAAATGATGCCAATATGAAGTAAACATGTGGGGAGTGTAAATTAATAACTATTATGGGGGGTATCAGTATTTTTGTAAAAAGCAGAGAATTTCAAAGTTAAAAAATTGCCGATTTTTCCAAAATTTCCGAATATTTAGCATTTTTTTATATAGAAAGGTAAAATATATTGACTCCCATTTAGCACTGACGTGAAGTACAATATGTCACGAGAAAACAATCTCAGAATGGCTTGGATAGGTGAAAGCGTTCCAAAGTTATTAGCCCATGAAGTGGCACAGGTCAGATTGGCTTAGGCACTTGGGTACAAATAGGCCTAGGGCTGAAGGGGTTAATAAGCTACGTATATGTAAGGGCTATCATATCAAAAAATAAACTACAGACATGCATCTACCTAAAAATACCAAAGAAAATTAGTCACTCCGGGTGGTACCGATATCTGGCCCGGCTCATGGACTAAGGCGGGAGTAGACTAGGCGCTCCAGGAGTTTTGAGATGAAGGGGAGATTGGAGACCGATCTGTAGTTGTTTGCGCATGATGGGTCAAGGGTGGGTTTTTTTAGTAATGGAGTAATGATAGAGTGTTTGAAGGAGGAGGGGAAAATGCCAGAGGAGAGGGAGAGATTAAAGATTGTAGTTAGGTGAGTTGTGATGACTGGAGAGAGAGACTGGAGGAGGTGTGAGGGAATGGGGTCGGTGGTGCATGTAGTCGGACAAGAAGAGGAGAGGAGCTTGGAGACTTCTTCTTCTGTGATGGGATCGAATGTGGAGAGTGAGCCAGGGGAGATGCAGGGAGGAATGGGAGTCATTGCACTTGGTGTCTGGGAGCGGATTTACTGACGGATATTGTCTATTTTCTCTATAAAGTGGGAGGCCAGGTCATCAGCACAAATGTCTGTGATAAGGTCTTGTGCTTTTGGCCTGAGGAGGGAGTGAAAGGTGTCAAAAAGTTTCTTGGGGTTGTTGGATAGTGATGAGATCAGAGTGGTGAAGTAGGTCTGTTTGGCAAGGTGAAGGGCAGAGTTATAGGTCCTTAACATAAATTTGAAGTGTATGAAGTCTTCTGGGGTGCGAGTTTTCCTCCATAAGCGTTCAGCACACCTGGAGCATCGCTGGAGAAATCTGGTTTGCGATGTGAGCCAGGGCTGTTTCACTCTGTGTTTGGAGGTTCTGTGGGTGAGGGGAGCTACTTGGTCTAGGGTGCTTCTAAGAGTGTTGTTGTAGTGATGTACAGCCAGATCAGGACAGGAAAAAGAAGAGATTGGGGACAGTGATGAGTGTAAGGAGTCTGAAAGTGTATGAGGGTTAATGGTATGTAGATTTCTGAATGTGTGGTAGGTAGGAGGGTGCTGGGGTGGGCGAGGAGTTGTGAGTGTGAAGGAGAGAATGTTGTGGTCAGAGAGGGGAAGTGGTGAGTTATCTAGGTAAGAGATTGAACAGAGCCAGGCAAAGACCAGGTCCAGGGTGTTCCCGTCTTTGTGTGTTTCAGAGGTTGAGAGCTGTGAGAGGCCTAGGGAAGTGGTTAGTGATAGAAGCTGGGATGCAGATGTGGAAGTGGGGCTGTTAATGGGAATGTTGAAGTCTCCCAGGATAAGGGTTGGTAGTTCTGAGGACATGAAGTGCGGTAGCCAGGCTGAGAAGTGGTCCAGGAAGTGGGTGGGTGAGCCTGGGGGCCGGTATATGACCGCTACTCTGAGGGAGAGGGGACGGAAGAGAAATCAAGAACAATTGTTGTGGGGATTATTGAAAACCAATTTTGCACATAGAATCCCCTTTAAAACTTAGCTTTTAATATTATCAGAATAAAACCCTGACCCAAAACAAACCTTGGTTAAATAACCAATAATAAAATACCACCAATAGGTAACCTGTTGAGGTGCTACAATGCAACCTACTGCTCACCCCTGCCTTGCTGTGGAGGTTGGCACCCTAAGAATCGATTTTTTGGCGCCCCCACTCAACGTAGGCTGTCCCTAACTTCCCTATAAAATCCCTATCAATGTAGGTGGGAAAACAATATAGTGGAGAGCAGTGGTGAAAAAAAGTGGATCAATAAAACCCCAACAAAAATTAACAAACACCCCCACTTAGGATAATACTAATAATACTGCAGCACATCGCTCAATAGCGAACCATGTCACAACAAAATATTCGGTCAAAAGATAACCGTATCAGTCCCCTGTTTATCATGGATATACATTGATTATCTATACAGATCCAATAGGGACCGGAATAACAGACCAGAGTATTGTGATAAGGAATGACAAGAGATCACTTAGCGTGTGCTGACATCACCCCGACGCGTTTCCCCGTTTACACGGTTCATCAGGAGGAGATAATGTGGTGACCGATGTTGCCGCATGCCATAAAGATGAATAGCAACTATTCATCTTTATGGCATAGCACAGTCCTCATAGTAGTATATAGCACAGCCATGTAGTATATAGCACAGCCCACACAGTAGTATATAGCACAGCCCACACAGTAGTATATAGCACAACCCACACAGTAGTATATAGAACAGCCCATACTGTAGTATACAGCACTGCCCACACAGTAGTATACAGCACTGCCCACACAGTAGTATACAGCACTGCCCACACACTAGTATACAGCACTGCCAGCACAGTAGTATACAGCACTGCCCACACAGTAGTATACAGCACTGCCCAGACAGTAGTATACAGTACTGCCCACACAGTAGTATACAGCACTGCCCACACAGTAGTATACATGACAGCCCACACAGCAGTATACAGCACTGCCCACACAGTAGTATACAGCACTGCCCACACAGTAGTATACAGCACTGCCCACACAGCAGTATACAGTACAGCCCACATAGTAGTATACAGCACTGCCCACACAGTAGTATACAACACCACCCACACAGTAGTATACCGCACTGCCCACACAGTAGTATACAGCACGGCCCACACAGTAGTATACAGCACTGCCCACACAGTAGTATACAGCACAGCCCACACAATAATATACAGCACTGCCCACATAAATACCCTCTGCCCCTCATATCTGAGCTCTTTGATAGGTTGTGGGGAGCGAGGGTATTTACTAAGCTTGATCTGTGGGGTGCTTACAACCTGATTCGCATCCATGAGGGGGACGAATGGAAGACAGCTTTTAACACCATGGATGGGCACTATGAATACCTGGTGATGCCCTTCAGGCTTTCTAATGCCCCAGCCGTTTTCCAAGACTTTGTGAATGATATCTTCCGGGATATGCTCTCCACCTCGGTTTTAGTCTGTCTGAATGATATTCTCATCTACTCTCCAGATACAGACTCCCACCGGAGAGATGTTTGCAAGGTTTTCGACCTCCTACGGGCAAACTCCCTCTATGCCAAGTTGGAGAAGTGTGTGTTTGAGCAGGAGTCTTTGCCTTTCCTGAGCTATATCATCTCTGCCCAAGGATTGGCTATGGATCCTGCCAAACTACAGGCTGTGATGGACTGCCAGGAACCCCATTCTCTCAAAGCGGTGCAGCGCTTTATGGGGTTCATCAACTATTATCGCCAGTTCATTCCCCACTTCTCAACTTTGGTAGCTCCCCTGGCTGCCCTCACCAAGAAGGGAGCTAATCCCAAATTGTGGTCGGAAGAGGTCTCCAAGGCCTTCCTCTCTATCAAGTCACACTTTGCTGGTGCTCCCATTTTACATCGCCCTGATGTTGATAAACCTTTTATCATGGAGGTGGATACCTCTTCCGTCGGTGCTGGAGCAGTCCTCTTCCAGAAGGATGCTCAAGGTCGGAAGCATCCTTGCTTCTTCTTCTCTAAGACCTTCACACTGGCGGAGAGGAATTATTCCATCGGGGACAGGGAGCTGCTAGCCATGAAGTTGGCCTTTTTGGAGTGGAAACATCTTCTGGAGGGGGCCCGTTCTCTGTTCTTCTCCCGGTTCTACTTTACCCTCCATTTTCTCTCTGGAGAGAAAAACACTCGGGCCGACGCTCTCTCCTGCTCCTTTGTGTCATCAAAGGAGGAGGAGCCTTGGCTTATTGTCCCTTCAGAGAGCCTGAGAACTGTGGCTCCGGTTTTGCTAGAGTCTGTGCCCCCAGGCAAGACTTTCGCACCATATAATTTGCGACTGGAGGTTCTCTCTTGGGCTCACTCGTCCAGGGTGGGTGAACGTTTTGGGACCAAGAGGACATTAGAGTTTCTTGCGAGGATGTACTGGTGGCCGCATATGGCCCATGATGTCGGGGTCTATATTTGGGTGTGTGTCTCCTGCACCAAGAATCGGTCTCCTTGGCAATGGCCTGCTGGGATTCTGTACCCCCTGCCGGTGGCAGACAGGCCCTGGGAGATGGTCGGGATGGACTTCGTGGTAGGCTTACCCAAGTCTCGTAGCTGCACCATAATCTGGGTAGTCACCGACCATTTTTCTAAAATGGTGCACTTGGTGCCGCTTCTATGGTAACCTTCTGCACGGGCCTTGGCGGCGTTGTTCATTAAACATGTTTTCCACCTACATGGCATGCCAGACAAAATTGTCAGTGACCGGGGTCCCCAGTTTGCGTCTAGGTTCTGGAGAGAGCTCTGTCCTTTACTCAGCATTGAGCTGAATCTCTCTTCCGCGTACCACCCCGAGACGAATGGGTTGGTAGAGAGGGCCAACCAGACTCTGGTCACATACCTGCGACATTTTGTCTCTGCCAGGCAGGATGACTGAGCATGCTTGCTACCATGGGCGGAGTTTGCATTGCACAATGCCATAGCCGACTCCACTGGGCAGACCCGATTCTTCCTTAACTATGGCCAGCATCCACGTGTCCCTGTGCCCATGCTCGTGTCATCCATCGATTATAGGGTGGCAGACTGGGCGGTGGAGGCACGTGACATTTGGGACCGCACACAGGATGCCATCCGGGCCTCCAAAGAGAGAATGAGGGATTCTGCCGGTGCCCCGCTCCGACCTTTGCTCCTGGCGACTTAGTGTGGCTCTCTGCCCATAACATCAGGCTGCGAGTTGAGTCCACTAAGTTTCTGCCTCACTACATAGGCCACTTCAAGATCCTGGAACAAGTCAACCCTGTCGTCTATCGGTTGGCCCTTCCTCCACGCCTAGGTATCACCGACACCTTTCATGTGTCCCTCCTAAAACCCGTTCACATGTCCAAGTTTTCCGATCATCTGCCGGGACATCAGGATCGTCCACGGACAATTACGAGGTGAATGCTATCATGGGGTGTAAGGTGGTACGTGGCAAAAAATTCTATCTGGTGGATTGGAAGGGTCATGGACCAGAGGGCAGGACCTGGGAGCCTGTTGAGCACATTCGCGCTCCGCTGCTCATTGCGGCCTTTGAGCGTAGCAAGGTTCAGGGAGTAGGGCAGATAATGTTAGGAGTCTAGTTCCCACTGCTGCACAGGGGGGATCTTGAACCACGTCCGCTGCAGTCTCCCATTCTTCTCCAGCCGCAGTGGAGCCTGCTCAGCGGAGACATCGATTCCAGCATCTTGCTCAAGCTGATACTGTGTGCTTGGTGACTGCTGCCTTTCCAGGCTCTGCCTTTGTAGCCAGTACTGATCAGCAGCAAGCAGGCATTTCAGGGACTAAGTCCTGCTTTTCCCATACTGAGCATACTCACAGGACGACCTCCCATTGGAGTTCGGGGGTCACATGCTCAGGTCCTGTAGCAGCTTCTATTGGACCACTAGGAAGGTCCTTGAGTGCTACAACTATAAAAGGTTTGCATGGCCGCACAGGCCATGCGCTAGTATAAACATATTATCGTGTGTGTGTCGATGTGTGCTTGTTCTGGTGATAGCTCCTTAATCATTCCCATTCCTTGTGTTGTTGAATGTTCACGAATGTTGGAGCTACCTAGCATCTGACAGTGCTAACCTACACCAGAGCACGAGCTGTACTGCGTCAAACCAGCAGTGTCTGCCTGCATGGCACTGCATGCACTCTGTGCTGTAATCTTTCATTTGTTTCACTGCGACTCTGTTCGCTTTAGTTCTTACCGGGTGTCTGAACCCGAGTTTACTCCAGCGTAGTATCGCCATATAGTGCCGCAATTACGTAGCAGCAGGTTCCATCTCTGCATGGTGGACCCCGGGCTGCGAACGCACCTTTACCATCTTTAATCTATACAGTGCGTTCCACCAGCCATAACAGTATGTGTCCACTGTTTAAGATGTGGTGAGGAAGTACATTATGCCAACGATTGCCAATGGTCTATGCCATTTGGGTTAAAAGACAGGAGGTTGCCAGTGCTGGGCGATTGGTAACCATGACATGGAGGAGGCCCCAGAAGCAAATTCAAATCCCACCAATCCCCAGAACGGCGCATGAGGTAAAACGGCTGCGTCAGCACTATCCCCATTCTGTTCCCATCAACAACAGCTGCAAGAGAGACAGTAGCATCAGTTACATAATGCCCAGTGTGGAGGTCTTACGTCGTACTCCTCGGAGGAAGATTCCTCGGTCAGTAAAGATAGTGTCACGGGGATATAAGGAGGGCGAGAGCTAATAACCCGGGCCCCTGCAATTTCCCTCAGACTAGGGAAACCCTGTCTGACCCTCTACCTGAAGTTTACACTGAAGGTGTGCATGTTCAGGCCTCCACCCTCACCCTGACTCCTGATTCAGCCCTAGACTGAGCACCACCGCCCACCACCCAGTGAATGCAATAGACCAATACCCACAGTTATAACAAACAAGGATAAAGGAAAATATACACCACGCCGCAGTCAATCAGGAATACACAATAAAGGTGCAGGGCAAAATAAATACAAATATAGGAAGGAGTAAATAAGACAAAGGAAAATAAACCACCAGCAATGATTCTCCAACAACCAGCTCTCCACTCCGGACCGAGATAACTACGGATAAGACAGAAGCTATAATCGGCGACGCCCAAAGATCAGGAGAACCATTTAAAGGAAATGGGCATGGCCCAGCTTCCAATCCGAGGATCAGATAAATTAACCCCGGAGCAGCCAGACGATAACTAGCCGACGCCAATGAACAAACAGTGGTCAAACGCGGAATTACCGCTGTCTGTCAGACGACCTGGTCTGGACAGTGTCCGACATGACAGCACCCTGCCTTCTACGAGGGACCCCAGGGCCCTCACGGCTTATAGGACCCGGCTTGTCCTTATGGCGTCGATGAAAACACCTGACCAGCCGATCCACATGAATGTCCGAGGCTGGTACCCAGGACCTCTCCTCAGGCCCATAACCACGCCAGTGTACCAAATATTGTAAAGTGTGGCGCACCACCCGAGAGTCAACCACCCTGGAGACTTCAAATTCTAGGTTACCATCCACCAAGACTGGAGGTGGCATAGGCGCCGCGCCCACAGAACCCACCACCTTCTTAAGAAGAGACCTGTGGAACACGTTGTGTATTTTATACACCGTAGGGAGCTCCAGTCGGTACGCTACTGGGTTAATGACGGCGGTGACCCTAAATGGACCAATAAACCGTGGACCCAATTTAAGGGACGGTATCTTGAGTCTTATGTTTTTTGTGGATAACCACACCCAGTCATCCACACTCAGGTCCGGACCTGGCACACGCCTACTGTCAGCCACACGTTTGTACCTAGCACCCACACTCAACAGGCGCTGTTTAACTCTCCTCCAGACTGATGATAATTGTGTTCCTAACTGGTCTTCCTCCGGAACGCCGGAAGAGCCTCTCTGACTCAACGTACAAAACTGAGGATGTAGCCCGTAAACACAAAAAAATGGAGACTCCCCAGACGACTCCTGGCGCTGATTATTGATGGCAAACTCAGCCAAAGGAAGAAAGGTAGACCACTCCTCCTGGTTATCAGAGACAAAGCAGCGCAAGTACTGCTCCAAATTTTGGTTCATATGCTCGGTCTGACCATTTGACTGGGGATGAAACGCAGACGAATGAGACAACTTGATCCCCAGCCGTGAGCAAAATGCTTTCCAAAATTTTGCTACAAACTGAGTACCCCTATCTGTCACGATGTCAGACGGAACTCCATGAAGCCTGACCACCTCCTGCACAAACACCTGAGCAAAAGTCTTAGCGTTAGGTAAAGAAGGCAAAGACACAAAGTGCGACATTTTTGAAAACCGATCCACAATCACCAAAATGACCGTGTTCCCAGCTGAGGGAGGCAAATCAGTGATGAAATCCATGGAGATTTCCGTCCATGGCTTACTAGGTACCTCCAGAGGAAGTAGTGTGCCAACAGGACGGGAGCGGGGCGTCTTCGCCCTAGCGCACGTGGTGCAAGCTGACACATATGAGACCACGTCCCGTCGGATTTTGGGCCACCAAAACCGACGTGACACCAACTCCAAAGTACCTCTAACCCCTGGGTGGCCAGCCAGGACAGTATCATGATGCTCCGCCAAAACCTTTAGGCGGAGATGAAGCGGTACAAAAGATTTGTTGATGGGAAGCTCAGATGGTACCTCCTCCTGAGCCTTGGCAATCTCAGCCTCAACCTCGGTAGTGAGAGCCGAAACCACCACTCCATTTTGGAGGATGGGTACTGGATCTTCCCGAGGTTCTCCCCCCGGAAAACACCTGGACAGAGCATCCGCCTTAGTGTTTTTAGACCCTGGTCTGTAAGTGACAACAAAGTTGAACCGCGTGAAAAACAATGCCCAGCGAGCCTGCCTGGGAGACAGACGATTGGCAGACTCCAAATACAGCAGATTCTTATGGTCGGTAATAACAGTGACCTGATGTATCGACCCCTCCAAGAAGTGTCGCCATTCCTCAAAGGCCAACTTAATAGCCAACAACTCCCTGTTGCCGATATCGTAGTTACGTTCAGCGGACGACAGTTTTTTGGAGAAATAGGCGCACGGACGCAAACCACTCAAGGATGATCCTTGAGATAGTACCGCCCCCACACCAACCTCAGACGCATCGACTTCCACGACAAAGGGTTTAGATACATCTGGCTGCACAAGAATGGGGGCTGAAACAAAACTGTTCTTGAGAAATTCAAATGCGCGAACAGCAGCCTCAGGCCAAACGGAGAAATTGGTACCCTTTTTAGTCATGTCAGTTTGCGGTTTAGCAATGATAGAAAAATCCTTGATAAATTTCCTATAGTAGTTAGAAAACCCAAGGAACCGCTGAAGTGCTTTCAGGTTATCAGGACGTTCCCAATGCAGCACCGCTTGCACCTTAGCGGCGTCCATTTTAAAACCAGAAGCAGACACAATATAACCCAAGAACGGCAACTCTTGAGCAAAAAATACACATTTCTCAAGTTTAGCATACAGCTTATTCTCTCTGAGAAGCTGTAGCACCTGCCTGACATGATCTAAATGAGCATCACGGTCACAAGAATATATGAGGATGTCATCTAGGTACACGATAACGAATTTCCTAAAAACATGCGAGAACACATCATTGATGAAATGTTGGAACACTGCAGGTGCGTTAGTTAACCCAAAAGGCATCACCAAATTTTCATAATGACCCTCAGAGGTATTTAAAGCCGTCTTCCACTCATCACCTTGACGGACTCTTATGAGGTTGTGCGCCCCCTGAGGTCAAGCTTGGTAAACCACTTAGCACCTGCCACCTGGTTGAACAAGTCAGGTATCAGTAGCATAGGGTATGGATCACGAACCGTAATCTGGTTCAACTCCCTGAAATCCAAACACGGGCGTAATCTGCCATCTTTCTTCTTCACGAAGAAGAACCCTGCTGCCACCGGCGAGGATGACAGCCTGATGTGCCCATTGCTCAAACTTTCAGAAATGTAATCCTTGAGCGCTTGTCTCTCCAGACCGGAGATGCTGAACATCCTTGATTTAGGCAACTTGGCCCCTGGTTTAAACCTGATAGAACAGTCATAGGAGCGGTGTGGCGGCAGCTCTGAACAACCCTTCTCAGAGAACACATCCGCATAATCCTGAAGTGACTCAGGAACGCTTGAAGTCACAGCGGACACACATGTGGCCAGGCAATTCTCCTGACAGAAATCTCTCCACTGGATTATGTCCTGAGTTTTCCAGTCAATCACCGGGTTGTGTGTAGACAACCATGGAAAACCCAGAACCAATTGTGCCGGAAGACTCTTGAGCACCTTACATGTGACCTGCTCGCAATGAAGAACCCCAATGTGGAGTTTAACCTCAGCCACGAACTCAGTAATCTCCCCCTGTGGAAGAGGAGCAGAATTGATGGTGACCACACGGATAGGATGAGGCAGTTTTTCAATCTTAAAACCAGCAGTGCGCACAAACTCCTCATCAATGAGATTTGTGGCGGAACCACTATCCACAAAAATAGTGATTGGTATCTCTCTGCCAGCGACAACAACTTTGGCAGGGAGCATGCACTGAGAAATCATCATGGAGGATATACATAAGCTCAGATTGGACTCCTCCACACCCTCTGAGCTCAGAAGTTTTCCGCCGTTGCGTTTTTCTTTAACAGCAGAGGACAGATATTAATAAAATGACCATTTTTACCGCAGAAAAAACAGGCTCCCTGCTTCCTGAGTACAGGGGTACGATTCTTAACATGTGACACCCCTGCGATTTGCATAGATTCCGTGGGCTCACCTGCAGCAACCTCACGTGAACCTAAACCTTCACCCACAGGCGGCGTCTCATGATTCCCCTGATGCAAACGGCGGTCAATGCGGACAACAAGACTCATAGCGGAATCTAGTGAAGCAGGAGTCTCGTACATCAGGAGGGCTTTTTTAATCCTATTAGAAACTCCATGAATAAAGTGACTCCGCAATGCTGGCTCATTCCACTGACTGTCAACTGCCCAGCGGCGAAATTCAGAACAGTAATCCTCTGCAACACGCTCCTCCTGGCAAATAGTGCGTAACTTAGATTCTGCTAGAGCCATTCTGTCTGAATCGTCGTAAATGTGTCCTAGACCAGAAAAGAAACTCTCCACTGAGTTAAATGCAACAGAATCAGACGGCAACGAAAATGCCCATGCTTGGGGATCCCCGCTCAATAATGACAACACCAGGCCCACACGTTGAGCCTCATTACCAGAGGAGATCGGGCGCATACGGAAATACAGTTTGCAAGCTTCACGAAAAGAAACAAATTTACTGCGTTCCCCAGCAAATTTTTCAGGCAAAGGAAACTTGGGCTCATTAACTCCTCCTGTCGCTCCAGCCTGTATATTAGATACTGCTAGTCCCTGTTGCTGCACTGCTCCCTTCAACTCAGTGACCTGTAGGGACAGCGCCTCCAACTGGCGGGTTATAGAAGTCATGCGATCCATGACAAAACACAGAGAAGAGGAAAAAAAAAAAAGGAACCCCTTTTTTTTTTTTTTTTTGTTAGGCCGATTATAATGTCACGGGGATATAAGGAGGGCGAGAGCTAATAACCCGGGCCCCTGCAATTTCCCTCAGACTAGGGAAACCCTGTCTGACCCTCTACCTGAAGTTTACACTGAAGGTATGCATGTTCAGGCCTCCACCCTCACCCTGACTCCTGATTCAGCCCTAGACTGAGCACCACCGCCCACCACCCAGTGAATGCAATAGACCAATACCCACAGTTATAACAAACAAGGATAAAGGAAAATATACACCACGCCGCAGTCAATCAGGAATACACAATAAAGGTGCAGGGCAAAATAAATACAAATACAGGAAGGAGTAAATAAGACAAAGGAAAATACACCACCAGCAACGATTCTCCAACAACCAGCTCTCCACTCCGGACCGAGATAACTACGGATAAGACAGAAGCTATAATCGGCCACGCCCAAAGATCAGGAGAACCATTTAAAGGAAATGGGCATGGCCCAGCTTCCAATCCGAGGATCAGATAAATTAACCCCGGAGCAGCCAGACGAAAACTAGCTGACGCCAATGAGCAAACAGTGGTCAAACGCGGAATTACCGCTGTCTGTCAGATGACCTGGTCTGGACAGTGTCCGACATGACAGATAGCCTCATCAGCCTAATCGGTGAAAGGTGCTATATACAGTGCCAGCTAGATGGACTCCTAGTAAGAGCACTGTGGGACACAGGAGCCCAAGCAAACCTTTTAAATGAAGAATGGAGAAGGTGCCTCCTGCCGCATACCTGCCTTTGGTCACTAAAGAAACTCTTAGGACCAGTGGAACTCCACGGCAAAGCCGTCAACCAGACTGAAATTTAATAGGCTGGGTGGAAGTGACTTTCTAACCCAGGACCACGAAGAACAGCAAAACCATCAAGCTTTTGGTACCTTTTCTCGTGACCAGTTATCAGAATGTGGCAGAGGATCCTATCCTGGGTTTTAGTGTAATCAGTGAGGTCATCAAGAAACACAAGTCTGGGACACTGATCGTGGATGCAGTTCCCACATCATTCGCCATACCCAATGCTGTGGCAGAAAATGCGATTCATAGAGTAAAGAAAGCACAAAATACAATAAACCTGAAAGAAGTCTAGATAGGCCTGCGCCCAACCATCATCCCTGCAAACCCAATGGTGGAAGTGAGGTGTGGAAAAGTCCAGAAGAGACTGTCGTGCCAAAAGACTCCTCTGAACTTCCAGAAGGCCTAGTTCAAGACTATGCTTACGATTCCTACAGGTGGGTTTGCCCGAATGACAGTGCAAGTGATGAACACCACATAACACAAAATTAGACTGGATCCAAAAACTGTGTTAGGTCACATTGAAACCATCAATGCGGTATATCCAACTGGTGTGAGACCCACCCAGTGGTCTACCATGAATTCAGTCCCCCCACCAAGGAACAGGAGTTCCCAATGGAGGAAATTGCACGACCCACCTCAGGATATTGGGATCCCCCAGTACCCCTGGAAAACTTGTGTGCTGAAGATCTAGTGGTAGCAAAACATATGCTGAGAGAAGAGTGTCATGCATTCTCTAAAGATGACTCTGATATAGGCTGTATTCCATCATTGCAGTTGAAAATCAATTTGAAAGACACAAACCCAGGAACCAAAAGTTGGGTTTCGGTGCCGAAACTGTTACACCATGAAGTGAAAGAGTATAAACAAGATCTAATCAATAGAGGTTGGGTCCAAATGTCCAAAGTAATCTTATTCCTCTCCTATTGTCTGTGTTAGGGGGGACAACAGGGTAAACAACACCCATGGAGAAAAAGAAGAAAGGGGGCAGGACCGGACTTAAGGTACCTTCACACTAAACGATATCGCTAGCGATCCGTGACGTTGCAGCGTCCTGGATAGCGATATTGTTGTGTTTGACGGGCAGCAGCGATCAAGATCCTGCTGTGCCATCGTTGGTCGGAGAAGAAAGTCCAGAACTTTATTTCGTCGCTGGATCTCCCGTAGACATCGCTGGATCGGTGTGTGTGACACCGATCCAGCGATGTCTTCACTGGTAACCAGGGTAAACATCGGGTTACTAAGCGCAGGGCCGCGCTTAGTAACCCGATGTTTACCCTGGTTACCAGCGTAAATGTAAAAAAAAACCCCACATACTCACATTCCGGTGCCCGGCGTCCGCTTCCCTGCACTCCTCCTGCATCCTGTGTAAGTGCCGGCCGTAAAGCAGAGCGGCGCTGACACAGGATGCAGGAGAAGTGCAGGGAAGCGGATGCCGGGCACCGGAATGTGAGTATGTGTTTTTTTTTTTTACATTTACGCTGGTAACCAGGGTAAACATCGGGTTACTAAGTGCGGCCCTGCGCTTAGTAACCCAATGTTTTTCCCTGGTTACCAGGGGACTTCGGCATCGTTGGTCGCTGGAGAGCCGTCTGTGTGACAGCTCTCCAGCGACCACACAGCGACTAAACAGCGACGCTGCAGCGATCGGCATCGTTGTCTGTATCGCTGCAGCGTCGCTTAGTGTGAAGGTACCTTTAAAACCATTGTCTGGACATCAGACCACCTGGTGGTATTGGAAGAACTAGTGGATCACCTGGTAAAACTACCCATATTGGGATATCCTGATTTCAACTTACCATTTGTTCTTCATTGTGACGCTTCTCAAGGTGGATTGGGAGATGCCCTGTAGCAGCATCAAGATGGGAAATTGAGAGTCATCGGTTACGGTTCCAGAACATTGACAAATGCCGAGAGAAATTACCATCTACATTCTGGAAAATTGGAATTCCTGGCTTTGAAATGAGCTATCTGTGAATTATTTAGAGATTATCTCTATTACAGCAAAGAGTTTGAGACGTACATAGACAATAACCCCTTGACCTATGTTCTCACTACAGCTAAACAGAATGCAACAGGTCAGAGATGGGTGGCTGAGTGTCACGTCGCCGCCACCCCTGCTTTCTGAGCCCTGCCATACTTACCTTTCATCGGCATCCCGGCGCGCTCCCACAGCTGCTGTTCCCCGCCTGGCACTGCCTCCTCCTCAGCACTCGCACCCGGCTTCTGCTTCACATCGGGTACACACGCGCGCTTGGTTCAGCGCTGCGTGTGCACACTTCTGAGCTCGGTCCTGGTCTCTCTTGCCTGCCCTCTCTATCTCCCTGGAGGACTCCAACCCGGAAGTAATGCACTGCACTGCCCTTATTAGGCAGCCTCTTCCTCTTGGCCGTGCCTGATGCTCATTTGTGATCCACAAGTGAATCTGGCTCCACCTCTCTCCTGCATTCCTCCCTGCCTTCTTGTTCGCCGCTCACTTCCCGTTGCTGTATCCTTTAGCTAATCCTGGTCCTCTTCTTTGTTCCATCCTAGTGCCTGCCTTCCAGTGTCCTTTGTCCTTTCCGTGTTCCAGTATCCTTGCCTGCCTTCCGGTGTTCTCCATTCTGTCCGTGTTCCAGTGTCCTTGCCTGCCTGCGTCCTCCGCCTTGTCCTTGTCCCAGTCTCTAGCCTGTCTACCCGTGTCCTCAGTCCAGTCCCTGCTCCCGCATCTTGCCTTCCTGCTCGTCTTCTCCGTCCAGTCCGTATTCTTATGCTTTCCCTGTTTCTGTCTCCTCGTTAGTCCTTACTGATCCGTATTAGTTGCCTTCTTGTCCTTCCTTCCTTTCCAGCTGTCGTGGTGATAGTCTCCCTCGGGTCTGCCCCTAATGCTCCCTGTATAGGGGGTGATTCACTTGGTCAGCTCGCCCGTAGGAAGTTCGTTGTCACAGTCCAGTGGGTCCACCTTATAGTCTCTACAGTTAATCCTCACACTGAGCTAGCTGACTTTAATTTCAGTATTAAGTTTAAGCCAGTGAAATGCGATGTGGACGCTGATGGATTGTCGAGAATGCCACTAGAAGCTGAGGAGTTCATGCAAGAATGCTCAGAGAAAGTCAGTCTGGAAGCTATTGAGAGTACTACCCAAGCAGTAGAAGTTCATCAAGAGGAAGACACACCATTGTGGCGAATTATAATAAGGTCAATCTGGGCGGTAGCCCAGGGCCCAGTGGTGTGGGGGTGCCCTGGGCAACCACTCAGATTGACCGCCGCCATTAGGGCATTACTGCCCTGACTGGCGTAAGGGCCCGGTGGGCAGAAGGGGCCTGCATCGGGCCCCAACTCATCTGCTCACCAGACCCCTACCGGCGCTGTGGCAGTTTAACGCTATTGACGTGCGGGCGCATGCCCACACATCAATAATTAACAGCCACCAGCCCATTGGAGGCTGGCAGCTTACGTCAGCCGCAGCACGCCTGTTGCCGGCATCTGATGTCATTGTGAGTCTCCTGCGAGTGCGTGCTGCTGGAAGGAGCATCGCCTAAGGAGCACGGACAGGTGAGGAGTACTAGGGTTTTTTTTTTATTGCGAACGGCAATCTGGGGGGCCCGGGCCAGAATGTTGGACACACTGGGGGCAGAGATGCTGGACACACTGGGGACAATATGCTGGATACACTGGGGCAGAGATGCTGGACACACTGGGGTCTGAATGCTGGACACACTGGGGGCAGAATGCTGGACACACTGGGGGCAATATGCTGGACACACTGGGGGCAATATGCTGGAGACACTGGCGCAGATTGCTGGACACACTGGGGCAATATGCTGGACACAATGGGGGCAATATGCTGGACACACTGGGGGCAGAGATGCTGGACACACTGGGGGCAGAATGTTGGACACACTGGGGCAGAGATGCTGGACACACTGGGGGCAGAATACTGGATACATTGGGGCAGATTGCTGGACACACTGGGGCAATATGCTGGACACACTGGGGGCAATATGCTGGACACAATGGGGGCAATATGCTGGAGATTCTGGGGCAGATTGCTGGACACAATGGGGGCAGTATGCTGGAGACACTGGGGCAGATTGCTGGACACACTGGGGCAATATGCTGGACACACTGGGGGCAATATGATGGACACACTGGGGGCAGAGATGCTGGACACACCGGGGGCATAATGCTGGAGACACTGGGGCAGATTGCTGGACACACTGGGGCAATATGCTGGACACACTGGGGGCAATATGCTGGACACACTGGGGGCAATATGCTGGAGACAATGGGGGCAGAGATGCTGAACACACTGGGGGCAGAATTCTGGAAACACTGGGGCAGAGATGCTGGACACACTGGGGGAAGAATGCTGGATACATGGGGGCAATATGCTGGACACACTGGAGGCAGAATGCTGGACACACTGGGGGCAGGATGCTGGACACACTGAGGGCAATATGCTGGAGACACTGGGGCCGATTGCTGGACACACTGAGGGCAGTATGCTTGAGACATGGGCAGATTGCTGGACACACTGGGGCAATATGTTGGACACACTGGGGGCAATATGCTAGAGACACTGGGGCAGATTGCTGGACACACTGGGGCAATATGCTGGACACACTGGGGTCAATATTCTGGACACACTGGGGGCAGAGATGCTGGACACACTGGGGGCAATATGCTGGACACACTGGGGGCAATATGCTGGAGACACTGGGGCAGATTGCTGGACACACTGGGGCAATATGCTGGACACAATGGGGGCAATATGCTGGACACACTGGGGGCAGAGATGCTGGACACACTGGGGGCAGAATGTTGGACACACTGGGGCAGAGATGCTGGACACACTGGGGGCAGAATACTGGATACATTGGGGCAGATTGCTGGACACACTGGGGCAATATGCTGGACACACTGGGGGCAATATGCTGGACACAATGGGGGCAATATGCTGGAGATTCTGGGGCAGATTGCTGGACACAATGGGGGCAGTATGCTGGAGACACTGGGGCAGATTGCTGGACACACTGGGGCAATATGCTGGACACACTGGGGGCAATATGATGGACACACTGGGGGCAGAGATGCTGGACACACCGGGGGCATAATGCTGGAGACACTGGGGCAGATTGCTGGACACACTGGGGCAATATGCTGGACACACTGGGGGCAATATGCTGGACACACTGGGGGCCATATGCTGGAGACAATGGGGCAGATTGCTGGATACAATGGGGGCAGTATGCTGGAGACACTGGGGCAGATTGCTGGACACACTGGGGCAATATGCTGGACACACTGGGGGCAATATGCTGGACACCATGGGGGCAGAGATGCTGAACACACTGGGGGCAGAATGCTGGAAACACTGGGGCAGAGATGCTGGACACACTGGGGGACGAATGCTGGATACATGGGGGCAATATGCTGGACACACTGGTGGCAGAATGCTGGACACACTGGGGGCAGGATGCTGGACACACTGAGGGCAATATGCTGGAGACACTGGGGCAGATTGCTGGACACACTGAGGGCAGTATGCTTGAGACATGGGCAGATTGCTGGACACACTGGGGCAATATGTTGGACACACTGGGGGCAATATGCTAGAGACACTGGGGCAGATTGCTGGACACACTGGGGCAATATGCTGGACACACTGGGGTCAATATTCTGGACACACTGGGGGCAGAGATGCTGGACACACTGGGGTCAGGATGCTCGACACCCTGGTGCAATATGCTGGACCCACGGGGGGCAATATGCTGGACACATTGTGGAAGATTGCTGGACACACTGGGGCAATATGCTGGACACAATGGGGGCAATATTCTGGACACACTGGGGGCAGAGATGCTGGACACACTGGGGTCAGGATGCTGGACACACTGGGGGTAATATGCTGGACACACTGGGGCATTATGATGGACACACTGGGGGCAGGATGCTGGACACACTGGAGGCAGGATGCTGGACACACTGGAGGCAGGATGCTGGACACTGGGGGCAGGATGCTGGACACTCTGGGGGCAGGCTGCTGGAGACACTGGGGGCAGGATGCTCGACTCACTGGGGGCAGAATGCTGGACATACTGGGGAAATATGCTGGACACACTGGGGGCAATATGCTGGAAGCACTGGGGCAGATTGCTGGACACACTGGGGGCAGTATGCTGGAGACACTGGGGCAGATTGCTGGACACACTGGGGCAATATTCTGGAGACACTGGGGCAGATTGCTGGACACACTGGGGGCAGGATGCTGGACACACTGAGGGCAATATGCTGGACACATTGGGGCAGAGATGCTGGACATTGGGGGCAGGATGCTGGACACACTGAGGGCAATATGCTGGAGACACTGGGGCAGATTGCTGGACACTCTGGGGGCAGTATGCTGGACACACGGGCAGATTGCTGGACACACTGGGGCAATATGCTGGACACACTGGGGCAATATGCTGGACACACTGGGGGCAATATGCTGGAGACACTGGGGCAGATTACTGGACACACTTGGGGCAGGATGCTGGACACACTGGGGGCAATATGCTGGACACACTGGGGGCAGGATGCTGGACACACTGGAGGCAGGATGCTGGACACACTGGGGGCAGAATGCTGGACAAACTGGGGAAATATGCTGGACACACTGAGGCAGAATGCTGGACACACTGGGGGCAATATGCTGGAGACACTGGGGCAGATTGCTGGACACACTGGGGGCAGTATGCTGGAGACACTGGGGCAGATTGCTGGACACACTGGGGGCAATATG
This sequence comes from Ranitomeya variabilis, assembly GCF_051348905.1. Lineage (NCBI taxonomy): Eukaryota > Metazoa > Chordata > Amphibia > Anura > Dendrobatidae > Ranitomeya > Ranitomeya variabilis. Next base: position 459,916,327 of record NC_135232.1, on the reverse strand, counting down.
ATGGAGATACTGGGGCAGATTGCTGGACACACTGGGGCAATATGCTGGACACACTGGGGGCAGGATGCTGGACACACTGGGGGCAGAATGCTGGACAAACTGGGGAAACATGCTGGACACACTGGGGCAGAATGCTGGACACACTGAGGGCAATATGCTGGAGACACTGGGGCAGATTGCTGGACACACTGGGGGCAGTATGCTGGAGACACTGGGGCAGATTGCTGGACACACTGGGGGCAATATGCTGGGGACACTGGGGCAGATTGCTGGACACACTGGGGGCAGTATGCTGGAGACACGGGCAGATTGCTGGACACACTGGGGGCAATATGCTGGAGACACTGGGGCAGATTGCTGGACACACTGGGGGCAGGATGCTGGACATATTGGGGCAGAGATGCTGGACATTGGGGGCAGGATGCTGGACACATTGAGGGCAGAGATGCTGGACATTGGGGGCAGAGATCCTGGACACTGGGGGCAGAGATGCTGGACACTGGGGGCAGAGATGCTGGACACACGGGGGGCAATATGCTGGACACATTGTGGAAGATTGCTGGACACACTGGGGCAATATGCTGGACACAATGGGGGCAATATTCTGGACACACTGGGGGCAGAGATGCTGGACATACTGGGGTCAGGATGCTGGACACACTTGGGGCAGGATGCTGGACACACTGGGGGTAATATGCTGGACACACTGGGGCATTATGATGGACACACTGAGGGCAGGATGCTGGACACACTGGAGGCAGGATGCTGGACACACTGGGGGCAGGATGCTGGACACTGGGAGCAGGATGCTGGACACTCTGGGGGCAGGCTGCTGGAGACACTGGGGGCAGGATGCTCGACTCACTGGGGGCAGAATGCTGGACATACTGGGGAAATATGCTGGACACACTGGGGGCAATATGCTGGAAGCACTGGGGCAGATTGCTGGACACACTGGGGGCAGTATGCTGGAGACACTGGGGCAGATTGCTGGACACACTGGGGCAATATTCTGGAGACACTGGGGCAGATTGCTGGACACACTGGGGGCAGGATGCTGGACACACTGAGGGCAATATGCTGGACACATTGGGGCAGAGATGCTGGACATTGGGGGCAGGATGCTGGACACACTGAGGGCAATATGCTGGAGACACTGGGGCAGATTGCTGGACACTCTGGGGGCAGTATGCTGGACACACGGGCAGATTGCTGGACACACTGGGGCAATATGCTGGACACACTGAAGCAATATGCTGGACACACTGGGGGCAATATGCTGGAGACACTGGGGCAGATTACTGGACACACTGGGGCAATATGCTCGACACACTGGGGGCAATATTCTGGACATACTGGGGGCAGAGATGCTGGCCACACTGGGGGCTGGATGTTGGACACACTTGGGGCAGGATGCTGGACACACTGAGGGCAATATGCTGGACACACTGGGGGCAGGATGCTGGACACACTGGAGGCAGGATGCTGGACACACTGGGGTGTTATGACCCCAATGGCGAGGGTCTCAGAGATATCAGCAAGTCTGCGAAGTACAAAAATCCAGCTCATAGGGCAGTGGTAACTGGGTTGACCATATATCTACTCCTAACGCCAACACTAGAAGTAGCCGGGGAACATGCCTACGTTGGTCGCTAGATGTCTCGCGCCAGCCGGAGGACTAACTACCCCTAGAAGAGGAAAACAAAGACCTCTCTTGCCTCCAGAGAATAGACCCCAAAAGCAGGATACAAGCCCCCCACAAATAATAACGGTGAGGTAAGAGGAAATGACAAACACAGAGATGAACTAGGTTTAGCAAAGAGAGGCCCACTTACTAATAGCAGAATGTAGTAAGATAACTTATATGGTCAACGAAAACCCTAACAAAAATCCACACTGGAGATTCAAGAACCCCCGAACCGTCTAACGGCCCGGGGGGAGAACTCCAGCCTCCCTAGAGCTTCCAGCAAGGATAGGATACAGATTATGTACAAGCTGGACAAAAATGCAAACAAAAACAAATAGCAAAAAAGCAAGAAAGCAGACTTAGCTTAATCAAGCAGGAACCAGGATCAGTAGACAAGAGCACTACAGATTAGCTCTGATATCAACGTTGCCAGGCATTGAACTGAAGGTCCAGGGAGCTTATATAGCAACACCCCTGACCTAACGACCCAGGTGAGCATACAAGGGATGATAGACATACCCAGAGTAAAATCACTAGTAGCCACTAGAGGGAGCCAAAAGGTAAATTCACAACAGTACCCCCCCCTTAGTGAGGGGTCACCGAACCCTCACCAAGACCACCAGGGCGATCAGGATGAGCGGCGTGAAAGGCACGAACTAAATCGGCCGCATGCACATCAGAGGCGACCACCCAGGAATTATCTTCCTGACCATAGCCCTTCCACTTGACCAGGTACTGAAGCCTCCGCCTGGAGAAACGAGAATCTAAGATCTTCTCCACCACGTACTCCAACTCTCCCTCAACCAAAACCGGAGCAGGAGGCTCAGCAGAAGGAACCACAGGCACAACGTACCGCCGCAACAAGGACCTATGAAATACGTTGTGAATGGCAAACGACACCGGAAGATCCAGGCGAAAGGATACAGGATTAAGGATCTCCAATATCTTGTAAGGACCAATGAATCGAGGCTTAAATTTGGGAGAGGAGACCTTCATAGGAACAAATCGAGAAGACAGCCATACCAAATCCCCAACACGAAGTCGGGGACCCACACCGCGGCGGCGGTTGGCAAAACGCTGAGCCTTCTCCTGTGACAACTTCAAGTTGTCCACCACAAGATTCCAGATCCGCTGCAACCTATCCACCACAGAATCCACTCCAGGACAGTCAGAAGGCTCCACATGTCCCGAGGAAAAACGAGGATGGAAACCGGAGTTGCAGAAAAATGGCGAAACCAAGGTGGCAGAACTAGCCCGATTATTAAGGGCAAATTCAGCCAACGGCAAGAAGGTCACCCAATCATCCTGATCAGAAGAGACAAAACACCTCAAATACGCCTCCAGAGTCTGATTAGTTCGTTCCGTTTGTCCGTTAGTCTGTGGATGAAAAGCGGACGAAAACGACAAATCAATGCCCATCCTACCACAAAAGGATCGCCAGAACCTGGAAACAAACTGGGATCCTCTGTCTGACACAATATTCTCAGGAATGCCGTGCAAACGAACCACGTTCTGGAAGAACACAGGAACCAGATCAGAAGAGGAAGGCAGCTTAGGCAAAGGAACCAGATGGACCATCTTGGAGAAACGATCACATATCACCCAGATGACAGACATGCCCTTAGACACCGGAAGATCCGAAATGAAATCCATAGAGATGTGTGTCCAAGGTCTCTTCGGGACAGGCAAGGGCAAGAGCAACCCGCTGGCACGAGAACAGCAAGGCTTAGCTCGAGCACAAGTACCACAGGACTGCACAAATGACCGCACATCCCTTGACAAGGAAGGCCACCAAAAGGACCTGGCCACCAGATCTCTGGTGCCAAAAATTCCCGGGTGCCCTGCCAACACTGAGGAATGAACCTCGGAAATGACTCTGCTGGTCCATTTAGCAGGCACAAACAATCTGTCAGGTGGACAAGAGTCAGGCCTACCAGCCTGAAATCTCTGCAACACACGTCGCAGATCTGGAGAAATAGCTGACAAGATAACTCCTTCCTTAAGAATACCCTCAGGTTCAGCGACTCCAGGAGCATCAGGCACAAAGCTCCTAGACAGAGCATCGGCCTTCACATTCTTAGAACCTGGTAAATACGAGACCACAAAGTCAAAACGGGAGAAAAACAATGACCAGCGGGCCTGTCTAGGATTCAGGCGTTTAGCAGACTCGAGATACATCAAATTTTTGTGATCAGTCAAGACCACCACACGATGCTTAGCACCCTCGAGCCAATGACGCCACTCCTCAAATGCCCACTTCATGGCCAACAACTCCCGATTGCCCACATCATAATTTCGCTCTGCCGGCGAAAACTTCCTAGAGAAAAAGGCACAAGGTCTCATAGTAGAGCAACCAGGGCCTCTCTGCGACAAAACGGCCCCTGCCCCAATCTCCGAAGCATCCACCTCAACCTGAAAGGGAAGTGAGACGTCAGGCTGGCACAAAACAGGCGCCGAAGTAAACCGGCGTTTCAACTCCTGGAAAGCCTCCATGGCAGCAGGAGCCCAGTTAGCTACATCAGAGCCTTTCTTGGTCATATCCGTCAGCGGTTTAACAACGCTAGAGAAATTTGCGATAAAACGACGGTAGAAGTTAGCAAAACCCAAGAACTTCTGAAGACTCTTAACTGACGAGGGTTGAGTCCAATCATGAATAGCTCGGACCTTGACTGGATCCATCTCCACAGCAGAAGGGGAAAAAATGAACCCCAAAAAGGGAACCTTCTGTACACCAAAGAGACACTTTGAGCCTTTTACAAACAAAGAATTTTCACGCAGAATCTCAAAAACCATCCTGACCTGCTCCACATGCGAGTCCCAATCATCAGAAAAAACCAGAATATCATCCAGATAAACAATCAAAAATTTATCCAGATACTTCCGGAAAATGTCATGCATAAAGGTCTGAAAAACTGAAGGTGCATTAGAGAGCCCAAATGGCATCACCAAGTACTCAAAATGACCTTCGGGCGTATTGAATGCGGTTTTCCATTCATCGCCCTGCCTAATGCGCACAAGGTTGTACGCACCACAAAGGTCTATCTTGGTGAACCACTTGGCACCTTTAATCCGGGCAAACAAATCTGACAACAGCGGCAAAGGATACTGAAATTTGACAGTGATCTTATTTAAAAGCCGATAGTCAATACAAGGCCTCAAAGATCCGTCCTTTTTGGCCACAAAAAAGAATCCCGCACCAAGAGGGGAAGAAGAAGGACGGATATGCCCCTTCTCAAGAGACTCCTTGATATATGAATGCATCGCGGTATGTTCAGGTACCGACAGATTAAACAGTCTCCCCTTAGGAAACTTACTGCCAGGAATCAAATCTATTGCACAATCACATTCCCTATGAGGAGGCAGTGCACTGGACTTAGACTCGCTGAAGACATCCTGATAATCAGACAAATACGCCGGAACTTCCGAAGGCGTAGAAGAAGCAATAGACAAGGGCAGGGAATCTCCATGAATTCCATGGCAGCCCCAACTTGACACTGACATAGCCTTCCAGTCCAAGACTGGATTATGGGTCTGTAACCATGGCAAACCCAAAACTACCAAATCATGCATTTTATGCAGAACAAGAAAACGTATTACCTCCCGATGTTCGGGAGTCATGCACATGGTAACCTGTGTCCAAAACTGCGGTTTATTTTTTGCCAATGGCGTAGAATCAATACCCCTAAGAGGGATAGGATTTTCCAATGGCTCAAGAACAAATCCGCAGCGCTTGGCAAATGACAGATCCATAAGGCTCAGGGCCGCACCTGAGTCCACAAACGCCATAACAGGATACGATGACAGTGAGCAAATCAAAGTTACAGACAGAATAAATTTAGGTTGCAAATTACCAATGGCGACCGGACTAACAACCTTAGTAAGACGTTTAGAGCATGCTGAGATAACATGTGTAGAATCACCACAGTAGTAACACAAGCCATTCTGGCGTCTATGAATTTTCCGCTCATTTCTAGTCAGGATTCTATCACATTGCATTAAATCAGGTGCCTGTTCAGACAACACCATGAGGGAAGTTGCGGTTTCGCGCTCCCGCAACCGCCGGTCGATTTGAATAGCCAGGGCCATAGAATCATTCAGACCTGTGGGAATGGGAAAACCCACCATCACATTCTTAATGGCTTCAGAAAGGCCATTTCTAAAATTTGCAGCCAATGCACACTCGTTCCATTGGGTCAGCACGGACCATTTCCGAAATTTTTGGCAATACACTTCAGCCTCGTCCTGGCCCTGAGACATCGCCAGCAAGGCTTTTTCTGCCTGAATCTCAAGATTGGGTTCCTCATAAAGCAAACCGAGCGCCAGAAAAAACGCATCAATGTCAGCCAATGCCGGATCTCCTGGCGCCAGCGAGAAAGCCCAATCCTGAGGGTCGCCCCGTAAAAAAGAAATAACAATTTTTACTTGCTGAGCGGAGTCTCCAGATGAACAGGGTCTCAGGGACAAAAACAATTTACAATTATTCCTGAAATTTCTAAATTTAAATCGGTCTCCGGAAAACGGTTCAGGAATCGGTATCTTAGGTTCTGACATAGGAGTTCTGATAAGACAATCTTGTATGCCCTGCACACGAGCAGCAAGCTGGTCCACACTTGTAATCAAGGTCTGGACATTCATGTCTGCAGCAAACACAAGCCACTCAGAGGTAAAGGGGAAAAGAAAAAAAAAATGAGAGAGAGAAAAAAAAAAACTCAGAACTTTCTTTCTTATAATCCCGCTTCTGCAATGCATTTAACATTTAATACTGGCCTGGCAAACTGTTATGACCCCAATGGCGAGGGTCTCAGAGATATCAGCAAGTCTGCGAAGTACAAAAATCCAGCTCATAGGGCAGTGGTAACTGGGTTGACCATATATCTACTCCTAACGCCAACACTAGAAGTAGCCGGGGAACATGCCTACGTTGGTCGCTAGATGTCTCGCGCCAGCCAGAGGACTAACTACCCCTAGAAGAGGAAAACAAAGACCTCTCTTGCCTCCAGAGAATAGACCCCAAAAGCAGGATACAAGCCCCCCACAAATAATAACGGTGAGGTAAGAGGAAATGACAAACACAGAGATGAACTAGGTTTAGCAAAGAGAGGCCCACTTACTAATAGCAGAATGTAGTAAGATAACTTATATGGTCAACGAAAACCCTAACAAAAATCCACACTGGAGATTCAAGAACCCCCGAACCGTCTAACGGCCCGGGGGGAGAACTCCAGCCTCCCTAGAGCTTCCAGCAAGGATAGGATACAGATTATGTACAAGCTGGACAAAAATGCAAACAAAAACAAATAGCAAAAAAGCAAGAAAGCAGACTTAGCTTAATCAAGCAGGAACCAGGATCAGTAGACAAGAGCACTACAGATTAGCTCTGATATCAACGTTGCCAGGCATTGAACTGAAGGTCCAGGGAGCTTATATAGCAACACCCCTGACCTAACGACCCAGGTGAGCATACAAGGGATGATAGACATACCCAGAGTAAAATCACTAGTAGCCACTAGAGGGAGCCAAAAGGTAAATTCACAACACTGGGGGCAGAATGCTGGACAAACTGGGGAAATATGCTGGACACATTGAGGCAGAATGCTGGACACACTGGGGGCAATATGCTGGAGACACTGGGGCAGATTGCTGGACACACTGGGGGCAGTATGCTGGAGACACTGGGGCAGATTGCTGGACACACTGGGGGCAATATGCTGGAGATACTGGGGCAGATTGCTGGACACACTGGGGCAATATGCTGGACACACTGGGGGCAGGATGCTGGACACACTGGGGGCAGAATGCTGGACAAACTGGGGAAACATGCTGGACACACTGGGGCAGAATGCTGGACACACTGGGGGCAATATGCTGGAGACACTGGGGCAGATTGCTGGACACACTGGGGGCAGTATGCTGGAGACACTGGGGCAGATTGCTGGACACACTGGGGGCAATATGCTGGGGACACTGGGGCAGATTGCTGGACACACTGGGGGCAGTATGCTGGAGACACGGGCAGATTGCTGGACACACTGGGGGCAATATGCTGGAGACACTGGGGCAGATTGCTGGACACACTGGGGCAGGATGCGGGACACACTGGGGGCAGGATGCTGGACATATTGGGGCAGAGATGCTGGACACATTGGGGGCAGAGATGCTGGACACATTGGGGGCAGAGATGCTGGACATTGGGGGCAGAGATCCTGGACACTGGGGGCAGAGATGCTGGACACTGGGGGCAGAGATGCTGGACACACGGGGGGCAGGATGCTGGACACACTGGGGGCAGGATTCTGGGCACATTGGGGGCAGAGATGCTGAACACTGGGGGCAGAGATGCTGGACACTGGAGGCAGAGATGCTGGACACACTGGGGGCAGAATGCTGGACAAACTGGGGAAATATGCTGGATACACTGAGGCAGAATGCTGGACACACTGGGGGCAATATGCTGGAGACACTGGGGCAGATTGCTGGACACACTGGGGCAGGATGCGGGACACACTGGGGGCAGGATGCTGGACATATTGGGGCAGAGATGCTGGACACATTGGGGGCAGAGATGCTGGACACATTGGGGGCAGAGATGCTGGACATTGGGGGCAGAGATCCTGGACACTGGGGGCAGAGATGCTGGACACTGGGGGCAGAGATGCTGGACACACGGGGGGCAGGATGCTGGACACACTGGGGGCAGGATTCTGGGCACATTGGGGGCAGAGATGCTGAACACTGGGGGCAGAGATGCTGGACACTGGAGGCAGAGATGCTGGACACACTGGGGGCAGAATGCTGGACAAACTGGGGAAATATGCTGGATACACTGAGGCAGAATGCTGGACACACTGGGGGCAATATGCTGGAGACACTGGGGCAGATTGCTGGACACACTGGGGGCAGTATGCTGGAGACACTGGGGCAGATTGCTGGACACACTGGGGGCAATATGCTGGAGATACTGGGGCAGATTGCTGGACACACTGCGGCAATATGCTGGACACACTGGGGGCAGGATGCTGGACACACTGGGGGCAGAATGCTGGACAAACTGGGGAAACATGCTGGACACACTGGGGCAGAATGCTGGACACACTGGGGACAATATGCTGGACACACTGGGGCAGATTGCTGGACACACTGGGGCAGGATGCGGGACACACTGGGGGCAGGATGCTGGACATATTGGGGCAGAGATGCTGGACACATTGGGGGCAGAGATGCTGGACACATTGGGGCAGAGATGCTGGACATTGGGGGCAGAGATCCTGGACACTGGGGGCAGAGATGCTGGACACTGGGGGCAGAGATGCTGGACACATGGGGGGCAGGATGCTGGACACACTGGGGGCAGGATTCTGGGCACATTGGGGGCAGAGATGCTGAACACTGGGGGCAGAGATGCTGGACACTGGAGGCAGAGATGCTGGACACACTGGGGGCAGAATGCTGGACAAACTGGGGAAATATGCTGGATACACTGAGGCAGAATGCTGGACACACTGGGGGCAATATGCTGGAGACACTGGGGCAGATTGCTGGACACACTGGGGCAGGATGCGGGACACACTGGGGGCAGGATGCTGGACATATTGGGGCAGAGATGCTGGACACATTGGGGGCAGAGATGCTGGACACATTGGGGGCAGAGATGCTGGACATTGGGGGCAGAGATCCTGGACACTGGGGGCAGAGATGCTGGACACTGGGGGCAGAGATGCTGGACACACGGGGGGCAGGATGCTGGACACACTGGGGGCAGGATTCTGGGCACATTGGGGGCAGAGATGCTGAACACTGGGGGCAGAGATGCTGGACACTGGAGGCAGAGATGCTGGACACACTGGGGGCAGAATGCTGGACAAACTGGGGAAATATGCTGGATACACTGAGGCAGAATGCTGGACACACTGGGGGCAATATGCTGGAGACACTGGGGCAGATTGCTGGACACACTGGGGGCAGTATGCTGGAGACACTGGGGCAGATTGCTGGACACACTGGGGGCAATATGCTGGAGATACTGGGGCAGATTGCTGGACACACTGGGGCAATATGCTGGACACACTGGGGGCAGGATGCTGGACACACTGGGGGCAGAATGCTGGACAAACTGGGGAAACATGCTGGACACACTGGGGCAGAATGCTGGACACACTGGGGGCAATATGTTGGACACACTGGGGCAGGATGCTGGACACACTGGGGGCAGGATGCTGGACATATTGGGGCAGAGATGCTGGACATTGGGGGCAGGATGCTGTACACATTGGGGGCAGAGATGCTGGACATTGGGGGCAGAGATCCTGGACACTGGGGGCAGAGATGCTGGACACTGGGGGCAGAGATGCTGGACACACGGGGGGCAGGATGCTGGACACACTGGGGGCAGGATGCTGGGCACATTGGGGGCAGAGATGCTGGACACTGGGGGCAGAGATGCTGGACACTGGAGGCAGAGATGCTGGACACACTGGGGGCAGGACTGGAGACAGATGGGGCAGGATTGGAGACATGGACAAAATGTAGATACGGGGCATGATTGGAGACACAGGGCAGAATGAAAGACATGGGGCAGGAATGGAGACAGGTTGTGCAGGATCATAGGGCAGGATGGATACGATGGAGACTGATGGGGCAGGATGGGGAGATCATATGGGGCAGAATGGATACTCATGAGGGCAGGATGGGAGAACATATGGCTGAAGCCAGTAATGAGATACACGGAGCCAAGATGGGGGATATTATTATTACCATAGGGGCTAATTAAGGGATATTATTACTGCAGTGATGGATTTATTTTTTGAAGACACTGTTTTAAATGGGGGGTGGTCCTGTTACTGTGTAGAGTGACACTATGTTGCCTCTTTTTATTCATGTGGTGTAATGTAGAAGTTGGGAAAAATTAAGTAATGTGTTCTGCAAGCGGAGCTCGAGATAACTGTGTTATTTCCTGCAGAGACAAGTCCTGGCTGGATGAAGTGATGGCGGTCTGTGATGGATGAAAGATGAAGGACTTCAACGAGAGACGTCACTGGTGAGTCAGTGTTACCTATACACTGACACTATACAGTGTATACTATATACAGTGGTCCTGTGTATAATGTCACCAGTGATCACTGTATTGCCTCTACACAGACACTGCATACTAAGTACAGATCTCCTGTGAATACTGGCACTTATGGTGATCGTATTGTTTTTTTTTCTTCCTAACTGAAGGGTAAATTGAGTAGATCAATGGATGTTTGACAGGTTATAGTTTCACACAGCAACTATTTTGCTGGAATAATCTGGTTCAGGTATATGATGACCCCATCGCATAACCCCGTCATATGACCCCGTCACATGACCCCGTCACATGACTAGGGGGCCCACAGTGTCTGAACAGCCCAGGGCCCTGGCTACACTTAATCCACCCCTGAGTGTATCGTAGGTTGGTCTTCAAATATCTCCATGAAAACATGGGACACCTGGGAGTGGAAAAAACAGCAAACTTGATCCGTGAACGTTTCTTCTGGCCTTACAAGCAGAGAGATTTTGAGAGGTATGTGACCAGGGAGTGTGAGTGTCTGAAAGATAAACATCCCAACACATCAACCCGGGAACCTATGGGCAACAGCCAGACTATGTATCCATTTGAGATGTCTCAATAGACTTTTTACATCTCAAGAAGTACAAGGGTGGTTATGAATACACCTTGGTGGGGATGGAACATTTTACTCGATTTGCTCAAGCATATGCCATCACCACCAAATCTGGTCGAACAGTGGCAGAGAAGATCTTCAATGATCTTTGAAGTTTGGGTTCCCTATGAGGTTATAACATGACCAAGGAAGAGAATTTGAGAACCAGCTCTTTGTCAAGTTAGGAAAGTACTGTAGAATTCAGAAATCCCATACAACACCCTATCACCCAGAGGGTATTGGACAAGTGGAATGTTTTAACTGGACATTATTGTCAATGTTGCGTACTTTAACAGCTGACGAGAAGAAAGATTGAAAGAGTTCTCTGTCAAAAGTGGTACAAAGAGTGAGGCAACGTGTTACTCACCTTTCTTCCTATTGTATGGACGATCGCCAAGACTGCCAATCGACATCATGTTCGACACTCCGGTGTCAGAGACAAAATGCATCCGGAGTATGTTCGGAAATAGAAGGAACGGATGACAGAGGCATACAACATAGCGTCCAAAGTGGCTACCAATGGGCAGAGCAAGAGTAAGGGGTACTATGATCGAAAATGTTATGGAGCAGAACTAACACTGGGAAGTCAGGTGCTAGTCAAAAACGTACTTGAAAATGGTGGTCCAGGAAAACTTCATTTGAACTGGGAAGACAAGATGTATGTGATTATAAGGTGGAAAGCCGATTACAATCCAGTGTATGAAATCCAAATGGAAACAGGACAAGTAAACCAGAGTAGTCCATAGGAATTACTACTGCCCTGTGATTATCTCCCACCACAACAAGACTCCCCAGAAGTAGACCAACATCGACCGATATCAACTAAGGGACTACCACAGACTGAAACTCCAAAGCTGGATAGTGACCTTGAGAGTTCAGATGAAGAAGAGCACATTGTTGTATCTCTCGGACCAGCAAGGAGAGGGATGTATTATCCTCAGTAGAGTGAACTAAGTCCCGAGGCTTCAAAGTTGGTACCAAGGAGTACAGATGAAGTCAAATTCAGTTCTGTTGATCGTACACTGATCACAGCAGAGACCGATCGACACTCAGGAGGAGCTGTGTTACCGGACTGCATGGAAACAGATGATTCAGGAGAAGTACTGGAACTTACAGAGGCAGTTCCAAGAGCATCTGAGGAAGTACGAGAAATTAGTGCAGCAGAATAAACTCCTGCAACCAAAGAACCCATGGTATCTGAGGAACAACCCACCAGGAGGATGTTGACTCGACAAGTGAGGAGGCCTGTGATGCTGACATATGAGATACTTGGTGAACCGAGACGAGTGCCTAGGACTGTCGATTGGAAACAGGTATCCCTGCCCACGGACCAGGTAAGCTCACTTGAGTGGTATTCACCACCAAGAGGCTGTATGGAAGATGTTGCCTGGTGGAAAGACTTGTTTTATTGCTCTGATTATCCTTAAAAGCATTTGTAAAAAAGAAGAACTGTTAAGGCCTAGTGAGACATAGAGCTGGTTGAAGATGTACAAAAAGCTCCAGTTGATGACATGCTGTATGTTTTAATTGATTATTTCTTACAGGAGTCCTACAAGTAAAAGGTCATAAGAATAGGTTGTTATTAATGTTTATGAGTGTTATGCCAAAATGTATATAAAGTGACATGACTCCCACCACTGTCTTAGAATTGGTCAGATCGATCTATTGAGGCAAATGTAGAAGACGACATTCAAAAAGGAGGGAAGAGTGTGACATGCAGAAGTAGTGCATGTAGTGAATGTAGTGCTAAATGATGTGCTTCAAAAGCATCCAGCAACTAGAGGGGTTAACACAGTCACAGGAGAGTAGTTAGCAGAGCCCAAGGGGGGTTGTGGGAAATGTTGTGAATTTGGATTCTGGGCTCCCCCGGTGGCCGCTTGTGGAATTGGACTTGTCATCCTCTTTCCTGTTTCACCTGATTCCATCAGTAGTGGGTGTCGCTATTTAAGCTCATTTCTCTGGTGGTTTCTTGCCGGTCAACAATGTTATCTGATGCCTCTCAGTGCTTGTTCCTGCTTCTAGACAACTACTAGATAAGTTGGACTTTTGTCCATGTTTTGTTTTGCCTATTTGTTCCAGTTCACAGCTGAAGTTTTGTTACTGTGTCTGGAAAGCTCTCGTTGATCAGGGATTGCTACTCTGGCGTTATGAGTTAATGCCAGAGTTTAAGGTAATCTCTGGATGGTGTTTTGTTAGTGTTTTTCTGCTGACCATGAAAGTATACTATCTGTCTTCTGCTATCTAGTAAGCGGACCTCAAATTTGCTAAGACTATTTTCCTGCTGCGTTTGTTGTTTCATCTGAACTCACCGTCATTATATGTGGGGGGCTACTGTCTTCTTTGGAATATTTCTCTAGAGGTGAGCCAGGTCTTATATTTCCCTCTGCTAGCTATTTAGGTCTTAGGCCAGAGCTGGGCATCTAGCGATAAATAGGAAATGCTACCTGGCTATTTCTAGTTGCGCGGCAGGCTTAGTTCATGGTCAGTATAGTTCCATCTTCCGAGAGCTTGTCCCTCTATAGGCTTGCTATGATCTCTGCCTGCAGAGATCATGACAGTTTGACCGGCCAATAAAGTGTTAAAGACCCTGGTTGAGAAAGGAGAGTTATAAGAAGTCTGCTGGAATTTTTTTTTTTTTTTTTTCCTCCTCCAGTCTGCCTTGCTGCAGTCTTTTTTCTCTCTCTCCTCCTAATCTCTGTATGCTCTGTGTGCACCTGACAATAATGGATCTCCAGAGTGTAACTGCGGGTTTGAATAATCTCATCACGAAAGTACAAAATTTACAAGATTTTGTGGTACATGCTCCGGTATCTGAGCCGAGAATTCCTTTGCCGGAGTTCTTCACAGGGAATAGAGCTAGCTTCCAGAATTTCCGAAATAATTGTAAGCTTTATTTGTCCCTGAAGTCTCGTTCAGCTGGAGACCCTGCTCAGCAGGTTAGGATTGTGATTTCCTTGCTCAGGGGTGACCCTCAAGATTGGGCCTTCTCATTGCCAGCAGGGGATCCTGCGTTACGCGATGTGGATGCGTTTTTTCTGGCCTTGGGCTTGCTTTATGAGGAACCTCATTTGGAACTTCAGGCAGAAAAAACTTTGATGGCACTATCTCAGGGGCAAGACGAAGCTGAAGTTTTCTGCCAAAAATTCCGTAAATGGTCTGTGCTTACTCAGTGGAATGAGTGCGCCTTGGCGGCAACTTTCAGAGAAGGTCTCTCTGATGCCGTTAAGGATGTTATGGTGGGGTTCCCTTTGCCGGCAGGTCTGAATGAGTCCATGACAATGGCTATTCAGATTGATAGGCGTCTGCGGGAGCGCAAACCGGTGCACCATCTGGCGGTGTCTATGGAAAAGACGCCAGAAAGTATGCAGTGTGATAGAATTCTGTCCAGGAGCGAGCGACAGAATTTTAGACGGAAGAATGGATTGTGTTTCTATTGTGGGGATTCTACTCATGTTATATCGGCATGCTCTAGGCGTACAAAGAAGCTTGATAAGTCTGTTTCCATTAGCACCTTTCAGTCTAAGTTTATTTTGTCTGTAACCCTGATTTGCTCTTTGTCATCCATTGCCACGGACGCCTATGTTGACTCTGGCGCCGCTCTGAGTCTTATGGATTGGTCCTTTGCCAATCGTTGTGGTTTTGATTTAGAGCCTTTGGAGACTCTTATTCCTCTGAAGGGGATTGACTCCACCCCATTGGCTAATAATAAACCACAATACTGGACACAAGTAACCATGCGTATCAATCCGGATCACCAGGAGATTATTCGTTTCCTGGTGCTGTATAATTTACATGACGATTTGGTACTGGGATTGCCATGGTTGCAGTCTCACAACCCAGTCTTGGACTGGAGAGCAATGTCTGTGTTGAGCTGGGGATGTAAGGGTATTCATGGGGACGTACCTTTGGTTTCTATTTCGTCGTCCATTCCCTCTGAAGTCCCTGAGTTCCTCTCTGATTATCAAGACGTCTTTGACGAACCCAAGCTTGGGTCGTTACCTCCGCACCGTGAGTGCGATTGTGCCATAGATTTGATACCGGGTTGTAAATATCCAAAGGGTCGTTTGTTTAATTTGTCTGTGCCGGAACATGCTGCTATGCGGGAATATATAAAGGAGTCTTTGGAAAAGGGACATATTCGTCCATCTTCTTCTCCCTTGGGAGCTGGGTTTTTCTTTGTCTCAAAAAAAGACGGCTCTTTGAGACCATGTATTGATTATCGGCTTCTGAATAAGATCACTGTTAAGTATCAATACCCATTGCCATTGCTTACTGATTTGTTTGCTCGTATAGAGGGTGCTAAGTGGTTCTCTAAAATTGATCTTCGTGGGGCGTATAATTTGGTGCGGATCAGGCAGGGGGATGAGTGGAAGACCGCATTTAATACGCCCGAGGGCCACTTTGAGTATTTGGTCATGCCTTTTGGTCTTTCTAATGCCCCTTCAGTTTTCCAGTCTTTTATGCATGATATTTTCCGCGATTTTCTGGATAAATTTATGATAATATATCTGGATGATATTCTGATTTTTTCTGATGACTGGGACTCTCATGTCCAGCAGGTCAGGAGAGTTTTTCAGGTTCTGCGGTCTAATTCTTTATGTGTGAAGGGGTCTAAGTGCGTTTTTGGGGTCCAGAAAATTTCCTTTTTGGGGTATATTTTTTCTCCCTCTTCCATTGAGATGGATCCCGTCAAGGTGCAAGCTATTTGTGACTGGACTCAGCCCTCCTCTCTTAAGGGTCTTCAGAGATTTTTGGGCTTTGCCAACTTTTACCGCCGATTTATTGCTGGTTTTTCGGATGTCGTTAAACCACTGACTGATTTGACCAGACAAGGCGCTGATGTTGCTAATTGGTCCCCTAATGCTGTAGAGGCCTTTCAGGAGCTTAAGCGCCGTTTTGCCTCTGCCCCTGTGTTGCGTCAGCCTGATGTGAATCTGCCTTTTCAGGTTGAGGTTGACGCTTCGGAGATCGGAGCTGGGGCAGTGTTGTCGCAGAAAGGTTCCGACTGCTCCGTCATTAGGCCTTGTGCCTTCTTTTCTCGCAAATTTTCGCCCGCAGAGCGGAATTATGATGTTGGGAATCGGGAGCTTTTGGCCATGAAGTGGGCGTTTGAGGAGTGGCGCCATTGGCTCGAGGGGGCTAGACATCAGGTGGTGGTATTGACTGACCACAAAAATTTGATTTATCTTGAGACTGCCAGACGCCTGAATCCTAGACAGGCGCGCTGGTCTTTATTTTTTTCTCGCTTTAATTTTGTGGTGTCATACCTACCGGGTTCTAAGAATGTTAAGGCAGATGCCCTTTCTAGGAGTTTTGACCCGGACTCTCCTGGTAATTCTGAACCCACAGGTATCCTTAGGGAGGGAGTAATTTTGTCGGCCGTTTCTCCTGATCTGCGGCGGTCCTTGCAAGAGTTTCAGGCGGATAGACCGGATCGTTGTCCGCCTGATAGACTGTTTGTTCCGGATGATTGGACCAGCAGAGTCATCTCTGAGGTACATTCTTCTGCATTGGCAGGTCATCCCGGAATTTTTGGTACCAGGGATTTGGTGGCAAGATCCTTCTGGTGGCCTTCTCTGTCACGAGATGTGCGAGTCTTTGTGCAGTCATGTGACGTTTGTGCTCGGGCCAAGTCTTGTAGTTCTCGGGCTAGCGGACTGCTGTTGCCCTTGCCTATTCCTAAGAGGCCTTGGACACACATCTCGATGGATTTTATTTCGGATCTGCCTGTTTCCCAGAAGATGTCTGTCATCTGGGTGGTCTGTGACCGTTTCTCTAAAATGGTCCATTTGGTTCCTCTGCCCAAGTTGCCTTCTTCTTCTGAGTTGGTTCCTCTGTTTTTTCAGAATGTTGTCCGATTGCACGGTATTCCTGAGAATATTGTTTCTGACAGAGGTACCCAATTTGTGTCTAGATTTTGGCGGGCATTCTGTGCTAGGATGGGCATAGATTTGTCTTTTTCATCTGCTTTTCACCCTCAGACTAATGGCCAGACCGAGCGGACTAATCAGACCCTTGAGACATATCTGAGGTGTTTTGTCTCTGCTGACCAGGATGATTGGGTTGCTTTTTTGCCATTGGCAGAGTTCGCCCTCAATAATCGGGCCAGTTCTTCCACCTTGGTGTCCCCGTTTTTCTGTAATTCGGGGTTTCACCCTCGATTTTCCTCCGGTCAGGTGGAATCCTCGGATTGTCCTGGAGTGGATGCGGTGGTAGAGAGATTGCATCACATCTGGGGGCAGGTTATGGACAATTTGAAGTTGTCCCAGGAGAAGACTCAGCGTTTTGCCAACCGTCATCGTCGTGTTGGTTCTCGGCTTTGTGTTGGAGATTTAGTGTGGTTGTCTTCTCGTTTTGTCCCTATGAGGGTCTCTTCTCCTAAGTTTAAACCTCGGTTCATCGGCCCTTATAGAATATTGGAGATTCTTAATCCTGTTTCTTTCCGTTTGGACCTCCCTGCGTCCTTTTCCATTCATAACGTTTTTCATCGGTCGTTATTGCGCAGGTATGAGGTACCTGTTGTACCTTCAGTTGAGCCTCCTGCTCCGGTGTTGGTTGAGGGTGAGTTGGAGTACGTTGTGGAGAAAATTTTGGACTCTCGTGTTTCCAGACGGAAACTCCAGTATCTGGTCAACTGGAAGGGTTACGGCCAGGAGGATAATTCTTGGGTCAATGCATCTGATGTTCATGCTTCTGATCTTGTTCGTGCCTTCCATAGGGCTCATCCTGGTCGCCCTGGTGGATCTGGTGAGGGTTCGGTGCCCCCTCCTTGAGGGGGGGGTACTGTTGTGAATTTGGATTCTGGGCTCCCCCGGTGGCCGCTTGTGGAATTGGACTTGTCATCCTCTTTCCTGTTTCACCTGATTCCATCAGTAGTGGGTGTCGCTATTTAAGCTCATTTCTCTGGTGGTTTCTTGCCGGTCAACAATGTTATCTGATGCCTCTCAGTGCTTGTTCCTGCTTCTAGACAACTACTAGATAAGTTGGACTTTTGTCCATGTTTTGTTTTGCCTATTTGTTCCAGTTCACAGCTGAAGTTTTGTTACTGTGTCTGGAAAGCTCTCGTTGATCAGGGATTGCTACTCTGGCGTTATGAGTTAATGCCAGAGTTTAAGGTAATCTCTGGATGGTGTTTTGTTAGTGTTTTTCTGCTGACCATGAAAGTATACTATCTGTCTTCTGCTATCTAGTAAGCGGACCTCAAATTTGCTAAGACTATTTTCCTGCTGCGTTTGTTGTTTCATCTGAACTCACCGTCATTATATGTGGGGGGCTACTGTCTTCTTTGGAATATTTCTCTAGAGGTGAGCCAGGTCTTATATTTCCCTCTGCTAGCTATTTAGGTCTTAGGCCAGAGCTGGGCATCTAGCGATAAATAGGAAATGCTACCTGGCTATTTCTAGTTGCGCGGCAGGCTTAGTTCATGGTCAGTATAGTTCCATCTTCCGAGAGCTTGTCCCTCTATAGGCTTGCTATGATCTCTGCCTGCAGAGATCATGACAGGGAAACTTGTTTACTGTTCTGGCAGCAGTCAAGGGATGAGTGATGTGTTTCTATGATCTGTCTCACAAAAGTTCAGGCATGTGAACCATAGGGACACAGGATTCCATTACAGAGTGGAGTTGAGCTAACCCCCTGTACTGTTAGTGGAGAAAGTTTACCAGGAGCAGGAAGATAAGGACAGAAAGAAGTTGTGTTACAGGGATAATCTCCCTCAGCAAACCCTCCCCCCTCCATTACACTGTGCTAGAAGGAATGCTGTGTACTACTGTGCCTTTGTAAATAGTCTTGATCTGTGCTGAACTGTGCTATCAAGAGACTGTTAGTCGATGTGCCTCTAAGAAGCAGCTGTACTGTTTATGAAGCCTGTGCTTAAGAGATTTTAATTATGTACTGAATGTGCTGAGACATTAAACTACACTGTTCATGTTCATGAGGACTCTATCAATTGTATCTGTGTGAGCAAGTGGATCCATCTTGTGCCTGAGGAAGCTGCAGTACATGGTCGCCCTGGATAACCGTTCCCCCCAGAGTTTCAAAGAATTAATGAGGCCTGTCCCAGCCCTATCTGAAGCTAGTGGCGTACATGTAACATACATATGTACATAAACTAATAAGACTGCTGTTTTAGTCTTTCTGTAATATTTCATTTTGACTTCTGAGTTTAACCAGTCATTACACGTGTAATTTCCAATCCAATGCTTTAATAATTACATTCACACCAAACTTCACTGCAGCTCCCTTCCCTTTATTGTAGTAAAATTTGAGATACACATTGACAATATATATCATTAAGAAAAAAACGAAGTTAAATAGCAATTATGAGGGATCAGTCAATACCAGTCTGGCTGTTTATTGACTATTCTTCAATGACTGATTTTTTTTATTCCATGATCAACAAACATAATATCCAAGGTATTCAGAAGATACAAAAAAATCCACAGGTGCAAACTAAGTATAAAATGCTGAAAGCAAAAGGGATGCATCTTCTTCAGTGATAACTTGTGTCCTCTGGGTCCATCACCATTTCACAGTTGGATAAATTGATATAAGTGCATTCCACAGAACAGCAATGCTATTATACATAGAAATTGAAGGCAATAATCACAGATAAGTGATGATAAAATGGATTAGTGTTGCCTAATTCATAATTTACAGAATACTAAAAAAGAAATCCCATATGTAGCAATGTTACCTTAATGTAATAATATGAAATCAGAGGGCAAACAATCAGGCTTGACAAAGAAAACACACACAAAAACTTTAGTCATGGATGCAGGCAACGTGGGTTATCTTAAATAAAAAGAAGATCTGACACCAAATTTCATAATACACACTGCATGTATGTTTAAATAAATCTGATTAACCCGATGAGGCTGGTGTACTTATTTTGAGCAATAATTACAGAATATCTGTACAATCTGTGACAAAGTCACTGGCATAGTGCTGGAGAGGAGATACATTTTACTGAGTCTATTAGCCTCAGTGATTTGAAATCCATAAGTTTGCTCCAGCAGACTGTGTTGAGAGGGGTTAAACAGCCATTTTAAGGACTGGGTTTTGTGAACAGCCATACAGGGGGTTGGAGGTTGTCCACCTTAGCTCCACCCCAGGGTGTGGTCTGGGGTTTATATAGTTGGCCTCCGGAGGCATTAAGTGTTCAGTGCTTTTGGAGAGGTTAACTCCAGGGAAGTGTTCATGTTTGTTCTAACCTGAACTATGTGTTTTGCTGAACCCTGAGCGGGCGGATCCCCACTACCACAAGGACTGGACTTTGTGTTACCAGTTTGTTTTGTTTACCTGTTTTTGCCCAAAGGGCCATGTTTATTTTTATTTCACCATGGTTTATGCTGCATATATAATAAACCAGTGAAAATTGACCTCCGTGCATAGCTGAGTGAGCTTATCTACCACAAATCCTTTTTTAAAATATAGATTCAGTCTCCTGCTCACCTAACCTGAATGACAGCTCCTCAGTGTCCTTCTTGGTGCTTAGATCTCACATTGCTCAGTGTAAGCTGCAGCTGTTTGTCAGGCTGGGTGGGCAGAGATTGAATACACTGCGACTTGGGTGCTATCACAAACTATAGCTGATCTTATGTTCATTGTAATAATAGGATTGTATAGCCATGCTGACATGGATTTTTAATGTAGGTAAAAGAACTTCAAAAGTATAAAGGTGAACTATTTGAGTATACCTCACAGCTCTTTATAACACTTCCATGGAGAGACTTTGTTCAAGCCGCTCCATTTAGCAAGACCCAGAATTACCCTGTTCTTCACCTATTAACCCAATCCTGAGATCTGGACTTAAAGGCCCCGTCTCACTAAGCGATTTACCAACGATCACGACCAGCGATACGACCTGGCCGTGATCGTTGGTAAGTCGCTGTGTGGTCGCTGGGGAGCTGTCACACAGACAGCTCTCTCCAGCGACCAACGATCAGGGGAACGACTTCGGCATCGTTGAAACTGTCTTCAACGATGCCGAAGTCCCCCTGCAGCACCCGGGTAACCAGGGTAAACATCGGGTTACTAAGCGCAGGGCCGCGCTTAGTAACCCGATGTTTACCCTGGTTACCAAAAAAAACAAACAGTACATACTCGCCTTTCGGTGTCCAGGTCCCTTGCCGTCTGCTTCCTGCTCTGACTGAGATCCGGCCGTACAGTGAGAGCAGAGCGCAGCGGTGACGTCACTGCTGTGCTCTCACTTCTCACTGTACGGCGGCTCAGTGAGAGCAGGAAGCAGACGGCAAGGGACCTGGACACCGAAAGGCGAGTATGTACTGTTTTTTTTTTTTTACATTTACGCTGGTAACCAGGGTAAACATCGGGTTACTAAGCGCGGCCCTGCGCTTAGTAACCCGATGTTTACCCTGGTTACCAGTGAAGACATCGCTGGATCGGTGTCACACACACCGATTCAGCGATGTCAGCGGGGCCTCAACGACCGAAAAAAGGTCCAGGCCATTCCGACACGACCAGCGATCTCACAGCAGGGGCCTGATCGCTGGTACGTGTCACACATAGCGAGATCGCTATGGAGGTCGCTGTTGCGTCACAAAACTAGTGACTCAGCAGCGATCTCGCTAGCGATCTCGCTATGTGAGACGGGGCCTTTAAACACAGGCTCCCTAGTTTATGTCCTTGGGGCAGCTGCTGGCTGCTAAATTGAGCTTGCAGAAGAAAGTAGAGAGGGTAGATAAGAACTAAATTAAGAAACCAAGACAAAGTCAGAAGGAAACCAAAGTCAGAGCCATGAGCGGGGACTCAGAGGCAGAATCATCATGCAAATGTAGGGTTAAATCAGTCCAGGGTCAGCAAAACATATCAAACCATTCTAGTCAGGTAGCAGGGTTACACAAAAGAAGCAAACCAGGGTAAGAATACAATTGTAGCTGGCAACTCTACAAGCTGCTTGGACATTATATAGGGTGTAGTGCTTCCTCACAGGTCACAGCAGGGAGATACTTACATCCACTGACTAGCTGGCTGGCATCACAAGTCCGAGCCCAATTTCGCCAATACACTTACATTGCCAGCACCACCTGCAGAGTAAATGAGGTAACAGTCAGACCTTATCAAAGCAGGATGAAGTAGGGCTATTACAGTAGGTTTAACAAATGTATTTAATAGTGCATGAAGTTTAGTGAAATCTCATTTTGACAGATTTGCTTTAATGATTTTACTTATGTTAGTTTATCTATTATCTTAAATTGGTTGTTCACCCCCATTTTAATTTTTAATTGGCCAAAAATAGTACAAAATAAAATATGGAGGATCACCTATGGATCCTCGCTGCTCCACTCACACTGCCCAGTTTCATTGCCAAGCTCAGTGCATATAGTTGTGCTCAAAAGTTTACATACCCCAGCAGAATCTTTGCTTTCTTGGCCTTTTTCAGAGAATATGAATAATAACACTAAATGTTTTGTCCACTCATAGTTAGTGGTTGGGTGAAGCCATTTATTGTCAAACTACTGTATTTTCTCTTTTTAAATCATAATCACAACCCAAAACATCCAAATTACCCTGATCAAAAGTTCACATACCCCTCTGTAAAATCAATAACAGCTTGTAGTCTTTTGTGGTAGTTGTGTTTGATGTACTTTATTTTCTCAGATGGTAAAGCTGCTCACTCTTCTTGGGAAAAAGCCTCCAGTTCCTGTAAATTCCTGGGCTATCTAGCATGAACTGCACTCTTGAGATCTCCTCAGAGTGGCTCAATGATACTGAGGTCAGGAGACTGAGATGGCCACTCCAGAACCTTCACTTTGTTCTTCTGTAGCCAATGACAGGTCGACTTGGCATTGTGTTTTGGATCGTTGTCATGGTGGAACATCCAAGTACGTCCCATGTGCAGCTTCTGGGCTGATGAGGGCAAATTTGCCTCCAGTATTTGCTGATAACATGCTGCATTCATCTTTCCTTCAACTTTGTCAAGTTTCCTGTGCGTTTGTAGCTCACACATCCCCAAAACATCAGTGATCCACCTCTGTGCTTTACAGTAGGAATGGTGTTCCTTTCATTATAGGCCTTGTTGACCTCTCTCCAAATGTAACATTTATGTTTTTTCCCAAAAAGTTCAATTTTGGTCTCATCACTCCAAATTACCTTGTTTCAGAAGTTTTGAGACTTGTCTCTGTGCTGTTTTGCGTATTGTAGGTGAGATACTTTGTGGCATTTGTGCAGTAATGGCTTTCTTCTGGCAACTCGACCATGCATCCCATTTTTCTTCAAGTGCCTCCTTATTGTGCATCTTGAAACAGCCACACCACTAGTTTTCAGAGAGTCCTGTATTTCAGCTGATGTTATTTGTGGGGATGAAGGAAGGGAGTTTCCAGCACGTCCATCCAGTTAAGTAACAATAATTAAAAAATGACATACTCACCACTAGTTGCTGGCCGGTGCTCCTCAGCATTGCCGTCTCTCTGCACTGACTGTTCAGGCAGAGGGTGCACACTAATCATGTCATCGCGCCCTCTGACCTGAACGTCACTGCCTGAAGATGCGGAAGACACAGCGCAGCAGTGGAACGGGGACAGGTGAATATTGCAACTTCTGAGGGCCTGAGCAAACAGCAGCACAGGCATTTGGCCCCGTAGCACACCAGTGTCCCCACCTGCTCAGGACTCCGACAATTGTCCCTGTACTAGCGCCATCCGCCGGCTCTGGCAGCAGCTACCGGAATACTTACCGAGGCTGCAGGGGAGTGCGCAGACCATCCGGAGACACAGGCGACCTCCGCACTGCGTCGGAGCACAGGTAAGTGGGACCTTGACTCGTGTGTAAGCTGAGGGGGGTCTTTTTCAGCAAAAAAAGGTGCTGAAAAACTCAGCTTACACACGAGTATATACGGTAATACTTCACACAAAAGTGTTTGTTAATGAAAGCTTCACGATGCCTCTTTTATGGAGAAACTAGTCACATGCATTGCTCAGATGTGATTTTGGCCCATTCTTCCACAGAAACACTCTTCGAATCCTGAAGTTTCCATGGGCTCTTTCTATGAACCTCCATGAATTTTCTATTTGATTCAGGTCAGGTTATTGGCTGGGCCATTCTATCAGATTTATTTTCCTTCTCTGAAACCAATCAAAAGGTTCCTTGGCTGTGTGTTTGGGATCATTGTCGAGCTGAAATATCCACCCTCGTTTCATCTTCATCATCCTGGTAGATGGCTGCAGATTTTTATTAAAAATGTATCCATACATTTGTCCATACACCCTTCCTTCAATTATATGAAGTTTACCTGGGCCGTATGCTGAAAAACAGCCCTACATCATGACCTCCAAACTACTGCTGGTATGGTGTTTTTGTGATGATATGCAGTGCCTTTTGGCCTCCAATCATGGTGTCTATTACGGCACCCAAAGAGTTCAATTTTGGTCTCATCTGGTCAGATTATTTTCTCCCAGTATTTCACAGGCTTGACTAAATGTTGTTGAGCAAAGTTTAAATGCTCTTGAACATGCTTTTTGATCAGCAATGAAGTTTTGCATGGTGAACGTGCATACAGGCCATGGAAGTTAAGTGCATTACTTATAGCTTTCTTTTAAATAATTTTAACTGCTGATTTCAGGTTTTCTGTAGCTTTTCACAGGTGGTTTTTGGCTCTTGGACAACTCTACTGATAATTATTTTCACTCCTCTGCCTGAAATCTTGCAGGAGCATCTGGCCATGACTGGCTTATTGTGAATTGATGTTCTTTTCACTTTTGGATTATGGCCCAAACAGTGCTCACTAGAGCCTTCAGTAATTTAGACATTTGTCTGTAACCAATTTAATCAGTATATTTTGCAACAAGGTTGCAAAGGTCTTGTGACAGCTCACTGGTTTCACCCAACATGAGATATTTCTTGTGTGGCCTCTCGGTAATGAGACACCATTTTATAGGCCATCAGCTGAACCAGCTGATATTATTTTTTACTATTTGGCAAGATTGCTTTCTTATTACTGATAGATTTCAACTGATGGCATGACAGTCCATGACTTTTTGCACCTTTTGTACTTTCTTCATATTTCAATACTTTTTCCTTGTGTCATTTTTTCATGATTACACATAACTTAATTTATGGACATCTATGGTTTGATTTATTTGCCCATGTGGATTGAATGGGTTGCTATCAATATCTGATGAGAATTTCATGTCAATAGCACCTTTAGAAATATATTTACTTAGAAAATTGGTGATGTCCTCAATACTTATTTCACCCACACTCTTTAAGAAAATTATATCACTGTTCAGAACGCAATGATCAAGCTTTACTAACCTAAAATGAAACAACTCTTGTAATCTTAGAAGTGACAAGACATCCACACTCATCTAATACTTTCTTACGACACATTGCTATACTTTTTGTACATTTCAATATGCAAATAGCCTATTCACAGAGGAAAAGGACTTTATTTCTAGCCCCATCTATTGGATATAGCAATCCTAAAAGTCAATATATACCCTTTAATGAGCCTTGCCACATGGCTTAGGATAAGAAGCCAAACTAGAGACTCTATTTGGAGAAATTGTTTCGGGGTTTTTGTCCCTCCTCATTGCAAACAGAAGCTCTATTTTGACTAGGTGAGAGGCCTCTGCCTGGGAGTCTAAGAAGGATAGTTTCTCCTTGCTGAGGGTGCCAAGTCGGTATAAGGAGACATTTCAATTCATTCTATATTTTTGAAATATTGGGGTTATTTTATATTTCTGACATGTAAATCTAAAAACTGATTATCAAAGTCCCCTTAGTGACGGAGCCAAATTTTTGAAATCTGACCAGTGCCAGTTTATGTGGTAATTACTCTGGAATACTTCAACAAATCCCAGTGATTTTGACAGTTTTTTCGAGACACATACTACTTTATGATAATGGTAAATTTAGGTCGATATGTTTTGTGTTTATTTATAAAAAAAATATCAGTAATTTGAGAAAAATGTTTAAAAATTAGCAATTTTCAAACTTTGAATGATTATCCCTTTAATCCAAATAGTCATACCACAGCAAAACATTAATAAATAACATTTCCCGCATGCCTGCTTTACATCAGCACCATTTGTAAAATGTTATTTTATTTTGTTAGATTTTAGGAGGTTTAAAAATGTAGCAGTAATTTTTCATTTTTTCAAGGAAATTTACAAAATTTATTTTTTTAGGGACCTATCCATGTTTAAAGTGCGTTTAGTGGTCCCATATATTGGGAAACCCCCAAAAGTAATACTATTTTAAAAACAGCACCCCCTGACATATTGAAAACTGCAGTCAGGTAGTTTATTAACCCTTCAGGTGCTTTTCAGGAACTAATGCAAAGTGGCATGACAGAAATGAAAAAGTGTATTTTTACCTCCTAAATGTCGCTAACTTCTGAACAGATTACTACAGCCGTCAGACTCTATGGCCGCTATTTGGTCATGAATTGCCATGCCAAACATCAGGACCATACGATGATGATCTCAGGGTACCGAAGGGGATAAAGAGGAAGCCCCTACACTCTGTTAACCATTTATAATGATGTAGTCACTATTGACAGCAGCATCTAAGGGGTTAAACAAAGCCACTGCTCTTTTGGATTTCCCTGACACTCTGTCCAGTTCAGCAAAGATAAGTCCTTTTGTCCTTTTGCTGTCCACTTGTTGTGGACTTTATTGTTCAGCACATTCTATGTTTTGCTCATTTGTCCAGCTTATCAGTATGGATCTATTCAGCTAACCTGGAAGCTCTGGGCTGCAGTTTTTGCCCTCCACACCTTTAGTCAGGTGTGGAGATATTTGCATATCTCTGCAGTGGACTTTTTCCAGTTTTTATTACTGACCGCACAGTGTTTCTTTCCTTACTGTCTATCTAGCTAGAATTGGCCTCCTTTGCTAAATCTTGTTTCATACTACGTATGTCATTTCCTTCTCCTCTCACAGCCAATATTTGTGGGGGGCTGTCCTATTCTTTGGGGATTTTCTCTGAGGCAAGATAGCTTTCCTGTTTCTACCTTTAGGGGTAGCTAGTTCTCCGGCTGTGATGAGGTGTCTATGGAGTGACAGGAACATCCCATGGCTACTGCTAGTGTTGTGTTAAGATCAGGAGCTGCGGTCTGTATAGTTACCACCTGCCCAGAGCTAGTCGCATGTCGCTCCTAAATTACCAGTCTATAACAGTACAACTGGCCAAAAATGAGTTGAATGCATCTCAAAAGAAGGAAAATAAAAAGAGTTCTGAGCCATTTATTTATTTTTTCTTTAGTCTGTTTTGTCTTTTTCCTTCCTCTTAATCTCTGGGTGGATTTGGGCACGGACATGGATGTTCAGGGTTTGTTTTCTCATGTGGATCAGCTTGCTGCAAGAGTTCAGAGTATCCAAGATTATGTTGTTCATACTCCAGCCTTAGAGCCTAGAATTCCTACTCCAGATTTGTTTTACGGGGATAGATCTATGTTTTTGAACTTTAAAAATAACTGCAAATTGTTTTTTGCTCTGAAACCCCGTTCCTCTAGTGACCCCACTCAGCAAGTTAAAATAGTTATTTCTCTGCTGCGTGGTGACCCTCAGGACTGGGCATTCTCCCTTGAGTCAGGGGATCCGGCATTGCTTAATGTAGATGCATTTTTTCAATCGCTCGGATTATTGTTTGAAGAACCTAACTCTGTGGATCATGCGGAAAAGACCTTGTTGGCTCTGTGCCAGGGTCAGGAAGCGGCAGAATTATACTGCCAGAAATTTAGAAAATGGTCTGTGCTCACTAAATGGAATGAGGACGCTCTGGCAGCAATTTTCAGAAAGGGTCTTTCTGAAGCCCTTAAAGATGTTATGGTGGGGTTCCCCACGCCTGTTGGTCTGAGCAAATCTATGTCTCTAGCCATTCAGATCGATCGGCGCCTGCGCGAGCGCAAAGTGGTGCACCATATGGCAGCATCCTCTGAACAGAGTCCTGAGCCTATGCAATGTGATAGGATTCTGACTAGAGCGGAACAGAGGGGATACAGATGTCAGAATGGGCTGTGTTTTTACTGTGGTGATTCAGTTCATACTATCTCTGATTGCCCTAAGCGTATTAAGAGGGTCGCTAGATCTGTTACCATTAGTACTGTACAGCCTAAGTTTCTCCTGTGTGTCTGTGACCCTGATTTGCTCATTGTCATCTTTCTCTGTCATGGCATTTGTGGATTCAGGCGCTGCCCTGAACTTAATGGACTTAGAATTTGCCAGGCGCTGTGGTTTTTCTTTGCAGCCTTTGCAGAGCCCTATTCCTTTGAGGGGTATTGATGCTACACTGTTGGCCAAGAATAAACCTCAGTATTGGACTCAGCTGACTATGTGCATGGCTCCAGCACATCAGGAAGATTGTCGTTTTCTGGTATTGCATAATTTACATGATGTTGTTGTACTGGGTTTTCCATGGTTACAAATACACAATCCAGTGTTGGATTGGAAATCGATGTCTGTGACTAGTTGGTGTTGTCAAGGGGTACATAGTGACGTTCCTTTAAGGTCAATTTCCTCTTCCCCCTCTTCTGATGTTCCTGAATTTTTGTCAGATTTCCAGGATGTATTTGATGAGCCCAAGTCCAGTTCCCTTCCTCCACATAGGAACTGTGATTGTGCTATTGACTTGATTCCAGGCTCTAAGTTCCCTAAGGGCCGACTTTTCAACCTGTCCGTGCCAGAACATACCACTATGCGGAGCTATGTTAAGGAGTCCTTGGAGAAGGGGCATATTCGGCCGTCTTTGTCACCATTGGGAGCGGGATTCTTTTTTGTTGCCAAGAAGGATGGCTCCTTGAGACCCTGTATTGATTATCGCCTTCTTAATAAGATCACGGTCAAATTCCAATACCCTTTACCTTTGCTCTCTGATTTGTTTGCTCGGATTAAGGGGGCTAGTTGGTTTACCAAGATTGACCTTCGAGGGGCATATAATCTTGTTCGTATTAAACAGGGTGATGAATGGAAACCTGCATTTAATACGCCCGAAGGCCATTTTGAATACCTGGTGATGCCTTTCGGGCTTTCTAATGCTCCTTCTGTATTTCAGTCCTTCATGCATGACATTTTCCGCAATTATCTTGATAAATTCTTGATTGTGTATTTGGATGATATTTTGATTTTTTCCAATGATTGGGATTCTCATGTGAAGCAGGTCAGGATGGTATTCCAGATCCTTCGTGATAATGCTCTATTTGTGAAGGGGTCTAAGTGCCTATTTGGAGTTCAGAAGGTCTCTTTTTTGGGGTTTATTTTCTCTCCTTCGTCTATAGAAATGGATCCTGTTAAGGTCCAGGCCATTCATGACTGGATTCAACCCACATCTGTGAAGAGCCTTCAGAAATTTTTGGGCTTTGCTAATTTTTATCGCCGTTTCATTGCCAACTTTTCCAGTGTGGTTAAGCCCCTGACCGATTTGACGAAGAAAGGCGCTGATGTGACAAATTGGTCCTCTGAGGCTGTTGAGGCCTTTCAGTAGCTTAAGCGCCGATTTACTTCTGCTCCTGTCTTGCGTCAGCCGGATGTGTCGCTTCCTTTTCAGGTTGAGGTTGACGCTTCTGAGATTGGGGCAGGGGCCGTTTTGTCACAGAGGAATTCTGATGGTTCCTTGATGAAACCATGTGCCTTCTTTTCCCGAAAGTTTTCGCCTGCGGAACGCAATTATGATGTCGGCAATCGGGAGTTGTTGGCTATGAAGTGGGCATTTGAGGAGTGGCGACTGTTGTGAACTCCGTTTTTGGGCTCCCTCTTGTGGTCACAGATGGTATTATGTGACTTTGGTTTTTTGGCTCCCCCTGGTGGTTTGGTTTATTATCCTGCGGGTCTGGCTGGATCAGCTGCCTCGTTATTCACCAGGGAGGCTCCTATTTAGCTCTGCTTCACTTCCACTTGTTGCCGGCTGTCAATGTATTCAGTGCTATTCTGATTACTCCTGATTATCTCGTTTTCTGCCTCTTCAGGATAAGCTAAGTTCTGTTTGAATATTTTTTGCTCATCTGCCTGCAATATGATTTCTGTGTATGATGAGTCTAGTCCAGCTTGCTAATATGTGATTTCTTTTTGCTGGTAAGCTCTGGGGTATGGAGTTGCTTCCCCCGCACCGTTAGTTGGTGCGGGGGCTCGAGCAATCTCTGCGTGGATGTTTTGAATAGGGTTTTTTATTGACTGCACAGTTCCCTTCCTATTTTCTGCTATCTAGTATTAGCGGGCCTCATTTGCTAAATCTGATTTCATCTCTGCGTTTGTGCTTTCCCCTTAACTCACCGTTAATATTTGTGGGGGGCTATTCTATATCTTTGGGGTCATTCCACTGAGGCAAGAGAGGACTTTTCGGTTGAGCCGCCGGCTGTACTGTTATGATCCTAGTGGCAAGGATCGCAGGTCGGACTAGCTAAGTAACTGAACAGACTACTAGCTCTGGGGAAGTGGTAACTAGATTGACCGGAACCTGATCCTATCCGCAAACAACTATAGGCAGCCGTGGAACGTTACCTAAAAATCCTAGACGTCTCTTCACGGCCTGAGAAACTGACTATTCCTGGAGGGAAAGAAAGTCCTCTCTTGCCTCAGTGGAATGTCCCCAAAGATATAGAATAGCCCCCCACAAATATTAACGGTGAGTTAAGGGGAAAGCACAAACGCAGAGATGAAATCAGATTTAGCAAATGAGGCCCGCTAATACTAGATAGCAGAAAATAGGAAGGGAACTGTGCGGTCAATAAAAAACCCTATTCAAAACATCCATGCAGAGATTGCTGGAGCCCCCACACCAACTAACGGTGCGGGGGAAGCAACTCCGTACCCCAGAGCTTACCAGCAAAAAGAAATCACATATTAGCAAGCTGGACTAGACTCATCATACACAGAAATCATATTGCAGGCAGATGAGCAAAAAATATTCAAACAGAACTTAGCTTATCCTGAAGAGGCAGAAAACGAGATAATCAGGAGTAATCAGAATAGCACTGAATACATTGACAGCCGGCAACAAGTGGAAGTGAAGCAGAGCTAAATAGGAGCCTCCCTGGTGAATAACGAGGCAGCTGATCCAGCCAGACCCGCAGGATAATAAACCAAACCACCAGGGGGAGCCAAAAAACCAAAGTCACACAATACCATCTGTGACCACAAGAGAGAGTCCGAAAACGGAGTTCACAACAGTACCCCCCCTTGAGGAGGGGTCACCGAACCCTCATCAAAACCCCCAGGGCGATCAGAGTGAGCCACATGGAAGGCACGAACCAAATCGGCCGCATGAACATCAGAGGCGACAACCCAGGAATTATCCTCCTGACCATAGCCTTTCCACTTAACCAAATACTGAAGCCTCCGTCTAGAAATACGAGAATCCAAGATCTTCTCCACCACGTATTCCAATTCTCCCTCCACCAGCACAGGGGCAGGAGGCTCAACCGAAGGAACCACAGGCACCACATACCTCCGCAACAACGACCGATGGAACACATTATGAATAGCAAACGATGCCGGGAGGTCCAAACGAAACGACACAGGGTTAAGGACTTCCAAAATCTTATAAGGACCGATAAACCGAGGCTTAAACTTAGGAGAGGAGACCTTCATAGGAACAAAGCGAGAAGACAACCACACCAAATCCCCAACGCGAAGTCGGGGACCCACACAGCGACGGCGGTTGGCAAAGCGCTGAGCCTTCTCTTGTGACAGCTTCAAATTGTCCACCACATGATTCCAAATCTGATGCAACCTATCCACCACAACATCCACTCCAGGACAGTCAGAAGGCTCCACCTGACCCGAGGAAAAACGAGGATGGAACCCTGAATTACAAAAAAAAGGCGAAACCAAAGTAGCAGAACTAGCCCGATTATTAAGGGCAAACTCGGCCAATGGCAAAAAAGTCACCCAGTCGTCCTGATCAGCAGAAACAAAACATCTTAAATACGTTTCCAAAGTCTGATTAGTGCGCTCGGTTTGGCCATTCGTCTGAGGATGGAAGGCCGACGAAAAAGACAAATTAATGCCCATCTTAGCACAAAAGGTCCACCAAAATCTAGACACAAACTGGGATCCTCTGTCGGAAACAATATTTTCAGGGATCCCATGCAAACTAACCACATTTTGAAAAAACAGAGGAACCAACTCGGAGGAGGAAGGCAACTTAGGCAAGGGCACCAAATGGACCATTTTAGAAAAACGATCACACACCACCCAAATGACCGACATTCTCTGAGAGACAGGGAGATCTGAAATAAAATCCATGGAAATGTGCGTCCAAGGCCTCTTCGGGACAGGCAAAGGCAACAACAAGCCACTGGCACGAGAACAGCAAAGCTTAGCCCGAGCACAAGTTCCACAAGACTGCACAAAGGAGCGCACATCCCGCGACAAGGAAGGCCACCAGAAGGACCTACCCACCAAATCTCTGGTACCAAAAATCCCAGGATGGCCTGCCAACACCGAAGAATGAACCTCGGAAATAACTCTGCTGGTCCATCTATCCGGGACAAACAGTCTCTCCGGTGGACAACGGTCAGGTCTATCCGCCTGAAACTCCTGCAGCACTCGTCGCAAATCTGGGGAGATGGCAGACAAAATCACCCCTTCTCGGAGGATACCAGCTGGCTCTGAATCACCAGGAGAGTCAGGCCCAAAACTCCTAGAAAGAGCATCAGCCTTCACATTCTTCGAACCAGGCAGGTATGAGACCACAAAATCAAAACGAGAGAAAAACAACGACCAACGAGTCTGTCTAGGATTCAGCCGCTTGGCCGACTCGAGATAAATCAAATTCTTGTGATCAGTCAAGACCACCACACGATGCTTAGCTCCCTCGAGCCAATGTCGCCACTCCTCAAATGCCCATTTCATAGCCAACAACTCCAGATTACCAACATCATAATTCCGCTCGGCAGGCGAAAACTTTCTTGAAAAGAAAGCACATGGCTTCATCACAGAGCCATCAGAGCTTCTCTGCGACAAAACAGCCCCCGCTCCAATCTCAGAAGCATCAACCTCGACCTGGAAAGGAAGGGAGACGTCTGGCTGACATAAGACCGGAGCCGAAGAAAACCGGTGCTTCAGCTCCCGAAAGGCCTCCACAGCCGCAGGAGACCAATTAGTAACATCAGAACCCTTCTTGGTCAAATCCGTCAATGGCTTAACAACACCAGAAAAATTAGCGATGAAGCGACGGTAAAAATTTGCAAAACCCAAGAACTTCTGAAGACTCTTAACAGATGTAGGCTGAGTCCAGTCATGAATAGCCTGAACCTTGACTGGGTCCATCTCAATAGCAGAAGGAGAAAAAATGAAACCCAAAAAAGAGACCTTCTGGACTCCAAAAAGACATTTTGAGCCCTTCACAAATAAAGCATTGGCACGCAGGACCTGAAACACCATCCTGACCTGCTTAACATGGGACTCCCAATCATCCGAAAAAAACAGAATATCATCCAGATACACAATCATAAATTTATCCAGATATTCGCGGAAGATGTCGTGCATAAAGGACTGAAAGACAGAAGGAGCGTTAGAAAGTCCAAAAGGCATCACCAAGTACTCAAAATGGCCTTCGGGCGTATTAAATGCAGTTTTCCATTCATCACCCTGCTTAATACGCACAAGGTTATACGCACCACGAAGATCTATCTTGGTGAACCAACTAGACCCCCTAATGCGAGCAAACAGATCAGATAACAATGGCAAAGGATACTGAAATTTGACCGTGATTTTGTTTAGAACGCGATAATCAATACAAGGTCTCAAGGAACCATCCTTCTTAGCCACAAAAAAGAACCCCGCACCAAGAGGGGAGGAGGAAGGGCGAATAAGTCCTTTCTCCAAAGACTCCTTTATATAACTCCGCATAGCAGCATGCTCCGGCACTGACAAATTGAAAAGTCGTCCCTTAGGAAACTTACTACCAGGAATCAAATTTATAGCACAATCACAATCCCTATGAGGAGGTAGAGAACTGAGTTTGGGCTCATTGTTGTGAATTTGGTTTCTGGGCTCCCCCGGTGGTCACTGGTGGTACTGTACGTGGGTTTGTCATCTCCTCTGTTCACCTGTTTCCATCAGGATGTGGGAGTTTCTATTTAGCCTTGCTCCTCAGTCATTTCTATGCCGGCCAACAATGTTACCAGAAGCATTTCTGTTGCATGTTCCTGCTCCTAGACTACTTTCAGCTAAGTTGGATTTTTGTCCTAAGTTTGTTTGCATTTTTGTTCCAGTTCTCTGTGTTTGAATATTTCTGAGACTGGAAGCTCTTGTGAACTGAAATTGCCACTCTGGTGTCATGAGTTGATATTAGAGTTCTAAAGTAATTTCAGGATGGAATTTTGAATAGGGTTTTCAGCTGGCCGTGAAGTCCCCTTTTCTGTCTTCCTTCTATCTAGTAAGCGGACCTCAATTTTGCTAAACCTATTTTCATACTTCGTATGTCAATTTCCTCTAATATCACCGACAATATTTGTGGGGGCTACTGTCCGCCTTTTGGGGAAAATTTCTCTAGAGGTGAGCCAGGTCTGTATTTTCCTCTGCTAGGGTCAGTCAGTTCTCCGGCTGGCGCTGGGTGTCTAGGGATAAAACGTAGGCACGCTACCCGGCCACTTTCTGTTGTTGTGATAGGTTTAGCTCACGGTCAGCTCGAGTTCCCATCTTCCAAGAGCTAGTCCTTTTTGTATGCTCAACTATGTTCTCTGTGTGTTGAGAACCATGACAGCTCATCAAATACATCCTGGTAATCTGACAAAAACGCAGGGACCTCAGAAGGAGTGGATGAAGCAATTGACACCACAGGAGCGTCGCCATGAATTCCCTGACAACCCCAACTTGACACAGACATTGCTTTCCAATCCAGGACTGGATTATGAGTCTGCAACCATGGCAGGCCCAACACGACAACATCATGCAAATTATGCAATACAAGAAAGCGAATCACCTCCTGATGAACAGGAGTCATGCACATGGTCACTTGTGTCCAGTACTGAGGTTTATTCGTAGCCAATGGTGTAGCATCAATTCCCCTTAGTGGAATAGGGAATTTTAAAGGCTCCAAAACAAAACCACAGCGCCTAGCAAATGACAAATCCATCAGACTCAGGGCAGCACCTGAATCCACAAAAGCCATAACCGGGTAAGATGACAGGGAACAAATCAGGGTAACAGACAAAATAAACTTAGGCTGTAAAGTACCGATGGTGACAGATTTATCAATCTTTTTTGTGCGCTTAGAGCATGCTGAGATAACATGAGCTGAGTCACCACAGTAAAAGCACAACCCATTTTGCTGTCTATAATTTTGCCGTTCACTTGTGGTCAGAATTCTATCACATTGCATAGACTCAGGTGTCTGTTCAGAAGACACCGCCAAATGGTGCGCAGGTTTGCGCTCCCGCAAACGCCGATCAATCTGAATGGCCAGAGTCATTGACTCATTCAGACCTGTAGGCATAGGGAACCCCACCATGACATTCTTAATGGCTTCAGAAAGACCTTTTCTGAAATTTGCAGCCAGGGCACACTCATTCCATTGAGTAAGCACCGACCATTTCCGAAATTTCTGGCAGTACACCGCTGCATCATCTTGCCCCTGAGAGAGGGCCAACAACGCTTTTTCAGCCTGGTTCTCAAGATTAGGTTCCTCATAGAGCAATCCAAGGGCCAGAAAAAACGCATCCACGCTGAGCAATGCAGGATCCCCTGGAGCCAATGCAAAAGCCCAATCTTGAGGATCGCCACGCAAGAAAGAAATAATAATCTTAACTTGCTGAACAGAATCCCCAGAGGAACGAGGTTTCAAAGAAAGAAACAACTTGCAATTGTTCTTAAAATTCAGGAACCTAGATCTATCTCCAGAAAACAACTCTGGAATAGGTATTCTAGGCTCTGACATAGGACTGTGCACAACAAAATCCTGAATACTTTGTACCCTTGCAGCAAGATGATCTACACTGGAGGCTAAACTCTGGATATCCATATCAGCAGCTGAACTCAGAGCCACACCAAGATTAAGAGGAGGAGAGAAGCCAGACACACAGCAGCTAGACACATGGCAGCAAAAAAAAAAAAAAATATCTCCAAGCTTCTTTTTTCCTGCTTCTGCCATGCAATTAACACTTTACTGGGCCGGCTGTACTGTTCTGATCCTAGTGGCAAGGATCGCAGGTAGGACTAGCTAAGTAACTGAACAGACTACTAGCTCTGGGAAGTGGTAACTAGATTGACCGCAACCTGATCCTATCCGCAAACAACTATAGGCAGCCGGCAACAAGTGGAAGTGAAGCAGAGCTAAATAGGAGCCTCCCTGGTGAATAACGAGGCAGCTGATCCAGCCAGACCCGCAGGATAATAAACCAAACCACCAGGGGGAGCCATAAAACCAAAGTCACACAATACCATCTGTGACCACAAGAGGGAGCCCGAAAACGGAGTTCACAACAGGCGACATTGGCTTGAGGGGGCCAAGCACCGTATTTTGGTCTTGACCGATCATAAGAATCTGATTTACCTCGAGTCGGCCAAACGGCTGAACCCTAGACAGGCTCGATGGTCCCTGTTTTTCTCCCGTTTCGATTTTGTGGTCTCATATCTTCCGGGATCTAAGAATGTTAAAGCGGATGCCCTCTCTAGGAGCTTTTTGCCTGATTCTCCTGGAGTTCTTGAGCCGGTTGGCATTCTTAGGGAAGGGGTGATTCTTTCTGCCATCTCCCCTGATTTACGGCGGGTGCTTCAGGAATTTCAGGCTGATAAACCTGACCGCTGTCCTGTGGGGAAGCTGTTTGTTCCTGATAGATGGACAAGTAAGGTAATTTCTGAGGTCCATTGTTCGGTGTTGGCCGGTCATCCTGGGATTTTTGGTACCAGAGATTTGGTGGCTAGGTCTTTTTGGTGGCCTTCCTTGTCGCGGGATGTGCGTTCTTTTGTGCAGTCCTGTGGGACTTGTGCCCGGGCTAAGCCTTGCTGTTCACGCGCTAGTGGGTTGCTTTTGCCTTTGCCTGTCCCTGAGAGGCCCTGGACGCATATTTCCATGGATTTTATTTCGGATCTTCCTGTGTCCCAGAGGATGTCTGTTATCTGGGTGGTTTGTGACCGGTTCTCTAAAATGTTCCATTTGGTACCTTTGCCTAAATTGCCTTCCTCCTCTGATTTGGTTCCATTGTTTTTTCAGCATGTGGTTCGTTTGCATTGCATTCCGGAGAATATTGTGTCTGACAGAGGTTCCCAGTTTGTTTCTAGGTTTTGGCGGGCCTTTTGTGCTAGGATGGGCATTAATTTGTCTTTTTCTTCGGCGTTCCATCCTCAGACAAATGGCCAAACTGAGCGAACTAATCAAACCTTGGAAACCTATTTGAGAAGCTTTGTGTCTGCTGATCAGGATGATTGGGTGGCTTTCTTGCCGTTGGCCGAGTTTGCCCTTAATAATCGGGCCAGTTCGGCTACTTTGGTTTCGCCTTTTTTTTGTAATTTTGATTTCCATCCTCGTTTTTCTTCAGGGCAGGTTGAGCTTTCTGATTGTCCTGGTGTTGATTCCGTGATGGACAGGTTACAGCAGATTTGGACTCATGTGGTAGACAATTTGACGTTGTCTCAGGAAAAGGCTCAGCGTTTTGCTAACCGCCGTCGGTGTGTTGGTCCTCGGCTTCGTGTGGGGGATTTAGTCTGGTTATCTTCTCGTCATGTTCCTATGAAGGTTTCTTCCCCTAAAGGTACCGTCACACTAAACGACGCTGCAGCGATACAGACAACGATGCCGATCGCTGCAGCGTCGCTGTGTGGTCGCTGGAGAGCTGTCACACAGACCGCTCTCTAGCGACCAACGATGCCGAGGTCCCTGGGTAACCAGGGTAAACATCGGGTTGCTAAGCGCAGGGCCGCGCTTAGTAACCCGATGTTTACCCTGGTTACCAGTGTAAAATGTAAAATAACAAACACTACATACTCACCTTCGCGTCCCCCGGCGTCCGCTTCCTGCAGTGACTGAGCGCCGGCCCTAACAGCAGAGCGGTGACGTCACCGCTGTGCTTTCACTTACGGCCTGTTCTCAGTCAGTGCAGGAAGCGGACGGCGAGGGACGTGTGACAGACATCAGAGGGTGAGTATGTACTGTTTGTTTTTTTACATTTTACACTGGTAACCAGGGTAAACATCGGGTTACTAAGCACGGCCCTGCGCTTAGTAACCCGATATTTACCCTGGTTACCATTGTAAAACATCGCTGGTATCGTTGCTTTTGCTGTCAAACACAACGATACACGGCGATTTGACGACCAAATAAAGTTCTGAACTTTAATCAACGACCAGCGATATCACAGCAGGATCCTGATCACTGCTGCGTGTCAAACACAACGATATCGCTAGCCAGGACGCTGCAACGTCACGGATTGCTAGCGATATCGTTTAGTGTGACGGTACCTTAAGTTCAAGCCTCTGTTTATTGGTCCTTATAAAATCTCTGAGATTATCAATCCAGTGTCTTTTCATTTGGCCCTTCCAGCCTCTTTTGCCATCCACAATGTTTTCCATAGATCTTTGTTGCGGAGATATGTGGTACCCGTTGTTCCCTCTGTTGATCCTCCTGCCCCGGTGTTGGTTGAGGGGGAGTTGGAATATGTGGTTGAGAAAATTTTGGATTCTCGTTTTTCGAGGCGGAGGCTTCAGTATCTTGTTAAGTGGAAGGGTTATGGCCAGGAGGATAATTCTTGGGTGGTTGCCTCCGATGTCCATGCTGCCGATTTGGTTCGTGCTTTTCACTTGGCTCGTCCTGATCGGCCTGGGGGCTCTGGTGAGGGTTCGGTGACCCCTCCTCAAAGGGGGGTACTGTTGTGAATTCCGCTCTTGGGTTCCCTCCGGTGGTTGTAAGTAGCACTTTTGTGAATTCTGCTCTTGGGCTCCCTCCTGTGGTTTTGAGTGGTATAGCTGCTTCTTGGATTTAGCATCAGCAGCTGCTCCCACTGATCGTCTTTCTGGCTCGGCTATTTTAGTCCAGCCTTGTTCCTCAATCAATGCCAGTTGTCAATTGTTCCTGCTTGGAGCCACTGCTCTTTTGGATTTCCCTGACACTCTGTCCAGTTCAGCAAAGATAAGTCCTTTTGTCCTTTTGCTGTCCACTTGTTGTGGACTTTATTGTTCAGCACATTCTATGTTTTGCTCATTTGTCCAGCTTATCAGTATGGATCTATTCAGCTAACCTGGAAGCTCTGGGCTGCAGTTTTTGCCCTCCACACCTTTAGTCAGGTGTGGAGATTTTTGCATATCTCTGCGGTGGACTTTTTCTAGTTTTTATTACTGACCGCACAGTGTTTCTTTCCTTACTGTCTATCTAGCTAGAATTGGCCTCCTTTGCTAAATCTTGTTTCATACTACGTATGTCATTTCCTTCTCCTCTCACAGCCAATATTTGTGGGGGGCTGTCCTATCCTTTGGGGATTTTATCTGAGGCAAGATAGCTTTCCTGTTTCTACCTTTAGGGGTAGCTAGTTCTCCGGCTGTGATGAGGTGTCTAGGGAGTGACAGGAACATCCCATGGCTACTGCTAGTGTTGTGTTAAGATCAGGAACTGCGGTCTGTATAGTTACCACCTGCCCAGAGCTAGTCGCATGTCGCTCCTAAATTACCAGTCCATGTTATCAAATGTTATCAAATTATCAGTCCACTGATGCAGCAAGTTGTCAGCTATAGTGTACAGCCGACAGCTGCAGGATTGTCACCTGTATGGGGATGCCATTCTCTTATATCTAAGGTCAGTTAAAAGACGTATTGGTGGTCATTAAGGGGTTAATACACAGCTGTTCATGGTTGTTATACCAGTCTAGCACTGTCTTCTAATTGGAACTGCTGTTTTAGAGAACGTACCAAATGTATGAGATTTATGTTGACTTTATTAGTATAATAATATTGTTCTAAATGTGAAAGCAGATGATATAAACACAACATGTTAATAAAACTAAACATTTGCATGCACTGTTCGTTTTATTGACTATTATACTTATTTCCTTGCACACATTTCTGTGTTAGTTGCTTATATGCGTCTGAATTTATTTATACTTTCATTTTGCAACTAACCCGTTGCTTTGGAAAGCTTGCCTTCAAATGGCAGGAAGCATCAATTTAGTATTAAACTAGCTACAAAATATAAAATATCATGAGAGGAGAGGGAGGAAGAGT
The DNA here is from genome assembly GCF_051348905.1 of Ranitomeya variabilis. Lineage (NCBI taxonomy): Eukaryota > Metazoa > Chordata > Amphibia > Anura > Dendrobatidae > Ranitomeya > Ranitomeya variabilis. Next base: position 459,875,849 of record NC_135232.1, on the reverse strand, counting down.
TTCAGAGGTACAGGGAAATGAATAGGCACATTCATTGCTGTGTTTTGCATTAGGACAGTAAAGGTATACTACAGTGATCCACCTCACCATGTACTATTGATACATTTGTAAACTACAGGCAAATATAAAAATTCTTTGGCTATTTATACCTGATGGGAGGAACACTGTCTACCATCTAAAATATCTAGCTCTTGCAATGGACTTACGGGGAATTTTCTCACCGTAAAAATCATACCTGAACTCACTACATGGATCGTAGCGGTGAGTGAATAGATTTTCAGGATCCTGGTTCATTGACCACATCAGCAGTCCCTGGCCACAGAGTTTGATACTCTGCCAACTGCTTCCTAACTGTTGGATTCCCCAGAGCCTCTTCTAATATGTAGGCCCAGCATGAGGTCATCTTTGTGGTGTGATGCACGCAACCAAAGGTGGTTCACAGAGCTCCCAATCTTCGACCATGGACTGTCAAATGGCCAGTGGACCAGGGTTGTGCAGATGCAGTATCTCTAGTGGATAGTTGAAAAGATGCCAATACCAACATTGTAATTCTTATCTTTCAACTCACTTCACTTCAATGCAGGAAACAGCCCTTGCTCAGAATTATAATGAATCATCATGGAGTCTTGCTCTACTGTATGTCAGAGTTTAGGAGACTTGGGGATTTATTACCATGCAGGGCAGATGCCACATACCAGCTTATTGCAGAGGAATGAAAGCTAGTTTAAAGATTCTAAGAATCTGTGTCTCTTCAGCTATGAACACATAATGGCAATCCACAGCTAGTGGCATGTTGACAAAATGCCTTTAAGGCAAACCAAAGAAATAAGCTGGAACATATGCTGGTATAAGTACAATGTGAGGGTGCATGTTCACACTGTGGCCATCAAAACCAAAGATAAAAACAAGACAAGATGAGCAAATACTCTGTAGTAAATAAATACATAATAACAGTACATGTAAATAACATAAGGTACTTAGTTGACAGTATTTTGATCAAAAGAGCATAAAAGCAATCTCACCGTGACAAGGTGTTACCTATCAGGATGGTCCCTAACTCTTTTACATCATCTTGCTACACTTTTTTGATCAAAATAATGTAAGTACTCTATGTTATTGAGATCTGATGACACATATTGAGGTGAACTCAAGAGTTAGGTACAGTCTCGATGGGTGCACCTTATCTTTGCTTTTTTGATCAATATAGTGTCAACTAAGTACCCTATGTTATTTAGATGTACCACTACTATTTATTTAGTTACTTACTGCAGGCTATTTGCTCATTTTGTTTTTAACTTAAGTTCAGATTGTTGTTAAGCCTAACCTCACAGGCATTTTTAATGTGGTTGTGTTAATTTACATGAAAATGTATGCCCAAACACTCTGTAGGCCAGTTTTCACCATTCTTCCCTGCTTTTCTTGGCTTTTTTTTCAATTGCTTGATGTTCAGTCCTGTGTCATTCTTGATGGTATTTAGCCAGCAGGCCTTCGGTTTCTCCTGTTTCCTTTTACCACTGACCATTTCTTCTTATGAATTTTCCCTCATCACTTGTCCAAAATAGGTCAGTTTCTGTTTAGTGATCTTGCCTTCTTGGGACAACTCTGGGTTAATCAGGAACCTATTTGTTGGTGATCTTGGATGTCCATGGAATTCGTAGAAGTCTTCTCCTGCATTCAAAGGTATAAATTTTCCCTCTTTCTGCTTCCATGAGTGCCCACATCTCAAAGCTATATGTTAGGAACACAATTGCAGTGATCAGTCTCTGTTTGATGCTGATTGAGATCCCCTTGCACTTCCATATTTGGTCCATGGCCAAGATAGATTATTATTATTTATTATTATAGCACCATTTATTCCATGGCGCTTTACATGTGAGGAGGGGTATACATAATAACAAGTGCAATAATCTTAAACAATACAGGTCACAACTGGTACAGGAGAGAGGACCCTGCCCGCGAGGGCTCACAACCTACAAGGGATGGGTGAGAATACAGTAGGTGTGGGTATAGATGTACTGTATGCCCCAGTACTAATCAATGCTTGATCTCTGCTGTCTCCACTTTGATTGACCTAAGAAAAAACAATCTGTTCACATTTATTTTTTCATTGTTTATCTTCATGTGGAGCTCACGATTGCTAATAGTTATGATTAGTGATGAGCGAGCAGTAAAATGCTCGAGTACTCGTCACTCGATTCAAGCAAATCGTATTGCTCGGATGCTCGACCTGAGTAACGAATACAATGGAAGTCAATGGGAAACTTGAGCATTGTTACAGGGCCCCCCTGGAAGTCTGGAGGGGTATAATAATTGCTGAAAATGAAGGAAACAGCACTGAAATTGCATGGAAACAGCATGGAGAAGAGCTCTGGAACCATCGCTGAATTCCAGGTCCGTGCTGAGAACAATGTTATCAGAGTATTACGCCACTTTTACGAACTGACAATAAAAGATACAAAACCGCACTTATTTTGGATTTGATTAGAAAAAACGTTCTGTCCAAGATAATGACTTGTATATAAGGCAAAATAAATAAGAGAAACAAAAATGCCCCTTCATAACTTGGGCTATGTTCACACATTGTTTTTGAGTATTTTTCAACATTTGCATTGCTTTCAGTAGTGAACAAAACATTTAACAGGAAATATAATTCTATCTTTTTAATACCTTATCTGGCCATGTGGTGTGTGAGACAAGATCATACACATTGAAAGTCACTTTTTTTAGGGCCATCAGCTGGCCATCTCTATTTGTAGAGGGCCATCAGGGGACACTTTCTATCATTAAAGGAACAGCAGGTGTCATGTGGACAGATGAGACCAATATAGAGTTTTTCGGTAAAGCACACAATTCTACTGTTTACTGTAAATGGAATGAGGCCTATAAATAAAACAACCCAGTAGATACAGTCAAATATGGTGGAATTTTAAAGATATTTTGGGGTTGTTTTACTGCCTCTTGCATAGGGTACCTTGACTGCATGCAAGGCATCATGAAATCTTCAGGTTCCCAAAACCTTTTGGGTAGTGTTGAGCATTCCGATGCTGCAAGTATCGGGTATCGGCCGATACTTGCTGTATCGGAATTCCGATACCGGGATTCCGATACTCTTGTGGTATCGGGTATCGGGTATCGGAACAACATTAATGTTAAAATGTGTAAAATAGAGAATTAAAATAAAAAATATCGCTATACTCACCTGTCCGACGCAGCCGGGACCTCAGCGCAGGAACCGGCAGCGTTGTTTGTTTAAAATTCCCGCTTTTACATGGTTACGCGAAGTCCCGGCTTGTGATTGGTCAGGGCGGCCATGTTGCCGGGCCGCGGACCAATCACAGCAAGCCGTGACGAAAATACGTCACGGCTTGCTGTGATTGGTCCGCGTCCCGGCAACATGGCCGCCATTAACCAATCACAAGCCGTGACGTCACGGGAGGCTGGAAACGCGCTCATTTTAAAAAGGGCGCGTGTCCAGCCTCCCGTGACGTCACGGCTTGTGATTGGTTGCGTCGCGGTCAACCAATCACAAGCCGGGAGGCTGGACACGCGCCCATTTCAAAATGAGCGCGTCCAGCCTCCCGGCTTGTGATTGGTTGATCGCGGCGCAACCAATCACAAGCCGTGACGTCACGGGAGGCTGGACACGCGCCCATTTCAAAATGAGCGCGTCCAGCCTCCCGGCTTGTGATTGGTTGCGCCGCGATCAACCAATCACAAGCCGGGAGGCTGGACGCGCTCATTTTGAAATGGGCGCGTGTCCAGCCTCCCGTGACGTCACGGCTTGTGATTGGTTGCGCCGCGATCAACCAATCACAAGCCGGGAGGCTGGACGCGCTCATTTTGAAATGGGCGCGTGTCCAGCCTCCCGGCTTGTGATTGGTTGACCGCGACGCAACCAATCACAAGCCGTGACGTCACGGGAGGCTGGACACGCGCTCATTTTAAAATGGGCGCGTGTCCAGCCTCCCGTGACGTCACGGCTTGTGATTGGTTGCGCCGCGATCAACCAATCACAAGCCGTGACGTCACGGGAGGCTGGACACGCGCCCATTTTAAAATGAGCGCGTGTCCAGCCTCCCGTGACGTCACGGCTTGTGATTGGTCAGGGCGGCCATATTGCCGGGACGCGGACCAATCACAGCAAGCCGTGACGTAATTTCGTCACGGCTTGCTGTGATTGGTCCGCGTCCCGGCAACATGGCCGACCTGACCAATCACAAGCCGGGAATTCACGTAACCAAGTAATAGCGCGAATTTTAAACTAACAACGCTGCCGGTTCCCTCGCTGAAGTCCCGGCTGCGTCGGACAGGTGAGTATAGCGATATTTTTTATTTTAATTCTTTCTTTTACACATTTATATGGTTCCCAGGGCCTGAAGGAGAGTTTCCTCTCCTTCAGACCCTGGGAACCATCAGGAATACCGTCCGATACTTGAGTCCCATTGACTTGTATTGGTATCGGGTATCGGTATCGGATTGGATTCCGATACTGTGACGGTATCGGCCGATACTTTCCGATACCGATACTTTCCGATATCGGAAAGTATCGCTCAACACTACTTTTGGGTAATGTAGTGCCCGGGGTCTGAAAGCTGGGTTTGCATACAGTGGGGGAAATACTAAGTACTTAATCCTTTGCTGATTTTGTATGTCTGCCCACTGACAAAATATAGAAAAAATTAGTCTGCACTCTGCTATATAGAAGAGGGTGCTGGTGTAACGGACATAAAGTCCTCAATAACATTAGTGAAGAGATACACCGCACTCACGGATGGAATATATTGCAAAACATGTAACAATTTATTCATGTACATACATATCAAGGATAACAATGCAATTTACATGTAATAGAAGCGTATTTAAATGACGTTTCGAACCCAACCGGGTTCTTACTCATATACCGCTTGTAATGATATGTAGTTGCTAACTCAGGACTGTCTCAGCCGAGACAGAGTATTGCAGCAGTTATGCTATATATGCTGTAATAGGAATAATCCAGATGGAGGCTAGCTGTCGCTAGGTAGGAAGACCTGAAGGCAGAATGCTGAAGAGCGGCGCTCCCGCGCCTTGCTATGCTGTGTGCACACAGCATAGCAAGGCGCGGGAGCGCCGCTCTTCAGCATTCTGCCTTCAGGTCTTCCTACCTAGCGACAGCTAGCCTCCATCTGGATTATTCCTATTACAGCATATATAGCATAACTGCTGCAATACTCTGTCTCGGCTGAGACAGTCCTGAGTTAGCAACTACATATCATTACAAGCGGTATATGAGTAAGAACCCGGTTGGGTTCGAAACGTCATTTAAATACGCTTCTATTACATGTAAATTGCATTGTTATCCTTGATATGTATGTACATGAATAAATTGTTACATGTTTTGCAATATATTCCATCCGTGAGTGCGGTGTATCTCTTCACTAATGCCCACTGACAAAGGCATGAACAGTCTATAATATTAAGGGTTTGTTAATTTTCACATTGAAAGATAAAATATTAAAAATAAAATCCAGAAAATCACATTATATAATGTATAAATTTATGTGCATTTTGCAATGAGAAATAAGTATTTGATTCCTCTGGCAAAGAAGACTTAATACTTGGTGGTAGAACCCTTGTTGGCAAGCACAGCAGTCAGATGTTTTTTGTAGTTGATGATGAGGTTTGCGCACATGTCAGGAGGAATTTTGGTCCACTCCTGTTTGCAAATCATCTCTAAATCATTAACATTTTGAGGCTGTCATTTGGCAACTCGGAGCTTCAACTCCGTCCATAAGTTTTCTATGGGATTAAGGTCTGGAGACTGGCTAGGCCACTCCATGACCTTAATGTGCTTCACTTTGATTCACTCCTTTGTTGCCTTAGCTGTATGTTTTAGGTCACTGTCCTGCTGGAAGACCCAGCCTGGACCCATTTTTAATATCCTGGCAGAAGGAAGGATGTTGTCACTCAGGATTTTATGGTATCTGGCTCCATCCATTCTCCCACTGATGCAGTGAAGTAGTCCTGTGCCTGTAGTAGAGAAAGACCCCAAAACATAATGTTTCCACCTCCATGCTTGACAGTGGGGACAGTGTTCTTTGGGTCATGGGCAGCATTTCTCTTCTTCCAAACACGGTGAGTTCAGATAATGCTTAAGATCTCAATTTTAGCCTCATCTGACCACAGCACCTTCTCCCAATCACTCACAGAATCATCCAAGTGGTCATTGGAAAACTTCAGATGGGTCTGCACATGTGCCTTCTTGAGCAGGGGGACCTTGCGGGCACCGCAGGACAATGACCCATAACATACATCAAGAAGCAGCCAGAAATAGATCGAAACAAAGAATTGGAGAGTTCAGAAGTGGTAATTCCAGCTCCAGTAGCGTAAATAAAGTCTCCCACCACTAACACTGCTGCTAGAGAGAATCTGTCATTGGACACATTAAATCAGTTTATTTTGCCTGCTTTGATTAACTGCTGAGTATAGAACACCATAAAAAACATAAATGGTCAATAAGTGCATGGAAAAAAACAGCAGCAAGGCTAAGAATTTAAAAGGCAAAAATCTACTTATATGCTAATGTTTGATGCACTTTTGCAAATTTTAAACAATATATTTTGTTATATATTTTTTTAATGCCATATTGGATGTTTTTCGCCATTCCTTGTTCACTTATTATTTATTCTACGTTTTTCAGCATCAGGTCTCCTTTTAATCATACTGTGGATTATTTATATATTTATCAAAACTATTATATGTCCTGTAGTGCACTTCTTTTTCCTTTATTATTTTTTAATCATGTTATGTAATTTGTAATATTTGTAATATGTAAAGGTAAATATATGCATATCTTAGCCTAGTATTTCTCCTTCTTTTAGTCTAAGTCTCTTGGGCTTTGTTTTTTTCTATGCACTGAGTGGGTTCCACTCACTTCTACCACACACCCCATATATCCTATTTAATATATCTATATATACACCATATTTATTCATTTTATTTAGATATATAAATTATATTTCATTGGTTTAGATTTATGTGTGTGTGTGTGGTTTTTTAGTTATAGTGGTGTTATTGTAGAATGTTTAAGGGATTTAATTGGCCCTAAAAAATTTTTTTTTGCATGTGGCAGCAAGATACTCTTGAGTAAAGCAAGTAACACTGTCAGCGTTGCTGAGTTCCTGAGTACAGTTCACCATAGAAAACATGAATCGGTCAATGAGTGCTTGGAAAGAACCATCAGCAAAGCTATTATAATTTATAAGGCAATAATCCCTGACTAGATACCTGTCATACGCTATACCTAGTGCCTCATCTCACCCTACACAAATTGCAGGTAAGAGTGGTAATATTGTAGAATATAGAAGGGATTATAACTGGCCCTGAAAAGATTTTTTCTTTTACGTGGCATCCACAAATGCTGTAGGAACGAAAGTAACACTGGCAGTTTGGATGAATCTCATAGTACAGATTACCTTAAAAAGCATGAATTGGTCAATGAGTCCATGGAAAGAAGCAACTTCAAGGAGTAGTGTTGTGAATTCCGCTCTTGGGCTCCCTCCGGTGGCTGTAAGTGGCACTATTATGAGTTCTGTTCTTGGGCTCCCTCTGGTGGTTATAAGTGGTACGGCTGCTCCTTGGATTTAGCAGTCAGAAGCTGCTTCCACTGATTGTCTATTCGGGCTCGGCTATTTAGCCTGGCTCTATCCTTCAGTTAGTGCCAGTTGTTCCTGGTTGGATTTACATCTCTGCTTGGATTTCTCTGCTATTCTGACCAGATCATCAAAGATAAATCCTGGCTTGGTTCTTTGCAGTCCATATGTTGTGGACTTAATAGTTCAGTACATTCTATGTTTTTTCTAGTCCAGCTTGTCAGTATGGATTTATTCAGTTAAGCTGGAAGCTCTGGAGAAGCAGATTTATCCTCCACACCTTTAGTCAGGTGGTGGAGATTTTTGTAAACTCTGTGGTGGATTTTTCTAGTATTTTAATACTGGCCGCACAGTATTCTGTCCTGTCCTATCTATCTAGCTAGATTGGCCTCTTTTGCTATATCCTGGTTTCATCCTGTGTATGTCATTTCCCTCTCCACTCACAGTCAATATTTGTGGGGGGCTGTCTATCCTTTGGGGATTTTTTCTGAGGCAAGATAGCTTTCCTGATTCTATCTTTAGGGGTAGTTAGTCCTCCGGCTGTGACGAGGTGTCTAGGGAGTGACAGGAACATCCCACGGCTACTTCTAGTGTTGTGTTAAGTTCAGGGTCTGCGGTCAGTAAAGGTACCACCTCCTCCAAAAGCACATCCCATGTTGCTCCTAAACCACCAGTTCATAACAGCGTAGCATTTATAAGGCAATAATCCCTGACTAGATGCCTGTCATACGCTATAACTACTGCAAAACCTCACTGCAGTCAAATTGCAGATAAGAGAGTTATTATTGTAGAATATATAAGGGATTTGAAATAGCCCTGAAAAGATTTTTTTCTTGTACGTGGCAGCCACAAACTCTGTCAGAATGCAAGTATCACTGGCAGCTTAGAAGAATTTCAGAGTACAGATTACTGTAAAAAACGTGAACAGGTCAATGAGTCCATGAAAAACAGCACGGCTTAGAATTTATAAGGCAATAATCCCTGACTAGATGCCTGTCATACCCTATACCTACTGCCACACCTCACATTTGATGAGGTGCAGATTAGAGATGAGTGAATATTTCAATGTTCTGTTTGGATTATGATCGTCGAATTTGCAATATTTGAAGATTAATTCTTTGAATATTCGCCTAACATAACCGAACACCATTCAAGTAAATGGGAGGCATAAACAAACACATGCACAACACCTTATAATAGCCCCAAATACTGCCAAAACACTTCAAATGAGGGACAGACACCAGAAAAGGGGCCTCAATTCATCCACAGCACAAATTGTAGCATGGCACTGCAGCAATCAACCAGTCATGAGGTATCGGGGTCTGGGACAGCAATTACAGAATTCAATTGAATGTCACAGTAAGATGAGGTGAGTGAGGGATCGGTGTAGGCCTCCTTTGCTTGGAGCCCTGATACCACATGCAACACCACTACCTGCTTTCATGCTGAGCCACACTCAGCTGGCACAAAAATCAGTTTTGAAGAATACCAATGTCAGAAAAATTTAAGGATAGTAACACGAGTAGTGGAGTCCAAGATAGTGGAGGCCTGTCTCGGAGAGCTACTTCTACAGGCAGCACACATTAAGGAGACCCAACCAGGAGTGTTCACATTCCCAAAAGTTAATGGCAGACACCACCAAAGTGGCATTAATTTCGCCGCTGTAAAATTAGCATAAAAGGGAACAACAGGTCTTCCACTACGCCTAATTCAGCAGATGGACACCCAATCAGTAATGTTCACATTTACATAAATGAGGGCCTTACACCACAGCAGTGTCATACATTTCATGAAAGTAGAAATAGTATAATAGGGACCGACAGGTTTTCCACCACACCCAATCCAGCAGATGGACACCCAACCAGGAGTGTTTACATTTCCAAAAATTATTGGCAGACACCACCAAAGTGGCATCAATTTCACCACAGTATACAGTGGGGAAAGAGTATTTAGTCAGTCACCAATTGTGCAGGTTCTTCCACTTAAAAAGATGAGAGAGGCTTGTAATTGACATCATAGGTAGACCACTAGTATGAGAGTCAAAATGAGAAAGCAAATCCAGAAAATCACCTTGTCTGATTTGGCAAGACTTATTGTGCAAATTGTGATGGAAAATAAGTATTTGGTCAACTATAAACATGCAAGATTTCTGGTTTTCACAGACCTGTAACTTCTTCTTTAAGAGTCTTCTCTGTCCTGCACTCATTACCTGTAGTAATGGCACCTGTTTGAACTTGTTATTAGTATAAAAGACACCTGTCCACAACCTCAAACAGTCACACTCCAAATTCCACTATGGTGAAGAAGACCAAAGAGCTGTCGAAGGACACCAGAAGCAAAATTATAGCCCTGCACCCGGCTGGGAAGACTGAATCTGCAATAGCCAAGCAACTTGAAATCAACTGTGGGAACAATAATTAAAAAAATGGAAGACGTACAAGACCACTGATAATCTCCTTCGATCTGAGGCTCCACGCAAGATCTTACCCTGTGGGGTCAAAATGATCACAAGAACAGTGAGCAAAAATCCCAGAAACACATGGGGTGTTAGGGCTAGCGGAACGCACCAAATAATTAGAGAGAAGGTATGAGGTGCGTTCGCAGCCGGGGGCCACCGTGCAGAGATGGAACCTGCTGCTGAGTAATGACGGACTATATGGAGGTACAATGTGGATACACACACGGGTTAACTTCACCCTGTATGAAGGAAGAGAACCCTGTTGCGTCACAGGGCCGCGGTACCGCACAAAGAGCGCTAGCAAGGAATCACAGAACTCTATCCCAGGACACAGGATTAGAGTTCGTGTAGACCTCTTGCCCTCGACATCACAATTGGGGTATCAGAGTAACTGAAAAAGTAACTTATGTGCACAAGAGTGCGTGCTGTGCCACTCTGGCGACGCCACTAACCACCCAGACTCAGGTCAGGAAAGTGCTCTCATAGCGCACGGCGCCGCACTGGCGGTAACAGCAATTAGACGCTGTTTTGTGTGTTTTTGTGCTGATAGCTCAGCTGGGCGCTAGATAGCAGACATCTACCTTACACAAACAGTCATACACAAGGGAGGGGATGATTAAAGAATGACTTGCACTCATCAACACACACACATTTTCAAATATATACTAGCGCATGGCCGAGCGGCCATGCAAACCTTTTATAGCGGCAGTGTTACAAGACCTGACAGATGGATCAATAGGAGCTGCAACAGGACCTGAGCATGTGACCCCCGACCTCCAATGGGAGGTCGTCCTGTGGGCATGCTCAGTATGGGAAATGCAGGACTTAGTCCCAGAAAGACCTGCTCGCTGCTGATCAGTGCTGACTACAAAGGCAGAGCCTGGAAGAACAGTAGTAACCAACGTCTCCGCTGAGCAGGGTCCACTGTGGCTGGAGAAGAATGGGAGACTGCAGCGGAGATGGTTCGAGATTCCCCCTGTGCAGAGGCGGGAACTCGACACCTAACAAGGAGGGACCTAGTAAATGACCTGCATAGAGCTGGGACCAAAGACTACCATCAGTAACACACTACACTGCCAGGGACTCAGATCCTGCAGTGCCAGATGTGTCCCACTGCTTTAGTTAGTACATGTCCGGGCCCACATGAAGTTTGCTAGAGAGAATTCGGATTATCCAGGAGAGTATTGGTAGAATGTAGTATGGTCCGATGAAACAAAAGTTGATCTGTTTGTGAGAAACAAAGCACATCGTGTTTGGAGGAGACAGAATGCTGAGTTGCATCCAAAGAACACCGTACCTACTGTGAAGCATGGGGGTGGCAACATCATGCTTTGGGGCTGTTTCGCTGCAAAGTGATCTGTACGACTGATCCGTTTACATGAAAGAATGAACGGGGTCATGTATGGTGAGATTTTGAGTGCAAACCTCCTTACATCAGCAAGGGCATTGAAGATGAAACATGGATGGGTCTTTCAGCATGATAATGATCCCAAGCACAACACCAGGGCAATGAAGAAGTAGCTTCGCAAGAAGCATATGAAGGTCCTGGAGTGGCCTAGCCTGTCTCCAGATCTCAACCCCATAGAAAACCTTAGGAGGGACTTTAAAGTCTGTGTTGCCCAGGGACAGACCCAAAACATCACTGCTCTTGAGGAGATCTGCATGGAGGAATGGGCCAAAATACCACCAACAGTGTGTTCCATCCTTGTGAAAACTTACATAAAACATTTGACCTCTGTCATTGCCAAAAAAGCTATATAGCAAAATATAGAGATGAACTTTTGTAGTGACCAAATACATATTTTTCACCTTAATTTGCTAAATAAATCTTGTCAAATTAGGCAAGGTTTTCTGAATTTGTTTTCTCATTTTGACTCTCATAGTTGTGGTCGACTTATGATATCAGTTGCAGGCCTCTCTCATCTTTTTAAGTGCGAGAACTTGCACAATTGGTGGCTGACTAAATACTTTTTTCCCCACTGTAGATAGTATAATAGGGACCAACAGGTCTTCCATTACAACCAATCCAGCAGATGGACACTAAACAAGTAGTGTTCACATTTCCAAAAATTATTGACTGACAATACCAAAGTGGCATCAATTTCACCACAGTAGAAATAGTATAATAGGGACCAACAAGTTTCCACTGAACCAAATCGTGCAGATGGACACCCAACCAGGATTGTTCACATTTCCAAAAAATTTTGTCAGAGACCACCAAAGTGGCATCAATTTCATCACAGTATAGATAGTATATTAGAGACCGACACTGCACTCAATCCAGCAGATGGACACCCAACCAGAAGTGATCACATTTCCAAAAATTACTGACAGACACGACCAAAGTGGCATAAATTTCACAATAGTATAGATAGTATAGTAGGGACCGACAGGTCTTCCATTACACACATTCCAGCAGATGGACACCCAACCAGAAGTGTTCACATTTACAAAAATTATTGGCAGACAATATCAAAGTGGCATCAATTTCACCACAGTAGGAATAATAAAATAGGGACTGACATGTCTTCCACTATGCCCAATTCAGCAGCTGCACACACAACCAGGAGTGTTCACATTTAAACAAATTAGCGACATACACCACAGAAGTGGCATAAATTTTGCGAGAGTAGAAATAGCATATTAGGGACTGACAGGTCTTCCACTACACTCAATCCAGTAGATTGACACTCAACCAGGAGTGTTCACATTTCCAAAAATTATTGGCAGACAATAGCAAAGTGGCATAAATTTCACTACATTAGAAATAGTATAATAGGGACCGACAGGTCTTCCACTACACATCCAGCTGATGGACACCCAACCAGGAGTGTTCATATTTAGACAAATTATTATTATTATTATTATTATTATTTATTTATATAGCACCATTAATTCCATGGTGCTGTACATGAGAAAGGGGTTACATACAGGGTTATAGATATCATTTACAGTAAACAGGTTTACAGTGACACACTGGTACAGAGGGGAGAGGACCCTGTCCTTGCGGACTTACATTCTATGGGATAGTGGGGAAGAGACAGAAGGTAGTGGTGACAAATGAGGGCCTTACACCACAAAAGTGGATTCAATTTCACGAGAGTAGAAATAGTATAATAGTGGCTGACATGTCTTCCACTACACTCAATCCAGCAGATGGAGTTGTCACATTTTAAAAAATGAGGACCTGGCGGAACCAAAGTGCAATACGGTGCCTTGCCAAAGTATTCGGCTCCCTGGATCTTTTCAACCTTTTCCCACATCATGCTTCAAACATAAAGATACCAAATGCAAATTTTTGGTGAAGAATCAACAACAAGTGGAACACAATTGTGAAGTTGAACAAAATTTATTGGTTATTTTAAATGTTTGTGGAAAATCAAAAACTGAAAAATAGGGGCATGCAATATTATAAGGCCCCTTTAACTTAATACTTTGTTGCTCCACCTTTTGCTGCGATTACAGCTGCAATTCGCTTGGGGTATGTCTCTATCAGTTTTGTACATCTAGAGACTGAAATTCTTGCCCATTCTTCCTTGGCAAACAGCTCAAGCTCAGGTTTGATGGAGATAGTTTGTGAAGAGCAATCGTTTGTGAACAGCAGTTTTCAGCTCTTTCCACAGATTCTCGATTGGATTGCGGTCTGGACTTTGACTTGGCCATTCTAACACCTGGATACGTTTATTTGTGAACCATTCTGTTGTAGATTTTGCTTTATGTTTGAGATCATTGTCTTGTTGGAAGACAAATCTCGTCCCAGTCTCAGCTCTTTTGCAGACTCCAACAGGTTTTCTTCAAGAATGGTCCTGTATAGGGTTGAGCGACTTTTATTTTTATAGGATCAGGTCGGGTTTCACAAAACCCGACTTTCTCAAAAGTCGGGTCGAGTGAAATCGGCCGATCCTATAAAAAAGTCGGGGTCGGGGTCAGCCGAAACACGAAACCCAATGCAGTGCAATGGGATACTATGGTTCCCAGGGTCTGAAGGAGAGGAAACTCTCCTTCAGGCCCTGGGATCCATATTAATGTGTAAAATAAAGAATCAAAATAAAAAATATTGATATACTCACCCTCGGACGCGCCCTGGTACTAACCGGCAGCCTTCCTACCTAAGAATGAGCGCGTGAATGACCTGCGGTGACGTCGTGGCTTGTGATTGGTCGCGAGCGGTTACATGGACAAGCCGCGACATCATCTAAGGTCCTTCACGTGCTCATTCTTAGGAAGGAAGGCTGCCGGAAAGAAGCAGGGCGCGTCTGAGGATGAGTATATACCTAATAGGAATATACTCATCCTCGGACGCGCCCTGCTTCTTTCCGGCATCCTTCCTTCCTAAGAATGAGCGCATGAAGGACCTTAGATGACGTCACGGCTTGTCCATGTGACCGCTCGCGACCAATCACAAGCCGTGACGTCACCGCAGGTCATTCACGCGCTCATTCTTAGGTAGGAAGCCTGCCGGTTAGTACCAGGGCGCGTCCGAGGGTGAGTATATCAATATTTTTTATTTTGATTCTTTATTTTACACTTAAATATTGATCCCGATACCGATTCCTGATATCGCAAACATATCGGAACTCGGTATCAGAATTCCGATACCAGATTCAGAAGATCGCCGACCTCATGGCCGACCCCACACAGGGTCGGGTCGGGTTTCATGAAACCCGACTTTGCCAAAAGTCGTCGACTTCTGAAAATGGCTGACCCGTTTCGCTCAACCCTAGTCCTGTATTTGGCTCCATCCATCTTCCCATCAATTTTAACCATCTACCCTGTCCTTGCTGAAGAAAAGCAGGCCCAAACCATGATGCTGCCACCACCATGTTTGACAGTGGGGATGGTGTGTTCAGGGTGATGAGCTGTGTTGCCTTTATGCCAAACATATCATTTGGCATTGTTGTCAAAAAGTTTGATTTTGGTTTCATCTGACCAGAGCTCTTTCTTCAACATGTTTGGTGTGTCTCCCAGGTGGCTTACTGCAAACTTTAAACAATACTTTTTATGGATATCTTTGAGAAATGGCTTTCTTCTTGCCACTCTTCCATAAAGGCCAGATTTGTGCAGTGTACGACTGATTGTTGTCCTATGGACAGACTGTCCCACCTCAGCTCTGATCAGTCTTCTCCTTGTTTGAGATGAAAGTTTAGAGGGATAGCCAGGTCTTGGTAGATTTGCAGTGGTATGATACTCCTTCCATTTCAATATGATCGCTTGCACAGTGCTGCTTGGGATGTTTAAAGTTTTGGAAATCATTTTGTATCCAAATCTGGCTTTAAACTTCTTCACAACAGTATCGCAGCCTGCCTGTTGTGTTTCTTGGTCTTCATGATGCTCTCTGTGCTTCAAACAGATCCCTGAGACTATCACAGAGCAGGTGCATTTATATGGAGACTTGATTACACACAGGTGGATTATATTTATCATCATTAGGCATTTAGGACAACATTGGATAATTCAGAGATCCACAATGAACTTCTGGAGTGAGTTTGCTGCACTGAAAATAAAGGGGCCGAATAATATTGCACGCCTCACTTTTCAGTCTTTGAATTTTCACAAAAATTTTAAATAACCAATAAATTTCGTTCATCTTCACAATTGTGTTCCACTTGTTTATGATTCTTCACCATAAATTTACATTTGGTATCTTTATGTTTGAAGCATGATATGTGGAAAAAGGTTGAAAAGTTCCAGGGAACCGAATACTTTCGCATGGCACTGTAAATGTCACGAGAATAGAAATAGTATAATTGGGACTGACACGTCTTCCACTCCAGCTAATGCAGCAGATGTAGACCAACCATGACTGTTTACAGTTCCACAAATTTGTGTTAACATCAGCAGCAGTAGCCACAGCAGGCACAGAAGCCACACTAAAGATATCATAGAGTGCAGTTATGTGACATTAATGTATCATACAAAAAAAGCAATAACACCTAGTCTGCACAGTCTGCGATTGGGGTGCAAAAGTCCTTGGAGATCCATGACTTGTTCATCTTGATGAAAGTTAGGCGGTCTACACTTTCAGGGGACAGCCGGCTGCACTTATCCGTCAGGACACCACCCACAGTGCTGAAGACACGTTCTGAGAGAACTCTGGGTGCCTAACACAATAAACCTCCAAGGCGTGTGAGGCGAGCTAAGGCCACTTATCCATTTTGGAAGACCAAATTGTGAAAGAGTCCAAACCCTCCCTGATGTTATTCATATTCATTTCTAGATACTCCTGCACAATCCTCTCCATTCGTTCACCACTTGTAAGACTTGGACTCTGTTGTGCTGGTGCATGAGCTGGTCTTAAATAAAGTGTCAAAGGAGTCACAGAAATTGCTTCTTCCACTTACACCACTGCTTCTGCTAATGTTTTGGCATTGACAAATTGATGTACCGGAGGTTGTAAGTCTAGAGCTACATTGCAAACTGTGTGCTTCACTGCTGTCTTGGGGAAAAACATCTGGCAAAATTTGGTTTTATAACGTGGATCGAACAAAGTGGCAACCCAGTAGTCATCAGTATTCCTCATCTTTACTATAAGGGGATCATGCTGCAGATAGTGCAGCAAGAAGGCACTCATTTGTCCTGCTCTACCATGAGGTCCAAGCCCATTCTGCTTTAGTGGCTGGGTAACAATGAGGCTTGTTTCCTCCGTTGCCTCACGCCAACCACGAAAAACAGAGAGGCGAAGATGATACTCTTCATATGAAAGTTGCTCGCCCATCACCTCTTCCTCCTCCATTTGGTACTCGGATCTTGCACCTTCGATAACAGTTTGTCTGTTGTCACCAGCCCCCCTCGATCGCAGTAATCCACCGTCCCTTGGCACCCACCTGTGTGATGACAGTTTGCAACTTAAGGTACCGTCACACTAGGCGATATCGCCAGCAATCCGTGACGTTGCAGCGACCTGGATGGCGATATCGCTGTATTTGACACGCAGCAGCGATCTGGATCCCGCTGTGAAATTGCTGGTCGCTGCTAGAAGGTCTGCACATTATTTGGTCGCTAGGTCGCCGTGTATCGCCGTGTTTGACAGCAAAAGCGACGATACCAGCGATATTTTACACTGGTAACCAGGGTAAACATCGGGTTACTAAGCGCAGGGCCGCGCTTAGTAACCCGATGTTTACCCTGGTTACCAGCGTAAAAGTTAAAAAAACAAACAGTACATACTCACCTGCGCGTCCCCCAGCCTCTGCTTCCTGACACTAAAGCGCCGGCCCTAAACTGAAAGTGAAAGCAACAGCGGTGACGTCACCGCTCTGCTGTTAGGGCCGGAGCTCAGTCAGCGTCAGGATGCAGAGGCTGGGGGACGCGCAGGTGAGCATGTACTGTTTGTTTTTTTAACTTTTACGCTGGTAACCAGGGTAAACATCGGGTTACTAAGCGCGGCCCTGCGCTTAGCAACCCGATGTTTACCCTGGTTACCCGGGGACCTCGGCATCGCTGGTCGCTGGAGAGCGGTCTGTGTGACAGCTCTCCAGCGACCACACAGCGACGCTGCAGCGATCGGCATTGCTGTCGCTATCGCTGCAGCGTCGCTTAGTGTGACGGTACCTTTAGAGAAAATGCTATCCCTTCCGCATCCTCCTCCTGTGATCTCTGTGCTCCGGCATCTGTTCTAATGTTTTTATGGTTTTTACATTTTACTCACCATCAAACCTAGGAGAACCGTGAGTCAAAAATTGTTGCCAGTCATTTTCATATCAAAAAAATACTAATATTTATTAGAAATACAATCAGAGATCATAGTAAAATATTACCACTTATATAAAGGTGACATAGTGATTACATCCATACGTGCAGTGGTGAACTGGCGATGACGGCACGAGACATGTAAATACCTATATGTGCAGATTTTATTGCAGTTAAGTGTACTAGCAACCAGCTGCCGCAGATCGGCAGTCCAGCAAAAAATTGTATAAAGTGCAAAACGTGCTACAGAGTAAGCCGAAAGCTGCAATGTACACAAAATGAATGGATAAGGAGCATTATTTACCCATGTGGGATAATGTGAAGGTCTCGTCCGGCACCCAGTCACGTACCCCAACGCGCGTTTCGCATTTGAACGTTTGCCGCTTCCTCAGGGGGCGTGGCCTAACTGTGTACCCAATCCCATATAAATAGTCGTCACATCCGATCATGTGACCGCAAAATTATATAATGAAGTGCGCATGCGTGACACGCTAATGCGATCCCGTGCGCTCCAAGCCTCACTCACTACAGCGTCAGCGCCGGTCATGTGAGCGGGCGGGCGCCACGCCCCCAACACATGACACGGGACCGCGCTGCAAGGAAGAAGCCGGGGGCAACAGGACGCATAGCGCTATGTGTGGATAGGTGAATATTAGTGAAAAAATGAATTACTCCGATAAAAATAATTATGATTATATATAGATACATATAAATAAGTGTTAAGTTCCCCGCACATTAATCTCTGACCTCCAAATTAGATCTTAACAGGGACAGCATATAATTGTATGTGGCAGTAGAGTAGGCAGGGAAAATATGTGCAACGTGCAAAACAATAAGAATAAATGGTAATAACAAGGAGACAACAATAAAATAACCTCACAGCAACAGATAATTATGACCATCATATTGAACACCCACCATATCAAAGAGAGAAGACAACTATAAATAGAGGTATAATACATAAGCCAAAGGATATGTATATACAGTTGCTTAATCAATTATATCAACAGTAAATTGTCCAGTAAATCATGTCCTCTCTGAGTTATATATAGTACTTTGATAATAAATCTTGTGGATCTTTATTCCTCGGATCCCCATGTAGGTGTCCGCAGATGGCAACTGTCGCGTGAATTCCATAAGATGATTAACACACACTAAAATACGAGAAAGAAGAATACACAATTAAAATCCGATGGGCAACGATGAAGACAGCAGGATGCACTGAAGACAAAAAGGCCTACACTAACTCTCTCAAAGGTAAGAAGAGAATCCATGTGCCTCATTGAGGCCTATGGGCGTCATGGTGCCCAGCGTGGAAATCCAGCGACACTCTCTCTGCGCCATTTTACTCACCATATATAATATATTTCTTTATCAATTGATGTATGCTCCAGATACGTGCACGTCTTTTTTTTTATCTATCTAGCACTACTGTTTGCCACTATCTAATATAGGCAATTTTTTATTAATCATATATTGTCCGATACTTTTATGATAGTCCGTTTCTTTGGAGTTTTCTTTTAGTCTCTCTTTTGAGTGGTTACCACTCTTTACCACTGAGCACCTGGGGCTATCAGTATTTTATATATTGTACATGATTTTATTTATAGTTCTATAATTAATATGAGTGTGTGCCTTTAAGGGTCTCTGTTATATATCCAGCATATAGACGACCGGAATAGTGATGCTGATGATTGCATCGTCAGCCCTAACCATCTTAGTAGCCATTTTGAAACTGTGCAGAAAGGTGTAGAGGCCCTTAAACTGTGCCCACTCCGTAAACTTGATATGCGCCACATCCGTACTGTGTTGACTCAGGCTATATGTCATGACATACTGTGTCAGGGCTCGTTGTTGCTGCCACAGTCGCTGCCACATGTGCAGAGTGGAATTCCACCGTGTCGGCACATTGCATGTCAACCTGTTAACTGGCATGGACAAAGACCTCTGTATCGATGTATGTCGATGACCTGAGGTATGCGAAACGTGGAAATAAACACACAGCTTCCATGCTTTCAGGAGCAGCTCACCCAGGCCAGGATAGTGAGGAGAAAATGCTGTACCACCAGGTTGAGGACGTGAGCCATGCAAGTCATGTGTATGAACTTGCCTCGCCGTAGGGCCACCACGAGGTTCGCTCTGTTATCAGACACATTCTTCCCTGGAGGCAGGTTCATCGGAGTCACCCATTGATCAAACTCAGTCAGGAGAGCTGTCCACAACTCTTCAGTTGTTTGACTGTGATCTCCAAGGCATAGTTTTAGTACTGCGAATGTGTGAACAGCTCTTCAGACTCACACATCTGTGGTTCTGTACAGTCAGTTGTATGGATGGAGAGTTGGGAAGCACGGGGGGAAGCAAGGGGAATTTGGCTGTCACCTCTGTGGACTGTACTGGGTGTGATGTTGAGGTAGAGGAAGAGGAGAAGAGGCCACTTAAAGCTGTGCTTGCCATCCACTCGAGCACAAGCTCTTTCTGGGCCTCATCAACAAGGCATACCGCTGTGCCAAAGAAAGGTAGTGGAGCAGTCCATCCAGTAACTGAAGTTGTCAGATGTCTTTTCATAGGATGTGATGTTTTTGGTTCAATAGTGCTTTCACTAACCTTACCTCCTACCCCACGTACACATTGAACACCAACGAAAAACTCAAAGCAAAGAACACACACAAAATATTCAGGATAATATGTGAAGTGAAATAAAGTAAAAGCTAACCGCCTCTGTGTGTGCCTACATGGATAATTCAACAAGGACAATCGGAAGATACAATCAACAACGAAGAAAAACACCCGAAATAAGTCCAGTGATAAAATCAAAATTTTTATTTTAATAAATACCAAAATGATGATTGGTGGGAACATTACCAGAACTTAGAGGGGCACACCAAAGGGACTGGCAAACTGCAGAATATTGAGTAGCATAAAATAAATACATAAATACATGAAGTTGGGAACGGAGGTGAACATATGCAATAATTAATAACAAAAAGGGTTAATAAATATGCTGCCATTCCAAAAAAGTGCAATAAAAGTGCATGCAAAAAGTGGCATAGATAAGGTATACAACGATAATACCATTAAAGTGCACATGCAAAGCGTAAAGAGGGATGGAGAAAGACCAGCACAATCGCTGGATAATACAATACCAAGTGATAGTATATGTATAAATATATACTGCCCAAATACAGTCTCCAATAAGCCCCTCCAAAATAATTACCTTAAAGTATACTGCAGAGTCCCCAGGATGCGCCCGACCCCGACGCGTGTTTCAGTGTCTGCCTTCGTCAGGGGACCGTAACGGCCTGACCTATAAAACTGTCCCACTAGTTAACCCCTTCAGTGATCACCGTAAATGTAAAAAAAAAAAAAACAGGCAAAAAACAACACTTTATTATTATACTGTTTTACGGCTGGCGGAACGCAACGAGTAAATATAGAGATGTTATTTGGTGCGTTCGCAGCCTGGAGTCCACCGTGCAGGAAAAGAACCTGCTGCTGGCAAACAGCGGCACTATATGGCGGTTGAAGCGATCTATGTTGCTTCACAGAGTCGCTATAAAGAAAGGACTGTGTCTAGTGTTGAGCGATACCGTCCGATACTTGAAAGTATCGGTATCGGAAAGTATCGGCCGATACCGGCAAAGTATCGGATCTAATCCGATACCGATACCCGATACCAATACAAGTCAATGGGACTCAAGTATCGGACGGTATCCCTGATGGTTCCCAGGGTCTGAAGGAGAGGAAACTCTCCTTCATGCCCTGGGATCCATATTAATGTGTAAAAGAAAGAATTAAAATAAAAAATATTGCTATACTCACCTCTCCGACGCAGCCTGGACCTCACCGAGGGAACCGGCAGCGTTCTTTGCTTAAAATGCGCGCGTTTACTTCCTTCCATGACGTCACGGCTTGTGATTGGTCGCGTGCCGCCCATGTGGCCGCGACGCGACCAATCACAGCAAGCCGTGACGTAATTTTCAGGTCCTCAATGCCTAATTCTAGGCATTCAGGATTTTAAAATTACGATCCGGCTTGTGATTGGTCGCGTCGCGGTCACATGGGCGACGCGACCAATCACAAGCCGTGACGTCACGGGAGGCAGGGAACGCGCGCATTTTAAAATTACGTCACGGCTTGTGATTGGTTGCGTGCCGCCCATGTGACCGCGACGCGACCAATCACAGCAAGCCGTGACGTAATTTCAGGTCCTGTATGCCTAATTCTGCATTCTGCATTAATTTTAAAATCCTGAATGCCTAGAATTAGGCATTGAGGACCTGAAAATTACGTCACAGCTTGCTGTGATTGGTCGCGTCGCGGCCACATGGGCGGCACGCGACCAATCACAAGCCGTGATACGCGCGCATTTTAAGCAAAGAACACTGCCGGTTCCCTCGGTGAGGTCCAGGCTGCGTCGGAGAGGTGAGTATAGCAATATTTTTTATTTTAATTCTTTATTTTACACATTAATGTTGTTTCGATACCGATACCCGATACCACAAAAGTATCGGATCTCGGTATCGGAATTCCGATACCCGCAAGTATCGGCCGATACCCGATACTTGCGGTATCGGAATGCTCAACACTAACTGTGTCCTGTTAAACTCCACAGGAATACACAGTAACTGCTGAGCAGATAGCAGCTTGTGGTCACGCAGTCAAGGAGGCAAACATACAATCTCCTCACCAGAGGAGCCGGTATTCTAGGTGGCTTATTTCAGCCGGGGCCCTGAAACCATACACACAATCTCCTCACCGGAGGTGCCGGTATTTTAAGTGGCTTATTTCAGCCGGGTCCCTGAATCCACACAAGCGTGACCACATTGGCGCAAAACTCATAACATGCATTGATACTAGCGCATGGCCGTGGGGCCATGCGAACCTTATATAGCTGCAGCAAGTACAAGACCTTCCTAGAAGGATCAATGAGAGGCTGCCACAGAGCCTGATCACCTTCAGGACCTTCCTGGAAAACCAATGGGCATTTCTGCAGTATCCAAGCATGTGACCCTCGATCACCAATGAGAGATCTTACCCTGGGCATGCTCAGAAGGAGAAAAGCAGGACTTAGTCCCAAAAGCGTCTGCTCGTCGCTGCCCAGCACTGGCTTCAATGGCAGAAGCTGGAAAAGCAGCAGTAACCCTTTGCACAGAGTCAGGCTGAGTGAGACGCTGGGACTGATGTCTCCGCTGATCAGGCTCCACTGCGGCAGGAGAAGAATGGGAGACCGTAGCGGAGATGGCCCGAGATTCCCCCTGTGCAGAGGCGGGAACTCGACCCCTAAAGATGGATATAAATAACCATGGTACCGCTGAAAACATCATCTTGTCCCGCAAAAAACGAGCTGCCACACAGTGTTATCAGCAAAAGAATAAAAAAGTTATAGTCCTGAGAATAAAGCGATGCAAAAACAGTTATTTTTTCTATAAAATAGTTTTTATCGTATAAAAACGCCAAAACTTAAAGAAAGATATAAATGAGGTATCGCTGTAATCGTACTGACCCGAAGAATAAAACTGCATTATCAATTTTACCAAACGTGGAACAGTATAAGCGCCCCCCCAAAAGAAATTCATGAATAGCTGGTTTTTGGTCATTCTGCCTCATAAAAATCGGAATACAAAGTGATCAAAAAATGTCACATGCCCAAAAATAGTACCAATAAAAACATCAACTCATCCCGCAAAAAACAAGACATCACATGACTCTGTGGACCAAAATATGGAAAAATTATAGCTCTCAAAATTTTGTGTGTGACAGCTGCCAATCACAAAAATCCGCTAAAGAACCTGCTATATATAGTAAATCAAACTTCTGACTCCGACCATTTTATCTTCTACACAAATTGAGGTATTGGCCAAGGGTCTGAACTTCGTTCCATCTGGCAACTTCAACTTATTTGAGACCATCAAAGATGTCAATAAATTTACTCGTCTTCTTACGATTAAAAGACATTTTTTTTCAGAAAATCTAAATGACTTTAATCCTGGCAGCAAAAAATCATATTGCACTAAAGAAAATAATGCGTCTCTTTCATTTATGGAACAATGTATGCTACTTACTTTAACCTCCCTCCAAGAGGAAAATTTTGATGAGGACAAAATACAGGACAAAGATGTGCAGGTGCTTTCATCTAATCCGGCATATTATCCCCTCCAATCAAGAGTTCCTGCTCTAGACTTGTTTCAGACCTTAGTAGAACAGGATTTGAAAAAACTACATGCTGAAACACGAAATGCTAACCATCGAAGCAATTTGAGTAAAATTCAATCCCAGGCTGTGAGAGATTTACAACATAATCATGATCTGACAATTCGCCAGTCGGACAAAGGGGGTTGTATAGTAGTTATAGATACTGCTTTGTACTGTAAATTGATAACATCTATTATACAGGACACCAGTACATACACTTCTATAAAATCTGACCCCACATTGTCTTTCAAATATGATATGACTGATATACTGAATAATGCACAGAGATTGGGGGTCATTGATAACAAAATTTATAAATGGCTGCTTCCGGAACATCCAATCATTCCAATTTTTCATGGGCTCCCAAAAACACATAAAAATGTTTTCCCTCCACCTTTACGACCTATAATCTCTGGGATGGGTTCCCTAAATGAGAATCTCAGTCATTTGATTGATGAATATCTTCAGCCTTTAATCCCAAGAATTCCAGGGTATCTCAAAGACACCTCATCAGTTTTGAAGGTTTTTGATACCTTCCAGTGGTGTCACAATTATTCTTTTGTGACTTGTGATGTCACAAACTTATATTCGTGTATTCCCCACTCTTTGGCTATGACAGCAATTGAATATCATCTAAATAAGTATAGCAGTTACTCAGATTCATTGAAATGGTTTATTCTTGCGTCCTTACATTATCTACTAAAACACAATTTTTTCATGTTCCAAAATAACTACTATATTCAAACCATGGGTGCTCCTATGGGGTCTAAGTTCTCTCCATCTTTAGCAATTTTATTTATGGCATGGTGGGAAGAAATTTATATATTTACGGATGATAATCCATTTCTCCCATGCCTTAATTGGTATGGGAGATTTGTGGATGATATTTTGTTAATTTGGCAGGGGGAGGTGACAAAATTTCCTGATTTTATGTCCTATCTCAATGACAATCAGTGTAATCTACGTTTCACCAGTGGCATTCCTTCAGATGAAGTCTCATTTTTGGATGTTCTCCTTACAGGCAGTAATACAACACAAAGGGTTAACACCTCACTCTATAGAAAAGACAACTCTGGTAACACGATCCTGATGTCCTCGAGCTCACACCCTCGCCACACCATTCACGCCATTCCTAGGGGGGAACTTACTAGAGCGAGAAGAATTTGCTCTAGCGATGAAAAGTTTCATAAAGAAAGTCGCATTATTTCTGATAGACTGCTGGACAGAGGGTACAAACAATCTAATATAAAACATGCATTCAGACAGGTTTCCAAAATTCCACGTACCAATTTGTTACATTCTGAAAACAAAAAAGTAAATGCTGCTTCTGAAGCGCACATTACATTTTCTACTGCTTACAGCAGTCAATACAACAAAATCAGACAGATTATTCTTAAATATCTTCCTGTAGTCAATCAAGATAGTTCTTTGTGCACAATTCTCCAAAATGGTTGCAGGGTAGTGGCCAAAAGAGGTTGCACACTGGGGAATATTTTATCTCCCAGTATGGTGCACCCGAAAAAAACTCCCACATCATGGCTATCAGTGAAGGGTTTCTTTAAATGTTCTGGCAATAGATGTAATGTCTGCCAATTTGCAGACAATAAGAGAACTTCTTTTTCTTCAAATCACAATGTTACTTATAATATAAAATCATTTATCAACTGTGATTCTGATCATGTTATATACTGTATAAAATGCAAAGCCTGTAATATTTGTTATATAGGTTATACCACTAGGAAAATCAAAAAAAGAATTTCTGAACATATAGCCAATGTAAGGAATAGAAATCCAGGTTATTCTGGGGCCACAAAACATTTTATCTCCGTGCACCAGGGAGATCTGTCAGATTTTTCCTTTTTTGGCATTGAAAGGGTTAGTCAGTCACCTAGAGGTGGAGATTGGAGGAAGCAATTGGCTCTGCGGGAAGCCTTTTGGATTCTAACTTTAGACACCAAATATCCACATGGTA